>NC_136067.1:958684850-961084850 GCF_964261635.1 Lissotriton helveticus | reverse complement strand
TAAAATCTAGACAGCTGTGTTCTGCTTAGGGGGCCATCAGTTGAGAGAGGCCATTCTCTCATTTGTAGGGGTTCCTAGTTCTACACCCTGGAGCCTTTTCCTATGGCATGGAGACTGTTTTGCGAATGCCGCGTGCACAGGCCCGGCTGTTCCACCGTCGCTGGAAGCTGTTCAAGAATTCCAGCTGGAGGGCTTGCCAGAGTGTGTGGACGATAAGGCCGTGCCTGCTGGTATCGGCATCCCAAAATAAAAGGTCCGCTAGAAAACTATTCCCAAGATAAGGAACCTTTGCAGAGTAGCTCAGTGCATCGTAAAAACAAGAGCAAATTCTGTAGAACATACAGTCACTGCAAACCGAGAGTGCGTCGTGCATGGATGGTGCAGCGAGCTAGGAGCGTGCCCTTACTCGTGTTGCAAGAATCACGAGTGTGCGTAGACTTCTAGAAAGTGACAGCATCTATTCTGTTAACCCAGTTAACCATTTAGCTAAGATGTCTTCCGAATGCATCTGGTGGCATACGGTTTTTTGGGCATCTAATAAATCCCTCCAGGATGGACTTAGGAGCACCATGGGCTACATAAACTTTCTCTTTATGTGCAGCTCTGCTGGTAATCATGATTGCGTGGTGCCAGAGGTGAGCTAACTCGGATGAGCCGCACAAGTTCTGCCCCTGTTATTCAGAGTGCTTGCTCCCAGTCAGCTGCTGCCTGCTCTGCAGTGATAAGCTGCACCTCTCCTTTACTTCTAGGTCATGCAGATTTAGCTGATCTTCAGTTTCCCACTGGACTGTGGCTGTCACGTGCCTGAATCCAGCATTATCTTAAGGTATCCGTATCCGGAGTCAATTACTATCAATGATATTGTTAGCAACATCCATTCCTTCTTTAATCTTGCTTCTGAACATTTGGTTAATTAATACTCGAAACTCCCACGGGCCACAAAACACTCTTTCCAAAGTACCTAGGTGCTTTACAAACGGTGCTGCAGAGCTACGCTCGCATAAAAGACAGAGCACTCATTTTATCGACCTCCGAAGGATGAAATGCAGAGTAGACCTCATTGGGATTTGGACCTGAAACAGCACTGATGTTTACAGCCACAGTGGCATCTCTAGAAGTGATTTCTAGGGGCTTGGGGACAGGGAAAGGAGATGCACCTGGCCACAAATATGATTGGTGGAGCCACCTTTGATGGGCAATCGTGAAGGGTGTTTGTGCACGTGTGTGTGTGTGTGTGTACACACATATGTACTCATGCACATACAAAGTTATAGTAATCGCACTCATAAAACACTGCACTGTATCTCCTCGCGGGGGGCTCTCACTGCGCCCCCTCTTCTTCCTGAGTGACTCATTAGGGTCCGGAATGTGACAGCTCCTTTGTGCGTCTCTGATGGCGGAGGAGTAATCTGCTCCCAGCTCATGGGATGTAATACTGTCAATGGCCCTTCGCAGAGAGCAAACTACAAACTGGAATGTGGTTGCACACTTCGAGAATAGTTAGGCTGTTCCGTAACGAAATAGCAACCACATGACAGTGGAAGGATGAAAGGCTGTAACAGCCCGGCCAACATTAGGACCCGTGACCTGTATTGTACGAAGCTCCTAGGCGACTTAATTCACTGTCATGTTAAGATAAAGACCAGCAGGAAGGAATCTAGGAACCGGCACGTGCGAGTCACCATACTACTTTTCAATACCCACGGGCATTTTATTAATACTTGAAACTCCCACGGGCCACGAAACACTCTTTCCAAAGTGCCTAGTCGCTTTACAAACAGTGCTGCAGAGCTTTGCTCGCATAAAAGACAGAGCACTCGTTTTATCGACCTCCGAAGGATGAAAGGCGCAGCTGTTTACAGCCACAGTGGTATCTCTCAAAGTGATTTCTAGGGGCTTGGGGTCAATGAAGGAGATGCAACTGGTCACAACTATAAATGGTGGAGCCACCTATAATGGGCAATCGTCAAGGGTGTTTGTGCACATGTGTGTGTGTACACACATCTGTACTCACGCACATACAAAGTTATAGTAATCGCACTCACAAAACACTGTCAGTTACAGACTCGTGCATTTCCTCAGTCACTGATTTTTGCTTTTTGTGTTCTCATTTAAAATAAGCTGCCTGAAATTGCTGCTAGCAGAGAATCATCAGTACCTTGGATCAGCACTGTATGAATTTCATATTGAAGGCCGCGGCAGTGTTATGGCACAGCACTACCAACTGCCTGCCTTCCTGCCCCTACACTGTTACCCCGTGGTGCAGCCCCAGGACAGTGGCTACATTGCCTGTGTCTGTCCCGCAACACGTTGTTCCTGCCATGGAGGTTTCCCACAGCCAGGTGCTGTTAATAGATACAGTGACCCAAAGATATGTGGCATCAAAGAATAAGAACGTGGTACAGGTAGGCTTTTTTAAATGTATTTATTAGTTTTCACTTTTATATAGCACAAACTTTACCCGCAGGTATCAGAGCGCTTTAAATCAGCATGCTTATAACAAGCAAGACTAGCACTCTATATTACTGCCAACTTTGCTTAGCATAAGCAACAGCTAACCATTCACAAACAATGTTTATATACCAATTGCAAATTAAAGAAAAAAAATTAATGCAAAGCATTGTCATTTACAATGCCAGTAACTCAAACTTTAATGCTGCGAGACCTATTGCATTGCAATGCTTGTTTGTCTTGCTCATGACACGCTACTCTACTGCCCCTGCAACGTTACTGACACTTGAGGCCTTCCGGTAGGCAAATGGCTGCCACTGCTACCTCCTCACCGAGCTGTTCCTGGCTGCCCAAGGCCCCCTTGACCCCGTGACCTCACACTGATGGATATGCAAAAGAAGCAGGGATCATTTCGGTTTAGTTCAGACAAATCGATTCTCACTTTAAAAGGCAACATGTTTGAAGTAATTACAGGAAACCTATGCGCGAATGTTTACATGATCTAAATATGATACATATAGCAATATTGCACTATGCATGGCAGTTGCTACATCAGCAAAAGATGAGGTGACGTGCATCAAACGTGCATTAAAAACTTTCAGTAAAGGTGCCAAAAAACTAAAAGCACGAATGACAAATGGAATGACTCATCAATTTTAGAGCAAGAGACTGGGGATAATCCTAATGTTGAGTATTATGGGACAATACACAAAGGAGCAGACCAGGTCTGGGGATACTGTGTGGTTGTACCAGTCGCTGTGGTGACATATAGTGCATGTGTGGGTGAAGGTTACTGTCAATCATATAATTGATAACACATTTAACCAAGATTGTTAAACAAAATCCTAAACAATTCCCATCAGACCACCCTTTATGGTGGAGTTTACGTCATGTGGGGATTGCTAAAACATTCCATTCGACCATGTAGTGCCGGTATTGGAATGAATACCAGTGATGTAGTCATAATAAACATCGTAGTGTGACATGAGTGACAGGGTGCAGTGCTGGGGTGACGGTGATAGGTAAAAAATGGCTACGCAGACTCAGAGGGAAGTTTTAACAAAAGTCCATGTGCCAAGAGTTAAAAAATGCGCCACGTAGTAAGATTGCCTACTGGCACAGTGCAAGGCGGTCGACATGTTTCAGCCATACGGGTCATTATCCCGGCTTTCATCAGGACCTATAAACATAGAGTGGCTACTGCACTATATTTAACAAAAAAGATGTACTACAACACAATACATTAGTTATTCATCTACCAGGAACTTCAATACTTAAGTGTCCACTGGAGGGAGATCAAAGTGTGTTCTTCCTATCAAAAAATATGAAAGCATATGGTCAGACAACACTCGACTCCACACAAACAGCAACACATGTCCACAGACACTGAGCAACCACACTTGCAAGAATAATTTGCATTCTGCATTACTTTAAAACAAGCATACTAGCTTCATCACCCTGAGGCATTTCCTCACGATGATACTCACCCAGCTTTGTGTGGGTGAAGGCCTGACCTCACCCGGCGACCGCTCGGGAGTATGAGGCCCCGCTCTATAGTGTAGAAAAAAGGGTTACAGTGAGCATACTCCTTCACTATACCCAGTCCAATGACTCTACACTTATATCCCCACGGACGTGTGGGTGCAACCCAACTACCTATCCAAAGAACTGACATCTAAGAATTCCCATCAAGATATTCTGTATACACTTATGTGCATCATTCAGTAAGTTATCTTACAGTTACACAGCGAAGGGCTGTGCATTGACCAAAGGCCACATTGTATGGACAGTGGCAGAGGGTGCTGTAAGGCATCAATAGATAGCCATCTATGACACATATTATCATGTAATTCCTACATTACTAAGGGGCATAGTTGGCAGACAGACTAGTGACTAAATATTATAAAAAGCATGTTAGCTAACAGTGGATTGGCTGGCCTAATCAATGCTAAACATTCTATTGCTTGGAGATAGAAATTACAACCCCAACACTCCACTAGAGACCAAAAGAGGGATTGACCAAGAAAAGAGACCGATTCGAATACGGTAGAAAATGGGGCAGCGAGTAGCTCACCTCTCCGTCGGTGCCTCCTGGCTTGCAGCGAGCGGAAGTGGAGGTGAGAATTGTACCGCCCTGTCCCCTTAAATATCATGCGCTAATTGGCTGCATCGTTTAATCAATGTAAGACCGACAAACGCGAGTGCAAGACATGGCACTGCTTTTCCGCGCATGCGCGGTGTCAGTGAGACGCTTATAGGCCGCGCATGAGCATTAGAATACAGACGCCCATTTGTAGCGTCAGTCCGCCGCGCTGATAATGCGAAAAATGTGCTTTAGGAGACTCGCATTACCAGGTTTACAAAGCCTATGTTGGAGTAACAGGCTTTAAGTGAACAGGTAAAGAATCCCAGACTAATCACTAGACATGACAGATATCATGTAAGGTCTGTCAGCTATGACTCTGCAACCAAACGTGTCTAGAGTAAGAAGAAAAGCTAGACTATTTCTTACATTCGTGGCATTTAACAGAAATTGCCATCATAACGAGGGTGCTAGGTAGGGCCTCTTTTTACTGATTAAATCTGTTGCACACAGTGTGTGTTGTTATACTAGGAGTGTCAGAAAATGTAGGCAGGAGGGCTGCGTCCACAATTACGTGGGGAGAGCTGTGGACGCAAACAGTGTTTGCATCTATATCTGAATGACCCGCAACTATGCAGTTGCTCTTAACATATACAAACATAACAGGTGTGTGGAGGGTCCAGGGGAATCTTTACCGACCTGTCTGCTCATACCCCTAATACCAATATACAATACACAAAGGAGCAGACCAGGTCTGGGGATACTGTGTGGTTGTACCAGTCGCTGTGGTGACATATAGTGCATGTGTGGGTGAAGGTTACTGTCAATCATATAATTGATAACACATTTAACCAAGATTGTTAAACAAAATCCTAAACAATTCCCATCAGACCACCCTTTATGGTGGAGTTTACGTCATGTGGGGATTGCTAAAACATTCCATTCGACCATGTAGTGCCGGTATTGGAATGAATACCAGTGATGTAGTCATAATAAACATCGTAGTGTGACATGAGTGACAGGGTGCAGTGCTGGGGTGACGGTGATAGGTAAAAAATGGCTACGCAGACTCAGAGGGAAGTTTTAACAAAAGTCCATGTGCCAAGAGTTAAAAAATGCGCCACGTAGTAAGATTGCCTACTGGCACAGTGCAAGGCGGTCGACATGTTTCAGCCATACGGGTCATTATCCCGGCTTTCATCAGGACCTATAAACATAGAGTGGCTACTGCACTATATTTAACAAAAAAGATGTACTACAACACAATACATTAGTTATTCATCTACCAGGAACTTCAATACTTAAGTGTCCACTGGAGGGAGATCAAAGTGTGTTCTTCCTATCAAAAAATATGAAAGCATATGGTCAGACAACACTCGACTCCACACAAACAGCAACACATGTCCACAGACACTGAGCAACCACACTTGCAAGAATAATTTGCATTCTGCATTACTTTAAAACAAGCATACTAGCTTCATCACCCTGAGGCATTTCCTCACGATGATACTCACCCACCTTTTTTCTACACTATAGAGCGGGGCCTCATACTCCCGAGCGGTCGCCGGGTGAGGTGAGGCCTTCACCCACACAAAGCTGGGTGAGTATCATCGTGAGGAAATGCCTCAGGGTGATGAAGCTAGTATGCTTGTTTTAAAGTAATGCAGAATGCAAATTATTCTTGCAAGTGTGGTTGCTCAGTGTCTGTGGACATGTGTTGCTGTTTGTGTGGAGTCGAGTGTTGTCTGACCATATGCTTTCATATTTTTTGATAGGAAGAACACACTTTGATCTCCCTCCAGTGGACACTTAAGTATTGAAGTTCCTGGTAGATGAATAACTAATGTATTGTGTTGTAGTACATCTTTTTTGTTAAATATAGTGCAGTAGCCACTCTATGTTTATAGGTCCTGATGAAAGCCGGGATAATGACCCGTATGGCTGAAACATGTCGACCGCCTTGCACTGTGCCAGTAGGCAATCTTACTACGTGGCGCATTTTTTAACTCTTGGCACATGGACTTTTGTTAAAACTTCCCTCTGAGTCTGCGTAGCCATTTTTTACCTATCACCGTCACCCCAGCACTGCACCCTGTCACTCATGTCACACTACGATGTTTATTATGACTACATCACTGGTATTCATTCCAATACCGGCACTACATGGTCGAATGGAATGTTTTAGCAATCCCCACATGACGTAAACTCCACCATAAAGGGTGGTCTGATGGGAATTGTTTAGGATTTTGTTTAACAATCTTGGTTAAATGTGTTATCAATTATATGATTGACAGTAACCTTCACCCACACATGCACTATATGTCACCACAGCGACTGGTACAACCACACAGTATCCCCAGACCTGGTCTGCTCCTTTGTGTATTGTATATTGGTATTAGGGGTATGAGCAGACAGGTCGGTAAAGATTCCCCTGGACCCTCCACACACCTGTTATGTTTGTATGAGTATTATGGGACGCCATTAAGGAGACTAAAGGAAGTCTAACAACTCAAGAACAATATCAGCGTTTCAACCCAAAGGGTGACTTGTAAAGGGTAATCATCAGGATGATGTCAATGACATGTGGAAGAAGCAATCCTTATTTGTGCTTTAATTGTGATTTGTATTATGCAGTGCTTTGAGTCATTAAAGATTACAGCAAAAATAATTAAAGTTGACATATTTTTACTGTTTGATAGAAATTAATCTACAGTGATCCTCGGGTGAAATACAATGGCTGTTATTTTAACCTGTACAAATGAAATAAATATTGTTCATTGCAGATCCTTCCTGACTCAGCACTTTAATTAAACTCTGTGCCTTATGCAATCCAAACCATCGAGTAGGTTTGAACTTGTGAAACAATTCAAAGCAAGCCCCACGGTCATTGTTCAGAAACCACAGTAAACAACTAACGGCCAGATTCATCAAAGTAAAATCGGCTCGCAAAGGGCCAGATTCTGAGAATCCGGCCCCTTGCGAGCGCTATTTTTGCGTTTGGGATTCATCATGCCAAATGCAAAAATTGCAATTACAGAACTCGCTAAATTGCGAAGAATCACATTTAAGGAATCCCAATTAGAGTTTCCTTAAATGCTATTCATGAACCTTTTAAAAATTGCGAATTCGCAATATGGGGCCGCTATTTACCGCGAAGTGTAACTTCGTGGTAAATAGCGAAAACTTAGAAAAATGCACTTTAGTGCATTTTTCTAAGCTGTATGTCACACACACACATGTCCTATGGACATGTGTGTGCGCAACTCCTGTGTACATTTGCATTTCAGGGGTGCAACAGGGTGTCCTTTGGACACCCTGGCACCCTTGAAATCGCTTCCTTATCTGCGATTCGCTAATTGCTAATCGCAAATAAGGAATGACTCCCCATTCATTCATATGGAGGAATGAATGGGAAAGCCATTCCTTATTTGCGATTAGCAATTAGCTAATCGCAAATAAGGAAGCTGTAGAAATCGCAAAATGTATTGCTATTTCTACATGCATCCCGTTTTGCGAGTCTTTAATAGCGATTCCTTAATAATCGCTATTAAGAACTCGCAAAAGTGGATAATGATGAATCTGGGGTTAAGTACCTCAACCAGTACCAGTAGTAATACCACCAAATTCAAAACCTATAACTGTCACTATTGATACCAATGGTGCAGCTCAAACCTCAGTACCTCAGCTGCAATCAGCACCAATAACACCAACGTATATCTTAATTTAATCAATGTCAGTACAACATCACCACTGTAAGTCCAGACATTAAGATCACTAACAGTTCCAGAAATAGGCATGTATCCATCTCTCAGAATCAATTAATATTCCCAATTTTCAAAAGTCATTTCAGGTCCTCTACTTTCAGCATGATGATCGGTCCCACTGTTTCTGAATAATGATATGTCCCAAATGTTCAGAACCATGTCACACATTTCCAAATCATGACCTGCTTCTAAATTTCAAATGCCATGTCATCCTTTTCATTAATGATTTCGTCTTTCTAAATATTTTAGGGAAGCAAGTCATACTTGCAATTTTCAGAATAATTGCTTCTTTTATTTGTGACATCCCCAAATTGTTGAGTCAATGAACATGCTCCAAACAGGTGATCATTACATTCCTCCAGAGGCTTGATTCATGGCATGCTGATCAGTTTCTTAGTAAAAAAATATGCCCATAATATACGTCCACTGGTTCCAGAATATTGGAATCAAACTGTTCCATGCAGACTGCATGTCTCCCATGAACATAATCAATCCCATTTTCATGTATATGGTATGCCGCTCAATTGCATAGTGTGTTTCTCTAGTTTCATGATTAGCATATATTCCTCTGTCACAGATCTTCTCCTTCCCGTACAGGATATTCCCTGTAAGCCAGGGTAACAGTCCAGTTGTAGTGTAGTTCCTATATTCCCAATAGGCTCTGCGCATTGGAATAATATATCCTATAGATTAGATGTAGGACTGAGGTCGACTAGGTCTCTATCGAATATACTAAGCTTAATAGTGAGTGCCAGCTAGCTCAGAGGTCACTAGAAACGTTCTTGAATTCACAAGAAGGGATTAGTTTCTGACAACCGCATAAACATGACAACTTTGTTTCCCAAAAATAAGACATATATCTCTAGAGTCGGGGAAACAATAGATAAGTATTTCACTCAGTCAATCGTGCATGCTTCATTTCAACAGAGTTGTAGAGAAATAGAGAGACGGGCGTTTTCAATAAGGTTTATTGAACAGTCTTCTTTATCATACAAGAGAAGTGAACTGCTACAATCGTAATGCAGACTGCAAAGTATAATGCGTACAGCGAGAACAATATTATAATAAAATACTGTAAGAGCATTGTATGGTTTCTACGCCATATAAAAATACATACATAAATAACAATGACTAAAAATACTCAAGTGGTGCTTCTAAAATACGCCTACCCCAATGTACCTAACCTGAGTCTAGTACGCGGGGAGAAGTAAGTATTGTGTAGCATAGGTTTAGTTTTCTTTGCCAAGAATCTATCCAAGATTTCTCTAGGTTCTAATCAGCTCCATACCTTAGTTAGAATGAAGGAGGTCTGGTATCTCTGTTTTGGGACTCGATTTCCCAACACCCCGCAAGGAGAGCTTGGAAACACTGAAGCTGGATTGTCGTTGAGAGAAAGGCAGCCTCTTGATCAGTGCGTCAGCTGGAGGGTCGGCTTCCTTCGGCACTTGCTGTAGCGAGCTGCGTCGGGAAAGAAGATAGTCGAACTGCTCTGAACCACTGTGTCTTGCTAGAGCAAGTGAAGGTATGTTTATACCTTAAAGGTGTCTAGGAATGACATAGTTTGACGTAAAGTCAGGAATAAAAACATCAGGAAAGAACCCCTAGGAAATAATAATTCTTTGCAAAGTACATGAGTTCTTGGACAAATCAATATTCAAGCAAGGGGAAATTCCCTAACTGCTTAAGCCGATTTTCCGAGAAATCGTTGTGACGTTTGATACGGGTGCAAGTAGCCATTCCTGTATTTGGTCTGCATGGGATATGTCCAAATAAGGGCTTGATTTCTATGCCTATATTAGGGCAATGTGAATTGTACCTATATAAGGGCATGAATCGGGAAAATTCACGCCACACAACATAGTAATGGATGATTCTCAAACCAAATACATCTGCCCTTATTGTCCCATACACACCCTCGTTGTTTCTCATACAAAAACTTAACACTGATAGTCTTCCATGGCATGTACATCAATCCCCCATCTCCACTCTTGTCAGGATTCGAGTGGTGCTATTGTTAATGATGTGGTTGGCCAAGAGACTGACTGGCAGAAGGCAGGTTTGTGGCAGAAGTCTGGCTCACCAGAGACTCTTGGTCATGTTTCAGGGATGATTGAGCTAAAAGAAAAATGAACTCTCTGGTTGTTTCCCACAGTTGAATTTTCCTGAGCTTTCTGCCCAGAAACCTTGCAAGAGCTGCAACTCTCAGCAGCCATTATGAGCTCTAGGCCTATAAAAACTATTCCTGGACAATGTGTGCCTTTGCAAGTAACACACAATGAGGGGGAAACACCCAACATATGCCCAACATACACATGAATCTGTCCAGCCATGTAGTCCTTCTCATATGAGATCTCCAGAATGGTCCAGATGACTATCAGCAGGAATAGCTATCCAGGAACAGCAGCCCTGCAAAGGAAAGACACACGTTAGCAGTGCTGCAGAAATCAAGTGCTCAGAAATAACTGAAAAGAAACACACAAGTTACACCTCAGCATGAAAGCACTGAAAGAAAAAAGAAAACCTGGCTAACCATTGTGCATTCTTCACTCTCTGTAGCTAACGACAAAGTAACAAACCATCAAAGACTAAAGACTACTTGATGATAGTGCATGAAAGGTATTGCACAGCATCAACCTACATCAGACTAAAAGACTAGCTACCACACTGCATGCCTGAGATGATTAAGAACTCCAAGAATCAGCTGGCAAACACAACGTCTAGACACATTACTAGAGAAGAAAGTTCAGAATGGCCTTGTTCTTAATAACATGAAGAATATACAAAGAAGGTATCTGAGTACTATAGAGCAAATATTCCAAAAGCCTACCCATGGATAGGAAGCCTGGAAGTCAAAATGTAAAGTGTTAGTATAGATTGGATATTACAACTATGTGGTGTCTCGTTCTTTGATGTTTATGATAACCAATCTTCCTGCAATAATTGTGCAGTAGGGCAATGTAGACTTGGTGAGGCAGTCACATACTCAACTGTGACTGCCTCATGCTCTGAATCAATATCTCTAATTTCCCATTTCCTCTTTGCCCTGAGGTGCTGTATTACTGCACATTATTCTTTGCTTTAGCTGTGTTCACAGGGGTGAGGCTGAATCTTTACTGGTCCTGTAAGACTGAGGTTAATAACAGATCGGCTGGTCCATATACATTGTGTTCCCCAAATAATGGACCTGAATCCATTCACATTGACCAAATCCAACATCAGAACAAAGGCCACTGTGAGCCTATCCTATATGCCAGGTTCCCCAATCTCCACAATAAATCGGCTGGTCCATATACATTGTGTTCCCCAAATAATGGACCTGAATCCATTCACATTGACCAAATCCAACATCAGAACAAAGGCCACTGTGAGCCTATCCTATATGCCAGGTTCCCCAATCTCCACAATAAATGGCTGTCAGCAACTGCAGCAATATTTGTTTCAAGAATACAGTCTAACTAGTCAATGACTGAAATGTTCCAATGTCTCAACCAGAGAATTTGTGCTAAAAAAATAAATGCTACACTATGCTGCTAGTTCTGATGTTTCTGGACCTTTGAAGAAAGGCTTATATGATCACGAAGTTGGACTTCCACTGAGCTATTTGTCTCAAAACTAAAAGGAAGCTGAATGGCAGATAGTGTCAATATAAAATTCAACCTATACTAATCCTAGGTAATAGTCTTTATACTGTCGAATGCTTCAATTGTGTTCTGGTACCTGCATGTATGATGTGTAACCTAGATTTATGATAGTTTCATTGAAACTCAATCTGGTGGAAGACATTCAGCATGTTTGAGCAATTTTGTACTTGTTTGGAACCCATAAACCGCACACAAAGTGGGAAAAGTTAATTTACACATAGACAGGGTTGAATTCTTGGGCAAATTTACCACCCCATAGGGATGTATATGGAGGTTTACAATGTCTCAGTAATTGTGCAATGGCCTTCTGAGGTATCTGTAAAAGATATGCAAAGTTTTCTCCTTTTTGGCAAAGTTAAGTAGGAAAGGCATGCACCAATTCTCAACCCATCACAAGATTTCCAAGGAAGGGTATCTGTTTAGTATGAGGTGCTGAGGCATATAATTCCTTCCAGTTTCTCAAAGAAAAACTCATCTCTAGAGACACATGGGCACCAGTCTTTCATTAATAGCGGGGGCTAGTGCATTTCACTCAGCACTTGCGGGCAAAAGGATATGACCAAAGGCCAAATGGTCTCAGCAGGATTTTTCTCCAATAAATTCCCCTTTTTCAGATCAACAGTTGTATTACAGATAAAGAGCTATTGAAAACTCAAATACCATTTGCAGAGAAGTAGCACTACTTAGGAGGGCACAGCATCAAGTGACAATATGCACAGCCCGACCGAACCTGTAATTCCTTTAATCAGCAAAGGGCCAGTGACACCATAAGTAACAACGGACCTTGATTTTTACTCAGTGTGACTATATCAAGCCATATAACCCTGGCTCTCATAATGGGATTGCAATTCCCTAGTACAGATATTTACCACAGATGCTAGCTGATTCATTTGTATTTGTATGTATTTATTGAAAAATAGACTAAAGATTGAAAATAAAAAGTCTTGAGAAATTTGTCTTGCACGGGGCCGATTACATATTTGCATTGGCATCTGAGATATAGTAATTGGTAAATAGAGCTCAGAACTGGCACTTGTTTTGGTTTGTTCTATATTGACTCAGCCTTTCTGAGTAGAGGCAAGGCCCTTGGTTGTTCCTTGATGAACAACTACCACATAGCCTTTCGTAGGGCAATCAAAACTCATCCTTTCCCCTCACTCTAAGTGCCTCCTTTTGGTTACCAGCCCCTATGTTCTGCTTCAGCGCTGGGACGCCTCTTTGCTGAGGCAGCTGTGCGCTATACAAAACATGCTAACATAACATAACATAACATGCAGTTTTTGATTTTGGGAGAAGAGTAAAAAAATAAGAGAGGGGTAGAGCCATCATCACACTTTCTGCACTACTAGTACAAGCCCAGCAGGATATGCAAAAGAGTGACAGAGTTGCTTCAATTAAGGAACATCCAGAAAGCCAAGCGAAAGATTATTTCCTTTATCATTAGCAAGCTTTGTATCTACTTTAAGATTTTATCCGAAAGGTGACTATGTGATAGCCCCATGATTCCAAAGCATCAGGACATCATCGAATAACTCGAATATTTTAGCATTAAGCAATTTTGATGACTCAATAACATAGGTCAATGTTTGTCAACTTCAAATTACACATCAAGGTTAGGTTGACTAATTAGATCGGATTCCTGTTCTCAAAGTGTTAAGAGAATTGAGCGTGTTCATTAGTTATATTTTGTGCTTCTCCTAAGTCCCCATTGAGAATCAGGCTGCCTGGCAAATTGTGTTATGGTCCACATCGGTGGAATTAAAGTAAGCACCAGTACCTAGTAAGTTATGTTATGTTATGTTATGTTATGTTATGTTATGTTATGTTTTGTTATGTTATGTTATGTTATGTTACATGATGTTATAGAGGATTTTTAACCCGTTGGCCCTGCCACGATTTTGCCGCAGTGCGTCCGCTTTAAAAAACGGGCGGGGCTGCGTCGGCCGTTGAACGTGCGCAGCACCAGCCAGGTAGTGCTCCGAACGTTCAACGGCCGACGGCAGCACTTAACGGGTTAAAGTACATTAACACAGTTGGGTCTGAGGGAGCTAATGATTACTAGATAAGACATGAGAAAAACTTACACATTAGTTAAGGAATTGTTTGAAAAGCAAGATTTTTAGATTACTTCTAAAAAAGCATATGAGATGCTCCTGTCCACTGCTTCTGATAGCATGCCAGGTGATATTTTGTTAGAACACTTGGAACAAGTAGGCCAAAGGCCAGCTAAACATTGGCTGCAATTCTTTTAATCGAATAGCTCACAGATGGTCCATCTCCATCTATTCAGATCCTCCTACAATGCTTTGAGACGAGTTCCACAAGCTTTGTCTAAAATTTTCACCCTGTTTAACATATATATGAAATCTTGGAGCCTTAAAGTGGTGTCATATAGGTATTCAATTGGTGGGTAAAGTACTTCAGTCTCTACAGTAAGGAACCTGGGTGTCATATTTGATAGTGAGCTATATTTTAGGCCTCAGATCCAATCAATCTCAGTTTCCTGCCGTGCTTTATTAAAATGCCTAAAACAGTTCACAAATTACTCCCAAACTCGATAGACAGCACTGCTTTTACTGGTAACATCTAGATTTGATTATTTAAATGTACTGTATCTTGGAATGCCTGTGAACTTTATCTGCAGACTGCAATTTGTTCAAAACATAGCTGCAAGACTGGTTCTGAATACCCCAAGATTCAGTCTTTCGCCCCTCATTTAGAGCTACTGCATTGGCTTCCAGTGGAGAAACAAATAGCATTTAAGGCCCTGATGATTACTTTCAGAGCAGTTCATAAAAAGGGCCCAAATTACTTGAGAGGCAGACTTTTAGCTTACATGCCCACCAAATCACTACAATCCATGCTGCATGCCCTGCTCACAGTACCCAAGATCCATGGAGCAAGAAGAGGTTGATGCTCCTTTTCCTATCTGGTGGCAAATCTTTTAAGTTGAAAACATTTCCTTTCCGCTAGTGACTGGCGTGGTTACATCTGTCTCTTCCAGCAGTGCTGCAATGCTTTAGTCGAAGCAGCTGTGCAATATAAAAACTCTATTTGTTCATTAATGTAGTAGTTCTGAAATAGGATGCAAGAGTGTTCTATAACTTTGGAGCTGAATTGGAGGTAGCTCACATGCCTAAGTGAGTTTTTCTACATCTAGGAATGGCTAATAGTTTGTCCGAGGAGGTTTGAAAGTTTCAAGACAATGTACAAGGATCAATGCATCAGCAGTTAGAATTAGGAGCAATACAAATTTGAGCTTGATGAACAGTACTAAGGGCTTAAAATGAAAGCAGGCTTGGATGAGAAGCCAGTGAACAGATTTCCGATGAGGAGTAACATGACAGCGGTCTCGAGCCTGGAAAATCTGGCAAACTGCTTGATCTTGTTTGGCTGAGAGTCATCAAAGTAAAGGAGTCTTAATGCCTAAATATGCCACATTGCAGTAGTGCAATATGGAACCTATCAATGCCAATATAGCTAGCCAACTGCAATTTCTGAGAGATGGGGGATGGGATGAAATTTTCACATCATAAATGAGCACTAGAAATGACATCAGCTACTTGGATATACATTGGTGGAGAAGCTTCATTGTGATCTCCCTGTCACTTTACCAAGATTACTCGCATTGAGCAGATACGGAAATCAGAAAGCCATTAGGAGGAATACCAAATTGAAAGACCTTTTCTGCCAAAATTAAGGACTTTTTCTGTTTTCAGTGTTACTGATATTTAACTTAATGTAGTGGTGCTCTTCCACTATCTCACTTTAAGTAGGAGTCTCATAAGAGATTGAACCTTCTTGCAATATATTTGCATGTGATTAGCATAAATGTATTGTCCAAAACTATATGATCAAACAATTGAGGCCAAGGGTCTGACATATACATTAAATAGGTAAGGAGCCAATGATAATACCTAAGGAACATCACAGTCTAGCAAATTAATCAGGGACAACAAAAGCACTAAGAGACATCTTCTGAGTTCTTTCTGAACGAAGGAGATCCAGCATTTGTCTCCAATTCTGGCTTTCTAAGTTCGCAAAAGGATCGAGTACAATCAGGGCACTGAAAGTGTTGATGTCCTCAGCCATGCACAGATCACCTAATGCTCCAGTATGGTAGTTTCTGTGTGTCTGTTAGGGTGCAATCCAATTTGATTATTGTCTATAAAGATGTTAGATTCCAAAAGAAAGGCAACTTTGTTGCCATGCGAGAATCTAGATTTTTGGTAGAGGCAGGCATAAAACAGGATGGTAGCTAGAAGTATATGAGGGGTCAGGTTTGAGTTTTTCAAAAGAGGAATGGTTCAGGTTTTAAAAGCTGCTGCAACCGAGCCTTGACTTAGAGAAAGATTAAGACTATTGATCAAAGTAGGGACAACTGTAAATTTTATTTTGGGGAGAAATCAGTTAAGTATTGCAGTTGTTTTACAATGTTCGAATGCATTATGGAGAGTAGTCCAGTCAAATAGATCGAAATCAGGCGAGAGAGGAGTAAACCATTAATGATGATATAATAATGTGGCAGTTCTTAGTGAGAATTTGTTTACAATGTAATCCCTGAGCGTTTTCATTTTCAATGAAATTAATGTAGCAAAGTCATCATACATTTTGTGAGGAAGTAGCTGAGCCTCAAATGAAGAAGAGGTGGTAGACAATCCTGCAACAATATTTAAAATCTCTTTTTTGTATATTGTTTGCTATCAAGATTCTGGAATAGAAGTAATTTCACTGATGGTGGTAATTACTTTTTATATTTTAGAAGAAGCGTTTTAAAATCCCTATAGAGATTGTAACTAAACCACTGAAACATTTTTGCCTTATTTTTAGATACTTTGTTGGAAACAGGTGCTAGAGAATCTGTAGTTGATGTAATATGAGAGCAGACGTGTCTGTAACATGCATCAGGATCATCCTTAGTTGGAATATATCTATTCAAAGACGAGTGAAGGACGGATTCTTATTCTACTAGGGACAGGTCGCTAACATTTCTTCTAAATGTATTTTTATGGTCTGCTGTAATGGACTTTTGGATGCATGAGAAAAAGTTCGATCAAGTGGTGGTCGGGGTCAGTCTGACATAAGGGGGAAGATAACCTGATCATGTATATTAGAAGTTGGGAAAATTCACATGCTTCACCGAAAACCGTGTGCTGAGGTGTAAATTAATACAGACAATGATCAGGAGAACCTCTCAAGGCTTTAAACCCTGTATACAAACTCCTCTCGTCCAGTAGCCGCCTTGCCCAAATTATTTTTCTTCTAAAAATCAATTCTCTCATAGTCAGACCTCTAAATAAAATCCCTTCAGATTCAAAGCATACATGCAAAGCCTTCAAATTAGGGATTGGGAGGCATCATTCAGTGGCAGTTTAAATCAAATGAGCAATTGGGTAAAAAGGAGGGGTAGAGATTCGGGCTATGCTAATCACATGAGCCACCTGCGGCTCTCACTGAATTATACTTAACATTGTATGGTGCCTTCCTGCCTTTTTCCGGTGCTGACGCACAATGTGCTGCCTAGCGCCAACACAGGGACTCTTGCAACATGGATTGTTTTGTGCAGTTAGGTAACCTTACTGCACAAAACAAATCCCCTGATGCATTTTCCTCTTTTTATGTGTGCTGCAGAATGGTGTGGCATAAGAGTTTTGGTCTACCACTTATGCTAAATCTGGGAATGCATCAAAATCCATGGGTTTTGTGTGGGAACATCCATGCACCACCCATGGAACTCCTCCCTGGGGCAGAGTAATGCACTGCAGTGATTTGCATGGCATTACGATTTATCAAGGCACTCAGGGCCACATAAGGTGAGCTGGCGTGGCTTGAAAAAACTCATCTCAAGGGTTGCTTTGCTTTTGCAAAAGTGACACAACGCTTGATAAATATGGCTTAACTTTAAAAACATTCTTACACCTTTCCTGACAGACTGTCTGGTAGGCATGCCGCAGCCATTGTGTGGTGGTCAAGCGCACTATGCACACTCCATGGAGTTAGGTGTATATTAGAAGTTGGGAAAATTCACATGCTTCACAGAAAACCGAGTGCTGAGGTGTAAATTAATACAGACAATGATCAGGAGAACCTCTCAAGGCTTTAAACCCTGTATACAAACTCCTCTCGTCCAGTAGCCGCCTTGCCCAAATTATTTTTCTTCTAAAAATCAATTCTCTCATAGTCAGACCTCTAAATAAAATCCCTTCAGATTAAAAGCATACATGCAAAGCCTTCAAATTAGGGATTGGGAGGCATCAATCAGTGGCAGTTTAAATCAAATGAGCAATTGGGTAAAAAGGAGGGGTAAAGATTCGGGCTATGCTAATCACATGAGCCACCTGAGGCTCTCACTGAATTATACTTAACATTGTATGGTGCCTTCCTGCCTTTTTCCGGTGCTGACGCACAATGTGCTGCCTAGCGCCAACACAGGGTCTCTTGCAACATGGATTGTTTTGTGCAGTTAGGTAACCTTACTGCACAACACAAATCCCCTGATGCATCTTCCTCTTTTTATGTGTGCTACAGAATGGTGTGGCATAAGAGTTTTGGTCTACCACTTATGCTACATCTGGGAATGCATCAAAATCCATGGGTTTTGGGTGGGAACATCCATGCACCACCCATGGAACTCCTCCCTGTGGCAGAGTAATACACTGCAGTGATTTGCATGGCATTACGATTTATCAAGGCACTCAGGGCCACAAAGGGTGAGCTGGCGTGGCTTGAAAAAACTCATCTCAAGGGTTGCTTTGCTTTTGCAAAAGTGACACAACGCTTGATAAATATGGCTTAACTTTAAAAACATTCTTACACCTTTCCTGACAGACTGTCTGGTAGATATGCAGCAGCCATTGTGTGGTGGTCAAGCGCACTATGCACACTCCATGGAGTTAGGTGCAATATACCCTCTTAATAAAAGAGAGGAAACATGTATGAATGCGTTTCTTGTGAATGGAACAACACATATGCACACAAAAATGGACAATATGTAGAATTATAGATGGCTAACTTTGAGTTATGGGGATGTTTCACTGAGGGGTTCTGGGTGACATCAAATAGACAACAAGAGTGAAGCTGGAGTTATCTGTGCTGTAACTCAGAACCCAGAGATGAAAAACCTCCATGAAATTCACAGTTATACCCCTCCATAATTTTATGTTTTGTTATGTATTGCCCCCAAAATGATCTACCCCTGCTCTCAACTAGTACGCATGGGCAGAGGAGTTATTGGGGAACCATCTATAACATTACCTTGCCTCTCTCTTTTAAATGTTTAACAAATACCTTACCTGCCATCAGTAGCCAGCCCTCACCCCCTTCCCATCCTTTCTTCCCCTGTCTGAAGCTATGCTTTCTGCTTTCAGTCAAAGCAAGGCAAACTTTCAACATAAGGGTTCCAAAGAACAAATCTGCACCGGCCATGCATGACCAAAATATGTTTTTTTTTTTTAAAGTATGTGATTATTTGGAGATAGAATAGTTTATTTGTGAACTGGGCACAACGTATATTATGACAAGGACTGATCAATTTCCATTTTGAAAGGAAAGGGAAATGTAAATTTGAAGGAATGTTATATTTGTGTGTGTGTGTGCTCACACGTCTGTGTGCATACAGGCATACATGTGCATATGTGTGTTTGTGCTTGCATCTGTGTGTGCGTGTGCACTTGTGTATGTGTCTGTGTGTGTAAGCAAGCATGTAGGGTTGCATGTGCGTTTGTGTGTTTGTGGATTTGTGGATATAGTGTGCGAGTGTGTATGTGGTTGTTTTCTGTCTGCATCAGTCTGTGCAACATAACCCTTGTAATAGGCTCTTTTTATAATCACTAGAACAACATCTCCCCATGATGCTTCTGTAACAGTGCAATGATCTGAAAAAAATCCAACTTCTTTTCATGCACTGGAAATAAGGCCCTTTCAAACTGCGTAAAAATAGAAATTAGTTCATGGCTTTTTTTTAAACTGTGCAAGAAATAGAACTGAGTTCAGGTCTGTGTTTTTTAAACTCTTCAAGGAAAAGAAGAAACAGGAAATTCGTTTTCACACACAGGAAATAATAACCTTTTAAACTGTTCAAGAAATAACAATGGGTTCAGGTCTTTTTTTTTTTAACTGTGCAAGAAAAACAAAAGAGCTCAGTTTATTTTTTATTTTTTTCAGAGCTGATTCTGCTTTTGGATGACCTCATTACCCACAAAAACAAAAAAAGCAGTAACTTTTCAATATAGGGAATGAGGCCTTCTTTTTAGGACCTGAATCTGTCTTCAGTGCTCACAAAAACTTAAAAAAAGAGTAATGTTTGTACATAGGAAATTACTCCTTCCTTTTTGTTGGGCCTGTCTGCCTTGCATGACCTCATTGCTCCCAAAAGACGAAAACGCAGCAACTTTGCAACACAAGAAATGCTGTCTCATGGTGCGGCTAAAAAATGGTCTATTTATAAGGACTCTTAAGCTTGCATCAAAACAGGAAATCTACTTCTACCTTGTGTTTAGAAAAGCCAGAAAATGCTAACTCCTGGTTCGCTTTCGGTTTAGAGAAAAGGCTTCACAAAAAAATCTGGAAACACGACAAACAATTATACTTTCACTTTGAATAAACACACAAAAAAATACTGTGAACATTTAAGTGATCCTAGAATTTTATCAAGCCAAGACTCTTCATGAACGTAATCTTAAGACAAGATCCTTTGTGCGAATACCCTCCACAGAACAGTATATAAACCTCACAGGCATTTGGGATTTGTGGCAACACTGGGGTGATTGTGCAGGAGAGCAGATAAATTAATATTTCAAAATACATATACATCTTCCTACGGTTATTTCTTATTTGGTCATCATTTACCTCGGTCAATCATCTCATGAAGACATGGTCATACAGCAAATCCCAAACAAAGATTGAACAGAGTAAAAATATATTTTAATCAATTAATTATTTTAATTCATGAATACTCTGTTTATGATACATGTGAATCAATGATTGGATCACAAATTACTTCGTTACAAACGGCGCATATCAAACCAGTGCGTGCATTGTGACATATAGTGCATACGTGAAAAAGTGAATTTATATACAAGTGAGTGATGGAAAGGGGTTTTTTTGAGAACTTTTTTTATGGGCCAGTTTCCGTATTTTAAATGCAGTAGATTCAGTGTGCCACTTCACTTGGCCTTGGTAACTGAATATTCTGTACTGGTCCGGTGGTTATAGTGTCGTCGACGTTTCGACCCTTAGACGCCTTGATTATGGGTCTGGGGCGGGTCTTCTTCAGGACATAGGGCGGGTGGGGTAGTGAGTTAGCGCCTGTTGGTCAAAGAGATAGGCCATCAGGACGGGATTTGCGTGAGATTAATACATGAATTAAAATACGTTAAAATCACATGAGCGCCCTTATTATTGTTGCACTCACCTATGGGCCCTTCTTGGATAGGAGCCTCGAGGGTGTGTGGAATAATCAGCCTATGATTAGAGCCATCCGGCTTCTACATACTGTGATTCTGTTAAATTTAATCAAAGGAAGCATAAGGCAAGATATGCTTCAGTCCAGGCAATACAAGACATTAGTTGCTCAAAAAACGTAAATTGGATCGATTATAGATAGCACTTAGTTCGGACTCACCCTGGTGTTTTAATAGATTAGGTCCCTGTACGGACTTCGCCGTTGGTCAAATATGTTAAAAAAGCACACAGCCCTATGGTATCAGGGGCGCTCCTTGCAAACAATCCCAGCCGCAATGAATGAGGCGATCTGTGAAAACAGGGGGTGAAGATAGCGGTCAGTCCGCCATCCGACATGGGCATGTACTTCGCGTACTACAACACGCAAACAAAACGAAGTCAGGTTACTGACTCGGAGCGTGAAGAGGTCTCACCTGGTGTGTAAGTTGAAAACAATTGTTACTGTGGTCACAGTGTCTAAATCCGTTTGTGAGCCGCTACAGTCTTGAGAAGGCAATTCAGGGAATCGAATGCCGGTTACTGCTCGTATTTCCTTCCTCGAGGACGTAGTGGCGTGGAGGCTCTGCTTGGTTGCTAAGCAACTGGCGGCCTACGTGCACGTAATAGGTCGTCCTCGTGACTAAGGTAGTAAAGCGTTCCCGGTTACTAGGTAACGCGAGGGTCATTCATTCATGATTTTGAAGGACTCAGTTTAAGCAACTCACGATCTGGCGTGAAATGCAGGTGTGTTTAATTCTTAAAGCCAATGCTTTGGTCTAAGGTATGATATGACCATCAAAAGGTGTACACACGATAAAACAATTGTGACAAGTGTGATACTAATGTGAATTATATACATGGCAATAAGATATCATCATAGCTCGACATATTTGTGATAAATTATACACACTGACAGCCTTTTGAATTATTTAGGCTAGTATTAGATAACATATTGTCACACTTCATAACATCCCTAACTGAATCAATACCAATTTGTGCAACATTATTTACAGTGATAGTGTTTCAAATACTTTCAGAGTGCAGAGGTGCGGCTAAAGAGAATAACACTCCTGCATCTACGGATCTCTTGAGAGAGGGAGACAGCCCCTAAAAGAGGGAACAGAAAGATCTTACTTATAAGTGTATGCTATGTCGGTACAGTTGCCCCATTTGTTTAGCAGTCTCCACCCTTTCATTTAGTCCTTCCTGTACTGCATTCAAAGAGTGTATCCATCTACATTCCTTGTAATTGAGTGTCTTTGAGATGGAGCCCCCTCTTGCACTAGGTATTATTTTCTCTAGGACCCTCCACTTAATATCTTCTGGTTTGTGATTGTGGGTCTTATAATGTTCAACCAAAGGCGCACCTACAGTGTTGCACCTAATTCTACTCATGTGCTGTAGAATCCGGGTTTTCACCTTTTGTTTTGTCTGTCCAATATAGATCAGGGTACACGGGCAAGAGATAGCATAGATAACCTGTGTGCTATTACAATTCGTAAAATGCGTCAGTTTATAGGTTCTGTTGTTGTGGGTAAAGCTTGAACCCTCCTGACAATGTTCACAGGCCTTGCAACTGCCACATTTGTGATGCCCACTCACAGGTGGGAGGTTAAGCAGATTTCTCAGATCCGGTTGTTTCGGAGGTTCCAGAAAGGCTTTCACCACTGTGTCCTTTATGTTTCTGCCTCTTTTAAAGGAAAAAAGGGGTTCTTGTGTCATCTGCAGTTCCCCCGCCACCAAGTTCAAGTATTCTTTAACAATCTTTTTTATATCATTGCTCCTTGTGTTATACGTGGTAACACATACAATGCCACTGTGCTCTTTGTGCTTTTCTTTCGACTCAAGTAGTTTGTCCCTAGGTTGGTACCACACACGCTTCTTACCACGCTTAAGTAATCCAAGGGGTAACCACAGCTCTTCAATCTTCTGGTTAGATCATCTGCTTCTCGAAAAAAATCTTTTCTCCGGGAGCAGTTCCTCCTCAGTCTAAGAAACTGCCCATATGGCAAGTTATCCCTCAGATTCCTTGTGTGGTGGGAGCCATACATAAGTAGCGTGTTCCTCTCCATGGGTTTTCGATACAGATCACTATAACGTAATCCATCTTCAGCCTTGATAGTCAAGTCCAAGAATTCAATGGACTCCCTACTTAGGGCCATTGTGAACTGGATGTCTCTACTTCTATTATTCAGCCAAGCCTGAAAGTCATTCAATTCATTTTCGTCCCCTGACCAAATCATTAGAACATCGTCGATGTAGCGTTTCCACACATCAATTTTATCCAGATAGGGGTTGGTAAGGTCATAAAGGTGTTCCTCCTCATATTTATCCATGAATATATTTGCCAGGCTCGGCGCATATGTTGCGCCCATGGCCACCCCTTTGCATTGATAATAGAATTGTCTTCTGAAAACAAAGTAGTTCCTCCTCATCGCTATTTCCAGTAGACTAATCAGAAAGTCAGTTGGAATCCAATGCGGTCTATTTCTTTTGTTCAATGTAGTTCTGATTACTTCTATTGCTCTGTCCTGGGGAATCGACGTATAAAGAGATGATACATCCAGTGTAACCAGTATTTGTTTGTCACCATCGAACGGTTGGCCCTCTAGCAGCTGGATAATGTGCATGCTGTCTCGCACGTAGGATTTTGTAGCTGGTACCCATGGCTGCAAGAAATATTCAATAAATTGATTCAAAGGTTCGAGGATTGAACAAACAGCCAGAGACTATAGGTCTAACCGGCGGGTTCTCAAGTCTTTTGTGTACTTTCGGTAAGTATATATGGTTGGTACCCTGGGTTCTAGCTGGTTAAGGAAATCATGTTCTTGTTGACTCAGGAAACCTTCCTCTACTCCTGCTCTTGTAGTTTCTTCTATACGTACTTTTATTTCCAATGTAGGGTCCTTTGGGATCTTCTGGTAGCTATCCACTTGTTCTAGTTGCTGTTCGATCTCGCTAATGTAGTCTAGTGTATTTTGTACCACTATTGCCCCTCCTTTATCCGCCGCCTTTATGACTATGGCATCATTTTTTTGCCAGTTCAAGTAATGCCACTTTCTCCTCTTTGCTCGTGTTGTATCTTATGTATTTCCTTTCTCCCAGCAAAGTCATTGTGTCTTCCAGGACTATCTTCTCAAAGGCCAATATTCTGTCACTCATCATGAATGAGGCTGGTGTGAATGTGCAAGGTGGCCTAAAAGGGGTTGCTGCAAGTGTAGGTGCATGGGTATTTTTAGCAAAGAAATATTTCAATCTGATCTTCCGGAAGAATCGTTGTAGTTCCAGTCTGACTTGGAAGGAGACTGGTATGGCTGTTGGTACATATGATAAGCCTCTGGTTAATATGTCTAATTCTGCACCAGTCATGGTGTAGTTAGATAAGTTAATAACAGAATCTTGGTGGGTCCCGGCCGTCCTTGTTCGTATTATGTTCTCTAAGGAAATGGGCGTGTCTTCAAGGGTAATGTAGTTATACTCAGTCTGAATATTAGCTGTTTCCATGGTCAGTGATTGATCATCTATCCTAGGAGGGGGAAGGATGAGTTGTGTGATATCTAGTTACCTGTCAGTGGTTTCCTCTTCTGCGGGGTCAACTACCATCTGTAGGTTTGCCTCCTTGTGGAGATCTCTCCATGTGTCTCCGGTTGGTAAAACCTGACTCGGGAGGTGCCCTGCCCGGCTCTTCCCCTGCCTCCCCATCATCTTGGTCATTCCCAATTCTGTTACCTGCCCCCACCTCTCTTTCCCCTGGGGTGGCTGTCCCCTAAAAAATGATGGGGACCCCGGTAGTCCGAGCTACTGGTGGAGGGTCTATCGGCCTCGGAGTCTGAGCTGCTTCCAACAGATGAGTCTGAGAAGGTATTAAACCTTCGCAGACCCTGTCTACCCTTGTTCGTGTAGAATCCCTGGCTATCTTGCTGATAGTATTCATCAGCAAGGTAGGGGTATGTTAGTCTCTTATCGTAATTTCTTACGTCCTTGCTGAGTTTGTTTAGCTTTCTACCCAGCGTAATCGTATTGAACTCAGATAGGGTTTTTTCCGCACGCTCTAATGCCTCTTTGGCATTCGTGAGAGCGGAATCCCCCAAGCTTGGCAATCTCCTGCGTCAATTTCTTCACGTATTCTATGGCAGTCTCGACTCCAAGCACTATCCAGAACTTGTGAGTGGGCATCACAAATGTGGCAGTTGCAAGGCCTGGGAACATTGTCAGGGGGGTTCAAGCTTTACCCACAACAACAGAACCTATAAACTGACACATTTTACAAATTGTAATAGCACAGAATGTTATCTATGCTATCTCTTGCCCGTGTACCCTAATCTATATTGGACAGACAAAACAAAAGGTGAAAACCCGGATTCTACAGCACATGAGTAGAATTAGGTGCAACACTGTGGGTGCACTTTTGGTTGAACATTATAAGACTCACAATCACAAACCAGAAGACATTAAGTGGAGGGTCCGAGAGAAAATAATACCTAGTGCAAGAGGGGGCTCCATCTCAGACACTCAATTACAAGGAATGTAGATGGATACACTCCTTGAATGCAGTACAGGAAGGACTAAATGAAAGGGAAGAGACTGCTAAACAAATGGGGCAACTGTAATGACATAGCCTATACTTATAAGTAAGATCTGTCCGTTCCCTCTTTTAGGGGCTGTCTCCTTCTCTCAAGAGATCCGTAGATGCAGGAGTGTTATTCTCTGTAGCCGCACCTCTGCACTCTGAAAGTATGTGAAACACTATCACTGTAAATAATGTTGCACGAATTGGTACTGATTCGGTTAGTGATGTTATGAAGTGTGACAATATGTTATCTAATACTAGCCTAAATAATTCAAAAGGGCGTCAGTGTGTATAATTTATCACAAATGTGTCGAGCTAGGATGATATTTTATTGCCATGTATATAATTCACATTAGTATCACACTTGTCACAATTGTTTTATCGTGTGTACACCTTTTGATGGTCACATCATTCCTTAGACCATGGCATTGGCTTTAGGAATTAAACAATACCTGCATCTCACGCCAGTGAGTTGCTTAAACTGAGTCCTTCAAAATCATGAACAAATGACCCTCGCGTTACCTAGTAACCGGGAACGCTTTACTACCTTAGTCACGAGGACATCCCATTACGTGCACGTAGGCCGCCAGTTGCTTAGCAACCAAGCAGAGCCTCCACGGCACTACGTCCTCGAGGAAGGAAATACGAGCAGTAACCGGCATTCGGTTCCCTGAATTGCCGTCTCAAGACTGTAGCGGCTCACAGACGGATTCAGACCCTGTGACCACAGTAACAAGTCTTTTCAACTTACACACCAGGTGAGACCTCTTCACTCTCCGAGTCAGTAACCTGACTTCGTTTTGTTTGCTTGTTGTAGTGCGCGAGGTACATGCCCGTGTCGTATGGCGGACTGACCGCTATCTTCACCCCCTGTTTTCACAGATCGCCTCATTCATTGCGGCTGGGATTGTTTGCAAGGAGTGCCCCTGATACCATAGGGCTGTGTGCTTTTTTAACATATTCGATCAACTGCGAAGTCCGTACAGGGACCTAATCTATTCAAACACCAGGGTGAGTCCGAACTAAGTGCTATCTATAATCGATCCAATTTACGTTCTTTGAGCAACTAATGTCTTGTATTGCCTGGACTGAAGCATATCTTGCCTTATGCTTCCTTTGATTTAATTTAACAGAATCACAGTATCTAGAAGCCAGATGGCTCTAATTATAGGGTGATTATTCCACACACCCTCGAGGCTCCTATCCAAGAAGGGCCCATAGGTGAGTGCAACAATAATTAGGGCACTCATGTGATTTTAATGTATTTTAATTCATGTATTAATCTCACGCAAATCCCGTCCTTATGGCCTATCTCTTTGACCAACAGGCGCTAACTCACTACCCCACCCGCCCTATGTCCTGAAGAAGACCCGCCCCAGACTCATAATCAAGGCGTCTAAGGGTCGAAACGTCAACGACACTATAACCACCGGACCAGTACAGAATATTCAGTTACCAAGGCCAAGTGAAGTGGCACACTGAATCTATTGCATTTAAAATACAGAAACTGGCCCATAAAAAAAGTTCTAAAAAAAAAACCTTTCCATCACTCACTTGTATATAAATTCACTTTTTCACGTATGCACTATATGTCACAATGCACGCACTGTTTTGATATGCGCCATTTGTAACGAAGTAATTTGTGATCCAATGATTGATTCACATGTATCATAAACAGATTATTCATGAATGAAAATAATTCATTGATTAAAATATATTTTTACTCTGTTCAATCTTTGTTTGGGATTTGCTGTATGACCATGTCTTCATGAGATGATTGACCGAGGTAAATGATGACCAAATAAGAAATAACTGTAGGAAGATGTATATGTATTTTGAAATAATAATTTTTTTGGGGCACCCGACAGAACCATTGTGCATAATAATCTGTTCTGCCCAGGTTCTGAGGGATACTGGGTTACCCCGTAGCGATTCATAACAGCAGAGCAGATAGGCAAGACAGATAATTCGGAATGGACTCCCCCACAAACAGTCAGCAGGTAAATAATAAGCATATTTTAGCTCTCTATCTCTGTTGTAGAATTAGTATTGTTTTATTTTATGTATATCAATGTTTATTGTTTACATGTACTCTATTTAATTACAGATGTTACTTGACCCTGAACTGTACTGTTCTATACACGATTCGTTGTTGAAATGTTTTATCAGTGGATTATGTGCATTAGTGTATATTTTGTATGCCAAACTGGCTTATGCTCCACAAGGCCCCTATTGTATTTCAATGTAGCAACTTTTAGCTTAATTGGGTAGATCATTAAATAAAACCAGTATAGTTTTATACAATGCAAAATTTGACAGTTCTGTTTGAGTATTATCAGAGAAGTTAAGGCTGTCTGCAAATAATATATCAATAATGCTAGATATTGCGGGCACTGGGACCACAGGCTTTTTAGTTTCATGCTTTAGAAAACATAATTTCACCACTTTATATTTTATTTTAAATGTTGTAATGGACACATTGTTTTATAAAATATGATCATGGTCTCTTTATTTTTAGATTATTAAATATGCAAAACATCTGTTTTTCTAGACCTGCCGTGAACAGAATGCATTAGAGTTTCATTTTGAAAGTCAGTCTGGATTTGGAAAAAGAAATGTGGAAAACGGGGGCACGTCCTGAGGGTCCGTGTGCCCTGGACAGGGGTCCCTCGTGCCTGGGCAGACTCCCTGATCTCCCCAGGCCGGTTGGAGCCCGGGAGCCCTGCAGCCCCAGAGCCCTGCAGCCCCGGAGCCCCGTAGCCCTGCAGCCCCAGAGCCCTGCAGTCCCTGAGCCCTGGAGCCCCGGAGCCCTGCAGCCCCGGAGCCCTGCAGCCCCGGAGCCCTGCAGCCGCCGGAGCCCTGCAGCTCCCGAGCCCTGGAGCCCCGGTGCCCTGCAGCCCCCGGAGCCCTGCAGCCCCCAGAGCCCTGCAGTCCCCGAGCCCTGGAGCCCTGGAGCCCTGCAGCCCTGGAGCCCTGCAGTCCCCGAGCCCTGGAGCCCCGGAGCCCTGCAGCCCCGGAGCCCTGCAGCCCCCGGAGCCCTGCAGCCCCGGAGCCCTGCAGTCCCCGAGCCCTGGAGTCCCCGGAGCCCTGGAGTCCCCGAGCCCTGCAGCCCCCGAGCCCCGGAGCCCTGCAGCCCTGCAGCCCCGGAAGCCCTGCAGTCCCCGAGCCCCGCAGCGCCGGAGCCCTGCAGCCCCGGAGCCCTGCAAGGGCAGGTGGGAGCCCTCCAGCGGAGGCTCGGGGCAGGCAGATTAGCGTCATTTCGGTCCCGGCCATCTGGTCGCCCCTCTCGCCTCGGCCATCTGGTCATGCCCAATGCTTTCCTATGGGGCGACCAGATGGCCGGGCTTCCCTGGAAGTCCCGATGAGGTGCCATTCACCTCCCGGATCCCAGGCAGGGCTCCAGGAGGTTGGGCACGTTTGCGCCCTGGGTCCCCTCTGTCACCTTGAGTGCATGGATTACAAGAAAGGGGGTAATTTTCCTCCGGATTACTAGGGGCAAGGGTATGCCTGGACACCCTTCTGGGGCTGGGGGTTCCCAGCCGGGGACCAGATGGGCGATGACCGGGCAAAAACTCCCAGGCGTCCGGGGCTCCCTCCTCCGGCCCGCGGTGTGGCATAGTACCCGGGAGGGGCACAATGGGTCCCAGGCCCTGCAACCCTGGAGCCCCGCAGCCCTGCAACCCCGGAACCCTGCAGTCCCAGAGCCCTGGAGCCCCAGAGCCCTGCAGCCCCCGAGCCCTGCAGCCCCGGAGCCCTGCAGCCCGGGAGCCCTGCAGCCCTGGAGCCCTGGAGCCCTGGAGCCCCGGAGCCCTGCAGCCCCCGGAGCCCTGCAGCCCCCGAGCCCTGGAGTCCCGGAGCCCTGCAGCCCCAGAGCCCCAGAGCCCTGCAGCCCTGCAGCCCCGGAGCCCCGGAGCCCTGCAGCCCTGGAACCCTGGAGCCTCAGAGCCCTGGAGCCTCAGAGCCCTGCTGCCCCGGAGCCCTGCTGCCCCGGAGCCCTGGAGTCCCCGGAGCCCTGCAGCCCCAGAGCCCCAGAGCCCTGCAGCCCTGCAGCCCCGGAGCCCTGCAGCCCTGGAACCCTGGAGCCTCTGAGCCCTGGAGCCTCAGAGCCCTGCTGCCCCGGAGCCCTGGAAGGGCAGGCGGGAGCCCTCCCGCGGAGGCTCGGGGCAGGCAGATTGGCGTCATGTCGATCCCGGCCATCTGGTCGCCCCTCTCGCCTCGGCCATCTGGTCGCGCTCAATGCTTTCCTATGGGGCGACCAGATGGCCGAGCTTCCCTGGAAGTCCCGATGAGGTGCCATTCGCCTGCCGGATCCCAGCCAGGGCTCCAGGAGGTCAAGCATGTTCGTGCCTAGGGTCCCCTGAGCAGTGTGGTGCGCACTTGTTCCCAGAAAGAGGAGTAGCCTTCCTCCAGATTACTAGGGACAAGGTACTCTGGGACCCCTCCCAGGCAAGCGGTTCCCTGCCGGGGACCAGATGGGCTGTGTTCCCGGGCAACACCTCCCTGGCGTCCGGGGCTCCCTCCTCCGGCCGCGGCTTGGCAAAGTACCCGGGATGGGCTCCATGGGTCCCAGGCCCTGCAACCCCAGAGCCAGGCAGCCCTGCAGTCCCCGAGCCCCGGAGCCCTGGAGCCTTGCAGCCCCGGAGCCCCGGAGCCCCGGAGCCCTGCAGCCCTGCAGTCCCCGGAGCCCTGGAGTCCTGGAGCCCTGCAGCCCCAGAGCCCTGCATCCCTGGATGCCCGGAGCCCTGGAGCCCCGGAGCCCCGGAGCCCCGGAGCCCCGGAGCCCTGGAGCCCTGGAGCCTCAGAGCCCTGGAGCCTCAGAGCCCTGCGGCCCTGCGGAGGCACGGGGCAGGCGGATTGGCATCATTTCGGTCCCGGCCATCTGGTCGCCCCTCTCCCCTCGGCCATCTGGTCGCGCCCAATGCTTTCCTATGGGGCAACCAGATGGCCGGGTTTCCCTGGAAGTCCCGATGAGGTGCCATTCGCCTCCCGGATCCCAGCCACGGCTCCAGGAGGTCGGGCACATTCACGCCTAGGGTCCCCTGAGCCTCGCGGTGCGCACTTGTTCCCAGAAAGAGGGGTAGCCTTCCTCCGGATTACTAGGGACAAGGTACTCTGGGACCCCTCTCAGCCTAGCGGTCATCAGCGGGCAGCTGGATGGGCCAGGATGCCGCCCTAGCCCCGGGTCCGTCACTGGGCCTGCCGCATGGCAGGGTGCCCGGGACGGGGTCCAGAGGGCCCGGGGAAGGTTTCCCCTGCGCCTCTGGGCCTGGGAGCCCCGGCTGGGTCCAGTGGCCCTGCCGGGCCCCGGGTCGGGTGCTAGGGCCTGGGCATTGTCCCCCAGCCTGCCGCACTGCCAATGGCCCGGGACGGGGTTCCCTGGTGTCCGGGGAGCCTCCCCGTGCTTGACCGGGTTCAGGAGCTCCATCTGGGGCCCCTGAGGGCCCCGGGGAGGTTGGCCTCCCCACCCGGGGCTCCGTCCTGGGTCCTGCCGCGTGGCAGGGTGCCCGGGACGGTGTCCGGCAGGCCCGGGGAAGGCTTCCCCTTCGTCTCCGGGCCTGAGAGCCCTGGCTGGGTCCACGGGCCCTGGGCCCCCTCGCCCGGCCTGCTGCACTTCCAAGGGCCCGGGTCAGGGTTCCGTTGTGCCCGTGCAGACCTCCCCTGCTTGTCAAGGTGCCCGGGGGCCCTGGGTCAGAGGGCCTTTCGGGGCCCCCTGGGAGCCTCCATGGCTGGGGCCCAGCTGGTGCTCTGGGCCTCCGGTCCGCCATGCCCGGAGTCCACTCACTCCTTCGTTAGGGACACAGGGTGTCCAGACAGCTTCCCTTTCGTGCCTGGCCATCTGGTCGCCCAGATCCCCTCGGCCATCTGGTCGCCCGGATCCCCTCGGCCATCTGGTCACCCGCAATGCTTTCTTATGGGGTGACCAGATGGCCGAACTTCCCTGGAAGTCCCGATAAGGTGCCATATGCCTCCCGGATCCCAGCCAGGGCTCCAGGAGGTCAGGCACGCTCGTGCCTTGGATCCCCTCTGTCACCTCGAGTGCACAGATTTCAAGAAAGGGGGGTAATTTTCCTCCGGATTACTAGGGAGAGTGTCTGTCAGACCTCCGTGAGGTCCGGAGATTCTGAATCAGGGGAAGGCAGTCCTGGGGCCCGCCCGCCGGGGCCCCCAGGGTCCCGGAGATACTCCTGCCTCTCAGCCCCTTGCCGATAGTCCTTTTTCTCCGTGTTTGCTCAGGCAGACCTCCGTGAGGTCCGGCCATGCTGAGAGGGGGAAGGCAGGCCCGGGGACGCTCCTGCCTCTCAGCAAACTGTTTTTTTTGTCCCAATGGTGATGTCTGACTCCCAGAGGGGAAGCCTTGAACGGGGCGCCCGTGCCGTCTCACCACGCGGGCGGCGGACGGACGGCGTCACCTTCCTCCCGCCTCTCCTGCGTCCCCGCAGGTGGGTGAGTGTTTTTGAAAAGTTGCCTGTGACTCTTGGCGGTGGATCACTCGGCTCGCGCGTCGATGAAGAACGCAGCTAGCTGCGAGAATTAGTGTGAATTGCAGGACACATTGATCATTGACACTTCGAATGCACCTTGCGGCCCCGGGTTCCTCCCGGGGCTACGCCTGTCTGAGGGGCGCTCGATCGTCAATCGCCCCGGGGCTTCCCCGGGACGTGGCTGGGGCCGTCGCAGGGTTAGCTCCGCTTCCCCTTCGTCCCCCCAAAAGGTCAGACCCTCGATTGCCCGTGGCAAGGGTCCCTCGCCGGTTCCTGCCACGGAGGTATGCCGCCGGCACGCCTGGCCCCCGAGAAAGGGGCCCGGCGACCGGTCCGCCCCGGGACCCGTCCCGGGACCCGTCCTGGGGCGCCTGGCTGCATGCCACGCGTGGCATCTTAGTTAGATGCATGCTAAGCGTGCTTTGCACACAAATGGTGTAGAGCAGGATGGGGCAAGAAAGAGCACAGCAGGAGTTGTAAAGTGTGACCGGTTCTTGAGATTAAGTAAATTTTTCTCATTCTTGAAGGCCTTAAATTAGTCACATCATCAAATTGGAACAGGTCATGCTTTGAATGTTGTGAAAGGGACAACCTGCATAGACTGTGGAGTCCTACCGCCTACCCGCGCACACGCCCCTCGGGCGCCCACCTCCGCGGCCGTCTTCCCGGGGAGGGCGAAACCCTTCCAGATGCGATCCGGGGAAAGGGGGCGCACGCTGCCGGGACGCCAGGCCTAACCCCTGCTCCGGCAGGGGGGGCCCGGCCTCCCCAGGCAAACCCCCCCTTAGACACTCCAGCGTCATTCTTCCGACTGCGACCTCAGATCAGACGTGGCGACCCGCTGAATTTAAGCATATCACTAAGCGGAAGAAAAGAAACTAACCAGGATTCTTCCTCCTGTCCCTGCCCCACTGGGGTGCGGAGATGGGGGCCACCATCCCTTGCGGGTCAGCACGGTGACCAGATGGCCCGCTGCTCCCGGGCACAGGGGTGAGCAGCAGCCACCCGGGGGAAGAAGGCTCCAGAGAGTCTGCCTTGGTGCGCCTGGCCACCCTCGCCGGACTGCAAGTGCGACTTGGTACGACAGCCTCCCAGGCCATCTGGGCACCGGGTCGTCTCGGGCCATCTGGTCGCCTGGCTGCGCGACCAGATGGCCCTGCGGGCAGGGTGACCAGATGGCCATGCGGGCTGGGTAACCAGATGGCCCTGCGGGCTGGGTGACCAGATGGCCCTGCGGGCTGGCGGCCGGACTAACTCCAACTTTTGTCCTTCCCCAGAGTTCTGTAAGCCCCCACTACGTGGAGGCTTAATAGTCGAGAAAAATAGGCTCCCCGGGCAGGCCGTCGGGGAGTGGACGTGGCCTGTGCTTAACCCTCCTTGGGTGCGACCAAGGGTCCGTGCGCTGGGGACGGGCTCCCAGGGTTGCTCTCCCCGGCCTGGCTAGGGTTCGGGGTACGTGAGCCCCCTGTCCTGCAAGCCATCAGAGGGTCCAGGCACTGGGGACGGGGCTCCACTGGGGCCCGGGGAGGCTCTCCCTGGCCTGGCTAGGGTTCTGAAGCTGGGACCGGGCCCGGGGCTTGAGCCCCGTCCAGCCGGCCCCGGGTTGCGTGAGCCCCCTGTCCTGCAAGCCATCAGAGGGTCCAGGTGCTGGGGACGGGGCTCCACTGGGGCCCAGGGAGGCTCTCCCCGGCCTGGCTAGGGTTCTGAAGCTTGGACCGGGCCCGGGGAGCAGGTGTGGCTGGCTTCATCCACTATGCTGTCAGAGCGTAGTTTTCTGCCCACCCCTAGTTTGTTAGTGCAAAAAAAGCAATGTTTGTGGAGGTTTTACAGGTATTAAAATGAAGCTCAGAAACCTGGATTTGGCTGATAAGCCTGCTTTAATGATGAATGATTTAACACAGCCTTTTGCAGCTATCCTTCTGAATGGGTTGATAGCATCATATGTAGCTAGGGGCTTTATGAAGACCAGTGGGACTAGGAGACAGTCTGTCACATGTTAAGCTTTTAAAGTATTTAAAGGTTTTTGACTCTGTCAAAGTATCCCAAAACATACTATGTTTGTACACATGTTTAGGCGGCTATGGCACACTAAAACAATAACTTATGTATTAGAAAAGGCATAGGATGCAATTCCAGCATGACCGTATGCTCTCTGATGAGTTGATCCCCACAATAAATATACCTAATGGCAAGAAACAAACGTTTATATATATATCTGTTTCCCCAAACCACCTCCTGCTGACGAACTCAAGACAGGTGCCTCCGCAAAAGTGATGGTGGACTCACTATAGATGTGTATCAACAGAAAAGTCAAGGAGTACTCACAAGGTGTTGTCTGTTTCTTGATAGCCCAGTGTCGTTTCCCTATATTAGGCTAGTTGTATAGGTTGTGGGCCGCATTTCTTTAGCACGTTACTACAAAAACACACTTGCTTTTGTGACACGTTGTTTTTTCCCTTAGAATCTGCATATGTTTTTGTGTTCTGTTCTTTGCCTGGGATTTAGTCTGAACACCATAGACAAGGTCAAACAACAATGCCCCTTCGTATTCTCTCTGGTCGGACACTAGCACCTAGACATAACATGCAGCGGCTGTTTGTGAGCACACATGTCTTGTCATATAACTAAGGACGAGAGTTTTAAACAACATACACTGAGCGAAGGTCCTGGGGCAGGATTACTGAGTGGGCTGAGATGTAGAATGTCCATCTATGTATGCTAAGGTATGGGGTTCGCCGTTCATCCCAGAGATCTTCAATAATTAATCATTTAGCTTTAGTAGGAAGGGGGAAGGGGGTTAAGCTAATCTGTATTTTAACATGACAGGGCTTTTTATGGTACATGGTTTTTTAACCATGCTAGTGGTAATTTTGCTATCCGTTGTTTTTTTTTAATTGTGGCACAAATACTGCATCTTGGAGCACTATAATTTCAATAAATATTCAAAACTTTCTTTGTGTCTCTTGTTCATCTTATTGTGGACAAGTACGAGTGAGAGAGCGAAAGGGTGTGTTCTGTTACCACGATCCTTGAGAGGATTTAGAGTGTTGTGTTCTGGGGTGCCAACTCACTTGTTTCTCTGGAAAGGTTAGGAGGGCAAGTGAGGCACTATAGATAGTCAGACTCCAGCTCATGGATACTGAGGTGGTATGGTGACTCAGTCCTTAGAACATGCCAATGGTCTATTGTCCCGAGCATATTTCTATTCCTTAGCAGAATCCATGCAACAGGGTATCCTTGAAATATTTACTGTCAGCAGACACACTTTGCCATGATGCCTTTGTCAATGCTGATGATACAACTTGAAACGGGACTCAGGATGCAGTAATATATATATATTCACTGAAAAATCCATAGGATTCACATTTGTTATAGTTAGGAATTAGCATTCCTCAGTGATGTCATTTGAGATGTCATCAGTGATGTCATTTGAGATGTCATTTGAGATGTCATCAGTGATGTCTTCAGTGATGTCACTGACCATGTCATGAATGATGTAATATGTGACATCATCAGCAGTGGATTGCGGGCGCGCGAGTTATAGTAAGTCCAAGTAACTATAACGTGGGAATTTCAATGGTTTTGTATGAGTAAAATGTTCAGCTAACTATAACTGGTGTGAAACCTATGGTTTTTTCAGTGAATTTCAAAGGTTATTTTAAATGCTAATTCCTAACTATAACAAATGTGAAACCTATGGTTTTTTCAGTGAATTTCAAAGGTTTTTTAAATGCTAATTCCTAACTATAACGATTGTGAAACCTCTGTTTTTTCAGTGAATTTCAAAGGTTTTCTAAAAGCTAATTCCTTTGTATATCGAGTTTGTAACCTACGATTTTTAGTGTTTTTTTATAAGCTGTTTTGTATAAGTATTAATTATTATTAATTTATTTTAAAAAGATTTTTTTCAATGTATTTTTTTTTTAATCATTTTTCTCTGGTGCGCTCAGGGTGCGCGCACCGGTAAGCTAACCCGTATCATTTTGACTTGGAGCGCTCAGGATGTGTGCACCAGTAAGCTCTCCCAAGAGCACAGCGAGAGTGCTATTTCTGCGTTTGTAAAAAAAATATGTATGAAAACTAAATAATAATGCAAGACATTCAGTACCATGCTTATAAAAGTAGTATTTTTGATTTTCCGAATGAAAATGATTTTGCATTTCCGTAAAGCTACCAAAACGTCACTCAGGCGTGCCGCGAAAGCGCCCCCGGAAGTACCTACGTTCGCGCCGCGTAAGCGCCCCCGGAAGCGCTCCGGTGTGCGCAGCGTAAGCGCGTCGAGTCATGTGACCTTAAAATAACTCTTTTCATTGGTTGTTAACAGTTTTTTTTACAACTAATGAAAACCCCACCCTTTTCCCTCACTTCTTCTTTCACTTTGGTGAGAGCAAGACCTCTTTTTTTCTGTCCTAACAATTTGTGGAAAGAATGGCTGCCAGAGCATCCAGCAGCAGTGAGGAGTCAGATGCTTTCATTGATGAAGAGCCTCCTCAGCCCAAGGTGAAAGAACATTTTATTTGGAAGTTCTTTGAAATACCTGAAGGATCAAAAAGGGTGAATGTTCCCAAAGTGGAATGTAAAATCTGCCATACTATACTTTCCCGAGGAGACCCCAGAAGGAAGTACAGTTTTGGAAATTCAACAATGATTCGCCACGTTCAACGCAGGCATCCTCAGAACTATGCCCGGGAGAGTGTCAGGGCTCTGGCACGAGATGCTCAAAGAGATGGTGCTTCTACTTCGACTGGAGGAGCAACTGCATCATCGGTGAGGGGGCGACCAGAACAGCTGATTCCAAATATTCAGCCTGTTTTTGATGGCATTGTTATAAAGTGTAAAGATTGTGATGTACTACTTTGTTATGGTGAACAAAGTATTATGAACATTGTCCGAACCAGAGAAAATCACCGCGGCCGTCCCCACCCCTAATATGATTCTTTTTTTTTGCTCCTGTTGAGCAGTTTGACATTCCCTGTTTTTGTTTTTGTTGAGAAAAAACACGAAAAAAGAAGAAAAAAAAGTTCTTTTTAGAACTACCTCCAATTCTCAAAAAAGAGCTGTATTCTTAAAAAAATCAAAAAGAGTAACTGAAGTGGAGTGCAGTGAGAGAGGAGAGGAAAATGAGTGAGAAAGCAAAGAAAGGGACGAGAGGGGAAGGGAAGTGAAGTAGGGGGACTGAAAGAAGGTGAGTGTGGGAGGTGAGTGAGGAGAAGGAGAGTGAACATGGGGAATGAGGATAAGTGAAGAAAATGTAGTAAAGGAACGGGGGGTGGAAGGGTAAGAAAAGAGCAGTGATATTGAGAAAAGAGTGGAGATACAGACTGGATAAAGGCAAGTGAGTGTGAGACAAGGTGAGTAAGGGAGTGAAGCGATAGAGAAAGTGAAAGAAAAAGTGAGAGTAGAAGACTGAGTGAGGGAGGAAGGAAACATAAGTGTGGGAGTGTGGGTGAGTTATAGGGAGTGAGCGTGATAGAAGAGGAGTGAGAGACTAAAGGGACGAAGAGAATGGGGGTAACAGAGAGAGAGTGAGAGAAGGGGAGTGTAGAAGTAAGAGTACACAGGGAGTAAGAGAAGGAATTAGTGAAGTGGAGTAAGGAGAGTAAGGGAAGGGAAAACAGTGAAGGAGTGAAGGAAGGGAAGAGAGAGGAAGGAAAGTAAAGGAGAAAGTCTGAAAGAAGGTGAGTGTGGGAGTGTGGCTGAGTTATAGGGTGTGAGCGTGACAGAAGAGGAGTGAGAGACTAAGGGGACAGAGAGAATGCGGCTAACAGAAAGAGATTGAGGGAAGGGGAGTGTAGAACTGAGAGGACAGAGGGAGAAAGAGAAGGAGTTAGTGAAGTGGAGTAAGGAGAGTAAGGGAAGGGAAAAGAGTAAAGCAATGAAGTAAGAGAAGAGAGAGGAAAGAAAGTAAAGGAGAAGGTCTGAAAGAAGGTGAGTGTAAGAGAGGAGTGTGGAAAAGGGGAGTAAATGTGGGAATTCAGAATAAGTGAGGCAAGCGCAATAAGGGAACAGAGGTGTGGGAGCATCAAAGAAGAGTAGTGAGGTTAAGGAAAAGAGTAAAGGGAAAGTACATTTTGTACATCAAACATACCTTATAAGTAATGTAAACTTAGTTTCATATTTTAATTTAAATTTATATCTGTGAAAGACAAAACAAAATAAGTTACAATATTTATAATATATATTTTATAATACAAGAGACAAAGTAGGAGATTAACAAGGGTGAGGGAAGGTGAGTGAAGGGCAGGGAGGTTGATGAAAAAGGGAAAATAAAGAGAGGATAAAAGTAAGTGAGCTTGAGACAAAAAAAATGAAGGAGTGAGAATATAGAGGTAGTGAAGGAAAGAGTGGCAGAAAGGAACTGAGTAAGAGAGCAAAGAAAGGTAAGTAAGGGAGTGTGGGTGAGTTTTAGGGAGTAAGCATGACGGAAGAGGAGTGAGACAGTGAGAGGATCCAGAGACTGAAGCTAAGAGACAGGGTGTGAGGGAAAGGGAGTGAGGATGTGAGAGGACAGAAGAAGTGAGAGAAGGAGTGAGTGAAGTGTAATAGGATGAGTGACGGAAGGTGAATTATTGAGGGAACAAAGAAAGGAAACAAGGGGAAGGGGAGTGAAGTAGAGTTTAACTAACTACAAGGAGTAAGATGGTCTAATGTGATGCAACTAAAAAAATAACTGGTGTGAAAGCAAATACAGTTCACCAATATTGCATCACCTGTCCAAACTCGGACATGAGTCCAGTTTCCATCAGCCCACCCATTTGGCGGAACTTCGTCATCTGGAAAACTGATAGAGAGGGGGGGAAAAGGGTTTCACCTCTAGCCAAGGAAGTACCAAAGCTGATGTACAAGGTCATAGGCCTCCACCGCTCAAACAAAGACTCAGCCACTTGTTTTGTACAGGGTATGTCAGGACTGATGAAGTGCAGTGCAGGTGATAATAGTGTGTGAGATAAAAATGGCTAGAAAGGCAAAAAATATGTTTATTAAGGATTGCCTTAATGTCATATAATAAAAACCGCCTGATAGTAATGAAAATATTAATAACTATCTGTTGGCTAGAATTGGGGTCAACCCATATTTTTGGCAGAGTGGGCTAAAGAACGGTGATGGATTAAACCCAGATCTTTTGACTGGGTGTGAGTGTTTGATTGATTCAGATGCTCCGTCCATCACCACCCCCTTTTGTGCCGCTTTTGGCCGCCATAAGTGTGGCAGGGTATGCTCAGACGTGAGTCCCTTGCTCACTTTGCCACTGGATTCAAGCAAGCCGGGCTGAAGAAGGCTGGAATGCCAGAAACCGGTCCTCAGAAGCGTGTTTCCGGTCCAGGGAAGACATGGCTTGGCAGTTCGGGCTGGACTGTTCCCATGAGGCACAGGGTCAGACTGATTTGCATATAGCCATGTCTGAACTGGGGTGGCAGAGTGGGCTAAAGAACGGTGATGGATTAAACCCAGATCTTTTGACTGGGTGTGAGTGTTTGATTGATTCAGATGCTCCGTCCATCACCACCCCCTTTTGTACCACGTCAATTTAGTTCCATCAGGTCTACATCTTTGGAACATTCAAATAACATACTGTCCATATCTTCGTAAAAATAAAGTTGATAGCATTGCAGATTTACATTGAGTACAGACCATGTTTTGATTTGCTTCTTTAACTAGATTATTAAAAGACACTGATTTGCATTCTGGTAAAGTCAAATATATAAATCTTTCAGTGTCTACTGTAGTACTACTTGAAAAAAAGCAATTGTCGCAGTCATGTTGCCATTTATATGAAAGGCCAAAATGATTTTCTACATCTACACCTTCATCTTGCAATACAACAAGCATATACATTAGAAATTCCTGACAATCTTGCTGAATATTTTGTGAAAATTGATTTAGACCAGAACATATGTCTAAAACCTTTCGAATTTCAGAAACACTTTGTATTTTTGTTCTATCACTGCTACATTTCTCTAATACAGAATTTAATAAACAACAAAATGTTTGATCACGATTTTCAGCAATCTGTTCTTGTACAGTTTGGAGAAAGAAAACAACATTTACCACTACATTAGCATAGCAGTTGACACCAGAACTATTTTCAAACTGAAATCCAACAACATCTTTAACTGAATCCATTTAGTTTCTGCTTACAATTACTGGTTCATCTACCTTTTTTCTTTTTGCTACAACTTCACTATAATTTTTCTCATTTCTTCTTTTTCGGCCTACCACACGCTTTTCAAATAGAGGATATTGAGGTAAATTTGGAGTATACTCTCTTCTTAACCTAATATATTCTTTTACATAATTTAGATCTGCATTAATCTTTGTCTCATCAAAATCAATCAAGTACAATCCTGATAAAGTTCTGACTCGAGATAAAGCAACATATGCCATACCCTCCTTGAACACAGAATTTCCAATATTCACCAAAGCACTATCAACACTTAAACCTTGAGATTTATGAATAGTCACCACAAATGCCAAAGAAACAGGAAACTGTTTTCTGCGGACATATAAATCTTTCACTGGCAAAAAACGGGCAGAACAACGACTGATTTGTTGTACTTCTTCAATACCGTCAAATTTAATTTTTATAATTTAAATTCCATCTCTATTTCGGTAATTCACAAAATCGACAACATGACCCATTGCTCCATTTACTAAACCTCTTTCCACATGTAAATTATGTCGTAAAATTATACGACAATTTAAAGATGCATACAGAGTCTTTTCCATACCAGCAGTTTTAGATATTGTCTTCTCTAAAGAATCCAATTTTGTTTCAACTTTTCTGACAAAATAATAGTTGCTCCTTCATGTTCAATTTTATCAATAGCTTCCAGTTTCACAATCTCTTGATTTTCTAACTTTAACATTTTGTTGTTGAAGATTGAACATTCTTGCAGAGTTGGCATCAAGCATATGACAGATTTGTTTTCAGGAACTTTCTTAAAAATATTCTCTGGTAGAATATTTTCATTTGGAAACAAATTTGAAATTAATCGTCCATGTAAAGCTTCTTTGCCATGCTCAGTTAGTTTTCCAATTCTTACATCTTGTAGAATATTTTTATAATCTTCATCCCTTGCCTGTCGCATATTTTGAAGCAGTTCTGCATATTTAAAATATAACCAGATATTCACATTTCCAATGCTTCCTAAGCACTTCCTGGTATCTTCATGGGTAAGCATTTTAAACACTGGCTGTCCTTTCACTGGAGTTAGTTGCAGTAAATCACCAAAAACAATGATGTGTTTGCATCCAAATAACACATCATACTCTGTTTTAAGAATTTCTTGCATTCTTAAATGCACAAAAGCAAGCATTACATTTGATACCATGCTTACTTCATCAATGATGAGAAGTTTCATTTTCTTTAGGACTCTTGAAACTTCACAACAAGCTTCTCCAGATAGCTTGTGGTATTGTAATTTGTTATCATGCTCCACTGGCAGCATCAATAAGCGATGTAAAGTAATCCCTTTAATGTTGTGTGCTGCCAACTCAGTTGGAGCAGTAACAACACAAGAGAGCGATGACTCCGTTGTTTTCTGCTAATATGTTGCAATCGCTTTAATCAGGAAACTTTTCCCAGTTCCTGCTTCTCCACTCACATATAGTCGGACAGGTACAAAAGATGTACATGAGCACTCTTTTTTCTCATGAGATAAACCATGCTCAATGTGTTCTGTGACTTCGTCATATATTTGTCTCTCCTCAACGTTTAGTTCTTTTTACAAATCTTCTAAGTCAACTCCATCCTCCTGAGCTTGTTCCATGGCTCTTTCAACTTCATCCATGGCAGTAGCAGCTTCATTTTGTATAATTGGTCCTCCTAGTGGATCCTGACTCAATGAAGCAGAACTCTGACTATCTTGAGAACTGTCTCTAGCAATCTCTGCTGCAATTGTAGCTTCTTGCTGTATTTCCTCGTTCAACATTTGGAGATAATTTGAAAAAACAGGACATTCTCTCGTATCCTTGGTTGCATTGAATGAATCTTCATAAGTGAGAAAATCTCCACGTAGTTCCTCTTCTGTACGCCAAGGCTTAAAGAGTTGCAAAAGAGCTAAGTAATAAAATTCCCCTTTGTCTGGAGAATCACAACTCAATTTTCGATGATGAATCAAATGGCCTTTTCTTTGTTTCACTAGACAGCCTTCACAACCAATTACAGCATATACACCTTTATTGATGTCTTCTGTGACGTTCTTTTTAAAAATATAGGTTTGCAGAACTTCATAGAGACAAACATTCTCAAGGTGAGTACTTCTATATGGATAGTATGTATCCAACATGTTTGTCTTCAAAATATCTGTACTGTCTGGTTCTTTCCCCGCCAAATACTCATTTTCTTGTACAGATTTCAAAACTCGGTTTCGTGTTGCAGCCAGACCTAGACTCACCCAAATGATGGTTTTAGATTTGGCATATAGACTTGCTGATGACAACCGATCAGAACATTCATATGCTCCAATTTCTCGATGCGACAACATCTTCAGACTGTAACTGTATAATTTCTTGCTTAGACTCTTTTCATGTGAAATTTCCTCCCACATTTCCTTCAGTTCTGTCTTTTCTGACTTTGTGATGTAAGACGTCAGATATCGAGCCACAGCAATAGAGTTGTCAGCCACATATTGAATATCCATGTTAGCATTCCACATGGACAAAATGACTGGGTTGTAGTCATTTATGAATTTGGATTCCTCATTTCTTCTTAGGTTGTATGTATTTTTGGGTGATTTTCTTGTCACAGTATGTCGCAGAGAAGACATAAAATTGTTGACTCTTCCTTTCAATGTTACTGGACGTGGAAATGCAAAATGACATTTCGTGTAGAACTTGTCCTTGGATTCGTATTTTCGACGACAGTATTTCCCACAACGATGGCTTTGAAAGCGAAAAACTTGATGTCTTAAATTGTTTTCTTCTGTACTTTTCGGAACAGCACATGTAGAATACTGCTCAATGAAACTCATCACTTTCTCATCTGAATCTGTTCCAAATGTTGGTGCATCTTTTATCCATAGCAGCATATGTATATGAGGAGCACCTCTTGCTTGATACTCCTTTCTCCAAAAGAAATCCAACACCTCTCCAAGCGGAGGATTTTTTTTGTTTGTAATAAAAGACATCATAGCTTCAAACCTATGATTGAAATACCTGAATACATTAACTGGGTCCAAAGAGCACAGTTCTCCAGGTGTCTTGTATTCAATATTTTCATTGTTTTTATTTGCCTCTCGTAGAAATTCAAGTAAGTCTTCCCAAGCATACTCAGCACATCTAAGAGTGAGGAACCATGTAGGAGTTCCTAAGTTTCTTAGCATACATTTCAATTCCCCTTGACGACGGTACCAATACTCGTTAGTACCACGCTGACATGCCATGAGATTATTTAGCTGAGATTCCAAAACACTGTCTTGCAGTTTCACTTTATCCATAAAATCCCTTGCCGAAACATTTTGTAGATGTGTTCCACTTTTCAGTATATGGTTTACTGCATAGGAAAGTCCAGACAAGTCACTCTCAAACAGTAGATGGAACAAATATGGAATGCATTGACAAAACCTTGGATCTTCTGCATATAATCTTGAAGTCCGGTATTCAGATACAGGAATTTGAACGGGTCGGTCGTCATATCGTCCACCTTCACCTGTTGGAAATAACTGTGGAAAACAACGAGCTTCCAAACTTTCTTCCCATAGACTAATGGGACTTCCTTCGGCTTTTTTCATCTGAAACAAGTCAATAGCATTCCCCATTACTTCTTTGGAATGCAATGGATGAACACTATAATGTTCATAAATCTCTTCACTTCTAGAGACATCAACTTTTTCTATTTGCCCAGCAGAGACATCAGTGTCCTCTTCTACAGTTTCCTCTTCTTCTCCCACATACACATTTCTATAGTACTGATTATTTTTTACCAAATACAACGTTGCCTTCTTGACTTTCCTAACATCCACTAATTCTTGCCAGATTTTCTTACTTTTTGTCGGAACACCATTAACTAGAATAACCAGAGGTTCCTCTTCTACTTTTTCGACACCAATTGTATCAATATTTGTCTTAAAATCTAGAGGCAAATAAACAACTCTTCCCTTTAATCCTCTCTGTAAATCTGAAGGAGGCAATTTCCCTGTCTTAGGCTCCATGCAAACAATAGCCTGAAAAGGATGTACACATTGAATCAGAATAGACTCATAGGTATTTAAATCCATCAATTCAGAAGGAATGTCTACCAACTCCAGATTATTATGAACAGCTCTAGCAGGCATTCTGTTTTCATTTGATTTATTATAGCAATATTTACAAATACGTTGATCAGAGCCCAAATCAAAACAATTTTCAACCAACAAATAAGTTGCAAAATCCTTCCACTCATTATTATTTATCTTTTCGCTTTTTACATATAAATCAACTGATCTAGTCTGATGCTTATAATGAGTTCAACGACAACAAACACAATAAAAATTAGGCCTTTCACTTGAATTGACCTTAAACTTTGTAATGTTATTTTCAAATGTTTCTGTACTTAAAATATCTACATTCTCTTCTACATTACCTTCTATTACTGTATCAATTTCTGCACTGACCTCTTTCTCACCAAAGTAACAAAACTCAATTTCATCACAAATGTTTTTGACATCTAATTCAGTTCCATGCAAAAGAGGACTGTTTAACTGTTTTAGTTTAAGTGCTGGACTTTTTGCATAATACAACCTTCTCACTAATTTCCTCACTTTATTATGATGCACTGCTAACATCCTAAAATGGTGAAAAACACTCTGACATACTTTTCTTGAAAGACAAGACAGTGAATGCTGTTCATTTTTTGTTTCACACTTTTCTTAGTATATGTCCGTAAGAAAGTGCGAAACAAATCAATTGATTCCTGTCGGACACTACAAATACTAGTACAATTCCATGTATACACTGGAGCCTTAGGACATCTCCCTAAAACTTCATCAGCTAACACCTCTTCTGTATTTCTAGGCACAATCTCTTCTTTTTCAACCGGACAAACGTCCTTCACCTCATATGCTCGACCACTGGTGTCAACTGCATGCACCAAATCATTATCCTGAAAGTAACTTTCTTCATTAAAAAATGGCTCACAACTTGAACTATGCTTCCATTCTCCAGAAAAAACATCACAGAAATTAGTTCGATTAATTACTCTCCTCCACTTACATTTTGATTTGAACACATTGATTACCTTATCAAGTGTACGAATTCTATTCATTACTAAACTAAAAATTTATTTTTCACTTTAAATGCTTCATCCACAATCTTCACTATGTTTTTTTTTTCTTGTAAAAAGCGGTCTTTTTTATACATCTTTCGATTTTTTAATAAATTTGATACTATTCTGTTGTAAAACATTTGTCTACGAATTTCAGTAAATTGGTTGCTCCTTCTTTTCTTATACAAAATATTATCTCCTTGTACAGGTCTAACATTTTTAGAAGTACATCATGTCTTCTTTCTAATTACAGGTGTTTCATTCTTGTTTGCAAAAAAAAATTTTTTTTCTTGACATTTCAATAAGTTCCTGAGAACATGTTTAGTTTGCTTACCAGGAACATTTTTCTTTTTCTCTGAAGATTTTATTTTGGTTGGTTCTTGATTTTCTTTTTCCTTAGACCTTAATTTTCTTTTATAAACTTTTTCACGTCTTGCTTTCAAAGGCATCTTTTTGTTTGTTTGTATAGATGATTATAATCTGTGGTAAACGAAAAATAACATATTATAGACCACTACAAACATATTACATAGCAATTACAATAAGTAAACAATATAAACACTAGTATACAACAAAAGGCTGATTTACATTACATGTGCTTTGCTTTGTGTCAAAAACAATTTACTAATTAATGTTATGTCTTGCTTATATATAGGTGGCCAGTTTTTGCCCTGTAGATACAGTGAAATAATATCAGCAGAGACACACATACTGCTTGCAGAGACAGAGATGGTAGATTACATGTAATATCGTGGACATGTGCCTAAGATCACACTGTGACTGAAGCTTGATTCAACCATCATTGTGATCTTAGGCAGAGTCACACGTACTGTTGGCAGAGACAGACATGGTACATTATATCTAACATTCTGATCATGTGCCTAAGATCACACTGTGAGTGAAGCTTGATTCACCAATCAGTGTAATCTTAGGCATAGTCACACATACTGTTGGCAGATACAGACATGGTACATTATATCTAACATTCTGATCATGTGCCTAAGATCACACTGTGACTGAAGCTTGATTCACCCATCACTGTGATCTTAGGCAGAGTCACACATACTGTTGGCAGAGACAGACATGGTACATTATATCTAACATTCTGATCAAGTGCCTAAGATCACACTGTGACTGAAGCTTGATTCACCCATCAGTGTAATCTTAGGCAGAGTCACACATACTGTTGGCAGAGACAGACATGGTACATTATATCTAACATTCTGATCATGTGCCTAAGATCACACTGTGACTGAAGCTTGATTCACCCATCACTGTGATCTTAGGCAGAGCCGCACATACTGTTGGCAGAGACAGACATGGTACATTATATCTAACATTCTGATCATGTGCCTAAGATCATACTGTGACTGAAGCTTGATTCACCCATCACTGTGATCTTAGACAGAGTCACACATACATTGCGCAAGGGGCTTGTAAATATGCCAATGAAAACATTACACTATCTCTATACCAGCATTAATGTCAAACATTGCGCAAGGGGCTTGTAAATATGCCAATGAAACCATTACACTATCTCTATACCAACATTAATGTCAAACATTACGCAAGGGGCTTGTAAATATGCCAATGAAACCATTACACTATCTCTGTACCAGCATTAATGTCAAACATTGCACAAGCGGCTTGTAAATATGCCAATGAAACCATTACACTATCTCTGTACCAGCATTAATGCCAAACATTGCACAAGGGGCTTGTAAATATGCCAATGAAACCATTACACTATCTCTATACCAGCATTAATGTCAAACATTGCGCAAGGGGCTTGTAAATATGCCAATGAAACTATTACACAATCTCTATACCAGCATTAATGTCAAACATTTTCCAAGCGGCTTGTAAATATGCCAATGAAACCATTACACTATCTCTATACCAGCATTAATGTCAAACATTGCGCAAGGGGCTTGTAAATATGCCAATGAAACCATTACACTATCTCTATACCAGCATTAATGTCAAACATTGCCCAAGCGCCTTGTAAATATGCCAATGAAACCATTACACTATCTCTGTACCAGCATTAATGTCAAACATTGCGCAAGCGGCTTGTAAATATGCCAATGAAACCATTACACTATCTCTGTACCAGCATTAATGTCAAACATTGCGCAAGGGGCTTGTAAATATGCCAATGAAACCATTACACTATCTCTGTACCAGCATTAATGTCAAACATTGCGCAAGCGGCTTGTAAATATGCCAATGAAACCATTACACTATCTCTGTACCAGCATTAATGTCAAACATTGCGCAAGCGGCTTGTAAATATGCCAATGAAACCATTACACTATCCCTGTACCAGCATTAATGTCAAACATTGCGCAACGGGCTTGTAAATATGCCAATGAAACCATTACACTATCCCTGTACCAACATTAATGTCAAACATTGCACAAGGGGCTTGTAAATATGCCAATGAAACCATTACACTATCTCTGTACCAGCATTAATGTCAAACATTGCGCAAGCGGCTTGTAAATATGCCAATGAAACCATTACACTATCTCTGTACTAGCATTAATGTCAAACATTGCACAAGCGGCTTGTAAATATGCCAATGAAACCATTACACTATCTCTCTACCAGCATTAATGTCAAACATTGCGCAAGCGGCTTGTAAATATGCCAATGAAACCTTTACACTATCTATGTACCAGCATTAATGTCAAACATTGCGCAAGCCGCTTGTAAATATGCCAATGAAACCATTACACTATCTCTGTACCAGCATTAATGTCAAACATTGCACAAGCGGCTTGTAAATATGCCAATGAAACCATTACTCTATCTCTGTACCAGCATTAATGTCAAACATTGCACAAGGGGCTTGTAAAAATGCCAATGAAACCATTACACTATCTCTATACCAGCATTAATGTCAAACATTGCGCGAGCGGCTTGTAAATATGCCAATAAAATCATTACACTATCTCTCTACCAGCATTATTGTCAAACATTCCACAAGGGGCTTGTAACTATGCCAATGAAACCATTACACTATCTCTATACCAGCATTAATGTCAAACATTGCGCAAGGGGCTTGTAAATATGCCAATGAAACCATTACACTATCTCTATACCAGCATTAATGTCAAACATTGCGCAAGCGGCTTGTAAATATGCCAATGAAACCATTGCACTATCTCTCTACCAGCATTAATGTCAAACATTGCGCAAGCGGCTTGTAAATATGCCAATGAAACCATTACACTATCTCTGTACCTGCATTAATGTCAAACATTGCACAAGCGGCTTGTAAACATGCCAATGAAACCATTACACTATCTCTGTACCAGCATTAATGTCAAACATTGCACAAGGGGCTTGTAAACATGCCAATGAAACCATTACACTATCTCTATACCAGCATTAATGTCAAACATTGCGCAAGCGGCTTGTAAATATGCCAATAAAACCATTACACTAGCTCTGTACCAGCATTAATATCAAACATTGCACAAGGGGCTTGTAAATATGCCAATGAAACCATTACACTATCTCTATACCAGCATTAATGTCAAACATTGCGCAAGCGGCTTGTAAATATGCCAATGAAACCATTACACTATCTCTATACCAGCATTAATGTCAAACATTGCATAAGCAGCTTGTAAATATGCCAATGAAACCATTACACTATCTCTATACCAGCATTAATGTCAAACATTGCACAAGCGGCTTGTAAATATGCCAATGAAACCATTACACTATCTCTGTACCAGCATTAATGTCAATCATTGCACAAGGGGCTTGTAAATATGCCAATGAAACCATTACACTATCTCTATACCAGCATTAATGTCAAACATTGCGCAAGCGGCTTGTAAATATGCCAATGAATCCATTACACTATCTCTATACCAGCATTAATGTCAAACATTGCACAAGGGGCTTGTAAATATGCCTCTCTTTTTTTGTATATTCTATCTCAATTTATACCAAGAGAAAAACCCTTTAAGCATCTCTCACGGCATTTAATTTTCTTGTCTGGGTGCCAATTTTATTACTCTGCATGCATTTTCTGCTTGCACCCATGTCAAACATTGCGCAAGGATCTTGTAAATATGCCCCTCTTTATCTTATATTCCATCTCAATTGATGCCATTACTGAAATACTTTATGCATCTCCCACACCATTTCATATGGTTTTCTATCTGCTATTCCTATCCCTCTCCATACATTCACTGCTTCCACCCATGTTAAAGGTTGCACAAGGCGCTTCAAAAAAAGGAGCATATTTACAAGTCCAATGAAACCATTACACTATCTCTATACCAGCATTGAATCCAAGCATAAAAAACAATTTAAAAAGAAGTCTACCTTATAAACTTAAAAATACAAACTGTAAGCACACACAGCTAACATTATGGAAAAAGGTAAAACAATTATTACTTAATTTACACAGACTGTGGTAAATAAAATATTACCCTGGCAGAATTTCTAGGCATTAACAAAGTATCATGCATCAAATGAGAGACAGGATCCGTGGTGTCCAAGTTAAATGGGCTTTATTCCAATAACTCGAGTCAAAGGGAGAATCAGTTCCATCACCACAGAGGCTCAGGAAGGGTCATCTAACAATCATTTACTGAACATGGGTTATATATATTTTATCTTGTACATAGGACGTAGGAAGGAACGCTCGAGGCAGAGCAGAGAAAGAAAGAGATAAGAACATGTGGGTGTACACTTTGATGAGTCATAGGTAGGTGATAGGTAGGTGTCATAGGTGGGTGGGTACTTAGAGGAGGAGTTTGGATAGCTAGCTGGAACTATGCCCTAATTGTGCAACTTTGAGCATGACGTGCAATTGACGTGTAACTGGGAGGAAGCTGACTTTCAACCTAGTAGAGAGATCTCTTGTGTCAAGGCGACCAGCACATCTAGTACAACTGATATCTAGAGTCGGGGGATGTATTATCTGATTATTCGTTCATTGCATGAGGGCTGTGAGCTCTTCTATGGATGCATGCACTGTAATCCACTTAAACAGAGACAGAATGGCTGGGCCCTATCTATGCAGATGGGTTCTGTGTACCTTCTTCACCAGACTGTAATGTGATTCTGTAAAGCAACAGATAACTGTTATTCATAATACTGTCTTGGCAGGCCTCTTGCTAGGCTTCTTGCGGCTTTCAGTGTGTCAGGAGTCATGAAATGCAAATACATGGGCCTTATGCTACCTTAACGTTTGGGAGACTTTGATGACTGGCATTTCTAATGCAGGACATGAATGCAGAGGCCTAGTGATTCAGGCCACTACAAGGAAATATGCATGGATGACATGCACACACATGTAACATAGGGTATACGTAGGGGGCATCTTGGTCAGGCAAAATTTCATTTTCCACATTCCCTCCTTGTCTCCTACTTAACCCTTTAGGATACATCTATATTCATGAGACCGTATAGTTCATCATACAGAATCATTTGTTCATCTTTAACTCTTTGTTTACGTGGATGGGGAATACAGGCAGTGGCACACAGGCCGCAAATCGCCGGGCCACACTGCAGACAGAGACAGCAACCAAATACCATAAGTAGGGCCATTCCTAGGAAGGACATGACCTTCCATCCCCAAGCTGATATTATACCCCAGAACCAACTGGACCAAGTCCATGTGCCTGGGTATTGATGTATGGCATGAGCAATTTTGTGGAGCCTTGTTATTGCTTCGTACACAGATGGTGCATTATCTGGGATGAAAATGCAACAACTAGATCGGATGACTCTACAAGCTCCGCCCATATCCGCCAAGATGACGTCTAGAACGAGGCGGTTTTGAAGAACGACAAGTCTAATAGCAGACTGTTCCTGGGTCAAGTTCGCCAGGGCAGATGCAGTTACATTCACTACTGCTTCCAGGGTTCTTGTTAATTTGCGTATCAGCTTACTATTTTGGACGGGGCCAACGAAGAAAAAGAAACCTTTGTTGAAGTCTGTATATTGCTCCCAAGCTGTTTCAGTCTGATCAATCCCTGCAGAATCTGTCTCTCTCTTTTGTCTAACATGTTCTAGTCGTGAATCTCTATGATAATTTGATGGGGCTAGAAAAACGGGTGGCAATAAGAATGCTATATAACAAGTCCCACCCCAGTCTAAGGGCAGATGTACATAGGCTGTCTGACCACAAATGAAATAGGTATGGCGTGATGTTTTGAAAGAAGAAAGTCCTTTATCATTAAACTCCACTACAGTGTTACACTCGCTGTGTCCCATAAGTACTGAGCCTTTCTTACTAACACATAAATCACCTTTAGCTGGCAGGACTGATATAAACGGTGGACCTGTGTTTTGCTTGGGCTGAACATTTAACATTATAAAATTAACGGATGCATTTCCCTGTTCGTACTCTTCATTCTCTAAATCAGTTCCCTTTCTTTGGGGGAATCCGTCTTTGTCTGGAAAGCATGCTTCATTCATTACTTTATTCAGGTTTCCATATATCCAGCCACCTGGATAAGCTATGTACCTTCTATCTATTGAGGTCATTAGAGCAAACCATGCTCCACATGAACCATTGTGTGAGAACGGTAAAGGATAGAATGGCAGAACTCCCTTTGTCTCTTGATAAGGTGGCATTTGGCCACATACCCAGCAATCAGTCGCATTGCTGGTCTGGTGAGAATGGTGTAACATACGAATGAAAGTATTGTTACGTAGTGCTAGTCGATATGACAATTCATGAGGTGGCAGTTCACTAAATGTATGCTCTGCGGTGCTATTACTGGAAGAATGTATATGTGAGGAAACGGGAAAGAAAACATGTAGCAATAAACTGATACCAATTATAACAATGCACAGAATAAAAAGAATGATCAAGGTAACTATACATCTACTGCGTAGTATCTTGCAGTATTTTTCCTTCTTATCTCTCTTCTTGCTATTCTCATATGTGATCTTATACATGTCAGAAATCTAGCCTAACCGATTCACCACCGAGTGGACTTAGACAATTAAACTACGTCTGACTTACTAGATCTTAATTTGGATTTATACTCTTGTTGGGGAGTCTTTTCTAGCAAAGGTCAGTGTTCTTTATAAAAGTTCCAAAGTTCCAAATAGTCCAAAGTATCTTTTGTAGTGATGAAGGTGAGTTCGGCCTTTACGTCCTTCCACCAACTTCGGCGTCTTCCAACGTGGCTCAAGGGGACTTGAACGATCAAAATTCCGGATGCATACAAAATTCTCGGGGACAATGGCGTGTTCCTTGACCTGGGTGTTGTCGGGGAAGGCAGCAGCAACCTGTGAACAACAAGAGAGTAGTGTAGACATCAAGGAAGCCAGGTAATCTGTCAGCATGTTACTGTCAACATCAGGTATTTTCTTTGGCATAGGCGTACCTCACATATTTGGCGGTCTACTGAAAACTACTTCATAAGGAGATAGGCCTGTTCTGGAATGAGCTACCATTCGCATGTAAAAGAGGGCAACCGGCAAGGCTACCATCCAATCCACGCCTTTTTCTGCACAGACCTTAGCAATTTTTTCTTAATTGTCTGATTATGTCTTTCTACAAGGCCTGCTGCTTCTGGGTGTCGGACACAATGGAACTTCCAGGTATATCCTAACAGAAGTGACACTTGTTTCATTAATTCAGAAGAAAATGGCTGACTGTTATCTGAATAGATGACACGGGGCAATATCTGGGGAAGAACTCGCGCACCAATTGCCTGGCTGTCGTCACAGCAGTATAACCTGGAACTGGATATGCTTCTGTCCATCTAGATAGTGCACACATAACTACTAAGACATATTTGTAACCTCTACATCTGTCCATTTGGATATAATCCATCTGGAGGACCTCAAAAGGGTGGTCAGGAGGATGAAATCCGCCTTGATCCACCGGAATGCCTTTACCTGGATTGAACTGGCAACAGATCATACATGTTCACAGATCATACATGTTCGCACTTTGTTTCGCTGCTGCACGCATGTGCTTGTTAAACCAGATGTTCTGTAAGCTGTCTAGCATTGCCTTTTCTCCTAAGTGTGCTGGACTATGGGCTGTGTTTACGATTATTTGTACCATAGAATCTGAAAGAAACCATGTGCTTTTTCCCTTAGTCAGCCAACCTTGGTTAGTCTGGACCCCTCCTTGTTCAGTCCACTTCTTTATCTCATCTGTAGTGGCATGTGTCTGTATGTCGAGTACATCTTGAGTGGGGTCCCTGACTGTCATACTTTATGTCAGTAATGGTACCTCTGTCCTTGTCGTGTCTGTTGGTGTCTGGGCTGTAAGTTTAGCTGTTCGGTCTGCCAGGTCATTACCCTGGGAAATGATGTCTGTAACTTTGGTGTGAGCTTTGCACTTCAGGATAGAAATGGCTGTAGGTAAATGTATGGCTTCTAACAGGGCTTGGATAAGCTGGCCGTGCTGAATCTTGGCATCATGAGAGGTCAAAAAACCTCTCTCTTGCCACAAGACCCCAAAATCATGAACTACGCCATAGGCATATTGTGAGTCAGTATAAATGTTCACTTTCAAGTGCTTAGCTCTTATGCAGGCTTGTGTCAGAGCAATGAGCTCTGCTGCTTGTGCTGACAGTGTGTCTATTTTCTGTGTCTCTATGACTTCTGTGGTCACGGCATACGCTGCTACTAACTCTCCTGCACTCGTTCTCATGCATGATCCATCTACATAGAGCGTACAATATCTGTCAGGTCTTGTTTTGGTCTTGTCACTATATTCATTACTTCCACACAGTCATGTGGTGGTGCATTTACTGTACTTGAGGGCAAAAGTGTTGCAGGATTCAGAATGTTACAACGTCTGATCTCTATGTGTGGCTGAAATAATGTAAGTTCATATCCTGTCAGTCTCGCTACAGTCAAATGTAAAAATAAATAAAAATATGGCGCGTGATAATAACGCTCTTTTTAATTCCTCAAATGCCCAGGTGTGTTCTTGTGTCCTAGGGAGTACAGTCAGAGTGGCTGCCTCCTGTGTAGTTAACTGTATGAGTGGTTGGCTAGATATGCATACTGGGGAATCCATTGCCTACAGTAAGAAGTGAGGCCAATAAAGGCACGTACTTCCTTTTGTGTCTTGGGCTGTGAAAGGTTAGTAATGACCTGTATGTGATCTTGTGTTAGCTGTCCACCCTCCTTGGAAAGCAAGTGTCCTTGCACACCACTTGCTTTTCACAGAATTGCATTGGGGCCTTGTGCCCCTTGTCAGCCAGAAAATGTAGAACCGTCAGTGATGCAGTTTCGCACTCTTTGTCTGAACGTGCTGTAATCAGGATGTCGTCTACGTACTGAATCAGTGTGTGTTGGCAGGCATGGGAATACTGTCTAGCCTTTCCTTTAGTGTCTGACTGTAGATGCTAGGGCTCACTGTCAACAATCTAGCAAAAATGATTTATATAAAAATAAAAAAATAAATAAAAATGAATTGTCAATTCAAAAGCACAATTTCTATTTTGGGGAAACCTTTTTCCAAAAGCTCTGCAGTATAAAAAATCCTACTCTAAATCTCGGGAATAGTATGACCATACTACCTACAATATGTTCTCTAAATGTATTTGAATAAAATCCAAATTATTCTAGCATAGACAGATGCTGGAGCCTCGCTACTCCTCACCTCTGTGAGAAACAGCCCCTCCCTTTTGAAAGATGTCCGCGCTCGGAGTTTTGAATCAACTCCAAGCCGGGCTACACTGTGATCTAAAATTGAATGACTGCCAGACGCTGAACCCATTGCAAGAGCAAGACTCCTGCCAAGTATGCTGTTTACACTACTGAGGGAAAAACGTATTCATTAGCAAGCGTGACTTATCTGAAGTCAATGAAGCTTTTAGTGTTGACTGTAAGGAAGAACAATTTTTTGTACACAAGTCAGAGGGGCTGGGGAGGTAACTTCGCTACGAACTCACTCCTTGCTCACCTACCCCTCCCCTCAGAGCCAGGAACTGGCTCAGTGTCAAACATCACTAAGAGGAGACAAGCCTCTCACTCGTCTCTGCTTCTCTAAAATTGGGTCGCTGCCAACGCTGAGCTCATTGAAAGAGTCAAGCGTCTGCCAAGAAAGCTAGTGTCAGTCGGAGGAGTGGCCCTCCCTTTACTTAAACAAAGGGATCGCGGAAAGAATTGGGTTATGGCCAATAATAACAAGACAGGCACGGCAAGAGGGAAAAACCCTCCCTTTACATAAACATATACTGGAAGCCAGTGTTCAAGGTCAAAAAACACATTCTCTGTAATTCAAAACATATCTGTACCCAGGCCAGAACCATTATTCTCTAATTTCACTGAAGCCAATTTAAAACGTGGTAAAAAGCATTCTAAAATCAGTAATTAAAAAGGACATATTTTCTGTAACTAAGTGACATGCTAGCACTTTAAAATAATTCTGTACTGCTACTTAAAAGCTCCACTTTCTAATAAACACTTTTGTCTAACTAATTCAGCTAGAAGGCAAGACATTTGAAACATGGGCATTTGTTTAGCAGGCAAATTAACACACAAAAAGGGACAGTGTGCTTCTGCACACAAGGCTATGCATTTTGCATTTGAGAAAAAGAAACAAATTATCATGGACTGTTGGGTTGGGACTGTTCTCTGCATACATCAATTGAAGTGCCTCCACTAAATGTTTATCTGAAACTATCTGTGTAAGCATTGCAGCCTAACTGACCTCTGAATCAGACATAATAAATCCTATTTTCCAAGTCTTGTTTAATGAACACTGCTTTTACCGTGCAAGATTATACATTTCTATCAGCAGCCTGTCAAAGTACATAGGTGAGCCTTGAAACTAAATGCAAATTAAACTAATGTAGGGGACACATAGCAATGCATTAAGATGGTAGTGTATTATAGCTATCAAAAAGGGCCACGTTCATTAATTTACAAATAGCCACTTTCCTAAGTGAGTGGGATAACTGTCACACGCTATTCTAAAGGGCAGCTTGCATTGGGAAAAATATTCTGTAGAAACATTCCTATTTTTAAAAAAAACACACGGTTGCAGTACACTAATTAAAAGCACATTCTCTAATGGGTCTATTCTATAATTTCTTCTCAACCGTGAAAAACATTAAAGCACTCTCCGTGTAAAAACCCTTATCTCAATAAGACTGGTTTATTTACAACTACCGACCTCTGAGTCAAACACATTAAATCACTTCCACAGCTCAGATCCTTTTCAAATTATGCATCACAGTAGTCCAAGCTATTCCCTAAATCCTCACCAAAAAGCAACCAAATCCCTCCACTGGAACGGGTACGAATTTCCGCTCAAAAACACGCCCCCCGCAAACACCAAAAAACGCCAAAATCCCTCAACACTTTGTTAAACAGCATGTTAAAACAAATTCTGCCTTCTCAATACAAGATATTAACTCTTTGGCAGCTGAAGCACAATCATTCCCCAATGACTGCAGTACATGGGAAAGTCATGAACTCATCTCTCCACGTTATCACATAACACAAACGCACATCTTCAAAACATTTTCTCTAAGCACTTGAAAGAGATCCAGCTCTCTCCTGACTAACGTAATGATAACAAGCTCTGCACAAAACATAACCACATGGCGCTATTCACAAGGCATGTTTACAAGGCGCTATTTACAAGGAACTCCACAGTAAACTTATAGCTCCAACTCTAACTCTAGCTAGTTCTTCTGAGAGGACGTGATTTTTTTTCTTTGGCTTTTTCCTCTGCTAGTTTATTTCTCTCTACTTTGTTGAATTCTTTCTCTGTTCTCCTATGTGACTCTTTGCGCCATAAACTCAATAGCGTCTTTCTGAGAGGGTCTTGACCTCTTTTATACATGTCATGACCAGGTGTATCTCTTGGCGGGATGTTAACTGACTCTTCTAGTATACCTTTCCTGATCCCTATCTGACGTAATTTTGAAAACAGTGGCATGTTTGAAATCAATACAATGAAAACACAATACACAAGAATAGACTGAAACAATCAACAATCATTCATACAAGAAACATTATAACACTAAAACAGACACAGTGTAACCTGATACATGGAATAAAACATGTACTTGAAAACAATAAACTTTGTGCACTGGAATACAGTACAACCATACCGGTCCCAAAAAATGAGACACGTCTTTACCGGGCCCACGTTTAACCGTGGACCCGTCTTGACCGTTCTCATTTAAAATGAGCCCGTCTTGAAACTTGATACATTCCCCATAGTGGTACTCACCGGGAAAGCAGAACTTGAAACTTGAAGGCCTCGGAAACTTGACTTGACTACGCTTGCGCCTTGGAACAGGTGGACCTCTGGAGACCTCGGACCTTGCTCTCTCACGGGCTGGGCTCTGGTTGAGACGATCCGCGTTCCTCACCGCCTCGCATGGATGCCTGGTCGCAGTCCGTCCTCCTCCTGGGCCTGAGGGAGTAGCGGGAAATCCCGATGGTGTGCGCACTTTGAAGTCCGTCACGGCTGTAGAAGGGGGCAAAGACTAGACCCACAACTCCGGCGAGTGAGGAAAGGGATATGTCCCTGTAAGGGCGCCAAATTATGTGGTAAATAAAATATTACCCTGGCAGAATTTCTAGGCATTAACAAAGTATCATGCATCAAATGAGAGACAGGATCCGTGGTGTCCAAGTTAAATGGGCTTTATTCCAATAACTCGAGTCAAAGGGAGAATCAGTTCCATCACCACAGAGGCTCAGGAAGGGTCATCTAACAATCATTTACTGAACATGGGTTATATACATTTTATCTTGTACATAGGACGTAGGAAGGAACGCTCGAGGCAGAGCAGAGAAAGAATGAGATAAGAACATGTGGGTGTACACTTTGATGAGTCATAGGTAGGTGATAGGTAGGTGTCATAGGTGGGTGGGTACTTAGAGGAGGAGTTTGGATAGCTAGCTGGAACTATGCCCTAATTGTGCAACTTTGAGCATGACGTGCAATTGACGTGTAACTGGGAGGAAGCTGACTTTCAACCTAGTAGAGAGATCTCTTGTGTCAAGGCGACCAGCACATCTAGTACAACTGATATCTAGAGTCAGGGGATGTATTATCTGATTATTCGTTCATTGCATGAGGGCTGTGAGCTCTTCTATGGATGCATGCACTGTAATCCACTTAAACAGAGACAGAATGGCTGGGCCCTATCTATGCAGATGGGTTCTGTGTACCTTCTTCACCAGACTGTAATGTGATTCTGTAAAGCAACAGATAACTGTTATTCATAATACTGTCTTGGCAGGCCTCTTGCTAGGCTTCTTGCGGCTTTCAGTGTGTCAGGAGTCATGAAATGCAAATACATGGGCCTTATGCTACCTTAACGTTTGGGAGACTTTGATGACTGGCATTTCTAATGCAGGACATGAATGCAGAGGCCTAGTGATTCAGGCCACTACAAGGAAATATGCATGGATGACATGCACACACATGTAACATAGGGTATACGTAGGGGGCATCTTGGTCAGGCAAAATTTCATTTTCCACAAGACACTCACTGTAATACTTGTCAAAAATCTTTAAGCTCTCTATCTTTTTTAAAAGAATCATTACTCACCTTTAAAAATGCTTTGGAAGATGTAAAACAGTGTCATTCACAGTCAACAGATATTCTTAAGCAGAATCTCTGAATAATGCTTCTTTCACTTGAGCCAGGAACATGGCACAGATTCTTTCTCATTTCAGACCCATATTCTTGTACCTCACCAATCAAAATTGTTCCCACACAAATTCAAAACCAAACTGCACATTTTAATTGGTTGTACATTTCAAGACTTTGAAACTCACATAACATTCACCCATCCACCCAGTGCTCATTCACCCTGTAACCATGGTAACTCTCTCCTAACCCAGCACACAGTTCACAAGTTCATCATACTATGTTGCAAAAGAATCCATCAAAAGTGTTTGACCTCTCAATCTACTGGCTAATCAACTGCAATGTTTCTTTAAATGACTTTTTCCCAACCATTGAAATGATTTTTTTTAAAAAAAAAAGCATGCACCCTAATTTTCAGTGGAGATTTTTAAGAAAGCACCAATCATTTCTGGTTGTTCAACTGCACTGATTCTCAACCACTTTTTTCATAATCAAACTGCCATTTTATTTCCACAACTCATCTGACTAGAAGCACATCTACCTTCAAAATGCCAAAAGTCTGGTTTGTGGGTCATAGCTATGTCTACTGGAGTCAAAAATACGCAGCTAAAAGAGGTATTTACAACCTTGATTTACCAAATGTGGACATTGTATGGATTGGACAGAGAGGATTGAGAAGTCACCAATTGATACCATTGGTAAAATCCTTTATGCATTTACCACACCCTGACCTTATAATTGTGCACTGTGGTGGAAATGACCTGGGCACTTTGACTGGGGTAGGTCTGGAAATGCTTTTAAAGGACATCTTTGGGCAATTGATGTCACTTTTTCCAAAAACTGCCTTGTTATTTTCTAATATATGCCAAAGGCAAAAATGGAACTGGTCCAACCAATTTTGTCCACAGATTGAGAAAGCAAGGAAACATGTGAATAAATCTGTTTCTGCTTTCTTCAGAGACTATGGTATGGGTTCCATTTATAACAACAACTTGCGTTACAACATGCAAGGCATGTATAGGAGAGATGGTGTGCATTTTACAAATGAGGGGAATAGAGTTTTCCTCTTGAATATAAGACTCTGCATTGGTACCTACTTGTAGGTACAAAAAACACCCACGTAACACAACAGCTCTTTTCAGAGCTAACTTACCTCTATTTATTTTATTTTATTTATTTATTTATTTATTTATTTAAACACTCTACATTATTTTTTTACTCTATTTTTTTACACTGTTTTTCCCCGTGGTGTGCTCAGGGTGCGCGTACCGGAGAGTGTACCCGGGAACGCACCCAGCGCTTACCCCGCGAAATAAAAAAAAAAAAAGTTTTTAGCCCTTCAGGGTCCTTCTAAGCCTCCCTTAAAAATTCTAGGAGGTCAGGGGTGTCTACCCTGCCCCCTTTTAATAATTTCCCCCTTTCTCTTTTACCTCAGCTGTCTCGATTTTTCCGAGACACAAGATGGCGGACTGTCCGGACTGTTAAGAATGTTGACAGACATCATACAGCAAATCAACTTTCCGCTCGTGCACTCCTGTAGCGCGCCGGGTGCGCTCCCCGGTACGCGTACCGGTGAGCACTCGAAGCACGCCTATTGATATATATGTTTTTTTTAAGTTGCCTTTCATAAAAACCCCAGGAGCAATTTCAAAGAAATTTAGAAAAGGCCCTACTACATACCAGTACCTATCATTTTGCCAACTTTGGTGTAATTCCATTCATTCGTTCAGGCTGTAGGCGTGTCTAAATGTCCTATGGAAAATTGCATGGGGAAAACACATTTGAAAGTATTGAAATTTAGAACCAATCAAAATATTACTTTAGTTTTGAATTTGTGTATGATGAAGTTTGATTGGTTATGTATATATCTCAAATGAGAGGAAAACACGGCCATTTTGTAATACCTCAGTCTGAGGTACTTTTGAGAGAAAATTTGGGTGCTCAATTGCTGGACTTAGAATAACACACTACTAACTCTTCTATTTTCAAAAAGGTGAGTTGTTAATTTGTAAGGGGAACTATGTTGTACACTTTAAGATAATTTGGAAAATGTTTTCCATTAGTTATTTACAGTCCTTCAGTTATAATTATTGTTTACGAATGGCTTCATCACATGCAGTGCTTTATATTTCTAGTTCCTGTCTGATACTATACACTGCCCAATTAATTTTAAAGAACTAAATACTTGATTAAGCTACTTTTATGTTATGTATTACTAAAAACGATAATTGAAAGTGATTACTTTTTTCTGCAATTTACAGCAAGAAATTTGAAATGAAAATGGAGGACAGCAAGGAAATTTCTTTCGAAATTACAACAACACATCTTGAAAATGAAAATGTCATGGATATTGAAAAAACCATTTCATCACAAACAGAAGATGACTTAAAAGATTTTTTGAGTCAATCTCTAGATGAAGAATTAATTGAATGTTTGGATGAAATAGAATGCCAACAAATATCAATGAACAATTTTCATGAGGAGATTAAATATATGAATGAAGATGAAATACCAGATGAGGACATGCTACAAGTTCTATTAAATTATGAGAAATCTGAACAATAAATTATTAATTACAAATTCAAAATTAGTTGACATATTATTCATTTTTATTTCTAATTTATGAGGTAAAATCAAAGTGATTGTAGTATAATGAAATACTTATAGTATAGAGTGCACAATTTTTATGTTACATAGTAAATTTATTCATATTTACTGCCCTTCTCCCACTGTATTTTTACCAATGTATATTTAATATCTCTTCTTCATCTCCTGCCTCCTTTCTCTCACTATGTGTCTCTGATACACCCTATCGCCGCCATTTTGTGTAGTTTCAGAAAAAAGTGAAATGTAATACTTCAAAACTTGAAAAGAGAGCAGGGTAGAGTGCCCCTCACCCCAATTCTTTTTTTAAACTATTTTCTTTCACTGTTTTCCCTTGGTGCGCTCAGAGTGTGCGTATCGGAGAGCGCACCTGAAAACGCACCCAGCGCTTACCCCGCGAATTAAAAAAAAAAAAAAAGTTTTTTTGCCCTTCAGGGTCCTTCTAGGCCCCCCTCAGAAAACCTAGGGGGTCAGGGGGTGTCTACTCTGCCCCCTTTTAATTATTTCCCCCTTTCTTTTTCACCTCTTGTGTCTCATTTCTACCGAGACACAAGATGGCGGACTCTCCGGACTGTTTAGAATGTTGACAGACACCCGACAGCCAATCAGCTTTCCGCTCGCGCACTCCCGTAGCGCGCCGAGTGCGCTCCCCAGTATGCGTACCGGTGAGCGCTCGGAGCGCGCCTATAGATATATGTGTTTTTGAAGTTAATTTTCAACAAAACCACTGGAGCAATTTCCACCAAATATAGCAAAAGGCACATCTGCGTACCAGTCCCTACAATAAGGCCAAGTTTGGCGTAATTCCATTCAGCGGTTCGGGCTGTAGACTTGTCAGACCGTCCTATGGAAATTAACATGGGGAAAACACGTTTTGGGACCCCCTTATTTCTCAGCCCCCACTTCACGAATGCCCCCGAAACTTCCAGGGAAGGAGCGGAGCGGAGCTGGCCAAAATTTGGGAAAATTACACACAAATTCCTCAACCGGCGCCAGAGTCATTCCCAATAGAATGTTGCGGATTTCCTATGGTAGGTATGTCCTAACTATAACTACCTACTGGCGACCGCCAGTAGGTAATAAATATATATATATATATATATATATATATATATATATATATTACCTACTGGCGGTCGCCAGTAGGTATATATAGTTAGGATTTTTTCTCTATGGGATTTTTGAAAATTCTATGTCTAATAACTTTGGCGTTTGTGGACGGAATTGGCTGAAATGTTCAGGAAAATGGAACATTATGTTTCTGAGCAGCCCCTGAAAATTTGGGGGGGGTTCGTCAAGGGGGGGCCGAGAAAAAAGGGGGGTCCCAAAACGCGTTTTTCCCATGTTAATTTCCATAGGGCGGTTGGCCTCACTTTTAGCCCGAACGGCTGAATGGATTTGCACGAAACTTGGCAAAATTGTAGGGACTGGTAGCCCGATGTGCCTTTGCTAGGTCTCAATATATGTGCTCCAGTGGATTTTGAGAAATTAACGTTCAAAAAAAGATATATATCTGTAAGCGCGCTCTGGGCAGCGCTCCGGTTCGCGTACTTGACGCGTAACGGAACTTCGCGTAGCGAAGCTGATTGGCTCTCCGGTGTCTGTCAACATTCCAAACAGTCCGTAGTGGCCGCCATCTTGTCTCTCGGTAGGATCGAGAGACAAGAGGAGGCCAAAGCGAAGGGGCAAATGAAGATAAGGGGGCATAGTAGATCCTCCCTGACCCCCTAGGTTTGATGTAGAGGCTTTAAAAGGGCCCCGCCCCGTCATAAATTTTAAAAGCATTCCTTTTCCTCACAAACGATTTTAATTTCATTTTAAGTCATTTCCCCATGAATGTAGGTATACAATTGATTTATATGTTGTGTTTAAAAACGTTTTTTGAAATCAATTACATTTCTGGATATGTACTGCTAGAGCTTCATGCACCTTAAACAAACCTCTGGATAGGCTACACCTTATCGTCATCCTGAATTAATCATTTAAAATGCTAGGGACAGATTTATAATAGGTGTATGCCTCTTTTGCGCCACTGTGCGTCACTTTTGTGACGCAGTGGCGGTGCAAAAGATTTGCTATGTGGCGACAAAATTACAAATTGATGCATCTAGGCAGATGTGTCATGCTGTAAAAAACCTGTGCCACATGAAACCGATGCAGCAGTGATGCAAAAGATGCACCATGCTGCAAGACAGGCCTCACTTCATCTCCAACAAGATAAGAAGCTGAGTCTTCTGTAAATGTGAAAATTGTTGTATACACTGCTCAACTTCTGTGTACTCTTTGATATGCTAGACTTCATCTGCACTATGAGGTACCTAAGCAAAGGAAACACAGGTGATGTAATTGTAAAATGAGGAAAAGAAACTCCACATTTTTCAATTACATCACCTGTGTTTCTTAAGTTTACGAATGACATTGTGCAGATGAAGTTAAGGTCTGTCCACGGACAGAAAAGAGGTCTGGCCTTTGTTCAAGAGTGAAGTGCACATGACTTACTTCATTAGTAGGCCTTCACATGTATTATCTCCTCTGTATTCTTCAACAAGCGTAAATTTGATCTGCAACCCTGAGTAGGCCTCACCTTAAACAAACCTCTGGATAGGCCACACCTTATCGTCATCCTGAATCAATCATTTAACATGTTAGGGACAGATTTATGATAGCCGTGTGCCTCTTTTGCGCTGCTGTGCGTCACTTTTGTGACGCAGCGGTGGTGCAAAAGATTTGCTATGTGGCGACATATTTAAAAATTGATGCATCTAGGCAGATGTGTCATGCTGTAAAGTCCTGTGCCACATGAAACCTGCGTCAGTTTTCATATAGGTGTTTTGTTGCAAGGTATGCATTAATTTGCAAGAAAGCCCTGTAAAACTAACACAGTGAAATTTAGAAGATTTCACTGAGTCAGCTTTATAGCATTGCTGAATCAAATGCTTATGCCTGTTTGAAACAGGCATAAGAAGTGATGCACCATGCAATGTGAGGGTTCCTCCTGTGCATTGCAGTAGACATGTCGCGCTTATGACGTGATTCCTGCAATGTGCTGCTTTTGTGGCACAGATGTGTGACGCATCTGTGCTGTTTTTGTTCAATGGTGCTCCACATTGTAAATTCGGCACACTATGGCTGGCAGAGCAGCGGTGCACATTAACTGGTGCATCCGTGGGGATGCGCCATTTAGCATAAATCTGCCCCTGTACATTTAAGTATTAGCAGGGGACACAGAGTCGGTGAGGCTTATCCAAGGTTAAGAAGAGATGAGTCATGTTCACTGAAAACTTGGACATAGGCTTCACTTCCTCAGCATCGCTGGACATGGCTAAATAATAGCTGCAAAATGTTACTCTTGTTAAACAATTTTACTATTATAATCTCTGAGATTTGTCTCTTACTCTGCAACATCTCATTGTTGTTCTCTTTCTTTAAAGATAACGACAACATCAACCATGAGTGACAATCAGCAATCAGTTGATTATGACATTATCATTGAACTTGTAATTGAAACGTCAGTGGAAGTAGATCCCTTGGATGATTTAAATTCTCAGGATGATGAAGAAAATGATGAGGATGCCGATTTGTCAGAATTGTATGATATAGGGTGGGAAGCTGACGTGCTTGAGCCTATGGAACTATGAACATATAAAAATTTATAATAAATGAAAAGTAAAAATGTAAACCGTTTCATTTAAAAATAAAGACACCTTCAAAAACAGTTTATGTGTAGTGTCTTCAATAAAATATTAAAATATGCTCATAAAATTAGATCAGATTCACATATAAAACAGCACAGGTAAAATGAATATGAATTCCATTTCTTTTCTGCTATTTCTGTATTCTAAATTTGCCAAGCACTAAAAAATATTCTATGTAAAAATGTGAAGTAGTGTGTTAAGTTTTTGATGACTGTTATTGATTTACTGTTTGGTAATAGTGGTTAATAACATTTTTTATTATATTTTACCACAGATTCAACTGCAGATCATTTCAAGATTTCAGCATGCCAACCAAGGATAGACTTAGAAAGGCTGCAAAACGTCAAAGACAGCAGGTCCATGAAATAATGCAGCAGTCCTCTACCAAAAAAACTTGTCAAGTCACCAAGAAAGCACCGGGTAAGACCACAAAAACATTCATAAGAAATATTTGTAGTAAAAAAAGTATTACTACAGAAAATGTTTCAGTCCAGAAAAAGAGAAGCAATTTAAACAGAAAGGAAAGGCCAATCATAAATGTTACTGCTAGAGCAAGAGATAACTCTGTGCATGATAGTAGAAGGAAACAACAGTTTAGGGACATTCGTAAACGAATGTTCCGCAACAGGATAATTGGCAATTTGTTAAAAAATATTAAGAAAGGTCAACAGAAAGTGGTTTTTTATAAGAGAAAAAAAAAGTTGAGAAAGTTATTGATCAGGCATTTGAAATTAAACGAAAGTTATTTATTTTGATAATCAATTGAATTAGTAAGCTAAACAAGGCAATTTATGATTTCAAAAGAAATAGTAGATGGAAGGGAATAGTTGATCGTAGTAATTTTTGTGAAGTTTTTTCCGGAGAATGGATGCATAGTTCAAGTTGTGAGGCATTTTTTAATGAGGAGAGTTATTTCCAGGATAATGATTTGGTGCATGCAGTTGACACCAATGGTCGAGCTTATGAGGTGAAAGATGGTTGTCCAGTTGAAAAAGAAAAACTTGTGACAACAGAGACAGAAGAGGTGTTAGGTAATGAGGTTTTAGGAAGACGTCCTAAGGGTCCTGTGTACACCTGGAAGTGTAGTAGTATTTGCAGTGTGCGACAGGATTCCATCAATTTGCTTTGTGATTTTGTACGGACATTTAATAAGAAAAGTTTGAAGCAGAAAATGAAGTTGTTGCAAGTATTAGATCCTTGCAGAGTGAGAGAAGTGACAGGTTTGCATGGTCATTCACTGGCTTGTCTTTCCAGGAGAGTATGCCAGAGTGTTTTTCATCATTTCAGGATGCTAGCAGTGCATCATAATAAAGTGAGGAAATTAGTTAGAATGTTGTATTATGCTAAGAGTCCAGCAGTTATGCTTAAACAATTATGCGCTGCTCTTTTGCATGGTTCTGAAATAGATGTGAAGAATATGTGTGAAGAAATTGAGTTTTGTTACTTTGGAAGTAAAGAGGAGAATGTTGAAATTGACCCACAAGAAGAGGGTAATGTGGAAGATAGTGTACAGGTTTCCAGTACAGATAATTTTCAGAAGGAAATTGCCACGTTTCAGGTGAAATCAAGTGAGAGGCCTAATTTCACTTGTGTGTGTTGTCGACGCACTTATTATAAGAATCAGACTAAGTTAGTGGATTTATATGCAAAAAGTGAAAGGGAAAATAATAGTGAATGGAAGGATTTTGCAACATACTTGATGGTAGAAAATTGTTTTGATTTGGGATTGGATCAACGTGTGTGTACTTATTGTTGTAATAAATTAAATCAAAACCAGATGCCTGCTAGAGCGGTTCATAATAATCTGGAATTGGTTGAGATTCCTTCTGAATTGAAGGATTTAAATACTTATGAATCTATTTTGATTCAAAGTATCCATCCCTTTCAGGCTATTGTAAGAATGGAGCCAAAGACAGGGAAATTGCCTCCATCAGATTTACAGAGAGGATTAAAGGGAAGAGTTGTTTATTTGCCTCTAGATTTGAAGAAAAACATTAACACAATTGGAGTAGAAAAAGTGGAAGAGGACCCTCTGGTTATCTTAGTTAATGGGGTTCCGACAAAGAATAAGAAAATATGGCAAGATTTAGTGGATGTTAGGAAAGTCAAAAAGGCAACATTGTATTTGAAAAAAAATAATAAGTACTATAAGAATATATATGATGCAGAAGAGGAAGTAAGTGAGAAAGAGGATAGCGATTTGTGTGCTGGTCAAATTGAGAAAGTAGAACCCTCTACTAGTGAAGAAATATATGAACATTATAGTGTTCATCCTTTGCATTCCAAGGAAGTCATGGGGAATGCTATTGAGTTGTTTCAAATGAAACAAGCCAAAGGGAGTCCCATTAGTGTTTGGGAGGAAAGTTTGGAAGCTCGGTGTTTCCCACAGCTTTTTCCAACAGGTCAGGGAGGAAGATATGATGAGCGACCTCATCAAATTCCTGCTTCTGAATACCGGACTTTGCGATTGTGTGCAGGAGATGCTAGGTTTCGACAATGTATTCCCTATTTGTTTCATCTCCTGTTTGAAAGCGATCTGTCTGGACTGTCATATGCAGTGAACCACATCTTGAAAAGTGGTATACACATGCAAAACATCTCGGCAAGTGACTTTATGGATAAAGTCAATGTCCAAGACAGTATTTTGGATTCTCACCTGATTAATCTCATGGCGTGTCAGCGTGGTACTAATGAGTACTGGTACCGTCGTCATGGTGATTTAAAATGTATGCTGAGGAACTTAGGAACTCCCACATGGTTCCTCACTCTGAGCTGTGCCGAGTATGGCTGGGAAGACTTACTTGAATTTCTACGAGAGGCAAATGGAAACATCGAAAACATCGAATTCAAGACACCCGGAGAACTGAGCTCTTTGGATCCAGTCAATGTATGCCGGTACTTCAATCATAGATTTGAAGCTATGATTTCTTTCATCATGAATAAGAAGAATCCACCTCTTGGAGAGGTGTTGGATTTCTTCTGGAGAAAGGAGTACCAAGCAAGAGGTGCTCCTCACATACATATGCTGTTGTGGATCAAGGATGCACCTAAATTTGGAACAGATCCAGAAGACTCAGTGATGAGTTTCTTACAACAGTATTCTACGTGTGCTGTTCCAAACGCAAAGGAGAAGAAAAGCCTAAGAGAAAAAGTTCTACGTTTCCAAAGCCATCGTTGTGGAAAGTACTGTCGTCGTAAATTCCGAAACAAGGACAAGTTCTACACCAAATGTCGTTTCGGCTTTCCACGACCGGTGATTTCTAAAGGAAGAGTAAACAGTTTGATGTCTTCGCTGCGACATAATGTGATGAAGAAATCACCTAAAAACACATACAATTTGAAGAGGAACGAATTGTCCAAGTACATCAACGACTACAACCCAGTGATTTTGTCCATGTGGAATGCTAACATGGATATACAGTTTGTGGCTGATAACTGTATGGCTGTGGCTCGGTATGTGACATCTTACATCACCAAAAAAGAAAAGACAGAATTGAAGGATATGTGGGAGGACATTTCCCATGAAAAGAGCCTCAGTAAGAAGTTGTACAGTTTCAGTCTGAAGATGTTGTCGCATCGAGAAATCGGAGCTTACGAATGTTCTGACCGGTTGTCTTCAGCAAGTCTCTATGCCAAATCTAGGAGTATCGTTTGGGCGAGTCTTGGTCTTGCTGCAACACGTAATCGAGTTCCGAAACCTGTGCGGGAAATTGAGTATTTGGCGGAAAAGGAGCCAAACAGTACCGACATTTTGAAGACCAACATGTTGGATACATATTATCCAAATCGAAGCAGTCACCTCGAGAATGTTTGTCTGTATGAGGTTCTACAAAATTACATATTCAAGAGGAACATCAAAGAAGATACTGAGAAAGGAGTGTATGCTGTAATTGGAAGTGAGGATGTCTGGTCAAGCAAAGAAAATGCCACTTGGTAAACCATCGAAAATTGAGTGGCGAATCTCCTGAAAAAAAGGAGTTTTTCTATTTAGCACTTTTGCAACTTTTCAAGCCTTGGCGTGCAGAAGAGGAACTGCTTGGAGATTTCCTCTGTTACGAAGACTCTTTCACTGCCGCCAAGGAGACCATAGAATGTCCTGCTTTTTCTAAATATGTAGAAATGTTGAATGCGGAAATCGAGCAGGAAGCAACGATTGCAGCCGAGATTGCCAGAGACAGTTCTCAGGACAGTCAGAGTTCTGCTTCATTGAGTCAGGATCCACTAAGAGGACCTGTTATCGAAAATTAAGCTGCCACTGCCATGAATGAAGTGGAAAGAGCCATGGCACATGCTCAGGAGGATGCAGTTAACTTAGAAGACTTGGAAAGACAACTCAACATTGAGCAGAGGAAAATATATGACGAAGTTACCAAGCAAATTGATCATGGATTAAGTCATGAGAAGAAAGAGTGCTCATGTACGTCGTTGAAGCCTGTCCGACTGTACGTGAGTGGAGAAGCGGGAACTGGAAAAAGTTTCCTCATTAAAGCAATTTCATGTTATTTGCAGGAAAGGACTGAGTCATCGCTGTCTTGTGTTGTCACCGCTCCAACTGGACTGGCAGCACATAACATTAAAGGGATTACTTTACATCGTTTACTGATGCTGCCAGTGGAGCATGACAACAAATTACAATATCACAAGCTATCTGGAGATGCTTGTTGTGGAGTTTCAAGAATCTTGAGGAAAATGAAACTTCTTATCATTGACGAAGTAAGCATGGTTTCCAATGTCATGCTTGCCTTTGTACATTTGAGAATGCAAGAAGTTCTCAAAACAGAGTATGATGTGTTATTTGGTGGCAAACACATCATTGTTTTCGGAGATCTTCTGCAGCTGACACCAGTGAAAGGACAACCTGTGTTCAAAATGCTCACGCATGAAGATACCAGGAAGTGCCTAGGGAGCATTGGCAACGTCAATATATGGTTAAACTTCAATTATGCTGAACTGCATGAAAATATGCGTCAGGCGAAGGATGAAGTTTACAAGAATATTCTACAAGATGTTAGAATTGGAAAAGTGACCGAGCATGGGAAAGAAGCTTTACATGCACGATCACTGTCAAATTTATATCCAGAACAAGATGTTGTGCCTGAGAATATTTTTCAGAAAATTACTGAGAAGAAATCTGGAATATGTTTGATGCCAACTCTTGCAGAATGTGCCATCTTCAACAACAAAATGTTGCATTTAGAAAAGCAAGAGATTGTGAAACTGGAAGCTATTGACAGAGTAGAGCATATGGGATCAACAATTATTTTGTCTGAGAATTTGAAAACAAAATTGGATTCATTAGAGAAGACTATATCTAAAACTGCAGGTTTTGAAAAGACTCTGAATGTGTGCTTAAACTGCCGTATAATTTTAAGAAGGAATTTACATGTTGAAAGAGGTCTGGTAAATGGATCAATGGGTAATGTTGTTGATTTTGTGAAATACAGAAATAGAGATGGAATTGAATTTTTAAAAATTAAATTTGATGGCATTGAGGAAGTACAGCTAATTGGTCGTTGTTCTGCTAGATTTTTGCTTGTAAAAGACTCATAAGTTCGCCGTAAGCAGTTTCCTGTTTGCTTGGCATATGCGGTGACAATCCATAAATCGCAAGGTTTAAGTGTAGACAGTGCATTGGTGAATATTGGCAGTTCTGTGTTCAAGGAGGGTATGGCATATGTGGCATTGTCACGAGTTAGAACTTTATCGGGATTGTACTTGATTGAGTGTGATGTCACAAACATTTGTGCGGATCTAGATTGTGTTAAGGAATACAATAGGTTAAGAAGAGAGTATGCGCCACATTTGCCTCAATATCCTTTGTTTGAGAAACGTGTGGTAGGCCGGAAACGAAGAAATGTGACCAATACTAGGGAGGTTGTAGCAAAAAGACGAAAAGTCGATGAACCTGAAATTATAAGCAGAAACAAAAAGGATTCTGTTGAAGATGTTGTTGGTTTTCAATTTGAAAACAGTTCTGGTGTCAACTGCTATGCTAATGTAGTGGTTAATGTTTTGTTTTCTCTAGAAAATGTAAAAGAAGAGATTGTGGTCAATTCTGATCAAAGATTTTGCAGTTTGTTAAATTCTGTGTTAGAGAAATGTAGCACTGATAGAACAAAAATAGAAAGTGTGTCTGAAATTCGAAATCTGTTAGACAGATGTTCAGGTCAAACACAATTCTCTCAAAATATTCAGCAAGATTGTCAGGAGTTTTTAATGTATATACTTGATGTATTTCATGCTGAAGGTGTAGATGTAGATCACCTGTTTGGGCTTTCTTATCAATGGCAGCATGACTGCGAGAACTGTAGGGTATCAAGTACTACTAGTGTAGACTCAGAAAGATTTATATATTTAACTTTGCCAGACAGTAAATCAGTCTCTTTTAATAAGCTAGTAAAAGCAGCTGATCACAACATGGAGTGTAGCCAATGTAAATCTGAAATTATGTCAACATTATTTATACGAACATATGGCCTGTATGTCATTTTAATGTTCCAACGATGTAGGCCTGATGGAACAAAATTGACAACTTTAATTAAAAATTTTGTGGCTTCACAGTTGTCAATATCAGGAAGGACTTTTGTAACTGCAGCAATTATATATCATGACGGTCCTTCAATAACATCAGGACATTACACAGCTTATTTAAAGTCTAGAAATGGCTGGTTATTCTGCAACGATTCTGTTTTAATTTTCAAAAAAAAATTGCCGTATGACCTTAAAAATTCTTACCTGGTGTTTTTAAAACCAACATTTTAGGGAAAGAATCTCGGGATGTGCTCTGAGAAATTTCAAGAAGTTCTAATGGCTCCTACACGATTTGGCCTTGAGGATAAGTGTAGTACAGAGACATAACTTCTTACCATAACACTGGACGTCATGGAAAAATAACTGCACTTTGAATGAGTTCAGAAAAACTATTTCTTTTTATAAGCTAATTCAAGCAGCCAATCAAAACATGGAGTAGAGGGAATGTAAGTCTGCAATGCTGTCTACTGTTTTATATTGCTTTGTGATTAAAAGTGATGTAGAGAATTAAATAATTGTAGTAGTCATAGAGGTAGTGTAAGTCTGCTTCATAGTAAGCAGTATCAGTGTCATAGGAAATGTAGAACATGAGTGAGCAAGAAGGGTAAGATATTAGTAGTCCAGGATTGTGAAAATGATCTTCAACATTTTAATTCTGAAAGTTGCGGAAATATAAAATGACGGGATTGGCTTACAAGAATTCCAAGAGTTATAAATGGCTCTTACATGATTTCACCTAGTGGAAACGTGTGATAGAGAGCGAGAAGTCATTTATTGTATGTAACATATTTTTCAAAACGATGGAGGTTTTCTTTCAGAAAGTGGCGGGCTGAAAGTAATAACAGCACAACAGAGTGTAAGCTGTTCATAGGACATCCTTCGACGTCATGGAAAGTAAGTTAACTTTAAGGAGTTCTGAATTCTGATTTGTTATGTTGTATGGGTTTTTTAAACACAATCATTTTGATTGTGTTTTTTTTTCCCCGCTGTTATATGGTGAATACCTTCAAGTCACTGTTTTTATTGAAATTTGATACATTCTGAGAACAGCAAAAATAAACCATTTAACATGTATAATTAATTCTGTACTGTTTGCATTTATGATGTACATTTAGAACTGTGTATGAGGCATGGAGAAGGAGAGGCTTCTGTAAGTGTCAAAGTTGTTGCATACAGTGCTCACATTCTACGTAGTCTTTCATATGATAGACTACATTCCCACAATGAGATACTTAAGCAAAGGAAACACAGGTGATATGATTGTGGAATGAGCAAAAAAAATTGCACGTTTTTCAATTATATTACCTGTGTTTCCTAACATTACACATCACATTGTGTAGATGAGGTTTAGGCCTTTTCCAGGAGACAGAGGAGGTCTGACATTTGTTCAACAGTGCAGTGGACATGACTCACTTCGTTGGTAGGTCTGCACATGTATTATCTCCTCTGTATTCTTCAACAAACCTAAATTTCATCTGCAACCCTGAGTAGGACTTACCTGAAACAAATCTGTGGATAGGTTACACCTTATCGGCATCTTGAAACAATCATTTAAAATGTTAGGATCAGATTTATGATGGCCGTGCGCCTCTTTTGCGCCGCTGTGGGTCAGTTTTGTGTAAAAGATGCACCATGTTGCAAGATAGGTTTCAGTTCATCTCCAGCAAGATACCATCAGTTTGAAATGTATATAATTAGCACTGTGTAGGGGGCATGCAGAAGCTGAAGCTTTTGTAAGTGTCAAAGTTGTTGCATGCAGTGTGCATTTCTGGGTACTGTTTCATATGCTGGACTACATCTGCACTATGAGATACCTAAGCAAAGGCAACACAGGTGATGTGATTGTGAAATGAGGAAAAGAAACTCCACATTTTTCAATTACATCACCTGTGTTTCCTAAGTTTACGAATGACATTGTGCAGATGAAGTTTAGGTCTGTCCACGGACACAGAAGAGGTCTGGCCTTTGTTCAAGAGTGAAGTGGACATGACTTACTTCATTGGTAGGCCTTCACATGTATTATCTCCTCTATACTCTTCAACAATCCTAAATTTCATCTGCAACCCTGAGTAGGACTTACCTGAAACAAATCTGTGGATAGGTTACACCTTATCAGCATCTAGAAACAATTATTTAAAATGTTAAGGGCAGTTTTATGAAGGCTGTGTGCCTCTTTTGTCACTTTTGTGTAAAAGATGCACCATGTTGCAAGATAGGCCTCAGTTCATTTCCAGCAAGATACCGTCAGTTTAAAATGTATATAATTAGGACTGTGTAGGGGTATGGAGAAGCTGAGGCTTCAGTAAGTGTCAAAGTTGTTGCATGCAGTGCGTACTCTTTCATATGCTGGACTACATCTGTACAATGAGATACCTAACCAAAGGAAACACAAGTGATGTGATTGTGAAATGACCAAAAGAAATTGCACGTTTTTCTAATACATTACCTGTGTTTCCTAACATTACGAATCACATTGTGCAGATGAAGTTTAGGCCTGTCCAGGGAAACAGAGGAAGTCTGAACTTTATTGGTTGGCCTGCACATGTATTATCTCCTCTGTACTCTTGAACAAGTCTAAATTTGATCTGCAACCCTGAGTAGGCCTCACCTGAAACAAACGTCTGGCTAGGACACACCTTATTGCCATCCTAAAACAATCATTTAAAATGTTAGGAACAGTTTTATGATGATTGTGCACCTCTTTTGCGCTGCCATTGCGTCACTTTTGTGAGACAACAGCAGTGCAAAAGATGCACCATGTTCCAAGATAGGCCTCACTTCATCTGCATCAAGATACTGTTAGTTTAAAATGTATATCTTTAGGACTGTGTAGGGGGCCTGGAGAAGCAGAAGCTTCTGTAAGTGTCAAAGTTGTTGAAAAACTGTTTGCCCTTCAATCTTTTCCCTTGTCTTTTCTAATTTTTAAATACATGTTTTAATATTTTTCAAATGTTTGTTATCTCTTTCACAGATTGAAAGTATAAAAATTACAAGTGAGTAAGTTAACGACAATTATAAGGTAAATGTTTTGTACTCTTTTCGTTACATTTCTATCACATTCACCTACTATTAGTTCCACAGCTTCATTTCTTTAACCCTCAGTTTGCTGCCTTTGCTACTTCCCTCATTCCTTTCTCTATTACCTACTTACTCTACTCCTTCCACTCCTTTTCTCAGTCCCTCTCTTCTCATAGTTCCTCACTCTTGTTCACTCACTCCGTCTCTATTACTCTTAGTGTCTTTGACTGATCACTCTTTCACTACTTGTTCATTATGCTTTTTCTGTGTAGTTGAAGCACACTAAGGGGCATATTATGAACACAGCCAATAAAATTATTGCTGTTTTTATCGGCAGAAAACTGCTGCAAAAGTGGTTTTAGCGGCAGTTTTCTGCCGCAAAAGCGGCTTAAGCGACACATTTCTGCCGATAAAATCTGCAAAACTTTTATTGCCTATGTTGATAATATGGCCCTATGTTATTTACATTTCTTTGCTGTTTCAATTATTCTTTTTCTGTTACTTCTTCTTTTCTGCTTTCTGTTTTTTCTCTCTGTTATTCCACATGTTTTAATCTTATTTTGAACATTCACTCATATTCTCTAAGAAACTCTTCTTTGTTATTGTTCTACTCTCTTTTTTTTCTTTCACTTCCTTATCTATTTTGTTTTTCACAATTATATCCTCTTCCCTCTTTTCTTAGGTAAATAAATCTATTAAACAGTGTTCTCTGGTTTAGACCCTATAGCTGTCTTTGTTTTAACATTACTCTCTGTTTACTTCCCTTATACTTACTCTTCTTTTTTTTTTTTTTTTTTTTTGGGTTCGCTCCCGGTTCGCGTACCGGTGAGCGAACCAGGAAGCGAACCAAAAGAAATACAGCTTGCCAGAGTGGTAAACATTCTAGCAATTCTTTTTGAAAGGGGAGGTAGTTCTGAAAAGAACTTTTTTTTTAATGTTTTTGTTGTTTTATATTTTTTGTTATTTTTCTGAACATTTTTTGTTTTTTTTGTATTTTCTGAACAGTTTTATGTTTTTTTTTGTTTTTTTGGGAGGGGAAACAACAAAAAACAGGCATTGGAAAGGGCTCAACAGGAACAAAAAAAAAATTTACTTTCTGGGGCGTTTAGAGCACTTGTGATTTTCATAAGCTCGGTTGATTAAGGTAATGCTCATATTGCCACATGAGAGTAATGCACCGCAATACAAACAGGTAAACTTCATATGGACAAAGTTGTCCTGAATGTTTGGCACGGTTTCCCGTGCCTCTGGTCCTGTCAAATATACCTGTGTTGATGTCGTGGCCACAGGAGTTTGAGGATTGTCCTGAAGGTCACGCATCTCTGCCCGGCTGTAGTTTAGTGGATGCCGCCTGCTCATGTGACGATGCATGGTGTAGTTGCCGAAGCTATACTTTTTTAAGGTGCCTCTAGATAACTCCTCTTTACATATGAGGCACGTCACATATCTAGCATTAACTTTCTTCTGCCCTTCAGGGATTGAAAAAAACTGCCAAATAAAACTGATTTTACGATGAGAAACCCGGGGCTCCTCTTGTAAAAACTGTGGTCCTTCTGTCTCCTCTTCCTTTTGTTCATCCTCTTCCTCCTCTGTGTTGCTGATGAACTGTGGAGGTGGTCCTCTCTTCCCATGAGGAGGTGGTGGTGGTGGTGGGGGTCCACCAGCTGAAGCTACCAATAAAGCCATTGCTCAAATATCAAAAAAGGTCTTCCTCTCACAAAGATGAAAGTCAGAGTGAGGAAAGAAGGAGGGGTTTTCATAATTTGGGAAAAACAATAGTTCTAAACCAATGAAAAGTGTTATTTTTAGGTCACCTGACCTAGCCTTACATCATTATGAAACCAAAAGTGAAATGAACCAATGAAAAGTTTTATTAACAAGTCACATGACCTGTTACGCTTATGTTACGCGCTGCGGAACGCTCCCCAGATCGCTTCCGGGTCGCTGCGCTTCGCGCCTCGGTTCGCGCTCCGGAGCACTTCCGGGTGCGCTAACGCGGCGCGTCATAAGACGCATTACGCGGCAACGCGATACGTCGCGCTTTCGCGACGCGCCCCGGATCGCTTCCGGGGAGCTGCGCTTCGCGTCTCAGTTCGCGTACCGGAGCACTTCCGGGTGCACTAACGCGGCGCGTCATAAGACGCATTACGCGACAACGTGATACGTCGCGCTTCCGCGACGCGTCACGATGTTGATTTCTAACGCGGCAGTTGCGCAAACGGAACGTTTACCGGTTCGCGGACCGGGTCGCGGCATCAAATTGAGCTAACGGGAAGCTTCCCGGTTCGCGAACCGGGAGCGAACAAAAAAAAATATTTTAAAAAAAATTATTAATAAACATATAAAATATATTTTGGGATTTAAAGAAGAATACATTTTAAAGCTACAGATATTAGCTTTTAAAAAACCAATGAAATTCACTGAAAAAACCATAGGTTATAGACCATATATAGTTAGGAATTAGCATTTACAAAACCTTGAAAATTCACTGAAAAAACCATAGGTTATAGACCATATATAGTTAGGAATTAGCATTTAAAAAACCTTATTTTACTCACACAAAACCATTGAAATTCCATATATAGTTAGTTGTACTAACTATATATCGCGCACCCGCAATCCACTGCTGATCATGTCACATATTACATCATTCATGACATGGTCAATGACATCACTGATGACATCACTGATGACATCTCAAATGACATCACTGATGACATCACCGATGACATCTCAAATGACATCACTGATGACATCACTGATGACAACATCCAGTGACTGTATGTTTCTGTAAAGTTAAAATATGTCTTACATATTGAAGAATGAGTGGATGTATAAGTGTCTGGATGAAGGATTTAGTAGGTGCATGACTGACTGTATGAGTGAGTGATTAAATGTGTCTCACTGAGTGCATGGGTTAGTGACTAAACTGTCTTAATTTGTGCATCATTATGTCTGTTGTTCTGTAAACTGCTGCATGTGTTGATCAGTAGCTATATGAGTAACTATATGGGTTATTGATTGGTTGCCCAAGTATTTGTATGGGAGACTGAGTGTGTGTGTGTGGGTGGCTGGGAGGTGTATGAATCTGTGCATAGATGTGTGAGCAGTTGATTCACTAGATGTATGGGTTCGAAAGTGCATGTGGAAACACCTGTATGGGCGGTTGACTGAGTGCATTGGTGAGTGAATGGATATCTCAGTGCTACATGTCAAAGTAAGTACATATGTAAAACACAGTACATGTGACAGTTGACATATATAAATAACTGTGCATAAGAGCCAGTGAATGTGTGAGTGGCTGTATGGATCATTGTGAACTTGTATCAGGCATTGTAAAAGAGAGTAAATATGTGTTAGTATATGTTTGAATAAGTAAGGTGTGTATAACTGTATAGTTGAGGAAATGGAGGTGTGATTGATTCTTTGCATGACTGACTAGGTGTGTGAGTAACTCTATGGATGAGTGACAGTCTGTGAGTGTCTGTTTACACTGAGTATATCTAAAGTTTTAATAGAGTCTGAAGAGGTTCATCGTATTATCACATGAATGATGTCATCAGTGATGTGATCAGTAATGTCAAATGAGATGCCATCAGTGATGTCATCAGTGATGTCATTTGAGATGTCATCAGTGATGTCATCAGTGATGTCATTTGAGATGTCATCAGTGATGTCATCAGTGATGTCATTTGAGATGTCATCAGTGATGTCATCAGTGATGTCACTGACCATGTCATGAATGATGTAATATGTGACATGATCAGCAGTGGATTGCGGGTGCGCGATATATAGTTAGTACAACTAACTATAAATGGAATTTCAATGGTTTTGTGTGAGTAAAATAAGGTTTTTTAAATGCTAATTCCTAACTATATATGGTCTATAACCTATGGTTTTTTCAGTGAATTACGTACTGGCGGTCGCCAGTAGGTATATATAGTTAGGATTTTTTCTCTATGGGTTTTTTGAAAATTCTATGTCTAATAACTTTGGCGTTTGTGGACGGAATTGGCTGAAATTTTCAGGAAAATGGCACATTTTGTTTCTGAGCAGCCCTTGAAAATTTGGGGGGGGTTCGTCCAGTGGGGGCCGAGAAAAAAGGGGGGTCCCAAAACGTGTTTTTAACATTGAGTTTTCCATAGGGCGGTTGGCCTCACTTTTAGCCCGAACGGCTGAATGGATTTGCACGAAACTTGGCAAAATTGTAGGGACTGGTAGCCCGATGTGCCTTTTGTAGGTCTCAATATATGTGCTCCAGTGGATTTTGAGAAATTAACGTTTAAAAAAAGATATATATCTGTAACAGCGGACCGGGCAGCGCACTGGTTCGCGGACTTTTCGCGCAACGGAGCTTTGTGAAGCGAAGCTGATTGGTTCTCCGGCGTCTGTCAACATTCCAAACAGTCCGTAGCGGCCGCCATCTTGTCTCTCGGTAGGATCGAGAGACAAGAGGAGGTCAAAACAAAGGGGGAAATAACTATAAGGGGGCATAGTAGATCCTCGCTGACCCCCTAGGTTTGATGTGGAGGTTTTAAAAGGGCCCCGCGGGGCAAAAAAAAATAATAATAATAATAATCGAACGGCTGAATGGATTTGCACGAAACTTGGCAAAATTGTAGGGACTGGTAGCCCGATGTGCCTTTGCTAGGTCTCAATATATGTGCTTCAGTGGATTTTGAGAAATTAACGTTCAAAAAAAGATATATATCTGTAACAGCGCACCGCTTCGCGTACTTTTCGCGTTACGGAGCTTTGCGAAGCGAAGCTGATTGGCTCTCCGGTGTCTGTAAACATTCCAAACAGTACGTAGCGGCCGCCATCTTGTCTCTCGGTAGGATCGAGAGACAAGAGGAGGCCAAAGCGAAGGGGCAAATGACCATAAGGGGGCATAGTAGATCCTCGCTGACCCCCTAGGTTTGATGTGGAGGTTTTAAAAGGGCCCCGCGGGGCAAAAAAAAAAAATAATAATAATAATCGAACGGCTGAATGGATTTGCACGAAACTTGGTAAAATATTAGGGACTGGTAGCCCGATGTGCCTTTGCTATGTCTCAATATATGTGCTTCAGTGCATTTTGAGAAATTAACGTTCAAAAACAAGATATATATCTGTAACAGCGCTCCGCTTCGCGGAGATAAAATTATATCTGTATTACCTAGCTGTTGCTAACACCAGTTAGCGACGGCTAGTAGGAGATAGCGACCATCTTGGGTCCCACTTTGCATGTGAGTGATATTTATCACTAATGACATGCAAAGTGGGCATGCCAAGATGTTAGCGACTGGAAACAGTCGCTAACATCGCTATCTCCTATTATCAACTTTTGGAAATATTCGAGATAAGCGCGAATATCTCCAAAAAGTAACAGCTGCCCTGAGCAGTTCTTAGCCATGTTATCCAATGGGAGGTGGATAACATGGCTAAGAGCATTAGCTCGGTAATGCATGAATATCGCGGAGTTTTCAGCGATATTAATGCATTGCGCTCGTTTTTTATCGTATTTGCGATAAACCTTGATAATAGCAAGGTTTATCTGCGATAATTTCTGACGGTAAAAAAATTCTTTGCAATGCATCGTTAGGGATAAATATCGCTTAACTTTGGTAATATGCCCCAACGTCTGTTAACGTTCGATTCGAAGGAAATCAGGAATTGTTGAAAAACATTGTGTGCGCCATCTTGTCTTTTTTCAAATGCCACACTTTTGTCGTGCACGGCAGCCATTTTAGATGCCTTGACCAGACCCACTCTGTGCACGCTGTCGATCCTTAGCATGGCTCCCCACCCTCGCAAGCATCTCACCCAGGCAGTGGTCACCCCCGCTCTCTGTCTTATGCATGGGTAATAAACCTCCCCCCATCTGCGCTGCTCTTCCCTGAGAATCACACCCTGTGCCCGCCCGACACCTCCCTTTCGCCCTATTCACTACCGCACCCTCTGACACTCCTTTTCCTCTGTGTCCGATTGTCCAGGCCGGTCCTAGGCTATCAGCTAGCCCTGCAGATGTAGTTTATGGCCACAGCTGTAAAGAATCACCCCTCTTCAAAGGAGTTATAGTAGATCAAGGCCCACACTCGATGAGATCCGTCACAGCAGAAGCGTTGCTATTATCTGAAAACCATCCTGTATTGTGATTGGGGAGGGGACCGAGCGTGAAGCGGAAGATTCCAGGGATGACTCTTTGTACATCAAAGTTTTTACAATTATGTGTCACATTAAAAATATATAGCACTCCGACAAAGTAGTAAGATTATAAAACTTTAATAATTTATAAATATATACAAGAAAACAAAAATAGTAATAACATATAAACATTTTTAGAGAAAAACAACGAAGTAGCGGTCGGCTGTGCGAATAGTCCCAACGCAGCACAACGTCCAGATTTCCGGCGTGGGGCGTCGCGGGGGGTGGGTCATCAGTAGCAAACTGTTGTGCGAATAGTTCCAAGGCAGCAGAACGCGCCGAAATCTAGATGACACGAAAGTGATGTCTAGTAAGTTGCCACCCAGCAAATAACGGCGTGGGGCGTCGCGGGGGGTGGGTCATCAGTAGCAAACTGTTGTGCGAATAGTTCCAAGGCAGCAGAACGATGGCACCAAGGTGATGTCCAGTAAGTTGCCGCACTGGTTTTGGTATCCTACAATGCTGCTCCGAATAACGGCGTGGAGCGCCCCGGGGGAGGCGGCGTGAACGGGCCTCTCCAGGTGGAGTCTCATCTGTTTTAGTGGGGCGCCCCTTTACCGTTTCAGTTGCCATTCCGTCCGCTTTTGGTCCACTGTGTCAAAATCCGCCATTCAGCTGAGTTGCGCCCACTCTTGCGGTGCAGCGATAGGCGGCTGCCACAGGACTCTCAAAATGGCGGCAGGCTCTTTCCTTTTTGGGCGTGGTCCACTGAAATGGCCCTGGGACACCTTGGAAATCGGACGCTTGTCTGCTAGGTCTTGGACCCCATTCTCGAAAGCGTCCCCTCCGCCTTGAGAATTCATCAAAAGTTTTGGGGGCCCCGACTCCTGCAGGCTTCTGGTGGGGAGCGGCTGCCATGATTGCTCGCGGAATGACCACGACGGAGCTACGAGATGGTGGTGCTCTCATGCTGACGCCAGTTTAGTCTGAAACATCCAGAAACAAGGTGGGGCTTTCATCGTTTGGGGGAAAAAAAAAGTTTTCATCCAATGAAAAGTGTTGTTTTTAGGTCATATGATCAAGCCTTCCATCATTCGGAAACCAAAAGTAAAATGAACCAATGAAAAGTTTTATAAACAAGTCACATGACCTGTTATGCGGCATAGGGTATAAAATGCGGAGAAAATACGTTGGCACGTGAGGCGGCGTCAGTAGCGGACCGATGTGCGAATAGGCCGAAGGCAATACAACGCGCCAAGATCCGGATGGCACCGAGGTGGTGTCATAGTTGAGAGTTCTGAGCAGCGGTTGTAACACTGTCTGAAGCTTATTTGCAGCTGCTGCAGCTTCACTACGCGCCAAGATCCGGATGGCACCGAGGTGGTGTGTAGCAAGTTGCCGCACTGGTGTGGCCATCCTACAATGCTGAAAGTCGGCGTGGGGCGCCCCGTTGGCCTGTGAGTTTGCGTCAGTAGCGGACCGATGTGCGAATAGGCCGAAGGCAGCACAACGCGCCAAGATCCGGATGGCACCGAGGTGGTGTCTAGTAAGTTGTCGCACTTCTGTGGCCATCCTACAATGTTGAAAGTCGGCGTGGGGCGCCCCGTTGGCCTGTGAGATGGCGTCAGTAGCGGACCGATGTGCGAATAGGCCGAAGGCAGCACAACAATATTTTCTGACTGACACCACAAGGCGCTGAGATGCCAAGATCCGGATGGCACCGAGGTGATGTCTAAGTTGCGGACTGATGTGCGAATGGGGCCAAAGGCAGCGTAACAATATTTTTTGTATGGAAGATACCACTAGGCGTTGAGATGCCAAGATTCGGATGGCACTGAGGTGATGTCTAGCAAGTTGGTGTGGTCATCCTACAATGCTGAAACTCGGCGTGGGTCGCCCCATTAGCCTGTGAGATGGCGTCAGTAGCGGACCGATGTGCGAATAGGCCGAAGGCAGCACAACGCGCCAAGATCCGGATGTCACCGTGGTGGTTTCATAGTTGAGAGGCACTTCATCTGCAGTGGGGCGCCGAGATCCGGATGGCACCGAGGTGATGTCTAGCAAGTTGCTGTACTGGTGTGGTCATCCTACAATGCTGAAACTCGGCGTGGGTCGCCCCATTAGCCTGTGAGATGGCGTCAGTAGCGGACCGATGTGCGAATAGGCCGAAGGCAGCACAACGCGCCAAGATCCGGATGTCACCGTGGTGGTTTCATAGTTGAGAGGCACTTCATCTGCAGTGGGGCGCCGAGATCCGGATGGCACCGAGGTGATGTCTAGCAAGTTGCTGTACTGGTGTGGTCATCCTACAATGCTGAAACTCGGCGTGGGTCGCCCCATTAGCCTGTGAGATGGCGTCAGTAGCGGACCGATGTGCGAATAGGCCGAAGGCAGCACAACGCGCCAAGATCCGGATGTCACCGTGGTGGTTTCATAGTTGAGAGGCACTTCATCTGCAGTGGGGCGCCGAGATCCGGATGGCACCGAGGTGATGTCTAGCAAGTTGCTGTACTTGTGTGGTCATCCTACAATGCTGAAACTCGGCGTGGGTCGCCCCATTAGCCTGTGAGATGGCTGTTCTTTGGATTTGGGCCTGGTCCACCAAAATGGCCCTGGGACACCTTAGAACTCGGACGCTCGATTTTTTTTTCCTTTCCTGTACATGCAAAAAAAGGTAAATGCCCGGTACGTTACACGCTTCATCTGCCACGATGAACTCTCCAGAGGAACCGAAAAAAAATATAGTTGTGGTAACTATACCATGCATCGTCATATGGAGAGGTGGCACCAATTAATTATAGTGCTGCATAAAAGAGAGATTTGGAGGAGAACCCCTGACCTGCTAGTACATTCATCAAAGAAGTGGCACTGAGAGCTTCAGAGGCAAGGGAAACGGTCCCAAATATTTAGAAGAACTTTGGAAAGATTAAAATGACATGTTTAGATTGTGGCAAATTAATTTCATGTGGACAGATGAGTGTTACTCTAATAAATACAGCATATGAACATCATCATAGTCGATGGTTGGTAGAGACATTTTGACTATATCCTGGACCTGCCCGTCCTCGCCCAAAATGGCGCCAGAATAAATGGGACTCGTAACTCCTTGTTGTGTACTGGTTGCAGAACCTTGAAATCACGAGATACGTATGCAGTTTTGAAGCACATGGCGGGCGGGGACGAGAATTGATTGAATATTTCGACATCCCTATTGATATTAAGTTCTGATGTGTTATTGATTACTGTACTGTTGAAAGTTCGAATTAACGTCACCCATGGTACTTGCCCGCAAATGTATATCTAGATAATTTTATTGTAACTGGCCCTGTCGTATTTTAATTATAAAATGTACGTCCACCGATTCCGTAACTGTTAGACACCTTAGTTCTTGCAACCTAATGGCCCGCCCGTTACGTTCCTCTACAGTGTAAATGTCTATTCATCATATACGATTACAGTTTGCTCTGTGGCAGGCCCACGTGGTTATAGGCTCGTATTTGTATAATGAAATTTTCTCAATAAAGGTTTTTAAAAGAAAACATGGTAGTAGTATATACATTGGTAAAGTTTTTAATAATAGTGACTGTTTTAGAATCATTAAAAGGCAAGTGAAATAAAGCAGACCAATTACATGAAGGGTAAAAGGTATAATACGAAGGAACGCAGTAAAGATAAATGGTCAAGGGCTGTTGTGTTTTCTATTCCTGCAACATAAAGTGATCGATAAGAATCTCATATTCAGGCGTATCGACGACTAAGACAGCAGGTCGACCCTCTTTTGCTCAACGGCTCCGTCATGGGACGAAGAAACGCTCTTTTTCTCGAAAAAAGAATATATTTTACTTGCAGGACAGTTGTAAAATTTCCGGGAAAGTACATTAGCCTGGAACATTATAACATATATTTAAGAAAAAATAATGTTCGGAAGTAATGAAAAGCGTAATTTTTAGGTCATATGACCAAGCCTTTCATCATTACAATAAGAAAAGTAAAATGAACCAATGAAAAGTTTTATTAACAAGTCACATGACTTGTTATGCTTACGTTACGCGCTGCGCGCCCCGGATGACTTCCGGATGCGCTAACGCGGCGCGTCATATGACGCATTACGCGACAACGCAGGTACAGAATATAGTCAAAATGTCTCCACCAACCAGCGGTCGGAACACAACCCCTTTCAGCAGGCTAAATAGTTCTGTTAAATGACAACAGAAGGGACAGGCAACAAGAACCATCAGTCAAAGAGGGGAGAGCTAGTTCTTCTCTACCGGGTTACATTGGGGCGCTACCGGAACTGATCGAATTGGTAGTCTACAGTGTTTCTGGATGTTTCAGACTGAAGCTGGGGTTAGCATGAGAGCAGCACCATTTCGTAGCTCCGTCGTGGTCATTCCGCAACCAATCATGGCAGCCGTTCTTTATCGTTATTTTGGGCGGGGTGGGTGGCGGAGCCGAGCTGTTTTGCAGCCATCATTGTGTGGAGTTCAGTTCATCTCACTAGTTTTGTATTTGTCATGAGGGGTTGTTCCTAATGTTTCTATTTTAGCGAGGTCAAAAAGAGATCCCATTAGTGGCCTACTGATTTTGCTCGATTCCTTTTCTTTTTTTTTTACACGATTTTTCGTTATCTGCAAAGACTAAACAGAGTATTGCGACTCTGTGTTTGTTTGTAAATAGAGAATGAACCAAAGAGAACTAATTCTAAAACAGTAAATACTTGGATAACAATCAATCAAATGGAGAGAGAAGCAGGCACGACGGATTACAATGGGGGCAAAGACCTGCGTTAACTACCTTTCACTATCTGCAAAGAGAGAGTACTCCTAATAGAAATGAGGGGGGGGGGGCACCATTCAAAGCAGATCAGTGTGCATAAACACGAAAATGTTTTCACTTACCACGTACTTGACATTCGACAGCTTATGATATTTGCTATTAAAAAACCATTGAAATTCACTGAAAAAAACATAGGTTATAGACCATATATAGTTAGGAATTAGCATTTACAAAACCTTGAAAATTCACTGAAAAAACCATAGGTTATAGACCATATATAGTTAGGAATTAGCATTTAAAAAACCTTATTTTACTCACACAAAACCATTGAAATTCCATATATAGTTAGTTGCACTAACTATATATCGCGCACCTGCAATCCACTGCTGATCATGTCACATATTACATCATTCATGACATGGTCAGTGACATCACTGATGACATCACTGATGACATCTCAAATGACATCACTGATGACATCACTGATGACATCTCATTTGACATCATTCTTGTGCTAATACGATAAACCTCTTCAGACTCTAATATAACCTTAGATACACTCAGTGTATACAGACACTCACACACTTCCACTCATCCATGGAGTTACTCACACACCCAGTCAGTCATGCAAAGAAACAATCTCATCTCCATTTCTTCAACTATACAGTTAAACACACCTTACTTATTGAAACATATACTAACACATATTTACTCTCTTATACAATCCCTGATACAAGTTCACAATGATCGATACAACCACTCACTCATTCGGTGGCTCTCATGCACAGTTATTTATATATGCCAACTCTCACATGTACTGTGTTTTACATATGTACTTACTATGACATGTAGCATTGAGATATCCATTCACTCATCAATACACTCATGCACACAGTCAACTGCCCATGTAGCTGTTTCCACATGCACTCTTGAACTCATACACCTAGTGAATAAACTGTTCACACATCTATGCATAGAGTCACACACCTTCCAGCCACCCCCACACAAACTCAATCTCCCATAGAAATACTTGGGCAAGCAATTAATAACACATATAGCCTCTCGTATAGCTAATGATCAACACATGCAGCAGTTTACAGAACAACAGACATAATGATGCACAAATTAAGACAGTTTAGTCACTAACCCATGCATTCAGTGAGACACATTTAATCACTCACTCATACAGTCAGTCACGCACCTACTAAATCCTTCATCCAGACACTTATACATCCACTCATTCTTCAATATGTAAGATATATTTTAACTTTACAGAAACATACAGTCACTGGATGTTGTCATCAGTGATGTCATCAGTGATGTCATTTGAGATGTCATCAGTGATGTCATCAGTGATGTCACTGACCATGTCATGAATGATGTAATATGTGACATGATCAGCAGTGGATTGCAGGTGCGCGATATATAGTTAGTGCAACTAACTATATATGGAATTTCAATGGTTTTGTGTGAGTAAAATAAGGTTTTTTAAATGCTAATTCCTAACTATATATGGTCTATAACCTATGGTTTTTTCAGTGAATTTTCAAGGTTTTGTAAATGCTAATTCCTAACTATATATGGTCTATAACCTATGGTTTTTTCAGTGAATATATATATATATAGATATATATATATATATATATATATATTTCCACACTCATCCAGTGATTCAGTCAGTTGTAATTCTTTCTTCTTTGTAATTCGTTTGACAAAAAAAAACACCGGTGCCGTGGCCACAATAAACAGACATGTTTACTAACACTTTGCAACAAAAGTCCTGACGCGTTTCGGAGTTACAGCACTTCTTTTCTCGCGGGCAAGATTTGTACATCGTTAGTTTCTTTTAAAGGAACAAGTGCCTAATTACTGTGCTTATTCATAGACATAAAAACGTCTTTCTGACTGTTCACCTTTGAAACATATCAATAAAATTTTCAGAATCAAAGATTGAGGGAAATATATCACATGTTTAGTGAATTCACAGATTATTTATAGCGAGTGTTTTAGCAAGTTGTACATTGCGAGCATGCTTCAATTCTGCCCTTGTGGGCAAACCAATATTACATGTTACGTGCCATTGAAACCATGGTAACCGATAAAATTAAAATGAAAACAATCCTTTCAAGAATCCTTACGTGATTGCGGCAGCAAGGGTAACCATCTAAACTTGTGATCCAACCCCAGTGGGCATCAATCAATAAACAAAAAAACAACTTCCAACTTATAGTCTTAATTTGTGACCCCTTAGCTCAGCAGTCTTCAAACTTTTTTACCGTGAGCCCCCCTCCCAAAATATTTTGAAGTCAGGCCCCCCTCCAAAATTTCATGAAAAGACTGTAGAAAGCAAGAAGAGCAGGGCTGAGAATAGGGGGTGGTGTGTATGAGATAATTTCATGGGCATTTTTTTAGGATCTCATAAGCCACACTAAATGTGCGACTTATGAGAAAATATACTACAAACCTAAAATAGAAGAACAAAATAATCCCGTTATTTTGGGTTTTGTGAACCCCCCCCACTATTCCTGGGCCCGAATGCAACTGCACCTTCTGCACTAATCATAACTGCAGCCTTGAGTAGCAGGTAATCTCCTCTGACTCTTTCACCCCTTTCCCCCCAAGCATGGCCATCAACCCATTTTGAAACAGCCTCTGTCTCTTTCAGAACAAATTAGATCCCATGTGTTCCTCGCCTCTTTGCAGCAATGGTGCACTCAGCCCTAATGCTATCCAGCATTACTCTATTCTAAAGTAAGACTGTCATAATTGTGAGCAGGGGGACCTTCACACTCTTGTGCAGGGCACCACTGCATCTGCCTCACTAATAAGAGCTAATGCCTTGTGAAGCAGGATGTCTCCTCTGCCCCTTGTTAACCCACCATCCGCCTTTCTATCTCTGAGGCCTTAGCTAAGGTATCTGCTCTGTTTCTATGTTCTTCTCTCTGGTGCCATTGGTTCAATGCTTAAAGCAACACTGGCACAACAAGGGAGCATTGAGCCCTAATATAAGACAGGAATGATGGTAAAAAAGCCATAAGAGGGGCTTAGTTGGCACCTCACACCCTTGGGACCCGGTGACACTGCACCTGCAGGAGCAATTGTACCTATTCCTCTGCCCACACTACTGGGCTATTTCTGCTAGACCTGGGGCCTAAGGCAGGATGGCTGCTCTTTTCTGTAAAACAAAAAGGAAAGTCCCACATTTTGTCCCCTCTGTTGCTTGGGACCTGTTCCCTGTGCAGCATGGGGGACTTGGGCCTCACTACTAACCAGGAAAATGGCTCCCTTCTCCCCCTTCTTTGCTAGTGGCATATCCTTAATTGGGGAGTAATGACTCCTCACACCAATGCCCTTGCGCCAATGCACCTGTTGCACTAATGGTAGTGATGGTACTAAAAATAAAAAATTTATGAATCCACATTTCTCAAAACCTTCTTCAGAGCATCTCATTCAGGAAGTGGGACAGCTGTCTCTGTCCATTTGTGAATTAAAAAAAATAGACCCAAAATAGTGTTTTTTTTTATTCAGGGTCATCTCTTTGACTCTATCCATGGATTTGTCTCTGTTCCACTTTTTCCTGAGCCATTAGTCTGAGGCCCAAGAGGTCATGACAATCAGGGATCTGAATATGACCCTGTTGGCCTCCTTCCTCCCACCCCCTCTAATAACCTGAGAGGACATCTGAATGAAAACAGAGGTTAAAATTGGCTCGGTGTACGGGGACCAAGGTGTTTTTAATTTTTACAAAACAGTTCCCATGTATTGTGTTAAAAGCAACAATCTCTGGATTGTTAATGGTGACCTGGAGTACTTGGAAGGTGCACAAGGTGGGAGGTCAGGGAACAGGGCTCTAAAGTTATTTAATTTAAAGAGCCACTTGAAGTTTCATTATAAGAAACATTTATAACTTTTTTGAAAGATAATGTAAGGATGCCGATTTTTAAAAAGTGTCCTTTAATGGACTTATAAAAATGTCTACACTAGGTTAGCTATTATGAAAATGTATTGTTGGGAACTACGTATTTTCATAATATATACCAAAATATTGTGTGGCAGCCTATTTTATGCTGTTACAACTTAAAAATAATAACTTAAATATTTTCAGTGTTTTCTGTTACTTGTTAAGACCTCAGACCACTACAAATACATGTCAGTATTCTGCACTGTGCCAAGTTTAATTCAGTTCTCTGACTCACAAAAAGACATCTGCAGTTACAGCATTAACCAATACATGTTTGATAACTGAAAGAGTGCATTTGCCAACAATTAATTGATTTTGCACTGTTTTTTTTTATATAAGGAGTAATTTAAGAGCATGTGCAGTTTCTTTATGCAGTTGCCCTGAATTTAAAAAAAGTAACACAATACTTCTCAACCACAGGACTCAGGAACAAAATTGATGGCATGAATAGTAATTTAATGTCATGCAAATTTTAGAAAAATCACATACAACCGGTATTTCTTTCTGTTATTAACAAAATACTTTAAATAGAAAATGTTGAAAGGAAACACTTTAAAATGTGTTCTACTGCTGCCCTAATGACCTCTGAATGATAACGAAAGTAGTTAGACAGAAAAGCCATGTTAAAAATGAATGCCGATGTCCAGGCCTTTGCAGAATCTTAACACGTCAACAGATGTCAGGCCTTCACTATGAAAGATGGCACTCCTATCATCGACCGCTTTATGTAAATGAAGACGGCCTGGAAACAAGATAAACAAAGAAAGTCGCGCTTTCAGGCCATCATTGTTTACAAGTACTTAGTGAAGCATTTGCGCCCCCCTGGGACTGCGTCCACGGATCTCCAGGGGGGCGCGCCCCACAGTTTGAAGACCTCTGCCTTAGCTGCATATAAGTCAAATCAGCCCCTGTGTTCATAGCACTACTTTGGTTAACACTGGCACAACCAATCATGAAAAAGCTCATTGCTATTAATTTGCTCACAAAACAACAGAGTACAACTTCATTGATTATAGTCCTGCTCTAGTGAGCAATTAATTAAGACATCAGCAATCACCTATCTGTGAAAACATTTTTTTTATGTTCTACTACTAATGAGTAGATACATATTTGAGCTCTTCTGCATCCTTCTTTGGTATCTGAAATAAAACCAGAGAGAAACAGTTGAATTAAAAACATGATACGAGTGCACAAAATAATTCAGTTAATCAAAAATCAATACCTTTTAAAGACATGTTACACACACGAGAGGACAGCTGTAACCAAACTAAGGGGTCGATTAGGATCGCGGACGGACTTGAGTCCGTCCGCGACCCCAGAGTAGGAGGGAACGTCTGCATGGGCTGCGGCGTTCCCTCCGTGCAGATTAGGATGTGACCGCCAATGTGGCAGTCACATCCTCTATCTTTAACATTGCGGCGGGTGCAGCTTCAAGCTGCACCCGCCGCAATGTATAAAATGCATGCACCGCATTTGCGTGCACAAAGCGGCAGTCACCGCGCGGTGCCTGCTGCTTTGTTCACGCAAATGCAGGGGGGTACCATAGGTACCCCCAATGTGCACCCCCACTTCACCCAGGGGGCCCGCAACAGGCCCCCGAAGTGAAGGTCCGTAAGCTTTTCCACGGCGGAAAAGCCGCCGCGGAAAAGCATACATTTTACACCATCATATTATGGCTGGCGGTGTCTGATAGACACCGCCAGCCATGTTATAGCTCTTCCGCCGCAGTCAGAAGGCGACCGCGGCGGAAAAGCTGCGGACTGAATGCAAGACCCACCAGCCAGCCTAATTTGGCGGTGGGTCTTTCTAGGCTCCGCGGCGGTTTTCCCGCATCCTCCGGGCCGGCGGTGGCTTCCGCCGGCCCGGAGGATGCGGGAAATCCGCAATAATAATAGGCCCCCTAGTATTGTATTTGATGATCATTTTGGATTCAAGCTTTCTTAATTCCAGAGTCCTGTTACCTCCTCTTTCTCCAAGGGGTATACTGTCGAGGACATAGAATTTGAGCATATTGGAATTTTGATTGTGGCATGTTCTAAAATGACGAACGATAGGATACTGCTTGTCATTTTTCTGTATGGCATGAAGATGTTCCAGCACCCTCTCTTTGGCCTTGTGAATAGTGCTCCTTACAGATATATTTCAATGCGTAAACTTCAAAATCCGTATAACAAGTCAGATGTTTTATGATTCTGTGCAATGGTTTATCCATACAAATGTTTTGTGATTTACAGCTGTCGCTGTATTTGCAGGCTTTCCACTGGTTGCAGGTGTAAAAGCCCTGAACCTCTCTGGGTTTTTTCACTTGATAAGATATTGAGACTGGTACTTAATGAGTCTCACAAAGATTTGGCTGTTCTAAATGTTATAGATGGATTTTGACCTATGTGTTCACTCAAATAATTTTCAGTTTTCCAGACTTCCCAACATTTCTTCAAGCATTTCTTTATCTCCCATGCTTTACTATTATAGGTAGTAATGAATCTGATTGGTTCTTTTTCATTATTGATCTTAATTTTTGGGATAAGCAAATCATTGCGTTTGAGTTTCTCAACCTTAGTAATCGCCTGTTTGATAGCAGCCTTGCTGTAACCTCTCCCTAAGAATCTCTGAGTCTTGATGTTTTTCTCAATTGAGGTAACCCTCTTCTGTACTGCAGTTTCTTTTGGCCCTCAGTAACTCTCCAAACGGAATGCTGTGGATCAAATTGCTGGGATGGCAACTATTTGCATGGAGCAGACTGTTGCCTGCCGTGCTTTTCCTAAACAGTTTGCTCGTTATTCTATTCTTTTGGATCTCTAGTTTTAAATCGAGAAATTCAATGGTGTTGGTGCTGGTCTGGCTTGTGAATTGCAAGTTCAGAGAGTTATCATTGATTAAGATCACAAACTCCTGTGCCTGAAATTTGGCTCCCTTCCAGATACAGAAGATGTCATCTATGTACCTAACCCAAAGAACGACGTGGTCATTGAACTGTCTGATGTTGTTGACAAATGGCTTCTCCCTCAAGCTGAGCTAAAGTCCTGCAAAGCTGGGAGCGAAGCAAGTTCCCATCACTGTCCCATAGGTTTGCCTGTACAATTGTTCATTGAACAGGAAGAAGCTATTTTTTTTAGGCATATCAGAATCATTTCTAAGAGCATTTCCATATGGAGAAGGAAAGACAATGATCTTCTCTACACAAAGTATCTACATGCATCAATACCTAAATCTTAAGGAATACACGTATAAAGGCTACTTACATCCATACTCATGAGTAAGTGGTCTTTGTCTCAGGTGATTTCATTGATGATTCTAAGAATATTACCTGTATCCTTTACATATGATGGCAGTGATTGGACCAATGGCTGTAAAAAGAATCCACATATTTGGATGTGTTTTCAAACAAACTACCTCTAGTAGACACTATGGGTCTTCCAGGGGGGTTGAAAATATTTTTGTGTCATTTCGGCAGAAGATACAGCGCTGCGATTTTAGGATCTTTACACATAAGAAACACATATTTGTCAAAATATAGAATGCCCTTGTCTCTCCAATCAGTCAATTTATTTACAAAATCTTAATTTGCTTCTTCCTATTCTACTTTAGATGTAAGGCAATATCTGTCTTTGTCAGACAACTGTTTATAGCCTTCTTCAATGTACATTTGGAGTGGCCAGATGACAACATTCCCACCCTTGTCTGATTTTTTGTTTACTATGTCGGTACAATCTTCTAACTCTTTCAGTGCCTCTCTGTGAATTTTCTTTAAATTGTGCATGGTGTTTGATTTGCGTGATTCTATTTTACGTACTTCTCTGATCATGCCTTTTTCAAAACAATCAATTGCATCATTGCTGATTTGAGGAACAAAAACAGATTTCGTTTTAAACTCAGTCTCACATCCCATTCCTACATCTATATCAGACTTTGTAGCATGAGTGTGGTGACTCATATGTAGAGGGCATTGCCATAGTCCAGTTGGCTTGTGATGAGGGCTTCTGTCACTGTGCATCTCCTGTGTAGGGGTGGCCACTTGCAGATCTTACATTCTCTCAGTGAGCATGGGGAGGAGACGGAGCTGATCTCTGATATTATTGGGAGCTTGTTGTCAATGATGATTCTGAGGTTTCTGGCCTGGTTGGAGGGAGTGGGTGCAGGTCCTAGGTTGATGTCCACCAGGAGTCGTTCCATGTGTTGCTGCTGTTGCCAAAGATCAGCACGTCCGTCTTGTCTGTGTTCAGCTGCAGGCAGTCGCTCTTCATCCAGTCTCTGACCTTTGTCTTGCATCTGTGATAGTTGGTTCTGGTGGTGGTGGGGTCGTCGGTGATTGAGAGGATGAGTTAGCCAGCAGGGTCACATATGCATTAATTATTAATTAATTGTTTGTTAATTATAATTAATTAATTGGTAAATATGTTGTTTCTGCCAAATATGTAGGAGTTGTTTGTGCATTTATAGGGTACTATGCTGTGAAGTAATTTATTTAAAAATTAATAATAATTAATTTTTTGATTATAATATATTTATATTAAATATATCTATTTGTTTGTAAAATGTTTTTTTAAAACCTTTATAAATTAATGTTTGTAGTTAATGTTTAGTACTTTTTAACATTAAACTATTTTTAAAGCTTTTGTAATTTTTTTAATTTTATGGTTTTTATTTTTGTGTTATTAACAATTTTTGTATTGCAGTTGGTATTTTGTTTCTTTTTCTTTTAATTTTAATATTTGGGAAATATAAATTTTAACCTACTGCGATCCAACACTTTCCCTACTGTTGCACTCTCTGGAGTGGGAATAGTAATTTTTACACCTACGCTTTCCAACACTTTCCCTACTGTTGCACTCTGGAGTGGGAATAGTAATATTTACCCCTCCACTATCCAATACTTTCCCTACTGTTGTACGCACTGGAGGGGGAATGGTATTTTCTACCCCTCCCCACTATCCAACAATTTCCCTATTGTTGTACTCCTTGGAGTGGGAACAGTAATTTTTACCCTTCGCTATCCAACACCTTCTCTACTGTAGCACTCTCTGAAGTGGGAATAGTAATTTTTTACCCTTCGCTATCCAACACTTTACCCACTGTTGCACTCGCTGGAGGGGGAATAGTAATTTTTACCACTACGTTATCCAACACTTTCCCTATTGTTGCCCTCACTGGAGTGGAAATAGTAATTTGTACCCCTACGCTATCCAACACTTTCCCTACTGTTGCACTCTCTGGAGTGGGAATAGTAATTCTAACCCCTACGCTAGTCGATACTTTCCCTACTGTTGCACTCACTGGAGTGGGAATAGTAATTTTTACCCTCACGCTATCAAACACTTTTCCTACTGTTGCACTCTTTGGAGTGGGAATAGTAATTTTTACCCTTTGCTATCCAACACTTTCCCTACTGTTGCACTCTCTGGAGTGGGAATAGTGATTTTTACACCTACGCTATCCAACACTTTCCCTACTGTTGCACTGTCTGGAGTGGGAATAGTAATTTTGTCACCTACGCTATCCAACACTTACTCTAGTGTTGCACTCTCTGGAGTGGGAATAGTATTTTTCTGCCATCCGTTATCCAACAGTTTCCCTACTGTTGCACTTGCTGGAGTGGGAATAGTAATTGTTACACCTACACTATCCAACACTTTCTCTAGTGTTGCACTCTTTGGAGTGGGAATAGTATTTTTTTCCCATCCGCTATCCAACACTTTCCCTACTGTTGCACTCGCTGGAGTGGGAATAGTAATTTTTACCCCTACGTTATCCAACACTTTCCCTACTATTTCCCTCACTGGAGTGGAAATAGTAATTTGTACCCCTATGCTATCCAACCCTTTCCCTACTGTTGCACTCTCTGGAGTGGGAATAGTAATTCTAGCCCCTATGCTATCCAATACTTTCCCTACTGTTGCACTCACTGGAGTGGGAATAGTAATTTTTACCCCCACGCTATCAAACACTTTTCCTTCTGTTGCACTCTTTGGAGTGGGAATATTCATTTTTACCCTTTGCTATCCAACACTTTCCCTACTGTTGCACTCTCTGGAGTGGGAATAGTGATTTTTACCCCAACGCTATCCAACACTTTCCCTACTGTTGCAGTAATTGCAGTGGTAATAGTCAATTTGTACCCTTATTCAATTCAATAATGTTCCTACTGATGCACTCAATGGAGTGCAAAATGTAAGTTTAAAAATGGATAAATATTTTAGTATTTTATTTTATAATATTATGTTTTTATTATGATATTTAATGTATATTATAAATATAGCATGTCCATATTATGACTATCAATATTTTGACATCGATATTTTTGTCTTAGATTTTTTTGACTTTGATATTCTGTCAGTGATTCTCCTGAGAGTGTCGGAGTGTTGTGTTCTGGGTTGTCTAATCATTTGTAGCTTTGTGATATTTGGCTAGCACATATGAGACATTATAGCTATATGATTTTGTGATTTTGGGTACTAATGTGGTAGGTTGGTACACCCCTATACACTGAGGTCCTGTTTTCCTGCACATAGTTCTGTGTATGTGCAGAATCCCTGCAACGTGGAGCTGCCAATGTTTGGTCTGGTTCTTATCTGCAAGACGCTTGAGTAGTGCTTGCGCTTGTCTACAAAACCCTCACTTCTGTTTCCAGAGACAGTTGTGACTGTGTAACCTCCTCTATTGATGCTTTATAGGTTCTTTCAAGCTTGAAGTTTTAAAAGTTTTTTTTCTCTTTATTCTTGACCCGTTATTACACTGCCGTGTTCTATGTTGTTGTTCTTTGTGATGGCGGTTGATGTTCCCCCTCTTAGTCGTGCCCCGCTCAAGGCGTATTTGGCTCAATATGGAGTGCCTGATGCGGGTGCCAAGCTTATATTTGTTGTAGAAGCGAATCCAGCTTACCACTTTGATGTGTTTTATTCTTGGGTCACCTTTCCGGTGGTGGATGGAACAGCTCATTTGTTTCATGAATATACTGCCATGGCCATTCCTCATGCTTATCAGCCATATAGGGCTCTTGAAGTTCACTTACAGCTTGTCAACACCAGATTTGGTTTAATAGCGCCCTTCCACAACCAATAATGCCGGTCGGTTTAGGGCCTTTATCGATAGATGAGGCCACATGGCCCAGTTTGCCTGGGTACACCCCACACCCATGTTATTTGAATGTTGCAATTGCAGACCTTTGTGTATTACATACGTCTTTGATGCGCGTACATAGAGCTGTTATACAGTTCACCTTGCGCAACTTCTAGGTGGGACCACCTGGCGGTGCTGCGCAACCTGCTGGAACTGGTGCTGTGACTATTAGTCCCCTTATGCTTAATTCAGTGATGGGCAAGCGTCCACACAATAAGAATGAGTACCTTATTGGGCTGCTGAAAAATTTGGACAACTAGAGGCTGTTTTTCCAAATACGTTTCCTGTGGAGAAACACAGGATATTGACGATTAGTTTGCCTAAAGACTTACTTCCCTAGTTAGCTGATTGTAACACTTGGGGTACGGTGTTTGCAGCTGTATATTCGAAGTGTTTCGGCACTCCCTCCATGCCCTTGCTCCCCTCCCTGATTAAGCGTGTTCAAGATGAACATGGAGCCGGAGAGGCTGTGGAGTTGGGGATGAGACTGGAGGGGGGTGTTCGATGTTGTTGCTGATATGATCCTTGCCAATGTCAAGGAGAATACAGTAAGCTTTCAAGTGGCAAACCACTTGGAGGCTGTCCCTGATGCAGACAAGCCACGTGAATTACCAAAGATTATCGCAAAAGCTTATAAGACCATAGGCCACAATAGTCTGGGAGTTAAGCCTTTTACTCAAATGCAACCTGAATCTCAATAAAGATGGGTGTCCATTCTTTCCTAAAAAGAACTGGAAGAATAAAAAACAGGGTGACACAATTCCTATTGTGTACAAATCACATTTAGACACTGCTTGAAACGCATTTTTCAACTGTTGAAAAGATCTTGACGGCAGTACAGATGGCCATTCTGAAAGAGCACTCACTGGCACAAGGCAAATTCATTCTTATGGTCACTCCCTTCCCTGCTTTTGAATCCATGACTAAGGCGAGCGTACCTAACTCGAAAGCCCTACACCCCTGTTGGATACAATGGGCTACTTCTTTGACATCGGCTGATGTCACGTTTATCTTTGACGCTGCACATCAGACAGAGGAGTTTTTACAGTGTGAACAAGTTCATCGTCCTCCCTTGTCTCTGCTTCCTCTACATGAGTATGACTGCAACATTTATACTGATGGCTCTGTTCAACCAGCCACTGGTTCCAAACATGCTTATTCTGCGGCTTGCCCAATTGCTGCTGGCTCAATTGTTAAAGGAGAGTTTAAGTCTTCTATTATGCACACTCAGGCACTTGGAGACTGCACGGTACAATTGGTGGAGCTGCGTGCTCCTTTTCTTGCTCTCGAATTTGCTGATTCAAATGTGAATACTGTTTTGTTTTTTTTTAGAAAAGGAAAAGTACATTTATTACACACACATTACTAAGGACTGTGCATTAGTTTATAAACATATACATAACTCAGATCAAAAAAACCTTGGATTACATGATCAAATCACATTGGACACACAGAGTGTCATGGCCCTGAAAATCACAATGCCCCCTCCATCTATACCAGATGACACATCACAATATACATACCACAAAAACATGCCCATTGGCTGTATCAAGGATTCACACCATGTTACAAGAACAACTAACCTCATTTTTATTTTGTCAAATCTGTTTATTAGCATTTTTAGAGATATTACAGTACATTAGACATTTCAACAGTGTCAGCTTAGTAAATTGGGCATGTCAGATGTGCATTCATGGACATTATAGCATTACAATTAAGGAACACAATGCCACGGATACAGTAAGTTGTAAGTAAAGGATAACCGCCCAATACCGGTGCGAGCGCGTGGTGCCGGGGCAGCCGCCCCCAAGTTAGTCCATGACTGTCCACACCCTAAGCTTATTGCATTAGCAGAGCTTAGGGTGGATCCTCCCAGCGGGGACTTGTGCATGAAGATGACTTTTATACAACAACTGTAAATAAACAAAAAGAAGAAAGCAATAGCGGCAAAACCATTGACACTTATACATGTTAGTCCCTTTCCTGCCCCCCCTACCCCCCTCCTTCGCCCCCCGCACGCGCACGCGCCCCAGCCACAACTGGGTCTGCAACTGAAGCCTGCATGACTCCAAGAGTCGAAGACGATATCTAACTGAATATTTAGACAGGAGAACAGCCCACGGTACACTCTGACCCCCGAGGGCGCCGCCTAACTCTCCGCAGCCCCGCACCCCTGACCCCACCTGGTAGCTGCAAGGCGTTAAGCATGTGCTCCCTGCGCTCCACCATTGGTTCTTTTCGGAGCCCCACCATTTCCTCTCTGCATATGGCCGTCCACTCCGCCCGGGCCCATGCCTGAAAGGAGGAGGTCCACACATGCCGCTCGGTGGGTCACATGCCTTCCAGCCCCTTGTAAGGAGGCGTATAGCCACCACCATCCCCAGATCTAAAAAGCGGGACAACAGCCTGTCTTTGGGCGACCTCCTAAAATGGTGCAAAATGTATTCCGGCCAGTCAATGGGTATAATATGACCAGTGCATTCCCTGAGCAGCTCACCAATCCAAATGTGAATACTGTTATTGGGTGCGATTCTTATTACTGTGTCCAGTCTTTTAATGACAACTTATACTTTTGGTCTCGGAATGACTATCAAGACTCTGAAGGCAGCGCGATTAAGCATACACCCCTTTGGGTTTGAGTGGCAGATCGTAAACAACGTCTGCACCTCACACAGGTTATACATACTCTTGGCCATCAGCGTGTGGGAGCACATGCTCTTGGTAATTCTTTGGCTGATGAAGCGGCCAAGTCTGCAGTAGCCACATGTTCTGTACCAGCAGTTACAAGGTCCATGACTAAAATAGATAATGAGATTCTGGCAGCAGTAGCTGCAACGAGGGAGGGAACTGCTTATCCTCAGGGTTTCCCTTTGAAATACTCTTATCATTTAACTCTCAAACAGGTTCCTTATGCTATGATTCCTTCGGTTGGAGACCGGAGGATTCCCAACTTGGACTGTAGACCAGCTTTGACCATAGCAGCACATGAAGGAATAGTGTTAGCACATGCCGGTGTGTAGGCGACAGTCTCAATTTTACAGCAACGTTATTGATGGCGTACTTTATATAAATAGACCCGTAATTATGTACTGTCTTGTGACATTTGTCAGCAAATCAAGCCGTCCACGGTCACATGCCCACCACAGACACAGCAGTGTATTTCTAGTCAACAGTTTGGCTGTATCTATCTTGATCACTATGGGCCTCTCTCTTCTTATACTGCATATAAATATATATTTATTGCAGTTGATTTGTGTACTAGATTCCTTTGGGTTTTGCCACAACGCAGTGCTGATGCTCGAAATATCATCAGGGATTTGCGTGTCTTTATCGGGATGTTTGCCTGTGGCACCTTCCATTCTGATCAAGATCCAGCGTTCGCCTCTAAGGCGTACAAGGATGCGATGAAGTCGATGGGGGTGCTGGTGCAATTTTCATCTCCATACAGGCCTGGAGTAAATGAACCATGACTTAAAGCAATCCTTGACATCTAGAGTCTTAGGTACTGGCAGGAACTGGCTGGCCCACTTGTATGGGGTTCAATGTGCACTTAATAATCTCCCTAGAAGATCTCTGAGTGGGCGGACCCCATACGAAATGCTCTTTGGTATTTAAATGACTATGTGGCGAAGACGCCTATTTGACTCTCCTCTTCTTACATGTTTTGTCTATGTCTTCAATGTTGTCGGTACAGGCATATATGAGAAGGGAATCCCCCCTCTCACACTTAGAGAAACACCTTAGTGAGTGTAACACATAGCCTGGATTACACTCCTTTTTACCCTGCACTACACTCTATTTTAAAACGGTCCTGAGGAAAGCCAGATTTAGTTTAAGGCACTGGCTGAAACATGTCGACCAACTGATGGATGTAGGAGGTAGTAACTCGCCTCCCTTAAACATCCCCAAGCCTTATTTTAACCGCTGACGGGGGCCCAGTTATTAAAATTTAATTTACCCTCGGGTACTGGGACCCTCGCCAAGCCGTTTTAACTCACACTTCATTTTACACCTCACACTGCACTCTCAGTAAAATACCAGCTCCGCTGTAATCAGGCGTCGCAGCACACCCGGGACACATTAGTGTCACTGGGTGGGCCCGATGATGAAGCATGCCACCAACCAGGTTGATGGGTGAGGGCTTCATGAACTCACCAACGAGGTGCCCATGACAAATCTAATCAGAGTCCTAACAATATTGGTCATATTTAAGCTAGTCTCTTTTGATAACACATTTAAATGTTTGTGCCAGACCTTGATGGTCTAGACATTGTGGCGGCTGCCACAACCTTTGACGTAGATAATCATTCTACTTTTTTGCAGGATCTACAAAAGACACGTGACAGCTATGCAACTGAACATTTACCCTCTTCTGCTGATGCGGCACTGCTGATTCCAGTTGCCGGTTGGCTTCCAAAAATCGGAGATCTGGTACGAGAAAAGCTGGAGAACAAAAAAGAAGTTAGTCCCTATTATTATGCACCTGTTCCATTGCTTGGACTGAAGGGTACTCGTACAGTCATTTTACCACCTTTCCCTGGTCGCAAAGACAACAGATATATCTCAGCTCACAATGTCAAGTTACACCGTGTGGCCGATTCTGAATAGTGTGATGCCACATAATTTCATTATTTCATTAGATCCACTGACTTCAAAATCTTCCATTGGTCCTCGTGTGGCTAAAAAAGTGATCGACACTGTAATTATCTTTCACCAGTCCGACCTCTATCTTCCACTATGGATGTTGAGTATACATATTATCCAGAGGAGTCCATGAGTGAGGTGCCGAACAGTCCTCGAGAACATCAGGCGGACCTGGCACTTCCACCTCTGATTAATCATCCTACGAGTGGCTACTATGGAGATCATGCCAGCCTCTCTTCCGGCTTGTCCTCCTCGACATCCAATTTGGCAGACACACTGACTAAATTAGGTATTTTCTTTTCTTGGTTCAAAAAGACTTACTTGGTCCCTCCATGGACCTACATTTGGATGGTACTTATACTAATTTTCCTCTTCATGGTGATTGGATTTGTGACAGTGTTCTTTTTGCTCATCAATGGTCATTACCTGACAGAACGCTCTGCTATAAACCTGGTCAATGGAATTCTGGCCCCTTTCACATCATCTCATATCATGAAACGTGATCAGACGCTTGTTAACATTTCAGTATTCTCTGTTGCAGATGGCATTGTTTTGGACAAAGTAGCATTCGAAATCCACGGACTGACCAAGGTGCTTTGGGTACCATTCGTGTTTCGAGTCTCATTAGGAGATGTGGTAACACAGGACATACATTCTGAGGATTGGGATGTGCAAGCAGTAAATGCATTGTTTTCAGATTTAAAGTATTATGCTGCTTTTGATGCTGAAGATTTGTATTTAAATTTGGCCAATTATGGTGATCTATTTTGCTATCAACATTATGGGCATCATTTTTTCACAAAACCTGTTTTTAATTGTACACAATGGGAACATTGTCCTACTCTCGTAGAGGGGAGTTCTAAAACTCTAAGGGATAAATGTGCTTATTTTACAGATTATGACATTTCCAATCAGGAACTACTATTGTCTTAACAATCCAAATTCATGTTGACCCACACGAAATTGATGTACGCCAACTTGTTTAGAACTAAATTGGCTACACAGGGTTATGATCACTGGAAAGAGACCGTTGATTTAAAATCAATCTGGGGCAGGTTCAGGGAACTGGGACTTTACATCGTGCCTCTCTGATCCCAGCTAAAATTTTGTTTTTGAATGATACAGTGTACCAGACCACATGTTTTGGCCTGGCAACTGTCAAAAATGTAAATACACCATCCATTCCGTACTTAGTGGAAATGACGATTGGCGCACTCAAACATATTATACCATTGAGGCATGGCAAGCTTTGCTTTGAAATGACACTTTCAATGTCTCTGAAATTGATTCTTCCGGGTGGTTGGTGTGGCAAACTAATATAAAATGCATGCCAATTGCATTTTTATAATGTTACGCCTGGTTTCATTCAGACTAGACCTGATCCTCGTTATCCCCTCACACATTCGGTCACCACATACTCGGTGGGTAAATTATGCCAACAATGGTTGGAACATTCCACGTTGGCATCAGTGAAAAAACATCTTTCACTCTTGTCAAATGACATCAATCTGGCTGATTTCATCTCAGGACCTAGAAATCCTAAATCTAAGAGGTTTATTTATGCCACTTACACTGAAATTTGGAAACTTTCGCAGATTGAGGCAGCTCTTTGTCTGCGCCAAATTGATCAAGCCAATTTAGATAAAGTCCTTGCCGTGGTAGACAATAGCATCAACACACTTTCCTCATGCATTTATGTGTTGGATAATATTGTTTCATCAGTTATTGATATTGTTCAAAGTGATGTTTCTGTGTGATGTCTTGGTCAAAATCAGTTAAGATCTGTTATCCAATTTGCTTGGACACTGCAAACTCTTAAAATGGGAAAAGTACCTTGGGATTATTTGAATGCCACTGCTTTATTTTTGCCACTTAATCTAAATGATAAACAACAATTTATGTCCATGAAAGATGCTGCATATACACTTCTGCATATTGAACAATTAGAGCCCTTGCCGTTCTCAGGAGCTTGAATCGGACTCTGCTGTTTGGTTGATTCATGGGGTTATCTCTCTCCCATTTTCGCTGCTTCAATTCAAATCATGCATGCAACATTTTCCGATTGGCCGTTTTGTACCATTGGGTAGCGCATTTCTACATGAATTGTGGTCCCTCCCTTTCACTTACAGATGTCTGAGGGAGGCTAAGGAAGTTTTTCTTACAGGGATGACTGCGATTCCACAGTAGGATCTTCCCTGGTTTGCAAACACATTAAATTGCACAGCGCTTGTAATGTGTCAGCGCCCAAACTTGCTTGTTTTTTTAAAAGGAACCCCCAGTATGGTCAATAATTCCCGCTTTTACATTGCTTACAAATGGCAGTTATCTTATTTTGAACAACCAAAACTGCTGTGGGTTACGGGCAGGAGTGCCATATTTAGTACCGGTTTCCCAGTGCGTAACTTGTTGTAGCAATGTGCTTTTTCCACCCCCGCATGAGAATCTAGATTGTTTAATTTGGCCTTGCATTCCAACTTTGAAAACAGATTTCAACAAGTTCAGCAGGCTCAAAGCGCTGTTATTCCAACAAGAGGTGGCTCTCCCTTTGGCCCGAGAGACCTTCGAGTTACAGGTGGCTAGGACTTCTAGTGAGATACAGTCCCTTCTGAACACAAGCCTCCCACTTCATTGTGGGGAGCTTATACACCAAGGGGGATATTCTCAAGAACGTGCAATAATCATCGCCAAAATAGGTTAATGCAATGCTTCATATCACCGTCTATTGCGGTAAAATAACTCCATGTTAACGTTGTATTCACAACACGGCTGTAACATGCGATAGTTTCCTGATAATGCATCAAATTTCCCCAACAAAATCATTGGGACGGCGATACAAATCTAAACCTGAACGTGAAAAAAGTTGCGATGGACCCAACTGCGATACAAAATTTGGCAATAAGCAGCGCTAAGCATGCAAGCCCCACAAGTCAGGTGGGAAAAATAACTATAAAAGTGGCAATAAAAAACACAGACAAAACACAAATAACTGCGTAGCACCATGGAGGTAGCCGGAGCAAATACAGAGGACAACCAGAACCCCACAAACCCCACGGAGGACCAGCCTGGGACCATCATTGGGGAGATGGTGGCAGGAGTTGGGGGACAGGACACTGCACAACATGACCTGAGCCAACAGCAACAGGGTAGAGCCCTGGGAGTGGGGGGATGGGGGAGATGGGCACAATGGCATACATGCACAATTAAGTATAGCACATCTGCGGACAAACCATGCTCAAGAGTTACAACTCTGCCCAATTTACCCAAGTCCGCAACATCTCAGCACTGTATAAGCACAGAAGTGACAGGCACACCGGGATATGGGCCAGCCAAATCAGAGCTGAAGGGGCAACTCACCCACAATGCAGCACTCACACATAAGAATCAGAGCACCTCAACATTGACAACAATGTGGTACAAACTGCAACACTTTCACAACAGAACAGAGGACACAACTACTGCCGCTTGTGTGTAGAAAATGGCCATTCCCATTTGGCATAGCAGGAAACTGTGAGATGACAATGTACAAGTACAACCACACATCCATGATGATGTAGAAATGTGAACTGTCCCACATCAAATAGGCATCTCCTCACAAACAGTCACAATGTACATTGTCATGCAGTCTGTTAGTAAATGTGTACAATGCGTGAACAAACATGTGAACACAATGTCAATCTGCATCTCCCCTTCACATTGCAGAGGGAGAATCAACACCTCCTGCAGAGCAGACAAAACAACACAGCACTGATGATGAAGAGGACCTTCCCGACATTGACACCGACTCCCTCCAACATCTCATGGGCAGCTCCAGTACCCCACTTCCAGGAGCAGGGTAGCCCTGCTGCATCGAGGAGACCCCTCCCCCTGCACAGCCCACACAGCAAGAAGCACCCACCACCACAGCTGTCTCCCAGGACCCCCACAACCAACACAAGGCACTCCAACGCCATGTGTTATGGTGCCAGGAGAAGATGGCTGATCAGCTGCATGTGGGGTTCGACCTCATGGCAGGCAAACTACATTTTTTTTTAACAAGGAGAGGTAATAGTTTGTGGGCTGTTTAGGAGGTCCAGCGTACATGCCCTAAATACATTTAAACAAAGGAGGGTACGGAGTTCCTAGGTGAATTAGTGGTCACCATTACACTGCCATGACTGGTGCACTCTGGCAATGTGTTACAGAGGGTCAGAAAAGGAGGGGGGAATTCTCCTTTCGGAACTAGGGCTCTCACACACCCAGCAAGCTTGGTGTCATGCTTCATCATATGAGCCTGCTCCTCAGTAGGGAGGCACTGCAACGCTCAACGGGCACCCTTAAAGGGGCTCTTTGTCGGAGATCTTTTCTTCCTTGCTATAAGGGTGCAGTGGGTGTGAGGGGCCTAGTCCTTTGTAGATGTGTGTGGTGCAGTTTAAAACAGGTAAGTGTACTAATGCAACCTTTATTCTGTTAGGTACCCTGCCTGAATAAAATAATGAGGGAGAGGTACGTATTTTGTTTACTATGTGACAGAAATACCTACTCTACTCCCAGATGGTCGACAAACTAGATGCCATACGTGGGTGTCTAAGTTCAGTCAGGGACACTTACAGTCCCTAACCGACACCCACAGTCCGCTCCATTCTCTCCAACAATCCATGGCTGACATCACTGGAATTATGACTCTGAGCCAAGAACAACTGTCTAGTCAGAGTGGCTCCAGCGATGTCCGCTGGGAGTTGGGATGCATAAGGAGAATGGTGGAGAGCTTGGATTGGATGCAGGTGGAAAGAATGTGTGCGACGGCTGGACACCAGCGAGATATAGCTGTGATCTTCCATGTCCTGCCTATCCTCTTCATGACATTGCCACCACAAGGCCTGGAGCTGATGAATGCTGCTGCTACCACTCTATCTACATCTCCGCCCCCTGATGTGCCACAGAGTGTGGTAAACATTCCACCTCTGGCCCCTGATGTGTCACTGCCACACAGTGATTTAGACAAAACACCACCACCCACATGTGAGGCACCTGACCCACCAGAGGATGAAGATGATGATGAATCTGGTTTTGTGGTAAGAATGAAGTGGTAGCATTCATCTCCGCCATATGGCCGGTTTCAGCTTGGTTTGCCCTCTGCATCATGTCCTGTAATAACACCTTCCACTGTCCCGCGATACACTCAGAGACACTCACCTTGGACCTCGACATGGACTGCCATATTTTGTTTGGTTACGAATGACACAGCAAGCACACTGCAGACTGAAGTCTTCCACTTCTGAAGAACTTGTAAATTCCTAAAGGACTCTGGCTGGCCCTCCACAGGGCAACAATGTAAAGTTGGGTTTGTATGGCCCTGTACTGGTCCAGCTTCAACACTCTGCTGAATGTGAATAAAACATTCTAATTCACACAGATATGTCATGGCTATGATCAATCAAGTATGTAAGTATGGATGAATGTAGGGACAGTGATTCAACAAAAAGGTACTCCCTGGGTAATGCTATCAATGCGCATGTATGGCAGTGACCCAGATAGGCGGTGGGACACAAATTGTCATTCAAATCAACACTCATCACAGTTGAATACAAGTGAAGGTGCGTAGACTTTATTAGCATATGCTTGTCAGTACAGGCAAGATAAGTGCCACAACATGCAGACCAATGCAGCAGTATGTCAGAATGAGGAACGTTGCCAAGCACCGCTGTCCACTCTGGGCAGTGCCTCACCTTTCACAGGTGTGTGTTAACCTGCATTGTTGTCCGCTCATGTATTCGGAGTCCAGGTGAATGCAGCCATGTCCACTGTTGTTGTGGGATATGTGACCAGATCTCCAAGATGCAACAAGGTGTTGCAACATGTGCAATGGGTTCCAATCAGTTGTGGCTGCAGGTACCTAGTTACTCGTCCATGAAAGCAATTGCAGCTTTGTAGGCTATCCTTACCAACATGACAGCAAGATGCAACAGTACAGCGAGTCGATCCATTAGCGGGCCAGAACAGATGTACTGCGTCCCCCCTCTTTTACCAATTAGCACTACAGCTCAATCGGGGAGTGATTTAATGTGGTCACTGCACACGAGGATTTGTGCAACCTCCCAGGTCCAGTTGCCACCATGTATGCCAAGTATCAAGGCATACCATAAATGGATATCACCATGACACTCCTGGTCCTGGGCCAACAGGGGGCGCACACACATGTCAAAATCTAGTTCAGCTACCATCCTGTTGGATAGGCAGACTTCCATGGACCACTCGAATATGCACGATTGACAATGCAACACAGGCTAAATGCAGGTGACGTTGGCAAGGCGGAAGCTTAGCCGGTATCTGATCCGCAGCACTGCCAATGGCAGTGCCCCCAGTAAATGCAGCATACGTGCACTATACAGTTCCACGTGACAGGGGCTGTGCATGTGTCCGGGATGTTCTGCCATTGCGTTAGTGGCTCTGGTTGAAGCAGCACTGTTCTGACCTGTGCCAGTTCAGTGGATGAAATGCCACAGCTCGGATCAATAAGTTGTTTTAGTGTGCAATGGTTGTACGCCTTGGGTGGTGTGGGAGTAAGTGTGAAGGCCACTCCATGCAAGATAACTTCGAGAAAGGACTTCTGTCTGTGGGGTGTGTATACGTTGGTCTTTTGTTGGGCTGTGCACAGTGTGGGAGTTGTCATCAGCTGCTATATTATCTGTCAGGGGGTGCCGGGCACATGCAATTCCAAGATCGGAGTTGCAGATGTGCTTCAGCCTGATAGTTCAGACAAAGGAGCTTTCATCCCTAATGTTAGTTTGTCATCTGCTTGCATTTGGGAAATGTGATGTGGCTTGTTGGGGGTGGGGTGGGATGTGTGCGACTTTGGGATTCATGTTTGACATGTCTCGCATGTGGCAAATGTGAGACATCACTGTGTGTTACGGTACCTCACAGCTGCCCTTCCCCAAGCCTATTTCCGTGTGTGTGCTGCGGGGTTGAATTACTTGCACTCCTACGGCACACCAATGGCATGCCTGTCTGCGCATGTCCACAAGCCTGACAACGACATGGTAATGTTTGCCATTGAAGGTGGGCGGCCAGGTGAGTGTAGGCCTATGGTAAGGATTGCAGTACAAAAGGGGGTGGTAATGGACGGAGCATCTGAACCAATCAAACACTCACACCCAGTCAAAAGATCTGGGTTTAATCCATCACCGTTCTTTAGCCCACACTGCCACCCCAGTTCAGACATGGCTATATGCAAATCAGTCTGACCCTGTGCCTCATGGGAACAGTCCAGCCCGAACTGCCAAGCCATGCCTTCCCTGGACCAGAAACAAGCTTCCGAGGACCGGTTTCTGGCATTACAGCCGTCTTCAGCCCGGCTTGCTCGACTCCAGTGGCAAAGTGAGCAAGGGACTCACGTCTGAGCATACCCTGCCACACCTATGGCGGCCAAAAGCAGTACAAAAGGGGGTGGTAATGGACGGAGCATCTGAACCAATCAAACACTCACACCCAGTCAAAAGATCTGGGTTTAATCCATCACCGTTCTTTATCCCACACTGCCACCCCAGTTCAGACATGGCTATATGCAAATCAGTCTGACCCTGAGCCTCATGGGAACAGTCCAGCCCGAACTGCCAAGCCATGCCTTCCCTGGACCGGAAACAAGCTTCCGAGGACCGGTTTCTGGCATTACAGCCGTCTTCAGCCCGGCTTGCTTGACTCCAGTGGTAAGGATTGGGCAGACACAGATGTCGATTTCATGTCTGGCTGAACTTACGCTGCGAGTAGGGCTTGGCATTTGGCTTATGCTGCAGCAATACAGATACACACAACACTTGGTATGAGCTAAGACCCCGGGTTTGCGCTTCTTCATTTCTCCATTCATGTGAGCCCGCCCTCCGGGTGCATGCTACATTGCAACATTGTTGATTGCGGTCTGGGTGGAGCTGACACTACAACAGAGACACACGCATTAGTTACTTTCTTGTTCAGGCCAGAGCTGAACCACGCCCAGAGCCCCTGGCAAATTCTTCACACCCCTATGCTGGACTGGCGTATGCCGGCCCAGCCCACTCTGCTTACACTTACAGGGGGGGACAAAGCTACATGTCCAAGGTCTTAGCCACTGCCTGAGGTGACATGGTTGCATCCACTGTCCACAGCACATTGTAATGTGGTAGGACCCAGGGCCATCATGCATACAGAATGCCTACATGGACACAGTTAGATAGATAGTGGAACTGGCTACGGGAACGTGCGCCCGGCCCCTTTTTATTACCATGGTCACATGTCCAGTGACACCTGTGCTGGATGGGTGTAGGGTGAGTGTAAGCCAGCCCTCAGGGAGTGGTTGGTGCTGGGAACAACTAGAACGGTGATCATCGGATCACACACACAGGTTCAATCATAAAAGGTCCATGACTTGAGCTGCACTGAGGTAGGGGCACCAGATCTAAAATCACACACAAAAGAGTCATTCATAAAGGGTCCATAACTTGAGGTGCACTGAGGTAGGGGCACCAGATCTGAAATCACACACAAAAGATTCAATCATAAAGGGTCCACGACTTGTGGTGCACTGAGGTATGGGCACCAGATCTGAAATCACAAACACAAGATTCAATCATAAAGGGTCCATGACTTGGGATGCACCAGATCTGATATTACACACAAAAGATTCAATCATAAAGGGTCCATGATTTGTGGTGCACTGAGGTAAGGGCACCAGACCTGAAATCGCACACAAAAGATCATAAAGGGTCCATGACTTGAGCTGCACTGAGGTAGGGGCACTAGAGATGAGCGTGCTCATGTGAAGAAATTGCTAATGAATGTGCCCTTTGGGATATTCATGCAGCAGCTGCAATGGGGTGTGGTACACCTGCCTCATCTTCATCATCATCATCTCAGGTCTTCCCCACTGCCGAGGTGACATTGTTGCGTTCGCTGTCCACAGCACGAAACTCAATCAAAAAGGGTCCATGAGTTGTGGTGCACTGAGTTAGTGGCCCCTAAAGAGCTGAGCAGGGTATCAAGCTGATGATGGCATCCAAGACAGGTGTGAGCAACTTTTATAGGCTGGCTGTAAGACTCCTCCGACTCTGGCAGTTGTTGGTTGGAGGTGGTCATGGCAGTTGTGGCGGGTGTGCAGCCAGCGATGATGGCGTGTCCTTGCAGGTCATGATTGGATTTGATATGAGTGAGCCCTGCTGACCGCAGTGTAGGCTGGAGGCAGTGGTCAGCAAGGGCCCACAGCCATGCGGCATTGACTTGAGCTGCACAGAGTTAGTGGCACCTGATGAGCTCAGCGTGTGCGCAGCCAGCGATGATGGTGTGTCCTTGCAGGTCAGGATTGGATTTGATATGTGTGAGCCCTGCTGACTGCAGTGTAGGCCAGAGGCAGTAGGCAGTAGTCAGCACACACATAACTCCGCGGTGCTGTGCCCCTGGGTGCCTGTGTCACGGAAGCCAGTGATCGGCTGAGGAGGCTGGTGATCACGGCAGCGGACTTGTGGTAGGGTGAGGGGTGCCACCCTGGCAGACGTGTTGGCCATCCCGGAAGTGAACCACACCCAGAGACCCGGTCTCTTTATTCACACTCCTATGCTGGACTGGCATACGCCAGACCAGCCCACTCAGCTTACGCTTACAGGGGAAGGCGACAAAGCTACATGACCGAGGTCTTCCCCACTGCCTGAGGTAACATGGTTGTGCCCACTGTCCACATCACTACAAACACCAGAAGTATATGTCCACATGGACATATCTGTGCTCTGTATACTGAAGTCTGTCCACCACATCACCGCCATACTTGGCATTGTGTACATTCTTATTCATGGGTCAGTTGCCTCCTTCACACATACTTGGTTCCCACCTCTCCCCACTTTGTACAATTGTGTGACTGGGGGCCATACCATTTTTGGAAGGTCAGCCGTCTTGTTCTGTGCTGCCTCAGTGGTAGTCCGGGAGGGCTGGAGGGGGCCTGTGGGTGGTGGCAATGGGTGTTGTGGCCCACTTGGGTCTCCGAGCTGCATGATCAGTAGCTCCATGACGTGTTGGTCTTCAGATGTAGCTCTGGGCTGGGCTCCCTTTCATACTGGTGGTTGTCATCCTGCTTAACACAGTAAAAGGCAGGTGTTAAGTCCCTGCTGCTAACGCACCTTATCGCCTGTTTTTGGATCGCATCGCAGATCTGGCTGGTCATTGAGCATGTCGCAAAATGGAGTTTTTGTATGTTTTTGCGCAGGAACGCCTACTCTGCATATCATTAGCGTTAGTTGTTGCTCTCATCCGTGGCAATGTTTTTTACGGTAGCTATTACTGGAAAACTGGTGATATAGGCAATTTGCACTATCTTGACAATAGGGCGATAAATCTATTGCCACTTTTGCAGCGCTAAAGTGCCAATAAATAGGCGATAGTTCCTTGAGAATATGCCCCCAAATATTTAATGCGCCTGACACCAAAGGCCTTGCACATTTTTTTAAACGTGTAGGATCTACCCTTGTGACTTCTTTTCAGTAATAGCGGCTTTTATTCATTCTAATTTTTCCAGCAGTTCCCCTTAGTATTGACATTAGGTGCTATAATCCAGCTTCTCCTGTTCCTGCTGCGCAATAGCTGCTCATCTTCTGATAATGCACAGACCAGTCCAGTTGCAGCTGTACCGTGATCTCATTCAACATGATTTTGGATGCTTGCCTTTAGCAACGCTTGGTGTCAGTTATGAATTAACTTTTCGCTTTGCCTACTTTACTTGTGTGCAACCAGTATTCTACTGTTGACGCTGCCCCTTCTATGGAGCTATGGATTTATGCCTCTCCAACACATCATGTCCACTAGAGACTCATGACCAGGTTTGTTCTGAGGATGGCCGTATGGTGCGTGCGGCTGCACTTGGAGTTTTGGCTGAATTGGACGTCCTGCATAGGAGTTTCATTAAATATCACGCAAGTTGCCCACTTATGCTTTTAGAGGCATCTGATTATGAGGAGCAGGTTTGTTCCTTCGACTCACTAAATTGGATGGCATCTCTTTTTACGACCAATGATAGGGAGCATCTTTTGGAGGGAGTTGCATTCATCTGTTCACACACCTTAATGGACTTACCACCAACTTCATATAAACCTTAATATCCCGGAGACAGCACTCTTTCAGTAGGCCATAAATAGCAATATTGGAAAAAAATGTAGGTGAAAAATGTTGATTTTTTTCAAAATAGTTTTTTTCAAATGCTTTGAACTCTGATTAATTTTATGCAAACTACCTAGATAACTATTAATTTAAACAGTGCACTAACAAACCCCTAGTTTCTAAAATACAGTAAAATTTGTGCATATATGTGCTTTACTTTTTATAAAAAATTACGCGATCAACGCAGTTACCTACGTCTTCGCAATTCTCGGTGTACTAGCCAATTTGGAAAATTGGTTTAAAAGATTGTTTTTATACAAACTCCTTATAGAAATATGACTTTAAACAGTGCAGTAATAAACCCATAGTATCTGTAATACTGTAAACTGTGTGTATATATGTGTTAAGCTGTTAAAAAAAAGGTGCAATCATCGTGGTTACCAAAGTCATTGCTACTCTCGCAGAAACAGGAACGTAGGGTTCAATAACAGTTTTTAAAAAAGTTACTACAAAAATAAGTGTACAAACATGTTCTTTAAGTCAGTAATGTGTGTATTGTAATAGAATGATTTTTTTACTTTAACATTTTTGAATGAGGTGGTTGTTGTTGAATGTGTGCTATTGATTTGCGATTTTACTGCGTGATCACAATGTCATCACGAATTAAAAAAATTCACAAAAATAATAATTTTACAAGAAAATTAACAACATTTTGAGCTCTTGGGTGGCTCTGACAATAGCCTTTGTGTTGGTAGCCTGCATAAAACAGCTACATATAAGACTGTATACAATATTTCAGGTTGCCTTAAAACACCCAGTTCCCTTCATCTGTAAAGTGAACCCCATCAGCTCTATATTTTCCATGTATGTCAGAATGCAGATTGTTGTTGTAGATAAAGTCCATGTTATCGTCTCTGAGGAAAGCAGAAACAGTTTTATTAACATGTTTCCTGGCATTGTCAATCTGTGGACAGAACTGATTTGACCACTTCCATTTCTGCGGTTGACATATATTAGAGTACACCAAGACAGTGTGAGGAAAAAACAAAGACATCCTTCATTAGGATTTCCAGGACAACCCCAGTCAATGTACCTACCTCATTGCCACCACAGTGCACAATCATCAGGTGAGAAGCTCAACTATCCACAATGGTTTTAACCAAAGCCAACAAGTAATGTCCACATTTGGCACACCCAAGTCCCTGTCAATACCTATTTTTTTGCAGGCTCTTTAGCCAAATAGAAATAGCTGCGACCAAGAACGCACACTCTATGCATTTTGAAGTGAAGGACAAATAGCAGTCGGGAGAAGGTTGGAGCTGAAAGACGCTCCCGGGACACGACCTGATGCGGCGGTCCTAGGCACTTCGCGGGACACAGCCTCCACCAACTCTTGCCACAGCCTGGCCCTTCGCCTGCCATGCACAGTGCTGATCTTCCGTTGCGGCCCTTGTTACCTTGACGTCCCTCCCCACACGGAAAGCAGTTGTGATTTCGCTTTCCGGAGGTCGCCCTCTTTTAATCTGCATAATGCGCTGTTGTAAGCGCCAGGTACGTCGCAGAGCCTCTATTTTTAAAGCTGTAAGGGTCTTGTGCTAAGCCTCAAAGTTACTTAAAATGGCAGCTCCTTAAAAGGCAGCTCAAGTTATTCCCCTCCACCCCTGACACTATATCTCTACTTGAAGCTAACCTTACAAACGCCGCAAATAATCATATGTATTTCTCCTTTGAGTGGTGCTGGATTTTGAAAATGATCTGCCCTTTTTGCCTTCACCCAATGGCTGACTTTAAAATGGCAACCATCCAAGACATCCTGACTTCGCATCACAGTGCCTGACCTCAAGATGGCGCTGCCTCATAACTCTACTGCTCTAATGTGCAACATCTCACCTCCTCTGCTACGCCAGTAAACTTACTTATCCTTAAAGTGTAGGTCACCACCTCAACTGACCCCAACTACACTAGGGCACTTCTGGACTTTACCCCACTACTCACAGTAGTGTCGCTCCCTAATGATCATGGCACGTTCTGCCTTGACGTGGACAGGGAAAAACTCCTACACGCTGGTCTACCCACCAACTTTTCCAAAACCACCACTAAATCCTTCAAACACGACACCCTAAAAAGCCACCCTGAGACGCTGATATCTGACATGCGCCACAACGCGAGCAATGGCATTTGCATAAATGACCTTATCTTCTTTTCCAGAAGGACAGCCGCCTGGAGCAAAACCTTGACACGCCTCCTTAACGTTCGCTCTACCAGAAACATCTTTTACGGCACCAAACTCACACTTGCTCCCTCTTCTAACCCACGAGCGGACCTCACCATCACCCTCTACAAAAATGGCATAATTCTGATCCAAGCCTCTACCAATAACCTTAATAAATTTGCAGACCTTTTCACCCTCCTCAGAAACCACGTGCACGACATGAATAGGGTGACTAACACCTGCACCAATAACCCACTGTCCTGCCAGCCTACTAATCCCCACCTCTCGCACAACCCCCAAGGGTTTCCACTGCAGTTCTTCCCATCCCCCTAGCATGCCTACTGACCTCGACCATGGACGATCCCCGGCACCCCTGATTGCCGCCCTCCCGGCACCCCCTACCTACAGGGAGACTAGTCGTCTCCCACTGACCCCAGACACAGCCCAACCTAACCCCCTATGGCTCCCAACACTGATCACCCTCACTGTTATAGCTTGCTTACTGGCAACTCCAGCAGAGCCGCCAGACCTCCAACCTCCTCCCCAACTGCCATCCACCAAATTTGCGAGCTAGGTACTCCAAATACCCTGGAGTTTGTTCAAACCAACCTATCTACCCTTCCACCCTTACAAGCCACCTGGACTGCTCCTGCTCCTGAACCTTTGCCCCCTTACCCTTTAGTACCCCCAGCTCATATTGATCTTGAAACTCTACACTCCAGAGTGACTAAACTAACTGAGAGCATCTATAGCTCCATTCAGGACCTTATGAACCTCCTTCACCTGGCTGAGCTCTCCCTTGCTAACTTCAAGTCACCTCATACCTCCCCTCACGATCAACGAGCCTCCCAAGCACCCATTCCTACTACCTCTGAGACATCTTCGCCCACGCAAACAACCTTGCCACCTCTCAGAGTAGGAATCCCGTGCTCTCGCACTCCTCTACACCTCTATCATCACCACTTCTAACCCTCTAGACCTTACGAGAAACAAAATCCTAGCCATCCTCTGAGACCACAACTCTGCCCAAGCCATCCCTTGTCCGCAAGACACAAGTCCGGGTCACCCCATCAGCACGGTCACCATTAACCCCAACAGGCCACCTACCCTCCATAACAGAAGCGTGATGAAAAGCAACCTTGCGCCGGTAGCCCTGTCCGTCCAGACCCCAGTCACCACCACCCCAGACCCCCCTTATCTGGTCTCTTAATCAATTGCTGTTCAGCAGTCAAGCATGCCACTGATATTGCTGACCTCATCCTGAACAAAAACGTAGACCTAGCTACACTAACAGAATCTTGGCTTAATGAATACTCCTCCCCTTGCCTGGACCTATTAGTCCCTCCCAACTACAATATCGGCAGACTGGACAGACGCTCCAACAAGAAAGGAGGAGGCATTGCCTGCATCTATCGATCCTCCCTCCTTGTCACTGAACTCTAGGCGGACACCACTGACTCCTGCGAATACCTCGCACTCTCCATTTGCAGCAGCTCACTACATCTCTGCAACGTACACATCTTCTACCACCCTCCAGGCTCCAACAACTCCTTTACCGATCACCTCTTGGAAATCATCATAACTAAGATTTCCTCCAATGCCAAAGAGATCTTCCTGGGTGATTTCAACCTGCACTGGAATGACACTAAAGATCCCCATGTCAACGCTATCAAAGACCTACTAACTGACCAAGCCCTAACTCAAGCCTGCTCTCAGCCAACTCACTCAATAGGGGTCATCCTTGACTGGATCATTTCTAACGAATCCCCAGTCCAGCTCATCTCCGTAGAACCATGTGACTGGTCTGACCACCACTCCATCTCCTTCATTTTACCTGGGACCCGCAAGACTAAGACACCGCAACCGGTGATCCCCAAACCTTATGGAACTGGAGGCACGCTGCAAATCTGACCTCCCCCCTCCACACATAACCTCGGTCAGCGACCTAAATGAGCATTACTCGTCAACTATATCAATCATTCTGGACGGCCTTACCACTCTAAAGCTAAAAAAAACACAAGTCAAAGACAGGAACCCCTGGTTCACTGGTTCCCTCAACATGGAGAGGAGGACCCTACGACAATATGAAAGAAACTGGAGACAACACCCCTCTGCGACGCATCTTAAACGTCTACGCCAGGTGAGAAACTCCTACAACAAACACATCCTCGATTCAAAAAAAGAATATTTCAGATCTGAACTAGGCAACGCCAAGAATAGACCCCGTAAACTCTTTGAAATGGTCAAACACCAATCCAACAAACTGGCTAAAACACTGAAAGAATCCCCCAAATCTCTAATATCATCAGAGGAATTCTCCTCTTTCTTCGCTGAGCTGATAAAACCACAGCTTTAGGAATTGAACTCAGTACTGCCTCCTACTCACAACCCCTTCTGGACCCGACCCCTTTCTCCGCTCCCTCCCCTCCTGGCCTCTCCTAAAAACCAAGCCGTTGGTCTGACTTTGAATATTATGACAAAGACTCCATCTCCAAAATCCTCTCTACCCTAAAACCTAACAATCACTTTAATGACCGCTTCCTTCCAACTACCTCACTGCTGCCTCTCAATCCATTGTTCCTTGCTGGACTGCAATAATAAACGCCTCTCTACAAAAGGGATCGATTCCGGACCCCTTGAAAGCCAGCCAAGTCCTCCCTATTTTATAAAAACCATCCCTGGATCCATTCTCCCCCGCCAATTTCAGACCCATCTCCAATATCCCGCCACTAGCCAAAGTACTCGAGAAACGTATACAGCAACAACTAAGTCAGCACATCAATAACTTCCACTTACTTGATGACTGCCATTCTGGGTTCAGACCGGGGCATAGCACTGAAACTACTATGCTCCACATCGTGGACGATGCCCTCCAAGCCCTAGACCAAGGCAAAACCTGCCTTCTAATCCTCTTAGATCTATCCTCTGCCTTCGACACGGTCAACCATGAAAAACTTCTGGAATGCCTCAATCACAGGATGGATCTGGGTGGTGCGGTCCTAGAGTGGTTCAGGTCCTTCCTCCATAATCGATCCCTGAGATTGCTCATCAACGTCAACCTATCATCTCCCACCTCGGTCACGGTTGGAGTCCCCAAGGCTAAACCTTGTCCCCTAGCCTCTTTAATCTTTACCTAGAGCCACTCACCGAAGTTCTTCGTACCGCCAATATTTCCTACCACATGTACTCGGACGATACCCAAATATACATCAATATCTCTTCACTTGAGGAGATCCTCTCCCTGAACGAGACCCTGAAACTGACTGTCCAATGGCTAGACGCTAACCAACTAGTACTCAACGCAAAGAAAACCAAATTTCTCCTAATCTCCCCCTCTAAAGCCAACTCCGAGATTCAGATGTGGATCAAGGCCATCACAGCCCTAAACTGCCTGCTGACCATTGTGGACTCTGCCAAATCCCTGGGCATAATCCTAGACTGTAACTTGAACATTCGGGACCATATCAACTCAATGGCTAAAGCAGCAAGATTCCACTTGAGCTACCTTTGGAAGCTGAAACCTTTCATTGAGGCTCCTGACTTTAAAATGGCAGTTCAAGCACTAGTCATCTCCAGACTGGAATATGGTTGCTCCACCCTCACTGCTCTACCCAAGATCTTCCTAACACCCTTAAAAGCTTGCCTCAACGCGGCCGCCAGACTACTCACCGGCACCAGGAAATTCGACCACATCTCTCCATATGAAAGCACTAAACTGGCACCCCCTAGAGGCAGGAATTTAGCTGAAACTGGCATGCCTCACACACAAGGCTCTTTACTCAAACTCCCCTGCTTATCTTACACAAAAACTAGTGGTGTCTGGAGGAAGCAGGAACTCTCAGTCCCCCAGAAACCTCGTATTCCAACCCACCTTTTTTCAGAAAAAAGATCCTATAATAGGGCATTCATCAGGGCAGCACCTAGAATCCGGAATTTTTTCCCACCACCATCCGAAGAATCCCTTCTCTAGCACGTTTCAAAAAGGTGGCCAAAACCTTCCTCATGGGTAAATTCCTCACCTAATGCCTGCCATGCCTGACTACAAATCTGATGTTTCTAAGACTATCGCTTCCTCCCAGATCACCAACTCTCCCCGCAAAGAATTTACGGGGCCTTTAGTTTTTTTACCGACTTTAAATATTATTGCAATCTTACTTTTGTATCCCCAGTATCCCCTATGTTCGGTACACCCCTGCCCCTTGCCATCCCTTTGTACAGTTCTGTGTATTTCTGCACCTTGGAATTTGTTTGTACATCTCTGTATATCTTGTAAAGCGCTCTGATACCCTCACGGTCAAGTTTGTGCTCTATAAAACACTAAAAATACAAAAGAAATAAATAAAGCAGTTAAAATGTAGGTGTTTCCATCATATGTGTTATTTTGACAAATAAAATGTTTTAAAACAAATGTAGGTGTTTTCTTTTTCTTTTTAAATATATATTTAATTGGATGCTATCAGTATGTAAGTCAATAAAATTAGGAAGTGTGTTAAATATATTAGGAAGAAGTCCTAATATTGGCTGTTGTTTAAAAACAGAATTGTAATACAAACATGGATATGTTTTTGAAACAATGGAATAAACCACACTTAATGTATCTCATTTGGAAGTAGGGTGTTCCTTTTAGAATGTGCTGTGAACTTGTGACCTACTGGTTTCACTGGGTTGCTTTAGACACTGAGCTAAGAGTGTTTTGGGGGGAGGGTGTTAAAGAGCCGGACTTTTTGTTTTAATGTTGAGGACTTATGAACTAATTTAAGTAATGGTAAACTTTAAATTCCAATGGAGGACTATATAATAAATTAATGTGAAGTATTTAAATTGTCAAAAAAACTGAAGCTAGATACAGGTTTGGACTCCGGTTATTATGCGAAAACATCCCGAACACGCGGACGCAGGTACCTCATTTTGAAAGAGGGGGAAACGATTAACAGATGCTAAGGGTAAGGTAAGGGGGTCGGTGGCAGCTTCCTCCCACTCCGCTTGGCGCCATTCTTTGTGCAGAATTGCTTGCACTGTTTTATTGATTTAAACTTGCTCCGTGAGCTCGAAAATAATTTTACTGTGTGAATTTGAATTTGTCTTTTAAATGAATGATAGGATCTGTTAGAGCGCAGAAACTGATTTTATAGTTGCACTCTGTGAAAAACAAGTCCGCACTCCCACACGCATTTGAGGGACCAGCTCCTCTGTAGCCAGACCTGTGCCTGCACGCCCAGTCCGACCCTTCAGCCAATCACGGGTGCGGAAGGCGGGGCAGAGCCAGGAACATCCAGGGAGGCGAGTGGTTAGCGCTCTAGCTCTCCCCTACTCGAGGGCTATAAAGTTAGCGAGGAGGCGATCACTTTTGCGTTAAGGGGGTCGGTGGCAGCTTCCTCCCACTCCGCTTGGCGCCATTCTTTGTGCAGAATTGCTTGCACTGTTTTATTGATTTAAACTTGCTCCGTGAGCTCGAAAATAATTTTACTGTGTGAATTTGAATTTGTCTTTTAAATGAATGATAGGATCTGTTAGAGCGCAGAAACTGATTTTATAGTTGCACTCTGCGAAAAACAAGTCCGCACTCCCACACGCATTGAGGGACCAGCTCCTCTGTAGCCAGACCTGTGCCTGCACGCCCAGTCCGACCCTTCAGCCAATCACGGGTGCGGAAGGCGGGGCAGAGCCAGGAACATCCAGGGAGGCGAGCGGTTAGCGCTCTAGCTCTCCCCTACTCGAGGGCTAAGCAACTCGTCGGCCTAAACGCGCAGTGTTTACGCACAGTGTTTACGCGCAGTGTGGCGCCTACTCCTGCGCCTAAGACGAGCCGAAGACCAGATCGTCTGCGCCCGTCCGCGACAGGACGGGACTAGGGGCAGGGGGCTATGGCGGTTTGTACCCTTCCTTTAGAGAAGGGCCACTGCACTACACTTTCATATTCAAGTCAGACTCTAATGGATATGGGCAGGTATGTAACCACACTGTGCACCCACAGGGTTAAGTCTAGCTTGGAGGGGCCTTTTTCTTGTTTGGTGTGTCAAATGCAATTTACCATCAGCGCGGCAACTACACCTTGTAATCCAAAGCGTGCTTTGTCAGTTTTGAACACTGACTCGCCAATATTGATTACCAATGCCCCTAACGACCCGCCTCTAACTTGTAAGAACCTTTTGTGCAATGTCCGCTCCCTTGTTTCTCATGCAACACAGGTTTGGGATCTCATAACAACGGAGAGACCACATCTGTGTTTTTTAACAGAGACTTGGCTTAAGCCTCACACAGTTCCGGCCATAACAATGGGAGTGCCGACGGGGTACAAAATAGTAAGGATGGATCGTCCAACTAAAACGGGAGGAGGGCTAGCTATTGTTTTCAAACAAGAGATGGAGATTGTAGTTACCGAAACTGTGTGCACTTCGGAGATGGAGCTCCTGATTTTCACTATTAACCCTAGCTCCAGGGAAACCAGGAAGGGTGCGCTAGTTTACCGACCTCCTGGTCCATGTGGGACCTTCTCTATTAAACTAATTGAAACTTTGGCACCCCACATACAAGCTAACTCAGAGTTTATTTTGGTTGGGGATTTTAACATCCACAGTGAGATTACTACTTGTATGGATGCACAGACCCTATTGGCGGATCTGGCCACACTTGGACTCAATAAAAAGAATCAGGGGCCCACTCACTCAGCGGGCCATACATTAGACTTAGTGTTCTGTAACTCCATAGCTATTAACTGCTTGACTCCTAATCAAGTTGACTGGACCGACCATTCTATTATTGAGTTTCATACTCGTTCCAATTACAAAGCGAAAGGTATCCAGAGGACGATGGCAGATGTCAGGAGACCTTGGAACAAATTAACCTCAGAAGGCTTTAGGGATAATTACATTGAACCAGAATGGGAAGCATGTGGCGATAATGCCACTATCGCTTTATGTAAATTTAACGAAGCTGTGACAGCGACTATAAATCATGTGGTTCCGCTTAGAACATACAAACCTCGACCTGCCCCAAAACAAGAAGTCTGGTTCACTGGTGATCTCAGACATTTAAAATTGACTACGAGAAAGCTAGAGAAAAGATGGAGAGTCACACGTAAGGCAGAGGATAAAGAAAACTTTATGAGGTCTTTTAAAAGCTACCATAAAGCAATTCGAGCTGCTCGGAAACAACATATAGCAGACCAATTATCAGCGGCTGGTACAAACGTGAAAGTCCTGTATCAAATTTTACAGACTTTTACCAAGCCCACTGCCTGTGACACTGAGGGGATTGAGGCCCAAGAACTCTGTGACAATATTTCACAGTTTTTCGTTAGGAAAATAGAAGGTATTTATGCCAAGATATTAACGTCCAACTCCATCTCTAATAATACAGCAACAGCTGATTGTTTGGTCCCGCCATATACTAGGACAGCAGAAAATAAGGCTAATAAGCTCGTCGATTTTCCACCTATCTCTATGGAAGAGATGACTGCTCTTGTCATCCAAACAAAGAGCGGGTGCCCTACAGATACCATCCCGGCACGCATTATGCCACTTTTGATGGATGATTTGGGTGCAGGAATGCGACATGTAGTTAATCTATCCTTGTGCACTGGGGAAGTCCCCTTAGACTGGAAGAAGGCACTGGTGAGACCCCTGCGGAAAAACAATTCGATCCCTTGGACTAATTTGACAAACCTGAGACCGATCTCTCTTCTCCCTTTTTTAGGGAAGCTCACTGAGAGATATGTGAACCAGCATATGTCAAAATTCATTGAAAGCGTGGGAGGGCTCGATCCCTCTGAGTCGGGCTTTAGGCCTAGGCACAGTACTGAGACCGCCTTGCTGTCCGTCGCTGACGATCTTCATATGTTACAGGACAAGGGCTACTCCGTTGTCCTGGTACTTTTAGATCTGTCAGCGGCGTTTGACACTGTGTCACACGACATCATGACCTCCAGACTAGTTGACATCGGTCTGGAAAGCAAGGCTCTGGCCTGGCTAAGGAGTTTTTTCACCAAACGCACTCAAAGAGTCATTTTGGGACCATACCAGTCGGAGGAGGTGGGGATCTCTAAGGGGGTGCCACAGGGCTCTTGTTTGAGCCCTACATTATTTAACATCTATGTGGCACCCCTAGCCAACATCATGAGATCCCATGGGTTCATTCCTGTATCATACACGGATGATACCCAACTCCTCTTTCCCTTTAAAATCATGACTCCTGAAGTGCGTGACTCCTTTGCCCGGGGGATGAAAGAAGTGGCACATTGGATGGCAGCAAACTTCCTACAGTGTAACGTCTCTAAGACTGAGGTCATGCTCTTTGGTGAAGCCAAACGCCTGTGGACTCCGGACTGGTGGCCTCAAGATCTTGGCCCTGTCCCTGAGCCCAAAGTGGTGGTAAAAGACCTGGGAGTAAAGCTGGATCAGGAGCTTGCCCTAAAACAACAAGCCAATCAAGTGGTCAGCTCCTGTTTCCATGCTATTGGGCTTCTCCGGAGAGTATTCCCCCTGTTACCTGATACCACCAGGAAAACATTGGTCCAGTCGCTAGTGTTGAGCAGGCTGGACTATTGTAATGGTTTGATGCTAGCTGCCAACGAGGGGATCTTTGCCAGACTGCAGGTTGTGCAAAATACTGCTGCACGATTAGTTCTTAATGTCCCGGCTCGCACTCCCTCAAAACCGTTACTGGCTAAACTCCATTGGCTTCCAGTGAAACAGAGGGTGATGTTTAAGACTTGCTGCGTCATCCATAAGTGTCTCATTGGAAAAGGTCCGGGCTACCTAACCGAGAAATTCATTCCATACGTTCCCTCTAGATCCCTGAGATCGGGAGATCAAGAATTGTTATGTGTCCCTAGGGCCATGAAGACAAGAAAAGGGGGAAGGGCCTTATCAGTAGCTGGCCCAAAGTTATGGAATGAACTTCCGAAGGAAATTAGAGTATGTAGGGAACACCTTCCCTTCAGGAAAAAGCTAAAAACTTTCCTCTTCAACTATTAGATGTTCCGGTTTGTAATCAAGTAACATGACTGAGCCATTTCTGTTTCTCAGATGCTGCCAAAGGCGCGGAGATACTCCTTCAGGAGTCGATTCCCAGCGCGATACAAGTATGCAAATAAACCATTCACAAGTGGAGATAGAGTAATCTAAAACGAAGGACATTCTTTATTTGCTGCCTTCCTCAGGCTCATAAAGTGGAAATTTGAAGAGGTTTCCATTTTCTACATGCTTTGTATGAGATTGGTGTACAAATCTTGCGCTTAATTTTTACAAATCTTAACAGTGTCAAAACTATCCAGAAAGAGATTAAACAACAATACAATCTATGAACTAAATTCATTGGTATATATTTACCTTTTTAATTTTTTTAAAATTCTACTTTAGAAATGAAGATATATATGAGAGTTTGAAAAAAACCAGTATCACAATTATATGAAAAAAATGTATCGGATGAATTGTATCTGGCAGAGAGTATGTGCATAAGATGTTAGTAGTGTTGAAAGGTACCATGAGCAATGCCTTTAAAAAGGGCAATGTTGTAAATGTCTAAGCATCATGTCCAGAACAGACAGATCTATGTTATCTGCATTCTGGGAATTTTAGTACTTTTAGTCACATTATTAAACAGGAGTCGTGTAGTCATGATTCATGAATAAACTATAAGAAAGTGTGCTGTGCCTGTGTATGAATTATAAAGTAGTAATACTTGTTCGGTATGTACTAGGAAGTGTTTATCAATGTGTTTTTTAACTTATGTGACTGGTTTACATATTTTTAAATGGTGAGATATGTTTTTTCTGGTTGCAGATAGTTATATGTACGATGAGACTCTTGAGTTTACTTTGAAATGTAGAGAAGTTGATATTTTTGGAAAGATGGCCTGCAGGTGTATATCTATTATGAAATCACATATATGTGTACATGCTGATCTATGTTCTTTAAGGCTGTTGTTGAGAGTGGTGCATTTCTTTAAACATGTGATTTTTAAAATTGAGGAGGTTTATTAGTGCAGAAAGTCTCTTGAGAATTCTTGTGCTAACTTCACTTGGTGTGTAACTTTTCTTTGAGAAATGCTGAATATATGTTTTAAAGACAGAATAAATATTTGAGAAGTTATGTAGGCATGCAATTAAAAAAATGTTTTGTGTTTTGAAACAGTGAGAATTTTTGAAAGTTAGTGATGTGTGTGCACACTGGATAACAAAGCAATATATGCTCCTAGAGTGCCATTTATCCAGTTATATGTCACGTGTGATATATAGACTTCACTCACACATAGCTCAGTAGAGAAGGATAGATACACTAAAATAGGTAGTTTGATATTGACAGAATGACTTAAACAATGAGTCACAGATATAGCACTACTCAGGCACTCATCCAATCACCCAGCCACTACTTAGGCAGTCATCGAATCACTCATGCACTATCCATGCACTTATTTAATCACCCAGCCACTACACTTGCACTCTTGCAATCACACATGCACTAATTATGTAGTCATTGAACTATGCAGGCACTACCCATGCATTCATCCAATCACACAGGCACTAACCATTCACTTATACAATCACCAACACTGCATCTATGCAGCCATTCAAACACCTGGGCACAATCCATGCACTCATCCAAACACCCACTTACAACCCATGTACTCATCAAAATACTAAGGCACAACCCATACACTCATCCAAACACTCAGACACTACTCACACACTCATCTAATTAGACAGGGAGTACAATTGCAGTAAACATATCACCCATCCAGTACCTGTGAACTCAAGCGGGGCTTGAGTTATAGCTAGCTCAGCTAACTATAACAGCTGAAATTCTCTGGTCTTGTACTAGTGAAATGTCAGCCTAACTCTAATGCCCCTCTTACCTTTGTTTTTTTCTGTGAATTTCTAAGTTTTTCTTTTAAATTCCATTTCCCAACTGTAATGTCCCTGTAACCTTTGGAGGGGGGTGGGGTGAAGCAGAATTGTTTCCGCTTAGGCCTCAATCACCCCTACCACTCATCTGTGACAGCAGCATGACAGTAAATGAGCTGACATCACTGATGCTCATCGGGCGTGGAGGAGTGAAGAGGTGACTGCTGTCTCTGCTCTCTCTGCCGTGATCCCTCTCCAGATTTCAGGGAGGCATTGTTCGAAAGGGGAAGTCTCCCCTTTCCAGCGATGACTCCGTGAAATAGTTTCCTGCTTAAGGATTGCAGTTATGCTGGGTCTAGCTTTCAAAAATGCCTGTGGTTGGTAGGTTTCCATGGGTGACAGCCAAACATGGCCCTAAACACTGCAGTGACTCCTATAGCTGATTGTGCCATGTTCTCTTGGTCCATCCACACAAGTGGGGTACCGTTGTTCTCAACAGACATATGGTACCTCAGAGTGGTAGGAAATTGATGGATCTTTACAGATTCTGGAACTTTTGTAGACAGAAATGTGAGGCAAAATGTATGTTGATGTTAAGTTTTGGGCCTTTTCCAGTCTCTGGGATAGGCCCACCGACACAAGTGAGATATCATTTTTATCTGGAGACTTGGAGGACGATTGATGGAAATTTGTGGATCGACGCAGTTTCCAGAACTTTCTGCACAGAAATATGAGAAAAAAGTGTGTTTTTAGCCAAAGTTTGAGGTTTTCATGGGCTTTTGCTTAAAGCTACCTGGTGAGAGCATTGGCATAACAATAGCCCCTGCAGCCCCAATGGTTCAGGGGGCATGAGCTTCAGGGGCCCCCTCTAGCATTGTGCACAATTATCAGGCCCCTGGCTTGAGAGTTCCTGACTGGGTCTGCAGGATAGGGGACCCCCTTCATATATTCTGCAGGGGGCCCCCTCAAGTTTTATTACACTACTGGTTGAGAGCCATGCAAGTCTACCACCTTAAACTCTCCCAGGTGTCTTGTTTTAAGAAATGTGCAGTTTTGGCAGGCTTCCCTGGGTGCCGGCTGAGCAATTCAAGGCTGGGTGGTAGAAAATATGTGGCTCCCCACAGAAAGTAGAACTTTACATCAAAGAAATGTGAGGAAAATATGTGTTTTTTCAACAATTTTAGGTTTGCAAGGGCCTCTGGGTAAAATTACTAGTTGAGAGTTACACTAGTCATGCCACACTGGACTTCCCTGGATGTTTAGTTTTCGGAAATGGCTGAGTTTGGTAGGTTTTCTTGAGTGGCATCTAAGCTGGGGCTCAAATTCTGCACCTACCAATGTAAAAGAATCATATTATCTGCTGGGTAAAATAGAATGCCTCCTGGTCACAGTTTTAGGTGTATTGTGCTGTAGGGACTAGGCCCAGCCACACAAGTTGGGTACAACTTTTATCTAGACTTGTGGCACTACAGAATAGTAGAACATTTATTATAAGCAGTAGCATTTCTTTTCATTTGTGCCTTCCAAATTAAAGCCAGGTTGTAAGAAAGAAGACATTTTGGTAAATGTCCTCTGAATCACATGCTAGAATGAGCCCCCACAAATTCAGAGACAGACAAATAACCACTGCTCGGCAACTCAGCATCTGGTTTACATTTAAAAAATACACAGGTATCCTTCATATCCGTATTCCACTCATTGTACCATATAAATTGCTCTATACTCGGTACACAAAGAAAAAATAAGTTTGCAGCTCAGTTGTTGGCTCTTGGCACCTCCGGTTCAAGGAGACCCTACAAACTCTATATATATCTCAGCAACCAGAAGAGTCTAGCCGATGTATAGGTGTATTCTTTTATAAACTGGCTATTGTGCCAAGAATCTGCATATGAAAACTTTATCACAAATGGATATTTTTCCTACCCTTTTTTCATCTTTTCTTTATTTCAAAAGTTGCTTTCTTTAGAAAAACCTTGAGGGATCTATATGAAGTATCCCATGGTGAATTCAGAATGTTGCCTACTTTTTAGAAATGCATAGCTTTCCAGCATCATCCATGGGTTGCATATCTGTTTCAAGCACAAACTGAAAGTAGGTTGAAAGTACAAAAATTCTGAAAAATTTGCTACCTCTTAGAATAATGCTACAACTGTGTTCCTATTTTTTCCTTAACACTTTGCATGTTCCTGTGAGCTGGGAAATTGCGCATTTAGCACAGCAATTTTATCAAACAAACCAGACACTTTCTTGCACAGTATGTTTTCCTAATTTTCTCAAACCCCCCAAAATGTAGCTACATTCTGGTAATTATCTCAGTCTCCATCTGAGCTATCCAGAAACGCTGGGTAGATTTCAAATCCCCAGGATAGTTGTTAAGGCCTACGTGCAAAATAATGTAAATAATCAAAAAAAGCCTCAGCACTGGGGTGAAAAAGCCTCAGCAGTTATGAAGTTAAAGCAGGTATATTTTATGAGTGGGTGTTTGAAAAGGTGCAGTTTTTAAATTTCTTTTTCTGCTTAAGCAGGGGTAAACGCCATTTGAAACAGTTTATTAAAAAAGTGTTGTGATATACTTAAATTTTCATTAATACTGGTAGGTATTAATTGTTGTTATAATGAGCTACATGAGCCATTCTAGTAATTGTTGCAACTATTACATGTATGTTTTCTTTTTCTTTCATCCCTAGGTCTGAAGCGCCTTTTGACTCAGGATCCTTAAACTTGAAGCCTTTTACAAATATTTTTGAACAACAAAAGGACCGTGGTACAGTCATCCAGCATTCAGCCAAGAAGCCTGAAAGGGGTGAGATAAAAAAAAAACTCATATCTGAAAGAATACCTAAGAGTTCTGAAATAATTTATATTACCTGCTCACAACAACTTTCTGAGGAATTTTTTGAACAAAATATAAGTATCATGCCATTTATTGCACCAAAGTGCTCTGAAGCGACAGGAACTAATGAGACGGGGGCTCTAGCCTCTACATATATAGTCTAAAGACCTTAACTATGCACAACAATGCCTATTGTGAAGATTATTCAGCAACATGTTTAACAGCTAAAGCACTGGCAGTTGGGGATTCCACAAATATTATGGTTAAGGTCAATAATATAGAACCGACTTCTTCTATATCAATACCTTCAGACTCCAGATTATTCTGCAAGTTTAGGATTTGATACCGTGCCACTTGTTAATTGCGAAAAGTTTTAGCTGAGCATTAAATAGGCCAGGTCTATCTGAGCTTGCAGGCAATATTCAGTCTACCAGCCCTGAAGACACCCTTTTGACATTGAAAAATGAGTTATCTGCGAACATTAAAGTCACGCTTACAACCATCAGAAAGATAAAATCAAAGTGCACTTCACAAGCTTCCAATTAAAAAAGAAGCAAATGAAAGATGGTGACATTGACTATAGCCTTAAAAATCAGAAGAAATGGTGAAGAAATGTTTTTGTAAATTGTCCACACTTGTAAAGTTATTGTTTTAAAAGCTGCAAAGTCAGCATGACGTCAAAAATAAAAAACATATAATAAAAGCATCCAATAATCTAGCTAAAGATAGCCTCAAAAACATGCAATGAATGCACAGAATGTTATTTCTAAGGCCTGACATTGTTACAAAAGAAAGTAAAGGAGGCTGTAAACATTGTTGGAAGAGACATAAAACTTTCTAAGTCTTAGCCCTTACACTTTAAAAGTAAAAGGAAGAGAGTAAAAGTAGTTCAGGGCCAGATGTAGGTAGGCATTTACCGGTCGGTAACGGCCGAATTCGGCCGTTACCGACCGGTAAATGCAATTTGAGATGTAGGGCCCTGTATTTTACAGACTCGGTAAATTTACCGATAGGTAAATTTACCGATTATGTAAAATACCGAGTCGGTATTTTTACCGAATCGGGAAAATTGATATGTAGGTGGGACTCTTCTGAGTCCCACAAGCATTAAAAAATCGGTATTATACCATCAAATACTACTTGATGGTAAAATACCGATTCTGGTGTGCTTGCACATGTGTGCATGCACACCTATGCCATATGACAGGCAGACCTGCCCTTAGGGCAGGTATGCCTGCCACATGGCACCCGAGCCTCTTTTGGGGGTGCCAGAGGGTGTCAAAGTGACACCCCCTGCACCCTTGTGTCAATCGGTATTTACCGATGCGGTAAATACCGACCGGTAAATGCCCAATCATTCCTATGGGCTTCAAAGCCCATAGGAATGAATGGGCATTTACCGGTCGGTATTTACCGCATCGGTAAATACCGATTGTTTCCGAATCGGTAAATGCACATCTGTATTTACCTACATCTCGGTACTTTTATTTTACCACTTCTTAAATACCGAGTCGGTATGATGCGGTATTTAAGAGGTGGTAAAATAAAATTTACCTACACTGGCCCATTGTCTCATAAAAGCAAGTGCTCACCACCTTCCAAAACAAAGAGGGCAAGTTAAACAAAAATTGTAGTCATGGTAAAAGGCACTGCCTCAATGGGCTGTTCTGCTCCAGAAACAAACTATATCAGCTTGATGCCAAAGTCTAAGAACTGTTGGTGTAAAAAGTAACAAAAGTGAAGCTTCTTCAGCTAACAAACAGAAGCTTTTACTCCAAAAATGTAAAAAGCTACAATCCTTGCTACCAGGCACATAAAAAAGACTATCAATCAGGACCAATTTGAGCTTCCTTAGCCACCCCACTTATGAGCCCTGCATCACCTCCTGACTCTCAATCTCCATCCTCTGGGGGCGTATATTTTCATAGCATAAGAAGGTCCTAGAGAAATGTGCAGAGATTTCATGCTACAGAGTTCTATGATGAATTTTATTTTTTTTAACCTCAACAGAATATGATCTATGGATCAAGGGGTTTTAGTGCTTATAGAAGGATTTTACAAGACGTAAGCCTGAATGATTTTTCCAGCTCTGTTTTAACAGACAAGTTCTTGACAATTCTTTATTTGCAAGGTCTTGACAGTACTTTATTCACAAGACATTCAGCAAGAGATGTATTTGATGGTGTGGAATTTTTCAAAATCTTTGCAAAACTTTTACAAAGTAAAGACAAAATCACACCCCTTCATACCTTCTAAATAGTATGTCCTATCATTCGTAGGAGAGAGGTTATATCCAGAATTTTAAAATGTACCTCGTACAGTAAAATGTTCGAAAAAATGTAGTTTATTACTGAATTTCTACCATGGTGAGAACACCATCTGTTTAGCAGCAAATATTAAAAGGCTGTTCTCAAATAGTAGCAACCCAGACGTTCTAATACTATCCAATGCCTTACAAACCCACGTTGATCATGAAATATCCCACAACGGCATGGTAGGCTCTGGGGAACTGGATTTGTTTGCAAATTAGTTTGATATGACCCTTAAAGTTCACTACTAAAGCGGGTCATGGAAGAAATTCATGTCTGGGGAACTAATACTATGTATATTCAATCAATCAATCAAACAGATTTATAAAGCGTGCTACTCACCCGCTAGGGTTTCACGGTGCTGGTAGGGGAGGGGTCCGTTACTGCTCGAAAAGCCAGGTCTTGAGTTGCTTCCTGAAGGAGAGATGGTCCTGGGTCAGCCGTAGGTGGATGGGGAGGGAGTTCCATGTCTTGGCCGCCAGGTAGGAGAAGGATCTTCCTCCGGCGGTGGCTCTGCGAATGCGTAGGACGGCGGCGAGGACGAGGCTGGTCGATCGCAGCTGGCGTGTGGGCGTGTAGAAAGTGAGGCGGTTGTTGAGGTACTTGGGGCCCAGGTCATGGAGAGCCTTGTGTGCGTGGGTGAGGAGTCTGAACGTGATTCTATTGCTGACGGGGAGCCAGTGCAGGTCTCTCAAGTGGGCAGAGATGTGGTTGTGGCGGGGGATGTCCAGGCGGAGGCGTTCTGTATGTGCTGGAGTCTTTTCTGTAGTTTGGCTGTGGTTCCAGCGTAGAGGGTGTTCCCGTAGTCCAGTCGGCTGGTGACGAGGGCCTGGGTGACCATCTTCCTGGTTTCGGTGGAGATCCATCGGAAGATCTTTCGGAGCATGCGCAGGGTGTTGAAACAGGATGAAGAGACGGCGTTGACTTGTTTGGTCATCGAGAGGGAGGAGTCCAGGATGAAACCCAAGTTTCGTGCGTGGTCCGTCAGCTTGGGGTATGGTACATAGAAACACTTGACAAGGTATTGAGCTGAAAGCAAACTGCCAAGAAGATGTATTTTTTTAAAGAAGGCTTGTAATCTCTTTAGTGACTGTATCATACAGATAACAAAACAAGAAACAGTTCTACATCCAAACAGCCCTGACATGGTAAAATCCATCGAGTACATAGACACTTTTCCATATGTGAAGCTGGTTGCTCTGTGTATTGCTATTTTCAAGCAAATGTCTTTACAACCTGAAAGCATAACACTTGTTCCGCCTGATTTGTATAATGAAAGAGATATTCCATACCCTCAATTCAAGGGCTACTGTATGTCTTTGAAAAAGAAAACATATTTATTCAGAATACTTTGCAGGGAAGCAAATATCAGGCAGGTCTATATTTACTTGATTGTTATGCTGTAGTTAGCAGTGTGCCAACCACTTTTGGACAGAACAGTTGTTTTTATCACAGTTGTCCCCAGTGCTACAAACAACACAAGTTTAATAGACTGCTGGGTACCAGCTTTAAGCAGATGTAACTCCGGACTTTGTCAAAGGCACATTATTTCAAAAATCTTGGTACTGTTTTGAGATCATTGTCAGAGTACGAGTGGCTAGATATCGTAAACTCAAATGAAGAACCCATGTGTTTTATTAAGAACAAGGAATTGCCTGAGCCTCTTGGGCCCTGTGACACCCTATTTGGGGTTGTACTAATACTATTCCATTATATAAAACTGTGGTTGGTAGCAAAATTACTATGATTTCATGATTCTGTATCTTTGCAAGAAGAGGATAAAAATTTACCCACTAGCACACCAACGCATCATTTATCAGGATTTTAAAGACCTCTATGAGGAGTTCGGCAGGATTAATGTCACGTGCCCCCTCAAGGAGGCTTTGTTTTCCTGTTCTCCCACACAGAGATGGGGAAAACTAATTTTCTTGAATTAGCGCGTGCGCTGCGGGATTTTGATATGGGTGAATATGGTTGTTCCTTGCTCCAGAGTATCACCCTCTGAATAGGGTGTAAATTATATCACTCCTCTCACATCCCCAAATACATGGGGTATGACCCCCCTGGCACTGGATTAGTCCTCGTTAAAGGTTTCAACTGTTGGAATGATGAAGTTCCACTTCGTTAATTTTTCAGTTCAAATAATTATTAATGTTGTTATTTCATCACAAGCAATATTTTCAAAAAAAGAACTTCAACTTCCAGAATGCATCATTCCTGATGCTTGGTTTAACATTCTTTCCAGTATAGCTGTCACTCCCGATGCATTTCGGCCGGTGGCCTTCATCAAGGGGATTATCTGTAAGTGAATGAATGTCTCTTAAGGATCTATGGAATACAGTGGGAGACCGTATTATAATTGGTGTTCACGGGTGACTTAAAAAAAATAGTTAGTCATGCCGTGCTACTGTGATTAAAAACTCGTAGTGAAGGTTATTTATTGTGATATTACATAAAGAATATTCGAGCGTCGGCCAGTACGTTATATATTACGCTCATCTCTTTAATGGGAAACTGTGGTAGTTTCGTGTATGTTAAAAAGTGCTCATTTATGCGTTGTGGTCCGATTCACATATCGACGGTTAGACCTTTGTATTTTCTTATGGAGAAAATACAAAGGTCTTTCTTATGGAACTTCTAGAATTTACGTTATTCCACAGTTATTTTAAGTGGCAAGACGCCTGGTACCAACAAAAGACTGGCACATCCATGGGCAATTGCGCAGCGCCCTCGTACGCAAATATTTTTATGGACCGATTCGAAGAGGAAAACATCTTGTCTAATAATGCATGCAAAACACATTTAATATTATTCTTACGGTTCATCGATGACATATTTATAGTGTGCAGAGGTACTACTACAACCCTACAGGAACAACTAATCAGGGTAAACCAGGTTGATCAGTGCATACAATTCACTTTTGAAATTCAAGACCAATCCATTAAATTTTTGGATGTAAAAGTCACAAAAATCCCATCAGGGATTTGATACTGGTTTGTATAGAAATGCAACAGATAGGAACAATGTTCTTCTCTTCTATAGTTTTCACCCTGAACCCCATAAACAACATTTACCTTATTCGCAACTATTAAGAGTAAAGAGAATTGTAAGTAATCCTGAGAGAATGGAGGCACAAACCACCAATATGATCCAAAGATTCAAGGCATGTTGATATCCAGACCATATTCTGACTATGGCCAAAGCACGAAGCTCATTAAAAACGAGAGAAGAATTGCTGATACCCAGCCAGAAACCAACCAAGGAACGCACAACCGTAGTTTCTAAATATTCTACGATGAGCACCACATATAAAAAAATCATACAAAAGCATTGGCCCTCCCTGTGACTAGAAACAGACTTCAATTGGATCTTTGAAGAGGAACCGATCTTCGCATACAGTAGAAGTAAAAACGTGGGAGAAATAATAAAGAACGCAAACTACAGTCCAACACCTACCATATACAAAGGTAACACCCCATGCTGGAACTGGAACAATTGAAATAACTTGATAAGGGGAGAATACATCACCCACCCGATGAAAGGACATACGATTAAGTTGAGGGTAAATGCCACGTGTGACACATCTAATGTGGTGTATATGTTAAAAGGCCTGTGTGGGAAACCGTATATCAGACAGACTGAAAGAAAAATTAAAGTATGTGTAGATGAGCACAAAAGCAACATAAGAGTCAAACAAACTAAATCTACTGTAGCACAAAATTTTATTGAATGGCCACAATATCAGTCAACTAAAATTTTGCGTTCTAGAAGTCTTAAACAAGCAGGAAGGAAGAGACAATCACAACCACCTCTTACAATGTGAGAACTACTGGATAAACAATCTAAGTTCCTTGAAACCCAACGGGATGAACAAACGTTTAGAATTTCAATGTTGTCTATAGAAGATCAACAGTTGGGTTTCATTTACGTAGATATACTGCACCTTCAACCATGAGAGACGATATGATAATACTTACAAGTTTTCAATCACTGTAGTCACATTTTTAATTGTGATCATTATTCATTGTTTTAAGTTCAATCGTAGCACACTCTTTATGATTTTTATCGGTGAGTGACTGTACGAGACATATTAGGTTTTAGTTATGTTCTGCCTACAATACATCACAACAACAAACCATGTTTTTTTTCACTTCCTAAGCACAACTTTATTGCACAATGCAGTCCGGTAAACTGTCGTTGGCATAGTCCGTTTTCAGTGCACATTAACATTCTGTGACAGTGATTTAAACCGCATATCCGGTTCAAGACACACCCATCGAATTCCGCCATGGAGGTAGACGCTTAACATACACCAAGAGGATCGAGTTAAGAAACATAGCGGTAAGCGCGGTATAAGATTGAGTCATGTTATAGTATAAGTCGCGGTGATTTGTTCACATCTTTATAGGTGAGCGTGGTTTACAATAACGCTTGGCGCTCACGCGGCGCGTGCATGGCACCTTAGAACTTTTAACACATAACGAGCAAGACGTGAATTGGATTACAACTCATAAAGAGCACTTTTAACCCACACGGATTCGAAAACGAAACTTGCATGACACCTTAGCTCATGCAATGTATAACCGGCGATATGTGAATCGGGCCACAGCGCATAAATGAGCACTTTTTAACCTACACAAAACTACTACAGTTTCCCATTAAAGAGATGAGCGAAATATATAACGTACTGGCTGACGCTCGAATATTCTTTATGTAATATCACAATAAATAACCGTCACTCTGAGTTTTTAATCACAGTAGCACGGCATGACTAACTATTATTTTTTCAAAGTCACTTGTGAACACCAAATATATAATACGGTCTCCCACTGTATACCATAGATTCTTAGGAGACATTCATTCGTTTACAGATAATCCTCTTGATGAAGGCCACCAGCCTAAATGCATTGGGAGTGAAAGCTATACTGGAAAGAATGCTAAACAAACCATCAGGAATGATGCATATTGGAAGTTTAAGTTCTTTTTTGAAAATATTGCTAGTGATGAAACAACAACATTAAAAACTATTTGAACTGAAGAATTAACGGAGTGGAACTTAGTCATTATAACAGTTGAAAACTTTAACGAGGACTAATCCAGTGCGTGGGGGACATACCCCATGTCTTTGGGGATGTGAGAGGAGTGAAAACTAATTTTCCCCTATTCAGGACATGCACCAACAGCAAACAGACCAACCAATAAAGATATACTGATGAGGAAAGGTTAATTTCAGGTACTTTGTGTAGCATAGAGTTACAGGCGGACTAGACGAAAGGTTACAACATTGGAAGGATACATGAGATATAGAACTTCAAGTGGCCTATGACTGAACATTTTTCTGAGTATATTAAATTATTTCTCAGGGATAAGCAGGAGGCTTCAGGGTTTTCAGAGTGGTGTATCAACGAGGCCATGAACAAACAATATATATTACTTCATGCATGAAGGTATTCAACTAAGGCCTGAGTACATTGAAATAAACCCTGCTAGATGTCACTTAGCTAAACTCAGTCTCAATTCTCTATGGAGAAAATTTACCCAGCAAACTTGCCAAACAATAAAATAATCATAGATCCGGATGAGCTGTACAAATACCCTGTTGTCTCATGGTACGAGATCTCCAGTTGTGAGTTCATAACTAATGAAACTGCTTCACTTTGTTTGAACTATACAAAACAGTACCCAACTACTTCTAACATTATAAATATTTGTATAGCTTGTCTTACAACTGTTTATGCATGATTAGAGCTTTACAGAGTTCTGGATCAACTTCAGGATAGATGCTTTTACCACAACACAGACTCAGTGATTTTTGTGAGCAGGCTTGGAGATGAAGACCCTCAATTTGGTGATTACTTGGGAAATGTAACAAGCAAGTTAGGTCCTGGTGAACATGTTGCAGAATTTGTGTTGGTAACATCTGAAAAGTGCATTGTGGACGAAAGTGAATGCCATTAGACTGAATGTACAATATAGCATCAGCATCAATTTTAACAGCGTAAAAGTGCTGGGTTGTGATTACACTGATGAAAGCACTAACAAATGTATAAAACTGTTGTATTATAACAGACTAGTATTTTAATGTTAAAAAACGGTGGCAAATTACAATGAGACCGCTGCTTAAAAACCTGCACGAAGTGTTTGCTAAACAGGCACTGACAATGGAGTATCAAACACTGCCCTATATTCATTGATAGGCATAAGTGTCTTTACCCACACATTGGACACTAGACTGCACCATTCAGTTTACTAGATTTTAGCAAATGATGGTAAACATTATATTATAAAAAAAAGCTTTCTAGTGTTCAAGTATGGCTTTATTCATGTTGACAAAATCTATTCTCAGAGATAGGTCATAAATTTGCATTCACAAAATGTATTGAAGGAATACCTAATAGTCTTTACGATGATAATTTGCTTCCCCCAAGGTGTGTAAACATAAGTATTATAGAAGTCCGAATAAATGAAGCTGGTGACAGCCAATATGTAGAGAAAGATGTAACTCAATATTTACACAATTGCAATCTAAGTACTTGTTATAAAATGCTGATTTTTTTTAAAAAGAGAAGAGTTGCCGTTCAATAAATCTTCACACCTCTTACCTAGTGCTATTTAAATACCCTAGAGACAAACAGAAAATAACAGTTATAGCCAAATAAATGTATCCGTCGAACACCTAATTTTTATTGGTTGCTTTAAACGATGCTATAGAGAAACCCAATGTTAACTCACTGGTAGAATTGAAAACAGCCGCTGTACAAGGCTTCGGACTCTGTATTGATATTTTTCCACCTGATCTCCCAGTTACTTACAGACTAATAAATAAGCCTAAACCTTCTAAAAATAATATCTACTGAGTCCCTCATATAATTTTGCAATCTAAACGATATACTAAAGTTCACTATGTCAGCACGTCTACATATAAATCTCGCCCTCATAAAATTGTTAGTGACATCAAGCCCAGAGCAAAGAAAGGCTATCTTGTGCTCTGCTTCTGAAGATTTAGTAGTGCAATTTCAGATATTGCCCTTAACACCTGATGTATCTGAAAAGCTGTAAAAAAAAATGTACGTGACACATAAAGTGATTTTGAGATATTTCAAGTAACACATGAATTAAAGGTAATGTTCTAATATCACTTCAGTAGTACAAAGCTCTAAAGAAGCTTAGTAATAAATGTATGTCCATGGTTTCTAAAAAAGAAATTGGCAAAGCAGTGTGGAGGATTTATAGGGTCTTCCTTAGGTTTAGCTATTCTGCTAATCACTTGCCTTTTGAGTGTAAACTGATGGAGTACACCTAGAAGATGCACTTGGTAACTCAGCATCAGCTGACTATTTGGGGTCCATAATATATGAAGACTGGGACATTAGGAAAAATGAAACACAGAGACACGGGGTTCAAATAGAAAAGCGCCCTAAACTACTCAGATTCAACACCTTATGGCAAAGCCAGATTATCATTCTTTTGGCACTTTTTTAAAGTACCTTCAACAGGGAATGGAGGGAAAAGAATAAACTGACTTTATATACTTCTGATTCTGAAACTTCACAACCACCATCCCTTTAAGAACTCCCTCCAGTCCTCGGACCCTTTAGTTCATGAACTATTGAAGAACATCAGTCAGCAGTACAAACAAATAAACAGTGACTCTTCTTGAATAAAATGGGCACTTTTATTTAGGCCATTGCAGATATTAACAGTCCTTACATCTAATGCAACACACAGAGATCTTTTAAATCTTTTAAAAAGATACTGGTTTGCACCTATTTACAAGCCCAAAGAGCCCTCAGCCAGTTGCTTTTCAGCCTCATTCACCCATGCCAACCTCACTTTTCTTTCCACAAAGTGCACCACTTAAGACTGTTGAGGGTTTAACTCTGGAACCCAAGAGGAAACTTTTCAAGATGAACACATGGTTACCTATTAAACATTTCTTTAAATGAAGTTCCATGGAACAAACGACTTTTTTTGTATATGTCTGTCTACATATATTTATATGACGTTTTCCAAATCGGTTTTCCTTTCGGTACCTAATTCATTTATTTTAGTAACAATTGTATTCAAAAACCTTTACAAATAAGGAAAACCTCATTCAGTTTACACAGTTTTCACAGTTTTCTTTCTTATTTTGAATCACTAGAGGAAGGTTGTGGTGAGGTGATGTGGGAGTCGGGAGAGCTAAATATTTGCTAAGCACAACACACATATATGCAAAATATCACAAAGGCAAGCACACCTACTCTTAAAAAATCATAAATAATTAAAGAGAGTTGGTAATGAGACTTTAACACAGTGTGCCTAATTACGATCTTGGGTGGACTTGCGTCTGTTCTGTGTCGTTGCGATCCTGACACCGACCGACCTCCGGTCAGTGGTTCCGACACACTGATTACAGTTACTTATACTCCCATTTGTCTATAGAAGCTTGTGCTACGGCCGTAAACAGGCCTTAGCACAGGATACCATAGTCAAATAGGAGAATTTTGTCATCCCTGCACCGCATGGAAGGCACCTAAGGGTGTCTGCCACACGGTGTAGGGATTAACTTGGGGTACCATAGGTGTCCCCTTGGCCCCCAACTGGAGGCCACATTATGATGGAGACTTGCTAAGGGCCCCCCATGTCACTTTCTGACAGGCTTTCCATGTCGGACAGCGCGACATGGAAAGCCTGTCGGAAACTGACATCAGAATCCCTCTGACAGAAACCCCATCCATGGGGATTATGTATCGGTCTCCGACTGTCCAACAGGCTCCTAGAGTCCATCAAAATCCAGCCGGAATGACCGCCTTGTTTCAGTTTTTACCACATGAATTGTAATGTGGCGCTCGCAACTGAAACCGCGATGAGGCTTGCAAAGCCTCCGACCTGTGGTCGAAGGCTTTTTGACCCTGTTCATAATGAGGGACAGAGTTTTATTTTAAAGCTACAAAATAAGAGGTACAATATTACATAACAGACCAGGTTGAATTGTTTTACTCCTTTGACAGAATGCGCATGTGGTTTTGATCACTTTTGTTGCCCCGCATGAGTTTTCTTTTCCCTATCTGATAACAAGACAGCCATTTTTCACAAGAGTACCTCAATACAAATTGAAAAATCTCTAAACAAAATACCCTCTGACATTTTACATTTAAAACAATAACAGTGCCATACGAGAGAGCCAGAGCATCTTAGACTGGTACTTTGTTGATTCTAACACTTTTGTGGCTTTTCTTAAATAGGAGAATATAGGCTTGGAGCATATACGTTGTTCAGGAAAAGCTGCAAAACTGTCAAAGGAAAATTATTTTATCTGTATCCAAAAACAAAGCTGCCCAATGTGTTCCTTCCATGTAGTGGGGGGTCTGTGTTAAAAACAAGAGTAAGAGGCCTTTCAAATCAATATCCAGCGGGATCGTGTCAATAGTAAAACCCTCTAAATAAATAATTGCATTTCTACAACTGCTCAAAAAATCAGATATCTGAAAAGTGTCATTCTTTTTCTTTTTTTATATATAATCAAACAAAACCTCTCTGGAGTGATTGATTTGGAACACATTGTCAAACACAGATCACACCGCCATATTCATGTTCACTGCAAATGGTTGTTTGAAATGTAGTTCAGCTTTCAGATTTCCATTTTTAATAAGGTTATAAAGATCGCTATTTTTCACATGAGTACTCAGGTCAAAAGCAAATAGGTTTATATGGTCCCATATCCCTCTCTGCCTATAAAAATGCCAGCGACCTGTAAATGTTTTCTAGTTATTGAGACTAGAACAAGTTATTCCTGAATGAAAATTGCTTCCTTCAAAGCTCAGGGTGTGCAGCTTTGCAGGAATCATAGGAATCATGGAACAGCTTCACATAGACAATGTCACAGTGTTTGAAATGAATAGATTTGAGACATACCCCCCACTAAAGGCAGTATTTTCAACAAAACCTATAATGATGAGGTTTGGGAGTCGCCCTAAAATTAAATCTAGTTGCTGGGTTAAACATGCCCCTGTGCGTATACTGAGAATGTTCAAAGAGTATACTGAGAATCTCAATAGCGTACTTCCTTCAACGTGTGCCAGTCTGCCTAAGGGTTACCCTTTCACTCGCTTTTATGAATAAACTGGCTGAAAATACCACCAAGTTATATTGTTCAGCACTTCCTGAGATGAGGCAAAAGGCATTTTTGTTGCAAGAAAGTTTCACCTTAAATTCAACCCATCCATGATTAGTTCATCTTTGAAAAAGAAATAAGAATGCGTATGACTGAGGAGATCAAACTTCTAGATACAAAATTGACTCTCTGCATAAAGCCATTATTGTCACCGTCCAGTTTTGTATCTTCAAAGCAGGAAAATGGGTCCTTGTAGAACAGCCCTGCACAAAGTTGGGTTTATAGTCATTGGTGTTATTGAGAATACTCTCGTTGCAGGCTCTGTAAGCATACATATTATCACTTTGGGTAATGAGATAGTCACCCAGGCCGATGTCTACTTGGTTAAAAATAGTAGCAATAATGGGGTAAGAAATCATTGCAACAGTGACAGCCACATCTATATTAGCCCCATTCGCGTTTGTGATTTTAAAATCAGGTGTAAAAGAGCATTGTTGAGATCCATATACAAGTCTGAAGATCCGGATACAAAGAACTCAATTGGTGCAAGAGATGTTAAAGTTGCTAGAGATAAGACTTCCGTGAAAAAGCTGCTTCAGGTGTAAAAGAGCATTGTTGAGATCCATATACAAGTCTGAAGATCCGGATACAAAGAACTCAATTGGTGCAAGAGATGTTAAAGTTGCTAGAGATAAGACTTCCATGAAAAAGCTGCTTTCAATGCTGGTCTGTGTGAGATTTAAAACATTGTCACCACATTTTCAGCGATATTTGAAGCAGCCGCTTTACCATCGGGCTTTGCAATTTCAAACCCTTTTCTCAGGAAAGGCACAGCTCTTCTAAATAAAATTTAAAAAAAAGCCTCACAGTCCAGTGCCGAAAACAACAGAGGAAACTTGAAAGGAAGAGGGACCTCCATATCCGGCCTGATTATGGTAATATTCTCTATATAGGATCTAACATCTCTGTATGTTTTAATGAAGACTATCTTGGTTTCTTTCCATTAAATGAATCTTGATGATTACTTTCCTGTATTTAAAAGTCACTTTCTGCAACTGAATGTCAAATATCGAAACAGACAGTGTCAACGGGGTTCTTCAAATTTGCTATATTGTCAGCCTTAACACTCAGAATATTAAAAAATAAGTAATTGTCACCCTTGACCTGCACAAACAACAAAATATGGAAGTAGCTATCACCAATCTTCTATAATATCACTGTATACATAGAGAATATAGAAACCACCATTAATATCTAGACATGATGGATCTAATAGTTCAGTGCTTTTCACATGTTGTACTATTCCTAAAACCCTAAATTATGTGCAAAGGAGGGGACTTCTAATAAAAACCTTTTGTCTGACGTTATCTAAAACAGTTGAATATCTGAATATGTGTCAATGCTAACTAGGGCTTTCTTGATGGCATCAACCACCGCGGTGAAGCTTGTATAAAACCCATAAGAAAATCCAACATGGAGTAACTCTACTTCATGCTGATGCTTAATTGTAAACTTAGCCTCGTCTCTAGTAGAGGTATTCCAGATTAGAGGGGCACTGGTTTTCTGTGAGGGCAATGTCTCAATCCACTTTTAATTTCAATGGCTTAGCCAGTTTCATGATAAAGTTAGAGATCTAATTGCTTGGGAACATGTCTGGTGAAACTTTTGAAGGTAAGGTCATATAAAATGATGAGGTATCCATATGATTAGTTTGTCAAGAGCTTTTAATTCTTATGTCCTTTTGAGAGCTAGCCTCCATCAATTTCTCTTACCATTTCTGACAGTTTAGGAAAGCTTGCTTTTATGCACTTTTATCTTTCCATATAAAACCTTTTCTACTCTGTAGACTCTATACTGATCATCCAGGACTTTTTGTAACTCCTCACTGTAAACCCCCCTGAAACAGCATCGCTGTCATATTCTTGTAAATGATGAATATAAATGTCTTCTTTAAGGTACACTTTCTCCACTAAAAATATTTCAATACTAAAAGTCTGCTGATAACATTTCATAAATGCATCTTTCAGCTTAGACACCCGAACCTCATCACCTTCTTTCAGAGCAGGTTTCTTTACGCTCATCATGAATCGTTCCCCGTACATGGTCCTCCAAACATCTAAAGCATTCTGCTGTGTTACTGAATCAGATGTAGCCTTGATAGTCCGATGTTAACTAGTGTTATAAACATCTACAAATTATTGTAAAACACGTAACTGAAGGTGTTGTAACCTGTGAAAAATCTCAATGTTTTAGATTGTAATGTTATATTAAAACACACTGTTACTGCCACTTTCCCTTCTGTGTGCAGAATAAAATGATGAATTGGGTGCTGTTTTAAAAATCTCTGTGCTGCTTGTTCAAAGCTTCTACTGGCAGTTTTGCTAAATATAACCCTAAAAGCAGCTGTTACACTTAACCTGCTCTTATCTTTTAGAGGGTCTGCAAAGGCAGACTTGGATAGAACACCTATGACAATCAATATGTGTTGTGCACTATTATTATGCTTATCAAATTCCTGAAGGCAAATTAGATCGGCATGCCATTTATAGTTTATAGACTCTGCGACTGTTAGTCTTCTCTTAAACTGCTGCCTTGCGGGTGAGGGGGTGTGGCCAGCTACGAAAGATGGCGGATGCATAGCCTTGCAGCTCCTGGGCCAGGCCGTTGATTTCATAAAACCCCTTACCTTAAACCGGCCATCCGTCCCTGCACTTGTTGTCAACCATACCGCTATATCAAGGGCGTACCTGCGGCGGGTCCTGCTAATGCAGAAGAGGCTGGATTTGATGCGATAGGAGCTTTTCGGAAGGAGGCCTGCTGGGTCAGACACACTGCAGGCCTCGAACAACACCCGGCGTGAATAGGTCTATGCTCAGCCCGTGCCTGGCTGCAACTGCTGTCCGGACGAGGGGCAGGTGCCTCACAAGACGGGCATCACCACCTGCCAACAGCTGTTGCTGGGATCGATGATGGCATGGGCCCCCTGGCAGGCAGACCAAGGGTGAGGCTAGAATGCGGAGCTCGCCGGACCCATAGTGAGAGGGACCTGTGCGGCGCCTGGACACCTGCTGGCGTTAAGGGGGTGCCAGATGCTGAGCGGCCTGAAGTGTGTAGCTGTGGGTGGCACGGATGAGGAAGAAATAGGGAATAACACTGTACATTGATTGTAAATAGTAATCTCTCCCTTGAATTCAACACATATGAGGTTACCCAACAACCCACGTGACCAGCTGTAGTGGGGTGGGCACCACAACTATTACAGAAACCAGGCGTGGACTGCCTCAACAGTGCAGAGCCCAGAAAGAGTCTGTACTTATACAAGGATTTGATGGAGATACTCCGCCTACACACAGTTCCACTACTGAAGAGGCCCCTTACTCCACAACCAATGGCCCCATTAAACATTACTCACACCACAAAATGGGCTGAGCTAAAGGAAAGCAAATAGACAAAGGTCCTCCAGGGGGGCATACTCCAATCCTGCCGATGGCTCCCCTCTCTTGGTTGGGGATAAGCACGGAGCCCCAACTCTGGACCCCCCACCTTCTGATAAGCTGCAATCAGGGAATCCGGGATGGTGTTGGAGCAACAGCTGGGCACCCTCACCATTGATGTTAATATACTAATGGCTGATCACAAGAAACTGACTGAAAAAGTATAGCTGCCCTCAATGCCGCTATCTGATATCATGCCTGCCACAAAGAAAATACGTAGGTGGTTATCTAACTCCAACAACAAGTAGAAGAGCTACAAAATTGACCAGAAGATGCAGAAGGGCGGGCAAAGAGAAATAATGTTTGGATACTAGTCATGCCTGAGAATAGTGAAGGGAATAATCCCACACAATTTATTGAGCAATGGTTCCGTAAAGACGTGACCGCAGAGGGCTTGACTGATGTGTTTAGTGTCGAAAGGGCACACAGACTCCCCACGGGAGCCATATACCAATTGTAGCTAAGGGCCAGATGTATAAAGCCTTTTTGCGTTCGCAAACGGGCAGATTTTCAGAATCTGCCCGTTCGCAAACGCAAAAATTGCTTTTCTGATGTAGCAAACCTAATTTTACAATTCAGTAACCAGTTACTGAATCACAAAATAGGTTAGCGACTCAGTATTAGGAAGGGGCGTGTTTAGGGCATCAGAATCAGTATGTATGAATGTTTTATGACCAGAATTGCGGTCGCAAAACATTTGCATTTTACCACCTACTTCAAGTAGGTGGTAACCCATTTGCAAATGGGAGGGGGTTCCCAATGGACCCCCCTCCTTTCCATTTTTCATTTTGTAAAAAATCATATTTCCGTTTAAGGAAAACAGGCTGCTTTACAAAAAAAAAAAAGATTGCTTGATTTTAAAGCCATCATGGACATGGTGGTCAGCTGCTCTCAGGAGGCCACCATCCATGTGATTTTTGAAATTCCTATGAGGATCGCAAATTGCGACCTTCCTCATTAATATTCATGAGGTAGGTCATTTGTGACCCCTTAGGAATTGCAAAAGTTGTACTCCGCACCTTCATACATTGCATTCTGCGATTCCCTAATTGCGAATCCTTGTGATTCGCAATTAGGGAATTGCAAAATGCTATCTTGATACATCTGGCCCTAAGATTCTTAATTACAAAGATAAAGACACTCTATTCCGGAAAGCAAGAGAAAATACACCCATATAATATAAAAATTCCAGAATCACCCTGTTCCCAGATTATACCCTGCAGGTACAACGGCAAAGGACATCATACCAGGGGGTCAAAAAGCACCTGCAACAGCTCAACTTGAAATATGCTCTTCTCTTTCCAGCACGTCTCAAGGTTATCCATGAATGAGAAAGCTACTTTTTTATGAAGCGGAAACAGCATGGTCCTCGATTGAGACTACGTTCCTGGACCTCAGAATCCTGGCGGAAGATAGACAGACATAGACGTGTAATCCTCATTACGAAAGAAGCAGAGAATGCCACACATAGCGCCCACAACTGAATGAAGAATCTCTGCCCACCCTGGAACAGAAAATAGAGAGCAGACGGGCGGCGCTCCAAATGGTGGCTGCATTGAGAAATCCCGACGTTCCAAATGGAGGAGATACTTCTTCAGACAGAGCAACTCACAAAGAATCTGAGAGCAGATACGCACTTTTCCCATCAATAACTCTGCTGCTCAGGAAATAATTAAGCCTGGGCGTAAAACTCAGCCCGCTCGCGGAGTTTGCGGATTTTTGGCAACTCCACATTCTGCGTAGAACTCGTAGTGGCCAGAAAACTCTGCACTTCGCAGCGGAGCAGAGTTTTTTCTGTTTGCGCACCCAAAATGCAGTTTTGTGCGTGTGGGAGCAACTTACCGGGTGCCTGCGATCTCCGACAAGATTTCCCATCCATTCGCGAGCGGTTCAAGATTTGGTATCCAGTCGCACGGTCCCGTGAGAGTTTGCGATCGCGACCACGTCATTTGTGCGTGCCATTGGCTTTACGGTGGAAGTTTTGGGAAGAACGCGATCCTGAACACGTAGAATCTGCGATCTTGAGAAGGTTCTCTCCTGAGCAGCATCAAAACCTTCTCGAAATGACGATTTGGATTAAGAGAACTCCTCAGATTGACATTTGGTTGTATTTTTTTGTGCAAGGAGTCCTTTTTCTTTTTTTGCTTTTTTTTTAAGAGGAAGGAAGTGCTCAAGAGTCTCCAACTTCCTGTTCCTGTCCAGCAGGCTACTCCAGTGCTTTGTCCATCTCCTGGTCACTTTCCATTTGGATGTGGAGCTGAAAGAATCACTCTTTGTGTCTGCTGCATCATTGTATTTAAGGACTTTTAAATTTGAGATTTCACAAGTAAGTTTGCAAATTGATGTTGTTTGTTTGATTGGGGCATTGCACCTACATTTTTTTTACTTTTCATTGTTTTTTTTTTAGTTATTGTGGTGGGTGGCCTATAGTTTCAGTAGGGGCCTAGTAGTTTCCTTGTAATAAATGTTTCTTCTTTTATAAAGGAAATATTTTGCACAGTTCACTACATTTTCTCTCACTTTTGAAATCAATTTGCAATATTTATTTAATTCACTAGCTCAGTAATCTGCCAAAAGGCCTTTCGGAAAGTAGGCCCATGGGTGCATGAAATAACTGTTTATGTGTGTGGCTTTTGATTTTAAACAACATTTAGGACATGGATGGCATTGGATTGTAATACAATTTTTTTTTGTATTTGACTTTTTTCATGTGTGTTAAAAAAAATGCCTTTGTTGGATGTGTGTGGTTGGTGCATAACTTGCAACCCTTTTTAGCCCTGTGGATTTTTGGTATTGTTGCATTAAAGCTGTGTTGTTTAGCATGCCTCCTTTGTCTGGCAGCCAGTGTGTGGGTGTTTTTGTAATACTGGGCCAGAATTTGCCTTGGTTGAGCCTCCCCGTGTGGCCAGGGGCCATTTTGTAAATTCTGTGTCCCTATAGGCCTACTTGAGTTCATTGTTTTCTAGGCCTCCTGCTTGTTGTTGTGAGTGACCATATGGCTGGTGGCCATTTTGTGGTGGTAGTTAGTGTGCTTTTGCCATAGGTCTGCATGTCTTCTTTCCTTTGTTCCTCTTGGCTTATTGCTTCTTGTTGTGGTAGCCTGGCCATGCGGCTGGTGGCCATTTTGTGAAGGCAGCCAGTGTGCTGTTGCCATAGGGCTGCATTTTCTGTCTTCTCTTTCTTGTTGTTATGACCCGGCTGTGTGGCTGTCGGCCATTTTGTGAAGGCAGCCAGTGTGCTGTTTCCATAGTGCTGAATTGTCTGTCTTTCCTTTCCTGTTGTTGTGGCCTGGCCATATGGCTGTCAGCAATTTTGTGAAGGCCGCTAGTGTGCATTTGCCATAGGCCTGCATTGTCTGTCTTCCCTTTCTTGTTGTTGTGGCCTGGCCATGTGGCTGGTGACCATTTTGTGAAAGCAGCCAGTGTGCTTTTCCATAGGCCTGTATGTCTTTCCTTTGTTCCTCTTGGCTTATTGCTTCCATCCATTGTCAGTTGCAGCTCCCTGAATGCTGCATCCCACGTGATGCACAATGCCAAACCGGGTCTGTTACATTTGTATTTTTGTTGTTCTTCTTCTTCTTTCCTATCTTTCCTGAGTATGCTGTATACTACAGTACACCAACCATGAAAGCCCATGTTGTTGTCAAAGTCTCACAAATGGCTAGACTGTATTGTTTTGTTAGCCCTGGCATCTTTGGCATGGTTTCCCCTGTCTTTTTGCCTCTGCCTCCTGTATTTTTTACGCTGTGCTGGATTTAGTTTTTGCTGGTTTAGATGCTTTGGTACCTTTGCCACTGCTGATCAGTGTCAAGGTGCAAGTGCTCCCTGTGTAAATTGTTATTGTGATTGGTTATCCATGATTGGCATATTTGTGTCACCAAGAAGTCCCTAGTAAAGTGCACTGAGTGTGCCAGGGCTGGTGATAACAAATGCTACTAGTGGGCCTGCAGCACTGTTTCTGCCACCCACATGAGTAGCCCTAAAATGGTCTCTCAGGCCTGCCATCGCAGTGCCTGTGTGCAGTCTGTGAACTGCCATGTCCTCCTGGTCAGTGTCCCCACTGACCAGGCCCAACCCTTCCCTTTCTGTGCACATTGGTCACCCCTATGGAAGGGCCAAGGTACCCTCTTGGGCACGGTGCAGTGTATGTGAAAGGTAGAGCATGTACTAGTGCAGGTGACATGCTCTGGTAGTGAATGACAGCCATTTTCGTTTTTCACTATTGTAAGGCTACCAAGGTTATCATGGGGAATGCTGGCTACAGTGGCTACCAGCATTTCTTCCCATAGGAGCAAGGTAGGACATAAAAGTCTGGTATCCCTGCACTCAGAATTTTAAACACATTGTTTAGGAAAGGGTGTTTTTAAATCCTGTGTTTGAGAACAGCACTTTTAGAAAGTTGCTGTTCTCTTTTCTGACCTTTCTGTGTGCCTTGGTCTGTTTGTGAATTGACTGTTTGGTTTGTGAGTGACATGGGCTGGGTGGCTCCCAGAGGCTGAGTGGGCCATCCCTGGGCTGAATAGCTCTATCTGCATCTAGAGGGGCGGGAGGGGGTAGCACCTGGGCCTGGATAGGGCTGTGCCTGCCTTCCACAATGCTGGCTCCTCCTCCTGCTGGGCAGCTGACAACCCTGCCCCTCTCTCTGAAAGGAAAGGAGAGACCAAGAAAACAAAGTGCTCAAGGACTGGTTCAGATCGGGCTCAGAGCCCACCTGCACAAAGGGAACAAAGACTTTTAGGGGTATAAGTACAGGACCCCTGACTACAGAAAATTAGATCATCCTCGAATGAAGAAGGAACCTCTGCCAAGGAGAAAGCTGGAAGACTGAAGAAGGAAGACTGTCCTACTGTATGCTTGTGGACTGACCTGCAGTTGGTTTGCTGCCAAGGAGAGGGGAAGACTTTGCTTTGTGCTGTGTCCCCTTGCTTGAAGGAATCTCCAAGGGCCTAAGAAGAGATGGCTCCCTGTTAAGATGTCTCAGGAACAAAAGGACTTCACCCCCAGCCTACCTGAACTCTACTGAGAGAGTTCTGTCATTCCAAGAGTGCTTGGGCCAGTTGTGGTGCCTCTGAAAGTTGTACCTGTGCTTGGGAAGCTGGAAATCAAGATACTAAAGACTTTCTGCAAAGTTTAACGCATCGATCGCTTGCGGAGCGCATACCCGTCAGTGCGAGGAAATTCCCACCTCCGCGAAGATCGAGATTGTCACAGCGCCTGTTGCTGCAGCAAGAACCGACGCAACCTTTGCTTGCGGAACGCATCGCTCCGGTGCAGGAAAAGTGCCATCGCTGCGATTATCGTCGCAGAGCCTGTCGTCACTGGGTGAGATCGTCGCACCGCTTGCTTGCGGACCGCATCACGCCGCTGCGTGAGTCGTCGCAGAGCCATTGCATCGAGGGGCCGCGAGAGGAGAAGATCACCGCTGAGCTGCGCATCGTTGCCGCACCGGCATCGCATCGTACCTTTTGGGAGCCGCTACCACCGAAACCTGTGCACCAGAATCCACGCAAGGAATCGCATCCCTCCCCATACAGACCAGAGTCACATCGAGCTATATCGAGCGGGGTTGTCGTATCGCCTCCCCAGGGTCTCAGGAGTGACGCATCGCTTGCTTTTCACCGCTACAGCTTTTCACTTGGAACTTTGTCGCATTTAAAGGTAACGTTGGCTAAAACATGACGCAACTGTGGATTATTTTAACGCAACCTTAAGAACTCATTTGAAACCATATTCTTGAACGGTGTATGTTGGATTTTTGTCATTTTGGTCTTGTGTAGTTCAGATTAAATACCTTTATTTTTCTAAACTGTTGTGGAGTCAGTTTGTCGTGTTTTCACTGTGTTACTGTGAGTGTTGGTACAACTACTTAGCACATTGCCTTTGATAAGCCTGACTGCTCATGCCAAGCTACCAAGTGGGTGAGCGGGGGTTATCTAAAGAGTGCATCCTTTTTACCCTGACTAGAAGCAAGGGTCCCTATTTGGACAGTGGTACCTACCTCTGCCAACTAGAGACCCACAGTTCTAACAGTTATGTTTTTTAAAATAACTGAGGTAATAAATGTAATAATATTAATAACACTAACAAGTGTGACCACACACTAAGTTATATATTAAATTTGTTTGTTTGCACTAGTAGTAATTGAACCACAACAATGAATTCCAAGTTTCATTAAAGTTCTTCTTGCTTCTTTGCTTTTAGGTGCACAAAAGAGGAAGAGACAACAGCACCCATTGTACTGCCAGACAGAAGTCCTGCTGCACACGACATCACGTGACAACTGACCACAGACATCTCATCAACTTATGCCACTGCATGCTGCTGACATCTTCAAGATGGCCCCAAAGAAAGGTACCAGGTCCAGTACCAAGAAAGTTGCCAGTGAGTAGAAGGCACTGTCATTTACCAGGACAAGAATGTCGCCCAAGACCTTTTTGGGTAAACCAAAAATTTTACCTGCAGCAGCGGTGTCCAGGGAGCAAGCTGGGAGCAGCACCCCCACATCAGTGGACCCCCCCAGCAACCTAGGCCCAAGCCCATGTCTGTTGCAGAGGCAGCCAGTCTAATCACGAGTCCAACGCTGATGAGCAGTGATGTTGAAATTGACTTATCGTTATCACAAAGTTGCACCTTATCAATGCAGGAAACTCAGATAAGAGGGCAACAACAGGCACAAGCACCCCCAATAGTAGTTGTTCCTCCCAAAGTAGGGGCAGTGTAGGAGATCGATCTTCCTGCTGAGCAAGAAGAAAAGCAAGCCACTCTTTCAGAAGATCCACTGTTTTCCAGTTTCCTTTGCAAGGAAAAGGAGGTTTAGTCTATCAACTTCTTCTGACAGCCCCCCTCTGATGAGCTAGACGCCACTTGGAAGCCACTTCAGTCTGAGCGTGAGACACGCAACGAGACAAGGCTAGGGAAAAGGAAGGTTCCAGAAAGCCTTAGAGCTATGGAGGTAGATGTAGAAGAGGAGGATGATGACGAGCCAGTCATCATGGACATTAGTCCCGCCCCAGTGGAGACCGACATTCCCCCATCCTAAATTGCTGTGAGGGATGTGGCACGGATACCACCAACACATATGATACCACCAACACCATCGCCAGCTTCCATATTTTGCCGGCAGCAACCTACATCCACCTCAACTGCCTCAGTAGAAGTAAGTACTGCAGAGAGTCAAACATCACGCCCACCTACCAGTTCATCCGATATTGCAAATGGCACCAGCAGCGCCAGAATATTGACCTCCCCCAGTTTGGGACTTTTTTTCGGTTAGCAAGAAGGAGGTAAACTTTGCTATATGCTCCATTTGTAGACAAGGTATTAGTCAGGGTAAGCTTGGTACAAACTATGGTATTGCAGGCTAAACAATCCATCTGAGAAAACACCATGTTATAGAGTGGGAGGCGCACTTTAGTAGCCAAAAAACTACATGTGTTGTTGGTGGAGGGGATGAAGAAGAACCGATCACAGTGGAAGGTGAACAAGAGGGAGACATTTTCTCTGTTACACAAAGCAGCCCTGTCCCCAGCAGTGCAGTGATACCGCCCACACCATCATCAGCAACATCACAATGGCACAAGAGTCAGGCTGAGACACAAAGTGGTCCAAGGCAAGAGAGTACCGAAACAAAAAAACTTGCATTGAGCCTAACATCTGGCGTCGAGAAGTCACCTGTATCTGTGTCACAAGAAAAGAAAGAAAAACAAGCTACCATTCTCAGCATGTTTAGGTCGGAGGGGCAGTATGAACGGTACCACCCACTGCATTTTTGTACAAAGTGAAGCAGGCTAAAATGTTAGCGCTGGATCTCCTCCCTTTCTCTTTTGTGGAAGGGGTGGATTTTCTTGAATTTGTGGCAGCCATCTGCCCGAAATGGAAGGTTTCCAGCCGGTCCTATTTCGCCACAGTTGCTGTTCAGCACTACATCATGACGTGCTGGAATTGCTTGGACAAGCTTTGCAGCAAAGTGCTGTTCATACTATTTACCTGACAACAGACATGTGGACCAGTTGCCAAGCCACTGGTTACATGTGCATCACTGCACACTGGATCTCTTTTGTGGGTGTTAGAGAAAGGATATCTGCAGCCGTCGTTGTTGACACTGCTGAGATTTTGAATGCAGCTTGGAAACATGCAACTGTAGCCATGTTCGCCATGGAGAAATCTCATACTGCTACTAATATTTTGGAAGACTTTGACAGCAGGGTCTTTGAATGGCTGTGACCAAGAGGGCTTAACATTGGTTTTGTTGCCACAGACAATGTCAGTAATATAGTTAAGGCCATGGCCGACGGTGGCTATTTCAGGGTTCTGTGTTTGGCGCACTGCATTAACATCATTGCTCAAGACTTTCTGAAAAAGGAAGACTGAGTCCGCAACTTACTGACCAACTGCAGAAGATTCTGCACACATTTCAGCCATTCTTTTAAAGCCCGGAAGAAGCTAATATGATAATAGGATGCCAGTTAAAGCACTCATCCAGGAGATTCCAACAAGTTGGAACTCAACTTATTACATGCTTGAATGTCTGTTTGAGCAGTACAGACCAATAAATGAATATGTTATGCAAAGAGGGGCTGCTACGGTGAAAGGCATGATCATTGAGATGGACCAATGGGGCCTAGTTAAATGCCTGACAGAAATGCTACTTCCTTTTGAGATCTTCACACGTGAAGTCAGCAAGGACTGTACTATGGGCTGAGCTATCCCATGGTTGCACATGCTACAGGAACTGCTGAAGGGGGTGTCTGCAATGTACACAGTTATGGAGGAAAAAAGAAGAAGCATATGAGTTTATAGAGCGCTTAACCCTTCGCTTATCTGAAAATGCAAGGGTGCAACGAGGCATTATGCCATCTAACCATTACATTTTTGCCACAATTCTGGATCCACAGTGCAAACTATTACTGCACACTTTCATTCCTTTTTCAGACAGGGATGTTGCCAACTACAAAACTTGGATAGCTGTGGAAGCCAGTCAGCTAGAAAAACAACACCCGGGAATTAGAGGCCTGCTACTCCAGGGCACAACAAGTACTGCAGGACAGCCGGTTTCAAGTTCAACTTCAGAGACTGAGGGCCGTGCGGTAGGCTCACAGCAGCCAAAACCACCAACAACACCAATAATAACATCAATAACAAGAACAGGAGCATTAGCCCCAAAATTGGCACAGGAATGGTTTCTACAGCAAGGGCTTCAGTCCAGTGCTGAGGCAAACACAAAAGAGGCCGAGCAAAGCGGAGCACCCATGAGCATTGAGCGGATGCTCCAGGCCTATTTGAATGACCCAACAGAGGTCTACTTTGATTAAAACCCATTGCTGTATGGGTATGGGAAAAGGCACCAATGGCCAGTGCTCATCTGGCTTGCCCTGTCGCAAGTGCCTTTTAAGGGCATGTTTTCAGTGCTTCTGGTGTCGTTCTGACAGTGAGAAGGACCAGTCTCTTGCCCCAAAACATTGAGAGAAGTTAACCATGATCAAAATGAATCAGCACTATATACCACCGGATTACACCATACCTGAAGTAGCACAGCAGGAAGATAATGACGGTGACTCAGGTCATGGGAGTAGTGTGTTAGGTGACCTACTTCTTGTTGAACCACCAGAGTTTGAGGACAAACTCTACTTCCCTGACAACTAGGCTTTTGAGCTACTTTCTTTCTTGCTTTGATGCACCAAAAAAAGCCTCCCAAAAAGATACAGCTAAGGATTATTTTTTACTTTTATTATTTGTGTGTGTCACTGTCTTTCTGGTTCAAATCACAGCAAATCCATCATCACCGTCTTACTCTTTAATTGCAGGATTAGAGTTGCAACTGTGTGCAGTCAGTGAAGAAGTAAGTCCACTTCTCCGAGTCCTGACTTGCCCTAAATCCATTTCCCTCTAGCCAGACATTGGATGGAGAATAGTACAACAAATGTGAAATGTGTGCCTGCCTCGAGTCCCTCCAAAGAACCTGACTATATATCTATCCTCTTTTGCGAGCTTAGAGGGACTCCCCCGGAAGAACAGGTAAATGATGGCATGCATTGTACGCTGACTCTGAGTGATTGGTGTTTGTGTTGTTGTGCATGATGTCTAGTAGTATTTAATCTACAGACAAAAAAAGTGACTCAAGTCAATGTATCCCTTCTGGTTGTTCAATAACAAAATTGTACTACTGCAAGCGGATCCATTGCATTTTTGATTCTGGACTCACTCGCGACTCTATAGAGTTGGACACCATGGGGCCTCATTTATGAGGCTGTGCGTCACTTTTACGCCGCCGGTGCGTCACTTTTTGTGACACACCAGCAGCGTAAAAAATGTGCCTTGTTGCACCGTATTTACAAAGTGACGCATCTAGGTAGATGCGTCACTTTGTAAACCCCTATGCTACATTATACCTACGCCAGGTATAATGTAGGCGGGGGCGTTCTGACGCAAGAAAGGGTCATAGAAGTGACGCAGTGAAATCTATAAGATTTCACTACGCCACTTCTAGGACACAAATGCGTCAATTTCTTACGCCTGACTCACAGCAGGCGTAAGACTGAAGTAGGCCCTTTCACATGGGGCTTACCCCATGTGAAAGGACACATTGCTGGAGTTGCGTCACTTTTGTGACACACTCCAGCAATGCGTCACTTTTGCGCCATACAGATACGTTAGAAATACTGACGTATCTGTAACTTCTTGCGCCATGATGCGTCATACTGTAAATATGACGCATCATTGGTGTCGCAAGGAGGGCGCAGTGAAAAGTGACGCATCGCTGTTTTCACGCAGCCATGCGTCACTTTTCAAAAATGAGGCCCCTTGACCATACCATACTCTCAATCAGTCAGTAGGATGGGAGATGATTGATGAAATAACTTGGGTGTTTCATGAAGTGGCCTAAGAGGTCAAAAATAACAACAACACCAGACCTACATGTCTGTGTAGTGGTGGAGGCGAGTGTGGTGGCATGTCTGACAGTGGTGCATTGATTTTGTTACCTAATTTGGAAAATGCTATTTTGCTGTTTGTGTGTATGTGTGCTCAGTACTGTCTGGATCAAAATCTAAGCTAAGTGGAGGTTGGGTTTGGGGTGCCTGCTCCTGTTGTTGGAGGTAACTGTCAGAAACAGAGTAGACATGATGCCGCCTCTGAAAGCTTTCTTGTTGCACTCCTCCTCAATTTATGCAGTTTAACTTGCTCTTAGATTTTTTAATATCCTTGTTGTTTTTCCGTCTACACTTGCAGGCCGGCCCTTACCCTGTGCTATACTGGGAAAAACAGCTCACACTGAGATTGATGGACAGACAGTCCAAGGACGGACCAAGAGGAATGCTGAGATGCAACTCCCAATTTGACAATAATTATAGTATCATTTCATTTGATTCATTTTTTCTCTTCAATCATGTCCATGTGTGTTGTTGTTTATTATGTTTGCTTGTATTTGACTCCAACAGATATTTTTTAATTTCCAATGCTAGCTAGCTAGCTTTAACAGGAAGCCCGGTACAACAGAACATAAAATGTATGTAACTTGGGTCTCTCTGGGGGCAGACAGGCAAGGCAACTGCATAATGATAATTAATAATATACTGCTGCCCTATACTTCTAGTCTAGTACTACTCATCAAGTAATCATCATGCATGCATTTCCTTTTTCTCCCTTAACAGATGTATAATGGTCGGCTGCCAAGATTGTGTGTTGTCCATGTGTAGGGTTTGTCTATGTCAAACCTTTCCCTCAAACTCCCCTTACCAATCTTTCACCAAACCCTAACCCTCTTCCCCCAGGCTGTGTGATTTATATTGAGGTGTAACTAAATTAAATTTACACTAATTATTGATCACACTCTTGCTGGGCAGATGTGGTGAAAGCAAAACTAACCCAAGGCAGGGTAAGGATCTTCTTCTGCTTCACTTTAGCCCACATTGGTTATATTAGAATGCCCACACATGCACAGTATTCAATATTCATCTTTTTTTTCCAGAGGAACATAAATTATCCATCATAATCATATAACTGGTTACTTCTACTACTCGTTCCCGAGTCTCCCTCATGGGACTCACTGTCTTCTTTTTTCTTTTTTCGCAAATGCTACTGTTAGTGTCCACTACTACTACTACCACCACCATGGCACCTTTGGAAACCAAGCAAACACAAGGAGATGATGGACGGAGCACTGAAAGTTTTCAGACAATCACCCCAGTCACTTATCTGGGTTGAATCCATCATCATTCTTTAGCTCACTTCGCCACCCCAGTTAAGACACAGCTATATGCAAATCAGTCTTGACCCTGTGCCTCATGGGAACAGTCCAGCCCGAACTGCCAAGCCAGGTCTTCCCTGAACCGGAACAGGTATTCTGGGACCGGTTTCTGGAAATCACCCTTCATCAGCCAGGCTGGCTTGAATCCAGTGGCAAAGTGAGCAAGGGACCCACGTCTGGGCATACCCTGCCAACTTAGGGTAAAAAAGCAAACACAAGGAGATGATGGACAGAGCTCTGAAGCTTTTAAGACATTCACCCCAATCACAGATCTCAGTTGAATCCATCATTCTTTAGCTCACTTTGCCACCTCAGTTCAGACCCAGCTATATGCAAATCATTCTTGACCCTGTGCCTCATGGGAACAGTCCAGCCCAATCTGCCAAGCCATGTCTTCCCTGGACCGGAAACAAGCATCCTGGGACTGGTTTCAGGCTAACAGTCCTCATCAGCCAGGCTAGCATGAATCCAGTGGCAAAGTGAGCAAGGGACAAACGTTGGGAAACCAAATCATCACCATGCAGCCATTGCTTCGCCTACTTATAAATAAACATCAATCACAGGTAAGAGAAGAAGTTTGGGGAGGCGTAATTAATAATATGGAAATTAATTCATTAAATCCCACACCCACACCCATCCGAGTCCATAGGGGTTTTAGTTTTAGACTGTATAGACTTGGAGGACAGGCTGACAGTCCTAGTAGGACAAGTCACAAGTGACTGTTGCTGTGTTACACTATTGGTAGATTATTTCAATCAGAAACTGGCTGTGGCCCTGCAGCAGCAAAGGAAACGGTGTGAAGTAAAAGAGTAATCCCCCCACACATCATTTACATCATATGTAAACTATAAATAATGTATTCCCCTTTCAAATAAACGAATGAAAAAAACTCACAACAACTGACCCACCCCTCTCCCTGTCCAATGTCCATAAACCCCAACTTTTCCCCAACGCCCAATTCCCACCCACCAAAAAAAAAGATTACAAAAGGGGCAAGGCGACGGCGTCCTAAGGGGGGGCTTGCCAGATCTTGTTACTCTCCAGGGCGTTCATCCGCTCCTCTAGGCGCCCCATCGGAAGGAGCATGCAGCACTAAAATGCTTTGCAGTTACATGCTTAGAGGTGGGCAGCAGTGTTCAAAGAAGGAGTGTGGTGGCCGGCTACCAGATCCTGGTGTTGTATCACTGGAGGCACTGGTGGGGCCTGGCTGGGGCCCGGGGCATTGGAGGAGGCGGCAGCTGCTGCTGCCTCCTCCTCCGCCAGAATCACCAGCTGCCGAAATTCTGTACGGGTGGACTCCAGCTTCCGTTGCCGGGCCATAGCTGCCTCTCAAGAAGAGGACAACCCAAAGGACTGGACTCAGTGGTTAGAGCAATTGGTGAATCTAAGTTTTAAAACTTTTTAAAAAGAAAAAGAGTGGCCAACTGGGTGGACAATCGGACTTGAGGTCTCTTCAGTCTTGAGTCCTCTCTCTTGGTTGGAAAAAACACATATGCCCTCCTCCTACTCATACTTCCTTCCAGCCATGGTGCATGGTAATCAGTTGTTCACAATCAACTACTGCTGCTATGAATAATAGTACTAGGCCTACATGAGAAAAAGTATAAAATACACCACGTTGGGGTGTCCAACATGACCATCATTTTATTTACTGATTGAGCATGAGAAAGAAAGTAATTCTCATCAAACAAAAATATGCGTAGAATACCTTAGTTGGGCATGCAGAATACTAGTAGTAGTAAAGCACCAATATGTACTCTGAGTCTTACAGTAGTACCACCACTAGGCAGTCCACAAAATATAAGGGGAGAGGGAAAGCTGACTAAAAAAACTGAATAAATTATAAAGTAAACTGCAGACAGATTAATAGTAGTACAGAGTCAGAGGCTGTTAGATTGATCTAAAAAAAGACAGACACTAGAAATATAATTAAAATAGGTAGGTAATGCAGGGATAACAACAATTTAGAAACAGATAGATCGAAGAAGATTTGGTAAAAAATAGAATTAGGAAACGGAAATAATAGTTCGGAAAAATAAGGTGCAGTAAAAGTTAGGGAAATATAATTATTAATATTAGCAACAGGAGGACTTATTAGGGCCAGCAGCAGATCCATCTGTAGAGGAGCGATACTGGCCCTGAGAGGCATTTTCTGCAGCACCTGCCTCAGCAGACCCCGTCATCTTCTTCTTGCCCCTGGATGCTGATCATGTAAGACATAATAAAGAGACAAAAATAGATTGGTGTAAAACAAATAATAATTATTTTAAAAAACGCTCTAAAAAGATTTTTTGACAGGAAACGACAACTGCAATAAAATTGACTTATCTAATCTGATCGACTAGTAATATTGCGAATCGCGGACTGTCCAATCTCTTTATTTTAATTCAGTGTTCCATTCCGATTCCAGAATCCTAAACCTAAGTACCACCTATACCACCTATTCCAAAGACATTGGAATGGTTTATATTTGCTTCTGCTAAGTTACGATCTCATTCTCAATCATCAATGAATCAACCCTCTTTGACGGGCCAATAGTTCCCTTAAGAAATCTATAAAATATCTATTTTTTAAATAAACAACACAAACATGTTTTTTCTATAGCACTTTCAGCCAATCTTTTAACAAAAGATGAACATTGACCTTGTATCTACCCAAGATTTCTGTAATGGGTACACACCATTTGAATCTCTTTGAATGTTTTTGACAAGATGGAAATTATATCCTGAGGCACAATGTTTCCAATCAAAATATATAGCAACCTTAGCAATATGTAAACTTTGTGAGTTATCAATAAAAAGCATATATGGCAAATGGGGGGTGGGTGGGTGCACTCTGCCTCACATCCCAGCACTCAGTTTGACCCGATGCATCATAGTAAATGCAGTGAATGATAACACTTAAATCAGTGTCAGGCTTTAGTTTTTCACCCTTGTTAGTGCAGCCAGTGCCGGTTATCTCTAGACATGTGTTTCATAATAGTTGTCCTTCTGCAGTAGAGAGCAACACATTCTTTTTTGGGGGTGCTGGAAATGCTGCCCAAAGTCTTCTCAGGTCTCTGTACCATGGGCGCGGGTGCATCTACCAGAGCTCTTCAGCTCATTAGCTCAAGGGAGACTTTTCAAACTGGAGGAAGCACATTGCCTCACATCCCAGCGCTCAGTTTGCCCCGATGCATCATAGTAAATGAAGTGCATGATAAAACTTAATTTGGTGTCAGGCTTTAGTTTTTCACCCGTGTTGGTGCAGTCAGTGCTGTGTACCTCTAAAAAGAATGTGTTGCTCTCTACTGAAGGACAATTATCCTGAAACGTGTGTCTGGAGATACACAGCACTGGCTGCACCAACAAGGGTGAAAAACTAAAGCCTGACAGCGAAGTAAGTGTTGTCATGCATTGCATTTGCTATGATGCATCTGGGCGGACTGAGTGCTGGGATGTGAGACAGTGTGCGCCCATCCCCCTTCAAATATGGCAAATAGGTCTTGACTTGTTTGATGTTTATAGACACTCATCGGCGTCCTGCTGAGGATAATTATTTTTATGTTCATAAAATGATATAAAAATCACGCTTCACACAGACAGCAGCTACAAAAGACTTAACGTCCCAAATGTCATTGAGGGGTAAGCCTTGGACTTACTTTTCAAAATCTTCTATATTATTAGATAAAAAACAGTTCCAACACATCTCTCTGATTTGGGTAGTGGAACTTTCATTCTGCTTTGAACAGCATAAACAGGAAAAATTAACGGGTGTACCAGCCGGCTGTGGACCCTCAGCTCAATCGATTTTTCATGGATGCTTTCTGCTGTTCAAAAGAAATAATTACACTTTATTAAATATGTATGTGCATACAGTTTAAAAACAGAAGTGAAAAGTTGTACTCACTTCAAAGCATTCTGCTTGTTCAAAGACACCTCCTAGCTCCTGAGAGTTGCATACTGCTATAGCTGTATAACCATTAGGGTTTGTTCATGGTCTCTCTGTGACAGCAGCATGAAGAACCAGTTCATCCACAAACACCATGGGCCTCATTTATGAAAAGTGACACATCGCTGCGTCAAAACAGCGATGCGTCACTTTTCACTGCGCCCTCCTTGCGAGACCAATAATGCGTCATATTTACAGTATGACGCATCATGGCGCAAGAAGTTATAGATACGTCAGTATTTCTGACGTATCTGTATGGCGCAAAAGTGACGCATTGCTGGAGTGTGTCACAAAAGTGACGCAACTCCAGCCATCTGTCCTTTCACATGGGGGCAAGCCCCATGTGAAAGGGCCTGCGTCAGTCTTACGCCTGCTGTGAGGCAGGCGTAAGAAATTGACGCATTTATGTCCTGGAAGTGGCGCAGTGAAATCTTATAGATTTCACTGCGTCACTTCTATGACCCTGTCTTGCGTCAGAACGCCCCCCTGCATACATTATACCTGGCGTAGGTATAATGTAGCGCAGGGGTTTACAAAGTGACGCATCTACCTAGATGCGTCACTTTGTAAATATGGTGCAACAAGGCACATTTTTTACGCTGCTAGTGCGTCACAAAAAGTGACGCACCGGCGGCGTAAAAGTGACGCAAGGCCTCATAAATGAGGCCCCATATCTTCATACCTAGGTCAGATAGGAACATTTGTAGATTCTTCCTCAATGTCCATATCAGCAAAGTTGGTTTCAGATGGGTTTTCATTATAGGAGGCATCTCTGAATTGGCCAACCTTAATAGACGATATAAACTGCGGGAAATCATCAGTGGCGGCTCCTAAAGGGAGTGCTGCGGGTGGTGGAGAGGGATGGGGGAGGGGCAGGGTGGGGGGTAGTAAACTCCAGCATACGGGCGAACGGAGTTAAGTAAATGAATAAAACAATTTACATTGCGTGTGCTGCAACGCCAACACGGCGATGCAGTACGCGCAATGTAAATCATTTTATTTATTTATTTATTTACTTAATTCCGTTTGGCCATATGCCGTAGTTTACTACTCCCCACCCTGCCCCTCCCCTGCCACGCCCCACCACCCCACAGCACTCCCTCGAGGAGCCGCCACTGGAAATCATGCAAGCATATGTTTGATAAGTGCTGGCAGAGCTCTTCCCGGGCGATGTCACTTCCAGGGTTAGGGGTCATCATAATATAGTTATGTATTTTGTGGTAATATTAAAGTGCAGTCACGAAAATCTGGCTAGACATTTTCATTTCCATTAAGCTTGTGATAATCTCATTGTACTCTGCTTTGGCTCACCCAACACCACCTTCCTTACTCTATGAATTTACTCCTTGTTTATGTCAACTCAGATAGACAAGGAGCCCGAATAAAAATAGTCAAATTCATTGCAAACAATCGCGCACTCACCTTTGACAGTGCTTGATTGTTCTTGTAACAACAAGTCTTAGTAGTGTTTTGGTGAATCTCGTCTGGATTTTTCATCCCTTTGAGAAATGAAAGAGTTTGGGCGGTGTCTTTCAACCTCAGGAACAGTCGTCTATATTTTTCAAGGCCTAATATGTTCCAATTCTGCTTCGCATGGGTGTTTATTCTTTGATAGTATCTTCATCGATACCTCAAATTAACATAGGCCTTCATTGACTTATACTTGACAATAATATAGTCGTCTCAAGTTGCTTCATTGCCTTTGTTTTCAAAGAAAGAGAAATTTGCAAGTCTATGAGCAAGTTTGTGTTTTGTTTCTCTTCTATTCGGGAAAAGGGAGCCCTGAAGTATTTCATCTACCACGTGCTCTCTGGCCATTTTACTCATTGGGTGTTCCCCGAGGAGTTGAAGTCACCCAAGGCCAGCTTTTGAGTGGCCGTAGCTACGGTTGGCCTCTACCTCTCTATGCAGCTCCTGTGTTTTAAATAGCGGCAAACGAGAGAGAAAGGAAGAGAGGGAGCACGAGGGAGGAAAAGAAAGAGAACAAGAGAAAAAGTGTGATAGGAAAAGAGAAAGAAAAAATGAGAGAGAGAAAAGCAGAGGTTAAAGAAGATAGAGTGGAAAAAAATTATAGGAATGAAAAAAGAGGGAGAGAGAGATACAGAGAAATGAAAGAGAGATGAAGAAAATAAATTCAGGCTGGACAGAGCCCAGAGAGAGGGAGAAAAGAGAAAGGGACTACAGTGGGAACAGAGCGAGAGAGTGTGAGAGAGAGAAAGAGGAAACAAGGAGAGAGACAATGGATGGAGAGCGAGAGAGCGAGGAGGAAGGTGGGGGGGTGCAGGGAGGAAAATTTGAACAAACTTGCCAGATCTATTTCGGTTTCCGCTCTCACCCTGTTCTCAATTTACTCCTCTCTATAAAGACTGGTGATGCAACATTTGATGGCCTCTCTGACCCCTTTCAGAGCACCAGTAGGCTAACTGTGAACTATCCAACTGAATTTGTGCCTCTTCAAACAATGACTGGTTCATTTGCCTTCTTAACCCACAATGTTTGCAGTGGATCGAGCAGTTCGGTGTTAATGCAGCAGAAGCTCAGCAGATAAAAGCCTGCCTAAAATGCCCAGATTACTTTGGCTTTTCTGTTGTGCCACAACTAATCTATCAAGACGCCCTTTATGACTTTCCCAGCATAATCAGTTAGATCACAACTAATCTATCAAGACGCCCTTTGTGACTTTCCCAGCATAATCAGTTAGATCTCATCTTCCCTCTTTTCTGCATGCAAGAGTTTTCTGCAGAAAACTTGATGCCACAAAAGCGCTTATATATCTGTGCATTCCTGGAGAGAGATTCTGGGTGATTGCTCACATGCAACAAGAAGTAGCACTTCATATTTGGGGTTCTTAAAACGCTGCTTCTATTTTATCAGGTCAAGTGCCATTCCAAGGAAGCTATCAGCGGCCGGGGATTGAATGGAGGTGCTCACTCATGGGTAGCTGTCTGGGAAACTCAAGTAGTAGAACACAATCACTGTATCTGGGTCTCAGTACTTATGCCAAAGCTTTACATGTTTTGTGCATAGTGACAGCAGGAATAGAGGAGACATATGGTGTATGTAGTGAAGAAGCACTGTGCAGAACATGCCCGCCTTACATTTGTTTAACCTCATGTATTGTTTGAAGTTCTGCTAGAATTTAGAAGAAGTGTGACATTTTTGTCATGAAAGTTCTTCTATATTTGTGGGAATGACCTTTCCATTATAATTTCTGCTCTGGACATGGTTTGCCTCCTGGAGTTTGTGTGCATTTGTAATCTGCAATAGTGTCTGGCTGATGGATGGATGTAATATGCTACAGTCCTCTCTGGTGAATCTCAGAAAGAATTGAGTGGCAAATATTAGACTGATCATTTCAGATTCCTCACAGATAGCATGGAATGCAGCACGATTTCTACAGGGTTGACGTGGGGCCTGACAAGGGATAGGAAGCAGTTAAACCTATAATAATGTTCTTGGTGCACTTGAACACCTGTAGACACTACCAGTCAATTTCATTATAGAGGATTGAGTTTTGCATTAGCCTCTATTTTCAGTGGGCTCTTCTCCCGCTCCCTAGGTCTCCTGTGAGTATGAATGTCAGATGGAGTTACATGTATATGGCGTACATCTTGTCTGCACATGTTATCATCTAGGGCCAGGCATATTGTGTTACCCTTTGTAGGTTTGTTTGGGTTGGGGTTACTCAATCTGGTGTGTCAGGTTAGTTGGTCATCAGGTGATTGCTTGCAGTTGTTCATGATCCCGAGCCTGCGGCTTCAATCACAATGTTAGTGATATGGTTGGTGTAGCCCTTTAGGGAAGCCTCTCTTCTTTGATTTATGCACCCTTTATTTGAATCCTTCATTTGTTTTTTATTTTGTATTTTCTGGGCAAACTGTTCAATGTCTTTTTCCATTTTTAGTTGTGAATTTCCTGATGTTATTTCTATAGTGAGGTGGTAAACTGCACTATTTGTGCAATTTCCAGCCGTGGACGGTAGTGGGAGTTGCGGCCGGGCGGTGACGTGGGGAGGGGCAGGGTGGGGGGTAGTAATGTATGGATTACGGACTTTAAAAGGTAAGTAAACATAAAAATAAATAAAACGAATTTCGTTACACACACTGCATCGCATTCATTTTATGTTTACTTACCTTTTAAAGTCCGTAATCCATACAATACTACCCCCAACCTGCCCCTCCCCCTCCCCACGTCACCGCCTGGCCGGTACTCCCACTACCGGCCGCGGCTGGTAATTTCTACGCCTCAAGCACAAAGTGGGCTTATGCAGAGCACCTTTTTTGTGGTTACTCAAATCTAGCGGATGTGATCAAGCAAATGTGCTGATATTATTGGGACACAGGTTCAAACTGGAGCGAGCTACGATGATTGTACCACTGAATATAGGACAGAAATATTGTGATATAAGCATATTGTTGACAAAATATCGAGGACCAAATATCATAAGGTACATGCATATAGAGGAACAGCCGCGGCCCGTGAAGGTAAGAGGGGGTGGGGCAGTGGGCCGGGTGGGGATGAATTTCGACCGATGACGATGAGGGAAAATTAATTATTTATTTCATTTTCCTTTGTGGTCGTCTGTTGAATCCACTCTTACCTGCACGGGCCTCGGCTGCAGAGGATGTATAGATTTACTTTTTCTAACTCCACATCTATGCACCTTGCAGGTATATATTTCCTGAAGGTACATATATGTGGAGTTAGGTATAGAAAATGTACACTTAACTTTTGATATTCCAGTATTGTCTCCTAGAAATTTCATGCCACATTATTCTGTCTTCAATATCCAGGAGACACACCATTATGACTGTGTAATCACCTGACCGAATGTCTGCTTATATTCGCTTTCCAGGTCGCATTAATATGGACTTTTGACTATGCTTGCACCAAAAATTCTGTTGTCCTGGGTTTTGGCAGATACATGTGTACAATAGCAGAACCCATATATATTTGTTATCTTAAGGTCCGATGTTTTGATTTCTGACCATAATCTCCTGGTATCCTTGCATCGACTCCTAACATATTAGATATTTCATCTAATTAATTCGAACATAAATAAACTGTTCCTAATACCCATCTCCATTTTTAAAAAAAATGAGCCTGTTCTTTCTATTGCATGCAAATCAAAGAAATTGCCAAAACCGAGTATCAAAACACTTTCAGTTACATGCCTTGCGCAAGATATCATCTCTCTTTCTATAATAAGAAAATGACACCTTGATTTTCATTTGGTCCCACAGAAATCCTCATATTCATTTTTTTTGTTCTTCATAATCTGTTTTTACTGGGCCATCACCAAAACTTGCCTGAAATGAGCAAGTTTAACCCTGCATTTACATTAGGTAATGCAAAAAGTCCTGACATTTATTGGCACAGAGTTAAATAAATGAACATTGACCTTCCAAAGCATCATGCTACCATTGTTCCCATTTGAGTTGAGCAGCAACCCACCACTTGTGAGAATATGATTTCTTGTCAGATTACTTTGTCCAAAAAATTATATCATATTTATCATACCCACTCTCTTTTCAAAGGGTAATAAAAGTAGCACAATTTCTATTTTTAAACTGACATATTCACAAATGCTGGTTACTCTATACAAGGGACACGAATGTTCAATAGATCTGTAAGATTGTTCATGAAGTACCGCAAAACTGAAGAGAGAAGTATCATTCCAGGACATATTTATACCACTTCTTTAACATATTCAGATGCAGGGCTTTGGCTCTGCCCCAGAGATGTATATGGTTACCCTCACCTAGTGCTATTAGCTGTTTGGGTGGGACGTTTGACGTTACGACGCATACTTTTACAACGCCTACTTTTACAACGCAATTTTTACAACGCAGGATCCATTACAATGAATGTCTTTACAACGCATGTTTTTACATCGCAGATGCCTTTACAACGCATGCCATTACAACGTAAGTATTGGTAAGTATATAATATTTTTTTTAAATGTAATTAATTAAAATTAATATAATTTAATTTAATTTAATTTTAATTTTACTTTAATTTTCTTTTTTTTAAAATATATATATATATATTTTTATAATAATTTAGATGTTTTAAAATAATGTGTGTACAAGTAGGGTAAGTGCTGGATAGTGTAGGGGTAAAAATTACTATTCTAACTCCAGGGGGGTGTAATAGTAGGGTAAGTGCTGGATAGTGTAGGGGTAACAATTACTATTCTAACTCCAGTGGGGTGTAATAGTAGGGTAAGTGCTGGATAGTGTAGGGGTAAAAATTACTATTCTAACTCCAGGGGGGTGTAATAGTAGGGTAAGTGCTGGATAGTGTAGGGGTAAAAATATTAATTAATAATAGACACTTTTTTTTAAATAAATGATATTTTATTTGTAAATATATTAATTAATTAATATATATTTTTTTAAATAATTAAATAACATTTTTAATATAAATATATACTTACCAATACTTATGTTGTAATGGTATGCGTTGTAAAGGCATCTGCGATGTAAAAACTTGCGTTGTAAAGACATTCGTTGTAATGGATCCTGCGTTGTAAAAGTTACGTTGTAAAAGTAGTTTGTCGTAAAAGTTGCATTGTAAAGGTTGTATACCGTTTGGGTGTACACTCTTATGTCAATTGCAGCTCAGTGTCATTTAAAATCTGAAAAGTACACACTATTATCACACGTTAAATTATCAAGTTGGAACCCCTACACTATGACCCGATGATCAATGTCTAATGTCAACATCCTTATGTAAGTTCTGTAAATGACCTTTTGTGCTCCTGTATCTCACACATAGCAAAGTAATTTCCACTCATTCAGGTTTAGATTCGTGCTCTATAAATACCCCACAAAATAAGAAAAGCTATAAAATGAAGAGGTATATATACATCTTGAAGATCCTATGATTGCTCTTACATACAGGGAAGAGAAACAATAGATTCTTAATGTTTTCAACATAGATTTATGTAAAGTAGCGGCAGTTGTTGTGGACGAGTGACAGGGCAGGCGGATTGGGGGTATAGGGGTCACGGGACAGGAAAATAAAAAAAATAAAAAACAGAAAAAGTACCTGCAGCCCCCCACGTTACGCTCTTCTGCTACTCTCCCCCAGGCACAGAATCCCAGACTGATCTGCGGCCAATGCTAAAGCTGCTCTCCTGCATGAGAGCAGCTTCAGGATTGGCCTGAGCACTGTGGATCTGCGCTCCCAAAAAGACTAGTAGCCTGTGCCTCCTCTCTCCAATTAACGCAGCTGGGGTGGGAGAGAGCTTCAGTACGCATGACGGTTTGACTGGCCTGAGATGGCAACAGTGCCCAAAACTCCTCCTATCGTCCCCTGACTCCAAAGACTCGGCAGGAAAGGGAAAATCACATGATGATAAAACTTTTTATTATCGTTTTATTTTTCCTTTCCTGCTGTTTTTGAGGCAGCTGGCAAGGGGGCGATCAGTGGGAATAGTACATTTCACCCCTCTGCAATGCAACACTTTTCCTACTGTTGCAGCGATTGGAGCAGGAATACTGATTTGTACCCCTCCTGAGTCCAATGCTTTCTCTGCTGTTGCACAGACTGGAGTGAGAATGGTAAATTTTACCCCTCTTGGGGCCAACGATTTCCCTACTGTTGCACTTACTGGGCTTGGAATAGTAAATTTTACCCCTCTTGGATCCAACAATTTCCCTGTTATTGCAGAATTTGGAGTGGGAATAGTGTATATATATATTATTCCTATCATTTTATATTTTTGCATATATTGTTCAAAGTTACATTATGATGAAGTTTTTGTGTGTTTAGCCTTATATTATTTTTATTGATTCATATTTGTAATATGTAATATATTTTTAGCAAAATGTAATTTTGTATTTTGTTTATTGTTTTATGTGAAATTAAATTGGTATTTTTTTATTGTTTATAATTTATTACGTGTATATATTGCCAGTAGGTATATATAGTTAGGATTGATTTTCATAGGGAAATCGCAACATTCTATTTGGAATAACTTTGGCACCGGTTGAGGAATCAGCCTGAATTTTTCAGCAACTTTGCCTCGCGGCTCTCCGCTCCTTCTCTGAAAGTTTGGGGGGGATTCGTCAAGCGGGGGCCGAGATAAAAGGGGGGTCCCAAAACGTGTTTTCCCCATGTTAATTTCCATAGGGCGGTTGGTCGCACTTTTAGCTCGAACGGCTGAATGGATTTTCACCAAACTTGACAAAATTGTAGGGACTGGTAGCCCGATGTGCCTTTGCTATGTCTCAAGATATGTGCTCCAGAGGATTTTGAGTAATTTAGGTTAAAAAAAATGTATATATCTGTAAGCGCGCCCCGGTACGCGCCCCCGGGGAGCGCTCCGGGCGCGCCACGCGACTTGCGCACGGAAAGCTGATTGGCTCTCGGGTGTCTGTAAACATTCGAAACAGTCCGCAGCGGCCGCCATCTTGTGTCTCGGTAGGATCGAGACACAAGAGGTGGCAAAAAACAAAGGGGGAAATGACCAAAAGGGGGCAGGGTACACCACCCCATACCCCCTAGGTTTGATGTGGGGGCCATAAAAGGGTCCCTCTGGTAAAAAAAAAATTAAATTTTTTTCGATTTCACCGGGGAGCGTACCGGGGGGCGTAATTGGTGAAAAATAGTGAAAATAATAGTGTAAAATAATCATTTTGAGTGATTACAGGTAGGGTAGCTCTGAAAAGAGCTTTTGGGTTCTGTGGCTGTTTTAGGCACCTACAAGTACGTCCCACACGCACCCACACGCACACAACCCCACACCCCCACACCCTCACACTCCCCACACACACCTCACACACACCCACCCACACCCAAACACCCCACACCCCCACACCGACACCTTACACATCCACACCCACAACCACACATCCCACACATCCCACACATCCAGACACACACACACACCTCACCCCCCCAACACACACAGATACCTCACAGACACACCTCACACATCCCACACACCTCCCCCCACACACACACGCACACCTCACAGACACATCCACACATCCCACACATACACACACATCCTACACACATACTCCCCACACCCACACACACCCCACACACACCTCACACACCCACACTTCCACCTACACCGAAACACCCCACACACCCACACCCACACACACACCTTACACACCCACATCCCCACCCACACCCACATACCCCACACAGATATACACCTCATCCCGCCAGACACACACACACATACATACACACCTCACAGACACACCCCGCACATCCCCCACACACACCTCCCCCACCCCCACACATGGGGAAAACTCAGTGAAACACTAAAATAATAATTTAAAGTGCTTAGAGATAGGGTATCTCTGAATAGAGTTGTTGTGTTGTGTGGGTGATTTAAGTACCAACATGTAGGTACCAATGCAGAGTCTTACATTCAATGTACACCGTTCACTCTGTAGATAATTTGCATGTTGTTATAGAAGTTATTGTGGTATATGGAATCCATACCATAGTCTGTCAGGAAAACATAAAGAACATGGAGGCAGGAGATGAAAAAGAGATGTCAAATACACATTGGAGATAATATAGTGGGAGAAAGGAAGTATCTATGAGCAAAATTACTATGTAAAACAAAAAAGTTGCACAGTATACTATAAGTTTGACTTTACATTATAATCAATTTGGTAGTAGTTTAAGAATTACATATAAAAATGAATAATGTCTCAAACAATTTTAGAATTATTAAATATAAATTTATTTTTGAGATTCATTTTCAAAATTTGATAGAACGTCTAACATTTGACTGTCCGAAATGTCCTCTTTTTGAGTGAATATAACTTCCAGCATTTGACTGTCAGAAACGTCCTCATATTGAATTAACAAATCCACAGATTCTACACATTGTAGAAGTTCATGGTCCCGTGATTCATCCATGAATTCCAAGTCATTGGGTTCAATGATTTCCTCATTGTTCATCTCTAGGACAATTTCAAAGGAAACGTTCTGTTCTCCTTCCATTTTTGTGCTGAAATTTGTATTAAAAAAAAAATCAGTAGAAATATGGCACTGTTGGGTTTAAGTTCAGACAGGTAGTTTTGATTTTTTAACAGTGAAGTTAACTTTGGGCAATGTATGGTAACAGGCAGGAAGTAGAAATATAAAAAAGTGTGTGTGAAGTAACGTAAGTAAATTCATAATTATAGCAGAGAAGCCTAAGTCAATCCATAAATATAACAGAGGAGCCTATCTCTATCTATAACTATAGCAGAGGGACAGTAAATAACTATCAGAAAACGTTTTTAAAAAATAACTTAAAGTGCCCCTTACAAATTATCAACTTACTTTACAGAGAGGTGAAGAAGACAAAATGCGAAACCCTTTCAAGATGTACCTCAGGTAGTTGTAGTCAAAATGGCCGTGTTTCCCTCTCATTTTTCATTTATATTCATGTACATAACCAATCAAATGTCAGGAAAAAAAAATAGAAAATGAAAGTAACATTTTAATTGGTTGTCAATTCTAACACTTCAGATGTGTTTTTGTGAAGTAATTTACCTCAGGGTATTTAGAGAGGTCTACAGGCTAAATGGCTCATTGGAATTCCATCGAATTTGGGAAAATGGTAGGGATTGGTATGTAGTATGAGCTATTCTATATTTGGTGAAAGTGTCTCCAGTGGTTTTTATGTAAATTAAATTTTAACATTTTTTAGAGCGCTTCCCGGTGCGCGCCCCGGTACGCGTACCGGCAGCGCTACGGCAGTCCTCCATTTTGTTTTCGGTAGATTTAAGACAGAAAATGGAGGACAAACAACGTTGGGAATGGGTATAAGGGGGCATCGTAGGCACTGCTTGACCCTCTAGGTTTTCTGAGGGGGTCTTAGGAGGCCAAAATAGGCAAACAAACAAAAAAATAGTTTTTATTTTTTGCGGGGGGAGCGTACCGGGGAGCGTACTTTGGTGAAAAATAGTGAAAAAAGTTAGAAAAAGATAATCATTTGGAGTGATCAGAGATAGGGTAGCCCTGAAAAGGGCTTTTGGGTTCTGTGGCTGATTTAGGTACCTAAAAGTAGGTACCAATGCACAGTCTTAAATTCAGGAGGAATATTCTATTCCCCTCATCAGAAAAGTGCACACCATCTCCCCTGTAGATATCTTGCATGTTGTAACGCAAGTTATTATTGTATATTGAACCCATTCCATAGTCTCTCATGTAAGCAGAAACAGATTTATTCACGTTTCCGTGCTTTCTCAAATTGTGGATAAAATTGATTGGACCACTTCCATTTCTGCCTTTGGCATATATTGGAATATACCAAGGCAGTTTGTGGAAAAAGTGCCATCAATTGCTCAAAGGTGTCCTTTAAAAGCATTTCCAGACCTACCCCAGTCAAAGTGCCCAAGTCATTTCCTCCACAGTGCACAATTAACAGGTCAGGGTGTGGCAAATGCAAAAAGGTTTTCACCAATGGAATCAATTGGTGACATTTTAATCCTCTGTGGCCAATCCATTTTATGTTCACGTTTGATAAATCAAGGTTGTGTAAATTTCTGGTACTAGCATACCTTTGAGCCCAGTGGATATAGCTATGTCCAATAATCCAGACAGAATACATGGTCAGAGGAGATTCTGGTGCAGTTAGATGAAGTGTGGAAAAGAAATGGCAGTTGGAATAATAGGAGTTTGCAAAAAAAAACCTGTGGAGTTTCAGTGCTCTTGAATCACAAGCAATGATTGGTAGAATGAGATAGGTGAAAACTGAAAGTTAGGGTGCATGGTTGTGTTCTGTGTAAGAAGTAATTTGAATGGTTATAAAAAAGTTATTTAAAGAAACCTTACACCAGATAAGCTGGTGTATTTGCAGGTCAAACATCCTTGCAGAGGTGATTTGCAACATTGTAGAATAAACTTTTAACCCTGGGAGCTCAGTGAGAAGGGAGTTGCTATGGTAACAGGTAGAAAGGGCTGAGGGGGGAAGGGTGTTGGTTTGAAAATAGAGAGGGAAGAGTTTTAATTGGTTAACAAAAAGGGATATCTGTGTAGAATTAGAGGTTTTCTGTGCCTTTATGGTTTGCAGTGTCTGGAGAACATATCTTTTACTCTGCTAAAGAAATATTGGTGTGTGTATCTGACACTGTTCTGAATCTCCTAAAATATTTGTAAAGGTGAGTTATGATTCATTTAATATACATAGAGACTTGTATACTCTATGGAGAAGATTTGGAAGGAAATTGTGGTCTTTACATGTTGCTTTGTGTCATGCTTTTTGATAATGCTTGGTAAAAAGTTTTTACTGCATAGAGTAATTGTATTTTGTAAAATTGTGAATTTTTTGTCGTGACATGGAATGCTTCTACGTAGGACCTGCGCTGTGTTTTGTAAATGTGATGTAAAAAACGATTTTGGGGAAAAAAAATAGTTTTTACATTTTTTAAAAGGAATAAAGAATGTGTGCATGTTTAATAGAAATACATTTGACTCTTTACAATGATGTTACCTGTGTTAACTCAGTGTAGGAAGCATATTGAGTTTGTTTGCATAGAGGAATTGTATTTTGTAAAATTGTGAAGCTTCATGTGCAAGATTTTGCCTCAGTATTATCCCTGTTGTGAGGCAGATGGTTGTAAATATGATCTGTGCTGTGTTTCCTAAATGTGATGTCAAAAACGATTTTGGGGAGAAAAAATGGATTTTACATATTTGAGTATAATGTGGCGCAAAGGTTTAAAAAATGACGCATACATGCGTCACTTTTTAAATATGGGGAAAAAAGGTACATGTTTGGGCTTTCCTGGGGAGCCTAGGTGGTGAGGATTGTATCTAAGTGTGCAGTGGACTAGGCTTCATGAAGCATAAAAATAGTTTTTACATTTTTTAAAAGGAATAAAGAATGTGTGCATGTTTAATAGAAATACATTTGACTCTTTACAATGATGTTAGCTGTGTTAACTCAGTGTAGGAAGCATATTGAGTTTGTTTGCATAGAGGAATTGTATTTTGTAAAATTGTGAAGCTTCATGTGCAAGATTTTGCCTCAGTCTTATCCCTGCTGTGAGGCAGATGGTTGTAAATATGATCTGTGCTGTGTTTCCTAAATGTGATGTCAAAAACGATTTTGGGGAAAATAAATGGATTTTACATTTTTGAGTATAATGTGGCACAAAGGTTTAAAAAATGACGCATACATGCGTCACTTTTTAAATATGGGGAAAAAAGGTACATGTTTGGGCTTTCCTGTGGAGCCTAGGTGGTGAGGATTGTATCTAACTGTGCAGTGGACTAGGCTTCATGAAGCATATCCCTGTCTGCATTCTTAGACACAGGTGTCAAGTGTAGAGAAGATTGTTGATCAGGTTTTTGAAGTTAAGAAAAAATTATTTATTTTAATAATCAATAGAATTAGGACACTTAACAAGACAATTGATGTTTTCAAATCAAACAGTAGATGGAAAAGAGTAATTAATCGGACTAATTTTTGTAAAGTTTTTTCTGGAGAATGGATGCACAGTTCAAGTTGTGAGCCATTTTTTAATGAGGAGAGTTACCTCCAGGAGAATGATTTAGTGCATGCAGTTGACACCAGTGGTCGAGTGTATGAAGTGAAAGACGGTTGTCCGATTGAAAAAGAGAAACTTGTGCCTAGAGAACCTGAAGAGGTGTTATCTGATGGAGTTTTAGGGAGACGTACTAAGGGTCCAGTGTACAATTGGAAGTGTAGTAGTATTTGTAGTGTGCGACAGGAATCAATTGATTTGTTTTGTAATTTCTTACGTACATATAGTAAAAAAAGTATAAAGCAGAAAGTGAAGTTGTTGCAAGACTTAGATCCTTGCAGAGTGAGGAATCACAGGTTTGCAAGGCCATTCACTGGCTTGTCTTTCTAGAAAAGTCTGTCAGAGTGTTTTTCATCATTTTAGGATGTTAGCAGTGCATCATACCAAAATGAGGAAATTAGTGAGAATGTTGTATTATGCAAAAAGTCCAGCACTTAAGCTTAAACAATTAAACAGTGCTCTTTTGGATGGAACAGAATTAGATGTGAAGAAGATTTGTGAAGAAATTGAGATTTGTTATTTTCGTGAGCAAGAGGACAGTGTAGAAATTGAGACAGCAATTCAAGGTAATGTGGAAGACAATGTACAGATTTTAAATACAGAAATGTTTGAGAAGGAAATTACCAGGTTTAAGGTGAAATCAAGTGAAAGGCCGAATTTTACTTGTGTGTGTTGTCGACGGACTCATAAGATTCAGACTAGGTTAGTTGATTTATATGCAAAAAGTGAAAAGATGGATAATTATGAGTGGAAAGATTTAGCAACTTATTTGTGGGTGGAGAATTCTTTTGATTTGAGTTCTGATCAGCGTATTTGTAAATATTGTTATGACAAATTAAATCAAAACAGAATGCCTGCTAGAGCTGTTCATAATAATCTGGAGTTGATAGACATTCCCCGGGATTTAAATACATATGAGTCTATGTTGATTCAATGTGTCCATCCTTTTCAGGCAATTGTTCGCATGGAGCCTAAGATAGGGAAATTGCCTCCTAAAGATTTGCAGAGAGGATTAAAGGGAACAGTTGTTTATTTGCCCCTAGATTTGAAAATAAATATTGATACAATTGGTATAGAAAAAGTAGAAGAGGAACCTTTAGTTATTCTAGTTCATGGGGTTCCAACAAAGAGTAAAAAAATCTGGCAAGATTTAGTGGATGTTAGGAAAGTCAAAAAGGCAACGTTGTATTTAGTCAAAAACAATGAGTACTACAAAGATGTATGTGTTGCAGCAGAGGAAACAGCTACAGATGAAGACAGTGATTGTTCAGGCGGCCAAATTGAAAAAGTTGATGTGTCTAGAAGTGAAGAAATATATGAACATTATACTGTTCATCCTTTGCATTCCAAAGAAGTAATGGGGAATGCAATTGAATTGTTTCAAATGAAAACAGCAAAAGGAAGTCCCATTAGTGTATGGGAAGAAAGTTTGGAAGCTCGTTGTTTTCCACAGCTATTTCCAACAGGTCGAGGTGGACAATATGACGATCGACCACTTCAAATTCCTGCATCTGAATATCGAACTGTAAGATTATATGCTGAAGATGCAAGGTTTCGTCAATGCATTCCCTATCTGTTTCATCTACTGTATGAAAGTGACTTGTCTGGGCTTTCTTATGCAGTAAACCATATTCTGAAAAGTGGAGCACATCTACAAAATGTTTCGGCGAGGGACTTTATGGAGAAAGTGAATCTGCAGGATAATATTTTAGAATCTCATCTAATCAATCTCATGGCATGTCAGCGTGGTACAAATGAGTATTGGTACCATCGCCATGGGGAATTGAAATGTATGCTAAGAAACGTAGGAACTCCTACATGGTCCCTCACTCTTAGCTGTGCCGAGTATGCATGGGAGGACTTACTTCAATTTCTACGAGAGGCCAATGCTAATATACAAAATATAGAATTCAAAACACCTAGAGGACTGTGTTCTTTGGATCCAGTGAATGTATGCAGATATTGTAATTATAGATTTGAAGCTATGATGTATTTTATTACCAACAAAACAAATCCTCCCCTTGGAGAGGTTTTGGATTTCTTTTGGAGAAAGGAGTATCAAGCGAGAGGTGCTCCTCACATACATATGTTGTTGTGGATTAAAGATGCACCCAAATTTGGAACAGATTCGGATGAGACAGTGATGAGTTTCATTGAAGAGTATTCAACATGTGCTGTTCCGAAAACTACAGAAGAAAACAGTTTAAGGCAACAAGTTTTACGCTTTAAATCCCATCGTTGTGGAAAGTACTGTCGTCGAAAATTCAGAAACAAGGACAAGTTCTACACAAAATGTCGTTTCAGCTTTCCACGACCAGTGATTTCTAAAGGAAGAGTAAATAATTTGATGTCTTCTCTGCGACATACTGTGACGAGGAAATCACCAAAAAATACATACAATTTTAAAAAAAACGAACAGTCTAAGTACATCAACGACTACAACCCAGTGATTTTGTCTATGTGGAATGCTAACATGGATATTCAATTCGTTGCTGACAACTCTATTGCTGTGGCTCGATATGTGATGTCTTACATCACAAAAAAAGAAAAGACAGAACTAAAGGAAATGTGGGAGGACATTTCACATGAAAAGAGTCTAAGCAAGAAATTATACAGTTACAGTCTGAAGATGTTGTCGCATCGAGAAATTGGAGCGTATGAATGTTCTGATCGATTGTCGTCAGCAAGTCTCTATGCCAAATCTAGAACCATCATTTGGGTGAGTCTAGGTCTTGCTGCAACACGAAATCGAGTTTTGAAGTCTGTACAAGAGATAGAGTATTTGGCGGAGAAAGAACCAGAAAGTACAGATATTTTGAAGACAAACATGTTGGATACATACTATCCAAATAGAAGTCATCACCTTGAGAACGCTTGTCTCTATGAAGTTCTGCAGAGATATATTTATAAGAGGAACATCAGAGAAGATATCAATAATGGAATATATGGAGTCATTGGATGTGAAGGATGTCTAGTGAAACAGAAAAAAGGTTATTTGATTAATCATCGCAAATTGAGTTGTGATAATCCAGATAAAAGAGAATTTTATTATTTGGCTCTTTTGCAACTGTTTAAACCATGGCGTGAAGAAGAGGAACTTCTTGGAGATATTCTCTGTTATGAAGACTCCTTTAATGCAACGAAGGATACCATAGAATGTCCTGTTTTTCCAAATTATCTGCAAATGTTGAATGAAGAAATATAGCAAGAAGCCACAATTGCTGCAGAGATTGCGAGAGACAGTTCTCAAGGCAGTCAGAGTTCTGCTTCATTGAGTCAGGTTCCACTAGGAGGAGCAATTATCCAAAATGAAGCTGCTACTGCCATGGATGAGGTGGAAAGAGCTATGGAACAAGGTCAAGATGATGAAGTTAACTTAGAAGATTTGGTGAAACAACTAAACCTTGAGCAGAAACAGATATATGACGAAGTCACAGAATAGATTGAACATGGATTCAGTCATGAGAAAAAAGAGTGCTCATGTACATCATTTAAGCCTGTCCAACTGTACGTGAGTAGAGAAGCGGGAACTGGAAAAAGTTTTCTGATTAAAGCCATTGCAACTTATCTGCAGAAAAGGACTGAATCACCGCTGTCTTGTGTTGTTACTGCTCCAACTGGGCTGGCAGCACATAACATTAAAGGGATTACTTTACATCGTTTACTGATGCTGCCAGTGGAGCATGATAACAAATTGGAGTATCACAAGCTATCAGGAGATGCGTGTTCCGAAGTTTCGAGAGTCCTGAAGAAAATGAAACTTCTTATCATTGATGAAGTAAGCATGGTGTCAAATATCATGCTTGCTTTTGTGCATTTGAGAATGCAAGAAATTCTTAGAACAGACTATGATGTCTTATTTGGTGGAAAACATATTATTGTTTTTGGAGATCTTCTGCAGTTGACTCCAGTGAAAGGACAACCCGTGTTCAAAATGCTCACACATGAAGATACCAGGAAGTGCTTAGGGAGCATTGGAAACGTTACTATATGGTTAAACTTTAAATATGCAGAACTGCTTCAAAATATGCGGCAGGCAAATTATGAAGATTATAAAAAATATTCTACAAGATGTAAGGATCGGAAAAGTAAGTCAGCAAGGAAAAGAAGCTTTACATGCACTATTAATTTCAAATTTGTACCCAAATGAAAACATTCTTCCAGAGAACATATTTAAGAAAATTATCGAGAAGAAATCTGGCATATGTTTGTTGCCAACTCTGAAAGAATGTTCCATGTTCAACAACAAAATGTTACAGTTAGAAAATGAAGAAATAGTGAAACTGGAAGCTATTGATAAAATAGAGCATATGGGAGCAACAATTATTTTGTCTGTAAATTTGAAATCAAAATTGGATTCATAGAGAAGACTATATCTAAAACTGCTGGTTTTGAAAAGACTCTGAATGTGTGTTTGAATTGTTGTGTCATTTTAAGAAGGAATTTAAATGTTGAAAGAGGTCTAGTAAATGGAGCAATGGGTTATGTTGTTGGTTTTGTTAATTACAAAAATAGAGATGGAATTGAAATTTTAAAAATTAAATTTGATAACAATGATGAAATAGAACAAATTTGTCGTTGTTCAGCTAGATTTTTGCTCGTGAAAGACTTATATGTTCACCGAAAACAGTTTCCTATTTGTTTGGCATATGCGGTGACAATTCATAAGTCTCAAGGTTTAAGTGTAGATAGAGCTTTGGTGAACATTGGAAGTTCTGTGTTTAAAGAGGGTATGGCATATGTGGCATTATCACGAGTCAGAACTTTATCAGGATTGTACTTGATTGAGTGTGATGAAACAAAGATTTGTGCAGATTTAGATTGTGCAAAAGAATACAATAGGTTAAGAAGAGAGTATGCTTCACATTTGCCTCAATATCCTCTGATTGAAAAACGTGTGGTAGGCCGAAAAAGAAGAAATGAGAGTAATTGCAGTGAGGTATCAGCAAAAAGTCATAAAGTAGATAAAAGTGTAATTGTAAAGAGAAACAAAAAGGATTCTGTTGAAGATGTTGTTGGATTTCAGTTTGAAAACAGTTCTGGTGTCAACTGCTATGCTAATGTAGTAGTTAATGTTGTTTTTTTTCTTCAAAATTTACAAAGACAGATTGTTGAAAATCGGGAACAAACATTGTGCTGTTTATTGAATTCTGTGTTAGACAAATGTAGTAGTGATAGAGCAAAAATAGAAAGTGTTTCAGAAATTAGAAATCTTCTAGATATATGTTCAGGTCAAAATCAATTTTCACAGAATATTCAGCAGGATTGTCAGGAATTTTTAATATATATCTTTGATGTATTACAAGATGAAGGAGTAGATATAAAAAATCTATTTGGCCTTTCTTATCAAGGGCAACATGACTGTGATAACTGTGCTTCATCAAGTACTACTAGAATAGACTCTAAAAGATTTATATATTTAACTTTACCAGACTGCAAATCAGTGTCTTTCAATAATCTAGTTAAAGCAGCGGATCACAATATGGTGTGTACCCAATGTAAGTCTGCAATGCTGTCCACATTATTTCTACAAAATTATGGTCACTATGTTATTTTAATGTTCCAACGATGTAGACCTGATGGAACTAAATTGACAACCTCTATTAAAAATTTTGTGGCTTCTCAGTTATCGATATCAGGAAGAACCTTTGCAACTGTAGCTATTATTTTTCATGATGGTCCTTCTACAACATCAGGGCATTACACATGCTATTTAAAAACTTCTAAAGGTTGGACCCAATGTAACGACAATCATTTGACTTTCAAACAACGTTTGCCTTTTGGCTTTATAAATTCATATCTAGTGTTTTTACAGCCAAAATTTAGGTAAAGGTAATTGGCCTATGAAGACGGTAGGAGTACTCATATATACTCATACATCTGACACTATTTGGCCAAATGGAAAGGTGCAAGAATGAGTAAAGAGTCATGACTGAAAAAAAGGAGTATATTAAAATTTTGAAAATATTTCAGATGTTCTTGGAGTTTTTCTTGTAGAAAGTCGATGAAATGGATTTCTAAGTGAACAGCAAAATACTATGCAACGAGAAAAGGACCTCCATGATATACTATTTGGCCTCAAGGAAAAGTAAGTCAATCAAAGATTAGCGTACATTTGTCATTTGTCAGTATGTAAGGGTTTTTTTAAAACACAATCTTTTAGATTGTGTTTTTTTTTCCCGCTGTCATATGATGAGAAATTTGAACTCACTACTTTAAATGAAATTCAATATATTCTGAGAACAGCAAAAATAAACAATGTAACATGTTGTAGAAGTTATTCTATACTTTGGATTGTGTAAATTAATTTGTATTCCCATTCTCTGACACTTACTTTCCTTTTTTCATCTTCTTTCAGCTCTTTTTACTCACTTATAATGTCTTTCTCTCACTCTCTGTAACCCCCGTTCCCTTACTCCACTTCTTTGACAACCCCTCATTTTCATTTCAACTGTGTGTATCCCGTCTCTCCCTTGCATAACTTTTCAGCTTTCAGTCTTTCTGCTTTTCTTCTCTTTTCCGTATTTTCCTCCTTTGCTCTTTTAGTAATTCCTGTTTACTCACTCAGCAGTATTATTGCACTCTATCACTATAAATCACCCACTCTCCTTAGCTTATCTTTGTTTGCTCTTTACTTTTGACCTCTTCACTCTGTTTTTCGTTAACTACTTCTATGTCCTCAGTGCCTCACTCTACTTGTGTTATTTTCACTTGTGTTTATCTACCTTCTATCACTTCTTTTACAACAACTTCACTGCTCCTCTCTCATCGTTCTTCATCCCATTTCTTTTACTCTGGTTCCGTTACTATCCATCATTTCCTTTCTTTTAATGTCCTTCTCTTTACTTTCATCACCAAATTATTTTCTCTCAGTACCACTGTTTTAGTCGTCTTCTCCTCTCTTTCCTTTTTTTTGCAGATTTACTTTTTTCTTTTCTCACTCATTGTACTCCACCTCACTCAGTTTTTCTCTTAGTATGTCTACGTTATAAATTCCTCAGTCCATTTCCTTCAATTGTTGTATATTATTCTGTCTCCCTTCATCCTTTCACTGTATGACTGTTCTTCTCTTACTCTCAGTTATCTTCTATTCCTCATTCTTCTAAATGCATCCTTAATTAGACTGTTTTCTGTCTCAGTCATTATCTTTTTACTTACTTCTGTTTCCTGATTTAGTTTTGCTAACTCACATTGTTTTAGTATCTTTCTTACCTTCAGTTCATTTCTCTGTACTTCTCTCTCTTTTTCTTAGTGAATCTATATGCCTTACTCTTTGTAATTTGCTCTCCTTCTATTTCTTTTTCCCTCTTTTTGTCCTTCTACCTTAGTTTATTTCCCTTTTTGTGTTCTTCACTCTCACTTTATCTCTAAATAGAGTGTTATGATGTTTTTAGCTCTTCATTTGTATCTTTTAATTTAAAATACATATTTTACTAATTATAACTGATTTTTTCTTCTCTCTTTCACAGATACCAACTGTAGTAAAAAAAATTAAAGTTACATTTATTATATGGTAAGTATGACTAAAAAAATGTAGTTTGTTATCACCCTTTGCTTTAAGGTCACTAACATTTTCTCAATCTACCTCACTCCTGTGTTTTTACTCTGCTTCCTTCACTTATTCTTATTCTCCATGTTTACTCCCCTTTCCCTATTTACCCTCTCATATTCAACTTCTTTTCATCCCTATTCTTTACTTCACTTACCCTCTGTTCCCTTCTTTTGCTTCTTCACTCATTCTCTTTTTCTTAATTATTTACCTTACTCCTACACATATAGCTCACCCCCCTCTCAACACATGCACACACCTGTAACATACACCCACACACACACCACACACACACCTCATACACACAAAAAACCTCCCACACACACTCTTCAAAAACACACACACATTCCATACACACACATACATCGAACACATATACACCCCACACTCATACACTTTTCATACATATTTCACACACCCTCATTTCTACCCACACCAAAACAGTCCACACAACCACACCCACAGACACACCTTACACACCCAAACTCCTACCTACATCCACTGGCTCCCTGTAAGTCACACACATTGCATTACTTAACTTTTTTTGCTGTTTTACTCAAGCCCATTCAGGTACTGTTTCCTTTACTCTCTATGTCCACTCTCTATGTCACTCACCATGTGTTATCCTAATTCAATATTTCTCCCTCTTTCACCCCTCTTTACTTATACTATGGGTAGCGCACCGGGGAGCGTAACAAGGGGAAAACCAAGAGAAACAGTAAAATAATGTTTTAGAGTGCTTTGAGGTAGGGTAGCTGTTGTGTTGTGTGGGTGATTTACTCACTGCACTCCTTCCACTCCTTTTCTCAGTCCCTCTGTTCTCACAGTTCCTCACTCCCGTTCACTCAGTCCGTCTCTCTTACTCTAATTGTCTCTGTCTCTTCACTCTTTCACTACTTGTTCATTATGTTTTCTCCCTGAAGTTCAAGCACACTACGTTATTTACATTTCTTTGCTGCTTCAATTATTCCCTTTCTGTTACTTCTTCTTTTCTTCTTTCAGTTTTTTCTCTCTGTCAATCCACATGTTTTAGCTTTAGTCGATTTTATCCATCTTATTTCATACCTCTTTAGTTATGGACACTACCTTTTTCTCTCTCTCCCTCACCAGTGTTATTTAAATCTGGTTCCGTTATTACCTTTTATTTGTACATAATTTTTTCACTTTCCTTTTACTCTTTACAGCCACTCACATTCTTCATGTGCTTCTGCTTTAGTATTATTCTTCTCTCTTTCTTTGTTTCACAGCCTTATATTTTTTTCATTTTCTCTCTTACATTTTCTTATATCTTTTACACTGTTTTACTATGTATTATACAGTACCTCTGTGTTGCTCTCGCTTGCTGTCTGTCTCTTAACATTACTCTCTCTTTCTCTTTCTCTTATGCTCTCCTTCTCTTGTTTTTTTTTCTTGTTTTTTTTATTGCGCTAACGGGGCGCTCTCCGGTGCGCGCACCGGGAAGCGCACCTATGAGAAAAATGAAGTCAAGAGTGCTAAAAATGTTAGTAATTTTTTAGAAATGGGAGGTAGTTCTGAAAAGAACTTTTTTTTAATGTTTTTGTTGTTTTATATATTTTTTTCATTTTTCTGAACATTTTTTATTTTTTTGTATTTTTTGAACAATTTTATGTTTTTTTGGGTTTTTTGGGGGGGGAACAACGAAAAACAGGCATTAGAAAGGGCTCAACAGGAGCAAAAAAAAAATATTATTTCTTGGGGCGTTTTGAGCACTTGTGGTTTTCAAACGCTCTATTAATTAAAATGATACTCATATTCCCATATGAAATTAGTTCACCACAGTAAATGCACACTAGCTTCATGTGCACAAAATTCTGTTGAATGTTTGGGACCGTCTCCCTCGCCTCTGGTCCCGATAGAGTTACCTGCGACGATGTACTGGCCACAGGAGTTGGTAGGTTATCTTGGCAGTGACGCAGCTCAGCAGCGCTGTAATTGTTTGGATGCCACCTCTGCATGTGGCGGTGCATAGTATAGTTACCAAAACTATACTTTTTGTTTGTACCTCTAGACAAAACATCTTTACAAATGAGGCATGTCACATATCGGGCATTGACCTTTTTTTGGTCTCGAGGAAAAGAAAAAAATTGCCATATAAAATGGTCTTTGTGGTGTGATTTGCGGGGCTGTTCAGGCAAGAACTGCCTCCGCTCTACGTCCTCTTCCTCTTCTTCTTCCTCTTCCTCTGGGTTTGGAAGGAACTGCGCAGGTGGTCCTTCCTTCCTAGGTGGTTGTGGTGGGGGTGGGGGACCACCAGCTGCAGCTACTACAGATGCCATTATTTCAACAAGGAGAAACAGGTCTTCCTCTCACAAAGATGAAAGTCAGAGTGAGGAAAAAAGGAGGGGTTTTGATCATTTGGGAAAAAAATAGTTCTAAACCAATGAAAATTGTTATTTACAGGTCACATGACCTATTACGCTTACGTTACGCGTCCTGCTCCGCGCCCGGAGCGCTTCCGGGGTGCTGCGCTTCGTGCCTCGTTCGCGCTCCAGGGCACTTCCGAGTGCGCGAACGCGGCGCATCATAAGACGCATTACGCGGCAACGCGATACGTCGCGCTTACGCGACGCGTCACGATGTTGTTCTCGAACGCGGCAGTTGTGCAAACGGGACGTTTCCCGGTGCGCGGACCGGGTCGCGGCATAAAATTGTGCTAACGGGAAGCTACCCGGTGCGCGAACCGGTAGCGAAACTAAAAAAAAATATATATATATATACATAAAAAATTATATTAAATACATATAAAATATATTTTTCCTTTAAAAAAAGAATACATTTAACAGCTTTTAATATTTGCTATTAAAAAACCATTGAAATTCACAGAAAAAACCATAGGTTATAGACCATATATAGTTAGGAATTAGCATTTACAAAACCTTGAAAATTCACTGAAAAAACCATAGGTTATAGACCATATATAGTTAGGAATTAGCATTTTTAAAACCTTATTTTACTCACACAAAACCATTGAAATTCGCATATATAGTTAGTTGCACTAACTATATATTTCGCGCACCCGCAATCCACTGCTGATGATGTCACATATTACATCATTCATGACATGGTCAGTGACATCACTGATGACATCACTGATGACATCTCAAATGACATCACTGATGACATCACTGATAACATCTCATTTGATATGACTGATCACATCACTGATGATATCATTCATGTGACAATACAATGCATCTCCTCACATTTTAATATAACCTCTGTTTCACCCAGTGTTAAAAAGAGAGTATAATTTTTGAAACCATTGACACACCAATACTAGTTACTACATACGCACTCACTGATTGCTACGTCTACACACACCTTCACTCATTCACCCATACAATCATTCATACATACAATCACTCATCTTTACAACACTATCATATGCACTCATACACCTATACAGACACTCACAGTCTGCCACTCATCCATGGAGTTACTCACACACCTAGTCAGTCCTGTAAAGAATCAATGACACTTCCATTTTCTTGTCTATACAGTTAAACATAGAGCACCTTACATTTTCAAACATATACTAACACATACTTACCTTCTTATACAATCATTGATACAAGTACAGATTGATCTGCACAGAGTCACACACCTCCCAGCTAGCCACACACACACTCAGTCTCCCATACAAATACTTGGGCAATCAATCAATAACCCATATAGTTACTGATATAGCTACTGATCAACACATGCAGCAGTTTACAGAACAACAGACATAATGATGCACAAATTAAGACAGTTTAGTCACTAACCCATGCAGTCAGTGAGACACATTTAATCACTCACTCATACAGTCAGTCATGCACCTACTAAATCCTTCGTCCAGACACTTACACATCCACTCATTCTTCAATATGTAAGACATATTTAAACTTTATAGAAACAAAAAATCACTGGATGTTGTTATCAGTGATGTCATCAGTGATGTCATTTGAGATGTCATCAGTGATGTCATCAGTGATGTCACTGACCATGTCATGAATGATGTAATATGTGACATCATCAGCAGTGGATTGCGGGTGCGCGATATATAGTTAGTGCAACTAACTATATATGGAATTTCAATGGTTTTGTGTGAGTAAAATAAGGTTTTCTAAATGCTAATTCCTAACTATATATGGTCTATAACCTATGGTTTTTTCAGTGAATATATATATATATATATATATATATATTACCTACTGGCGGTCGCCAGTAGGTATATATAGCTAGGATTTTTTCTCTATGGGATTTTTGAAAATTCTATGTCTAATAACTTTGGCGTTTGTGGACGGAATTGGCTGACATTTTCAGGAAAATGGCACATTTTGTTTCTGAGCAGCCCTTGAAAATTTGGGGGGGGTTAGTCAAGGGGGGGCCGAGAAAAAAGGGGGGTCCCAAAACGTGTTTTTAACATTGAGTTTTCCATAGGGCGGTTGGCCTCACTTTTAGCCCGAACGGCTGAATGGATTTGCACGAAACTTGGCAAAATTGTAGGGACTGGTAGCCCGATGTGCCTTTTGTAGGTCTCAATATATGTGCTACAGTGGATTTTGAGAAATTAACGTTTAAAAAAAGATATATATCTGTAACAGCGGACCTGGCAGCGTCCCAGGACGCGTACTTTACGCGCAACGGAGCTTTGTGAAGCGAAGCTGATTGGTTCTCCGGCGTCTGTCAACATTCCAAAAAGTCCGTAGCGGCCGCCATCTTGTCTCTCGGTAGGATCGAGAGACAAGAGGAGGTCAAAACAAAGGGGGAAATAACTATAAGGGGGCATAGTAGATCCTCGCTGACCCCCTAGGTTTGATGTGGAGGTTTTAAAAGGGCCCCGCGGGGCAAAAAATAATAATAATAATAATAATCGAACGGCTGAATGGATTTGCACGAAACTTGGCAAAATATTAGGGACTGGTAGCCCGATGTGCCTTTGCTAGGTCTCAATATATATGCTCCAGTGGATTTTGAGAAATTAACGTTCAAAAAAAGATATATATCTGTAACAGCGCTCCGCTTCGCGTAACGGAGGTTTGCGAAGCTGATTGGTCATTCTGTCACTGGGCTATAGTTGGGCTACATCTGGCTGATATTTGGGCTACATTTGTTTTTTTGTGTGTCTGGCGGCCATCTTTGGGCTACATTGGGCTACATTGGGCTTCATTGGGCTACATTGGGCTACATTTGGGCTCCAACATATATATAGGCCAATGTAGCCCAATATATATTTTTCAAAGTTAATTTTCGTAAAAACCACTGGAGCATATATCTTGAGACATAGCAAAGGCACATCGGGCTACCAGTCCCTACAATTTTGCCAAGTTTCGTGGAAATCCATTCAGCCGTTCGAGCTAAAAGTGAGTCCAACCGCCCTATGGAAATGAAGGAAATGAATGGGTAATTTGTAATTAGCAAATAGCTAATCGCAAACTAGGAATGGTAAAGAATCGCTATTTATTCCTTAAAGTTCGCTATTTAGGAAATGCAAAAAACTTTGATGATACATATGGCGGTTCATCTCTAACAAGATAAGAAGCATAGGGATACATTTATGATGACTGGCGCATCACCAGGGATGTGTTAGTCATTCTGTGCCGCTGTTCCGTCACCTATGGTGTGCTGCATTTACAATGCGGCGCATCATGGGGCAAAAACAGCACAGATGCGTGATGTATCTGTGCCGTAAAGGTGGCGCATTGCTGGAGTTGTATCGCAAGTGTGATGAAGCTCCAGCAAGGGTCGGGGGTGCCCCTGTCGCAGGGTTTCTGTTCTCACACAGAACTGTGGACAGAGGATTGGAACCTCGACGAATTAGGGTGTCCCAAAACTCACGTTAGTAATCAAAACTCCTTAGCAAGCTAGGTACAGTGTCACATTGGATATAACAAACTCTCAATGTTTAGACAATCCAGAATATGAACTTATAGTACCTCAGGATACGTGGAACTCATGAACAGTCGGTCGTTATATATTTCTTAGAAACCAGAACATGGAGTTAAGAAGAACACATGTGTATTTGAAATGTTTATTTACTAATGCCGTCTTCTCAGGCGTAGTATCTTAGATAATACAAGTACACATATTATCAGTAGCAAAATTACCAGCATAGTTACTAGTACATAAAAAGCGAATGGTGATAGTATGTTAACATGCTGTAAATGAATAAGAGTTAGCAACACTTATAAGCAGCCGGTGAGGCAGGGAGGCGGGGAGGGGGAGAAGCAGGGTGGAGAATACAAGTACACATATTATCAGTAGCAAAATTACCAGCATAGTTACTAGTACATAAAAAGCGAATGGTGACAGTATGTTAACATGCTGTAAATGAACACTTATAAGCAGCCGCGGGCCGTGGAGGGAGTTACGGTGGGGCAGGGAGGCGGGGAGGGGGAGGGGCAAGGTAGAGAGGGCTCCACCCTGCTTCTCCCCCTCCCCGCCTCCCTGCCTCACCGTAACTCCCTCCACGGCCCGCGGCTGCTTATATCTCACCCTCCCTAATACACATATTATATTATTTGCTAAGAAGGTCTCTTTGTGTTGGTTTAGGGCGTGCCCATACTTTAGTGTCTTAGATTTGAAGGAATCACATCAGCAAACACCAGCTCTCTCTTCATGTGAACCGCATCAACTGTTGTGTATGTGTGTTCGGCAAAGCAATATAAAACCCGCCTCATGCCCAGAATTGGCAGAAGTTGCACTTATGTTATGAGTATGAAGTCGTGGAGATCAGACCTCATAACAATTCTGTATCGTGTTGTTCTTGAAACTTTAGCACTCGCTGTACAGATATAGTTTAACAAGCAAAGCAGATAGTAGAGCAATAACATATTATTCTTATGTAAACCACGATGAACTACTAGGTGGAAAGCTAAAGCAACAACTAAGTGTCGTGTGCAGGAGTTGCAAAAAAGGAAAAATGGCGTTTAAACCGGTAATGAGCCCATGCTAACTTAACACGGTGTAAAGATATCCAGGACCTAGATGACACCTCCCCATGATCCGGAAACGAACTGAATAAGATAATAGAAGTGCCATCTCATGAGAGCAGATTGCAAGTTTATATGTGGACGGTCCGCAAGGTAAAGCATTAAAAACTAGGAAAATTTAATGCTAAAGAAAAATAAAACAGCCAAGTACTTTATCGAGTCTTAAGCCAATAGGCAAGGTAAATAATAAAAACTTGACAAATAAGTCAATGAATTGTCAATGAAATGCTAGTACTCAGCATATCAAACATGAAAAAGGTCTATGACATAACTGTGTATGCAAAATAAGCTGCAACAGCCTCCAATAGGAAGTCACCGTCTTCATCCGAAAACAGTTCAGCCATCCAATTTAAAAGCGGAAAAGAACATACGTGCTCTCCCAGCACCGGATCCTCTATCACCATCAGAGGACAGCTCGGTGGGTTTTCAAGAAAGCTCTGTTCCAAGAAAGACTGTGCTGCCGCCAGTAAATTCAAGGGACCAAGTAGTCCATGCATCAATGCCACAGCCATAATCCTTTCGCCAGGACAAACCAACTCGTGAGTAATGATAGGAGTCATCAGCTGATTAAAGTCGACGTCAGGAGAAACCGGTCCGCAGAGACACAAATCAATGGCCCAATCGAAATCACAGGTCAGGCAGTGAAATACAGGCTGGACACAGGTGAAGTAGGAGAATCGAAAAGATAATCCATATGCCGTGCTTAATATCGCCAACGGCATTGTGCCATAATATTCTAGCATGCGATTGCGGAACAGTGTCAGCAGCTGCAGGGTGGGAGGTTGCATAGGAGGGACATCCATATTTAAAAATGTAAAAAAGCACAAGAGCGTCCGCTGGTAATGCAAGTAAAAATGCCAATCCACGAACCAGAGTGGAGAAAATAGAATGAAAGGAAGCAGGGATGACTCCAAAGATTTTCTCAAATGAAGTCACGAGACCACTGGTAACAACTTTAAAAAAGTGCGCCAGGGTCTTTGTGGAGGATGCGTTAAAGATAGTCGGAACCATCTTGCTGAAATTGAAAGGCAAATCTGAATTGAAAAGGGTCTGCACCTCTGTACGGGTGTTCGCTATGTGAAGCACGAAAGTTTCACGGGCCGAACTCAAGGCCACCTCTCTCTGAGACAAAAGAGCTCTTATTCTTGCCATGCCGTTGAAATCTGTCCCAAGGTTGGTATTTGTGGCCAGATTGAAAACTCCCTATGTTCATGTGTGGGAGGAAATAGAACATTTCTGCAGCAAATAACCCGTTCACTTACTGTTACGATAAAAGGAATACTTTTAATTAACTCAGAACAATCTTCATTATTGAGCATCAAATAACTACCATTTTCCAACAACTTGAACGTGGGGATGATAGCAGGAACTGGCGTGCCTTGCAACACGCAAGCCATATTTGGTCGGTGTTTGTTGCATGAACCGTGTAACTGTATGTGCCTACACATTAGTGAATGATCTGGCGTCTCAGTGCATTCCTCTCCATTCAGATAAACTTCTTGATCATCTTTGAAACATCTGTATGTGTATGGAAGCGACCAGACCTCATGAAGAAAAGCACTACCTAAAGGTTCATAACGACCTATTGGTATATATTTCATACAATTTGAAAACTTATATAAAGCAAAAGGCAGCGTTATTAAACCGTGGATAAGGCACGTTGCCAAAAAACCCGCAACCCTCTGCTGATGATGTCACTGAGCATGTCATGAATGATGTAATATGTGACATCATCAGCAGTGGATTACGGGTAATAGTATCTCTAGTTTACTCCCCTATAGCTGTCTTTCTTTTAACATAAGTGTCTGTTTCCTTCCCTTATACGTACTGTTTTTGGTTCGCTTCTGGTTCGCGTACCGGCGAGCGAACTGGGAAGCGAACTAAGAGAAATAGAGGTTGGCACAGTTCCAAATATTGTACCAATTTTTTAATAACGGGGAGGTAGTTCTGAAAAGAACTTTTTTTTTATTGTTTTTGTTGTTTTATATTTTTTTATTATTTTTCGGAACATTTTTTTACTTTTTTTGAATTTTTCTGAACAGTTTTATATTTTTTGGGGTTTTTCTTGGAGGGGGCAATGAAAACGATTCATTGTAAAGGGCTCAACAGGAGCAACAAAACAAAAAAAGAAGTATTTATTATTTTGGGCGTTTCGTACAAACTTGCATATGATAGTCAATAGCTCTGTTGATCAGAGTGATGCTTTTTTCTCCGTAGGAAATGAATCCATCGCAAAATACGCAGATGTGTTTTACTTCACCAAATTTCATTTGCATATTTGGCACCATCTCCCTGCCCTCTGGTCCCGTTACTTCCGGTACAACAGATCTTCTGGCCATAATAGGGAGATTATCTAGGTCGGTCCGAAACTGTGCAGCACTGTAGTTGTTAGGATGCCACCTAGTCATATGGCGATGCATTGTGTAGTTTCCGAAACTGTATTTTTTCTCGGTTCCTCTGGACAGTCTATCTTGACATATAAGGCAAGTTACGTATCTTGCATTTACTTTTTTATGACCTTTGGGAATTTAAAAAAATTGCCAAATGAAGTTTTCTTTCCGGTGAGACGTCCTGGGCTGCTCAGGCAAAAACTGCCTCTCTTCGTGCTCGTCGTCCTGTTCCTCTTCTTCCTCTTCTTGTTGAATTATAACTTGAGCAGGTGGTCCACTCTTCCTTGGATGTGGTGGAGGTGGTGGGGAAGCACCAGCTGAAGCTACTAAAGAAGCCATTGCTCAGTGATCACAAAGGGTCTTTCTCTCACAATGATGAAAGTCAGAGTGAGGAAAGAAGGAGGGATTTTCATCATTTGGGAAAAACAAGAGTTCTCAACCAATCAAAAGTGTTCATTTTAGATTATATGACCTAGTCTTACATCATTAGGAAACCAAAAGTGAAATGAACCAATGAAAAGTGTTATTACCAAGTCACATGACTTGCTGTGTTTACGTTAAGCGCTTTGCAGGGCCTCCCGGTTTGCTTCCAGAAACCTGCGCTTTGCGACTCGCTTCGCGTACCAGTTCGCTAACGTAGCACGTCATATGACGTATCACGCGACAACGTGAAACGTCATGCGGACGGGAGGCGTCACGATGTTGTTTTCTAACGCGGCACTTGCGGTAAAGAAACGTTTACCGGCTCGCGGTCTATTTCGCGGCATCAAGGTCAGCTAACGGGAAGCTTCCCGATTCGCGAAGCGGGAACGAAGAAAAAAAAATATTTTAAAAAAAAATTATTCATAAACATATAAAATATATTTTTGGATTTAAAGAAGAATACATTTTACAGCTACAGATATTAGCTGTTAAAAAACCAATGAAATTCACAGAAAAAACCATAGGTTATATACCATATATAGTTAGGAATTAGCATTTACAAAACCTTGAAAATTCACTGAAAAAACCATAGGTTATAGACCATATATAGTTAGGAATTAGCATTTAGAAAACCTTATTTTACTCACACAAAACCATTGAAATTCCATATATAGTTAGTTGCACTAACTATATATCGCGCACCCGCAATCCACTGCTGATGATGTCACATATTACATCATTCATGACATGGTCAGTGACATCACTGATGACATCACTGATGACATCTCAAATGACATCACTGATGACATCACTGATAACAACATCCAGTGATTTTTTGTTTCTATAAAGTTTAAATATGTCTTACATATTGAAGAATGAGTGGATGTGTAAGTGTCTGGACGAAGGATTTAGTAGGTGCATGACTGACTGTATGAGTGAGTGATTAAATGTGTCTCACTGACTGCATGGGTTAGTGACTAAACTGTCTTAATTTGTGCATCATTATGTCTGTTGTTCTGTAAACTGCTGCATGTGTTGATCAGTAGCTATATGAGTAACTATATGGGTTATTGATTGATTGCCCAAGTATTTGTATGGGAGACTGAGTGTGTGTGTGGCTAGCTGGGAGGTGTGTGACTCTGTGCAGATCAATCTGTACTTGTATCAATGATTGTATAAGAAGGTAAGTATGTGTTAGTATATGTTTGAAAATGTAAGGTGCTCTATGTTTAACTGTATAGACAAGAAAATGGAAGTGTCATTGATTCTTTACAGGACTGACTAGGTGTGTGAGTAACTCCATGGATGAGTGGCAGACTGTGAGTGTCTGTATAGGTGTATGAGTGCAGTGATAGATCCATTCAGCCGTTCGGGCTAAAAGTGAGGCCAACCGCCCTATGGAAAACTCAATGTTAAAAACACGTTTTGGGACCCCCCTTTTTTCTCGGCCCCCCCTTGACTAACCCCCCCCAAATTTTCAAGGGCTGCTCAGAAACAAAATGTGCCATTTTCCTGAAAATTTCAGCCAATTCCGTCCACAAACGCCAAAGTTATTAGACATAGAATTTTCAAAAATCCCATAGAGAAAAAATCCTAGCTATATATACCTACTGGCGACCGCCAGTAGGTAATATATATATATATATATATATATATATATATTCACTGAAAAAACCATAGGTTATAGACCATATATAGTTAGGAATTAGCATTTAGAAAACCTTATTTTACTCACACAAAACCATTGAAATTCCATATATAGTTAGTTGCACTAACTATATATCGCGCACCCGCAATCCACTGCTGATGATGTCACATATTACATCATTCATGACATGGTCAGTGACATCACTGATGACATCACTGATGACATCTCAAATGACATCACTGATGACATCACTGATGACATCTCATTTGACATCAATGACCACATCACTGATGATATCATTCATGTGACAATACAATGCATCTCCTCACATTTTAATATAACCTCTGTTTCACCCAGTGTTAAAAAGAGAGTATAATTTTTGAAACCATTGACACACCAATACTAGTTACTACATACGCACTCACTGATTGCTACGTCTACACACACCTTCACTCATTCACCCATACAATCATTCATACATACAATCACTCATCTTTACAACACTATCATATGCACTCATACACCTATACAGACACTCACAGTCTGCCACTCATCCATGGAGTTACTCACACACCTAGTCAGTCCTGTAAAGAATCAATGACACTTCCATTGTCTTGTCTATACAGTTAAACATAGAGCACCTTACATTTTCAAACATATACTAACACATACTTACCTTCTTATACAATCATTGATACAAGTACAGATTGATCTGCACAGAGTCACACACCTCCCAGCTAGCCACACACACACTCAGTCTCCCATACAAATACTTGGGCAATCAATCAATAACCCATATAGTTACTCATATAGCTACTGATCAACACATGCAGCAGTTTACAGAACAACAGACATAATGATGCACAAATTAAGACAGTTTAGTCACTAACCCATGCAGTCAGTGAGACACATTTAATCACTCACTCATACAGTCAGTCATGCACCTACTAAATCCTTCGTCCAGACACTTACACATCCACTCATTCTTCAATATGTAACACATATTTAAACTTTATAGAAACAAAAAATCACTGGATGTTGTTATCAGTGATGTCATCAGTGATGTCATTTGAGATGTCATCAGTGATGTCATCAGTGATGTCACTGACCATGTCATGAATGATGTAATATGTAACATCATCAGCAGTGGATTGCGGGTGCGCGATATATAGTTAGTGCAACTAACTATATATGGAATTTCAATGGTTTTGTGTGAGTAAAATAAGGTTTTCTAAATGCTAATTCCTAACTATATATGGTCTATAACCTATGGTTTTTTCAGTGAATTTTCAAGGTTTTGTAAATGCTAATTCCTAACTATATATGGTCTATAACCTATGGTTTTTTCTGTGAATATATATATATATATCATCGTTTCCACTTCCTCCAAATTGACCGGGACCCAAAACAGCGGTGCACCACAGGGTCAGAGGTTTACCTGTCAAATGTATCCACTTTCACCAAGCACAAAACAGTTGCGCCAATGCACTCCAATCCAAGCAATAGTCACCACTTCAGTAAACTTCTCTGTAGTTCAAGGAATATTTATTTCAATCCATTTCCAGCATGTTAAATCATAGCAGTGGAAAAAACAACCCAGTGTTTTTGCACTGCTATGATTTAACATGCTGGAAATGGATTGAAATAAATATTTGTAAAAAAAAAAAAGAGTGGAAACTCACCTGTTATTAGAGTGCAGTCTCAAATCTTGGGAAACTTGTGGACCTATACAAGCGGCAGTTCCAGGCTGCGTGGGACTACGCACCGCCGAGAAAACAGTCTAGAACCTGCGAAAGTGAACTTTTGACTTTTGAAAAGGAATAGCAGGTACACTATGTAGGAATGCAGAGTTTTATCTGGGAGCTCAATGGAGACCTCGAAAAATAGTGTCCCACAAAATGTGCTTTAGGCAAACCTACTGGAGTGTAAAAAGTAATGCAAATGGCCACAACTCCCAGCGTGCATCATTGTTAAAGCGGCAAAAATGAGGCGCACCGGAAGCCACAAAAAGAAGAGGAACAGATACGCTAAATGGTGAAAGCATTGTGAAGCACCTAAAACACGGCCTCTGATTAGAAGCAGAAGGGCTTTGAAACGCCTAAGACCAGGGACGGCAGGAGGGGATGAAAAGCTGCCTTCCTTGTAAATAAAGAGTAGAAACTCTCTTGTTATTAGAGTGCGGTATCAAATCTTGGGAAACTTTTGGACATATACCAGCAGCAGTTCCAGGCCGCTTGGGACTATGCACCGCCGACAAAACAGTCTCGAACCTGCAAAAGTGAATTTTTGACTTTTGAAAAGAAATATCAGGTACACTATTATAGGAATGCAGAGTTTTATCTGGAAGCTCAACGGAGGGCTCGAAAAATAGTGTCCCAAAAAATGTGCTTCAGGCAAACCCACTGGAGGGTAAAAAGTAATACAAATGGCCACAACTCCCAGCGTGCATCATTGTTAAAGTGGCAAAAATGTGGCGTACCGGTAGCCATAAAAAGAAGAAAAACAGATACGCTGGAAAATGGTGAAAGCATCGTGAAGCGCATGAAAACACAGCCACTGATGAGAAGCAGAAGGGCTTTGAAACGCGTAAGGCCAGGGACGGCAGGCGGGGATGAAAAGCTGCATTCCTTGTAAAATAGAGTGGAAAATCACCTGTTATTAGAGTGCGGTCTCAAATCTTGGGAAACTTGTGAACATATACAATCGGCAGTTCCAGGATGCTTGCGCACCGCCGAGAAAACAGTCTTGAACCTGCGAGAGTGAACTTTTGACTTTTGAAAAGGAATAGCAGTTACACAATTGTAGGAATGCAGAGTTTTATCCGGTAGCTCAAAAGAGGGCTCGAAAAATACTAGTCTCCTAAAAAATGTATTACAGGCAAACCCACTGGAGGGTAAAAAGTAATGCAAATGGCCAGAACTCCCAGCACGCATCATTGTTAAAGTGGCAAAAATTTGGCGCACCGGAAGCCACAAAAAAAAGAGGAACAGATACGCTGGAAAATGGTGAAAGCATTGCGAAGCACCTAAAAACACGTCCTCTGATGAGAAGCAGAAGGGCTTTGAAACGCGTAAGGCCAGGGACGGCAGGAGGGGATGAAAAGCTGCATTCCTTGTAAATAAAGAGTGGAAACTCTCCTGGTAATAGAGTGTGGTATCAACTCTTGGGAAACTTGTGGAGATATACCAGCAGCAGTTCCAGGCCGCGTGGGTCTATGCACCTCCGAGAAAACAGTCTTGAACCTGCGAATGTGAACTTTTTACTTTTGAAAAGGAATAGCAGGTACACTATTGTAGGAATGCAGAGTTTTATCCGGGAGCTCAATGGAGGGCTCGAAAAATAGTGTGCCAAAAAATGTGCTTCAGGCAAACCCACTGGAGGGTAAAAAGTAATGCAAATGGCCACAACTCCCAGTGTGCATCATTGTTAAAGTGGCAAAAATGCGGCGCACCATAAGCCATAAAAAGAAGAGGAACAGATACGCTGGAAAATGGTGAAAGCATTGTCAAGCGCCTGAAAACAGGGCCTCTGATAAGAAGCAGAAGGGCTTTGAAGTGCGTACGGCCAGGTATGGTAGGAGGGGATGAAAAGCTGCATTGTTTGTAAATAAATAGTGGAAACTCACCTGTTATTAGAGTGCGGTCTCAAATCTTGGGAAACTTGTGGACCTATGCAAGCGGCAGTTCCAGACCGCGTGGGACTATGCACCGCCGAGAAAACAGTCTCGAACCTTCGAAAGTGAACTTTTGACTTTTGAAAAGGAGTAGCAGGTACACTATTGTAGGAATGCAGAGTTTTATCCGGGAGCTCAATGAAGGGCTCGAAAAATAGTGTCCCAAAAAATGTGCTTCAGGCAATCCCACTGGAGTGTAAAAAGTAATGCAAATGGCCACAACTCCCAGCGTGCATCATTGTTAAAGTGGCAAAAATGAGGCGCACCGGAAGCCACAAAAAGAAGAGGAACAGATACGCTAAATGGTGAAAGCATTGTGAAGCACCTAAAAACACGGCCTCTGATTAGAAGCAGAAGGGCTTTGAAACGCCTAAGGCCAGGGACGGCAGGATGGGATGAAAAGCTGCATTCCTTGTAAATAAAGAATAGAAACTCTCCTGTTATTAGAGTGCGGTATCAAATCTTGGGAAACTTGTGGACATATACCAGCAGCAGTTCGAGGCTGCGTGGGACTATGCACAGCCGACAAAACAGTCTCGAACCTGCGAAAGTGAAATTTTGAGTTTTGAAAAGGAATAGCAGGTACACTATTGTAGGAATGCAGAGTTTTATCCGGGAGCTCAATGGAGGACTCGCAAAACAGTGTCCCAAAAAATGTGCTTCAGGCAAACCCACTGGAGGGTAAAAAGTAATGCAAATGGCCACAACTCCCAGCGTGCATCATTGTTAAAGTGGCAAAAATGAGGCGCACCTGAAGCCACAAAAAGAAGAGGAGCAGATACGCTGGAAAATGATGAAAGCATTGTGAAGCACCTAAAAATAAGGCCTCTGATGAGAAGCAGAAGGGCTTTGAAACGCCTAAGGCCAGGGACGACAGGAGGGGATGAAAAGCTGCATTCCTTGTAAATAAAGAGTAGAAACTCTCCTGTTATTAGAGTGCGGTATCAAATCTTGGGAAACTTTTGGACATATACCAGCAGCAGTTCCAGGCCGCTTGGGACTATGCACCGCCGACAAAACAGTCTCGAACCTGCGAAAGTGAATTTTTGACTTTTGAAAAGGAATAGCAGGTACGCTATTATAGGAATGCAGAGTTTTATCCGGGAGCTCAACGGAGGGCTCGAAAAATAGTGTCCCAAAAAATGTGCTTCAGGCAAACCCACTGGAGGGTAAAAAGTAATGCAAATGGCTACAACTCCCAGCGTGCATCATTGTTAAAGTGGCAAAAATGCGGCGCACCGGAAGCCATAAAAAGAAGAGGAACACATACGCTGGAAAATGGTGAAAGCATTGTCAAGCGCTTGAAAACAGGGCCTCTGATGAGAAGCAGAAGGGCTTTAAAATGCGTAAGGCCAGGGACGGCAGGAGGGAATGAAAAGCTGCATTCCTTCTCAATAAAGAGTGGAAACTCACCTGTTATTAGAGTGCAGTCTCAAATCTTGGAAAACTTGTGGACCTATACAAGCGGTAGTTGCAGACCGCGTAGGACTACGCACCGCTGAGAAAATAGTCTCGAACCTGCGAAAGTGAACTTTTGACTTTTGAAAAGGAATAGCAGGTACACTATTGTAGGAATGCAGAGTTTTATCCGGGAGCTCAATGGAGGGCTCGAAAAATAGTGTCCCAAAAAATGTGCTTCAGGCAAACCCACTGGAGGGTAAAAAGTAATACAATTGGCTACAACTCCCAGCGTGCATCATTGTTAAAGTGGCAAAAATGCGGCGTACCGGTAGCCATAAAAAGAAGAAAAACAGAAACGCTGGAAAATGGTGAAAGCATCATGAAGCGCCTGAAAACACGGCCTCTGATGAGAAGCAGAAGGGCTTTGAAACGCGTAAGGCCAGGGACGGCAGGCGGGGATGAAAAGCTGCATTCCTTGTAAAATAGAGTGGAAAATCACCTGTTATTAGAGTGCGGTCTCAAATCTTGGGAAACTTGTGAACATATACAATCGGCAGTTCCAGGATGCATGCGCACCGCCGAGAAAACAGTCTTGAACCTGCGAGAGTGAACTTTTGACTTTTGAAAAGGAATAGCAGTTACACAATTGTAGGAATGCAGAGTTTTATCCGGTAGCTCAATGGAGGGCTCGAAAAATAGTCTCCTAAAAAATGTGTTACAGGCAAACCCACTGGAGGGTAAAAAGTAATGCAAAGGGCCAGAACTCCCAGCGTGCATCATTGTTAAAGTGGCAAAAATGAGGCGCACCGGAAGCCACAAAAAGAAGAGGAACAGATACGCTGGAAAATGGTGAAAGCATTGCGAAGCACCTAAAAACACGTCCTCTGATGAGAAGCAGAAGGGCTTTGAAACGCGTAAGGCCAGGGACGGCAGTAGGGGATGAAAAGCTGCATTCCTTGTAAATAAAGAGTGGAAACTCTCCTGGTATTAGAGTGTGGTATCAACTCTTGGGAAACTTGTGGAGATATACCAGCAGCAGTTCCAGGCCGCGTGGGACTATGCACCGCCGAGAAAACAGTCTTGAACCTGGGAAAGTGAACTTTTTACTTTTGAAAAGGAATAGCAGGTAAACTATTGTAGGAATGCAGAGTTTTATCCGGGAGCTCAATGGAGGGCTCAAAAAATAGTGTGCCAAAAAATGTGCTTCAGGCAAACCCACTGGAGGGTAAAAAGTAATGCAAAAGGCCACAACTCCCAGCGTGCATCATTGTTAAAGTGGCAAAAATGCGGCGCACCGGAAGCCATAAAAAGAAGAGGAACAGATACGCTGGAAAACGGTGAAAGCATTGTCAAGCGCCTGAAAACAGGGCCTCTGATAAGAAGCAGAAGGGCTTTGAAGTGCGTACGGCCAGGGACGGTAGGAGGGGATGAAAAGCTGCATTGTTTGTAAATAAAGAGTGGAAACTCACCTGTTATTAGAGTGCGGTCTCAAATCTTGGGAAACTTGTGGACCTATGCAAGCGGCAGTTCCAGACCGCGTGGGACTATGCACCGCCGAGAAAACAGTCTCGAACCTTCGAAAGTGAACTTTTGACTTTTGAAAAGGAGTAGCAAGTACACTATTGTAGGAATGCAGAGTTTTATCCGGGAGCTCAATGAAGGGCTCGAAAAATAGTGTCCCAAAAAATGTGCTTCAGGCAAACCCACTGGAGGGTAAAAAGTAAAGCAAATGGCCACAACTCCCAGCGTGCATCATTGTTAAAGTGCCAAAAATGCGGCGCACCGGAAGCCATAAAAAGAAGAAGAACAGATACGCTGGAAAAGGGCTAAAGCATCGTGAAGCACCTGAAAACACGGCCTCTGATGAGAAGCAGAAGGGCTTTGAAACGCGTAAGGCCAGGGACGGCAGGAGGGGATGAAAAGCTGCATTCCTTTTAAAAAATAGTGGAAACTCACTTGTTATTAGAGTGCGGTCTCAAATCTTGGGAAACTTGTGGACATGTACAAGCGGCAGTTCCAGGCCGCGTGCGCATCGCCGAGAAAACAGTGGTGAACCTGCAAGAGTGAACTTTTGACTTTTGAAAAGGAATAGCAGGTACACTATTGTAGGAATGCAGAGTTTTATCCTGGAGCTCAATGGACGGCTCGAAAAATAGTGTCCCAAAAAATGTGTTTCAGGCACACCCACTGGAGGCTAAAAAGTAATGCAAATGGCCACAACTCCCAGCATGCATCATTGTTAAAGTGGCAAAAATGCGGCGCACCGGAAGCCATAAAAAGAAGAGGAACAGATACGCTGGAAAATGGTGAAAGCATCGAGAAGCGCCAGAAAAAAACGGCCTCTGATTAGACGCAGAAGGGCTTTGAAATGCAATAAGGCCAGGGACGGCAGGAGGGGTGAAAAGCTGCATTCCTTGTAAACAAAGAGTGGAAACTCACCTGTTATTAGAGTGCGGTCGCAAACCTTGGAAAACTTGCGGACATATACAAGCGGCAGTTCCAGGCTGCTTGGGACTACGCACAGCCGAGAAAACATTCTTGAACCTGCGAAAGTGAACTTTTGACTTTTGAAAAGGAATAGCAGGTACACTATTGTAGGAATGCAGAGTTTTATCCGGGAGCTCAATGGAGGACTCGAAAAACAGTGTCCCAAAAAATGTGCTTCAGGCAAACCCACTGGAGGGTAAAAAGTAATGCAAATGGCCACAACTCCCAGCGTGCATCATTGTTAAAGTGGCAAAAATACGGCGCACCGGAAGCCAAAATAAGAAGAGGAACAGATACGCTGGAAAATGGTGAAAGCATCGTGAAGCGCCTGAAAACATGGCCTCTGATGAGAAGCAGAAGGGCTTTGAAACGCATAAGGCCAGGGACGGCAGGAGGGGATGAAAAGCTGCATTCCTTCTAAAAAAGAGTGGAAACTCACCTGTTATTAGAGTGCGGTCTCAAATCTTGGGAAACTTGTGGACCTATACAAGCGGCAGTTCCAGGCCGCGTGGGACTACGCATCGCCAACAAAACAGTCTCGAACCTGCGAAAGTGAACTTTTGACTTTTGAAAAGGAATAGCAGGTACACTATTGTAGGAATGCAGAGTTTTACCCCCGGCTTTTAACTGGTGGGAAGGGGGTGTGGCCCCCCTCCTGGATCCCTTGATGGCCCTGGGGACCACCATCCCCCAGGGCTGGCTCCTGCAATGTCCCCGGGTGCCTACCCCCGGGACACTGCTGTTTGCTATGGTTTTTGAAAGAGAGAGCAGGGAACCTGCTCTCTCTTTCAAAAACCAGAGCGGATTGCTTTTCTGCATGGGGAGCAGCATGTTAGCTGCTCCCCATGCAGAAAAGCAATGCTGGCTCCCGCAGGATACGGGGAGCCGGCAGGGACCGTGGGGGGCTTGGGCCCCCCCCCACGGCCCCCAACGAGGAGGGCCAGCCCCCAGTATGCGCCAGGGGGCTGCGTTGCAGAGAGGTGTAAAAAGGGGCATGGCCTCATTCCACCTCTCTACAAGGCAGCCCCCTGGCGCATACTGGAGGTTCCTGGTGGGCTAGTTGGCCCCCAGGGACCCCCAGTATGCAAGGGGAATTAGTTCCCCCTCTGCAAACACGCCAGGGGGCTGCATTGCAGAGAGGTGTATAAAGGGGCATGGCCTCATTACACCTCTCTGCAAGACAGCCCCCTGGCACATAGTGGAGGATCCTGGTGGGCTAGTTGGCTCCCAGGGACCCCCAGTATGCAAGGGGAATTAGTTCCCCCTCTGCAAACGCGCCAGGGGGCTGCCTTGCAGAGAGGTGTAAAAAGTGGCGTGGCCTCAGAACACCTCTCTGCAACGCAGCCCCCAGCGCATACTGGAGGTTCCTGGTGGGCTAGTTGTCCCCTAGGGACCCCCAGTATGCAAGGGGAATTATTTCCCCCTCTGCAAACGGACCAGGGGGCGCGTTTGCAGAGTGGTGCAGGGAGGGAGTGGAGCTTGAGGTGACGGATTGCACTACTCTGCAAACGCGACCCCTGGTGCGTTTGCAGAGGGGGAACTGATTCCCCTAGAAAAAATAGGGGTCCCTGGGGGCCAACTAGCCTACCAGGAACCTCCAGTATGCACCAGAAGGCGGCGTTGCAGAGACGTGTAAAGAGGCCACACTCCTTTTTACACTTCTCTGCAACGCAGCTCCCTGGAGCATACAGGAGGTTCCTAGTGGGCTAGTTGGCCCCCAGGGACCCCCAGTATTCAAGGGGACTTAATCCCCCAACTTAGAACGCGCCACGGGGCACGTTTGCACAGTGGTGAAGGTAGGGGGTGGTGCTTGAGGTGATGTCTGTGCAAACACACCATGTGGCGCATTTTAAGTTGGGGAATTAATTCCTTTTCAATCCAGAGGTACCCGAGGGGCCAACTAGCCCACCAGGTACCTCCAGTAAGCGCCACGGAGCTATGTTGCAGAGTGTTGTAAAAAGGGGCGTGGCCTCTGAACACCTCTCTGCAACGCAGCTCCCTGGCGCATAGTGGAGGTACCTGGTGGGCTAGTTGGTCCACAGGGGACCTCAGGAATGAAGAGGAATTAATTCATTAACTTAAAACTCGCCACAGGGCATGTTTGCAGACATGTCACCTCAGGTCACGCCCCTTTCCTTCATCAGTGAGCAAACGGGCCCCGTGGTGCGTTTTAAGATGGGGAAATAATTTTCTTTCAATACTGAGGGTCCCTGAGGGCCAAATAGCCCAACAGGTATCTCCAGTATGCGCCAGGGAGCTGCGTTATAGACAGTTGTTCAAGGTCATGCCCCTTTTTACACCTCTCTGCAATGCAGCTCTGTGATGCTTACTGGAGGTACCTGGTGGGCTAGTTTGACCCTAGGGATCCTTAGGATCGAAGGGGACTTAATCGCTCAACTTAGAATGGTGACAAGGCGAGTTTACACAGTGGTGAAGGGAGGGGAGGGGGCCTGATGTGATGTATGCAAACACGCCCTGTGGCGCATTTTAAGTTGGAGGAAAAATTCAACTTCAAACCTGAGGGACCATGGAGGCTAAGTAGTCCACCAGGTGCTTCCAGGAAGCGCCACTGCACTGCATTGCAGAGAGGTGGTGCATGCCGTGCCCCTTTTTACATCTCTCTGCTAAGCAGCTCTGTGGCGCATACTTTATGTAGTAGAAATTCCGATTTACTCACCTGTTATCAGGAGAGACCTCAGTGCTGCATATTTGAGCCCAGTATGGATCCTCAAAAGTAATTCGAACATACTTACCAGTAACTTGAATTTCCTTCCATAGGCTAACATTGACTTGTTTCACTTGGAAATTCTTCTAAGTGTGGAGTTTTGGAACTTTGAAAAATTCCTCTAAAATCAGCCGAACTACGAATTCCTATTTACTCACCTGTTATCAGGAGAGACCTCAGTGCTACATCTTTCAGCCCACTACTGATCCTGAAAAGTAATTCTAACCGTACTTACAGTAACTTGAATTTCCTTCAATAGGCTAACATTGACTGGTTTCACTTGGAAATTCTTCTAAGTGTGGAGTTTTGGTACTTTAAAAAATTCCTCTAAAATTAGCCGAACTAGGAATTCTGATTTACTTACCTGTTATCAGGTGAGACCTCAGTGCTGCATCTTTCAGCCCACTACTGATCCTGAAAAGTAATTCTAACCATACTTACCAGTAACTTGAATTTCCTTCCATAGGATATCATTGCCTGCTATATAAAATATATATAAATATATATAAATTAAAAAACATATAAAATACAAAAATAAATATTACAATTTCAATATTTTTAAAACCATTTTTTTCAATTTATATTAAAAATATGTGATGTAATTAAAAAAATTAAATATCTAAAAATAAATACTTTAACCCCCTTCCCTGCTGATGATGAGCTCAGCTCGTCATGGCACACACTGCTCGTGTGCTGATGACGAGCTCAGCTCGTCATCACACCCACCCCTGGAAATCCATCTGGTGCGGGCACCAGAGGAATTCCCTCTTCTCCCCCAGAGCCTCGGGAGCTGGGGAAGAGCTTCCCCAGCTCCCGAGGACCACCTGGTTTCCCTGAATTGACGGTCAGCGCGCACGTCGCGCTGACGTCATTTCAGTGAAACCGAAACTGAAATGAGCCAAGAGGCTCATTTCAGTTTCCCTTTCTTCGTGCTCAGGGGGCTATCTCAGCTCCCTGAGCACGTAGAAAGACGGGAGAGGTATCAGAGGAGGGCAATCCCCAAGCAGGGATCCACCCACTAGACCCCAGGGAGGGGGGAGCGGCCCCTTGGGCAAGGGCCTTTGCTCCCCCAATTCTATTTCGATTTTTTTTAGTCTTTTTGCCCCCCCTGGGAGGGCAAAAAGCCCACTAGACACCAGGGATTTTACAATAAATTTAAAATAAGGGTGGGGGCTGCCCAAAAAGGGCATGCCCAAGCCCCCATCCCCCCCACAATTGTTACAGTCTTTCTGCCGCCCCTGGGGGGCAGATGGGGCATTTGCTCCATATCTGCCCTTTCGGGGGAAGAAAGCCCACTAAACACCAGGGATTTCTTTTTTGAATTTTTTTTTAGGGTGGGGGCTGCCCAAAATGGGCATGCCCATGCCCCCACCCACCCCCCACAATTGTTACAGTCTTTCTGGCCCCCCCAGGGGGCAGATGGGGTATTGGCCCCTAATCTGCCCCTTCGGGGGGGGCGGAAAGCCCACTAGACACCAGGTTTTTTTTAGATAGTAAAAGTAAGGGTGGGGGCTGCCCAAAATGGGCATGCCCATGCCCCCCCCCGGAATCATTACAGTCTTTCTGCCCCCCCGGGGGTCAGATGGGGCATTGGCCCCTAATCTGCCGCTTTGGGGGGTGGGGCAGAAAGCCCACTAAACACCAGGGTTTTGTTTTTTGACTTTTTTTAGGGTGGAGGCTGCCCAAAACGGGCACGCCAATACCCCCACCCACCCGCCAACATTACAGCCTTTCTGCACCCCCTGGGTGGTAGATGGGGGCAGTAGCCCCCAATCTGCCACCCCCGGGGTGGGCAAAAAGCCCACTAGACAGCAGGGATTTTTTGGGGCACATTTTTATTAGGGTGGGGGCAACAGCATTCCCCTTTTTGGGCAGACCCCACCCTAATTAAAATGTGCACAAAAAACTCCCTGGCATCTAGTGGACTTTCTGACCCCCGTGGGGAGCAGATGGGGGCATTACCCCCCAATCTGCCCAGCCGGGGGTGGCAAAAAGCCCACTAGATGCCTGGGATTTTTTGGGGGGAAATTTGAAATAGGGTGGGGCTGCTCAAAACGGGCATGCCCATGCCCCCACCCCCTCCCCCGCAACAATTACAGCCTTCCTGCCCCCCTGGGGGGGCAAAAAGTCCACTAGACACCAGGGTTTTTTTGGGGGCAAAATTTTATTAGGGTAGGGGCATTGGCATGCCCGTTTTGGTGGGAGGAAATTAGCTGATCCACGCAGATTCCAGAACTTTCCACCAGAGAAATGTGAGGAGAATGCAGTTTTTTGTCAATTTTTTAGCTTTGCAAGGGATTCTGGGTAACAGAACCTGGTGGGAGGAAGTAAAGTCACCCCATCCTAAATTCCCCTGGGTGTCTAGTTTTCAAAAATGTATAGGTTTGCTAGGTTTCCCTAGGTGCCGGCAGAGCTAGGGTTCAAAAACGACAGGTAGGCACTTTGCCAAAAAAGGCCCATTTTTTAGTGCGAAATTAAGGTGCGACCACGTTGTGTTTTGCGCCATTTCCTGTCGCAGGCACAAGGCCGAGCCACACAAGTGAGGTACCGTTTTTATCGGGAGACTTAGGGTAATTCATATTTGTAAATCAACTGTTATTACCTATTGAGTTTTCACGCATTTCTCCCTTCAAAACGAAAGACATTGTGTAAAAAAAAAATCATTTTGAAAAATGACCAATAATTCTCATGCTAGTATGAGTATTCCCAATTTTGGAAATGTGGAAATATATACTGTTTCTAAACTCTATAATTTGTACCCAATTCAGAAATACATAGGTGTCTTTCATACCGATTTTTCCAAGTATACATTTTCACAGAATAATTGCTCTATACCCGGTACATGATAAAATACCATTGCTAGTTGCTGCTCAGTTTTTGGCTCTGAGTTCGTCGGGTTCTTGGCAAAACTACAAGTCCTGTATATCCCCAAAACCAGGTGGATCTAACGGATGTAACGATATATTGCTTTCAAAGAGCTGTCAAAATTACAAGAAGTTACACATGAAAACGTTGAGACAAAAGGCTGTTTTTTTCAACTGATTTTCAACTTTTCCAAAATTTAACTGTTAGTTTCTATAAAGAAACCTTCATGGATTTAGACAAATGACCCCTTTCTGAATTCAGAATTTTGTCTACTTTTCTAAAATGTATAGCTTTCCAGGATCCATTATTGCTTTCGAACTTATTTCTACCATTAACTGGAAGGAGGTTGAAAGCACTAAAAATAGCATAAATAAGCTATGTCCCAGAAAAATGCCAAAACTGTGTGAAAAATGTTGGTTCTTTGACAAAAGACTGTCATTCCCTAAAAGTTGAGAAAATGCTGATTTCATCCCCAGAAACCCTTTTTTGATAACATTTGCAGGGAAAAACCCAGAGGCTTTCATTTGCAACCCGTTTTCCCCATTTTTCTGAAAAAAAACACATTTTACTGTATTTTGCTTAATTTCTGGGACCCCTCCAAGGGAATCCACAAACCCTGGGCACCTTTAGAATCCACATGATGTTGGAAGAAAAGGACGCAAATTTGGCATGGATACCTTATGTGGTCAAAAGGTTACAGGGGCCTAAGCGCGCACTACCCCAAATCGCCAAAAAAAGGCTTAGCACAGGAGGGGAAAAGGCCGAGCAGCGAAGGGGTTAAAACAATGTAGTAAATCTGTATAAAAAAAATATAACAATTTATACATTAAAAAATTTTCATTTACAAAACCTTTGAAATTCACTGAAAAAAACATAGGTTTCAAAACCGTTATAGTTAGGATTAGAATTTAAAAAAAACTTAGAAATTCACTGAAAAAAACCATAGGTTTCTGCCACGTTATAGATAGGAATTAGCATTTAAAAAAACCTTTGAAATTCACTGAAAAACCATAGGTTTCACACATGTTATAGTTAGCTGGACATTTCACTCATACAACACCATTGAAATTCCCCCGTTACAGTTAGTTCAGCTATGCTTCTAGGGATGCTGTTTGCTATCATACTGATTCTGCTGCATATTTGAGACTTTGAGGCTGATTGATTATTTGGCGGGCGCCCTATCTCTCCACTAGGTCGACTGAGTAAATCACTCCATCACCCTGATGGACGTGCCCCCAGCCAAATTTAGAAATGTCTGCTTTCCCAGTGCACATTTCTAGCATTAGCAGGAACCGAACCGCTATCATGGCAGTTCATGTCAGGGAATTAAAGTTTGTTGTATGGCTCTGTCAACATGAGGGAGCCATACAGAAAACTTACAAAGTTCTTTTTATTTTCCAGCAAATCGCTCAGGCAACCGCCTATTTTTCAGTGTTATTTTTGAATTTAATTTAAGTTAAGTAAAATTATATTCTGTTTTTTTGCTGTTGTGGTGTAATCAAATCAATAAGGATGGCCACATCTGAAAGCATTTAACTGTGTAAGGCAATCATACTCTAGTCACAAACTATGCAGGACTTTCAGAAACGATTCAAGCATTCAGGTTGAACAAGGCAACAGCACTTTAATTAATGATTTGTCTAAGGATCTGTGCTATTGTCCCATTGAAAGGGGAAATGGAATCAGTAAGGTCTGACGATACCTAGACCACATGTCCATGAAGGCACCTGCACTTTCTTTTAAACAGAGTAATCATAGTCCCAACACAGGTTTTAACAACCAATTTGCACTCTAGCTTACTTATGTAATAGTTTTTATTCATAATAGTTTTTTAATTGCAGGATATTTTGCAAAATGTTTTACACACTTTCTAATGACAAACATGTAAAACGTTTTTAGAGTTGTTGGAGCACCATTCGCTTTTCTAATGTATTTGCAATGGTTTTATTGGTATGCAATGATTTTAATTAACTATGCAAATAAAATAAACTGAAAGCTTTAAACTTCTTATTTTCCCCCAAAAATCCCAAAGTAGGATTTTCTGTTTGAAAATGTTTAAAAAATAGTCCACCTTACCGCTATGTTTTTCCTAGAGGTGACAGACAATGAAAAAAGACTGTATGTCCCCCCATCTAAGTGGCCAGACATATAGCCAAACCTTGAACGGCCTTAGTACATCTGGCTGTCAGAGGAGTTAGACCAAGATGGATAGAGAGTAGTCATCACTATCATCAAGCCATGGTCCGCCTGCTTCTAAATCTGGCAACAAGACAATAATGTTGGCAGGGTGGGAACTCTGTTGCCGTTCTGACTGAGTTGTACTCTGCCAACATGTAAATCAGGCTCTCAGTTTATTTTTGATTTTGCCTATTATTCTATATTGTCCTACTACAGAGAGCATTGATGGTAATTAATGCATGCATTAAACTAACATTTGATGCATCTGATCTTTATTGTTTATGTATTGTACCTTTTGAATTTTAGTAGTACATTTTCATAAATTGCCTAGTTTTGCACTAAAACTCACTTATTGAGTCAGGCTTTTCTTAATTGACTGTTTTTGATACACTGATCTGTATTTTACCTTGGGACACATTGCCTCATGAAATTGAGGTTCACACATTCCCTGATCCACCCAATCAATGTGTGTGTTTTGGAGGTGTAAAGCTTTAGAGGTACAGTGCACCCACAATCCCCACCCCACAAAGATACCAATACCGGGTATTGTGGTTACTCCTGAGGGTTGAAATACCAAGAGATTGAGAGGTGGACTGAGAAACTAAAAAATATTTGGCATTTCCAGAAATATCGGAACTATCAGAGATTCATCGGGAAACTACAGCTGATTTCAGCAGTTGCAGTCTCTGAATAAAAAACACAATAGATCCATGGAGTTATTTATATCTTGTAATTGTAACTTAGCTGATAGGTTTTGATGACGCTCACTGCAAATTTAAAGGCAACTCAAAATGAGGCCCTTAATGGGATGATGCAAGAATAAGTGTACCCCATCTACACTTTAGTGTATATTTCAATACATATACAACTGTGCTGAAATACCAAAGACTTTCCCTTTAAACTTGGCAAATGAAGTCAATTTGGCTGCAGAATTGTTCATATAAATTTGAGGGTAAAATTCCACCAATTTTAAAAACATGTTAAAAGGGGCTTTCCTACTGTTGGCTGATCAACGAGATAAAAGTTTTTAACAATGTGCTTTGATTATCACCACTGCCCCACATTGAAGCTCACAAAAGAAGCTGCCCCTGCAAAGATGCAAGTAGCCAGTGGTGGCATAAAGGCATCCATCCCACATTTTGGAAGACTAGCAGCTGCTCATTTGTTGAGGGCATTTTCAAGCAAACTATTATTAATATTCACGTATTCAGTGGCAGCGTAAAACGAGTGGCTCATAAAAAAGAATTACTTATTCAATGCAAAGTGATGCAGAGAACGTTCAATCTGCTGAAATCAATCCCTCCAGTGCTAATCAGATACATCAACAAGTGCCTGACCTACCACCAACCAACCAGATACCTACGATCTGCCTCCCTCTTCCTTGCAGACTCCCCCGAGCTGCAATGCATTTTTACCCAAAAGCAATAAATTAAATCTTAATCTCAATATGGCTAAAATTCTTTATTTACTATTATGCATTACATGATCTGTAAACATAAATTAAAATATAGAGCACTTCCATGAGATATCATCATGTACACAATGAGTTAAAACTCATTTGAGGAGTCACGGTGTCCAGCTAGAGAATATAAAAGCAACCGTTTCGAACTCATTACCAAAAAAACAATACAAAAACGTTTAAAACTAAAAACATCAGATTTGATAGTTTTTGGAAACTGATGTAATCTATTGTGCATTATAAAATCACTTAAATAAAAAAAATGTAGAGCAAACTCAAGTGCGTCACCAGCACTGCTTTTTGTGAATAATCTGAATACAGAATCAGCATCTCTTTATTGTCCTTTAAAAACAATGTTGCAACTCTCAATTGAGTGCAAGACTTAAAAGAAGGAAAAAACGCGCTTTTGCTCAGCATTGCTTTATCTGAAATATCATCGAATGTTTCCGAGTGTTTTGTGACCAGTCTAGTCTTTTGTTTAAGTAATGAAAGAACACATCTTTTACCTGCTCTTCACCAGTGCCCTTTATAGGAACAAAACCGTCATTATTTTATTGCAGTCTAATTAATACGCCGGTTAATGGGTGCCTCACTTCATATTACATTCGGGTATTCTTTATAAAAGCAGTTAGCACAGGAATTTGTACAAATTTAATTGAGAGTCTTTTTAAATTAATTGTATAATTAATCTTGTCAAATTAAGCAACATCTCGTGCCGTACCTTATTAAAGGAACTTGAACCTTTTAAATTGCCATGCTCTTAGACATTAATAAAGAAGTTCTTCTCTATTGTTCTGCTTTCCAACACAAGGGAGGTAATTGCAATATACAATTGCGATAGAAAAGCTATTTTCTATGCTATATTGCATAAGTGGATAGTCATTATTCGCCATGATATAATTGTGCTAATTAATTCAGCCATACAATACACAAGTCCCTGATTTCAAAGCAGCGCAGAACAGTTCAGGGAATGGGTGAGGGAGAAAAGGATGGACAGTGCCTGACGACCGCGAACTTAATGGAGACTCGCATTTCCATATTTATTTTCTATACCGCACCATATTGGTATTGGTCTTTTTACCAGCCCTTTTAGCTTGGGCAAAGCTATCAATTGGATGCCGAGAGCGAGGTGTATTATGTACTGCTCAGTGGCATATTGCAAATTGATGAGGCTCTCTTGCAGAATAAGGTGAGGACCCGGATACTCCCATGTCTCACATAAATGTAAGGACCTTTGGCTGAATGGGTGTCCCCTGACATTTGCCCACTCCCTGCTTTGCAGGGGCTCAGGGGCCTGCGCTACCCCCCTGTTACTGTTACCTTTATAGTTGTCCAAGATGTGTGAGATTATAGAAGACCTGCAACCATGCATGTCAATTCATCAAAATGCCAGGGGTAGTAGAAGTGCCATCACACACCAACACACACAGACCCCCATACAGATAGTCATACAATCAATGAAAAACACATATACACACTGATGTAGCTACTCACCAACCCATGCAGCTGCGTACACACCAAGTGAGAGACTAAGAGAGACATTCACACAGTCTAGTCACTAATCCATGCATTCAGTAGCATACATTTAATCAGTAACTTATAGAGTCAGTCATGCATCTACTAAATAATGTAGTCAGGCACTTTTACATCGACTTAGTCTTGAATAGACCTTGGCATATATATATATTTGAAAAATATTTAAACTTTACAGAAACACAAATTCACTGGATGATGTCATCAGTGATGTCATTTGAGATGTCATCAGTGATGTCATGAGTGATGTCACTGACCATGACATCATCAGCAGTGCATTGCAGGCGCACAAGGTATAGTTAGCTCAACTAACTATAACAGGCAAATTTCTCTGGTTTTATTTGAGTCAAATATCCAACTAACTATAACGTCCCTGAAACCTATGTTTTTTTCTCTGAATTTCTAAGGTTTTTTAAATGCTAATTCCTAACTATAATGTCTGTAAAACCTATGTTTTTTTCAGTGAATTTCGAAAGTTTTTTAAATGTTATTTTCATATTTTAATATTTATAAAACCTATATTTTATCAAAATGTTTTTTAATATTTTGCAACTCTATCATCCTTTTTTAAACTTTACAAATGATGTAATCTTTTATATCTTCCTCACAAAATATGTATATCTTTTTTGTTTTTTGAGAAAACTACAGTCCCGTACCAGTAGTCTACCAAGCTCGATCAGCACGCGAATCCTATCCACCACATTTAAATGATGCACATTTCGTATCTGACGGGTTTGTGACACCGTGTCCCACTTAACAACGTGTACGTTTGAGAGGTCGCGCCAGCTGCTACTGTGGTATTCGGCCGGCACGCACCACCAAGCGTCGCGTTACATCATGTATGTATGGGGTGGCACCCGCTGTGCGTTCCAAATGCGACTAATGCATGCCGCCACACCCTTTGTTACGTCATAGACGTATGATGTCATCCCGCATATGCCATGCCCTCATTTTTTTTGTCTCAAAACTATATCTAAAAAACTTTAAAGTGTATATGAGAGCAAGCGATAATTAAAAATATTTTAAACAGTTATATATTTCTAACTCTAATAAACTTATATTATAGTAAATATATTTTCTCAAAATCACATTGGGTGTGGTCTGATTGCACACTGGCTGCGCGATTGCCATGTGACCATAAAAAAAACATTTCATTAGTTCATAACATTTCCCATTGTATCAATTTGAAAACGCCACCCATTTTAGTCAATATGTGTACTGCATTTCATGAGATACACCTTTTCTGCTTAGAGAGCTTTGTAATAAACGTTTACAATGTACACATATCTTACACTACACACAATATGCAACCATCATTTTCATCAATATTCGTGCTCTGTAAAGTAGCCTTCCACCTATGATAGCCATACACCTAAAAGTTACATTACAGAAATGTTCTCCAATACCACAGATAACATGGTTGCATACGCTGTCCACAACACAACGTAATATAGTACGGCCCAGAGACAGTATCATGCATAGATAATGAAAACACGGACACAGATAGATAGTGGAAGTGGATAGGGGCGCTCAACTCCTTTTTATTACCATGGTGACATATCCTGTGACGTCTGTGTTGGATGTGTGTGCAGTAAGTGTAAACCAGCCTTCAGGGAATGGTTGCTGCTAGCATCAACTACAACAGTAATCCTTGGATCACACACAGAGATTCAATATTAAAAGAATCAATCATTTATGCTGCAGTGAGGTAGGGACAGTAATTGTGAAATAATACAGAAATATTTCCATCGTAAAGAACTTGTGGTATACTGACACACAATCAATAGATCTGCAATAATACACAAACAGATTATATCATAAACGCTTCATCAGTTCTAGTGCACTCACATAACCACATCAAAAGCATTCAGCATATGCACATCCACAGATGCTGTAGACAGGCCGTACTAGGAGCAATATCTGTTGCCATCAACACTGCATCATCTGCAATAGCGACTCAATCTGAATTATGAACACTGCTGTCTGCAGTGTAGGCCACAGAGAGCGGTCAGCAAGGACCCACAGGTATGTAAGGTGACTTCACCTACCCAGTTTGACATCAGCGAAGCAACAAAAAAGCGTGTGCAAAGCCTGCAATGATACACATGCATGGTGCAGACAGTACACACTGGAGCAATGTCTTTTCCTACAGGACTACCTCATCTACAATAGAAACTCAATCTCAATTGTGAACACTGCTGTCTGCAGTGTAGGCCAGAGTGAGTATTCAGCAAGGGCCCACAGCCTCATGGCATTCACTTGAGCTCTACAGTTTGCAATGCGCAAACCAAAATAAAATGTGTGCAGAGCCTGCAATGATGCAAATAAGTGGTGCAGACAGTACACACTGGAGCAATATCTTTTCCTACATGACTACCTCATCTACAATAGCGACTCGATCTCAATTGTGAACACTGCTGTCTGCAGTGTAGGCCAAAGAGAGCGGCCAGCAAGAGCCCACAGCCACGTGGCATTGACTTGAGCTCTACAGTTTGCAATACGCAAAGCAAACAAAACGTGCGCACAGCCTGCAATAATACATGAGTGGTGCAGACAGTACGCACTGGAGGAATGTCTTTTCCTACAGGACGACTTGAACTACAATAGCAACTCGATCTCAATTGTGAACACTGCTGTCTGCAGTGTAGGCCAGAGAGAGCAGTCAGCAAGAGCCCACAGCCACCTGGCATTCACTTGAGCTCTACAGTTTGCAATACACGAAGCAAAAAAAAACGTATGCAAAGCCTGCAATGATGCATATGAGTGGTGCAGACAGAGCACACTGGAGAAATGTCTTTTCCTACAGGACTGTATCATATACAATATCGACTCAATGTCAACTATGGACACTGAAGTCTGCAGTAAAGGCCAGAGAGAGCGTTCAGCAAGGGCCCACAGCCACGTGGCATTGACTTGAGCTCTACAGTTTCCAATACACGAAGCAAAAAAATGTATGCAGAACCTACAATAATGCGTATGAGTGGTGCAGACAGAGCACACTGGAGCAATGTATTTTCCTACAGAACTACCTCATTTACAATAGCGACTCGATCTGAATTGTGAACACTGCTGTCTGCAGTGTAGGCCAGAGAGAGCAGTCAGCAAGAGCCCACATCCACCTGGCATTCCCTTGAGCTCTACAGTTTGCGATACAAGAAGCAAAAAAAAGTGTGCAGAGTCTGCAATGATGCATATGAGTGGTGCAGACAGAGCACACTGGAGCAATGTCTTTGTCTACAGGACTGCATCATCTATAATACCGAGTTTATGTCAAATTTGGACACTGTAGTCTGCAGTATAAGCCAGAGAAATCATTCAGCAAGAGCCCACAGCCACGTGGCATTGACTTGAGCTCTACAGTTTGCAATACACGCAGCAAAAGAAATGTGTACAGAGCCCGCAATGATGCGTATGAGAGGCGCAGACAGAGCACACTGGATCAATGTTTTTTCCTACAGGACTGCATCATGTACAATACCAACTCAATGTCAAATGTGAACACTGAAGTCTGCAGAATAGGCCAGCGAGAGCATTCAGCTAGGGCCCACAGTCACGTAGCATTGACTTGAGCTTTACATTTTGCAATACGCGAAGCAAATAAAACGTGTGCGGAGCCTGCAATGATGCCTATAAGTGGTGCAGACAGAGAATCAGGGGGCCCCTTTTACATTGCATTACAATTGGGGGTGGGGTCGCACACTACTCACACACCAGCGGGATCGCCCCTTTTACATTGCAATCGCAGACAGAGCACAATACAGCAATCTCTTCTCTTACAAGACTGCATCTTCTACAATAGCAACTCGATCTGAATTGTGAACACTGCTGTCTGCATTGTTAATTGAAGGCAGTACTCACACACACAACCACCAATACTTTTTCTCACTCCCTCTGTACAAATTAAAACAACATAAATTACAGTGAACTCTACAATGAATAAATCAAAACAATTCGAATTGGGATTTCATCTCTCCACAGTCTACACCATTTACTGTTCCTTTGGACTTGCAAGATGAATTTGGTCATTTTACTAAACCTATAACTCAGATAAAACACTTCTTGAAGCAAGTATACTAAAACAATATTGTGTATGTTTCAATAGACATTCTAATTACTTAACTACTGGATACTGTAATTAAATAATCACCACTCAATATAAATTGTTAACCCTGTGAACCACAGTCTATACCAAATCCAGTGGTCAGTCACAACTCACGGCCACATACTGTTGGATTCGATAGCACGGAGTTGGTTGCACCTGATTAGAGGGGTTACACAGAAATCATCACAGACTTTAACTTATGACATCCTCAATCATAGAATCAAGACCCCATTTCACTGTTCGCACCTGCTGTACCACAGTACACTCCACCGACTAGTGTCAACCAATCCCAATAATCATGTGCAACAGTTACCTATGGAAGCACAGACTGTGATGCACCTCAACACACGAACTTCTGAGAAAAGCAAGCAGCAGGTAATATCGGACATCATCCATTGTGGGATCAAGACACCGTTCCACAGTTGGGACCTAGAGTTGGATGCACCTGTTCCAAGAGAGTACCTTCATCTCCTCTCTCAAATGCAGTTCTAACATCGTCCATTGTGGCGTCAACACCCCGTTCTACTTTTGGAACCTAGAGTTGGTTGCAGCTGATAGAAGGGAATACCTCCATCTCCACTCTCAAATACAGTTCTAACATCGTCCATTGTGGGATCAAGACACCATTCCACTGTTGGGACCTAGAGTTGCTTACACCTCATTGGAGGGGGTACACAGAAATCATCAAAAACTTTAACTTCTAACATCCTCAATCATATAATTAAGACCCCATTTCACTGTTTGGACCTGCTGTACCGTGGTGTATTCCAGCGATACCAGTCAACTAAGCCCAATAACCATGAGCAGCACTTAACTACAGAAGTACATAATCTGCTGCACCACAACAGAGGGAGTTCTGTGAAAAACCAGCAACAGGTAATATCGGACATCGTCCATTGTGCTATACACAAAAATCATCACACATTTTAACTCCTGACATCCTCAATCATAGAATTAAGACCTCGCTTCACTGTTCGTACCTGCTGTGCCCCCTGTATACTCCAGAAACTGCAGTAAACCATGCCTAATAATCATGTGCAGAAGTTAACTACTAAAGCACAGAGTCTAATCCACCTCAACGGAAGGAGTTCTGTAAAAATCAAGCCGAATGTAATATCAGACATCTTCCATTGTGGAATCAAGACACTGTTCCACTGTTGGAACCTAGAGTTGGTTCCACCTGGTCAAAGGGAGTACCTTCATCTCCACTCTTAGATCCAGTTCTAACATCATCCATTATGGGATCAAGACATCGTTACACTGTTGGGACCCAGAGTTGGTTGCAGCTGGTCAAAGGGAGTACCTCCATCTCCACTCTCAGATGCAGTTCTAACATAGGCAACTGTGGGATCAATACATGGTTCCACTGTTCAGACCTAGAGTTGGTTGCACCTGATCGGAGGGGTACACCAAAATCATCACAGACTTTAACTTCTGACATCCTCAATTATAGAATCAAGACCCTGTTTCATTGTTCAGACATGCTGTACCGCGCTATAGTCTAGCAACTACAGTCAACAAAGCCCAATAATCCTGTACAGCAGTTAGCTACGGAAGCACAGAGTGTGATGCACCTCAACGGAGAGAGTTCTGTGAAAAGCAAGCAGCAGGTAATATCGCACATCATCCATTATGGGATTAAGACACCGTTCCACTGTTGGGATCCAGAGTTGGTTGCAGCTGGTCGAAGGGAGTACCTTCATCTCCACTCTCAGATACAGTTCTAGCATCGCCAATTATGGTATCAAAAACACCGTTCCACAGTTGGTACCTGTTTGACTACTGTGTTAGTAGTATACAGAGCACTCCACGGTGCTGGGCCTCAGGCTGGGTGCTGTGAGCCTGTGTCGCGGTAGCCAGCGTTAATCTCAGGAGCCTTCTGAGCTTGAAGACCTCAGCCCAGGAGCTTCCGCCGGCACGTGGTGGGACCTCTTTCACATACAGCGGTGTCGAAAGGTGAACTGTGTGGCATATATGCGCCACAGCGGCCATTACGCTTTCTGAGTACCAGCAGGCAGAGAGCAAACATTTTAGAAGAATATACAAGTTATTTCATAATTCAATTTTTCTAAGTAAACAAGTTCATTCCTTTGTTTAATTGCCGACAATATATAACAAATAACTGCGTTACAGACTGGTATTTTTTCCCAATTTGGTAGATAGTTACAACCAGCTTTATAGGAGTACGGGCAATTATCTTTAAAAATTGGACAGAGAAAATGTTTAATTGTTTCCATATAAAAGCTACAAAAAAGTAAAAAGTGAAGGGTGATTTGTGTGGACCTACCATCACACGGGCAATTTGGAAGATTAGCACACCACTTGCCCCTTTTAGGGAAAGCAAAGAGATAGTGTAATATGGTCATCCGTAATCTGGTTAGGTAGAATCTATGCTGGACGTTATTTATAAAAATGAGCTATAGCTGTATACCCATAGCAATTGGCCCCTCAAGATAAAATGAAACGGTTATCTTAGTACTCGAAACCTTGTCTCTTGGTGCTGTCCTGACATTCAAGAGACTCCTTTTTAGTTCAACCTTACTAATTTTATGTATATCTTCAGGTTGATTCCAGTTCAGGGCCAAATTGCATTCTTCTAGAAGGCCACTAATATAACTTAACCAGGGTATTTTCTTACATCGGTCTTGGGACAGACAGTCTAATATAAGATCCCTCGTAAAATGATTTTCTTCCCTAGTCCAGACACATTGCCACAGATTTAAAGCAGCCATACTAATGAAATCATGTATGCATGATATTCCAGTTTCTCTATGCAAAATGATAGAAGGAGTGGAGGCAGGTACAGCTAGCAAGCATCTTAAAAAGTTATTTTCAAGGGTTTGTAACCGCAAAGTATCTGCCAAGCCCCAAAGGGCTCCCCTGTAACAACTCCCTGTGATACACCTTGCTCCGTATAACTTTAGAATCTCCCGTACAGGTTTTTTACCAATTTTTTGAGAGAATCTAAAAATGTCCTCCACTAATTTCACAAATTTCAACTTGCATAGGGTTGTATGTGTATTCCAAGTACCCTTGCTGTTAAAAAGAATCCCTAAATAGGAACATGAAAACGTTCTCTCTATTAATGCCCCATTAATATAGTGCAATTTTGTCTTAATATTACTTTTACCACAGGACATAACCAAGGTTTTACTAAGGTTAATTTTGAAATGTTTTGATTTTCCGCCATAAAACTGGTAAAATTGTCCATAAGGATTTGTAAGCTGTTCGCTGTCCTTGAAATCTGGACAGCATCATCGGCGTACAATAATAGGGGTGTAGGCCGCTTGCCGACCTTAGGATCATCAACCCCAAATTCTGTAATAAAATGTCAACACCATTGATATAAAGTGATAACAAAAGAGGCACAAGAGTGCTGCCCTGTCTTATCACACATGTGATATTAAAGTGCCTCGTGCATTCCCCATGTTTTCCCATAGCGTATCTTTGCGGACATACGTGCGTAAATTTGAGATAAGGAACTATCTTCTTCCTCGGGGGCACCCATCCCTCCCAACGTCTCCCATAGCTTTGAATGATTCACCAAGTCAAATGCACTTGACAAATCTACAAAGCAAAGGTGAAGGGAGCCCTCCTTTGCAACGGTGTATTTTCCTATTATTAGTTCTAAGTTCAGACACTGTTTAATCGTTCCAACGCCTCATCTGAAGCCATACTGAGCTGCAGATAAGATGTTTTTTTTCTTCTACCCATTGCTCCAGCCTGGCCAACAACATTCTGCCCATGACCTTAGATGTTGAGTCAAGCAAAGATATTGGGCGATAGCAACTAGTACTACTCCTATTCCCCCTTTCAAAAATGGTGTTTATCAGGCTCTACGCACAAGTAGCCGGTATCACCCCATCAATTGTTGCTTTAAAGCGTTTGTGCAAAACAGGTACCCAAAAATCCATATTATATTTGAATACATCAATTGGGACTCCATTGGGGCCGGCCGATTTACCACAAGCACTATTCTTGAGGGCTGTTCTAATTTCCTCTTGGCTTATGCTTCCTATTTTAGTGTTTTTTAAAATACTAGTGCTGTTGTCCTAGCTATTTATAATACACTGATATGTTTCATAAAAAATTGCTTCAAAGTGGGTTAACCAGTCTGCCGGGGTCACTACTGTGTCAATTATCACTGATTGGACATCTTTGAAGAATGGTTGATCCAGGGTTTTCCAAAAAAGTGTTGAGTCTTTAGTCTCGGCAGCTTTTATCAAGTTCTCCCAGGCATTATCCCTAATCTCCGATTTTCTTTTGGTAAGAGCTTCTTTATATGATTTCCGAAGAATACTAATCTCCTCCCTATTACGTGGGATAGTTTTTAAGGCAGACTTTAAGTCTCTGTTTAATCTAGAGCATTGGTTATCGAACCATCTTGGGGAATATGACACATTTGACTTAGGATTCCTTCTCAAATTACAAGAAATTACAGTGGAGATGCTTAGGAAGGCCATAACTATGTCCATGCTATTTGAGGATGTATCTAAGCAGGTTAAAATATGATGAATAATTTTTTGTAAGATCCTATTTGTAAAGGCTTCTGGATCAACTCCTGCCCATTTGATCGAAATTCCATTTTCACCCTGTGTTTTTATATCCACAGTGTGAGTGCATGGTACAGATTTTTTAAAAAGGGGAGAGTTTAAGGTTGTTAACAGGGGATGATGATCATCACTCAATAAACTCGGGGAAACAGTACATTCGGATAAAAGGGGCCTAAGATTTATTGAAGTGATAAAATGATCAATATGTGAAGATGATCTAACTCCTTCCAAGGTATAAATAGTTCACCTCTCCTCACAGCCACTCCCCTGTATGTCCTTCTCTGTAACTTCCAAGTTATACTTAGACATAACAAAGTTTATGCCTTCCCCATAATTGTTATGTGGAAAATATGAGGAGGCGGTACCTAATTCCTCTTCTTAACCGCATTGAATCCCCAGTATAAGATTACATGGTTCAATATTAAAGTCTCCCGCCCAAATTCAGGAATAATCCGGACCTACACTCTTCATGAAGTCCATCAGCTCCTCATCTAAGAGTGTGATAACCTCATATCTTGAAGCATTAAAAATATTATTATAAAAAGTAATCACTATGATGTCCTGTAATCCCTTTGCTGAACAAAATAAAAACTGGAAATTTGGCGCCTTAGTGTAGGATTTTTTAAAAGTCAGCCTAGAAGATAACGATATAGCCTTGTATAAAGTTTCCTATGGAAATTAACATTGAAAAATCACGTTTTGGGTCCCTCCTTTTTTCTTGGCCCCCCTTGACGAATCACCCCCAAACTTTTACCATATGAGCTGATCTCAACAAAGAATTTGTTTTGAAAATTTAGCGAAGATTCACCAAGGGGAGCCAAAGTTATTGGGAATAGAATGTTGCCATTTTCCCATGGTAACTAGGTCCTAACTATAACTACCTCCTGGCGACCGCCAGTAGGTTATATATATATATATATATATATATATATATATATGAACACAGGTTCCACAAGCAGCAAGCAGCAAACGGACTAGATTTCCAACCGCTACACCGCCAAGAAACAGGAGACCCAAATTTTTCTGTGAGTTGATTTATTCTGCAACAGACAGCATAACGTTTCGGCCTACAAGAGGCCTTGGTCACATGGCGCCAAGGAAGGCGGTGGCAGATTTTTAAAGTGCAAGTGCTAGTGAATACAACATTTTCATTGGATGTCAAATGAATGCACTATAAACATAGAAAAAATACTAGATATTTTCTCTGTGCGAAAGGCAAAAAACTAATGGGATAAATCCACAAATGATGATAAAGCATATACAGGACAACTTGTCACGAATCAAATTGCAGTTTCTATCTATAGGCATATGTCAAAACCAAATTTGGTTACAAAGTAACTTAGGTTAGTGCAAAAAATAGCAAAGAATAATACCTTTAGCTATAATTATATTATCCATATAAAATATATAGAATATACAAATACACACGACATGTCCTACCCGCCGGCCTGAAATCCAATTCTTTATATATTAAAGAATGAATTAAAATCATTACTGTTTAAAATGTACAACCCATATAGTGTGATATAAGTTGTTGAAACAGTCAATCAATATCATATTCAGTAACCAGCACGTGATGATTCAACCTCAACAACATTACGTATATGCCCAGTTTTGCAGTATTGCATCCTATTTTATGACACCAAATAAACAAGTGAAAAAATAAATGAAAGTGCAAGTGATGTCTTGGTGATGTGAGTATTTAAAGGTAGCGTATGTGATCGATGAATTGCATCATCGTTAAAAACACCTACCACATACTGGTTATTCTTTTTTTAGGAAATTTCTTTTTATATCACATTAAAACTATGACCAAACATAGATTTTAAAAAACACCTTTTTGTTTATAATATAACATTTATATAAAAAATACATGAATTTGTGTTTGGGGATGGAATTTTAATCAGACTGGTCCCAGTCTGACCTCCAAACACAAATGGTGGCGATTTTTTACTCAAGTTGTTCTGATGGTATACATTCAGGAAACAGATATACAAAACCCAACAGGATATATATTGTTGTCTGAATATCATTTTGTTTACAAGTTGATATTTGGCAGATAACTACAACCCCCCTAGGATCTCATGGAATTTGTCCCTCAGAGACAGGTATAAAAATCTTCTGAGGCATTAAGTCCATGAGGTACTTTGCTGTCCAACTCTAAGATGTATCTTGTTTCCAAAGACCTGAGCGCAGAATCCCTATCGCCTCCTCTTCTAAGGGGACCCACTGAGTCAATGGCATAGTACTTCAGGAGAGCACTGTTGTTATTGTGATATTCCTTGAAGTGTCTAGCCACAGGGTAAGCAGAGTCATTGTTGTTAATAGCCCTCAAGTGTTGGAGTACACGTTTGTGGACTTGCAGTTTAGAGCTGCCCACATATCTTAACCCGCACGGGCACTCCAACACATAAACTGCAAATTCACTTTTGCATGTTAGTTTTTTGTTTATTTTGCATGGGACTTCTGAGAAAGGGGTAAGATATTCTGTTGTATTGACCCCATGTGAACAAGCTTTGCATGTAGAGCACTTCCTAAAACCCCTACTGCTCGCCAGCCAATCTTTAGATGGTTCCAGTGCTGGGCTAGATTTGACCAAAGCATCCTGTAAGGAATATGCCCTCCTGTACGTGATTGCTGGCTTCCTCGGCATTAGTTCACCAATCACGGGATCACATCTCACCAGATCCCAATGTTTATTCATTATTTTTCTTAGTGCCCCATGTTGGCTATTAAATGACCATATTAGTCTGATAGGTTGCTGCATCGACATAGAAGTTGGACACTGGGATTTTTTAGGTAATAGTGCTGTTGCACGGGGGAGGGCATTAGCTTTACGTATGGCAGCCGCCACTATATTCTCGCTATACCCTCTAGCCAGAAACCTTTGTTCACTGGCCTGTTGTGCTATATTACACTGTGCCTCTGTACTGCAAACCCTTCTGATCCTGAGCATTTCCCCGTACGGGATGCTCCTGATCAGATGTGGAGGATGGTGGCTCTTCGCGTGCAATACAGTGTTACCTGCAGTAGGTTTTCTAAACAATGCTGTTTCCAGGCAGCCATTGGTCATCTCAATTGAGACATCCAAAACAGTTGCTTGGCATGCACTAACATTAGAAGTGAATGCCAAATTATAGTTGTTTGTGTTTAACTTGTCAATGAACTGTTCTGCCTGTACTTGTGTACCATGCCAGATCAGAAATACATCGTTGATGTATCTGTACCATCGAACGATATGGTCTCTGCAAATTGCTGAGTGTTCACCAAAGAGGACCTGTCTCTCCCAGTATCCCATATGAATACAGGCATAACTGGGAGAGAAACAGGCCCCCATGGCTACTCCCCTGACCTGTTGGTAATGCTGTTTGTTAAACATAAAGAAGTTGTTGTTTAGGCAGAAACTCATCATTGACAGTAGCATCTTATTGTGTTCTACAAATTCAATCGGACGTTGTCCTAAATATTATGCAGTAGCCCTCAATCAATCAGCATGCACAATACTCGTGTATAACGATGTAACGTCAAGAGTAATTAGCAGAAATTCCGGATCCCACACTAATTCATTGATTTTCCTTAGAAAATCGCTGGAATCCTGGATGTACGAGGGGAGCCCACACACAAATTCCTGCAAAAATGAGTCCACATAAACAGTAGTCTTTTCCAGGAGCCCCCCACATGCAGAGATAATGGGTCTGCCAGGGGGCTTGCTTGGGTTCTTGTGGACCTTTGGAATCAAATATAGGACGGGCATGATGGGATGCTCATTCTTCAGGAATTTTAATTCAGCCATGCTGATGAGACCCGATGATCTCCACCCCATCAGTAATGAATAAAAAGTTGTTTGAGACTTCCTGACAGAGCCCACATCGCAATGTCTGTAGCAAGTAGCATCATTGAGTTGCATTAGTGCTTCCTCCAAATAGAGGTCTGTTGCCCATAAGACAATGTTGCCCCCTTTGTCCGATTGACGAACAATAATATTACCACATTTCTGTATTTTGGCAACTAAATCAGTATACCTGCGGTTATGCCTGTGTTTGTATTTGTTATTCTTGAGTGTTTTTTCATATAGGACCTTGATGTCCCTGACAGCTGCTTCGTGAAATATGTCTATATTGTCATGCAACATATGTGGTGTAAACGTGGAACGTTTTTTGAAATTCGTGAGACCTCCAGTATGCAGTGCAGGTTGACTTACACCTCCCTGTGACAGAGAATATTCTGACCTCAGTCCCTCCAAATCTTGTAGCAGTGGCATATCGTTCGCTACCATGGCTGGGCTGGTTGTGCTTTTATCAGTTCTCACTGTTCCTTTAGATAATTTATCGTTCGCAAAATGTTTTCTCAATTTTAGCTTACGCGTGAATTTATATATATATATATATATATATATATATATATCTCGAAGCAAGAAGAAGCAAAACTGCCGTCCCGGATCCCCAGATATATATATATATCCAAACAACAAGGGTTGCCCAATGTACATTGGGCAACCCTTGTTGTTTGGATTTGACCGGCCAGCCCGGGTCGGGGAGAAGCCCTGCCATTAACATGTGGACCCGTGCTGTTTCCAGGGAGGCAGCACTTGAAGGGAGGGAGACTGTGCGGAGAAGTAACACGGTGCAGGACGCTGTGATTGGAAGCCTTCCCAACCCACTGTGGCTTTCATTTTTGGATCCATTTCGCTGCTGCAAATGAACTCACTGGAGCAGACAATTGTGAACTACTGCTACCAGAATGCTTGAGGTGGGTCAACGCTCGTTTAGTATGACGGAGCAGTTAAAAAGATATGATGACCAGCAACAGCGAATCACTTGTGCCTCTGAAGAAGTGCGCCTAGCGCACGAAACGGGTCAGGCATCTTGAATTTACAGGTGAAGACTCCTGCCCAGCGCTTGCAAACTTGCTCCAAATAAAGCACTATTTAAACCTACGTGTGAGGCTTCTCTACATTGGGTAACCCTTGTTGTTTGGAGATATATATATATATATATATATATATATATATATATATATATATATATATGTGTATATATATATATATATATATGTATGTATGTATGTATGTATATATATACAGCAAGGTGTATTGAAGAATCAGTGGGTGTTCGAGTGTCTGTATGGATGATTCAGTGGGTGCATGAACGACTGTATAAGTGTCTCAGTGAATGTATGGGAGAGTGACTAATCTGTGTGAATGTCTGTATCAGTCTGTCACTTGGTGTGTAAGTGGCTGCATGGGTTGGTGAGTAGCTGCATGAGTGTCTATATGGGTTATTGATTGGTTGTCTGAGTACATGTATGGGTGCCTGAGTGTCTATGTGGGTGGGTGAGGGGGTGTGTGACTCCATGCATCGATGTGTGAGTGGGTGATTCACTGGGGGTATGGGTTTATTAGTGCGTCTGTGAGGGGCTGTATGGGTGTGACTGCGTGTATATCCTTGTCAGTGAATGAATGGATGTCTCAGTGGTATATGGGTGAGTAACTGCATATGTGAAAAGCAGTATATGTGAGTGTATGTTAGTGAGTAATTGTGGGAGCGGTTGTATGGATGAGTATGTGCTTTTTTCAGTGATTGTATGAGAGAGTAACTATGTGTTAGTATCTGTATGAATAAGTGAGGTGGTGTGTATATAACTGTATAGGTGAATAAGTGGCAGTGTGATTGACTTTTTGGGTGACCGACTGGGTGTATGAGTAGTTGTATGGGTGAGTGAGTGTATGTGGACCTATGAATCAGTGAGTGGGTATGTACTAACTAGTATTGGTGAGTCTATGGTTTCGAGGAAGGTAGTCTGAAATTTGGAGTGTATGTATGAAAGGTTATATTGAGGTGTGAGTAGGTGCATGAGAGATTATGAGGATTATGTCATCAGTAATGTTGTTTTAGATGTCATCAGTGATGTCACTGACCTTGTCATGATTGATGTAATATGTGACATCATCAGCAGTGCATTGCGGGGGCGCAAGTTGTAGTTAGCTCAGCTAACTATAAAGGCTGAATTTCACAGGTTTTTCACAAGTGAAATGTCAGCCTAACTCTAACATTACTGTCACCTGTGTTTTTTTCAGTGAATTTCTAAGCTTTTTTAAATGCAAATTCCTAACTATAACGTCCCTATAACTTTGTTTTTTTTCAGTCAATTTCAAAGGTTTTCAACTAGCACTCCAACAGTGCTACCTTCCATATTGGAATAATAAAATAAATTAACACCACTATACTAATAAAATGTAGAAATAATGCTTATGTAAATACTAAAACATTCAACAATTATTATCATTACATTTGTACCATATAGCAAACTTAGTAAAAATAGTTATTTAATTATCCCATTCCTGTCCAGTAGATATAGTCTTGTAACTGCTTCCAAATCCAGTCACTGTCTATCGATATTTAACTATACCGTTCCTGTCAGTAGATATAGTCTCGTAACCGCTTTCATGTTCAGTCACTGTCTGCCGAATTTTAATAATTTGTGCCAAAACTACCTTGCAGTGTATTCCACTTTTATCTCGTAATGATTTGTCTTTTAATTGTGCTCCATCGTTGCATACAAAAGCCTTTTCTATACCTTTCCTTCACCGCGCTGTGTTCATTTCATCAATGTCACTGTTGTTGCTAAGTTACATTAAAAAATGGCCTCCGATGACGTCAGCACGCAATCCACGCTGTGACGTTGATAACGCTTCACGCTTGTTGATGCTCCACGCTCAATGACGCTCCATGCTTACTGACGTCCTTTACTTCTTGACGTGCGCAGTATCTCATCATTTACCAAGTGCCTCGTCATTGGGATTGTCGCGTAGAAGAGTATGAGCGATCCGTCACCAGAATTACGTCAAGCAGAAGTTTCAGTTGTGAAGGTACTAACGTTGCATTTACTCTTTATTTAAAATATGCACAAGTAAAAATCTTAATTTCTTTCTTTATGAAATGTTCTCATTTCAAGACTGGCGATCACTGTAATATATTACAAAACGCAGGAGTGCAAATACTGTATTTAGGATAATTATAATCCACAATTATTCACAGTATTGTCCTTTCTTTCAATGTGATGAATATAGAGATTATATTCCACACGCTGCGTTATGAAAATACATTTTTTTTTCGCCCAAAATTCATAAAGAAATAGCAAGTGTCAAAGATAACAGTACCTTTTCAAAATTCTTTTCATTCAAGACTTTCTCTTGTTCTTCCAAATTCGTCTTTGGTTTCTTTTGAAGTTCCTCGTAATCAAGGCTTTCTCTCAATAATCCTTCCAAACTAAGGTTTTATGATAACCTTAGTGTGCTCATGGGTTCTCAGATCTTCTTCTTGAAATTGGATCTTCTTCTCAAAATACAATTTATAAATAAGCTAATTCCCTCTGTACTCCTCTCCTTAATTATCCAATATATTGTTCCATCGTCGCTAATTGTTGTAATCCATAACAGAGAGAGATATATAATAAACAGGATATATATTTATTGAAGGAGTACAGAGATCAAGCAGTACTCACACTGCAGGCAAACCAGATCTCTAACAGACTCTAGTTAATCACATGGACCAACGGTGTCATGGAACCTTAGACTAACATTAGAAGATGCTAAGTATTTAAAGCTACAGGTATACACATACAATTATATATAAATATGTTCTTAAACGTACAGTATTCTTAAATTGTATTTAAGAATATAACACACTCACATTTGCAGAGTGGTGGAGAAAAGGGGCTGGGCCTCCAACCAGCTCCCAGGATTCCCACTGCATAGTACTTACAGAAGCTACCAGGAGGGCTTCTTGGCCCCCAAGGTTTCTCTGTAGTAAAGTGGACTTCCACGGCCAAGCCGTTGTGCACCAGGAGGTACGTTTTCAGATGGTGGAGAAGGGGGTGTGGTCTCCAAAGACCTCTTAGTAATCCCACTGTGTGGGACTTACTAAAGGTAACAAGAGAGGTAGTAGGCTCCAAAGATTGCTAAGCTCTGATAGCAAGCCACGCCCCCTTTCTCCACCAGTCTGTAAACATACCTCCTGGCATGCTCTTGGTTGGGGGATGTAGTCTCCTTGCCTCTTGAGGGTCCCTGGGGGCCAACTAGCCCCTACTGTTAACTCTAATAAGCCCCACACAGCTGGATTGCTGAGAGGTGGTCCGAGGCCATGTCCCATTTCTCCACTACTCTGCAAACAGGCCTCCTGGCACAGTCCTGCTTGGGAGATAAGTCCATTTTAGTCCTAAGGCCCTCAGGACGTAAAGGGACCTCAAAGCCCTACTAGCAGTACACTGACAGGTGTGTTTGCTGAGTGGTGGAAAAAGGGGTGTGGCCTCTGAGCACCTCTCAGCAATCCCACTATGCGGGGCTTACTGGAAGTAACAGGTGGGCTTGTTGGCCCCTAAGGACCCTCAAATGTTGGTGGACCTTATTCCCCAACCAAGAGCGTGACAGGAGGTGCGTTTGCAGAGTAGTAGAAAAAGGGGGCCGGCTGCCAGCAAGTTGCCAGCTTTTGTTTTATTTTTATTTGAGGAAGGGAGGCTGTGTGACGCCCCTTCACTTTATGCTTTTAGGTCCCAGGTACCTCATACCATAGGGCCTGACCCATTTTGTTTTTTATTTTCAAATAAAAAAGGATAAGTGCCATGTGGCCCCCTCCCTGAGGATGATTTTGGCACTGGGGACCCCATTCCCAGGGGCATGGCCATTGCCATTTTTTTCATTTTAAATGGAGGAGGCCAAGTGGTTCCCATCCTAGGCCATTTTCGGCCCCAGGGACCCCATCACCTGGGGCCAGGCAATTTCACTTTTTTATTTTTTTAAGGAAGGGGGCTGCGCGTCCCCTCTCCCCAGGCCAATTATGCCCCCCGGGACCCAATTCCCCGGGCCAATTTATTATTTTTTTTTATAAAAAAAGGGAGTGGGGCCAAGCGGCTCCTCTCCCATCCCTATCCCGGGGCATGAACAGCTAATTGGGGACAACGGGGGAGCCTGAAGCACCCCGCGGGTCTGGCCGGCTCCCATCAATTAATCAGAGGGTTTATAGAGCTTTTCACTCACCCGTGAGGGTCTCAAGGTGCGGGGGTAGGCAGCTCCGGCTCAGTCGAATAACAGGGTCTTGAGGTCTCTCCTGAAGTAGTGCAGGTTCGGGGAGCGACTGATGCTGACTGGGAACTCGTTTCAGGTCTTGGCTGCGATGTAAAAGAAGTCCCTTCCTCCTGCTCTGCTTCTGTGGGAGCAAAGTGTTCTCGCTTGTTCAAAACAAGCACACTGTTTTCTATAGGATGGTGGGAACGGTGCTCCTGCCATCCCTTAGCAAACTGCAATGTCCCGGGGTGGGTACCCTGGGACATTGCTGGAGCTGGCCCTGGAGGGTGGCGGTCCCCAGGGCCATTTATGCCAACAGGAGGGGGCCATAGGGCACCCCTCTCATTTGTAAGTAGCCTCAGGAGGTGGTGGTCCTCTGAGCTTTGTGGGAGGGTTGGAGCCAACCCCACACATTATTTTAAACATAGGCCCGGGGGGGTGGTGGTCACTGGGGCTGCATGGGGGCAGGAGCCCCATGCCTAATTACATACATAGCCCTAGGGAGGTGGTGCTAACCCGGGCTTCGGGGGGCCACGTGACCCCCCACATTTGACAAACATAGCCCCAGGGAGGTGGCAGTCCTCGGGCTGTGGGGGGACCTCGTAGCCCCCGGCATAGGACAAACATAGCCTCAGTGAGGTGCCGGTCCCCAGGGCTGCGTCAAGGAGCAAAGGCCCCTTATGCATTCATTTTCTTAAATATAGCCCTGGGGAGGTGGTGCCCCTGGGGCTGAAGGGGTGCCTTGAAGCCCCCTGCATTGGATGTATGTGGTGCTTGTCTTGGGACCTGGCCCACCAGGGGGCTTAAAGAAAATGAAGCGCAGGAGCCCACGCATGGTTTTTCCCTTTTTTTGGCCAGATTCGCGGATCCAGCACAAATCTCGTTCCCGTGTGGGACCACCCTGAGCAGGCCTAGGGGTCAGGGTGTTTCTACCCTGACCCCATTTCTTGATTTTTAATGTTTTTTTTACCTTTTTCTTGTGACTCGGTTCAACCAAGTCACAAGATGGATGCCAACACTTGCTGGTTTGAAGTGTTGGCAATCAATCAGATTGCAGGCACGAGATTGGGTGGGTTTGCGGATCCTCTGCGTCCCCACTTGGATATCTGAGAAATATTAGCATTTCTCAGGAACTACTGGATGGATTTGCACCATTTAACAACAAGAATGGGTTCTGAACCAAGAGCTACCTTTTGCCAAATTTGGTGTAATTCCATTCAGCAGTTTGGGCAGTGTCTAAAGTTTCCTATGAAATGTGACATGGTGAAAACTGAAAACGCATTTCAAGACTCCCCTTTTTCTTTGCCCCTGTTTGACAAATCACCCCGAAACTTTAAACACAGCAGCTGACCTGACAACCCCATTGGTTTTGAGAATTTAGCGACACCAAGATATTAGCAAATCAAAGAAACGCTTTTCTTATGAAACTAGGTCCTAACTATAACTACCTACTGGCCACCAGCAGTAGGTAATATATATAATCCACTATTAGTGTAATAGCATAACTGACAGAATACAAAGAGAGTGCAGCTCCAACTGATGTCCATAGGGATGAGCTGCCACTGTGTTCCTGGCAATGATTTTGCCACCTCTGAGGCAAGGGGGCTCAAAGACAGTGCCAGGGGTAGCAAAAGGCAAGCCACGGGTCACAGCTATGACCCCTGGTGACCTCTAAATGACGTCCATGCCAGCAATGCAGCAACACTTGAGGCAGTGCTACGGTGAACGCCAAGCATTGTAATAGACCTGTGGTGCACAGAAGGGATCTGAGAGTGGCAGGTGGTAAGTGCAGTCCTAAAATTCATCCAGTCCCCAGAGCCCGTTCAAACAGCTGATGCAGGGTTCCCTGTGGCTGAGGCAGCTGCACCCTTCTGTCTGCACTGCCTGGATCCTGACCAGGTCATCCATTTGAGATGCAGTCAGAGGGACAGCAACCTGTGCACGTGGGGTTGACTGTTACAAGATTCTGCACCATCCTTAACAGCTTGGGGCCTCGTTTACAAGCCCCTTGCGCTGCCGCTGCATCACTTTTGTTTGAAGCAGAGGCAATGCAAACAGTGCGCCACACTGCCCCATATCTACAAACTGATGTATTGGGTCCAATGCATCAGTTTGTAGAGCCCTGTGTCGCATTATACCAGCACCAGGTATATTGTATTTATTTATTTATAGCACTTATAGAGCGCGCTGATACCAAACGGTGTCCTGGCGCTGTAGTGATAGCTCCCATAGCCATGAAACCTGTTATTAATTGGTGAACAGCCACGTTTTTAGCTTTTTCCGGAAGGCCAACAGATCCGTGACCTGTCTCAATGCAATTGGCAAAGCTTTCCAAGCAGTGGCAGCCCCCAAAACAAAACTTCTGCCCCCCCCAGCGTGCTTTCCTGATACGTGGGGTCCTAATCAGCCCTTGACTGGCCGACCTAAGCTGTCTATTCGGTCTGTACCACTGGAAGTGCTGTTGAAGGAACAAAGGGCCACGTCCATGAATTGCCTTAAAGACAATGCACAAGGATTTAAAAGTTATCCGTTTCCGCACTGGGAGCCAGTGCAGCTTCACCAGTTCCCGGGAAACGGAAGCAAACTTAGGGGTGCCCGAGATCAAACGGGCTGCCGCGTTCTGCAGAACCTGCAGTTTATTGAGCAACCCCTGTTGGGCCGCCAAGAATAGGCTGTTGCAATAGTCAAGGCGGGAGAGCACAAGGGCTGTCACCACCGTTTTCCTGCACTCCTCTGGCAGGAAGGGGAGAATCTTCCGGATGATTTTAAGAGACCAGTGGATGCAGGAAGTAAGTGCATTTACCTGGGGTTTAAATGAGAACTTGTCATCGATCAGAACTCCCAAGTTTTTGACCTTTGTAACAGGAGTGGGAAGAGTCCCCATCCCTTCAGGCCACCATTTGGGACTCCAAAAGTTGACATCGGAGCCGAAGAGTATCACCTCAGTTTTAGATGAATTCAGTTTTAGGCAGTTACTGGCCATCCAGGAGCCGACCGCTGCCATGCATTCCTGAAAATTGGAGGCCACGCCATCCTCTGTCCCTGGGAGCAGCGATACCACAATCTGTGCATCATCTGCGTAAGATGTTAATTCGAACCCATATGCTCGGATGATCGGGGCAAGCGAGGAGACGTAGATATTAAAGAGGGTGGTGCTTAGAGAGGATCCCTGAGGAACCCCCCCCCCAGCAGTTCGAAAGGTCTTGACTCGAACTCCCCCAAAGCCACTACCTGAACCCTGTCGGTCAGAAAGGATTTCGGGATGCTGGGGGCCTTCCCCTTGATCCCACGGTCCTCCAAGCGGCGCACCAACATACCATGGTGGACGGTATCGAAGGTCGCGGATAGATCGAGAAGAACAAGGGCCGCTCTGCCCCTGCATCTAGCACCTTCCTAATCTCCTCTGTTGATTTGATCAGGGCAGACTTGGTGCTGTGTCCTGCCCTGAAACCATGTTGCGCAATGTCCAGACCATGTGTAGCTCCCAGGAATGCACAGAGCTGCGAGCTCATAACCTTTTCTATAAGTTTGGCTGGCAAAGGAATTCTGGCAATAGGCAGATAGTTGTTGGGGTCGGCTATGTCCAGTGTGGTTTTTTTTAACAAGGGGACAATTGAAGCCTGTTTCCAGCAGACTGGAAAGTCCCCAACTTCGAACATCTGATTGAAAAGCTTAGCTAAAACCGCAGCTATCGGGACCACTGCCAGCTTTGCCACAGACGCCGGACAGGGGTCGTGAGGTGAACCTGATATAGTGGTAAGTAACAGCTTTTTGATGTCCTCAGAGCTCACCGGCCCAAATGCTGCGAATATGGCCTCCTGTGATTTGGCTAAGCAATTCCCAGGTAGAAGTTCCAGCATGCTCTTTCTGACATGAGGCTCAAGTGATGTAAAAATGTACTCCACCATGCTCAGGAAAAATTTGGCCAGATTCTCACACAGTTCCTCATTGAGTGGAGTTATCACAGACTGAGGTGTAACCAGACTGGAGACAGTATGGAAAAGTTCCTTTGGCGAGTTCTTGGCCTCGTTGATACGCTGAGTAAATTACGTTTTCTTGGCCTCCTTAATCAGGTTTTTATAGACCACCTGGCTTGATTTAAGTTTTTGTTCATCTATGTAAAGGTAGTTTATGCGCCTGGCCCGTTCAAGTTTTTTACATACCAGCTTGGATTCTCTGAGCTCATTAGTGAACCAAGGGGCTGATGGAACCTTACGTGTGGGGCGGCACTTTTTCGGCGGGGCTAGAGTAATGCAAGCATGGTCCATCCAATTGGAATAGGAGGCTGCTGCTTCGTTTACATCCCCTGGCAAAGGTGCCATAGTGGCCCCCAACAGGTCTTCAAACCTGCTTCCTTCAATTTTATTCCAGGTCCTGCAAGTCCTTGCTGTTTTCCTGTCCTGTTAAGCGCTATGGGGCAGTGTGGTAGAGATATTAAACCAAACAGCAGAGTGATCAGACCAGGCAACAAGATCGGACTTAAGAAATGACAGATCCGGATTGTTCGTAAAAATCCCGTCCAAGGTGTGGCCCGCTAAATGCGTGGGGCCTGTCACTGCCTGTGTTAGTCCCACGTCATACATCCCCTCAATAAGGGCATTCGTATCGGAGTCCGAGAGGTTCTTTAAATGAAATGTTAAAATCTCCTAAGAGTGTAACGGATTTTGCGCATAGGGCCTCCTCTAAAAGGCTGCCAACAGTGTCTAAGAAGGGCGCTCTCACACCTGGGGGCCTATAGAGAAGACAACCCCTGAAAGACTGGTGGTTGGAGAGAATGAGCTTAAACCCCAGGACCTCAGACGTTTTGGAGGGCACTTGTTGAAAAAACCCTCTGATGGCAGAGTGATAAATTACCGCCAAGCCCCCTCCTTTTTTCCCTGGCCTATCAAGAACAAAGCTCAGATAGCCTGGAGGAGTAGCTTTAACTATATCTGGCCCTGATGCTGCATCAGTCCAGGTCTCAGTAATAAAAGCAATCTTTATGTCATGGTCCTGGATCATCTCTAAGCACTCCAGACTGTGTTTCACTAAGGATCTGGCATTAATCAATAGGCAGTTTATGTTACTCAGAGTCCCCTCTCTTTTGGCATCGTTGAGACTAATAACTGCCTGGACTGGCTTTAGAATGATGGCTGGGACACTCCTGAAACAGGCTGAACATACATGGGAGCCTACCTGTACAGCCTCATCCGGCCGCAATCTAGAGCAGCCTTCTTTCCTGCCTTCAGCGTTCAGGCTCAGCATAGCGTTGCGACCATAGCACACAGTAGAAGGAAATCCTGCTACCTGCTTGCCAGGGGTCATGGTGCTGGGCGCGGGTCCGGCGCGGACGGGCGAAGACTGGCTTGCCTTTGGCGCGCCTTCGGCGCGGCCGCGCCATCCCTGCTTTTAAAGTGTTAGATGGGAAAAAGCCTAGAGCGCTCACCTTGGCCCAACCCAAGATGGCGGCCACCCGGATGAGCGCTGGATCGCAGTCCCCCCTTCCTGTGCCTCTGATGTGAATGAGACACAGGCCCTAAGTGTCAGCTTCCAAAGTGCGATTCGGCAGAAAATTAAGTGAGTTAACAAGTTAAAAATACAATTTTCACGAATTTATAAAATCTATTTCATAATTCAATAGTCCAATTCCCGGGGCCCAGAACCCTTGTCAGTGCAAATTCGCAATAGCAGCAATACAGATGAGCAGCGTGTTATCCTGCTCCCGGCTCACGCCTCAGGAGCTATCAGGGCAGCGCGGTCACGCCGTCCCTGTTTTTAAAGTGTTAGATGGGAAAAAGCCTAGAGCACTCACCTTGGCCCAACCCAAGATGGCGGCCGTCCGGGTGAGCGCTGGATCGCAGTCCCCCCTTCCTGTGCCTCTGATGTGAATGAGACACAGCCCCTAAGTGTCAGCTTCCAAAGTGCGATTCGGTGGAAAATTAAGTGAGTTAAAAAGTTAAAAATACAATTTTCACGAATTTATAAAATCTATTTCAGAATATTGTATGCAGGGTAGGGATTCCCACGCAAGAAAAGCCACGTAGAACTACCGCAGTGAAATTTTACATTTCACTGCATCACTCTATAACTTCACTGCATCAAAACCTTATGCCTGTTCAGACCAGGCATAATGAATGACGCAAGGCTTTTACAATGGGACTCACCTAGCTATGTACCAAATCCTGAAAACCTTCACCAACCCCAAAGCCTGTGATTCAGAAGAAACTCCCTCCCAAATACTATGTGACAATGTCAGCAATCACTTTAAACAAAAGATCGAAAACATTTACAATAATATTGTTACAACCAAACTTCCCACTCCCCCAGGCTCCACTCCTGATATCCCCGCTAGACCCATCCCCAACCTTAATACCCTTCTAAACTTCCTCCCTCTAACACTCGAAGAAACAAAAATTACCATGACCACAATAAAGTCAGGCTCCCCACTTAATATCATACCTGCCAAAATCATGGCTTCCCTAACAGAATATCTATCAGGACCCATTTGCTCCATACTGAACCATTCCCTGGAAGAAGGCCACTTACCCTCATCATGGAAGGCCGCCCAAGTCATCCCCATCCAAAAAAATCCAAAACTCCCCATGGAAAATCTCTCGAACCTCCGCCTTATCTCCCTCCTCCCTTACCTGAGCAAAGTCTTGAAAAAACACGTCAATCAACATCTCTCCAACAACATTGAAAGGACTGGCTACCTGGACCCCACCCAATCAGGTTTTCGTCCTAAATATAGTACTGAGACGGCCCTAGTGGCCGTCACCAACACCATCAGACTTTCCTTAGACCAGAGCCAGCCTACCCTTTTAGTGTTATTAGACCTATCCACCGCCTTTGACACGGTGGACCACCAGAATTTGCTCGCAAGAATAAGGGAAGCAGGAGTCGGAGGGACAGTTTTCTCTCTAACCACTCCCAAACCATCAACCTAGGTCCCTTCCGATCCACTCCTCAGGTACTCAATAAGGGTGTGCCACAGGGCTCATGCCTAAGCCCTTCTATCTTCAACATATACATAGCCCCTCTGGCAACCCTCTTGAGAAACCACAGGTTCGTTCCAATATCCTACGTGGACGAAACCCAGCTCACCTTCGCTTTCAATAAAACCTCTCATTCCACTCAATCCACCCTCTCTTCAGGCATGCTGGCAATATCACGTTGGATGGAAAGAAACTTTCTTCAACTGAATGCCGGGAAGACAGAGGTTCTGCTCTTTGGAGATGCCCCACTTGTTTGGTCACTATCTTGGTGGTCCCCAGAACTAGGCAAGCCCCCGATCCCGGCAACTACAGGCAAAAACCTCGGTGTACACTTTGAACAGTCCCTAACCATGAAGAAGCACGTAACATACACAGTCGGCTCCTGCTTCCACACCCTTGGCCTACTATGGAAAGCCTTTCCATATATTCCTGATGCAATCAGAAAGAACCTAACACAGGCCCTGGTACTAAGCAAACTGGACTATTGCAACGCCCTTCTGATCGCAGCAAATGAATCCTCCTTAAACCGACTGCAAATGATGCAGAACACGGCCGCCCGCAAAGTCATGAATGCCCCCCCAGATCTGCGTCCGCTTCCCTCCACACCGACTACATTGGCTGCCCATAGGACAACGTGTGACATTTAAGATCTGCTGCCTCACACACAAAGCAATCTGGGGTAACGGCCCACCCTATCTAGCAGAGAGACTCCACCACTACCCCCCGTCCCGGATGCTGCGCTCCATCTCCCAATCCCAACTCAAAATTCCCCAAAATAAAAAAGGCTAGACCCCGAGGCAAGTCTTTCTTGTACCAAGCCCCTTTTATTTGGAATCAACTCCAGCTTGCCCTAAGACAATGCCAGGATCACCGAAAATTCAGAAGAAACCTGAAAAACACCCTGTTCTAAATGTCCCCACCACTGCTAATGCTGCGTTTCCAAGTGCTGAGATACCCCCTCGTGGGTGATTCAAGCGCTACACAAAATCAAATCAAATCAAATCAAACCTAGGTGTTCTGACACATTGCTGGAGTTGCATCAGTTTTACGCCCAACTCCAGCAATGCGTCACTTTTGCACCAACAGATATGTCAGAATTTATTATGCATCTGTTAATCTGCACCATGGAGACATGTATTGTAAATACAGTGCATCCATGGTGAGACAGCCAATTGAGTGGGATGCAGTACAGGGGGATTAGGGAAGGTTTTAACCTGTCTTGTGTGAGCACAGTCTGTTTCCCCTGTGGTGCTGCAGCAAATGGGCAGGGGCCAGGATGTGCTTCCAGCCATGGCCCCCTGTCCACATAACAGTGTAGTTAATGTAGGGCCAGTAAGAAACATATAACTGTGGGTGGTGGAGTCCCATTTGGAGGTATTGTCAGTGAAGTCTCATGAAAACAGTAAACTAAAAAAGCTCCTGGGGCTATTGGCAGATGAAATGGCATAGAACCATGAAATCCTTTAGAGAAAAGGAGCTGGGAGGAATAATCCCCTGTAAAAGATCAGCATTTATGACAGAATGTTAAATGTTGCTGAGTGCCAAATCTGGGTTGTTAGAGCTGGCTATTTCTGGTAGGCTAAGGCTGATGCCAAAGCCAGGCAGAAACCACCATTCTAGTCAGGGCAAGGGAGTCACACGCCAAGATAACCCCTGCTCACCCCCTTGGTAGCTTGGCACGAGCAGTAAGGCTAAACTCGGAGGCAATGTGTAAAGCATTTGCGCCAGGGATCCAGCGGCCTATAGAAAATATATCATAAACAACGCTACCCAACTTCATAACCTATAAACAAATTTCTATACTAATTTATGGACCCATTTATAAACATGACATATTTGGGCCTACTGAATCAGGTGGTCAGATTAAATCTATATACACATTATTTACAAACTATATACAATTTTATACATCTGCGGAAAGAATATTGTCATTATAACAAATCCTAATTATTTAAACGACCACCATTGGCAATGGGATCTAGCTAATAGTAACCTGCACTTCTGAATAATCAAGACCAGCTTGTTTGTCAAAAGTAAGATTTTATTTACTAAATTATGGTATTTCAAAATGTAATTTTATTATTGTAATTTTATTATCATTAAAGTAAGCATGTTTAAAAATCTTCATGAGAAAAATACAGTTTAAGTAAGAAATTCAAAGTTTAAGTAAGATTTTAACAGTTTAGCATTTTTAAAGTCTAAGTCCCTAGCTAAGCTAAATAAATGGAAAATAAAGTAAAGTTCTTTGAGGATTCTTACGTGCTCCACGCAAAGTCCAGCAGCACTTCACCCTCATCGGAAAGTCAGAAAGCAGCAGCCAGCCCATCCCTAAGGGCATGACTTTTTATACCTTTCTATGCTAGCTAATCTAAGCGAAGGAAAGTTTTCATAATTCCACGATGTCCCATTGGTTGAGAGTGACAAGTGACATGTCACCCACATTTCAAAACTTCCATTAGGTCACATTTCTTAAAGACCATTGTCTTTTCCGAATGCAACCAGGAGCTTCCTTGGTTTGCAACAATTGTAAAATAATGTTCTCACAGTGTTCATTTCACTTCCGCGGGTGCCAAGTTAGAGCTGACAAAATTGTCCTTTATCACTGATTTCCGACCTTGGCCACGTCCGACAAAATGGTGACAGCACGTCAGATTTGCTTAGTGAAAACAGCTTTGACGAACACTTTTTCAGAATGGGCATCTCGTGACTTTTGCAGAAGTAAAATTCAGCTTTAGCAAACTCGAGCAAACTAGGCCCAAAAGCAGGCAACTTATGCTTTCTAGTAATAAACAAACACAAGAAAAGTATTAATGTAAGAAATAATGTTGATTCTGTATCCACCCTAGGTTTACTAATTAATTAACCCTCCCGATTAGTCTAATGTTACCTAGCAAATGCAAACAAATAAAGCAGCGTTTATATCTACCAGTCTTCATGAATCCATGAAACTTATGTGCACCTAGAATAGTAGAAATGACATCACATAGACAAGGAAAAGCAAAATAAGCACATGCCTCTTTAGGTTTGCTGCAGTTAGTAATGACAAAAACGAAAACAACAAATTATTTTATTATTTTACACGAACAAAAAGATGCAACATTTATGCACGTTTATGAGCACACATGTTAGTCCCCCCATGTGTAAAGTTTAATCTAGACTGAATTAGTAAATTACATCACAAATCATTAATATTATTATTCATGTTATGGAAATGTGACTTTGCGAGTTAAAACAAAATTTTGTTTTCTATCTCGCTCCATCAACTCCCTCATCTGGTGATTAACAAATCACCACACCAACACCCAAAATTTTGGTAATTTAAATTTCCGAGAAAATGATTCAAATTCATTTGAGTCAGTAATCCTAAAAATCTGTTTCTGCATAATCTTTGGAATTAGCATAACGCTCTCTATGTAACTCCTGTAATTCAATCTCTCTTTCTTCTTCTTTTCTAAGTTTATAGATTCTTTTCTTTTCTTTCAACTGTTTCTTTCTCTTATGCAACAAACAACCTATTTTTGTCAAAATAAAAATGAACACTATTATAATCAAAGGTGCCAAAATCTTGCCAAGAATTGAACTACCAATATCATGAAACCAAATTTTAATTGCTTGGAATCTTTTTGAAAGTTTCCCTGTAAAATCATCTTCTTCTAAAGGAATTATTTCTGAATGCATTTGTGTAATGTTTTTAATGTACATCTCTATATTCTTACTTTCATCAGGTATATATGTGCAACAATGTTGTACATGTACAATGCCACAGACTCCTCCCTCCTTTGCTAGGAGTATGTCTAAAGCAAGGCGATCTTGAATCACCATAGATCTGATTGCAATTACCTCGACATTCACTAATTGGAATCCATCAGCTGTGTCTGTTGACAATCTGTCAACAATTGTGGACAATTTTCTAATTCTCCCTGCGTTTAGGGTTATACCAACAAAAGGTATCACTGCTTGAAAAATATCTCCCAGATCTTCTGTAAAAGTTTCTCTTTTAACTCTATTTACATAATTATGAATTTTGAACAATCCATCTGAATCTCTGTCAACATGAAACACTTTAGGAAAAACAATTCCCACATAACAAGTTCCATACCAATGGTCTGGAAGGTTGTAGTAGGCTTTGTCACCACAAACAAAATAAATCCCAGGGAAGATTGGATCTTTCCCACCTTTGAATCCCCAACCTCCCAATATCTGATAAGTATCTTCACAGTTACTTGCACCTACAAAATAATTATCAAAAAGTGTATTATCTCTTCTAATGCAAAGCTTTCCACTAACTGGTTTATCTATGTGAATTGCAACATTTTCAAGCATTTTGCCATTTAATTTCTCATCCTCTTTTTGCCAAAATTTTAACTTAGTCTGCTTGACTAATTCATTTCTTTTGTAAATTGCTCTTCTCTCCTCAACCATATTCAAAAATTTCTTTCCCTCAGCACTCAATTTGCATGTTAGATTATTCTTGTAAGCATACTCGTAAGTGAGTTCATTAGTAACAAGGAAAAATTCTCTCATTTGTTTGGCTTTCTTGTGCTTATTTAAAGCACCCTCAATCTTTATATTCGCAAAAATCTCGTCAAAATCTGAATAGTAATATTCTAAGCGTCCAGTTTGATAAAATAAGCTAGTTAACACACTACATGTTACACCATATGTAAGAGGAAGCATATTGTATGTCACTCCCTCAGAAACAGAAGCAGGTAACTTGACGCAGACATAGCAGTCTTTTGTATCCATTACCTTGACATATTCACTCAAAAGCTTTGTGAATGTATTACTTGAAAAATCACTAATAGATTTATCTTGATGAATGTTAGGTTGATGATCAATAACTTTTGCAGATGCACTATGTTTATTTTGACTAACCAAAGCTTTGCTTGTCATGTTAACTTTGTGTAATTCTCTATTCATCTCTAATGGGATAATCACAGCTAAAACTAACCAGAGCAGAATTAAAATGAGCAGACACACCAGAGTCATCTTACAGCATCTCTTAAAAACAGAACACTTTGAAGTGCTCTCCTTAACATAAGGCATTTTTGGTTATTTTTGCCTCAAATTTAAAAACAAAATTTATTTTAAAATTTTTTAAGAAATAAACTAAGAAATAAATAAACTAAAAAATAAACTATTTATACCCCCCTTTTAAAATAATTGTATTTTTAAAACCCTATACAAGTTTTCTTCGACCTTATGTCATACATAAGATTTCTTCAACTAAACAGTTTTTCTTCGACCTTATGTCAGCTAACAAAATTTCTTCAGCCTTTTGCCAAATTAAATTTTCTGTACTTCAATCATTGTCACTAATTTCCTCTATTTCGTTTTCTTCTTCACTACTACCATAAATGTCAATAACAGGTGGAATTACTAAATAAGTCCCCTCAGGAGACTTGTATTTCTGGTTTGGTCTCACTATTCTTTTTCCTTTTCTCGACACCACTTCAATTTTCCTTCCAACTCCCACTTCCTTTCCAGGACTCTTTTGACTACTAATTTCTTCAACTTGCTCTTTAGGTTTCTTGATCAACCTGACTCTCAATCTTCCACCAGGCCAGTAGTCTGCTTTTCTCACGTATTTCTTCTTTGGTTCAGAAGCATTTGATTCTGACTTCCAAGCCCTTTTCTTTCTGTTTTCACTTTCACCATCCACGTCACTTTCTTCAGTCTCGTAGTCTGAAATTTCAATTGACTCAGGAACTTCTCTATTCGGCAGTTTTACTCCTTCAGGAACACCTCTCTGATTTCCAATACTGGTACTTGGTAATTCGTCTTCTTCTTCTTCTTCAATTACCTCCAACTTCCCAGACTTTGGATTTCTGTTCCTTACTTCAGAGCTTGTTTTCTGCTTTTCGATACTCTCCTGGTCTGAAACTTCTTTTTGTTTTGCTTCTCTGTTTTCAACATAAACAACTGAATCCTCAGTTATCTTTCCTTTTAACAGATTCTCTTCATCTTCAGAATCTATTTCAATAATTTCCAAGTCTTTTCTTGTCAAATTGTCATTCACAGGTACAGGTTCCAGATGTCGACCTTCTTGTCGATCTTCAGAATCTGGTTTTATTTCATCTTCTGCTTCAGAATCAGAATCATCTGTAGTATCACTTTCAACATCAGAACTCTCAGGAGTTGGTACTGGAATAGTATGACTAGGATGAATCCAACGTTTCAATCCTTTGCATTTTACAGCATTAGTAGTGATCAAAATTATTTGCCTAGGCTTCTGCCATCTAGGAGCCAGACAATTTCTTCTCCGATGTACTTTCGTTCTGACCCAATCACCAGGCCTCAGGTCATGTGTCAAAACTTTTTCATTTGATTGTGCTTCAGTTCCCACCTGATTAGACACAGAAGTCACTATATCAGATAACCTTTTACAGTAATCCAAAATAGCACTGTCATTTATGCTCAACAGTTTACCTACAGGTACAAAAGCTTGCCTCATAACTCTTCCCATTAAAATTTCATGAGGACTCAAACCTGTCTTTTTATCTGGTGTACTTCTTAATGACATTAAAACAAGTGGAAGAGCATCTGTCCACTTTACACCTGTTTCAAGACACATTTTTCCAATTCTGTTTTTAATTGTTCCATTAATCTGTTCAACTACCCCAGATGCCTCTGGTCTGTATGCACAGTGTATTTTCTGCTCAATGCTCAAAGCTTCACAAATTAACTTCATCAGTTTGTTATCGAAATGGCTTCCTCCATCACTCTCAATAGTGACTGGAAAACCGTACCTTGGGATAATTTCTCTGAGCAGTAGTTTTGCTACTGTAATTGAATCACAATGTCGTGTAGGAAATGCTTCTACCCATCTTGAAAATAAACAAACAATCACAAGAACATATTTTAAGCAATTGTGTAAGGGCATTTCAATGAAATCCATCTGTAACCTGGTAAAAGGACCACCCTCTCGACCAATTATTCCTGTCCCTACCAATGATTTTCTGTTTGGATTCATTTGTTGGCATGATAAACACCTTTGACAAAAAGATTCTGCAATTGTTCTGAATTTAGTATTGAACCAAGTCTCTCGGAAAAGTCTGATCATAGAATCTCTTCCAAGATGAGCCGGACCATGATATAATCTGGCCATATCAGCAATCAAGCAATTTGGTAATACTACTCTGCCATCTTTGTAAACCCACACTCCATCTTCATCACGTGGTCTACAATCTGATCTTAACCACAGATCTTTTTCCTCATCATCTGCTTCATTTTGTAAGTCTCTAATCTCATGCCAGGTTTCTACAACCGTTGTTAGCATTAATGAATTTGAATCAGTTTCTTTACTCCTTTCCCGATTGTATGCATAACCTTTTCTTGCACAATATTTTGCCGTTTCATCTGCAAAGGCATTGCCTTTTGAGATATAATCAATTCCTTTAGTGTGCGCTGCACACTTGACAATTGCAATTTCTTTCGGCAATTGTATTGCTTCAATTAATCTCCTTATGAAAACTGCATTTTTAATCGGAGACCCTGCTGATGTCATATAGCCTCTCTGAGACCAGAGTTGTCCATAATCATGTACAACTCCATACCCATACTGACTATCAGTAATGATGGTAACTCTTATATTCTTTGATATTTCACAAGCACGAATCAAAGCAATTAATTCAGCCACTTGTGCTGATCGAACTCCTTCAAGACATGATGCTTCTTCAACATCTGCAACTGTGCAGACTGAATATGAGGCTTTCAAGACACCTCCTTCAGATCTCAAACATGAGCCATCTACAAAGTAGACAAAATCTGATTTGGATAAAGGTCTATCTTTGATATCATGTCTTGGTTTCGTGCAGAATTCCATAACAGCTAAACATTCATGTTCTGTTTCAATGTCATCAATGATCTCAGAATCAGGCAGTAATGTAGAAGGATTCAGATTCAAACATCTTGAAATCGAAACATTATCTGCTCCTAGTATGATTTTCTCATACTTTGTCAATCTGCTGCTTGTCAAATGCTGAGTTTTACCTCTTGTCAGCAATATTTCAACTGAATGAGGCACAAAAACTTTCACAGGAAATCCCATAATGATTCCTTCACTCTGTTCAAGACTAACACTTGTAGCTGCAACTGCTTTCAAGCAACCTGGTAATGCCTTTGCAATGGGATCAAGAACTGCAGAGAAGTATGCAATAGGTTTCTTTAAATTCCCATGTCTCTGAATCAATACAGATAATGCACATCCTTCTCTCTCACTACAGTACAGTTCAAAATCTTTCTCATAATTCGGCATACCTAAAGCAGGAGCTTGGCATAAGCTCTTTTTCAAATTCTCAAAAGATTCCATCTCAACTTCATTGAGAATAATTGGATCTTTTACATCAGACTTTGTCAGTCTCTGTAGTGGTTTTGCAATTACTGAAAATCCACTTATCCATTGTCGACAGTAACCAACCATTCCCAGGAACATTCTGACCTGTCTCTGTGTTCTTGGAGGTTGCATTGCTTGAATCATTTTAATTCTCTCAATTGTCACTTGCCTTTTTCCCTTTGCAATTCTGTGACCAAGATATTTTACTTCTTGCTTGCAAAACTGTAATTTTCCTGGAGACACTTTATGTCCCTCTTCTGCAAGGCGATTTAACAGTATTATTGTGTCTGTCACACAATTTTCTCTTGTCTTTGCAGCTATCAACAAATTATCAATGTACTGCACCAACGTAGACCTACCTGGTAAGTCCAAGTTTTCCAAAGATCTTTTTAACAACTCGTTAAAGATTGAAGGACTTTCTGTATAGCCCTGTGGGATTCTAGACCATCCGAGGGTCTTACCTTGGAATCTGAAAGCAAAGATTTCATAACTGTCTGGATGTAAAGGAACAGTAAAGAATGCATTGCAAAGATCAATGACAGTGTACCATTCAGCGTCATGTGGAATTTGGTACAGAATTACTGCAGGATTTGGAACCACAGGACAACATGGAACAACGATTTGATTAACCTTTCTCAAATCCTGTACTATTCTAAATGCTCCATTTGACTTTTTGACTCCCATAATTGGTGAATTACAAGGACTACTCTCCATTTCTTTTAATACACCTTGTTTGATTAATTTTTCAATTATGGGCGTAATACCTTCAATTGTTTCTGCTTTCATTTTATACTGTGGAATGTTTGGAAATTCTATTCCCTGTTTCAATGTAATTTTTACTGGATCTACGTTTTTCATCAGACCCATATCATTCCCAGTAAAATCCCATATATCAGATTTCACTGTTTCCTTGAGCTCTTCAGGCAAATCTTTCTTTTCAAATGCAGGAAACAATTTTGTTTCTTCTGCTTCCATCATCATCATTGTCATTCTGTACAAACCATCTTCCTCCATTGTTTGTAACTCAACTCCATCAGGAGAACAATATATTCTGCAATTCATTTTACACAGAATGTCTCTGCCTAGTAAATTCACTGGACTACTATTACAAACCACAAATCTGTGTTTGTCTCTATAATTTCCAATTTCAACTGGAACTGGATCAGTTAAATCAGTTTTAATTTGTTGATTGCTTACTCCAACAACTTGGATGGTATCCCCAGAGAGAGGTAGGTTTTCAATTTCCACTGATCTAACAGTAGAACGGGTAGCACCAGTGTCCACTAGAAAAGTGATGTCTACATCGTTAACTTTCCCGTTTACAAATGGACCAGACTGGTCAACCTCAAGAGTGGCTCCAACAACACACTCTTCCTCCTCTCTCGGGCACCGTCAGCAATAATCATCAGAATCACTGTCTTGGCTTTCTGTTAACAAAAATTGTTGTGAAGCATTTTGCATTTGCACCCTTTGTTGCTTTTGCTGTTTTTGCGGTTTTATTACCTGTTCATTTCCCTGAAATCCCACACTTGAATTATATTTTTGAACTCCCCCACAATTCGGAAATGGTGATTGTGGCAATTGATCCTGACAGTTATTCACCTGTTGCTGTTGTTGTCGCTGAATGTTTAACTCGTTTAACCCCTGTTGCATCTGTAGCTGTTGCTGCAGGTCAACACCATTCTGCATCTGTGGATTTAATAAGGGATTCTTTAAGTTTTTAGGAGGTTTAGGACACTCGTCTCTCCAATGTCCAATTTCGCCACAATTAAAACAAGGTAATCTTTGTTTCAACTCCTCAATCTTTGGGCTAAATTTTCTTGTAAAAATATTACCTTTAAGCTTTCCTTGTATCTGGTTCGTATTTCCAGTTTGAACAAAATTTGTGTTCTTATTACCCATGCTGGCAATTTGTTGCTCAGCCACTTTTACCTGAGCCCACATGGCTTTCTCTTTGAGCTTCTTTTGTCTCACCTCTAACTCATCACTGCAATATTTAGCTTTTCTCAGAATATCATCCACAGAAAGTGATTGCCATCCTACAATGCTATTCCTGATCATGTCTGCAATTTCAGGTTTTAATCCATAAACGAATCTATAGATAAAATGACTCATGTCCTTTTCATCCAATTTTTCATAGCCACTGTATTGTTTAAAAATTAACAGTAACCTCTCATAAAAAGAATGAACTGATTCTTTTGTTTCCTGATTTGTCCTTTCTATTTTAACCCAATCAACTTCTTTGGGTGGAATTTTGTTTTTCATCCAAACGATCACTTTTTCGTAAAAATCCATTACAAGAGGATTTGGAGCACCTGTTTCTTTAATACGCTCAGGTTCTGTTTTTGGCCAACTTATTGATATTTTACATTCTGTCCAAAGATCTGATGGTACGACAATGTCGAAAAATCCATCTAAATCAATCCACAGAACTTTTGACACTTTGATAAACCTATCCACTTGTCTATACCACTCTACTGGTTTCTCCCTCAATTTTGGAAAGTCATTTGTGAATAGCAGTATGTCCTGTCTTGACCAAGGGACATGAACATATCCTCCACCTGCAATCTCTCTCATTGGAAATTGTTTTGACAATTTTTCCAATCTTTCATCTTCCTTCTTTTTCGTCCATTTTACTCTCCACTTATTGAGTTCTCCCAGCTTTTTGATGTAAACAATCAAATCTTTTATATGCAGTATTCTTCCCATTGAGTTCAAACTCTCAATGTCACTTTCTGAAAAGTCTAGTCTGTAATGCTTTGCAAAATTCTTTTGTTTACTCACATCAATTTCAAGTTCCGCTGCTAGTTCCTCTAACTGATCATATTTATTTTTAGTTTTCCACTGAATACTTTTACAAATGAACAGTAGTTCATCATCTCGATAATAATTCAAACTATCTGGACCAATTGTTCCAATTATTAATTCTTCAATATTTGCTTTTAATTTAGCCACATCAAGTTTCGGAGTAGTCACCCTAACTTCAGGACTCCCTATATCTGAAATAGCACCCATTGGTGTTTTTGGAGATAAATCCTCATTAAAGGTTAAATCTGGCATCCTCGATCTCGAAGAGTTTATTTCAGATATGTCTGAGTAAAATTTTTCGCCAACCTTTTGAATTTCTGCATTTAAAGGAATAGTTAACCCTGTCTTGTTTGATTCTCTTGGGTCAAATACAGGCTGAACAGGACCAATCGTTACTGGAACTGTCACAGCTTCCATGCCTTTTGTCATTCGTCTAATTAATTCTTCCTTAGATTTTAAATATTCAGCAGAATCAACTGTCTCAATATTTCTTGTTTCCCTTGGATATTCTTTTGGAGCTTCCCTTGCTCTTGGAGTCATTGCAAAATGTCTACCTTCATTTCGAACATTATAAAATTCTGGTCTTTTTGGAGTTTCAATAATTTCACAATTATTTGGATAAAGTTTTGGAGTTTCATTAATTGGAGGTGCACTCGGTGAAGTTTCAGTAGAAACCACCGGAGTAGACCATGATCTAGGAGGTCTCAAAGGTTGATTCTTTCTAGCTGTGGTGTATATTTCTTCCATTACTGCATCTTCAGATTCACTTTCTATAGATTTCCCAGTAGGAGTACCCATAACCATTTCCTGTATTAAATACAAACCTTCACTCATGTTTCCCTGTCTCCACATTCTCAACCTGTCTTCATGAGTATCTCTTCTCCAAGCTGGAGGTTTAGAAGGTCTTTTAATTCCACTAGCTTCTCTTTGTAATTGATACATCTCATCTTCCCACTCAACTAAAGCTTCAAATTGAGTTGGTCTCGGTTTTGGAATAAGAGCATTCATTTTCTCTCGTAAATTTCTCAAAACTTTTATATTAAATGAACCATCATCAGGCCAAGTTAAAACACCGTCGTTCTTTGTATAGCGTTTCCCGCTATCAAACCATAAAACAGTATGATATCCATATTCACCTTCCATGTACGCTGCAGGTGTTTTATACTTATGAAGTAATTTACCACCTCGCGTTTCGATTTTCTTGTCAGGTGAAAATAAATTTTTAAGTTTCTGAAATAATGTTGGCTTTTTCTCAACATGTTTAAAATGATAACTCATTTTTAAGAGTTAAATTTAATTCGTAAAATCGTTCGTAAAATATTTCCGGGATGTTCCGCGAAGCAACCAATCCGTGCGCGAAACACACCAACAAACCAATGACAGTTGAGCTACGTCACTTTTCTGCTCAACAAATAAAAATGGAGTTTTTCTGAAGGACCAATCAGCTTTCAGGTCGTCAGAGACTCGAGAGCCAATCAGAGTACAGTCTGTGACGTAGGTTACCCAATCCCAGCGCGGCTCTGTGACGTACACAGCAGCTGCGGTTTCTCGTTTCTCACTCCTAGCGCTTACCCCTCCTTCACAAAATCTTTTCACAGCGCCATTTTAAGAACACTTTTCAGTGTAAATTAATTCTTAAACAATGACAATAAGGACTCATCTGTTTGTTTCACTATTTAGGATAGTTTACATACATTCAAGTATCCACACTTCGGAATAGTCGGCGCTATTCACACTAAGGATAATTTTCAATTGTCGGTAGAGTAACTCTTACCCCACCCTTCTAACACGTAAAATTATGAACTCGTTTTCCTCTGAACGCACCGCGAAGTGACAGTTCTAAGAGTTCCACTTGAACATAAATTACAAATCAAATTCGCACTTTCACACGGAAAATTCCCTAATTTCAAACACACATGAAATCCGTACAGGACTCTCACCTGTTTATAGAAATCATGCACCGTTAGCAAAATAACGACGTTATCCGTACAGGGCTCTCACCTGATTATAGATATAAAACATGTACCCCTACAGGACTCTAACCTGTTTATAGGTAATCATGTACCGACGTTACTCTGCCCTTCATTCAAGCTCGTATATAACTAATACTTTTATCACAGTGAGTTTTATGGAAGGCGCTTTGTCCCTATTCTCATGCTGCTCTAATTTCTTAGAAAACCCTCACTTTACAAGATTCACACCTAGCCCTAACACTGTGCTGCACGGCGACAACACTATGGTACATGGCGATACCACTTGTGATACTCGACGATATCACTGCAAACAGAACAGATGACTTGCGTGACTAATTTCTCGCCACACAATCTATACCGGTATAGCTTACAGATAGCACGAAAAACAAACTCAACATGTGTTAAAACATCGATCCTATTTCCATACCATAACACTTTAGTAACCCTTAGCAACTAACATATTACCTTGGTTACCCTTAGCAACCATCAATTTCTGCTACCAGAGTCACGCTACCCAACTTCATAACCTATAAACAAATTTCTATACTAATTTATGGACCCATTTATAAACATGACATATTTGGGCCTACTGAATCAGGTGGTCAGATTAAATCTATATACACATTATTTACAAACTATATACAATTTTATACATCTGCGGAAAGAATATTGTCATTATAACAAATCCTAATTATTTAAACGACCACCATTGGCAATGGGATCTAGCTAATAGTAACCTGCACTTCTGAATAATCAAGACCAGCTTGTTTGTCAAAAGTAAGATTTTATTTACTAAATTATGGTATTTCAAAATGTAATTTTATTATTGTAATTTTATTATCATTAAAGTAAGCATGTTTAAAAAGCTTCATGAGAAAAATACAGTTTAAGTAAGAAATTCAAAGTTTAAGTAAGATTTTAACAGTTTAGCATTTTTAAAGTCTAAGTCCCTAGCTAAGCTAAATAAATGGAAAATAAAGTAAAGTTCTTTGAGGATTCTTACGTGCTCCACGCAAAGTCCAGCAGCACTTCACCCTCATCGGAAAGTCAGAAAGCAGCAGCCAGCCCATCCCTAAGGGCATGACTTTTTATACCTTTCTATGCTAGCTAATCTAAGCGAAGGAAAGTTTTCATAATTCCACGATGTCCCATTGGTTGAGAGTGACAAGTGACATGTCACCCACATTTCAAAACTTCCATTAGGTCACATTTCTTAAAGACCATTGTCTTTTCCGAATGCAACCAGGAGCTTCCTTGGTTTGCAACAATTGTAAAATAATGTTCTCACAGTGTTCATTTCACTTCCGCGGGTGCCAAGTTAGAGCTGACAAAATTGTCCTTTATCACTGATTTCCGACCTTGGCCACGTCCGACAAAATGGTGACAGCACGTCAGATTTGCTTAGTGAAAACAGCTTTGACGAACACTTTTTCAGAATGGGCATCTCGTGACTTTTGCAGAAGTAAAATTCAGCTTTAGCAAACTCGAGCAAACTAGGCCCAAAAGCAGGCAACTTATGCTTTCTAGTAATAAACAAACACAAGAAAAGTATTAATGTAAGAAATAATGTTGATTCTGTATCCACCCTAGGTTTACTAATTAATTAACCCTCCCGATTAGTCTAATGTTACCTAGCAAATGCAAACAAATAAAGCAGCGTTTATATCTACCAGTCTTCATGAATCCATGAAACTTATGTGCACCTAGAATAGTAGAAATGACATCACATAGACAAGGAAAAGCAAAATAAGCACATGCCTCTTTAGGTTTGCTGCAGTTAGTAATGACAAAAACGAAAACAACAAATTATTTTATTATTTTACACGAACAAAAAGATGCAACATTTATGCACGTTTATGAGCACACATGTTAGTCCCCCCATGTGTAAAGTTTAATCTAGACTGAATTAGTAAATTACATCACAAATCATTAATATTATTATTCATGTTATGGAAATGTGACTTTGCGAGTTAAAACAAAATTTTGTTTTCTAGCTCGCTCCATCACCAGCACACAACAGCAACAACATCCTAGGCACACCACAAAAGGAACTCCACACAAGGTTATATTAAAATAACTTTTGTATTGTAAACACACATCAGATAGAAATCACACATGTACATTGTGCCAACTGGCATGGGCAACATTCATAAGGGATTATTTACAGGACAGGGCTACATGGGCCACTGTCAGAATCAACACTTTAGAAATAGAAATACTGTCAGAAATTAGAATACAAGGATATAAAATCACTGTAGCACAAAGTAACAGTTATAAATCACAACCAGTCTCTACTGGTAACAGGTAAGTACCACCTACGCAACCCTAACCACCTTAGGGGAATGTCACGCAGGGGACCAGGACCTCACTAGGACCACCTGTACTAAAAAGAACAACCACCTAAGTATCACACAGCATTTAGGGGTATAAGCACAACACATTACACATGATGCATGAAAACACATTCAGCGGTGTAGTAAAGGGAAACACATGATGCATAAAACATTCAGAGATGTAAAATCAAGGAAGGCACATGATGCATTAAAAACATTCAGAGGTGCCAGGAAAGAAAACACAACTCAATAGCGCAAAGACACATGATGCCTAAACATTCAGAGGTGCAAGGAAAAACCACACAATTGCGCCAAAACCTACATAAGCCACCACCTGTGGCAGTCCCTAGGCCAACTGGCCTTGTTGGGGCTAGGACGCCCTGTGTCTCAATGTCAGGGGCCTAAACGGTGCAGGTGCCCACTACTTGCTGGGCACCTGTGGACAATCCCAAGACCTAAACGGTGCAGCTGCCCACTAATTGCTGGGCAGCTGGAAACTTCAAACTGCGGCAAGGGCTCTCACTGGCCCTAGACAAACTGCGCCGCAGGGGTTGGAGCCACACAGGCTCTCAGTCAGCTGAGGGGCGTTGGAGCCATCTGGCTCTGTGAATTCTCTGCCCCCAAGAGCCTCACTGGGCTCGCCAGCACATGGGGACCGCCTGGAGCCTCTCTGGGCCCTAAAACAAATGCTCCTTCAGAGCCTCTCTGGGCTCTACTCAACGTTGGGGCAACCCGCTGCCAACCGGGGCCGCTCTGCTGCACCAACTATGCCCCCCTAGACAGAGGGCAGGACACGGGCCATCGGGAGAGCCTACGGGGCTCTAAAACACGCAATGCCCCCGAGCCCTCTTAGGGCTTTAAACAATGAGCGTGAGATCGCGCTGCTGGGGGGGGCGGACACCGACAATGTGTCCCGGTGCCCCTCCCTTCTCCTCTGCCCCACTCACCGGGTTTCCTCAGGCAGCGAGGGGCTCCTCTGGGCAGCGCGGGGCTCTCCTTCCTCCAACGGAGCCCCGCCTGCGCCTTCCGCCACCTCAGCTCTTCTTCTCCGGGGCTCCCTCAGCACATGGGAGCCCCGCGACAGGCCGCGCTACCTCTTCTTTTCCCGGGGCTCCCTCCAGATCACGGGAGCCCCGGGCGGCCATCACCCCTCTCCGCCTCTTCTCCCCGCCGCACTTCCTCTCCATGGCAGGCCCCGCCTTCGTCACGGCCGGGCCTGCCTGACTTCCGATTTTTGAGGGCCGCCAATGGCAGCGCGGCCCTCGGTGGGGAGGCGGCGCAGCGCCTCCTTCAAGGTCTCCGGGCCGCGGCGGTGATTCCACGAGGCACAACATGAGGGGTGGGCACCCTCGATAATAAATATAAAAATAAAAGCGCTATTAAGCGCTTGGGGCAAAGTACAGCGCTCCTAGCGCTGTGAGTACAAATAAAGCGCTCTCAAGCGCTTGGGGGAAATAAAGCGCTCCGAAGCGCTAGAAAACTGGCAGAGCGCTCCCAGGCGCTCAGGGGGAAGCACAGCGCTTCCAGGCGCTAGAAATACAAATCAAGTGCTCCCTGCAGGAAAATGCAGCTTCTCCATGCTGCAAAGGTCCCGGAGATTCCCAGGGGGCAAAGCCAAGTCCCCCCCATCAGCCCAAGCAAGGCAGAGGGGTCCCCCAGGAGTCCTCCAGGCATCCACGGAAGTGCATCAGGTGTCCAGGGGCTGGGCAGGGCCCAGGGATTCCCCTGGGCCCAAGCAGCAGCACGCCCCTGGCAGATTCAAGTCCAAAAACAATAACATTTTGGAAGGGGACACAGCCCCTTCTTATACAGAGAAAAGTCTTTGAAGTCTTTGTGCAGGCAGTGTGAGAACCAGCTAGAACTGGTTATAGGGAACTCTTTTCAGTGTCAGGGACAGAGGTGACAGTCGCCCAGCGGGGAGGTGGAGCCAGCATTGTGGCAGGCAGGCACAGCCTCATTCACTCCCAGGTGCGATCTCCTCCCACTTCCCTGGCAGCAGATGCAGCCTTTCATCCACGGGCTGACTCAGACATCCTCCTGGGGGCTCCCCAGCCCCTGTCACCCTCAAACCAGACAGTCAATCCACAAGCAGGCCCAGGCACTCCTGGGCCAGGCTCACCAGCCAATCACACGCCAGCCACAAATTACACAAATATGCCAACTTCTAAAAGTGGCATTTCTAGACTAGACACAATCATGCCGCATACACCATTACGCAGCATTCAGTCTCACGAGTTCTCACATATCAAACTCGACCCTGCACTCCCCACACATCAGGAACTACCATGGGCATACATATTCCCCATTCATTCCTATGGGAGGGCAGGTCACTCACCACACATACACAGAGAGCACACGCACTTTACACTGTACCACAGTGAAAACGTGCGCAAAGGCCTAAAACCATCAACACTAGGTTCCAGAAACAGGCTAGGAAAAAGCAAAAAGTTTCGGGGTGAACCTGCCAAAAGGGCCAGGTTCAAAATGGGTTATTTCCTTTATAGAACAAAAAAGTCGTGAATCATACAGAAGAGGTAGTTAAAATCCATAGAGGTTTCAAGAAAGTCTTTTGCAGAATTGCAAAATTGTAGCAGGAAGACTTCCAGTGTTATAAATAAAGGTTGCCAAAAAAGAAGACTTCCAGTGCATCAAACACATTATTTTTTTCAGAAGAAAACCCCTCTCCCTTTTGGGGGTCCGGCTTCATTAAAAAAACAGTGCTGACTTGTGGGGAAAAATAAGGCAAACTGGTGCAGAAATACATGTGCTTGAAGTGGGAAAAGGTTCTACATTTCTCAAATAAATAAAGGAACGTAGAAGACTGAGTCTCATATTTTTAGGGGGTTCAGACCAACAATAAAATTTGGTATTTGAATTAGGGCTAGCAGAGGGTTTTGTTAGTTTACTGGGAGAAGGAGCACAAGATAAAGTACTGATACTGGAATTGAAACAGAAGCAAGAAGTGGAACGAGGTATACTTTGTAATATCCTCTTGTGACGAAAGTTTGCAGAAGATACAGTGCCTCATGATTGTATTGCTTGCCTGGATGTCCTTGCAAATGAGTCATAGGCAGATGATGCTTGAGTATGCTTGCAGTGGTTGAGAAGTACCAAAAAGAAAATCTTTAGATTTCAATACATCTTAAAAAACATAGGGTACAAATGGTACATTTTTCTGGCACAGCTTATTTAGCAAGTTGATCTAAAAGCCATTATTTTACTGACATGGGTAAAGACACAACTGTGAACTATTTCAAAGAATTCCTGGTGTCTTGGTTCTCAGTGTATTATAGTGCAATGATGACACCTATAATGCACGATAAAGTACAAACACCATCCAAATTTCTCACGCCATCAGATGGTAGTACAGGATGATTTTCATTGTGGTATAGATAATTAGAAATTACCACAAAGTCCATCAGAATCTGTCCCTGATCTGTCCACGTTGCCGAAAGTCCTACTGTCCAGTTTGGAGAATATCAGTGTTCTGCCATTCATGATTGGTTGCTGTGCCCTAGGAGTGTGACCCTAGTAAGATTATGTGTATTTGATTGTGTTGTCAAACAGTGAGTTGTTTGTGGATTTTGATTAGTTAGTGTGTTGCATAGTGTGGTGTCTATTTTGAGTTCAGAAGGGCTCTGTGTTGAGAGCAATTTGCAATGCTGCTTATGTATTTTACTGGTGCTTATGAAGGGAAAAGCACTTGCTACAAGTGTTGAAGTTTTGGTTATCAGACCCGTCAAACTCTAAGATCCTGGGATAAACACTCAGAGCCCGATGTAGGTGGCCCATTACCGGTCGGTAAAACCGAAATTCGGTAAATGGCAGGCTTACCGATCGGTATTGAGCCATTTCTGATGTAGGGGATGATTCGGTAAATACCGAATCGGTATTTACCGACTCATTATTTACCGATTCGGTATTTACCGAATCTGTAAATGGCATGTAGGAAGCCCTTTTAAGAGTGCTTATGTGCTGTAAGGATTCGTTATTTACCACCAACTATTAGTTGGTAGTAAATACCGAATACCTTTGAAAATGCAAATCTGTGCATTTTCAACAGTACCATGTGGCAGACATACATGCCCTTAGGGCATGTATGTGTGCCACATGTGCACACAAGCACTATTATTCAGGGGTGCAACAGGGTGTCAATGTGACACCCTGCCACCCTTGAATGTTTCCCTATTTTACCGAATCGGTATTTACCGATTCTGTAATTCACATTCATTCCTATGGGCCTCCAGGCCCATAGGAATGAATGGAAAATACTGAATCGGTAATTACTAATTCGGTAAATACCGAATCGTACCGATTCGGTAATACTTACCAATTTCTTTGCTACATACCATTTACCAATTCTAAAATACTGAATCGGTAAAATTCGGTATTTTAGAATCGGTAAATGATATTTACCTACATCTGGCCCTGAGTTTATTAATTTGCAGCTTGTCTGTTAAAATTTGTCGTGTTGGACCATGAGGCGCTGTCGGCAACACATCCTTATTAACATCTGTGATGAGGGTGTATTAATTTAGATAGTTTTTTGCTTAGTACTTTTGCGCAGAGGAAGAGTGAGGGTGATTTCCCACTGGTTGTGATTTCACTATTTGTGTGTGATAGCACTTGGAAGGTATTATTTGCTGATTCCCTAGAGTGATTGTGTACTTTAAACTTTCTTTTAGAGTTTTTGTTTTGTTTTTCAATAATATGCTATTTAGAAGCTGATTGGTGTTGAGTGAGAACTGCTGCAAGGTGTGTTATACTTTGCTTCGCTGGTATTGGTCGGTCAGTGTGTATGCCGTGCTGGTATTGGTCATACATCAGAGAGTGTGCACTGTGAATGGACTGTATTGTGTGGTCGTGCTGAGTTATGAAGTCTGCGTTCTTGTGTGCAGATTTGTCATTTGCTGAGAACTCACACATATTATGATTCACATTCATATAATTTATACTATATTATTGACAGAGAAAAGAAGATATTTCTAAAGAAATTAAGGGCTTATTTAGTGATGATGTGAGAATACTTGCCTGTAAAGGTGAGGAGACCCGTCTTGAGGGTACATTTGCTCATTACATAACAAACAATAACACAGTTACACATGCATATTTGGCTTAAACAACTGAATAAGATCGCCATGCAAAAAGATTCCTTGCAGTTTCCTCAACATGGAAATGTCAACCTGAGAATAATTGAAAATTTGAGGCGGATGTTGTATGAAATGAAGCTCTCACCTAGAGCAGCCCAAAATGAAGATCTGAATATATTGGAGGGTGCACCACAGGCGAAAGAGAAGGAAAAAAATCAGAATAAGACCTAAAGTGCAGTTAAGAGTTGGATGGGAATGAAGTGGGATGCAGAATAGCAAGCATGCAGGTTAAATTTGATTGAGGGAGTTAGGATGTATCCTGTCTTAACTAGCAGAAAAAGTAGGAGAATGAAAACACAAGGGTGAGACAGAAGTAAAGAATGATGAAGGGAGTGATAATGACTCCAGTGATGGCTTTTTAGAAGATTTATTGACTTCTTAACCTCCCCTTTACAATGTAGTTTAACAAGCTGTGGAAAATCAGCCATCTATGGGACTTCTACCACCTGCAGATACTAGTACAGATACAGGTACTAGTGCATCTGTCAATCAGAGCCTCCTCAATGGGGGAGTGCATCGTACCCTACCACCTCGAAAATGTACACCTCTTCTACTCCCAAATCTGCAATACTTGCTGATCCCACTTCCAGTTACACAGTTAATGCCATTGATTCCTATGCAAGCCCCATCAACAGTGGCCCCAAATAATGCTATATCTGTTGCAACACCTGTCACACCTACAGTTACCTCAACCACTGTTGTTTCTGGAATAGATAACTTTGCAGAGATGGGAACAAGACCCTGAACAGGAGCAACTACTGTTGTGATTGTGCCACCTATAGAGTCCCTTTTTTGAAATTTTTCGTTTTATGAGCCCATATTTCGCTAAACTTACGTGTCTTGCTCCGCGATTGAATGATACTGATTAGTTCACTTACTTGCAGTTTTAACCAAGGTCGTTTGTTCCTAAGTGCATCTTCAGTTATGAACACCCTAAAAAAATTCTTAGGATCGCACTTTTGGAAAGTTCAATCCCAAATTTTGTGGCTACCCCTTCAAAAGCTGTATGTGTCACACAAGCACGCCTAGTGGCTTCTTTGCAAAGAAACAAACGTTTTTCTTCATTGCAGCCATCTATAAACCAAAACTTAAGACACAAAGATCCGCAACCAAGGGACAGCGATTGTGAGAAAGCCTTCCTTGAGCTGAGAAAAAGTGTCTGCTGCGCCCCAGCTCTAGGAATGCCAGACTATGAGAAGCCTTTCATTCTGGTTGATTTGAGAGGGAAGGTTGCTCCATATCATTGCTAACTCAAACCCATGGCAACTCCAAATACCCTGATGCTTATTTTTCAGCCACTATTGAGGTAGTACCCACCCCATGACTGGATTGCCTAAAGGCAGTGGCTTCAGTTGGTATCGGCATTCACCAATGCGAGGGGATTGTTAGGGGGTACCCTCTCATAGTAATTTTACCCCATTCAGTTGAGATCCTACTGACCATCACTCAAACTCAACATATGATCAAGAGCCAACATACAAAGTTTGAGCAGGTTTTCCTCTCAGAGGAGAGCATCACTTCGTGGATGTGTTCTTGCCTCAATTCATTCACACTATTACCTGTTCTTGATAAAGATAACAATGGGGGTAGACCATGATTGCCTCGGTTTGACCAAATGTGTACCAAGACAAAATTTTCAAAAGATCCCTATGGAACAGCCTGATTAGATGTTGTTAGTGAACAGCTATTGTTTAAAAGATATACAAGGGATTTTGAAAATAGCTTATGCTATTTGAACCATTGAGGGTGTAGTGGAAGCCTTCTGTTTGTGTAATGTAACCTCTGCACAGGAGGCTGAACTGGTCACTTTTAGTAGAGCAAGCTGTGTCTCTGACAATTTAAGATTCACCATCTCTAATAATAGCCATATGGTCCACAATTACAGGCACTTGTAGTCCCAGCAGGGTTTTGTGACCTCTTATGGCTCCTCTATCACAAATGAGCTCTATGTTATGGAACTTCTTTATGTATTGCTGATGCCATTCTAAAGTGTGTAGCACTAGGGTGGAAATGATGTTGTTACTGCCATCAATCGCTGCGTGGATGAGATAGCCAGATATTGGGCTCTTCGGTCTTGCACATTCAATGGAGATTTTTCAAAATGTATGACATGTCTCTGATCCTTTTGATGACCATTGCTGATATGTGGGAAAAGGTGAAGAGGATTCAGGAAGAGGCGCCAGAACATAAAAGGAAAGGTGGGTCATAGCAGGGAGTCCCAAAAATGAAGATGAGGTTTGGGTTTTTGTAGATGGTTGTCCTGTGCTGCCAGACTCAATGTTACTTTACATGGCACGTTGTTAACCTGGTGCATACTCACATAGGCCAAGATGCTATGGTTCCTCCATTTTGTAAATAATAGTTCAACGCTAGGTTCAGAGAGGTTGCAGCCGAATTATGTCACAGGTGTGCCACTTGCCAAAAGCTAAATGCAGGCAGAAGAACTCCACTTCTTGCCATTTATATTGGGCGGTCAGGTGATCCCTTTAATCTCATTCCGCTTCACTTTGTTGAGATGTGCATTTGTAATAGGTGGTGGCCACATTAGGAGAAATTACAGTTTTACTGTTGCCAAACTATTTTTAAGGGAGTTGATCCCCAGCTTTGGGATCCCGGTTTCTCTAGAATCATATTGTGGCAGTTACTTCAAGAACAAGGAGATTAAACTTTCGTGTGAAGCTTTGCAGAAAGTTCAGAGGTTCCACTGTAGGTACAAACCTGAGGCTTCAGCATCATGGAGCGGATTAATGGGACACTAAAGTCTCTCCTTGCTTAGGTGTGTGCATCCACACACCTAAGCCCGATACCCCTGATACCCTTCCATTAATATTGATGAGTCTGAGAAGCATTACAGACTTGTACCCACATTAAATTCTCATGGGCAAAGCCATGACACTTTCTACTGTGCCTGCAACTACTCTTGTGAATTTTACAAATTATATGGTTCTTGAATAGTGCAAGGCCTGGCTAATGTGGTGATTCTGTCTCTCACCAGGTCTATTTGGCTACTTTCATGCCAAGCAAAGAACACTGTCAGGACTTCAGACTTGGAGACTGGGTCTTGGTGAAGAAGCACATGCCAAAGTGCAGGGCCTGTGGTGAATGAGCCAGTAGCCATAGTGACCCAAAATGAAAAAGCCGTAAGTACAGACTCTGAGCCAGGAAAATGGACAAGAATTGTAACCAGAGGGGGGCCAAAAAACGAAAGGTGGCCAAAGAGTGGAAAAAGATGGAGTGTTTCTGTGGCTGAAGAACGAATTCCGAAAGTCATAAACAAGGAAAAAAAGACCACTGAACAAAGTAAAAGTGACATTGAACAGTCAGTGTTCAGAAGGTCTATTGGCTAGTGCCTAATCAAAGATATTCAGCTCTTGAATGGACATGCCTTGCTGGAAGTGAAGCAGATTTAAGAATACATAAGATTGATGATCAATACTGTTTTTGTGAAATCTCCATAATCAAAGCGACCACATTTTAATTTTGACTGCATTTTGATTTTGATTGAAGGAGAGTCAACCAACACTTCTGAATGAATTCATTTTTATATTGAACTTTGTGATTACTTTTAGGGTCAAGGCCACAGTGAAAGAGTAGGATATAATTTTACAAAAAGATTGACGTAGGGATAGAGATTGACTTTGAAGCAGCTAAATTCGATATTTATCAGGGATTACTCAATAGTTTGCACATTTACACAAGCAGAGACATGAAGAAGTGTTCATTTTATGCTATCTTTTGAACCTTGCCTTTTCACGTCTGATTCATGAGAAATCATAGTAACCATTTTACAAAACCTATGTAGAGGAATAGTGGCCAATCTATCAATGATCTCTATATGTTAATGGTATGCTTATTATTTTAATTTGAGTCACTCCCAGAACCAGTTATTCCTGAAACTAAATCTACCCCGGACCTCCATAGTAGAGCATCATAGTTTTGATTTGCTGACTTTACATAGAGATAGTTCTAAAGGAAAGTTCATACTAGAGCATTATTTACACAATCTAGAAGAGCAGTAAAGGTTTAATTTAGAGCTTCTGCATTGCAGATGGCTGAGGGTAATTATTAGGCCTGGGCCCTAAACTCTGCTCCGCTCGCGAAATTTTCAGAATTTAGGCAATTTCGCATTCTGCACAGAACGCAGAATTGCTGAAAATTCTGTGATCCGCTGCGAAGGGGATTTAGTTTCTTGTCCGTGCTTTAAAAATGCATTCTAACGTGCGCAATAGTGACCTACGGGGGTCCCTGTGTTCGCCGACAAGTTTTGCTATCTGTTTGCATACGCCACAAGATTTTGGTAGCCGACTGTGTGATCCCGCGTGATTGTGCGATCGCGAATACGTCATTTGCCGCACCATCGGACACCAAAAGAGTTTGCAATCGCGAACACGTCATTCGCCGGGCAATTGTGCATCGCGAGAGAGGTTGCGATCACAAACACGTCATTCGGACGTGCCATCGGACATCCGGCGGAATGTTGGTGATGCTTGAAATCCTGAACAAGCAAAATTTTCAATCTGGAGAAGAATAATATCTCGAGCAGCATAAAACCTTCTATAAATGGTGATTTGGATGAAATAACTCCTCAGATTGACATTTGGCTGTCCTTTTTTGTGCAAGGACTCCTTTTTTTTAAATCTTTTTTTTGGGAGAGGGAGGAAGTCTCAAACTTCCTGTTCCTGTCCAGCAGGCTCCTTTCAGTGCTTTGTCCTTCTCCTGTTCATTTTTTAATTGTATTTGGAGCCGGAAGGATCACTCTTCGTGTCTGCTGCATCATTATCATTGTATTTGAGGACTTTTGGCTTTGACATTTTACAAGTAAGTTGGTGTTGTTGTTTTTTTGATTGGGGCATTGCAGTTGCTGCAACTAAAATGTTGGTATTTGTCATCATTTAAAAAAAAAATTGTTGGGGGTAGCCAGTAGGCCCAGAGCTAGTCATGGGTGGGTGCATGATGAAACAACTGTTTCTGTGTGTTCTGTTGAATTTAAACATAATTTAGGGCATGGATGGCATTGGGTTGAATTGCAAAATGTGTATTTTTGGATCTATTTCAGTTTGTGGGTGTGTGATAAATAAATGCCTTTGTTGTGTGTGGTGTATTGTGTACCTTGCAGACCTTGTTTAGCCCTGTGGATTTTCGTTTTTGCATTTTATTGCATTAAAGGCAAAGCAGTGTTGTTTAGCATGCAGCCTTTGCCTGGCTATTATGGCCTGTTTTCAGTACATTGTTGTCCAGACCTCCTGCTTGTTGCTTGTGATTTATGAGTGTCCATGTGGCTGGTGGCCATTTCTGGTGGGAGTTATCAGTGTGCGGCTTTTGTTATATGGGCCTGCACATGTTTCCTTTGTGGCCTAGGCTTGTTGTTGTTGTGGACCTGGCCATGAGGCTGGTGGCCATTTGAAGCTAGGCAGTATGCTTTTTGCCGTAGGCCTGCAGTGTCTGTCTTCAGTTTCTTGTTGTTGTGGGCCTGGCCATGAGACAGGTGGCCATTTTGAAGCCAGGCAGTGTGCTTTTTGCCATAGGCCTGCATTGTCTGTCTTCAGTTTCTTGTTGTTGTGGGCTTGGCCTTGTGGCTGGTGGCCATTTTGAAGCCTGATAGTGTGCTTTTACCCATAGGCTTGCAAGCTTGAGGCCTAGTCTATTAACAGGCCTTTCATCCAGAAGGCTCAGAGGTAGTCAGGGGTGCATGAAACAACTGTTTCTGTGTGTTCTGTTGAATTTAAACATCATTTAGGGCATGGATGGCACTGGATTGAATAGCAAAATGTGTATTTTTTTGTGTATTTCAGTTTTTGGATGTGTGTTAAATAAATGCCTTTGTTGTATGTGGTGTGTGTGTACCGTGCAGACCATGTTTAGCCCTGTGGATTTTCGTTTTTGCATTTTATTGCATTACAGGCAAAGCAGTGTGGTTTAGCATGCAGCCTTTGCCTGGCTATTATGGCCTGTCTGCAGTACATTGTTGTCCAGGACTCCTGCTTGGTGCTTGTGATTTGTGAGTGTCCATATGGCGGGTCACCATTTCTGGTGAGAGTTTTAAGTTTGCTGCTTTTGCCATATAGGCCTGCAAGGTTTTCCTCTCGGCTTACTGCTTCCATCCATCCCCTTTGCCACCTGCATCTCCCTGAATGATGTGATGAGCAAATAATTTAATGCCAAAGAGGGTCAACTTCCATTACATTTGTATTTTTGTTGTTGTTCCTCTTCTTTCCTATCCTTCCTGAGAGTGTACACAGTATACCATGAAATCACTTGTTGACAAAGTCTCACAAATGGCTACACTAAGTTATATATTTTCTTTTTTTGTTTGTACTATTAGTAATTGAACCACAACTACAAATGCAACATTTCACTGATGTTCTTCTCCTGGCTTCTTTGCCTTTAGGTGCACAAAAAGACAGAGGAGGAGGTGTCATCATTACCCGTTGTACTACCAGACAGAAGTCCTTCTGCGCACCACGTCACATCCACATGTGACCAAAGACATCTCTGCAACTTGTGCACCTGCGCCCTGCTGACATCTGAACATGATGGCCCCAAAGAAAGGTACCAGGCCCTCCAGTACCAGGAAACCTGCTAGTGAGAAGAAGAAGGAACAGAAGAAGGAAGTGGCACTTGCCAAGACTGGTGTGCCGCCCGAGCTTTTTTTAGGAAAAAAAACGTATGCCTTCAGCAGCAGTGTCCGGCGGGGACCACGCAGGGAGCAGCACCTCCGCATCAGCAAGCCCACCCCACTAACCTAGGCCCAAGCCCATGAGTGTGGCAGAGGTAGCTAGACTACTAACGAACAGTGATGTTGAAATGTCGATATTGCAAAGTAGTACCCAATCAATGTCCTCGCAGGCAGAAACTCAGCAGATAAGTGGGCAACAAGAGCCGCAACAACAACCAGAACAACAGCCAGAAAAACAGCCGGAATAACACCCGGAACAACAGCCATAACAAGAGCAGCAACAACAACCACAGCAACAGCCCACAATAGTAGTTATTCCTCCTGAAGTAGGGGCAGTTCAGGAAATTGAGCTTTTTGCAGACAAAGAGGAGCACGCCACTGTTTCGGAAGATCCTTGTCTTCCAGACCCCCAGCAAGGAAAAGGAGAATTAGTCTATCGACTTCTTCTTCAAGCCCTACTCCTGATGATCGAGATGCCACTTGGAAGCCACCAGCTCAGTCTGAGAGTGATGCACGCCACAAGACAAGGCTACTGAAAAGGAAGATTCCAGAAAGCCTTAGAGTTAGGGAGGTAGATGTAGAAGAGGGCGGTGATGATGATGAGCCAGTCATCATGAACATCACTCCCGGCCCATAGGAGACGGAGACCAACATTTTTAGATTATCCAAAATCTCCGTGAGGGATGTAGCACGGATACCACCAACACAGGTCACACCAACATGACCTCCAGCTTCCATATTTGCATTTGCAAAGGTCTGGCAGGGACCTACATCTAGCTCAACCACCACCTCAGTAGGTAGTGGTACTGTAACTGCACAGAGTCAAATTCCAGGGACACCCTCCAGTTGACCACCAGTTCATCTGGTATTGAAAGTGGCACCTCCAGCAGCGCCAGAAACTTCTGCTCCCCAGTTTGGGACTTCTTTTCAGTTAGCAGTAAGGATGAGAACATTGCTATATGTTCAATTTGTCAACAAGCTGTTAGGCGGGGTAAGCTTTGTACAAACGATGGTACCGGAGGCCAAACAAGTCATCTCAAAAATCACCACATGATCCAGTGGGAGGCTTACCTACTTCACTTACAAAAAAGTAAAACTGCACCCATTGCTGTTGGGGATGAAGAAGTAGAAGAAGATATGATCGCGGTGGAAGGTTAACAAGAGGGAGATATTTCTAGCCCTGTCCCCAGCAGTGTAGTGGTACCGCCCACATCCTCAGCAACATCTCCGTGGCACCATAGTAAGAGTCAGGCTGAGACACCAAGGCAACCAAGTGCTGCAATGAAAGCAGTGCATCGTTGAGCTTAACTGGGTTCCAGAAGACAGCTGCACCACAAAAGAAAATAATCCAGCCTACCATTGACAACATGCTTAGGTCGGTGGGGCAGTACTAACGCAACCACCTAACGGCATGGTTGTACAATGCGAAGCTGGCTAAAATGTTAGCGCTGGACCTTCTCCCTTTTTCATTTGTGAAAGGGTTGGGTTTCCTTGAATTTGAGTCAGCCATCTGCCCTAAATGGGAGGTTCCCAGACGGTCCTATTTTGCCAGAGTTGCTATTCCAGCACTACATCATGATGTGCTGGAATTGGTTGCACAAGCTTTGCAGCAGAGTGCTGTTCAGAATATCCACCTGACAACAGACATGTGGACCAGTTGCCAAGCCACTGATTACTTGTGCATTACTGCAAACTGTTTCTCTTTTGTGGGGGTTAGAGAAAAGCTATCTGAAGTAGGTGCTGTTGACACAGCTGAGATTTCTAATGCTACTTGGAAACATGTAACTGTAGCCATGTTCGCCATGGAGAAATCTCATACTGCTGCAAACATTTTGGAAGAGTTTAACAGCAAGGTCTTTGAATGGCTGCGCCCAAGAGGGCTTATCATTGGTTTTGTTGCCACAGATAATGGCAGTAATGTACTTAAGGCCATGGAGGTTGGTGCCTATTTCAGGGTCCCGTGTTTGGCGCACTGCATTAACATTTTAGTTCAAGACTTTCTGAAAAAATAAGCCATAGTCAGCAACTTACTGACCACCTGCCACAGAATATGCACTCATTTCAGCCATTCTTTTAAAGCCCGGAAGCAGATGAAGATCATTCAACGTAACTATAGATTGCCAGTCAAAGCACTCATCCAGGAAGTGGAAACACGTTGGAACTCAACGTATTACATGCTTGACCGTCTGTTTGAGCAGTACAGACCAATCAATGAATATGTCATGCGAAGGGCGGATGCTACTGTGAAAGGCGTGACCCTTCAGATCGACCAATGGTGCCTAGTTAAATGCCTGACAGAGGTTGCTTCTTCCTTTTGAGGTCTTCACATGTGAAGTCAGCAAGGAGGACTGTACTATGGGCCAAGCTATCCCATTGTTGCACATGCTATAGAAACAGCTGAAGGTGGTGTCTGAAGCGTACATAGGTGTGGAGGAAAAAAAAGAAGCATATGAGTTGGTGGAGAGCTTATCCTGTTGCTTAACTGAAAAAGCAAGGGTGCACACTAAGATGTTGTCACAAGAACATTACAATTGTGCCACAATTCTGGATCCACGGTACAAATCGGGACCGAACAGTAAGACATTACTTCCTTTTTCAGAAGCGATGTTGCCCGGTACAAAACTTGGATAGCTGAGGCAGTCAGTAAATTGGAAAATGAACGGCTGGTAATTAAAAGCCCACTACTCAAGCCCACAACAGCAAGTACTGCAGCAGGGTATCCGACATCAAGTTCAACTTAAGAGCTTGAGGGCGGTGCGTTTGGCTCATAGCTGTCACCAACAACATTATCGACAACAGCAAGAACCAGATCATTACCAGCGCCAGTAAAAACAGCAAAGGATTGGTATTGACAGCAAGGACTTGCTAGGTCCAGTGCTGATGCAAAGACAAAAGAGGACGTACAAAGTGTAGCACCCCTGAACATTGGCCTAACGGCTAGGGCGCTCGACCTCGGACCTGGGGATCTGGGTTCGAGTCTCGGTAACGACGCCAAAACCTCCTGTGATTCTGGGCAAATCACTTAATCTCCCCGTGCCTAAAATGAAAGTAACTGGAAACGTAAAATGTAACGTAACTGGAAAAATATGTAAAGCGCTCTGATACCGGATTCGGTTCGGGTCTAGTTCGCGCTATATAAAACTCTGCAAAAAAAAAAAAAAAAAAGGCCTATCTGGATGACCCAACAGAGGTCTACATTGATCAAAACCCATTGCGGTATTGGTATGGCAAAAGGGGCCAATGGCCAGTGCTCAGCAGGCTGGCGATAGTCTGACTTGCCCTGTCACAAGTCTCTCTTCTGAAAGTCTTTTCAGTGCTGTTGGTTCCATTGTAACAGTGAAAAGGATAAGTCTCTTGCCCAAAAACGTGGAGAGGTTTAACATGATCAAAATGAATCAGCAATTTATACCACCAAATTACACAATACATGAATCAATGCAGGAAGATGAGGACAGCGGCTCAGGTGACGGACGTCGCGTGTTAGATGATGATTACCTACTTCTGGTTGAACCCCCAGCATTTGAGGACGTGCTATACTTCCTTGACAACTAGGCTTGCACTTCTTATTGTCTTCCTCCCTTATTTACTTTTATTTGTGTGTCTGTCTTTCTGGTTCGAAACTTGGAATCACAACAAATCCATCACCCCCGTCTTCTAGTCTTTTATTGCCATATATGAGTTTCAGCTGTCTGTATTTCATTCCACTCTTCCGAGTTCTGCTCCTCCATCCTCCTGAATCGCCCTAAATCCATTGCCCTCAAGCCATGTGATGATTGGATGTAGCATAATAGAAGAAAAAAGAAAATCTTGCCTCGTTGAGTCCCTCCAAAAGAAGTGGAACATCATGATGACTACTATAGCTATCCTCCTTTCCGAGCCGAGAGAGACTGCCAATTAACTGAAGATGAGAAGGAACAGGTAATGATTCTGAATGATGCCATGTATTGGACGCTGACTGAGTGATTTGTGTTCTTGTTGTTTGTTGTACATGAAGTTAATTCATTGTGTACTACTATCTAATCTCCACACTAAAAGTAACTCAAGGCAATGTTTGTTTCCCTTCTTGTTTTTTAATAACACATTTGCACTTCTACTGCAGGCTGATCCATTGCATTTTGAATATAGAAAGGGGACTCAGTCTGTACACTGCACACTGAGTTGGACAACACCATGATGATAACCACAGTGACATAATATCTTCACAGTCACTCAGTAGGATCGGAGATGATTGATGGAAGAAGTCAGGGCATTTCATGAGCGGCATAAAAGGGACACAAGTCAACAACAACCACTGCAGACCTACATGTCTGTGTAGTGGTGCAGTCGAGTGTGGTGGTATGACTGACAGCGGTGAATTGATTTAGTCACTTAATTTGTAAAATGCTATGTTGCTGTATATGTGCTTTGTTTGCCTCTGTCAAAATATGTATTCTAAATGGAGGATGGGTCACAGGTGCCATGGGCCTGCTCTGTCCTGGTGTTGTTGGAGGTTAATGCTGGACACAGACTAGAGTAGACATGATGCATCCATGCCACCTCTGAAAGTGTTCTTGTTGCACTCCACCGTAATTTATGCATTTTTTTTCTACTTGATTTATCAATATCCCTTTTGTTTTTCCATCTACAATTACAGGCCGGCCCTTACCTTGTGCTATACTGGGAAAAACAACTCACACTTACCTTACCAATGAATCTACATCTGCCAGGAAGGTAGTCATGTTACTCAAAATTGAAGGTCGGAGCGTCCATGGAAGGGAGGACCAAGAGGAATGCCGAGATGCAACTCCCCATTTTGAACAGGATAACATACAGTAACAATATCAACTTTCATCATCTTTTAAATAATTTGATTCATTTTTTGTCTTCAATCATTACTACTGTGTGTTGTTGTTATTATTATGGTTGCTCTCTGCTTATAATTCCTCCCTACAGCTATTTTTTAATTTTCTTTGCTATCTTTAAAAGTAAGCCCGGGCCAGTACAACAGAACAGAAACTGTATGTAATTTGGGTGTCTCTGAGGGCAGACAAGCAAGGCAAATTGCATAATATACTGCTGCCCTGTACTCTCTAATTGTCTAGTAGTAGTTATTAAGTACTACTTATCATTAACCATCAAGTTATCATCATCATGCATGGATTTCCATTTTCTCCCTTAACTGATTTATGGACATGGTCATCTACAAAGATTGTGGTTTGTCCATGCAACTGTTTTTCTTTGTCAAACCTTTCCCCGAACCCCCCTTCCCAGCCATTCATCTAACCCTAATCCTCTTCCCCCGGGCTGTGTGATTTATTGAGGTGTGACTAAATTAAATGTGCACCAATAATGGATCACACGCTTGCTGGGGCAGATGGGGCAAAAGCAACACTAATTCAATTTCAAGGCAGGGCGAGGATCTTTTTCTGTTTGCCCACCCATGATCAGTATATTTGCGAGGTAACTTTTTTTACCAAAGGAGCCTAATCCATCATCATTAATTGCCAGCATTGATTGAATTTGTCATCATACTAACACAGCACTATAGGTTACGCTTGTGTCGAGTGTAGGCCTAGTCGAGTGACTCGAGACAACTACAGTTTGTAACTTGTTGTACTAGGCTGTCTCAGGTGACTGACTGTCTCATTTTCTTTTTTTGAAAATGCTACTGCCAGTGTCTACTACTACGACCACAACCATGGCATCACCATTCTCTTGGAAAACCAAACCATTGTCGCCATGCAGCCATCGCTGTGCCTAACTTAAACATCAATCACAGGTAAGATGAGAAGTTTGGGGGAGGTATAATATTGGACTAGGAGGAGAGACTGACAGTACTAGTTGGACAAGTCACTCAGTGAGGGGTAACGCATCTACCTGTTTGTGTGTTAAAAAATCGGCAGATTATTAAATCCAACACTGGGTGCGGCCCTGCAGCAGCAAGGAAACCATGTTTGTGACGTAAAACAGTAACCCCCCACAAAACATTAACAACTTATTGCTATATTTAAGTAGAAATATAATTTAATACCCTTACAAAAATAAATTATGTAAAAAATCCCACAACAAATGACCCACCCCTCTCCCTTACCCCTACTAATGTCCAAAACGATAATGTCCAACTAATGTCCAAAATGTCTATAAACCCCAACGCAACACCCAATTCCGACCCACCAAAAAAAAGGATTAAAAAAGGGGCAATGCAACAGGGTCAGGTTATTGACGGGATCTTTGGTTTGCCTTCTCCAGGACCTTTAGCCTCTTCTTCAGCTCCTCTAACTGCTCCTCTAAGCATGCATTCCGGAGGAGCATGTGGCGCGCATATGCTCTGCAGTTGCATCCACGGGGGGGGCAGCAGTGCTGGATATTGAAGGGCGGTGGCAGGCAGCTGCCTGACCGTGGTACCGTACAACTGGAGGGGCCTGGCTGAGACCCGGGGCATTGGAGGAGGCTGCAGCTGCCGCCGCCTCCTCCTCATCCTCCTCCTCTGCCAGAGCCACCAGCCGCCGGTATTCTTGGCAGATGGCCTCTAGTTTCCGGCGCCGGGAAATGGCTGCAAACTTCTTCCTGGATGGTTTAGCTTGGGAAGGAGTAGCTATATCAAGAAAGAAACAAAAAACCTATTAACCAATACTCTTAGCAAAACAGTCACACAAATTAATTCAACACATAGTGGCACAGTAGCACTAGCAAGCACAGTACATAACATTTGTGGTATGTATCTATCCTCCCACCTCCTCAGCCTCAAACATTTGTGGAAGTTTCTGGCATTATACTAGAACTATGTATGGACTCGAGTACAGTGAACGGTGAACAACCATTACAACGCAACTATTACAATGACATACCATTACCACGCAACTATTACAACGCAAGTCATTACAACGACTTGCGCTGGGGTGCGCTCTAGGATAGGGAATAGTTTAATTTACTATCCAACACCTTCCCTACTATCCACGGGGACTGGAGTTGGAATAGTAAATTAAACTACTCACTATCCAGCACCCCCCAACGCAAGTCATTGTAACGACTTGCGTTGTAAAACTTGCGTGGTAAAGGCATGCGTTGTGAAAGCATGCGTTGTAATGACATACATCCGTCAGCCTACGCCCAAGACAAACATACTAGAGTCATGACGCAGACTCACATTACTTTTATTTACTACTGTCTGCAGGTAGAGAAGCTCGTATTTTTCTATTATGGGTGACACTGGCCATTCTCTGTTACATCAAGGGCAACTGCTTAATTTCACTTTCACCCTGCCCTGACTACTAGAAAAAGGCAGATGATATCTGATCCAATGATCATTGCTTATATATGGGACGACATGAGGTACTTTGTTTTGATTGATTGTGTAATCAGCCGATAGGCCACCCATGGCAGGCTGGCTGACACAGTCGAAAAAAAAATAACATTGGTAGGGAGTTGTCTCTGAGTCAGAGGAAGGAGCTTGATGATAACTACATACATACACAATATATATGTGGTGCTTGTAAACAACTGTGGGTCAAGGGAGTATTCTGAAAATACAACTTATATTCTTCTCGGCTTTGCTACTCTGGCACGGTTTCTTTCAAATTCTCTTCAAACTAAGACACTTCATCCAGTGACAGTCTCCACCTATGCTATCTATGATGAATACCATTCAAGCATCCATCCATTGAAAATAAATGTCCATCATTCTTCTTAATCTCTCAACAAACCTTAGTTTGTTTCATCAATAAACTTGTATTCTTTTATTTCTTATCCACCACCCATGCGTCTTCCTTTCCTTCCTTGCTTGCCTTGGCTTTGAGTTTGACCCAAACACCACTGAGGATTCTTGCTACCCTCCACCCATACAGTTTCACCCACCCAGACAGGCATCTTTTTTTTTCACCTTCCACCCATCCTTGAACCACCCATGCATCTGATTCTTATCAGCCCCCTATGCATGCATCCCACGTATCCTTCTCTGCCAGTCATAAATATTACATCTCACCCATCCTTCCTCCTTCCACCCTTTTTTCCCTTTTCGTTCAACACACCCATCAAGGTCATCTGATCTGCCTTTTAGACTTCTCCATAAAACTTTCACAGCTGAGTTGAATTCAGGTAGAAGAGGCCATTGGTTACTCAACTCCTGCCACTAATGCTATTACTAATGCTAAGTAAAGGGTGTCTTCTTCAACTGTTGTTCACAACAACTTCTTACTTACTAATTCTCAACAGTACAGTGTACACCCTTGCAGCAAGTGTAATGTCAATAAGTAAGGATAACTTACCACCTCCTGCCACTGCTGCTGTCTCACCCCCTGCAGCCCCTTTAGGTGCCGCATCTCCTGCCCCCTCCGGAATGGCCGCGTCACCAACACCGCTGGCCCCGGCACTGGTGGTTGGTAGTACGCCTAGAAAAAACATTACACATTTTGTAGATGCAATATACACCTCACCCTATTTATTCTCTTTCACTAGCAAGATTCAAACAAAAGTTAATACATACATATACAACAGACATCACTAGTACAAATTCGGTACTACTAGAGTAGAGTAGACACTAGTAGTATTATGGTCTCTAGGGTCATGCTATTCTCTTTTCTAAGTTAGCCTGAGCCGTGCAACCATTTTAGCTATGTATCTTTTATTTTTGCGCATGTTACCTCACAGCTTATTGTGTAAGAAGCCTTTGAGCCCACATGAACTCATACTGCAACTGTCTGAGCGCTGCGTACAAGTTTTAAAAACAAGCAACTTTGTTATGGAGTTCTGGTGGTCAGTCCGTATTGCTTAGCCATAACATGCTACACTTTTGGCACGACTGAGAAATACTTGCAATATACTAATGCGCACCATTTTTCTCATTACAGACGGAAGATTCCCTTCTACGAAACAGAGCTTTACAGAGCTTATGATGTAACCAGTACTTCTAGGTTCTTCTAAGGTGAGGGGTCCACCCGAATTCACTCAGAGTTCTTCATTTATAATTTTATATAAACTATATTCCTCCCAAGGGGAGGGTAGTTCTTCAACCACTGTTCAGTTATCATGATTTCCCCTTTTGTCTTCTCTGGAATTGTAGTTGTAACAATGTTTATTGTTTTAATCTTATGCATTTTGCTGTTGGTGCTGGCTCGTATACTGCATTATAGAACAACGTACAAAGCTTGTTAGTTGAAAATAAACCTTTTGAACTTACATAGACTCTGTGGTATTTGGTGTGGACTTAAATAAGTGAGTGAGCGAAACGGTGTGCATTGCTTCCACGACTCTGAGAGGTCGGGAGTGTAAGGTTATGTACTGGATTGTCTAATCATTGGGTTTCTTCGAGGGGTTCGGGGAGCTAATGAGACACTCTAGCTAGTCGGTCAGGGGATTGTGGGTGAGGTATGAGGAAGGTCCAACCTCCTATCACAAACGTCCTGTGCATAGTTCTCTATGTGCAGAATCCCTACAACAGTAGTAAAATGTACTATCCTATCAAAAATAGTTAAATATCTCGTAGGGCATTTTGCTGGTGGGATTTTTCAAAAAGCCTCAAGATTGAGAAGCCTAGAAGAGGACAAACCAAAGGACTGGCTAGAGCGATTGGTGAATCTGAGTTTTATTTAAAACCTTTTAAAAAAGAGTGGGCACCTGGGCAAGCTTAGCTACAGACAGACTAATAGTAGTAGTAGGAGAGTCATAGCAGAGGCAGTTAGAGGCAGGGATAACAAGAATTTGAAAACTGATTGTCTAGATTGAACATTGAAGAAAATGTTGTAAAAAATAGAATTAGGAAATCAAAATAATATTTCGGAAAAACTAAAGTGCTGGTGCAGTAAAAGTTAGGGAAGTATAATTATCAATATTAACGACCATAGGACTTACTGGGGCCAGCAGCAGAGCCCTCGGTAAAGGAGCGTTCCTGGCCCTGGGAGGCATCTTCTCCAGCTCCCGCCGACTCCGACCCCATCTTCCTGCCCCTGGGTGCTGATCATGAAAGATGTAAGAAAGAAAGAGACGAACATAGATGATTGGTGTGAAACAAATAAAATATTTCAAACAATGCTCAAAAAAACTTTTATGAAAACAACAATTGCAATAAAATTGACCTATCTAAATCTGATCGACTAGTATTGCGGGATCCGCGGTCCGTCTTGTTATTATTTAATATATTTATTAACACTGTTCCAGTGTTCCATTCTGATTCCAAAATACTAACTAAGCCTAAGTACCACCTGACCTAGCCCACCTATTCCAGATGGGCCAATTGTTCACTAAGTCCGCATTTCCATTTATTTTAAGCCTCAAAAATGCATAGATGGAGGACACATGCATAAATTTTTGCATACACCACATTGTAGATTTGGTTGGTTCCTGCTGATGTTCTGCTAATGATAATAGGCCTATGTTACCACTCAAGAAACAAATTACAAAAGGTTCTACTAAGGACTGGGGTAACCAGCACTCAGCAACACGTGATGTGACAGAGAATGCATCATGCAGACCACTAAAAAAGTACCTCCTAATAACAAGTAACTAAACCTATCAATACAAAGCACTAGAACAGGGGTATCGGGCCAAACGATCTGCACTTTATCCTATATATTGTGGTCCAGTAGATTTATTGTGGGTGCTATTAACCTGAAGTCATATACCCCTAGACTCCCAATGATTCAAAACAGCACAATGGTACAGCACCCCACACAGTGTGTCTTTTACAATAACATTAAATGCATTCTTCCAAAAAAAAAAATCAGTAGGACTTGAGGTTCTTTTTTCTTTTGCTTTTATTAACAATCTTCCAGTTTAAAAAGAAACGTAGCCAACGCGTTTCGTCCGTAGGACTTCTTCAGGGCTACAATAAACAAACATACAAATACATATATTATACAAAAAGCTATTTACAGTTTAAAACATAGATTTGTGATGCATTTTCTGGTTGTAAGAAACAATTATATCACACTACATCTTGTTTCACAAGTGTCCTACTGGGCTGACTAATTCAGTAACATTTAAAGTTTCTTGAAGAGTAGAGGACAACAGATTTCAAAACAACTAATTCAGTATCTCATTTTTCTATGCTTTTTTATGACATATATTTCTCTATATCGGAACAGTCATTAAGATAACATGAAGAAAATTTCTTACATTTTAGTCATAATGCTGGCTATACTGTACATTTGGCTAAAGAGAGAGAGGAACAATTTTATGTAAACCCTATGCTGTGATTTAGAAAGGTAACAATAACAGGGGACTGAGTCTTACCGGGAGGTTTTTCTACGTATTTCAAAGTTTTCACTCAGAGCTTTTTATAAGGCGGTTACCGATACGGCTTTGAATATCACTAACAGCCTATTGATAAAAGAAATAAACAGATTTATAATGGTACATCGTGTATGCATGACTTAATTGTACAAATGCCAATTGCATCTGTGACACAAACCTTTTTATTTGTGGCTGTAGAGAAAAATCTCTTTTCTTTTGATTTCTGTTTGTTAAGCGTCAAAGAATATGTAAGGCATAAGTGGCCTGGTGGAAAGGGAAAACAGAAATAAAAAGATGTGATCATATATCATTAAAGATCACGCCATATGAGAAAGTTAATTGTGATTGCAGGTTGTTTTGTTGTGACACATACCTTGCGAGGAAGGATGACAGTCAAATCCTTCTATGTATGCTGATCTTGGGTCATTAAGGACGTATATATTCACTGTCCACACCCCATCATTTCTAAAGTGAAAATATTTACAGCGTACTTATTAGAATAGCTCATTTGTTATGAGCATTGTCATTCTCTTTAGGAAAAACATCTTGCTTATATCCTAAAACAGTTAGGAGATGCAACAGAACAGCACTCAATTATTTGTCCAAAACGTGCTATTTAGGTGCTGAGGCAGCACATAGTGGAAACAGAATGGCCTCTCATGTCTAAAATTATAAACAAGACAAAGTTGCCAAAGTTCTAATTGTAACATAACATTTAAGCTCACCAAATTATCAATGTGCTCCCCCATGCCGTTACCATGATAAAAACCGGAGCACCAACTAGAACCTCCCTGAGATGCAATCCATGTATGCATATAACACTCAAGTTGCGACCGGCACATACATGTAGCCGCACCGTCATGGCCAGGGGCAGAGACCAAGACCCCCCAGGCTATACATCCGAGTATAGATCACAGCTGGTTACTAAGGCATGGCCATGAGAGGGAAACCCGAGCTAAACTGACCCTCTTTACAGGGAAATGTCTAGTATGTGCCAACAGCGAAACCTTCTCAAAAAGAAGAGTGCAAAAGCCCCACAATGTGCTACTTACTTCGATTAAGCGCCGCGTCTGCCGTCTCCCTAAGTCCAAAGGTTCAGAGGTGCTGGTAAGATTCGTAAGTTTAAATAGCCCGCAAAGCTGCATCAGCTGTATCCAATGAGCGTGAATATGTGCTCAAACCAACCGCAACCGTGGCCGCCATCTTATAATGGACATAGCGACGGGAACAGTCAATGTAACGCAGAGTATTGATATGAATATAAATGTTTTAAGGAGCTAGTGAGAGAATTGGGTATAATATGTGTGCATGACAAATGCTAACTGTAAATATCCTGCACTCGAATAGCGTGGTTGATAAAAAGGTAGTTGTCATTTGAACAGATATCTAATGCTGTGAAACTGCCGTCTTAATTCCCGAACCACGTTATATAAAAGCGGCCAGCATGTACAAAATAAGGTTTACGGAAATAAGAAAGTTTTTATCATAGGAACAAATATCTATTTGCTGTAAATCTTTCGTTTTGATTCCCGAACCACGTTTTATAAAGACGGCTAGTGCATACGTGATAACATTTACGGAAATGCTGGCAATAAGCATATTATTGCTGAGCAATATCCAATCCGACCATGAAACTGTTGGACATGATATTAATAACAAGCGTAATTTTTTCTGGTGATAAACACGACTTTTAGTGGATTGACACTGTCGATAATGACAAGCGCAGCTTGTTCCAGTAATGTGCGCAGTTTTTACTCAATAGACAATGCTATTAACATCGTCTCCCTTGTGGTGCAGTCTCATAACACCACCATAAAAGTGAATTGATTCGGGTAGCCATAAAGTTAGATAATTATCAATAGACTGCTATGTCACAACACAATATTTTCAAGCAATGAAATAGTGAAGACAATAATGCTATTTGCCCAGGGTGGTTGCATATAACATATTAGTAGGTCAGCTTTGGCTTAAAAGCCATTACATCAGTAAACGTGGATGAAGCTTATCTTCCTCATCTATTTGGCCAGTTTACCTATAAGCATAACAGTATCTTCTTAATGGTGTAATCACAAAACACCATGTTGAGGGTGATCTGGTACAAAATTTAACTAGTATAGATAAATGTAATGTCTTCCTCAGCATACTTGAACGATACAGTGGTACAAAAGATAATAATAAATTGCTCTAACAAAAAACAATAATAATGTCAATAATCACAGAAAAAGATTGTCTTTGCCAGCATATTTACTTCTTTGCCTATCATATTTATTGTATGCAATCAGTCATGATACCTCAGGTTAAATTTGCCTATACTGCCAGACCTAAATGTATTCCCACCCTCCACTGTTGTAGAGGATGAAAATCCAATGTTTGTTGCAGTATGATCTTTTAAGAGCTGGTAAAGGCATGCATCAAACTATACACTTGTTTGAGGGTCAACAACATCTAAAGATAATGATACATTTCATTATTAACATTAAGCCCCTTGGAGGTGCTGCGAAGGCGACATATCCATGCGGCCTCTCTTTGTCTGAGCTCTTTCATTCTATCACCACCTCTTTTCAATGTCTGTACATGATCTATGCCATAGAATGTTATTTTTGTCTCGTCTGGATGGTTTTCATGAATGTGCATTGAGACAGGATACCTCACGTCCTTGTTATTTATGTCCCTTACATGTTCCTGAATGCGGATTTTTAAGCATCTGATGGTGCTGCCTACATAGATTTTATTGCAGGCACAAATGATTATATACACTGAAAACGGAGTGTTGCAGTTTATAAATGAGTTTATAGAGAACTCCTTCTCACTGAGAAGTTCTCTATAAACTCATTTATAAACTGCAACACTCCGTTTTTAGTGTATATAATCAATAAATAACAAGGACGTGAGGTATCCTGTCTCAATGCACATTCATGAATACCATCCAGACGAGACCAAAATAACTCAGGCTCAGACAAAGAGAGGCCGCATGGATATGTCGCCTTCGCAGCACCTCCAAGGGGCTTAATGTTAATAATGAAATGTATCATTATCTTTAGATGTTGTTGACCCTCAAACAAGTGTATAGTTTGATGCATGCCTTTACCAGCTCTTAAAAGATCATACTGCAACAAACATTGGATTTTCATCCTCTACAACAGTGGAGGGTGGGAATACATTTAGGTCTGGCAGTATAGGCAAATTTAACCTGAGGTATCATGACTGATTGCATACAATAAATATGATAGGCAAAGAAGTAAATATGCTGGCAAAGACAATCTTTTCTGTGATTATTGACATTATTATTGTTTTTTTTAGAGCAATTTATTATTATCTTTTGTACCACTGTATCATTCAAAAATGCTGAGGAAGACATTACATTTATCAATACTAGTTAAATTTTGTGCCAGATCACCCTCAACATGGTGTTTTGTGATTACACCATTAAGAAGATACTGTTATGCTTATAGGTAAACTGGCCAAATAGTTGAGGAAGATAAGCTTCATCCACGTTTACTGATGTAATGGCTTTTAAGCCAAAGCTGACCTACTAATATGTTATATGCAACCACCCTGGGCAAATAGCATTATTGTCTTCACTATTTCATTGCTTGAAAATATTGTGTTGTGACATAGCAGTCTATTGATAATTATCTAACTTTATGGCTACCCGAATCAATTCACTTTTATGGTGGTGTTATGAGACTGCACCACAAGGGAGACGATGTTAATAGCATTGTCTATTGAGTAAAAACTGCGCACATTACTGGAACAAGCTGCGCTTGTCATTATCGACAGTGTCAATCCACTAACAGTCGTGTTTATCACCAGAAAAAATTACGCTTGTTATTAATATCATGTCCAACAGTTTCATGGTCGGATTGGATATTGCTCAGCAATAATATGCGTATTGCCAGCATTTCCGTAAATGTTATCACGTATGCACTAGCCGTCTTTATAAAACGTGGTTCGGGAATCAAAACGAAAGATTTACAGCAAATAGATATTTGTTCCTATGATAAAAACTTTCTTATTTCCGTAAACCTTATTTTGTACATGCTGGCCGCTTTTATATAACGTGGTTCGGGAATTAAGACGGCAGTTTCACAGCATTAGATATCTGTTCAAATGACAACTACCTTTTTATCAACCACACTATTCGAGTGCAGGATATTTACAGTTAGCATTTGTCATGCACACATATTATACCCAATTCTCTCACTAGCTCCTTAAAACATTTATATTCATATCAATACTCTGCGTTACAATGACTGTTCCCGTCGCTATGTCCATTATAAGATGGCGGCCACGGTTGCGGTTGGTTTGAGCACATATTCACGCTCATTGGATACAGCTGATGCAGCTTTGCGGGCTATTTAAACTTATGAATCTTGCCTGCACCTCTGAACCTTTGGATCGAGGGAGACGGCAGACGCGGCGCTTAATCGAAGTAAGTAGCACATTGTGGGGCTTTTGCACTCTTCTTTTTGAGAAGGTTTCGCTGTTGGCACATACTAGACATTTCCCTGTAAAGAGGGTCTGTTTAGCTTGGGTTTCCCTCTCATGGCCATGCCTTAGTAACCAGCTGTGATCTATACTCGGATGTATAGCCTGGGGGGTCTTGGTCTCTGCCCCTGGCCATGACGGCGCGGCTACATGTATGTGCCGGTCGCAACTTGAGTGTTATATGCATACATGGATTGCATCTCAGGGAGGTGCTAGTTGGTGCTCCGGTTTTTATCATGGTAACGGCATGGGGGAGCACGTTGATAATTTGGTGAGCTTAAATGTTATGTTACAATTAGAACTTTGGAAACTTTGTCTTGTTTATAATTTTAGACATGAGAGGCCATTCTGTTTCCACTATGTGCTGCCTCAGCTCCTAAATAGCACGTTTTGGACAAATAATTGAGTGCTGTTCTGTTGCATCTCCTAACTGTTTTAGGATATAAGCAAGATGTTTTTCCTAAAGAGAATGACAATGCTCATAACAAATGAGCTATTCTAATAAGTCGCTGTAAATATTTTCACTTTAGAAATGATGGGGTGTGGACAGTGAATATATACGTCCTCAATGACCCAAGATCAGCATACATAGAAGGATTTGACTGTCATCCTTCCTGCCAAGGTATGTGTCACAACAAAACAACCTGCAATCACAATTAACTTTCTCATATGGCGTGATCTTTAATGATATATGATCACATCTTTTTATTTCTGTTTTCCCTTTCCACCAGGCCACTTATGCCTTACATCTTCTTTGACGCTTAACAAACTAGAAATCAAAAGAAAAGAGATTTTTCTCTACAGCCACAAATAAAAAGGTTTGTGTCACAGATGCAATTGGCATTTGTACAATTAAGTCATGCATACTCGATGTACCATTATAAATCTGTGTATTTCTTTTATCAATAGGCTGTTAGTGATATTCAAAGCCGTATCGGTAACCGCCTTATAAAAAGCTCTGAGTGAAAACTTTGAAATACGTAGAAAAACCTCCCGGTAAGACTCAGTCCCCTGTTATTGTTACCTTTCTAAATCACAGCATAGGGTTTACATAAAATTGTTCCTCTCTCTCTTTAGCCAAATGTACAGTATAGCCAGCATTATGACTAAAATGTAAGAAATTTTCTTCATGTTATCTTAATGACTGTTCCGATATAGAGAAATATATGTCATAAAAAAGCATAGAAAAATGAGATACTGAATTAGTTGTTTTGAAATCTGTTGTCCTCTACTCTTCAAGAAACTTTAAATGTTACTGAATTAGTCAGCCCAGTAGGACACTTGTGAAACAAGATGTAGTGTGATATAATTGTTTCTTACAACCAGAAAATGCATCACAAATCTATGTTTTAAACTGTAAATAGCTTTTTGTATAATATATGTATTTGTATGTTTGTTTATTGTAGCCCTGAAGAAGTCCTACGGACGAAACGCGTTGGCTACGTTTCTTTTTAAACTGGAAGATTGTTAATAAAAGCAAAAGAAAAAAAGAACCTCAAGTCCTACTGAAATGTTTTTTGGAAGAATGCATTTAATGTTATTGTAAAAGACACACTGTGTGGGGTGCTGTACCATTGTGCTGTTTTAACTAAACCTATCAATCCACCACTATCTCTTCTTAGTGGCAGGAGGACAAAGGAAGGACTAGTGTCCCTTTAGCATTACCTAACTTAAGTTCTCTAAAGTAAACTCTTACATAATCATGCCAAGCGAGCACAAAGTTGCAAACAAGGAAGATTAGTAGCGTCGAGCACCTGTGTCATAACAATCACAGAAGATTTTTACATGTAATTTACATGCAATGTAAGCAGCAGCATTCTTGCTGTTCGGGGGGAAAAATGTATTTGCAATATATAACACCGAGAAAAACACAAAGTAGTAATATTAAATAGCTACTCACCAAGCCGCAGGACCTCCCAGTCCAGGATTTCGTACCACCGGTGCGTCAGCTGGGTATCAGTGCGCTGGACACCTGAGCAGCGAAACACTGCCCAGAGCACCTTTCCCCACCGCTGATGACGCTCCGGAAGCCCGTACCCAGATCCAGGCCTGCCGCCTGCTGCCAGGGTTAAGGGGATGTGACGCTGAAAAAAAAAAGAACTGCAGCCACCTCCGCCTCAAAAATAGGGCCCGTGCCTGCACCCCGTCTGGGCGCTGCCTTCCGCAGGGAAAGCGGTCGCGGCTGCGGCTACGAGAAGCCTAGCCCTTTTCCTTGGCCTTGCCCTCTCTCTTGGCCATGGTTCCGGGATTCGGGGGCAGAAAAGAAAAGGGAGGAATTGGAAAAGTAAATAAAAGAAAAAGCAAGTTATAGCAAAAGAGTAAAAAAGAAGTAGAAAAAGTAACAAAAAGTAGAAAAAAACTCAAAATATAGAATCAGGAAAATAGAGAGATAGATAATAAATAAAAAAGATTAAAAAAAAATGTACAGAAACAAAGGAATGCAAAGATAGAGGCAGGATAGAAATCAAGGCCCAGAACCATAGCAGTAGAGTGAAAAACAAGATGGCCATGCCTGTTGCGACCGCGTGGGCAAGTTTGCGCCATATTTCCCCCTGAACACGCAAAAAATGGCGCAAACACGTAATACGTGTCCACGAGCAGAAAATACTAATCACGAACAGGCGGGAACATGCAATATGCAACCCGGAACAGGAAATAGGCATCGCGAACGGGCGGGACAAGTGAAAAACAAGATGGCAGCTCCCATTAGCGACCGCATGGGCCAGTTAGCGACATATTTCCCCGCGAGCATGCAAAAACATATCGCGAATGGGCAGGGCAAACAATTCCGCGTGTTCACAGAATTTCTGCATGCTCGTGGAGATTTTTTACGGTTTTGCGGAGGTTTGCGTAGGAATACTACGCAAATTCCGCCCAGGCCTAGTAATTTTTCAAATAACGTTTTCTTCAACCTGTTGCATGATTATTCACAACTATTTGTACTTATTTACCAAAGTCTCTTGCTGGTGGTATGAATTATCACCACATTCCATGAACTTATATCCTAACTTGTAGCATTATCACGAGTTTGTTTTATAGCCACCGTAGTTTAGGTTATCATTTTTCAAATGTTGACAGACCCATACATAGGGTACCTATGTTTAAAGGGCTAAATCCATACTACAGTTAGAGCAATAAAGGAAATAGTGTATGTCCGGGCGATGATGCACCTCTGTCCTATTACAAAGGAAATCTTACTTGTAGAAAGATTCAGACTGCTGAAAGGGGTAAAGAATACAGGACAGAAAGGTGGAGAGAAATCAGCTGATGTTAAAAGATTGAAAAGAAAGAGGGAAGAAATAGAATTGTGAGAGAAGCATTATTGGGTCTACGATGAGTTGAAGGAGCTAGATTAATCTAAATGTAAGCAGCAGCAGTCAGCAAATGGTTCATGAAATATCATAAGGAAAAGTGGTGGAAGTTTTGTGTAATGGAGGGGGGAAATTTGTGACACAGTGGGCCCGATTCACAGAACTAACTTAAGACAAAATCCTAAACTTACTACTTTTGGTATTCACAGAAGTTAGGATTTTGTCTTAAGTTTGTCTTAAGACAGACTTAAGACAGACTTAAGACAAAATCCTAACTTAAGTCTATCTTAAGTCTGTCTTAAGACAAACTTAAGACAAAATCCTAACTTCTGTGAATACCAAAAGTAGTAAGTTTAGGATTTTGTCTTAAGTTAGTTCTGTGAATCGGGCCCAGTGTCACCATCATTTATTTGCGCTTAATTACATTTTAACCATTAACACACATAACCGTTATTTATATGTGTGCACAAGTTATTTGACGCTTAGATTTATTGAAACAAGTGATTTATATGTATTTATTAACTATAGTTAGAATGTGCATCTTAAAATTGACATGAGTTGATATAGGCCGAGTTGCCCACTGCATCTTGGAAATAAAACTTTGCATTTCTGCCTGCTGTGCATAACTCTTGTTTTGTTTTGCACTAGAGTAACCATTTAAACCAAATATATTATTTTCTGTTGGCTTCCTGTTTGAAGGTATGTTTGTTGCAATTAATTTGTTGGATGATGATTCTCAGTCCTGCATGACATAGGAGGCAGATGAGGTGAATACTCCTTTCTGAGATATTTTGAAGGCTGAGATGATGGAAAAATCTGGCATTGTGTTATCCATGAGAAGGAGGCCGAAACCAAGTACATCAGGAACACTGATGTTTGATTGGTTCCTTCTCATGTTTTAGCAGTGTGAAGCTGAGTTAGCTAGTTAGAAGACTTGCCCGGTCTAACTTTGCAGGCAGACATTCGCTCCCTTTCTTGCGAAACTCAATGATCCTTATATTTCTGCTCATAGACTTGCTTTCTTGAGCAAGTATATTTCTCCTTTTCTTTATTGGAACCTTGATTTTGATATATTTACAGCTTACACTTTTTCGACTAACCCGCAACCCTAGCTTAGCATTAGGGAGTTTGCCTTCATGGGAAGGGAGTTTTTCATACTTTACATATCCTGTCTTTAATAATGTGTACTTGTTGTTGCCGATTTGAATTGCCTGGATTATAGTAATACATGCTGTATTCAGGTGAATATTGATTCATGTTTAATTGATCCAATTCTTATTGCAACCTTACTAATTTGTTAATAAACCTTCATGGTTTACAGAGTTACCCTTCTCTGTCATTTCTATGGGGGAATTCTGCTTCACTGTCATTAATATATTGCTGAATATATGATTTTAGCCTCAGTTCTAAATAAAGTACCGCCTTTATGTACATAAAGGAGATTCAAGTTTGCGCCATGTTATCGTGGTGCAAAAAACATCTTTGCCTTTCACACCATCAGGGATCACAGGTGGGAGACAGAGTAGGGAGAGAAGATTGGAAAAAAAAGTATTATTAATGTGGTTGTCACTGCACAGGATTCATTATATATGTATGTTTCTGTGTGCAACAATAGTGGATAAGACACAGTGGTACCAAGGCCCAGGAGTTTGAAAGGCCATTGAACCCCAATTATGACTGTCTTGTATGATTTGAATGGAGGTAGGTGACTCCATTTTCCTAGCTTGCACCAGGGTCCATTGCATCATTGCATGCCAATGCTGTGCAGTAAGATTCAGATACACTTTACTTTTTTCCTTGTTTCTCAAGATGAGAATGGGATAAAGACAGGGAGCAGAGTGAGGAGGGATAGACACAGGGAAGGATAAACAAAGTAGTGCCAACAGTGGGATGAGACAGGCTCAGAGAGAAGTTAAAATACACTGGAACTGTAGGGCCGAGCAGGAGTGTGGTACACACCCCTTTCCAGTAGCATGTTATAAAGTGCAGGGCAGGCAGGCAATACTGGCGCTGGCAGCAGGAATGTATTGTGGCTCTCCTTTCTCTCGGGCTGATGTCAACACAGGGGAAGAAGTGGAGCCACCAGCGTGATCATATTGGTCGGTGATGGATGAGTGTCCTATGCTGATGACACCCACGGGCATATTTACAATAAAGTGGCGAAGCGTGTCATTAAGCAAAGAAGGCTGACGACAAGCTTCATCACTATAGAAATGCAAGGGTGCACCATATTTACTAGAATATGGTGCAGCCCTGCGTTTCCCCCTGCACTGGCACTAGCTTTAGCTGCCTAGCGCCAATGCAGGCACCCTTGCACCATAGTGCAAGGGTGCCTGTGTTGAGGGGAAAATTCCCCCTTCCTGCACATAAGCAATCTTTAAATGCCGTTTTGTAACTTCTATGTGTGCTGCTTAATGCAGCACATATAGAAGCTGCAAAATTGCATTTTTTTAAATGATTGTTTATGTGCAGGAAGGGAGACCTTCCTGCACATAAACAATCATAGGCAATTTGCTGTTTCTGTGTGGTGCACAAGGCAGACACATGGAAACAGCAAAAAGTCAATTTTTTTCATTTGGCCTGTTTAAGACCAGGTTTTCCCTGGTCTTAATTTTGGGGCTGCCACTTATTTACGCTGCCCTTGTAAACAGGAGGCAGCGTCAAAATCAATGGGTTTTGCGGTGGAACGCACACCACAACACCCATTGCCCTCCCCTTTCACACCAATACAGTATGAAAGGATGCCTTGTTTAGAAGGCAGTGTTAAGCCACGTTAAGTAGCTTATAGATAGTGGTGTCTGTGGTCAGTAACCCAAATGACACTCCCTTTAGATTCCATGACTGCATGCTGCAGGCTGGGAAATGGATGACTCAAAATTACTTTACACTAAGCACAGGAAAAACCGAGGTATTTCTGTTCGTTAGGAATACATCTTTTTGGTCTCCCAGATGGTGTCCACAGGATTTTGGAACACCTCCCATTCCTGTCTCCAAGGCTAAAAACGTAGTTGTTGTCTTTGACAGTAATCTTTTCTTTGAGGGGCACATTAACACTATCAATTCCTTGTCTTTTTATATGCTTAAGACACTAAGGAAAGTAATTCTGCCTATTTCGTACGAGCAGCGGAAAAGCGTAGTCTCCACTCACAGCATCTCAAGAATAAATTACTGCAATGCATTGCTCATCAATATCAAGAAAAAATGAATACAAAAAAAGCAAATTCTTCAGAACTCTGCCACTCGACTTCTCCTGCGGATTTCTAAATTTCAATCCGCCTCCCAGGGTCTTGTGCAGTTACACTGGCTGCCTATAAAAAAACGTTTAGACTTTAAGGCCCTCTGCACTGTCTTTCAGGCACTGCATAATGTGGGGCCTAAATATCTGAAACATCGTTTGCAATTGTTGGACCTGGCCCTTTATGGCAGGTTCACCCCGAAACTTTTTGCTTTTGCCTAGCCTGTTTCTGTGACCTGGTGTTAGTGATTTTAAGTCTCTGCGCACTTTTTCACTGTGGTACAGTGTAAAGTGCGTGAGCTCTCTGTGTATGTATGGTGAGTGACCTTCCCTCCCATAGGAATGTATGGGGAATATGTGTGACCATGGTAGTTCCTGATGTGTGGGGAGTGCAGGGTCGAGTTTGGTATGTGCGAACTCGTGAGATTAAATGCTGCGTAATGATGTATGTGGCATGAATGTGTCTAGTGTGGAAGTGCCACTTCTAGACATGGGTGTGCGTGTGTAGTGAATGTGCTGACACGTGATTGGCTGGAGCCTGGCTCCAGGATGTCTGGATGGGTCTGCCCAGTGGTGAGTGTTGAGATTAGCATGCAGATGTGAGGGGAGGGGTGCACCTGGGTCCTGAATAGGGCTGGGCTTTCCCCACACAAAGCTGGCTCCACCCCCTGTGGTGCGTCTAATGACCCAACCCTGACTAGTGAATGGGAGGGGTGGCTGAGCTCATCAAGGGGGCTCCCAAACCAGCTGCGCCTGGTTTTTCCCCGGCCCTCCACCTTTAGACAAAGGGATTCACTGTATAAAAAGGGGATGTGTCCTCTTACAAAAGGTTCTTGTTTCTGACTGGAATCTGCCAGTGGCGTGCTGCTGCTTGGGCCCAGGGGAAGGCTTGCCTCCCTGGGCCCTGCCCAGCCCCTGGATACTGGAGGACTCTTGTGGGACCCCTCTGTCACTCCTAGGATGATTGGAGACTTTGCTTTACCCTGGAAACCTTGTCCTGTGTGGCTAGACCCTTCTTGCTATAGGGGTCATCTCTGGGGGGAGGGGGGGGGGGGGGGGGCTGTTGGTGCTATCTATGCCCCCAGCGCCTTGAGAGCGCTTTATATTCCTTGCTGGGCAGAGCGCTGCCGTTTTCCCTTGGAGGGAAGCGCTCCTGCCCCTTTTATGCTTATTTGCATTTTTTTTTGTTATGGACGGGTGCCACCCTGTTTATTTAATTATCTAGCGAGTGCCCACCTCGCTTCTACTTTTATTTTTATACCGAGGGTGCCCACCCCTCAATTGCCGGTAAGAATCCCCGCCGCGGCCCTCGCGCTGAAAAATAGGAAGTCAGGCACCGATTGGAGGGAAGCCTTGGTCCCGCCTTTCCGGTCTCCCGTGTGGAGAGGGAGACCGGAGTTGCTGCAGAGAGCCCCGTGTCCCAGAAGGGGGCCCGGTTGAAGTGGGGAAACGCTGGTAGCAGCGCGGGGCACCCGTGAGGAAGGAGGGAGCCCCGCAGGTGCCGCACCGCCGGCCAAGAATCGGAGCCAAGAGACCGGTAAGGAGGGGTCTCAGTGTTGTGTGAGCTGGTTCCTGGAACGGCCCCACTTGATAGCGGGCCGCTCCAATGTCTTGGGAGCATATTTGATTTAGAGCCCTGAGAGGCTCCTGGGCAGTTGAGGATTTTTGAGTCCCCAGAAGGGGGACTCCATGGAGGGGGTCAATGTTGGTTGGAGAGCCCCGAGAGGCCCGCGCCTCTACCAGTGCAGGCTCAGCATAGGATGCCTTTAGGGCGGCCCCGGATGGTAGCGGGCCGCCCCAACATTTGATTGATAATCCTAAGAGCCTGCATCGCCCTTAGTGTTGGGCCTAATGATTCATAGAGCCTGAGAGCTCCCATGTTTGGCTCAGTGTTTAAGGAGCCAGAGTGCCCGAGGGTCATGTTTTCACTGTAGAGCCTGTGTGGCTCCATCAATTGGCGCAGTGTTGTTTCCAAGGGCCAGCGAGAGCCCCTGTTGCAGTATGTTGTCTCCCAGGTGCCCAGCAATTAGTGGGCAGCTGCACCGTTTAGGCGCCAGGGAGAGAGAGTCCCTGTGTGGGACAGAGATGGCACAGTGGTGCCAGGCCTGCTACAGCTGCGCAGAACTTAGTGCCAGCTGCAATGTTTAGGCCCTGTTGTTGTTCCCAGCTGCCCAGCAGTTAGTGGGCAGCTGCAACGTTTAGGTTTGCGCCGGTGGCGCACCCCTGACTAGCGCTGCATTAGCAGCGCGCCCTGACATTCTGGACACAGGGCCTAATTTAATTTCTAATTTAAAATGCTTGTAAAGCGCAGCATACACCTTGCGGTTTCTTGGCGCTGAAGGTTCAGTGGCTGAGGGGAGGGAAGACCGGGGAGAAAATTTAGGCGGGGAAAGCCTGGCTAAATAGGAAAGTTTTCAAGTCTCCACGGAAAGAAAGGTACTGAGTTGCGGAACGGAGGTTATCAGGGAGAGAGTTCCAAAAGGAAGGGGCCAGAGTAGAGAAATTGGATCCACCCCATTTTTTGCGCGAGAAACGGGGGATCAGGAGAAGGGACTTGGAGGAGGACCGGAGGTTTCTTGCAGGGACGTAGGGTTTGATAAGTGAAGTGATGAAAGCAGGGGCAGTGCCCTGACGGGCCTGGAAAACCATGCACCCGATTTTGAAGAGGGAACGTTGTTTCACGGGGAGCCAGTGGAGTTTCTTTAGGAGGGGGGTGGAGTGGTGATAACGTGGGAGGCCAAATATCAGTCTGGCCGCCTGGTTCTGGATGGCTTGGAGTCTACGCAAACTATAGGCAGGGATGCCATGGAAAAGAGCGTTGGCGTAGTCCAAACGCGAGATTACCAGGGCGGCCATGATGGTCTTGAGGGCCTGAGGGGTGAAGAAGCGGGAGACAGAGCGGATGGTTCGAAGAGTGAGGAAACAGGAGGAGACCACGAAGCTGATGTGTGAGTGAAGAGTGAGCTGATTGTTCATTTTTACACCCAGTGTTTTGACAGTGGTGGAGGGGGAGGGTGCAGGGCCGAGAGAGGGGGGCCAGAAAAGAGAGTTCCAGGGACTGGACGAACCACCAGTGAGAACCAGCTCAGTTTTATCAGGGTTCAGTTTAAGGTGGTTGTGATTCATCCAGTCCCTGATGAATGTCATAGTAGACTGGAAATTGGAGACCGAGAGAGAAGAGGGGGACAGATCAAAGATGAGCTGGAGGTCATCCGCGTAGTTGAAGACGGTGACCTCCAGCTGCTGGAGAGCAAAGATGAGAGGAAAGATATAGAGATTGAAGAGAAGGGGGGAGAGGGAGGAACCCTGGGGAACACCGCAAGTGACAGGGAGGGGAGTGGAGGTGAAGTCGCCTAGACGGACTGCCTGGGTGCGGTCCCTCAGAAAGGAGGAGAGCCAGACAAGGGCTGATCCCCCGATGCCAGCCGCCTTGACACGGGTGAGTAGGATGGTATGGTCCACCGTGTCAAAGGCGGCGGAAAGATCGAGGAGGACCAGTGCCTGGTGGTTGTTGTCATCCATGCCCTTTCTGAGGTTGTCTAGGACGGCGACTACGACCGATTCTGTTGAGTGCCTGGGGCGGAATCCTGCCTGACGAGAAGCCAGCCCCCCATTAGCCTCAATGTGGGTGCTCAGAGCCGCGGTAACATGGCGTTCCATCACCTTGCCCAAGGTGATTGAGTCCCCTTTTGGATGGCCAGTTGGCCAGGGGGGCTGGTATGTGGGTAGGGCGCAAGGCCCTAATGTGATTTTTGTGCAATGTGATTTTGCTATGTTTATGATAGTAATTGCCTAAGGTGATGTTTGCGCAATGTGATTATGAGTTTATTTTACCTATGTGTGTTTAGACTAGTGAGGAGATTCCCTACTGTATTTTTACCGGTTAGGCCCAAATGTGAATTATGCTTAATGTGCTATGCCATTATGCCTGTGACACCTCTGAATGTGTTTTATGCATTATGTGTCTTACCTACACCGCTGAATGTCTGTTTATGCATCATGTGTTTTCCTTCCCTCCACCTCTGAATGTTGTGATGCATCATGTGTAATGTGTTCTTACCTATAATTGTTCATTTGTGATACACTTATTCTATGTTCTAGAAGTGCTATTTCTACTAAGTGTTGATCCTGACCGTGGCCCATGTGGCCCTGTCCTGTGTAAATAATCCCTTGTGAATATTGCCCGTGCCAGTTGGCACAATGTATATTGTGTGTTTACTATCTGATGTGTTTTGACAATACAAAAGTTATTTTTATATAACCTTGTGTGGAGTTCCTTTTGTGGTGTGCCTAGGATGTTGTTGCTGTTGTGTGCATGCGCAAATGCTTTACACATTGCCTCCGGGATAAGCCTGTCTGCCCGTGCCAAGCTACCAAGGGGGTGAGCAGGGGTTATCTTGGCGTGTGACTCCCTTGCCCTGACTAGAATGGTGGTTTCTGCCTGGGTTTGGCGTAAGCCTTAGCCAACCAGAAATCCCAGTTCTAACAGCAATGGTACACGTCCAGTAGGTCACTTAGATCACCGTCAGCTCACAACCTATTAGTCCCTAAATACAAAAGGATAACTGGGGGCGGTTGGAGCTTTATCACTTGTACCACCAAGCTTGGGAACTCAATGCCCCTTCATCTCAAAGAAAAAACTGAATTATTCTCGTCCAGAAAGCTCTTAAAACATGGCTTTTCAAAAGTTAGAGCATGTGCTACAGAGCTACCATAAAGCTGTCTACTGGATTGTGTTCTATTTCCAGAGAAATATTGATGAAGCAAAGCTTCGCATATTTTGCGGCTTGCCGAAGTCAAGAACCTCATTTATGTGTAATAAGGTAACAAAACGTATGTTTTACTAACATTTATTTTGTTTAGGCAAAATTCCCGAAGCTTGCCTATGTGTATTTCTAATAAATTTAATCCGTGTCCTCTAATATGGCCGCCGCTTGTATTTTAGTTACTGCGCATGCGTCAGCCACACTCACGTGTCCTGACGCGTCTGCAGAAGTGGAGGGAAAGTTATGCGCATGCGTAATTCATAGCTGTGCTTATCATGTGGTACTGCTCGTGCCACTGCTCTTGTGCCCGTATCAATGTAGCTAACATTTAGATGCAATAAGTTTATTTCTTGATGATGAGTTAAAAGTACAAACCCTGTGATGTGTTTTCATAATGACATTATTATGTATTAATTTGTTTTCGCTTACTTTTCATGTACCGCGGGGAATGGGGGTCCAAACTGATTGGGAGCCATATTGACGGTCTCTTCTGCGCATGACCAGGGAGCATTGAAAAGTGGCCACTTTGGACAGTGGAACTCAGCCAGCTGGCAGCCACAGTCAAGATGCGCCTGGGAAAGCCACCTCTGCGCTACGAGAACGGCGAATGTTGCTCCTCATGTGTTACAATGTTAATTTCCTGCACAGTTCTCATGAGAACCCCAAACCTGCTAGGCGGTACCCAAATATGTTAATGAAGGCTTCAAATCGTGTGTTTTGATTGGTGTGTTACCCAAATCCTACCTTAGGACCAATCCAAATTGAGGGATTTTGACACTTTGCAACATTGGGGGGTGGTACACTGTCCCCAAACTGTATATCTACCCTGGGTTCACCTAGTGAACCGTCCGACTTGTCTGGTTTAGCTGACCTGTCACTGACCCAACGCACTCAATAGGTGACTGAAGATACAGAGCGCTGCGAAGCACTCTGTCCGAATTTGACCATAGACTGAGGTTCTACTGAACCTTAAAGTGCTGGCAAGGCACTTAGCTGGGAGTTCGCTGACCCAATCGGGGTCTTGATTGATAGCTGCAGAACGGGTGGAGCGCAGGCGTTGCTTCCGAACTGTGGGTTCCGGTCCTGTCCTGAAGAGGGTCCTGTCCTGAGGGTTTGCTGTCCTGTCCTGAGGGTCCTGTCCTGATTCCTATTCCGAGGGTATCCTGTCCTATCCTGGGTGTCCATTCTGCACCTGCTTTCCTTTGAGGGGTATCCTTCCTTGAGGGTTTCCTGTCCTTAACTGACCCGTGGCCAGGGTTTGGTTTCCACACCTTTCTAGGTAAATATTGCTCTGAAAATTCTTAAATTCTTGCACCTTCTGAATTTCTAACTTTGGCTTTAATAAAGTTCAACATTGCACATGTGATACTTTCCATGCCTTTCTGCAACTATTGAAAGTCATTTATATTTTTCATAAGTTTATTCCTATGTCTTCTCATTTGTTAGAAATTATATTTTGCATAGCAGTGTGTCATTTCCTGATATGGTCTAGAACTTCGTTGCCTAGATTGTTCAAAGGCCCCTTCACCTTAAGTGAAGCGTGTTATTCATTATAAGCTCTCCTATAGTCACTCACACTTAGGCTATCCCTGTTTAGATAATACTGACTTGCATAGTATCTTTTCTCGTTACATTTTATTAGTACCTTGATGATTACTCTGTCATTATTTCTTTATGCATATATAATTTACGTTATCTTGGTTATTGATTGCCTTGTTTTATTGTACCTCATGCAAGAAAATAATGAACTTTAGATAAACATTTTAAAACTTCCAGTTGTCCGTGGTCATTTAAACAGTATTTGAATGTTATTGGTTGGATTTGTATTTTGCTGCCTTTCCTTTACAGCTAGCTCCCTGATTCATTGTGGTCATTAGGCACCCGCATCGGTGGATGGTAAGTCGGGTGCACCGAAAATTGGTAGCAGGGAACACACACACACCAACTTGGTAGAGCTCGTGAAGTCACCTGATCGATGTATATGGTGATTTGAAAAGTATATGGGCCCTGAAGCCGGAAACGGCGAAACTATTGGTCGGGTGGCCTCGCGCGCTCTATCAGTTTTCTGGTAGCTAGAGGATGGTTAGGGACTAGTTGAGAGTAAGGCAGGGATTAGTTGGACTAGTTAAGTCGGAAGCTGCTATTATATTAATGCTGCTATAAGAGCGGCTGTTCTGAGGGAACTGATCACTCTCTTGTGAGTACGCTGCTGAAATTCATGAATTACTGTATTGCCATTATTCTTGTTCTTATATTGTTATATGTACTAATCCATGCAATTGTCAATCGTTTAGTTGTATGTTGTCCGAACTCCCCGGGGAATTGAAAGGGCAAGTGGTGAATAGAATCCATTGTCCTGAGGTCACAGGTTCGAGGAAAGTTAGGTGCAGGTTAGGATAACCGGGAAGCACTAACTAGGGTTTTCTGAATACATGTGTGAATAAATGACAGTAACGGGGTTCATTGGCAAAATTCCCATAGTGGCGTAACCTAGTAAGGGTCACATCGGAAGAGTAGCAGGTTCCTCGGAGCTAGCGTGAAAGCAGAGGGGTCCGCTGAGAAACCTTAAACTCGGAATATATCCCGGAAAGAAGTGGATGAGTTTAGGGGAATAACAGGTTCACCAATGCTAGAGTGAAGGGTAGGCGGAAGAGATCTGCCCGCAGCGAGTGAAAAGTAAATGGAAGTAGTTTACTTGCAGTAAAACAATTCTTTCTCTGTCTAGACACTTGAGCACTGTGGCGAATGTGTATTTGTTGTAAAATAACCAAGCACTGAGCACTTTAAAAGAAAGAAAGTTTCCGTTACCTTGTGAAGGGAGGGAGTCAGTCGCGAAGCGCCTCTGACGTCACTCTGTGCCGCGCTGGGATTGGTAGAAGCAGCGGGCGGGTAGCGGAGCTGGAATTGTAAAGGAGGGGTGAGCGCCGGAGCGTGGGAACTGTCTCACGAAGGGGCCGCGCACCCATTGGCGGAGCTTATTTAGCGTCGCGCACCCATTGGTTGCACGAATTTCTGAAGCGCGTTCTGATTGGAGGTAGTTTGTAAACAAAGTTTAGCGCAGAAGTCGTATGTGGCACTCGCAGACTACAGGAACTCGACCTGATCCAAGGCACCTAGGGTTTGAAAGGGATCAGTGGAAGACTAATAGATACGATATTATGTACGGAACCAAGAGAAAAATGTCCCTTGTAAGTAAGGTGAAAAATTATTTCAAAACGGACAAACCGATAAAATCTAGAGAAGGTGTTCTTGTCCCAGCACCCAATACTCCTGCCTCATTCATGATGTTTGACCGAGGGTACAATACCTGTGTGTGGTTGGAGAATTGGGTGAAGTACACAAAAGATGACGGAGTATTGGCTTTTCCGTTAGATGGTACTTTCAATGGTAGGATCTTATTTAATTTAAGAACCCGAATGAATGAACTGCATCCCAGACCGAGACTAACGCAGTATGAGGCATTAGAGGAATGGGAGATTGAGGCTTTTGAAAGAGAAAGACCCCGAATGGACAAGGGTTTGACCAAGTGGTACCCCAGGCAGAAACAGGAATCCAGGGATAAAAGGATGAAACAGTGGAGGCAGAGCATGATTGTTGAGGGTCTGTTTCCCATGATGCCGGCATGTCATAACATTGGAGCGGGTGAGAAAAGTACTGAAAAATGTAAGCATTGGGGGGCCCTGGGGGATTCAGATGATGAATTAATAGATGATATCTGTACCAGAAGTCCGCCACCTTACAATGAGGGAACCCGACCTTCCAGTGTAGGAGATGTTCCCCGACGCCACTTCCTAAAGGAAGAAGACAGGTCCCTGGGACTGGGAGGGGGTGGTCAAGTATTGCCCTATCCTGAAAAACCCGAACCGACGGAAACAAGGGATATATATCCCAAAGTGCCCGCAAGCCAGGAAGAAAAATATTCACGTACGAAAATCTTTTTTCCCAGACCCTTGTATGAAAGCGAAGAGAAACCATCGAATTCAGGACTGCCTTTTGTTCAACCTCCATATGGGGAAGAGCGCAGGTCCTTTAATACTGGAACTTTATTCCCGAAACCTAATTATGGGGGAGGACCAAGTGAAACGCATCCTACTGCCCCGAGTTTTACTCCTCCGTTGACCCCACAGATATTACATGACACAACTTTAAGAAGGGTACTAGTGGAAAAGGAGCAAGAGGCTCTAGCTAGACAAAGGACAGAAATAATTCAGAAAATTTCCCAGTTAAATACCAGTCCTGAGGCATTGACTATTCCAGTAACTATTGGACCGGTGGTCCCGTTATACGGAAATGGTCAGGGAAATCCGATTACTCCAGTTATGACCCCAGTCATGGCAACCCCGAGACAGGAACCGATCATCATAGATGATCAGTCCAGTGAGTGCGAGTCTGAAGTTGCGTTCTTGGAATTACCAAACAAACAGACTGGAAAGGGAATACAGCAGAGGCATAACCCTTTTAATACAAAAGAAATTAAATTAGAGACAGCAACAGGTACTAGGAATGTCTCTCTGGTAACTCCGGATGAAATTGAGAGTTGGAGTCGTGAATTAGAGAAGCAGACTCCGCAAACAAAACCTTTAGACCTCTACAAGCTGAGGGTCGAAATAGAAGAATTAATGGCAGGAAATGTGGGGTTGGATCGATTGAATACCTACTCTGAAGAAGAATTGTCGTTCATATGTAAAAGCTTTACAAGGAACACCAGAGTGCTCCACGAAAAACTGACCGAAACAGCAGTTAGTATGGGGGTAGATATCTCAAAATCCAAGCCCTTACAGAAACCGTACAGAGCAGACTTCTCAGACAAAGATATAGAACACCTGAATGTGGCAGGGAAGAAGTTGCAGATTAAAGAATTAATGGGGGTACTGCAGAAATGGGGAGATGTGGAAAGATGGAGAAGCAGGTGGGCGAAAAAGAGAGAAGAGGTTCGCTCCCGACAAGTGACTCCTGAGTTTGCTTTAAGAGAGGTAGAAAAACCTGAGCAGTTATGCCCCATGCGCGAAGTTCCAGGAGGGAAATATGTGCATGTGCCCTGGTCTAGGCAGGATATTGTGTCCTTCACGAACGATTTTCCAAAATTACGAGAGAAACCAGTTGACTGGTACAGGCAGGTGGAAAGGTTCGTGAAGGTACAGAAATGTCTGTGGAAAGACCTGGATGGGTTTTTCGACATTGTGGTTCCAGTAGATTTATGGACCCAGTGTAAAATAAACATAGACTGGCCGAGTGAGGAGTACCCAAGAAATAAAGAAACAGGGGAGCCATCAAAGGATGTCATGCGAAAATATGAGCAGGTAATTCAGCACTTGAAAGAAAAGGTGCCCGCAAAAGAAACTGATTGGACAAAAATAGATAGAACAACACAGGAAAGGGACGAGACAGTGCACTCCTTCTATGAGAGGTTATTGCAGGTATTTAAAACATACAGCGGTATTGATAACATCGACCTGAAGGATATGACGCACTTTATTTACAGGTTTGTAAATGGTTTAAGACCTGAAATTTGTCAGTGGATAAAAGATAATAAAATCTGTTGGCATACTAAGAAAATGGATGAGGTCCTGCGGTACGCTAAGTACTGCGAGGATGAGATGGCAGAAAAGAAAAAGGCCCTCAAGGAAAAGGTGATGTGGGCTCAGGTGAAGCTCGCAGAACAGCAGGAAAAACAATTGAGTAACATGGTTAAAAATGCTGAGAACAAAGGTCCTGGGGGAGGGGGTGGAGGAAAGCCCCGGCCCAAACTTAGCAGGGAAGAGGCTATGAAAAAATGTCCCTGCCATCAGTGCGGCGAAATTGGACACTGGCGAAACGAGTGTCCCCAATTAGTAGATATTAATGAAAAAACTCCTGATTTAACTCCACAGACGCAGAAAGAAAGACCAAGAAAGACTCAACCCCAGGTAAAAACAGTTCAGGTGCCTCGAGCACCCAAGCAGGTATACAGGGGAAGACAGGCAGAAGATGAAGAAATAGAGGTTTGGGAAAGCGGGGAGAACAGAAATACAGCAACTTCGCAGTATCTGCTGAACGATACCTTCCTTTGTAATGATCAGGACTGACGGGGCCTGAGAGGGGAGGACGAGGAGTGCGTACTTGGCGCTTCCTTGCCGGTAGACCAGTCTGGACCATATATTGAAGGAAAGGTTGACGGAAATGATGTCACCTTTCTGTTGGACACTGGCGCTACCCGTTCTACTGTAAGAACAGTGGACGTTCCAAACCTACCCCTCTCGGGAGAAAATATCCAAGTAGTGGGTGTATCTAATCAATTGATTAGTACTCCTGTTACCGAACCAATGGAGATTTCAATTGGAAATTTTAAACAGATGCATAGATTTGTCGTCTGTGACACCAGTCCAGTGAATCTACTGGGTCGTGATTTGCTGTGCAAAATGAACTGTACCATCTTTTGCACACCAAAAGGTGTTGAAATACAGACCCCAGATGAAGATGGCATTTATAAATTATTGTTACTTAGACCTGACTCAGAAATTAAAAGATTGACCCTGCAGGACTTGCCTCAAGAACTCCAGGAAGCCGTAAAGCCAGAGGTGTGGGATTTTACTGGAAAAGATGTGGGGTTGATGAAAGATGTGGACCCCATACAAATAGCCATCAAGGACAACGCAGTATATCCTAACACTAGGCCCTACCGAATGAATGCTGAAGTGAAAGCAGGTGTCACTCTGGAAATACAAAAATTATTAGAAGGAGAAATCATACAGGAAGTGATGAGCAGCCCATGCAACTCACCGATTATGGGCATCAAAAAGCCTAGTGGCAAGTATAGGGTAGTGCAGGACCTGAGAAAGGTTAACAAAATTGTAGTTCCTTGCTGCCCTATTGTCCCAAATCCTGCAGTGATATTGTACCAGATCCCTTGGGATGCTGAATGGTTCACTGTGATTGATTTATGTCATGCATTCTTTTCGATACCCCTGCACCCCGACAGCAAATTTCTTTTCTCATTTGCCTTCGAGGGTCACGTGTATTGTTGGAACCGGGTCCCTCAAGGGTATACAGAGAGCCCCTCTATCTTTAATCAGATCTTGAAAAAATGTCTAGAGACTTTGATCTTACCTGGGAACTCTGTGTTAGTACAGTACATAGACGACCTTCTACTGGCGTCTAAAAGTCACAGGGACTGTGTAGTTGACACCATTGCCCTCCTAAATCAACTGTGTGAGAAAGGGCATAAAGTGGCCCCTGACAAACTACAGTTCTGTGCGAAATCAGTAAAATATCTAGGACACCAGATAGAAAAGGGTGTCAGAAAAGTCACATCAGAAAGAGTGAGAATAATTCAAAAGATGCAGTTGCCCCGTACTCAAAAAGATGTCAGAATGTTCCTGGGGGTATTAGGATACTGCAGACAGTGGATTCTGGGATTTGCAGCCTTAGCCAGGCCCTTGATAAAAATGACCACGAGAGGAATGCCAGATGTTGTAGAGTGGAACGATGAAAGTCTAATGGCTTTCACAAGACTGAAAAACTGTCTGTGTACGGCCCCTGCGTTGGGAATGCCAGATTATTCCAAAGAGTTTGCCCTATTCTGTGACACTCGCGATAATTGCGCATTGTCAGTCCTGACTCAAGAACATGGCACGACCAGAAGGCCTGTGGCCTATTTCTCTGCCACTTTGGACCCAGTAGCTGCTGGGTTACCAGGCTGTCTGAAAGCAGTAGCTGCTACCTGTGCAAGTTTGGAACAGAGTGAGTCCATTGTCATGGGACATCCTGTGACCGTGTATGTTTCACATGGAGTGGTAATTCTATTGACCAGAACTAAAACACAGTATCTCACCCCTAGTCGGCTGACTAAATACGAGAGGATTCTTGTGGGTGCAGCAAATGTAAGCATTGTTAGGTGCGGTATTCTGAACCCTGCCACCTTACTCCCCGACCCCTTGGAAATAGAAGGTGGGGATGATGATGAACATGATTGTATTGACCTGACAGAGTTCAGTACTAAGCCACGCCCAGACATAAAAGAAGTACCATTGCCTGAGCATGATAAAGAACTATTTGTGGATGGTTCCTGTCTAAGACATGAACTAGGAGGCTTGAGTGCTGCTTATGCAGTAGTGTCTTTCACAAAAATTGAAGAAGCAGGTTACCTATATAACATCAAGTCTGCACAAGTAGCCGAATTGATAGCCATGATAAAGGCTTGCAAAATTGGGAAGGACTTACGCATAACAGTGTATACTGACAGTCAGTACTGTTATGGAGTTGTGCATGACTTTGGCCAATTATGGCTACAGAGGGAATTCATGACTTCCTCAGGTACTCCCATTCGGAATGCAAAGGTTGTTCATGACCTTTTAGAGGCCATCCAGTTGCCCAAAGAACTGGCAGTGGTGAAATGTGCTGCTCATCAAAGGAGCATGGACAGAGTATCACTGGGAAACGATTATGCTGACCGAGTGGCCCAATGGTGTGCCAAAGATCGGTATATTGTAAATCCAAAACGAGGGGGGCCAGGAACCAGCTGCCAGCTTCAGGTGTTTGAAGAAGTGCCTACGTGGGATGAAGTGAGAGAGTGGCAGGAATCGGCTCCTTGGCAAGAAAGAGAGAAATGGAAGGAGGATGGGTGTAGACCGAGACGTGTGGATGGTGTGATTTTGGGCCCAACTGGTATGCCTGTGTTACCCCGACACTTGCTTGGCACAATGGCAAGATTAATACATGAAGGATCACACATTGGTAGGGATGCCATGATTCTGGTATTTCAACAGACTTGGTACAGTAAAAAGTTCAGGAAGGTAGCAGAGTCCCTCTGCCAGAGGTGCCTGTCATGTCAACAGATGAACCCAGGCAAGAGGACAATGGTTGAACTGAGCAGGATTGGGAGATCAGGGGGTCCCTTTATAAGGATACAGATTGATTTCATCACCATGCCCCGTTGTGAAGGGAAACGATATGTCCTTGTCATTGTTTGCGTATTTTCAAAATGGGTAGAAGCTTACCCTACTCCTCAAAGTGACGCACTGACAGTAGCGAAGTGTTTACTAAAAGAACTGATACCTAGATTCGGAATACCATACATTATTGAATCAGATAAGGGTGGACATTTCCAGAATGAAATACTGGCTGAACTGTGTAAGGCCTTTGGAATAAGGCAGAAACTCCATTGTGCATACCACCCAGAGGCTTCTGGAATAGTGGAACAAGTAAATGGAACTATCAAAAACAGACTAGCAAAGCTGACAGATGCTACTGGCATGACCTGGGTGAAGGCCCTGCCCCTGGTCCTGATGGGACTGAGAAGTGTTCCTGACCGCAAGACAGGCCTAAGTCCCCATGAAATCATTATGGGAAGAGTGATGAGGCAAGCATGGGTGCCAGGAAGCAAACTGTTGAGTATTACTGATGATTTGGTGCTTGAATACTGCAGAAGATTGGGTGACCAAGTGCGTTCTATCTCTCGCCAGATTGGAGACGACGGCATCCTCAATCCAACGACTCCTCTCCACAGCTTGGTTCCAGGAGACTGGGTCAAAATAAAGAAGCACACTCGATCAAGCTGTCTGGCACCAAGGTGGGGAAAGAAACGCCAAGTAATCCTGGTAACAACCACTGCAGTGAAAGTCGCAGGTGTTCCACAGTGGATCCACGCTGGACACACCCAGAAGGTATTACCAGACAAAGGATTTGAAGAAGAAGGTCAACCAGCGGAGGACCCTGAAGGAGCCAGACCAGAAGCAACTGACAACGAGCAGCCCAGCACCAGTCAGGTTGCAGGAACAGCAGACGTTGGCCCAGGAGTAGTTGACTACGAACTGCCAAGAAACCAGCCTGTGGAAGAGGTCCAGGAAACTGAGCCAGGAGTAGCTGAAGACGAGCTGCCAAGCATATGGCCAGAAGAATGGATACCGATGATTGATCTGACCGAAGATCCTATCAGAACAAGAGAACGACTTAGTGAAGGTAGAGAGTGGACTAGTCAGGAAAAGCAAGGCACAGGCGAAGAACCTCAGCCGCTTGAGATTCACATCAAAACTGAGGAAGGAGAAGGTCAGACAGGGACAGAGCAGGTATTCGATACACCACCGCTAACACCTGATGCAGATAAGGGAGAGACTAGAAATAGAGTGATAGTTCGAGCAGAAGAAAATCAAGAGATCGAAGTGCTTGAACAGGATCAGAGAGGGTTAAAAGAACGGGTTCAGGAAACAGAAACAGAAACAGAGACAATCGAAAGCCAAAAACAAAATATTCCTGAACAAGGCCAGATTAGCAACCAGGCAGAAGAATTTGATGCTAGCCCTGGAACTAGTCAGATAAGGGAAGTAGGAGAAGAAAGTGGAGCAGAATTACCACAAGATAAAGAGAACAAGAGAATAAGAAAAGAAAGTGAAGTCCAAGTACCGACTAAGAGACTAAAGAAAAGAAACAACCTAGAGCCTAGGTTTGTAAAAAGATTGAGACTTAGGATAAAGACAGTGGAAGAAAAACGTGCAGAAGCAAGAAGAAGTGCTCGGATAGCAGAGCAAGAAGAAGACTCTTCCAAAAGAAGGAGTGAGCGAATAAAAAGACAAAACAAAAAGTACAAGTCTCCTGAATGGACACTGGTTTTGGAGGAGCTTGAAGATCTTGATATAACTGACGTGAGCGACGGAGAACCCGTCCCAGAGTACTCAGCTGAAGAGGAAGACGAACCACCGTGAATTTGCACAAAGTAAGCTAATTGTGTAAAGCCAAAAAGAGGGGTTCGAGAGACTCCTTCTGAGCCAAAATGTCTGATTCAACAGTGAATGGTAGACCTAGTTGCAGCCGTTTTAAGACGTGTTGCAAGGTGTGTATATGTAGTGTAGTAGTATTGATAGTTATCTGGATAGGATTAACAATTTTCATTCCCTTTGCTGTAAGTAAAGATACTAACATTGTCCCTACTGAAGTTGTAAATACTGACAATGAGGAGCTAACAACACAGAGTGTAGCACGACATGAAAGAGCTTTGAGACAAACAAAACAGAACTTAGAAGCATCAGATGAGGGAGGACTACATTATCATGGAGTTAAGAACAAGACACACTTAAATGTTTTCGCAAACTTGTTAATACACTATGTAGAGACTATGGAAATTGAAGATTGCTATGTCTGCATGAAGCTACCTACTTCTGTGGCTGAAGGCGTGACATACCATCATCTGCCATTGACATATGGAATTTCCTGTAGCATTTTAGCTAGTTTATTCTATAAAAGAGGACCGTTACAGTACTATTACTCTAACAATGACGTGATTTTTTCTGAACTTTCTATACGTGGGAACTTGAATCCTGTACATACCAAAACTGACACCATAAGATATATGGGAGACTACTTTCTGACTATAGGTAACATTGACATAGCAGACGCACACAGAGATAACTTGACTTGTTCTTTGCGTGAGCAGGAAAAGATGTTCCTGAACATGGCAGAGAAAAGGAGAATTAAAATTCAGAAGAAGGCTAATGACGAAAGTCAGAAAAAGCCAAAGTGGGCAGAGAACATGGAAGGCACCTCATCTGGTGGAGCGGGTCCTGCTCTGTTGCTGGATTTTGAAAAGAAAGGCAAGCTATGTCTTCACCGCGAGAAGACTAGCTATTATAATAATGTTTTCATTGGTTCCAGTGAATGCGAACATAATTACAAGGTAATTGGAGGTTGGGGTTTCAAAAATGGGTCAGAGCCTGTGTTTCCTGGAATTTATTATATTTGTGGGGACAAGGCTTATTTCAAATTGCCGGATCACTGGTATGGAAGCTGCTACTTTGGCATTGTCTTCCCGAAAATATACCATGTGAATGGAAAAACTGGAAGCAATGAAGATACTAATGGCTTAGTGCGTAGTAAAAGAGAAAGTATAGGTGAAATTATGGGTAGTATTTTCAGTGCACTGATACCTGGAGTGGGAGTGGTTCTGAACACTCACAGAATTTGCAAATTGTCTACTATAGTAGATGTGCTGTCTACTGAAACAGCTCATGGATTTCTGCTGGTCAATACCGAAATGGTTGCGATCAGATCAATGGTTTTACAAAATCGACTTGCTCTTGACACCTTATTAGCGAAAGAGGGCGGAGTCTGCCGGATGTTGAAGGCGCAACATTGTTGCACTTATATTCCGGATAAAAGTGTACAGATCAAAAGATATGTGAAAAACATTACTAATTTGGCAAAGGAACTCAAACCACTCGAGGTTGATAGTGCCTGGAAGAGACTGGTAGATGGTCTCTCAAATGTAGGTCATTGGCTTGCTAGCATAGGTAAAAGCTTATTATTCAAAATTCTGATGCCAATTGGTATTATAGGTCTTATTATACTTTCCATTTTCTTATGCTGTAAATACCGCAAGCGCACCAAAAAGCACGAGGTAAATGCAAGAGGAGTGAAACGAAGTGTGGATGAGATTGAATTAGAGGAAGTGAATGATCAGATATACAAAAAGGTGAAGACTTCTCACCCTGCTAAAACTGAGAGAGAAAAGTTAGAACGGCTGCTGGAAGAAATAGAACTTTATAAAGTATGAAAGAAAGTTGGCATCTGGTTCCATTATAATTTATGATGATAGTAAATATCATCAAAGAGGGGATTGATGAAGCAAAGCTTCGCATATTTTGCGGCTTGCCGAAGTCAAGAACCTCATTTATGTGTAATAAGGTAACAAAACGTATGTTTTACTAACATTTATTTTGTTTAGGCAAAATTCCCGAAGCTTGCCTATGTGTATTTCTAATAAATTTAATCCGTGTCCTCTAATATGGCCGCCGCTTGTATTTTAGTTACTGCGCATGCGTCAGCCACACTCACGTGTCCTGACGCGTCTGCAGAAGTGGAGGGAAAGTTATGCGCATGCGTAATTCATAGCTGTGCTTATCATGTGGTACTGCTCGTGCCACTGCTCTTGTGCCCGTATCAATGTAGCTAACATTTAGATGCAATAAGTTTATTTCTTGATGATGAGTTAAAAGTACAAACCCTGTGATGTGTTTTCATAATGACATTATTATGTATTAATTTGTTTTCGCTTACTTTTCATGTACCGCGGGGAATGGGGGTCCAAACTGATTGGGAGCCATATTGACGGTCTCTTCTGCGCATGACCAGGGAGCATTGAAAAGTGGCCACTTTGGACAGTGGAACTCAGCCAGCTGGCAGCCACAGTCAAGATGCGCCTGGGAAAGCCACCTCTGCGCTACGAGAACGGCGAATGTTGCTCCTCATGTGTTACAATGTTAATTTCCTGCACAGTTCTCATGAGAACCCCAAACCTGCTAGGCGGTACCCAAATATGTTAATGAAGGCTTCAAATCGTGTGTTTTGATTGGTGTGTTACCCAAATCCTACCTTAGGACCAATCCAAATTGAGGGATTTTGACACTTTGCAACATTGGGGGGTGGTACACTGTCCCCAAACTGTATATCTACCCTGGGTTCACCTAGTGAACCGTCCGACTTGTCTGGTTTAGCTGACCTGTCACTGACCCAACGCACTCAATAGGTGACTGAAGATACAGAGCGCTGCGAAGCACTCTGTCCGAATTTGACCATAGACTGAGGTTCTACTGAACCTTAAAGTGCTGGCAAGGCACTTAGCTGGGAGTTCGCTGACCCAATCGGGGTCTTGATTGATAGCTGCAGAACGGGTGGAGCGCAGGCGTTGCTTCCGAACTGTGAGTTCCGGTCCTGTCCTGAAGAGGGTCCTGTCCTGAGGGTTTGCTGTCCTGTCCTGAGGGTCCTGTCCTGATTCCTATTCCGAGGGTATCCTGTCCTATCCTGGGTGTCCATTCTGCACCTGCTTTCCTTTGAGGGGTATCCTTCCTTGAGGGTTTCCTGTCCTTAACTGACCCGTGGCCAGGGTTTGGTTTCCACACCTTTCTAGGTAAATATTGCTCTGAAAATTCTTAAATTCTTGCACCTTCTGAATTTCTAACTTTGGCTTTAATAAAGTTCAACATTGCACATGTGATACTTTCCATGCCTTTCTGCAACTATTGAAAGTCATTTATATTTTTCATAAGTTTATTCCTATGTCTTCTCATTTGTTAGAAATTATATTTTGCATAGCAGTGTGTCATTTCCTGATATGGTCTAGAACTTCGTTGCCTAGATTGTTCAAAGGCCCCTTCACCTTAAGTGAAGCGTGTTATTCATTATAAGCTCTCCTATAGTCACTCACACTTAGGCTATCCCTGTTTAGATAATACTGACTTGCATAGTATCTTTTCTCGTTACATTTTATTAGTACCTTGATGATTACTCTGTCATTATTTCTTTATGCATATATAATTTACGTTATCTTGGTTATTGATTGCCTTGTTTTATTGTACCTCATGCAAGAAAATAATGAACTTTAGATAAACATTTTAAAACTTCCAGTTGTCCGTGGTCATTTAAACAGTATTTGAATGTTATTGGTTGGATTTGTATTTTGCTGCCTTTCCTTTACAGCTAGCTCCCTGATTCATTGTGGTCATTAGGCACCCGCATCGGTGGATGGTAAGTCGGGTGCACCGAAAATTGGTAGCAGGGAACACACACACACCAACTTGGTAGAGCTCGTGAAGTCACCTGATCGATGTATATGGTGATTTGAAAAGTATATGGGCCCTGAAGCCGGAAACGGCGAAACTATTGGTCGGGTGGCCTCGCGCGCTCTATCAATATCACCTTGACACCTCAGGGTAGTAGCACACTCTAACTCTTCTTCATCTACAAATATTTGAAATGAGTGCTCTCATATTTTCTTAGATCGGTGTTGAGAAACTTACACACTGTTAAGGTTCTCTTTGCATGTGCTCCCTCAGGTTAGTTCCAGGACAGCAGTTTTCAAGGCATGAAGTCTAGATACTATGTTCATGTCCTTAGCACTACTGTGAAGATACAGTAGGTATATTCAGGGCAGTTTCCTTTTTTTAGCAATGAGCATGAGCAAAGTTCAATGTTTTGTTTTTAAGCAGCACTGCATAGACACAATGCTGGTAGGGGCAGGTTATCGTCCTGAGCAGTACTGTACAGATATCATGCTGGTATCTTATGCACGTGGACCCTTAGCAGTGCTGTTTTCAAGGACCATCGCTAGAGTGGCAAAGTTCAGATACGGAGGGGCATATTATCAAGAACTGCGATAAAATTATCGCCGCAGTAGGGGCAGGAAACTGCCGCTAAAACGGAGATAATTAGCTTGATAATATGTCCTTGTGAATTCCCATAGCAGCCCAGGTTCTGGTGTTAACCTGGGCTGCTATGGGAATTCACAAGTGCATATTATCAAGCCCATTATCGCCGTTTTAGCGGCGGTTTCCTGATGCTAAAGCGGTGATAATTTTATCGCAGTTCTTGAGAATATGCCCCCATGTTCGTATACCAGTACCTGCATTACATTTCCTGGATGGCAAGAATTCCCCTGCTGGCTCCATCGATTGCTCCTTTACTGACTCGCAGGACAGATGCAGCTCAGACAGGTGGAACATTTCACATGGTCCATTCCCATGCCTCCGTCCCCATAATTTATTTTCCATAGTTTTGCATATAAAGTGTTCACCCTCCCTCTCCGGATGACATTTTACTTCCTCAAAGCCTCGTATGTAAAGCATAGGTGTTCTGATCAGCATGCAAGCTAGCTCAGAGGGTGCATAGTGTCCAGCAACCACACAAACTTCGAACATAGGCGGAAAAGAAAAAATCGTAGTTTGTGAGGCATAATGTCCCCTGAATTCAGGGAGCCTGTGTTGCTGGTAAACACCTGCAAGGCTTAGAAAACCTATAGATCAGAATAGTAGCTCTCACACCTATGAAGTGTGAGAGCTACTTTATAGGTGTGAGAGCTATGAAAGAACACAGAGAGCCTCCCTGGACGCTGCTCTAGACAGTAATAGCAAGAAGGAGAAAGCTGGAAAGTTGCCCGGCGTTACATGGTACAGATGAAAATAGAAATAACCAGAAAAGGGTGTGCCTATGACATTAAAGGAAAGAAGTAAATACCATGAGAGGTTAACACAGTTTCCAATCCTGGCACTACGTTAAAATGTGAAGGGACAATGAGAGAAGGAGGTTTCACTGTTATTGCATTGATCCCAGGAAGGTGGCTGAAGGAGTTTTGTTTATTTATTTATTTATTTTATTTTATTTATTTAATGCGATTTTATATAGCGCAAACTTTACCCAAAGGTGTCAGAGGACTTTACAAAAGAACCAGTTACATTACATAAGGGCTTCAAAGTACATGAGTTACATAAAAGATACCAACAGAAAAACTAAATTCACAAAATAATTGTAAAAAGTACATACGTCTACTACAGATACTAGTGGTTAGAGTTGCATATGTACAAGTTGAAAATTCACTCAAGGAAAAGATACAAACAGAAAAACTCTAAATTCACATAAGAATGATAGTAAGTACATACGGCTAATACAGATACTAGTGGTTAGAGTTGCATATATACAAGTTGAAAATTCCCTCAAGGAAAAGATATAAACAGAAAAACTCTAAATTCACATAAGAATAGTAGTAAGTACATACGTCTACTACAGATACTAGTGGTTAGAGTTACATATATACAATTGCAAATCACTCAAGATTACATTTTAAAAAGGGATTAGGGTTGGACAGTTATATATTACATATTTACAGAGCATTACATTCTTGCCATCGATCAGCCGGGCGTTCAGGTGGCGTTGCACTTAAAGACGGTGGTCTTGGGTCTGTAGGGATCCCCCAAGTAGAGATATTGAGGTCATGCTGGGCTCCATCTTGTGGAAGGAGGAGGACGCTCAGGGCATGCGGAACTGTTCCACAAAGTCAAGTCTCCCCCCTGGTTCAAGCACCCGTAGTGAGGCCCCCGGCAGGCCCAGGGTGCCAACTTCGCATTCAGGCCTCAGTGCTGCCAGTCGGCCACAAGGCTTGATCTGACAAATCAAGGCCCCCTAGGCCCACTAAATTTCCCTCCCTCTCAGGCACGAGGGTGATCGGGCCAGGAATCCCCCCCAGGCTCAGCGCCTGGCAGGCAGACAATCTGGCGCCCGCATGGACGTAGGCACCCCCGGACATTTGTGTGTGCTGCCACGGCCAAGAAACACACCTCGGCTTCTGCCCGGCTGCTGCCCCTCCACGCTGCGGGTGAGATTCCCACAGCAGCCAGCAGAATAAAGGTGGCCATAAAGGTGGCCAGGTAGTGTCCAGGAATGCAGGGTAATTTCTGCAGGAGCACAGAATGGTGACAGATTTCAATAGGTGGAGGCCGGAGCTCAGGTCGACATGTCCGCTCCGGCCTCCATCGCCCTATGGGTTAAGTGGTCATTGCTGAAAGTTTGCTATAACCCTCCGGCCATGAGTCCATACTCTGTATAATCCACTTAACCTTTCATGCTCCCAAGGTGTATACCATGACTCAGTGAGTACCCTTTAAAATGATGAAACACTTGCTATTTAGAAACAGAGATCTGGAACATGTATTTAAGTTAATATAGGCACTGCAGATAACCAGACCACTAATCCCCAACATAGTAAATGAACCTGGACTACCACGAATGCTGAATACCGACTATGAATGTGTTGACAATGTTTATGACTTTCTAATGAGAGGCATCCTCAAAGTGAGTTTCCCGGGATCCTCTTCACTTTAAAATACTGTAAAGGTCTGTTTGTGCAAGTACTACATGTACGGGTATGGATCTGAGGTCCTGATTCATATTCTGCCGGACGTCCCTTTGTTCCACCAGAGCGAAGAAGAAAATTACTCCATCACCGTGGTAGAGGGACCACCCGCTACATTCATAAATGACCCCCTATGCTGCTTGTTGAAGGCAGGCGAGAGGATGATGAGGTGCAGAAAAGCCCCTTTCTGGTGATCCATCAGCAAGGCATGCAGCTGATAGTTATAGGAGGCTCTGTGTAAAGTGGTAGTCTCGGAGAAAGCAAGCCAGGCATGCTTTCTGTTTGTAGTCGGGGCAAATAGCCCGGAGATGTAGTTATCATGATTGACTTACGTGCAGACATGGAACGGCATATAGCCATCTATGGTGATGTCACAGACTCCACCTTATGCCTAAACGCTAAAGAGAGAGTGTGTGTGTGTGTGTGTGTGTGTGTGGGTTTGTGTTACTATCCTTGTGGGGACTTGGGCATGATAACACACTCACGCTGTGGGGACTTGATTGCACTGTGGGGACCTGAACCCAGGTCCCCACAAGGTAATGACTTCTAAATGATTAAAAATGACTTCAGGAACATCTGTGTCAATTTTTACAACTTTTGAAAAAATTGCCTTGTGGGGACCTGTGTTTCATAATGTGTGTTTATATTTTTGCTCGCTCTGTCCCCGTAGGCAGGAGGTGGTACTGCAGTCCTAAACACACTTTGCATTTTAAACACACATTGCTCACAGAAACAAATACTAGCAGCAGAAAGGATGCACATTTCGAAGGGAAAGCTCCATATCCCTTTATTTATCCAAATATTTTGAATGTAAATTAACCTTTTCTCTACATAAAAACTTATTTACATGATGCTGCTATTGAATTTAGTCTTTTTGTGTCTGAAAAGTGTGGTTTTATGAGCATTTTTAAAATCTATTTGAGTTGGAACACTTCACTATTGCCATGTGATCTTTATCTTCAATTAATGAATGATGGTGCACTGGACTGTGATATAAAGTAAATGATTCTGATCATGTTTTGTAAATAACTTAGAGGACTATTCAGGCCCAGTGTTCAGAGCCCTTGTCTTTTTTCGCTATTGCAAAGTCAATTCACTCCAAAACTCTGGCCATCCTTTGGTGGACTAGCCAGCCAGAGTCGACTTCAGTGCAGGTGGTGCCTGGTGCAACAGTCTTTTTTGGTGATTTCTTGATATTCCTTAATTGCGAATTTGCAAATTGCGAATTCGCAAATAAGAAATACTTTCCCATTCACCAGGAGTCCCATAGCAAGGAATGGGAAGTTATTCTCAATTTGTGATTCGCAATTTGCTAATCGCAATTTGAGAATAATTTGAAGGGTGCAGGGGTGCTGCACCCCTGAAATTTACATGTGTGTGCATATGGCGCACATACATGCCCTAAGGGCATGTATGTGCGCCACAGGGCACCTTTACAAATGCCAAAAAGTGCATTTGTAAAATAATTTGAGATTTCTTAATTGGAATTCGCACAACTTGAGTGCTTTATACATAGCATTTAAGGAATCGCAATTTGCGTTTCCTTAAATGCTGACGCAAAATTAAGAAATCGCAAATTTTGCGATTCCTTAATTTTGCGATGCGATTTCCATGATACATCGCATTTTCCTCATTTTTTTTCTCGCAAACGCTGTTTTTTTGCGAATCGCAGCGTTTGCGAGAAAAAAACGGATGATACATCTGCCCCAAAATGTATGTTTACCTCTTTACTACACAAACACAAAATCTGCACCATTTGCCAGCAAGTTTCGTGACACATTTTTCCTGATGAAAATTCCGTCTGAACAAATTCTTGGGGTGAGAAATGTGTCCTCCAGTTGTAATCCAATACATCGTTTGCGTTAAAAACAAGCATTTACAATGCAATGGTTTCGCCTTTGGAAAAGTTAGAGTTATTGGCATTGTAAATGACAACATTTTATTTATGTGTTGGTTTTGAAAACAGATAAATAAATGGCATTGTCATTTACATTGCCATTAGCTTAATCTCTGCAGTCACTCTGCACCCTCTAGCACTCCCTAGCACTCCCTACTCACTCTGCACTCTCTAGCACTCCCTAGAACTCCCTACTCACTCTGCACTCTCTAGCACTCCCTACTCACTCTGTACTCTCTAGCACTCCCTACTCACTCTGCACTCTGCACTCCCTATGCACTCTGCACTCTGCACTCCCTATGCACTCTGCACTCCCTATGCACTCTGCACTCCCTATGCACTCTGCACTCTGCGCTCCCTATGCACTCTGCGTCCCTATGCACTCTGCGCTCCCTATGCACTCTGCGCTCCCTATGCACTCTGCACTCCCTATGCACTCTGCACTCCCTATGCACTCTGCACTCCCTATGCACTCTGCACTCTTCACTCCCTATGCACTCTGCACTCCCTATGCACTCTGCACTCCCTATGCACTCTGCACTCCCTATGCACTCTGCACTCCCTATGCACTCTGCACTCCCTATGCACTCTGCACTCCCTATGCACTCTGCACTCCCTATGCACTCTGCACTCCCTATGCACTCTGCACTCTGCACTCCCTCTGCACTCTGCACTCCCTCTGCACTCTGCACTCCCTATGCACTCTGCACTCCCTATGCACTCTGCAATCCCTATGCACTCTGCACTCTGCACTCCCTATGCACTCTGCACTCCCTATGCACTCCCTATGCACTCTGCACTCCCTATGCACTCTGCACTCCCTATGCACTCTGCACTCCCTATGCACTCTGCACTCCCTATGCACTCTGCACTCTGCGCTCCCTATGCACTCTGCACTCCCCATGCACTCTGCACTCCCTACGCACTCTGCACTCCCTATGCACTCTGCACTCCCTATGCACTCTGCACTCCCTATGCACTCTGCACTCTGCACTCCCTATGCACTGTGCACTCTTCACTCCCTATGCACTGTGCACTCTTCACTCCCTATGCACTCTGCACTCCCTATGCACTCTGCACTCCCTATGCACTCTGCACTCCCTATGCACTCTGCACTATGCACTCCCTATGTACTCTGCACTATGCACTCCCTATGCACTCTGCACTATGCACTCCCTATGCACTCTGCACTATGCACTCCCTATGCACGTCTGCACTCCCTATGAACTCTGCACTCCCTATGAACTCTGCACTCTGCACTCCCTATGCACTCTGCACTCCCTATGCACTCCCTATGCACTCTGCACTCCCTATGCACTCTGCACTCCCTATGCACTCTGCACTCCCTATGCACTCCCTATGCACTCTGCACTCCCTATGCACTCTGCGCTCCCTATGCACGCTGCGCTCCCTATGCACGCTGCACTCCCTATGCACTCTGCACTCTGCGCTCCCTATGCACTCTGCACTCCCTATGCACTCTGCACTCCCTATGCACTCTGCACTCCCTATGCACTCTGCACTCTGCACTCCCTATGCACTCTGCACTCCCTATGCACTCTGCACTCCCTATGCACTCTGCACTCCCTATGCACTCTGCACTACCTACGCACTCTGCACTCCCTATGCACTCTGCACTATGCACTCCCTATGCACTCTGCACTCGCTATGCACTCTGCACTCCCTATGCACTCTGCACTCCCTGTGCACTCTGCACTCCCTGTGCACTCTGCACTCCCTGTGCACTCTGCACTCTGCACTCCCTATGCACTCTGCACTCCCTATGCACTCTGCGCTCCCTATGCACTCTGCGCTCCCTATGCACTCTGCGCTCCCTATGCATTCTGCGCTTCCTATGCACTCTGCGCTCCCTATGCACTCTGCGCTCCCTATGCACTCTGCGCTCCCTATGCACTCTGCACACCCTATGCACTCTGCACACCCTATGCACTCTGCACACCCTATGCACTCTGCACACCCTATGCACTCCCTATGCACTCTGCACTCTGCGCTCCCTATGCACTCTGCACTCCCTATGCACTCTGCACACCCTATGCACTCTGCACACCCTATGCACTCTGCACACCCTATGCACTCTGCACTCCCTATGCACTCTGCACTCCCTATGCACTCTGCACTCTGCGCTCCCTATGCACTCTGCACTCCCTATGCACTCTGCACTCCCTATGCACTCTGCACTCCCTATGCACTCTGCACACCCTATGCACTCTGCACTCTTCACTCCCTATGCACTCTGCACTCCCTATGCACTCTGCACTATGCACTCCCTATGCACTCTGCACTCCCTATGCACTCTGCACTCTGCACTCCCTATGCACTCTGCACTCCCTATGCACTCTGCACTCCCTATGCACTCTGCACTCTGCACTCCCTATGCACTCTGCACTCTGCACTCCCTATGCACTCTGCACTCCCTATGCACTCTGCACTCCCTATGCACTCTGCACTCTGCACTCCCTATGCACTCTGCACTCCCTATGCACTCTGTTCCCTATGCACTCTGCACTCCCTATGCACTCTGCACTCTCTATGCACTCTGCACTCTGCGCTTCCTATGCACTCTGCACTCCCTATGCACTCTGCCCTCCCTATGCACTCTGCACTCCCTATGCACTGTGCACTCTTCACTCCCTATGCACTCTGCACTCCCTATGCACTCTGCACTATGCACTCCCTATGCACTCTGCACTATGCACTCCCTATGCACTCTGCACTCCCTATGCACTCTGCACTCCCTATGCACTATGCACTCTGCACTCCCTATGCACTCTGCACTCCCTATGCATTCTGCACTCCCTATGCACTCTGCACTCCCTATGCACTCTGCACTCCCTAGATTAAATGATAGATGAAAGAATGAATGGGTGACTGAATGCAAAGTTGAAATGGTGGATATCAGTGGGTGAATGGAAGGGTGAAAATGTGATATAAATGGATCGGTTGAATGGAAAAGTGCAGTTCATGCACACTGTTGTCTCCTGCACATTACATTGTGTCTAAACTAATTTAATACATGCATTGGATTCATGCACATACTGCCTTTATGCACATGTTCGCTGATGCACACACTGCTTTATTTCATGGGTGCGCTCTGCCGTAAGCGCACTTTTTTTTTTATAGGCCACTGTTTTCTCCCACGAATGTAATTTATGTACACTTTATTCAGGCGCACAATTGTTTCATGAGAGCACATGTTTTGTGCTCACTCTGTTCATGCACAAGCACTTCATAATAACAAACGTTTTTCCTAGTCTCAGTGACAGTTTTGGAACAAGCGCTACTTTAATTTACAACAAGCTGCTTTCATATGCACCTTTCGTGCACTCACTGGGAGCTGACTTAAAAAGTAGTGGATACCCTGGGAAAATAAACGTGCATCCCATCGTAAAAATCTGCTTTAAGTATTTAGGAAAGTCTTAGTGTGGCCTGCGTCAGTTGATAGTTCAGAAATGAAGGCAATATTAACAATGGTTTCAACAGCGACACTTCTTTCACAGATGTGCTTCTAGGGTGCTGTTGTGTGTACACGCTGAGTGTACTCCTGAGTCCTGAATACAGAATATTTTATGAACACATGCCTTCCTAAGTGTAAACTTTACATCTAGGACAGAGATCTACTTCCTCGTACAAACGCACTGAGCAAACTGGACTTTTAGGCGTGAGAATGCAAGAAGAAAGGGGCTAATTAATGAGAGGAAGCCCCCGAGGCTCAAAGAATGCGTGCGCACCAAAAATAAAGGCACAACACAAGTATCCTCGCTTCTAGTGTCATGAGAGAGGAATTATAAGCAAAGATGGACAGCTTCAGAAATCAGCCTGCTGGGAAGGCTCTCAGCTCTGCAAACACTGGGGGCGTGGGCTGAAAGAGGCCTGACGGAGCCGGCAAAGTCAATGTCTTTGTGATGCAGGGCGGCTGACGGAAGCTCCCCTTCACACCTCTTTCACAGCCAAGAGCATGACAATAGAGGCTCTCTTGCGCTGCAGGGTCCACACCCAGCACACCTTCAGGGGGGAAGGGCTGCCAAGGAGAACGGGCAGTGAAGGGGCTCGCTCTTCCCAAAGGAGGAAGGACAAAATCTGCAAAGGCAAAGAACACATTGCCAACGCCAATGACACATACTATCCTGTTAGGAGTGAAAAGGAACTCACATTCTCTGACCTTTAAACATTGTCATTTTTGCACCTTTAAGCGCTGGCTGGAAATTCATTCTGAAATAACCCATTGTCAACTATATGCCAATTTAAGTAAACTGTTAAGTGTCCATGACTGGAGAAACCCAATATTTCTAATTTCAAATGTATAATTCGTTTTCGGTGCTGGTGCTTTAGAGAGGGAGTACTTTGAAAAGAACAGACAGTGAAATGCTTTGTATTTGCTTGTGCGTTTTCCCTTATTTCAATTTAGTAGGGAAAATGTCTGACTTTGCAAATTTTCAATTGTAAGCTGCGTGGCTTCTTGACACTAAGGGGCAGATTTATGAGGCCCTTGCGCCACGTTTACGCCGCTGTTGCGTCGCGCAAGGCGGCGTAAACGTGGCGCATCCCTACGAACGATTTACAACGTGACGCATCTAGGCAGATGCATCAAGTTGTAAAGCCCTGCGCCGCTTGTGGGCGTTCCGGGGCAGGTGCGCCTCGCAAAAGTGGCTGAGTGAAATCTATAAGATTTCACTCAGTCACTTTCAGGCCAATGCTGCGTCAAAAGCCTGCGCCTGCTTGAAGCAGGCGTAGGTCTTGACGCAGCATTGTTAAGATGGGGCACCCCCGAGCCTTGCTGGAGCTGCGTCGCGCTTGCGACGCAACTCCAGCAATGCGCCAACTTAACGGCACAGATGCGTCACGCATCTGTGCCGTTTTTGCCCCATGGTGCGCCGCATTGTAAATGCAGCGCACCATGGGTGGCGGAGCTGTGGCGCACTGTGGCGTACATTAACTGGCGCATCCCTGGGGATGCGCCAGTTAACATAAATCTGCCCCAATGGTCTCATAAGCATCTCCTTGATGTTAGCGCATAAACACTGCACTCCTAAAGAATAATTCATTAAATTCGACTTTTATCCTTTTCATTCTAGAACTTTTTGTATCAATATACATGGGAACAAAAAATCACAGGACGCATGAAAAATATTAAAAGGTCCGATATTCATGGCGACCAAATTTTGAAAATCAAAAACCCTAGTGTTCCCTGAACATAGACGTAGAAATATAATTGTGCATGGACCCAGGGCCACTGCATACCTTACATATCTTAAATGCCAGCATTCTCCAACACTGTCCACGTTACAGTAAGAGAAATTGAATGCAACCTTTACACAGTATAATCTGTGTTAACAACATTTCTTTTGGTTTGGGGGAGCTAGCTAACACTGCTCTATCCAACCAAATATGGCTGGATAGAAATTGGCATGAAGTAATAGTAGGTCACGCTCTAGAATATTGTGTCTAGGGTGGAACGCTATCTCTAAGTTAAAGCTTCACTGTATTGCTGATTACAATATTGGGTATACTATTTATTGTAATATGTATTTTGTTTGGAGACCAATGGTCTAATAAACATACTTTTACTACTACTACCACTGCACTAGAACACATGAACCTGCTTTCCTCTGTGTCCAGCTGCCCTTTTCCTAAAACCGGACACATGCTAAATCTGTTGAAGTTTCCAGAATAGAGATGGTGAAAAAAGAAGACAGACTCAGCAAATCCATGCTCCCTAGTAACATAATCAATATGGGATAACATTATCTGCGAAAAAAGCATGCTCGTTTGGCTAATTAATTGACTCTCAGCTTAGAAGTTTAGTAACCATGGCAAAAGTAAAGCTCAGTTTGGTAAAATTAGCTTTTTGTCACTGGGAATGAGCTCAAATTAATTCCTGACGTTCTCTCTAGTTAGGTTGTCATATCCAGTCCAGTACACTCCATTCAGGGGCGCTGGAATTATGCAGCAGGAGGGCCCCAAATTATGTGACAGGTTTGACTAAATTATATGTCAAGAAAAGGCAAGTTATGCAGCATAATACAGCACATTTTGTGACAGTATTACCTCATTTTTTTGTAATTTGTACTTATTAACACTATTTGGGTAAAGGTTTAACATCGTTAGTATCTGTTTGACACCCAAATACAGCAATATGCAACAAAAAGGTGATCACTCAACCTTTGGGAAGGGCCTTTCACTGCGCAACAACACGTGTTGCTGTGTTTTACAAACTTTTTATTCATTTGCGATAGCAATCATTTTTGTGTTAAAATCTGCAGATTATGATGCAGATGATAGATTATGTAAGAAAGGGGGTAAATCCATACTTATGCAGAAAACACCGTGACTGTAAATTTGCATAATTCTAGTGACCCTGACTATAGTGCATAAGTGACTAGTCTTTGCACTCTCGCTGATCTAAGAACACATCACACATTTTCAAAAAGTGTTTATCTGAATTTTGTTTTCGGTGTGCACAGACAGGAGAAGGCCACTTCTCTGCAGTCTCACTTTTGCTGTATGAAGGAAAATAGCTGGCTGCCTGGTTCTCCTACAAAGCAAATACAATGACATGATGGCCGGAACGCTGAAACTTTCACAGGTCTGGGTTGAATCCATCATTGTTCTTTAGCTCACTTCACCATCCCAGATCAGATCCAGCTTTATGCAAATCAGTCTTGGCCCTGTGCCGCATGGGAATAATTTATCCCTAACTGCCAGGCCAGGTCTTCCCTGGACCGTAAACAAGCATCCTGGTAACACCCCTCAACAGCCAGGCTAGTTTGAATCCAGATGCAAAGTGAGCAAGGGACCCATGACTGGGCATACCCTTGCAACTTAGGGCAAAGAAAGCAAACACAAGGAGATGATGGATGGAGTGCTGAAACTTTTCAGACACTCACCACCAATCACAGATCTGAGTTAAATCCATCATCGTTCTCTAGCCACCACCCCAGTTCAGACCCAGCCATATGCGAATCAGTCTTGACCCTGTTCCTCATAAGAACAGTCCAGCCCGAAGTACCGTACCAGGTCTTCCCTAAACCGGAAACAAGCATACTGGGATCAGTTTTGAGGTAAAACCCCCTCATCAGAAAGGCAAGCTTGAATCCAGTGGCAAAGTAAGCAAGCGACCCACGTCTGGGCATACCCTGTCAACTTAGTGTGAATAAAGCAAACACAAGGAGCTGATGGACAAAGCACTGAAATTTTTCAGATACTCCCCCCAGTCACAGATCTGGGTTGAAGCCATCATCATTCTTTAGCTCACTTCAACACCCCAGTTCAGACACAGGCATATGGAAATCAGTCTTGAGCCTGTTCCTCATTGGAACAGTCCTGCCAAGCCAGGTGTTCCCCAGACCGGAAACAAACATCCTCGCACTGGTTTTGGGGTAACACCCCAAATCAGCCAGGCTAGCTAGAATCCAGTGGCAAAGTGAGCAAGAGACCCACGCCTGGGCATACCCTGCCAACTTAGGGAGAACAAAGCAAACACAAGGAGATGATGGATGGAGTGCTGAAACTTTTCAGACACTCACCACCAATCACAGATCTGAGTTAAATCCATCATCGTTCTCTAGCCTCCACCTCAGTTCAGACCCAGCCATATGCGAATCAATCTTGACCCTGTTCCTCATGGGAACAGTCCAGCCCGAAGTGCCGAACCAGGTCTTTCCTAGACCGGAAACAAGCATCCTGGGATCGGTTTTGAGGTAACACCCACTCATCAACCAGGCTAGCTTGAATTCAGTGGCAAAGTGAGCAAGGGACCCACGTTTGGGCATAACCTGTCAACTTAGGGTGAACAAAGCAAACACAAGGAGATGATGGACAGAGCACTGACATTTTTCAGATACTCCCCCAGTCACAGATCTGGGTTGAAGCCATCATCATTCTTTAGCTCACTTCATCACCCCAGTTTAGACACAGGCATATGGAAATCAGTCTTGAGCCTGTTCCTCATTGGAACAGTTCTGCCAAGCCAGGTGTTCCCCAGACCGGAAACAAACATCCTCGCACTGGTTTCGGGGTAACACCCCAAATCAGCCAGGCTAGCTAGAATCCAGTGGCAAAGTGAGCAAGAGACCCACGCCTGGGCATACCCTGCCAACTTAGGGAGAACAAAGCAAACACAAGGAGATGATGGATGGGGTGCTGAAACTTTTCAGAGACTCACCACCAATCACAGATCTGAGTTAAATCCATCATCGTTCTCTAGCCTCCACCTCAGTTCAGACCCAGCCATATGCGAATCAATCTTGACCCTGTTCCTCATGGAAACAGTCCAGCCCGAAGTGCCGAACCAGGTCTTTCCTAGACCGGAAACAAGCATCCTAGCACTGGTTTCGGGTTAACACCCCAAATCAGCCATGCTAGCTTGAATCCAGTGGCAAAGTGAGAAAGAGATCCACGCCTCGGCATACCCTGCCAACTTAAGGCAAACAAAGCAAAGACAAGGAGATGATGGAGGGCGCTGAAACTTTTCAGGCACTCACCCCCCAGTTACAGATCTGGGTTGAATCCATCATCATTCTTTATCTCACTTTGCCACCCCAGTTCAGACTCAGGCATGTACAAATCAGTCTTGACCCTGTTCCTCATGGGAACAGTCTAGCCTGAATGGAAACAAGCATCCTGGGACTGGTTTCAGAGTAATGCCCCTCATCAGCTAGGCTAGCTTTCTCTGTCTTGAGGTGAGTGTCTGAAAAGTTTCAGCACTTCGTACATCATCTCCTTGTGTTTGCTTTTCACCCCAAGTTGGCGGCATGCCCAGACGTGGGTCACTTGCTAACTTTGCCCCTGGGGTGGCAGAGTGGGCTAAAGAACGGTGTTGGATTAAACCAAGATTTTTTGACTGGGTGTGAGTGTTTGATTGGTTCAGATGCTCCGTCCATTACCTACCCCTTTTGTACCCCCCTACTTTTAGAAAGTTGCCATTGTCCTGGCTTAGCAAGAAAATGTGTAATGGAGTATGCACTCCTTCCCTTTCGCCTGACTCAATGTTTAGAGACTTCTGTGTGGGTGCGTGCGATCAGTATCCGTGGATCGCCCCAAACCACAATCAATATGAAGTATTAAAAAAGAGCACTCCTCTCGCGCTCTACACTGTTGCACTGTGAAAAGTGGGAATCATTCCCGCAAATTTGTTCCATTAATCCGGGTATTCCAATGTAAGCTCTTCTGTCCATAAACTTTTTTGAGTGGAATGTGTCACTGCTTCCCATTCCAGTCTAATACATAAATTAAAGTGTGAGTCTAGGGCAGTGTCTCATGTGTGAGAAACAGATGACTAGTTTTGGACTCGGCCTTGTCTGCAGGGTCATTCCCAAGGTTTGAGTGTGTTTTATAGTCTTTGGAGATGGCACATTCCTATCGCTTCTCTCAGTACTCTTCTTTCTAGAGTGGTTCATTTTCAATTTTCGTCCAGTCTCTCGAGTGGGAGGAAGGCATATTTAAGCTTTAATTATATGTACAGTTGTGAGACATGAAAATCTTCGCAGGAATATATTTCCCAAATTGATACGCCTATTGTATCACATTTTCAGAAATTTCTCAATTGTTTCACATCCCCCATAATTTCTCCATTCCACTTTGGAAAGTTTGGAAAATTGTCACAGATGCTGTAGGATGTGATAAGGTAAGTACTCAAATGACCACCAATCATAGCATTCCAATCATGACATTCGCATCTCAGCTTCATTCATTAAGTATTGCAGGCAACGGTTAGTTTGTTAAAAAAAATAAGTATGCAGCTCTCGTCAGGAGGCAGCATGCACTAGCCCATATTTCCTGTTAGTGCCGCCTAAAATAGAACCAACTACTAATCATAAAAATGGGATGAGAATGTTGTGTAATGGCCAGAGCTGCTGACTTCGGAGTCAGTTGGAACCAGGTTTGAGTCTCGGGGTCGCCTCAACATCCTCTGATTCTGGACGAATAACGTAATCTCTCCATGCCTACCATAAATGAATGTGTTCTTAACTAGTGCTCATGAAAAGCAACAGTGTTTATAATTAAGTGCAGGTGCCGAGCACAAGAAACAATTGGGTCAAATTAAGTACTAAGTGCAGGAATATGTTGTTCATCCATTTTTTTAGGCATTGTAAGTGCTGGTTCATATAGGTCGTTAAAACCCATTTGTTGGCCACCACCATCTATGAGGCCCACTAATAGTGTTGACTGTTGAGAACACTATGCCCCCAATGAAGACAGTCAGGTACAGAGTGCCCACTGAAATTTTACAAACACAGCCTCAATTCCACTTCCAACTGTCTAAAGATAAAATTCTCAAGATTAATGGCTAGAACGCTTTGCTACTCTGAAAACTCGTGCCACCAAGAATAAGCTGCCAGCACCCTGAAAAATCCAAGAACTTACTGAAGACCAGCACAGTACTTGAAGACTGGAGAAGAAATGGAGAAGAATGAAATTCTAGGAGACCCAATCCTTCTGAAACCACTCTGCTACAGCTTTCATTCAATTATAACCCCAGCAAAAGCCACATGCTACAAGAGTGTATTCAACAGAGCAATCAACAGAGGCATAGCCCACTTTAAGGCTGTCAAACAGTGTGCCAACCCATCCCAGTACCAGTTATCCCGCCCTCAGCCAACAGATGCAGCACGTTCAACCCCTTCTTCATGAAAAAATCAATAAAATCCGATTTAACATCAGCCATTCATCAGTTTAATCCACACCATCACCTATACTTAGCCAGTACACCACTAACTGGTAATTCCTCAAGACTATCTCCCACAAAGATCTCTCTAAAATTCTGAACTGACTGAAGCCGATCTCTTACAAGGATGGAAATAGATTTATGAAGGTGCACCCAATGAGGAAAAATCCAAAGTATAATTTGTTTTAAATAAACGTCTTCTTTATTTTTCTTTCTTTACTAGCCAACATGTTTAAGCCATAAGGATGAACTTCTTCAGGGCTTAAAACAGCTTTGTGCAATCAAGAAATTGGATGCTGTAATTCCTCTGTTCCAGGATAGATATGATTCCAGTCTTCACATAATATGCTACACCAAGAAATCGCATCCTCCATGTATAATAGGTATTATGTACCCACTAGAGACACCGGCATCCATGTCTAAAGCATCCGTCTGTCCGGTGTTGCATATCCCAAATCAAAGGCGGAAAAAAGCAGCCTGGAGTGAAGGGATTACATCCTCTAATTTTCTAAAAGTGAAAAATAAATACACAACTGGGCAACCCAATAACCCCATTTGAGCTTGGGTAAAGGTTACATAAAATTACAGCTTACAAGGGAATTGTGTTAAAAAAACGAATTCCAAAAATATTTGTTTACAACTTAATTGTATCAACACTGAATAATAAATTACAAAATAATATTGTTCAAATGAGTGTCCCAAGAGGAGACCAATTGAAGCAGTATATATTTTTTTTCTTTTAAATTGAAAAGTAAGCTGAGACTAGGCCCAATCCACCTTGTGCATCCAAACCACACTCTATTAAGGTCAGCCATAACTTTCAACTTAGTCCCGGTCGCATAGAACTAGATGCCAGTGGTTGGCCCTTCGATCTTTTAGGTTCTATTTTTCACAAGGAACTTTAAAACCTCATAACACCAGTTCAACTGATTGGATACCACCAGATTAGACACTATGGGGCATTTTTGCAATCCCCTATAGCCACCACAATGTCACCATTTCAGACGTTTGGGGGCAATAGGGGCTTTGCCTTGTTTACAAGTTTGATTTCACAATATCTTTAGCGGCGATTGAAGAATCCTCACATAATTCTCCCCAAAAAAAGTTTCACTCAGGTCTGCTCCTGTCTTGAAAGTTCTGGGGTGATTTGTCAAGTGAAGGCTGAGAAAAAAGGGGGATCCCAAAACGCGTTTTCTCCATGTTAATTTCCATAGGAAACTTAAGCCCAGGCTACAGCCCGAACTACTGAACGGATTTGCACCAAATTTGGCAAAAAGGTAGAGCTTGGTTCAAAAAGCAAACTTGTTTTGAAATGGTGTAAATCAGTTCAGTAGTTCCTGAGAAATAAAAAAAAAAGAAAAGTTTTGATATCGGAGCATCCCGAGGAGTCGCCGCGAACCCTCCCGAGTAGGAGCTCGATTCTAATTGGCTGAAAACATTCCAAACTAAAATGTGTTGGCAGCCATTTCGTGACTCTGTAACCGAGTCACAAGAAAAGAGTAAAACAAAAAGGTGAAAAACAAGAAAAGGGGGAAGGGTAAAAACACCCTGACCCCCTAGGCCTGCTGAGGGGGTCCCAAAACAGCATTAAAAAAAAAAATAGGCAGAATTTGCGCTGGCTGCGCGAATCCTGCCGAGAAAATAAAAAAAAACAGAGTGCAGGAGCAGCACCCGGGTGGGCCAGATCCCGGGGGCATGCCCAAATGATATAGCGGGGGCCCACAGGTCCCCCACAGCCCTGGGAACCGCCACCTACCAGGGGCTCCTATTTTTATTAAATAGATTGTGTGTGGAGGGGTTCAAGCACCGCACACACCCCAAGGACCACCACCTCCTAGGGGCTTTTTCCAATTAAAAGTAGAGGCACACACCCCCCACAGCCTGCACCCCCCTGCAGCCCAGGGACCGCCACCTCCCCAGGGCAATAAATAGGCAAATTTGGGGGTAGGTACGGCCCCCCAGCCCCGGGGACCACCACCTCCCTGGGGCTTTGAAAATATTGGGAGTGGCTCCACACGGCCCACATCCTGGAGCCTGTGATGACCCTGGGGACCGCCGCCCCCCAGGGTCGGCTCCTGCAATGTCCCAGGGTGACCACCCCAGGACACTGCTGTTTGCTATGGCAGGGCGGGAGCACTGCTCCCACCCTGCCATAGCAAACTTTGCTTTGCTTGATTGAAGCAAGAACAGGAAAACCTGCTCTCGCTTCAATCAAGTAAAGCAGAATTGCTTTTGAGCAAGGGGAGCTGCATGTCAGCAGCTCCCCTTGCTCAAAAGCAATGCTGGTTCCCGCAGGAGGCCGGGAGCCGGTGGGACCGTGGGGGCATTGGGGCTCCCCCCACGGTCCCCAACGGTGAGGCCAGGCCCTGGGGGATGGGGTCCCTGGGGCTAGTAGTGTCCCAGGGAAGGGGACGTAAGTTTTAATAAAAAGAAAAGGCCATGCCCTGAAGGGATGGGGTCCCTGGGGCCAAAAGAGGCCCAGGGAAGGTGGGCCTGATATTACAAGTCTGGAAACACACCCCCTGGCCCATTGTAAATTGAGGGATTAACCACTTAAAGGTTCCCTTGCCACCCAAAACCCAGGCCCACCCTATACTCTAAAAAAAATCCCTTTCCACCCAAATACCCATATCCACCCTAAATCTAAAAACATCTGTTGCCACCCAAAAAGCCATACCCACCCAAATCCCTAAGAGGTCCCCTGCCACCCAAAAACCCACGCCCACCCTAAACCCAAAAAAATCGCTTACCACTCAAAAAAACCCATACCCATCAAACCCTGAAAATTCTCTTGAAACACAAAAACCCACATAAATGCTAAACCCTAAAAAATGTCTTTCCACTCAAAACCCCATACCACAGCTAAACCCTAATAAAATTAGTATCGCCCAAAAATCCATACCCAACCTAAACCCTAAAATTTCCCTTGCCACCCAAAACTCATACTCACTCTAAACCCTAAGAAATCCTTATCACCCAAAAACCTATACAGACCCTAAAATGTACCTTGCTCCACAAATACCCACACCCACCGAAAACCTTAAACATTCCCATGCCACCCAAAAAACCCATACCCACCCTAAACCCTAAAAAATCTCTAACCACTCAAAAACATACACCCACCCTAAACCCTTAAAATTCACTTGCCACCCAAAAATTGTACCCACCCAAATCCCCCAAAAAAGCTCTTACCACCCAAACACCCATAACCACTGTAAACTAAAAAAAATGCAGTTGCCACCTAAAACCCCATTCCCACCCTAAACCCTAAAAAAATAGCTTACCACCCTAAAATCTATACCCACCCGGATCCCTACAAATTCTCCTGACACCCAAAAACCCAAACCCACCCTAAACCCTCAAAATTCCCTTGCCACCTAAAACCTACACTCACCCTAAACACTAAAATATTCCTCACCACCAAAAACCTATACCCACACTAAGCCCCAGAAATTCTATTAACACCCAAAAACACATACCCACCCTAAACCTCACAACCAAAAACCCATAACCACCCTAAACGCTAAAAATTCCTTATCACCCAAAAACCCATACCCACCCTGAACCATAACATTTCCCTTGCCCCCCAAAAACCCACACCCACCCTAAACCTTAAAAATTCTCTTGCCTCCCAATATCCTATACACACTGTAAACCCTACACAATTCCTTCCCACCAAAAATCCCACACCTATCTCAAACGATAAAAATACCCTTGCCACCCAAATAACCCATAGCCACCCTAAACCCTAAAAATTCTTATGCCGCCCAAATACCCATAACCACCCTAAATCTAAAAAATGCAGTTGCCACCTAAAAACCCAAACCCACCATAAACTCTAAACAATACCTTACCACCCAAAAATCCATACCCACCCTGAACCCTAAAAATTCTTATGCCGCCCAAAAACCCATACTCAACCTAAACCCCCCCCAAAATTCCTTTGCTACCCAAATACCAAAATTCCTTTGCTACCCTATACCCACCGTAAACCCTTAGAAATCCCATATAACCTAAAAACCTACACCCACCCTAAAACATAAAAAGACCCCTACCACACAAAAACCCATACCCACCCTAAACCCTAAAAATTCTTATGCTGCCCAAAAAGCCATACCCACCTTTATCCCTAAAAAGACCCTTATCACCTAAAAACTATACTCACCCTAAACTCTAAAAAATACCTTACCACCAAAAACCCATACCCACCCTAAACCCTAGAAGTTCCATTGCCACCCAAAAACCCATAACCACCCTCAACTCTAAGACAAACCTTAAATCCCAAAAACCCATAACTACCCTAAACCCTAAAAATTCCTTATCATTGAAAACCCCATACTCAACCTAAACCATAACATTTCCCTTGCCCCCCAAGAACCCATACCCACTCTAAACCTCAAAAATTCTGTTGCCACCCAAAAACCCATACCCGCCCTAAACGCTAAAAATTCCCTCACCACCCAAAAACCCATACCCACCATGAACACTAGAAAGTCCGTTGCAACCCAAAAACCCATATGCACCCTAAAATCTAAAAAAAGCCCATATCACCCGAAAACCCATACCCAACCTAAAACCTAAAAAATCCCTTACCACCCAAAAACCCATCCCCACCCTAAACCTTACAAATTCCTGTGCCGCCTGAAAAGCTATACCCACTCTAAACGCTAAAAATTCCTTATCACCCAAAAACCCATACCCACCCTGAACCATAACATTTCCCTTGCCCCCCAAAAACCCACACCCACCCTAAACCTTAAAAATTCTCTTGCCTCCCAATATCCTATACACACTGTAAACCCTACACAATTCCTTCCCACCAAAAATCCCACACCTATCTCAAACGATAAAAATACCCTTGCCACCCAAATAACCCATAGCCACCCTAAACCCTAAAAATTCTTATGCCGCCCAAATACCCATAACCACCCTAAATCTAAAAAATGCAGTTGCCACCTAAAAACCCAAACCCACCATAAACTCTAAACAATACCTTACCACCCAAAAATCCATACCCACCCTGAACCCTAAAAATTCTTATGCCGCCCAAAAACCCATACTCAACCTAAACCCCCCCCAAAATTCCTTTGCTACCCAAATACCAAAATTCCTTTGCTACCCTATACCCACCGTAAACCCTTAGAAATCCCATATAACCTAAAAACCTACACCCACCCTAAAACATAAAAAGACCCCTACCACACAAAAACCCATACCCACCCTAAACCCTAAAAATTCTTATGCTGCCCAAAAAGCCATACCCACCTTTATCCCTAAAAAGACCCTTATCACCTAAAAACTATACTCACCCTAAACTCTAAAAAATACCTTACCACCAAAAACCCATACCCACCCTAAACCCTAGAAGTTCCATTGCCACCCAAAAACCCATAACCACCCTCAACTCTAAGACAAACCTTAAATCCCAAAAACCCATAACTACCCTAAACCCTAAAAATTCCTTATCATTGAAAACCCCATACTCAACCTAAACCATAACATTTCCCTTGCCCCCCAAGAACCCATACCCACTCTAAACCTCAAAAATTCTGTTGCCACCCAAAAACCCATACCCGCCCTAAACGCTAAAAATTCCCTCACCACCCAAAAACCCATACCCACCATGAACACTAGAAAGTCCGTTGCAACCCAAAAACCCATATGCACCCTAAAATCTAAAAAAAGCCCATATCACCCGAAAACCCATACCCAACCTAAAACCTAAAAAATCCCTTACCACCCAAAAACCCATCCCCACCCTAAACCTTACAAATTCCTGTGCCGCCTGAAAAGCTATACCCACTCTAAACCCTAAAAAAGCCCTTATCACCTAAAAACCTATACTTACTATAAACACAAAAAAATACCTTACCACCAAAAACCCATACCCACCCTAATCCCCAGAAATTCCCTTGCCACCCAATAACACATACCTATCGTAAACCTCACAACCAAAAACCCATAACAGTTTTTTTCACATCTCATGGTGTTCTTCGTCAATGACATATAATTGTACATTAGTAGGAAGTATTGCTGCCTTTAAAAAAAAAAAAATAGGTGGATGCCTACTTCTCATAGTACCAACTCCCATCATTACCATTTGGCATAATATTGAGGCCCGGTTGAAATTTAAATTAAGCGGCTTGAGTCATGCAATTTCTAGAATTTCATGCTACACTTGTGATAGAAATTCCAGTGCCATCTCACATAACTATATGGCATTTGTGGCAAAAGTTTATCGCAAATTCATGGGACTAATACAAATGTTCTGAACATGAGAGCCTTTTCCTTTTGCCACTTATGTTTTTTCGTGCTATGTTTTTACTGCAAAATTGCAAAACTCATTTTGTGCTCAAATATAGCACCTCATAATGTATTTTGCATTTGTGTAATCTTATATGATTTCGCATAATTTTCCTGAACTTTTGCATAATTAAACAAAAACAAACTAAGCAAATAGTGTACACGCTATCATTTTACACACTTTCTTAAAGTTTTTATTTAATTGACATTTTTATAAAACCAAACATACAAAACATTTTGGAGGTCTGTTGCTCCACATCACCCCATGAAGTATCATTGGGCAATTAACATGGTATAACTTTACAAGCTTATTATCCAGTTTGTCTTGAAACTTTCCCTGTAAATCCTGCCAAAGCACGTTACACATTGTTAATGCATTATTCCCCTGGTATGTACAAAAAATTTCCTGCTTACAGTGCTAGCAGCAAACGCCCTGTTATTGTGTGCTGAAGGGTTGTGCATCGGTGTGTTTAGGTGGTCCGGTTCTGCCTGTTGTCATGTGCGGGCCCACTCCAGAAAGGGGCCCCATATGTCACGAGGCCGAGATGCTGATGGCTTCAGCTTCCAGAAGGTTGATAACTGTTCCTGACTAAATGTTACATCACAAATCCAATCGTTCACAGTCAGGGACCCTCTCCTCCCCAATGTATAGCAACTCTATGCTTGTCCAGTAATAACAAAAGAGCGCGTAATTTCCTGAGTACCTGTGGTGTCGTCCTTTACATATCCCAATAAGCCCAACAGGGGGTCTGGGTCATTTGCCGTGCTCAGTATGTCATGTATAATTTTAAAAACGGAGGTCCAAAAGTCATCTAGTTTGGGGCAGAGCCATGCCATGTGCGAAAATGTTGCTGGAGCGAATCCACATCTCCAGCAGCCGGCATCGTCCCTAAGTCCCATGCGTTGAAGTTGAGCAGGAGTTCTATAGAATCTATGTATACATTTGAAATTAATAAGGCGTAGCTTATAGTTCAGGGACAGTGCTGTAAGCTGATTGCAACAACATGACCATTGTTCCTCAGATAGCTCAGTGGGAAGGTCCGCATTCTATGCTTGCAGGGCTTTGGGCGTTAACAAGGGGGCCGTGTTTTGCATGTTATTGTAGAGTCTGATGATGAGTATATGAGGTGTGTCAACCGTAAGAAAATTTTCAAGCACTAGCAGTGTGGGAGTGGGCTTGGGAATGTGTTGTGTAATTCTCTGCACATGGCCTTAAGTTTGTGATAGAAGAATTGTTCCGAAAATCGGACCGGACGTCCCTCCTCTGGCTCAGGAGGAGCTCTAAATGTCTCCCCTGGGTATAGGTCCGTGAAAGTGCGCAGTCCCAATCGGAGAGCTAGTGCCCTACTTGTACCATCTCCCATGGCTGGTAACATCAGGTTGTGTGCTAGGGGGATAGATGGGGCATACAGGAGTTTAAGGTGCGCTCTGACCCGTAGTTTGTCCCATGCCGGCTCAATGTCTCCACCGTGTCTATTTCCCCACAAAGGCGTCTACCTGACTGATATAATGCCACCAAACGTTGGATCGGCCCGCCACGTCCAGATCCACAGCAGTATGTGGCTGGATGGGGGTCGGGTGCAGCCTGAAGTGTAGGAATTGCGCCTGAGCACAGAAGGCATACAATTGGTAATCTGGGGCGCCCATCCCTCGCTGAGACAGGGGCAGTGTCAGTAGTTCCCATGAGATATGCGCCTGTCTGCCAGCCCATATCATAGAGATCAATAAGAAGCAACTGAATTAAAAAAATGTTGCGTGAGCTGAATCAGGATATTGACAAACAGGTAGAGCACTTTTGGTACGATCATCATTTTGCAATTGCTATTCTCCCCGCTAGGGAGAGCGGAAGATTGGCCCAGGCATCATTTTACACACTTGACGGGATGTCTGCCTTGCAGATGTTGCCAAAAGGATTACTAGGCCTTTTTTGGTTATCCCTATAGTGTATTTGCACACATCACCCTGCTGTCCATCTGACTAGGTGAGTGCTGCCTATTTATTTTTAGTTCTAACTATATTATAATTTGCGTATATTGGAGGAGGGTGTTATACAGTGGACCGTCGTACAATGGAGTGTCCTAGAGTAGGGCGTTGTAGAGTGGAGTGGCATGCAGTGGAGTAGAGTGGCATAGAGTGGAGTGGCATAGAGTGGAGTGGCATAGAGTGGAGTGGCATAGAGTGGAGTTGTGAACAGTAGAGTGGCGTGTAACATAGAGGTTTAGAGTGGAGTGGAGTGGTGTAGAGTGTCATGCCGTAGAGAAGAGTGGAGTGGCATGTCGTACATTAGAGTGGAGTATTGCGCTATAGAGTTGCGTGTCGTACAGTGTAGTAGCGTAGTGTAGACCAGAGGAGTGTGTCATACAGTGGACTGTTGTAGAGTGCCATAGAATGAAGTGTCGTACAGTGTGGTAGAGTGGAATCGAGTGGAGTGGCGTAGAGTGGAATAGTGTACAGTGAGGTGGCATAGAGTGGACTAGATTGAGTGTGTTGTAGAGTAGAGAGAAGTGGAGTACAGTGCATTGGTGTGTCAGAGTAGAGTGGAGCTGCGTAGAGTAGAGTGGTATGCCATATAGTAGAGTAGAGTGGTGTGTTATAGAGTGGCATGGCATACGGTGTAGGGGCATAAAGTGAAGTGGAGTGGAGTGGTGTAGAGTAGTGTTGTGTAGAGTGCAGGAGAGTGTCATACAGTGGACTGTCAGAGTGTAGTGACAAAGTGTGGTGCTGTAGAATGGAGTGTTGAATAGTGTTGTATAGTGTTGTAGTGTGCAGTAGAGTGGAGTGGCATACAATGGAGGAGAGTGCTATAGAGTGGAGTGGCTACAGTGGAGTAGAGTGTTGTACATTGTGGTAGAGTAAAGTGGCATAGAGTGTCTTAGAGTGGAGTGGCATATAGTGGTGTAGAGTGAAGTAGTGAAGTACAATGAAGCAGAGTGCAGTAGTGTTTCATTGAGTACAGTGAAGTAAAGTGGTGTGGAGTGGCCTAGCTGGAGATGTATAGAGTGTTGTAGAGTGGAGTATAGTGGCATAGAGTGGAGTAGAGTGTCGTACAGTGGCACAGAGTGGAATAGAGTGTAGCAGTGGAGTAGAGTGTTATGGACAAGTGTAAAATATCAGTGTAGAGAAGAGTGTTGTATTGTGGAGTGGTGTGTTGCAGGGTATAATAGGGTGGTATAGTGTTTGTGAACCTAAAACCTGCATTTGAGCTAGTCCCACGAACAAAACTCCGGTCAGTTTTGGGGAGGATGGGGGTCCCTAGTAACATATCAACATTAATCTGCTTGCTCAATGAGTTATGTCCAGGTGTGGAGGGCTAGTTAGGGTTAACTGGCATAATGCATCACCATGAATAAAGGGGTGCGGCAGGGATACATGCTTACTCCATTATTTTCCTTTTATTTATGTAATCTAGTTGCATAGTTCGTGCTAATGCATCTCCAATACAGGCAGATAGCAAAGTCTCTCTGTTATTGTTTGCGAAAGATATACTGCTTGCCTCAAAAACCATCAGAGGGTTACAACTTTTAATTAAATACTTTTTGCTGATCTGCATAGAGAGTAGGCTGGGGAAAACTCCTCCAAAACAGATTATATAACCATCAATCTTCAAAAATCATATCAGGAGAATATCCTTGAGTGGAGTAAATCTTAAAAGGGTAACAATGGACTTAGTATTTGGACAGAGTATTTGGGACAAAGATAATGGCACATTTGTTTTCGACAACGCATTAATCTGAACCTGCCTCTGTCTTAACTTCCTTGGCCCAACGTTACTCAACTCTTCCACCTAATTTCCAATGATTCAGCATGAATATGTATTTCTCAAAATGTCTATGATCACATACATTCTCTTTGTCAACCATGGTAATACTATAGTCACACACCATCTCTGTGGGAACCTCAACATCTTTATAATCACACACTATCTCTGTGGGGACCTGGGCATGTCTATAATCACACACTATCTCTGTGGGGACCTCGACATCTCTAAAATCACACACTATATCTGTGGGGACCTGGGCATGTCTATAATCACACACTATCTCTGTGGGGACCTGGGTATCTCTATAATCACACACTATATCTGTGGGGACCTTGGCATGTATATAATCACACACTATCTCTGTGGGGACCTGGGCATGTCTATAATCACACACTATCTCTGTGGGGACCTGGGCATGTGTATAATCACACACTATCTCTGTGGGGACCTGGGCATGTCTATAATCACACACTATCTCTGTGGGGACCTCAACATCTCTAAAATCACACACTATCTCTGTGGGGACCTGGGCATGTCTATAATCACACACTATATCTGTGGGGACCTGGACATGTCTATAATCACACACTATCTCTGTGGGGACCTAGATATCTCTATAATCACACACTATATCTGTAGGGGCCTGGGCATGTGTATAATCACACACTATCTCTGTGGGGACCTGGGCATGTCTATATATCACAGTATCTCTGTGGGGACCTGGGCATGTCTATAATCACATACATTCTCTTTGGTGACCGTGGTAATATTATAGTCACAAGCCATCTCTGTGTGGACTTGAGCATCCCTGTAATTAAACGCAAGCTCTGTTTTGGCTTGAGCATCATCAGCTTTTCATTCTCTGTATGGGGCTTTGAAAAACTGAAAGGTAGTAAAATTAGACTTTTGGTCTAAGTTTACATTTGTGAAACTGAAAAGTAGAAAAGTTAGATTTTGTGCCTAACTTTACCTTTGTGAATCAGGCCCTATTTTAATGAGGACCTAAACACAATAATCTTCATACACTATCTCTGTTGGGACTTAAACATCGCTATAATAACACACTATCTTTGTGGGGGCTTGAAAAAACTATTAAAAAAACTATATTTTTGGGGACTTGAACATCACTATAAAAACATCATTTCTGTGGGGACTTGACCTTTCCTGTAATTAAATGCAAACTCTGTTTCGTCAGAAAGCACTAGGGGTTGTCACAATGCACAGGGTCAAGGCTGATTTGCATTTAGCTGGGTCTGAACTGGGGTGACGAACTAAGCTACAGAACGATGATGGTTTCAACCCAGATCTGTGACTGGGGGTATGTGACTGAAAAGTTTCATCATCTCATTGTGTTTGCTTCGACTTGAACATCATCAGCTTCACATTCTCTGTATGGGGCATTGTGAATATTGAAAAGTAGTAAAGTTAGACTTTTGGTCTAAATTTACCTCTGTGAACACTGAAATGTAGTTAAGTTAGACTTGTGGTCTAAGTTTACCTTTGTGAACTCTGAAAAGTAGAAAAGTTAGACTTTTGGTCTAAGTTTACCTTTGTGAATTGGGCATTATTTTAATGAGGACTTAAACACAATCACCTACATGCACTATCCCTGTGGGGACTTAAACATTGTATAATAGCACACTATATTTGTGGGGACTTGAGCATCACTATAATAACACACCATCTCTGTGGGGACTTGAACCTCTCTATGATAACACACTATCTCTGTGGGGACTTGAACATCGCTATAATAACACACCATCTCTGTGGGGACTTGAGCATTCCTATAATTAAACCCAACCTCTGTGTGGACTTGAACTTCATTAGCTTCACACTCTTTATAATGGGATTTAAGCTTTGAATGTACACACTATTGGTATGGAGACTTAAACACAATGATCTTCACCCACTATCTCTGTGGGGATTTGAACATCTATTTTGGCAAAAATGTTAGCAGCTAATCAAGCTCTAGGTTCCCCTTGACCATATTACTTAGTTTCATATGTTAATTTCTTTGTGTTCGTTCCCTTATCTCCTAAGATTTTAAGCACTAATAAATAGGTTAAATACAGCTTTAAGGGTCTTTCTTTAAACGTGATATGATGTTTTCTGGCACATTAACAGAATCTGTCTTTAATGTATACCCCTAGTATATATGCAGCAATTCGTAAATGAATAGATTATAATGTTGTTTGTGTATATTGTTGATAAAATAAACATTTAGCCATGTACCTTTGACTGTATTCAATCACAAATAGTGTTACAGACTAGGTCCCCACAAGGATGGTAGCACGTGTTCAAGTCCCCACAAGGATGGTGCTGTGCGCATGATTAAATAACAATATATTTGCAAATTTGAAGCAGGATCCTGTATAATGAATTTTTTCTTAACATTTTTCTGTTATTAGTGTATTTTAAAAACATTGGGAAAGGTTAGTCCCCACAAGGCTGGTATTCACACATAGTCCCCACAAGGATGGTAACACGTGTGTGTGTGTGTGTGTATGCTGGTGTATGTGAGAATGAGTGGGTGAGTGTGTGCGTGTATGTGAGAGAGAGTGAGTGTGAGTGAGTGTGTGTAAGTATGTGTGTGACTGTCAGCCATCCAGATCCCAGGCTGTTAACAGCCAAACCTATGGTAAAAATATGTGAAGCCTCACCCACGCACACTTTTCCCCCGAATGTCCCTGGGTGACTCATCCTCTAACAGAGGGTCTGATTAGAGAATATATGAAGATACTACATGATCATGTTGATCATGGTATCTTACAACGCAGGTTTTAAAACGCAAGTCGTTTCAACGACTTGCGCTGGAGGGCGCTGGATTTAGGGATAGTACGATTTACTATTCCAACACCAGTCTACGTACAGTAGGGAAGGTGTTGGATGGTAAATCATACTATTCCTTAGCTTACAGTGCCCTCCAGCGTTGAGACGACTTGTGTTGTAAAACCTGCGTTGTAAACCTACGTGGTGAAACTCCCACTTGGTAAAGGTTGTCTCTCCTGATGAGGCAGTGTGAGCCACAGGACGCAGATATTGAATTGGATTATTTTTGACTGTGTCAGAATTAAGCAGACTTTGCCAGAAGACACCCAGGAAATGGGCAGTGCAGCAATCAAACTCCCTTATCTACCAGCTGATGCTGCAACCCCAGGGTGGTTACTACTAAACACAAGTCTTGGATGCAAGCAGCGTGATAAATATGAATCCCCTACAGTAAGGATGACTGAGCATGGGTGAGATCTTAGTTGGAGGCTGATGAGGAAAATGAATCTGGTACAGAGGCTGAATTGAGGACTGTGGCATTGAAACTAGGCAGAGGATGATAGTAGACACGTTGATACAGCACAGGGATAGATAGTGGAGAGAGGAACCATATGTTGTGATGCGAGTACTACTGAATGTAATGAAGGTCTCTGTAATGGATGCTTGCAGCAGAAACTCTGGGGTGAACTCTCAGGGAGTTCACAGAATGTAGTCTAATCTACACATGTGAAGGAGGCTTTGGTCTGTGATTCTAGGATTGCGTCTGGGAATAAGATTTGTGATCTAATTGGTGAATGACTGATCTTGATATAGTGAATTGGTACATTTTGGATTGAACATTCAATATTTAATTCTAGAATGGAATGACAAAGGCAACTAGGATGGAAGAATAACTCAAGTAGGAAGGCTGATAACCACCTCACAACAAGCCTGGAGTGGTTTTGTAATTTAATGCAAGTACACAAATATTGAGTGGTGACTATGCTTCCCTGCCAGCTCAATTTCATGGCTTGAGGTTCCTGAATGACATAAGATTTCAATGGGCAAGATAGGGCTCACTATGCACATAAAGGCCAAATAGGGGCATTCCTTATTTTATGTGGCCATTTAGCATACTATTCTGGCTGTATGGCAGGTTGCTGCTTTAGAGAGGTTATGTAAGTAGTCTCAGCTTCATAGGCACTACCTTTTCTTTGATTGTTAGCTGTTGTTAACTGTTGATGACTAGCTGTTGTGAGGTATCTGAATGAATATTGCTATTGCATCTGTGTGTGCATGTGCGTGTGTGTGTGTGTGAGTACAGTAGTAGGCAAGTGGGAAAGCTGCACAAAGGGGAGGAAATACATTCTGCAGGACTCTTACTACTTTATAGATGCTCTCTGGCAATGTCATTAAATTCCCAACAAAGGATAGGTTATTTAGTCTTCCACAGGCTGCGCCTAGGACTCACCACTTAAATTTTTTTTCATGATAGCCGCCTATCCTTTATTGAAGTCTGCAAGTATGTCCGGCTCAGGACAGTAGCCAGAAAAAAAATACTCTGCACTTGAAGCACATCCTAGTAGACATTAAACGAGCAAAACTAGCGAGCCTGAACCTCCACAGAAGATTTCGGGGAGTGGTGGTCTCAACTGAGATTTTTTTAAGTGGGGGCAAACTGTTCTGCCACCAAAAATTCTTTATATAGTCTCTTAGCAAGTGATATACGTCTTGTGCTAAGAACAATGCAGCAGATACACCAACTAAACGAGTGATAGTTAGGCTTATGTGCTTAATACATTTTTGTCTGTTGCCATAGTTACTCGTGTTCCCCCATCCACGTACCTTCTCTTCATGGGTTTTGCTAGACCCTGTGAAGCAGGTCTCCATCCGCCCTCAACCCCACTATCACCAGTGCCCCCTTGTCTAGAGGCATATGCACTGCCCCAGACCTGTCTTTGAAATGGTGCCTGTCACCACACTGATCCTGCCTCCCAATAAAACTGCACCTTACTTTACTGCTTAACCTCTTTGACAAAAACGGCCATACTTATGACCTGGTTTCTGTTGCTCTGCACCATGCAAGGTGGTGAAAAATCAACGCAAACCTAAAGTCATATTTTTGAAGCCTTTGAATGGCCTAAAAATTATGGAGTAATGCAACTCAGCGTAAATCGATGTGGTGCATTACTCAGCACAAGGGTGTTCCATTGGCATTGTGTGGGTGTTTCCATGCAACTCCCATGGTTTTAGCACATTCCCAGACTACCAAACCTGGTAAACCCGAGAATGTGCCAAAAAGGTACACTTCCCCAGGGGAGGTGTACTGAGGAGAAATATCTTTGTTTCTCCCTGTTTTTTCCTCCTTCTATGTGTGCTACACTCTGCAGCACACATAGAAAGAGGGAAAAACCTCCCTGGATTGTTTTTGTGCAGGAAGGTGCCCCTTCCTGCTAATGTTCTTTCCCTAAACTGCATTAAAAACAAAACCCAATGGGTACTCTTTTGGCCATAGGTCAGTACCTTGGGAAGGCCTCTAAGGGCTCCAGCACTTATTGTGCCACCCTTAGAGGTGCTGTACCCTTAGACACACACACACACACATACACTGCCATTGCAAAGTGAAGAGTCGACATGGCACACATATCTGTGTGAACTATAGTGAATTCTCGTGCACTCTAATTTTCTTGTTTACGTATCCCTCTACATGGGCGTGCTCCTCTGGTGTGTATGTTGTATACATACACTCCATGCTAACTAATTGTGTCAAGAAATCCACTGCCTTGAACCCCGGGGGCACTGCTAAACTAATATATCATGAATATTATTTAAACATGTAGTGAACCTGTCACACGTAAAAAATATTTTGCGTTATTTAACAATCTTACACAATTATACTCAGAACAAACTCCTGATTTATAAACATATAGACCACTGCCAATGTTCCATATTGCCATGGTTTATTCTCCTTCTGATTGAATAAATCACCCTCTTTATCCAAATCAATACTGTATGAATATATACCGGTACATGCAAATACATTTATGACATAGTTAATCATGATCACAATCTTCTGTTGCCGCCCAATGCATTTCGGGATGATTTCCCTTCCTCAGGGGCTAATATTTGCAGCCATAATAAAAACAAACGTACACAATGATAAACAAGACAAACACATTTACTGCAACATTTTGAGTCACATCATTTTAAATCCTAGTGCCCAAATGATAATGTAATGATTTGTTAATTTTGACTAGAAGACATGAGTTGTTTACTTAAATAAATATCAGAAGAGAACAGAAGAAAAAGAAAAAAGTAAAATAATAATACAGCCTTATACCACAGGGTGTACAAATGTGCCAAATGCCAATCTCCATAAGCTAATACAGACCATAGTGTTTCCCACTTATATCTATCCTGATAACGTGTGTATTACAGTTCAGTGATATATGAATGCTACTCCAATAATCTTACACCCAAGAGTGCAACTGTGCATCTAAATTCCTCTTCTGAAACTCACTGTGATAAAAAAAGAATTTATTTTTGGCGCTGCTCTGCCGAAAACTGAAAGACAAAATATTATCTAGAAAATCCAACCACTAAATCGCATTGTGCTAGTTGTTCATGATAATGTTCCTTCTGTTTACCAAATAATTTATAGCCATTTACTCCGTTCCTCCTGCTGAGTGTAATATCTTGCCCTGTGTTAGAACTGCTAACCGCAAACTTCTCCTGCATGATAGAACATACCAATGTTCAACCAGTATACAAACTGTTCTCTAATCTCAAGTATCATTCCACACATAGCTCTCCAGCATATTATCTTTACATTAGTACCTACCTCAGCAAGTCAGCACGATTCTGGGGTTAGGGGTTATTGAACCCTCTGGGGGCCTCTTGGCCAGCCCAGTGATTCTAGTCCCCAAACCTCATCCACAGGGTGGAGAGAAAGATGCTTACCCTATCCCAAGAGCTGATGAATTGATAGATAAGTAAGGTGCAGCAAAATCTCTGAGTACCTTTGGCTTAACTACAGGGTGAGGAGCAAAAAAAGACAGAATTCTCCACACCTGATGGGCATTATCAGTTTACTGTTATGCCTTATGGTTTAAAGAATGCCCCTGCCTCTTCCCAAAGCTTGGTGAATCAAGTCCTTGCTGGATTAAAGTTCTTTAGTGCAGCATATCTAGATGATATTGCTGTCTTTATCTCCGTCTGGCAGAATCACCTGATCTACCAGGGACGGTTTTAGAAGACCTGCAAACTGCAGGCGTAACTATCAAGACACCCAAATTCCAGATACGGCAGGGAACAGTGGTATACCTGGGCCACCTTGTTGGTGGAGGCCAAGTGCAACGCTTACAGCCCAAGATCCAGGCCATCCTGGACTGGGCAGCTCCAACAACCCAGACCCAAGTCAGGGCATTCCTTTGCTTGACTGAGTACTGTGAGGGGATATGGGTCCATTGTGACTCCCCTCACAAAACTCCCCTCCAAGAAGATGCCCAAAAAGGTAACCTGCACAGTTATTTATCAAAAGGATGTTGGCACCCTGAAAGAGGCAATGTGCTCAGCACAAATTCTCAAAGCTCCAGACTATACCAAGCAGTTCATAGTGCAGACTGATGCCTCTGAGCCAGGGATATGAGCTGTTCTATCCTAGACCAATGACAAAGGCCAAGACCAACCTGTTGCTTTTATAAGTAGGAGGCTTCTCCCCAGGGAGCAGTGTGGAGTGCCATTGAGAGGGAGGCCTTTGCTGAGGTTAGGATCGTTTTACCTTTAAAATTGTTCTAAGTGTGGAGTTGGTTTTGTATGAGAACGTGACAAACTGCAAATAACTAAAAAGTGCTTTACCTACCTTTTCTCTAGGAAATGTCCCAGTGTGATATCTAGGCATATCACATATCACATTGAGTAGAAAAAATAATCTGTAAAGTAATCAAAAGCAATCTAACAGTAATTTCCACTGTATTGAAAAAATTTACAAACATGTAACAACAATATTTTCATTCAGCTTGTTTGTATTGTTCAACCTTCCTTGAAAAGTACCATGTACACTTACCTGTACCAGGCTTGCTTGGTTCTAGAATATAACAACATTTTCATTCCGCTTGTTTGTATTGTTCAACCTTCCTTGAAAAGTTGCAACAGGCTTGCTTGGTTCTTGAAAGTAAATATAACAACAACATTTTCATTCAGCTTGTTTGTATTGTTCAACCTTCCTTGAAAAGTACCATGTACACTTACCTGTACCAGGCTTGCTTGGTTCTGGAAAGTAAATATAACTAAATGTTCTTTTTTTATACAAACAAATTGGTCTGAGTTCGGTCTTTGAGTGTGTCATCATTTGCTGCCTGAGTGTGTACAACAAATGCTTAACAGTACCCTCTGATAAAGCCTTACTGCTCGCTCACACTACCACAAATAGATAGTACGGTGATATCTACTTTTACCTTTTTCAACCCATGGTGTTCTACTGGAATCTGTGCACACTATTACTCATTTTGGTATAGTATATACAGAGCCAGTTTCTGACAACCAGCTCCTGTTGCCCACAGACAAAGGTCCCAGGAGAGAGTTGGACACCTTTGGCCAGGCTCTGTGACCGACTCACTGTGCGTGAGGCCTAGTTATGTCAATATTTTGATGGGCTGGTGGGAGGAGCAGGAAATCTGCGCAACAAGGAATGAAATATACACGAGACAAAATATGTTGTGGCAACAGTAGATAATATGGAAATTCACCAAGGTGCTTGCATGCAATTTATAAGGAAACTTGATCACAATCCATTGACCTGGGATTTACATATGACATGAGCTATACATCTGTTAGCTATTTTGAAATTGAGTTGTATCTGAAAAAAGCCAAAATGGGAAACAGCTTCTGAAAATGGCAGGCAGTAGTCTGCAAAATGCTTCCTGCCACAAAGCTGAACACCTAAAATTGTATCTCTTTAATAAAATAAAAAAAATCCAAGTTGCATGTGTGCATGCATGCATGAATGCCTACAAGTTATTATGGACTGACAACTATTTTGGCATTTTTAATTTACCATTCCAAATGGCGGTCAGCCATTTTAATTTGTTAAAAGAAAAATAAACTGCACAGCTCCATATAAAGAAGCATTCAGCCTAATAGAACTTTGTAATTTTCTGGTCATAAAAATAAATTAAGTTAAAATCAATAATATATATGAGAAGTAGAATCGGGAGGGGTAGCATTGGGGATGAACATGCTAGATGTGTGGAAATAGTGGGCAGAGAGAACACAGGGCAGGGGCCTTCATGAAAAAAGGGAATTTAAAAGTAATTATGGCATTGGATGGGGGAGCAACCAACAAGAGGGGTGGAAACTGAAGTAATAAGTGGGGCAGCGATGGTAGACAGAATAAACCGACTTCAGGGGATATTCCAAGACAAGAAGATGGACTCCCCTGGTGTACTGAAAATAATAAAAAAAAACAATCCATCAGCAATTCGAAGGATAAGATCATCCTGTCAGAAGCAATGTAATGTGCCATTGCTCCGGATTCATGACAAACACAAGAATACGGAGGCACCCAATTAAATAAGGACCAGTGAATCAGGGGGGGGGGGTTCCTCCATGAGGGCATTAGGGCGGAGCCCCACTAGTCTTGGAGGAAAGATAAGGAGACTCAAAGATTGGTCTGAGGCACTCTTACTGCCCAGCCTAGCAGCATTGTTAGCAGCATACAAACACACATGGACAACTTCAATATTGTCCGACTCCCGCATGCACAGTGTGTGTTTGTGAGGCAGAGGTGAGGGCAGTCAGGTGCTGCCTAAAGCAGCAGTATTTCCAGGGCTTCGTCGAGTAATCAGCTATGCTACGTAGGTTATGTCGTCGTTCCAGGATCCTGCCTCCTTTTCTGAATGGCTGAACCTTGATGCTTTGAGAGATGAGGGACTGTGTAGCCCCTGAAACCAAATGCACAGCTTCGTGCCGCTATTTTAGCGTGCACCTTTTACTTAAACAACTATTACCTTTAATCTGCAGTATTCCAAATTTTAACAATTTTTGACTCTTATATTTCCAACTATAGTTATCTCCATTTAGTCCAGATGTCCAACACTCAGGGTGTAGTTTGCCAATTTACAAGTTTCTTATATTCAAACTGTGCCTATCCAGGCCTTATAGAAAGAATATGATTGATGCAAAAAGTTCATCGCAAGCAGTCTTTAATATTTCATGTGAAAATACCCAATGCATTTCGGGCTGCCATGCGCCCTTCGTCGGGGGTCACTACAAATTAATCATAACATGAGTAAATTAGTGACAATTCTCTTACTACATGCACAATGTAGCAACATAATTTCACAATTTAATTTCCTTCATTTTTCATAATTGAAACATTATTACAAACTGCATAATCTCACTGGATCTCCCTCGTGGTTAATAAAGATTCCCATTCCTTGCCTTCATGTACAGGGTGTGCTGCGAATTTCCAAAACCCACTATTTATTAAATAAATTAGTCCCAATGTTCCCCACGCCTCTCCAATCTCTAACCTTCTGTGCTCATGACTATATCGTTATTTCTCTAAGAAAATCCCCTCCTTTTTATCATCAAGTCCGTAAGCTCATAAACATGTGCGCTGCTGCATTAACTTTCATTCTGACATTGTCCCGTTTCCAGCTCACAATCCCTCTTACACACGTCCTCAAAATGCCTGCAGTCTAAATCTCCCACCGTTCAACATACCTGCTTGACTTTTAAAACGTCTGCCAGCTGTTAGAGAACATCCTTTCCCACCCATTCTTTTAAATCATTGCACCCCAGCAGAGAGAGTGCTGGGGTGCAATGATTTAAAAGAATGGGTGGGAAAGGATGTTCTCTAACAGCTGGCAGACGTTTTAAAAGTCAAGCAGGTATGTTGAACGGTGGGAGATTTAGACTGCAGGCATTTTGAGGACGTGTGTAAGAGGGATTGTGAGCTGGAAACGGGACAATGTCAGAATGAAAGTTAATGCAGCAGCGCACATGTTTATGAGCTTACGGACTTGATGATAAAAAGGAGGGGATTTTCTTAGAGAAATAACGATATAGTCATGAGCACAGAAGGTTAGAGATTGGAGAGGCGTGGGGAACATTGGGACTAATTTATTTAATAAATAGTGGGTTTTGGAAATTCGCAGCACACCCTGTACATGAAGGCAAGGAATGGGAATCTTTATTAACCACGAGGGAGATCCAGTGAGGTTATGCAGTTTGTAATAATGTTTCAATTATGAAAAATGAAGGAAATTAAATTGTGAAATTATGTTGCTACATTGTGCATGTAGTAAGAGAATTGTCACTAATTTACTCATGTTATGATTAATTTGTAGTGACCCCCGACGAAGGGCGCATGGCAGCCCGAAATGCATTGGGTATTTTCACATGAAATATTAAAGACTGCTTGCGATGAACTTTTTGCATCAATCATATTCTTTCTATAAGGCCTGGATAGGCACAGTTTGAATATAAGAAACTTGTAAATTGGCAAACTACACCCTGAGTGTTGGACATCTGGACTAAATGGAGATAACTATAGTTGGAAATATAAGAGTCAAAAATTGTTAAAATTTGGAATACTGCAGATTAAAGGTAATAGTTGTTTAAGTAAAAGGTGCACGCTAAAATAGCGGCACGAAGCTGTGCATTTGGTTTCAGGGGCTACACAGTCCCTCATCTCTCAAAGTTTGTGTAACTAGTGGCAGCAGGGCATGCCTCCAGCCAATCTGCACGCAATCACGCCGAAGGATGGATAAACATGAAGTTGGAGAAAAAATATGGATTAAATAGGTGTGCATTACCTCCTCGTCCTGTCTTCCTCGCCACAGTAATATACATATGAGCCTCCGGCTCCACACAGAACTCCAAGTAAAATAAAAGAGCAGCGCTCTAGTCTCCCCTCCCTCCTCCAATATGGCCCCCGAGGCTTCATCCAATCCTATAAAAGGATACATATCAACCAGCCCAGCCTGTTCTTTTTTTCTGCACTTCTCCGAGTGCTGTGTTTTCCCTGCTGGTCAGGTGAGTGGGGCTGGGATCCTGCTTGAGCTGTCCCCTTCTGCCCTTTTGGTATTGAGTTTGGGGGTAGTAGTGTTGTGCTAGTGTTGTTTTTCTATGCACTTTGTGGATTGTGTTTTTCATTTTGTCTCGTAATTTTATATTTTCTTGCCCCCTTCTTTTGCCATTATTGCCTCTCGTCCTGCTTTAGCGGACTTCTGGGCTTGTTCTTTCGGCTTGTTTTGCGGGACGCATGGGTTCCTGGAAGCCGTTTTTCTTTTGTTTCCGACCGCGCGTCCTGCTGAGCGGGCGTTGCGCGGTCGGGTGCCTTTGCTCTGGGGGCCGGAGGCTCCCGTCGCACTTCCCTACCTGCTGCCGAGGCCGGGTGCACTTGCTGTGGGGGCCGGAGGCTCCCGGTCGCATTTCCCTACCTGCTGCCGAGGCCGGGTGCACTTGCTGTGGGGGCCGGAGGCTCCCGGTCGCATTTCCCTACCTGCTGCCGGGGCCGGGTGCGCTTGTTGTGGGGGCCGGAGGCTCCCGGCCGCATTCCTTGCCTGCTGCAGTTCTGGGCATATTCTTTAGCTGCGATCAGCTTTCGGATTTCTCCGACCGCGCAAGGCGGTATATGGCTGTCTTTTTGCGCATGCGCGCGGCTCTTCTTCAATGCATTTATGTGTTTGGAGTCTTGCGTGGGTTGATTTATGTGGTTGCCTAGCAACCTCGGGGCCTTTTTCAGCCAGGCATGTTGTCCTGTTCATTGCTTGTGTTGACTCCACTCGTCCACTCGTGTGTGGATGTGATGGGGCGTGGTTCTCTAGCCTTTACTGCTCCTGGGTCCTTGCAATGGACTTCTGGGTCAGATGTGGCAATTCATTCTTTTGATTTGTTGCAGCTTTGATTCCTTCTGCTATGGCTACGGCATTGCAGGGTCAGGTGCCTGTTCCTCCTGATGATGAGGCGTAGGTGGATGACGCTACTGCTGCTGATTCTGTCGATGTTGTGGACGTTGATGTCTGGGGTCGCTTTGTGCTGGGTGCTGCCTAATGGTGGTGCTGGGTTACATTCGTGTGAGCTTGGTGTTTCCTGCATTTTGGTGGATCTAGTGGACGTTCTGTTTTTGCGGTATCAGCGCCCTGGGACTGATTCTTTGCCTATACATTCTTCTGTTTTGATATGGATACGTGTATGGAAGTATGTGGTCAGGGGTTCGTTTTCACGTTTTTGTGTACACGATACCCGCTGCGGGATTTTGCTGTGCGTAATGGTGGGTGCGGTGAAGCGCACTTTTGCAGCTGCATTGTTTTTCTATCATCTTCTACTCTGGCGTTGTTGGAGCAGCGGGTGCGCCTGCTTTCTGGTGTTTTCCTTTGTTCTTCGCTCCTGGATAGATGGTGCTGCGCTGTATATTCTCCGGATGATGATCCCTTTTTCGGGTGTTTAGTTGTTTGATCCTCCTTTGGATGTCATGGTGGTGTTGCCTGCGGAGGACCGTATGATCCTTGCTCCTGGGCGTACTGATCGCTTCCATGCCTTTGGTTCCCTGAGTGCTTTTGTTCATTCTTGGATGGTCGGCCCTTTCATGGAAGGGGGCGTGGCCGGGGTACTCCTTCCTTTGACACGTCCCGGTTCTCTGGTGCTTCTGCCTCCTCCGCTCCCACTTCCTATTCATGTAGGGCTCGCTCCTGGTGTCGGCCCGGTTGGGGGTCGTCTCCCTTGATTCATGGACTATTGACGCGAGACTGTGTCGGACATACGGGTTCTTCGAGTGGTTTCGAAGGGTGTTCGTCTTGGGTTTTCCCAGACTCCCCCAGACAATTTCAGGGCCACGCCTTGTCCCAGAGACCCTGTATGGAGATTGGCGCTTTTGGGACGGCATCGATTCCCTGGTGGTCAAGAGGGCGGTGATTCCTGTTCCCCACGATCAATTGGGGTTAGGTGTGTGTTCCATCCTGTTCCTGATGTCCGTGCGCACTGGGGTTCTTCGGCCAGTGATGGACCTAACGTGGTTGTATGCTTGCATCCCTCACATGAAGTTCGAAATGGTTTTGCTTCGGTTGATCCTTACTCTGATGTCTCGGGGCGTCTTCCTTGCTTCAATCGACTTGTGTGATGCTTATCTGCATATCCCTGTTCATCCGGCCTCTCAGAGTTTCTCCTGTTTTGCGTGCTGGGTCGTCATTTCCTTTTCCAGGTACTGCCCCTTGGGCTCTGCTCTGCTCCCCGGATCTTTACTGAGATTCTGGCTCCTCTTATTGGACATTTGCGGGGGGGGGCGTTATTGTGTTTCCTTATCTGGACGACATTTTTATTTCTGCTTCTTCTCTTCCTAAGGCGGAGTTGCTTGTCCAGAAGGTGTGCCATGTCCTGGCGCATCATGGGTTCCTCGTGAATGTGCCGAAGTCCTCCCTGGTTCCTGCACTAGAATTGAATTTCATTGGGGCTCTGTTCAGGACTCAATTGGGGATGGTGTTCCTGCCCCCTCCCCGTGTTTTGTCCCTGATGTCTGCTGTTCGTTCCCTGTTGGTGGGGTTTTCTCATCCTGTGAGCCTGTGGTTACGTGTTCAGGGTCTGTTGTCGGCTTCATTGTTGACGGTGCCGTGGGCTCGCCTCCATATGTGCCCGGTGGTGTCCCACATTTTGTCGCATTGGGACCCCTGTTCCCTCGATATGGATGTTCTGGTTCCTATGTCGGAGGAGGTTCGGGTGGTCCTGAGTTGGTGGTTGGACGTGGGTCATCTGTCCAAGGGCCGCCCTTTTCTGATTGTTCCCACCCGCGTGGTCACTACCGATGCCAGCCTGCTGGGATGGGGTGCTACTCTGGGGTTTTCGGCGACTCAAGGGATTTGGCCTCAGTCGGTGTTGTCATGCTCCTCCAACTACGAGGAACTGAAGGCCGTCCTTCTGGGTCTGTTGGACTTCTCGGATCTTGTTCGGGGTCACCACGTGCAAATCCGGACGGACAATCAGGTTGTGATGTCTTATGTGAACCATCAAGGGGGGTGCAGGGTTCGCTCCCTCAGTTGCCTGGCTCGTCGGATTGGTTCTTGGGCGGAGGTGCATCTGGAGTCCCTGTCTGCCATCTACCTGCCTGGTGCAGAGAACACTGTGGCGGATTGTCTGAGCCGGGTGTTTCCTTCCATGGGGTCCTTGTCTCTCACGAGGTGGATGTTCAGGAGGTTGCAGGTGATGTTTGGTTGTCCGATTGTGGACCTGTTTGCCTCCCAAGTCAATGCCCAGACCAGTTGTTTTTGCACGATTATGCCTTGCCGGGACGCCTGGAGGGTGGACGCCCTTTCGTTCCCTTGGCCGGAGGGTCTGCTGTATGCATTTCCCCCTGTTCCCCTGCTTCCGGCTGTGTTACAGTGGATCGAGTGGGAGGGGTCGTTGGTGCTTCTGATTGCTCCTTGTTGGAAGCGTCGCCCTTGGTTTCCCCTTCTGAGGGAATTGGCTGTGTCTCCGGGGTGGCCCTTGCCGTTCGTGCCGTATCCTCTGATGGGTCCTCTTCTTCCTCTACCTGTGTTCCGTTCCCTGGGTCTGCAGGCCTGGCTCTTGAGAGGGAGTCTCTGATGCGTGAGGGTTGTTCGATGGCTGTGGCTGGGGTCATTCAGCAGTCCCGGAGACCTTCTACGCTTAAATCTTACGCCAAGCATTGGGATCATTTTGCTTCTTGGTGTGTTGGTCATGGGCTGTCGTTGGAGTCTTTAGCTCCGGCTCGCATTCTGGACTTTCTGAACGATGGGTTTGTGTTGGGATTGGCCATTTCGACCCTTCGGGCTCAGTGGGCCGCCATTCGGGCTTTTCATGTCCTGCCTTTGGTTGCCATTTCTCCGTTGGTTGCTCGACTTTTTAAGTCTCTTTCTTTCCAGCGCCCACGTCCTATCTTGTGTCCTCCTCCTTGGGACCTTCCTTTGGTTTTGCGTTCCTTGCAATTGGCTCCTTTCGAGCCTTTGGAGTCTGTGGACCTGAAGTTTTTGACTCTCAAGGTGGTGTTTCTGGTGGCGATTGCCTCTGCCAGGCGTGTGGGGGAGTTGGGGGCTGAAATGAAGAAGAATCCACATAAATTAAGGTTGATGCTTTATTTAATCGAAGAGCACAGTACAAGTAATCCAGCAAGTTCAGCATCAAGGAATAACTGACTCTTACAAAGGATGCACGTCAACATGACATATGTAACATTCCACATTCAGTAATGACCTAACTAGAATGTGTATGATTAAAGGAGCAGTAACAATAGTAAGCAACACAACACATCCCCCTATCTAATAATAAAGGAAATAAAAATTAAAACAAGGAAAATATATATTAATTATAAAGAAACTACTACCTATAGTTGCGATGAAAACCCTCAATTATTGTTAGTGATATAATCTTTAAGCCACGAAGGAACCACCCTCTTCCTTGAGGAATGGCGGAGGGAAGAATCCTCACTAGTAGTTGAACTATTATCCATAGGAGTGATAACCGAATCTCCAGAGATGTTGCTAGAAGACTCTAGATTATCATTCTCAGAAAGAACCACACTGGAATCAGAAATACCACTCGTACTAGGATTCACACTTGAATTGTCAAATATTTTATCGTTACCACTAGAATCATCAACATCCAAATCTTCAGGTTTCCAAAGGGTGTTAGGCCTAGAAGAACGACTCAAATTACATCTGGCAACTCTACCTAAATTCCAAACTTTCCCATTGCTAAGTTTAACAGAATTCTTTAAAATTTCCCTTACTTGGAAAGGTTCAGAAAAGGTAGATTCACCTTTCTGTACCTTAAAAGGTTTTTTTATTCTAACCCAATCACCAATATTTATCTTAACTTCTTTTGATCCATGCTTCCAATCATGATACTTTTTACTTCTGTCGTGGACCTGTACCAACCGTGCCTTTACTAGATCTTTAGAGTAAGGCTCAATTTCACTTGAGAATAACCAAGTAGGAATGCCTTTAGAACGTGGGTTCCTACCTTTCATTAGGACAAATGGGGAAACACCAGTAGAGTCATTTACAGTAATACGATAATTCCAAACAACTTTCCCAACTTGAGTTGGCCAATCCAAATTATTACTCAAAGAAAGTTGAATAGTATTTTTCAATACCCTGTTAAAACGTTCTACTACTCCATTGCCACTAGGATTATAAAGAGAAGTAGTTCTATGCCTAATACCAAGTTTACTGAAATATCTTTTCGCTTTAACAGATAAGAACTGAACACCATTATCGGTTAGAATGCAAGAAGGAATACCTTCAGTAATAAAAGTTTCATCCAAGAAACTTAAAACAGAATCAGTATCTGCTTTCTCTACCACCTTAACAACCGGCCATTTAGAAAACAAATCAATGATGACTATCAAATACCGATGAGAACCATCCTGATATTGAATAGGACCCATAATATCCACAGCGACAGATTCCCAGGTAGATTCAGGAGGAGAACACTCCAACATAGGAGGATGAAGGGTACGTAAGGTTTTGTCTGCAGAAGCACAAATGACACAATTTCTGACAATCTTTTCTATTTGAGAATCACAACCAGGCCACCAGAATAAATTCTTTACCAAAGATTTGGATCTCACAATCCCGGGGTGACCTTCATGGCAAGGTTCAATGATTCCTTCACGCAAACCACCAGGAGGAATGATTCTTTCACCCCTTAATAAAGTCTCGTGAGCAACAGAGAGTTCAGACCTGACTTCCCAAAAAGGTCTAAAAATATCATCCAACACGTCTTTTTTATCTGGCCAACCCTCAACAGTGTAAGAAATTACCTTTTGTAAACATTCATCAGACAAATATTCATTATTCCATTCTTCTTTGCTGAAGGCTGAAAGGCCTTCATCATGAACATATGCAATTTGTAATTCATTCCAATCATTATTATCAACTTCCTCTAACATTACGGGCATCCTTGACAGAAAATCTGCAAGGACGTTACTTTTACCAGGCACATAAACAATTTTGTAAATGAAGTTCTGTAGTCTCATAGAGATTCTAGCCAGGCGAGCAGAAGCCTTGATAACCCCTTCGGTAGTCAGAATCTTTACCAATGGCTTGTGGTCGCTGCGTAACAAACACATTTTACCCCACACAAAAGATTTGAAATGATCAAGTGCCCAAGCACAGGCTAAGGCTTCTCTTTCTATGATCGGGTATTTTTCTTCACAAGGAGAAAGAGATCTTGATGCATAGGCTATTACATTTTCCTTCCCCTTCTCATCAATTTGCACCAAAACAGCTCCAAGACCCTTGTTACTAGCATCAGTAGTAATTATATTCTCTAAAGATGGATCAAAACTGTGTAGGGCAGTGGTCTGGGCAATAGCGTTTTTTATATTCTTGAAGTCATCATTACAAGATTTTGACCATTCAAACTTCGCACCCTTTTTTAAAAGTTGCCGAATATTGTATGAGACACTCGCAAAATTAGGAACATACTTAGAGCAAAACTCAGCCATTCCTAAGAATGACTTGATGTCATCTTTGCTTGTCGGAACAGCGGCCTCGGAGATAGCTGAAACTAAAGAAGGTTTGGGTTTAACCCCCTCTGCATCAATGATATGGCCTAGATAAGTTACACTTTTCTGAGCAAATTTACATTTAGAATGTTCAACGGTAAGACCCTTGCTTTCAAGAATATTCAAGACTTTATGTAGTCTTGATAAATGCTCATTTTCATCATCTCCGAAAACAAGAATGTCGTCTTGAAAAAATCTGACCCCTTTTTCTCCTTTAAATAGTTGGTACATAAGTCGTTGGAAAACTGCAGCCGCTGAAGCTAAGCCAAACGGCATGCGTTTATAACGGAAGCAACCAAAGGGTGTCACAAAGGACGTAAGCTTCATTGATTCAGGACATAGAGAAATCTGGTGGTATGCAGACGATAGGTCTATAGTAGAAAACCATTGGGCGTTACCTATACTAGAGACCATCTCATTGATTTTAGGAAGTGGGAATTTGTCAACCACAATGTTGTTGTTTAAATATCTTAGGTCTACACACAGTCTAATTTTACCATTGCTACGTCTCGCGACGACAATTGGCGAAACCCATTCACTCGCCTCAATTGGTTCTATAATGTCAGTAGACACTAGTTTATCCAGCTCTTTACTGACTTCATTCTCACTAAGATAGGCACATTTCTACACTTGTGTACCTTAGGACAAGCATCATCCTTTAATATGATCTTATGCTCAAAACCAAATAAATTTCCCAAGGTTTTACTAAAAACCTTCGGAAATTTCTTTAAAACATTATCAGTAACAACTGAACAATCATCAACTACTAGAACTTGTTCTTTACTATTAGGATCTAAAATAATGTGAAGTTGTTTTTGGTCGAACCACCCTAAAACAGGTGGCCCTTTCTTTGAAATGTAAAGTTTTCCTCTACTCTCTCTATCCTTGAATCTGAAAACAAACCAACGAAAACCCAGGATAGATATAGGGTCTCCCAAGTAGCCTTCAGGGTGGATATCTGATGGTAATAACTTCTCACCAACATGTTGGATAAAGGAAGATTTCCACATTTCTTCATTAATAATGGTGTACGGTGAGCCGGAATCAGCATAAATTTTGATAACTACTCCACCAATACTCATTGTACAGATAGGTTTGTTAACCATGTCTTCGTCTCTTATTCTTAAAACTAGCTTATCATGAACATTCATTACTAGATTATCCTCTACATCGTTCTCAAAGTTTTCTTCTTCATCAATATCATTCACAAAATTTACTTTACTTTTCTTTTTCCTATTGCATGCTTTCGTTAAATGACCTTTTAAACCACAACTAGAACATTTGGCTTTAAGGCCAGGACATCCTTTGAAATCAGCCAAATGGTCTGAACTGTTACATCTATAACATTTAGGTTTAAAATTTGAGAAAGATTGAGGATGCTTAGTTGAAAAAGATTTGCTGTTAGAACCAAAAGATTGCCTGGAATTGTAGTTAAACCTTTTTTTATCAGTAGCATTTACTTTGCAAACCACTTCATTAGTCAATGTACTATTATCATTCTTTATCACATTAGCGCACCTGCCAGACATTTCTGCTTTGCGTGCTATGGCAAGAATATCATCTAAAGGGGAATCTCCATTTATCCATAACCTATCCTGTATGGAAGCATTGTAAGAATGCATAACAATTTGGTCTCTAATTAATTCTTCTTGTAGAACACCAAATTTGCAATCCAATGACAATTTTTTAAGATCAGCTAAAAAATGGTCAATGTTTTCATCTTTAGTCTGTTTCCTAGAGAAAAATGTATACCTTGTTACGCCAATACACACTTTAGGAGCAAAGTAAGTGTCTAAATGTAAAAGCGCTAACATATAAGCATTTAAATCACCAGGAAAGGAAGGTTTAGTCATAGTTTCATATACCTTCAGTCCAACTGGACCTAAAGAATGAAGAAGAAGTCTCTTTTTTTGAACATGAGACATTTTTCCATCCTCATCTAATGCATCTATGTAATTGCAAAAATAAGGTTTCCATTCCAACCACTTAAGTGGTGGTTCATTACCAGAAACCCAAAATGCTTGAGGAGGGCTAATGTTGTAGTTAGGTTGAGTCATCCTAAATTAAAACCTAATGCCACAATAATTTAAAATAAAAATGAGAAAAATGCTGGACTAAGTACTTGAAATATTATCACTAATTGTGCTAGTACACAATTGCTATACTGGTTAAATAATATCATAGAGAATTAATAATCATTAAACAGAAACACCGTAATATAAATAATTATATAGAGAAATAAATAAAGGTGTGCGAATCACCGTTGATGGTAACGCGCTGATAAAGTTTGAGAAGGTGTGCGAATCACCGTTAATGGTAACTCGCCGTTGAATCTTCACTCCGATATTTCAAAACGCTGATGTAAATAGTTAATTGTTTCCTTCGAGTGAAAACGAAGAGGTCCGCAAGTTCAGGTTTTACTAAAATGGCCGCTGTAACGTGAACGTCACACGCAATTACCCAGAATTCAAAGCTGAACGTCAGCGTCTAAGTAGAACATCCATGCGTAGAGTTGATCGTCACTGAAACAGATCGTCATTGACGAGTTGAAAATGGAACGGAAAGAAAATGTTTACTTTTGGAAATGGTGCGAGCCTTTGAGCGAGCTGTGGTGCGAGTTGCAATGCGCAATGATAGTAACGGCAAAACGCTTCTTTGAAACAAAACGCTTCTTGTCACAACGGTAAAGCGCCTTCTCCTTTAATTTTCAATCACACAATAAAATTGTCATTCTTGTTAGGAGTATAGTTTAAATCCAAACGAAGAAGTTCATGTCAATCTTGTAGTTTTTTACTCCAACAGCTTGTTATTTTAAAAATGCATGAAATTAATTATGCTCAAGCACCCAAGGTTAATCCAAAAGTAATTGTAAAAATATCTGGTATATTTACCAAGGTAGATCACAGTCCAAAGAGTTCTTTAACGTCCTTCTCAGTAAAATGAGGTAAACCAAAAGAAATGATGAAAAATCAGGTATTCCACGTAGGTTCTGCTCTTCGAATCCCGTCGCCAGTGAAATGAAGAAGAATCCACATAAATTAAGGTTGATGCTTTATTTAATCGAAGAGCACAGTACAAGTAATCCAGCAAGTACAGCATCAAGGAATAACTGACTCTTACAAAGGATGCACGTCAACATGACATATGTAACATTCCACATTCAGTAATGACCTAACTAGAATGTGTATGATTAAAGGAGCAGTAACAATAGTAAGCAACACAACAGGGGCTTTCCTCCGTTCTGCACCGTTTTTGTTGATTTTGGCGGACCGTGTGGTCTTGCGCCCTCATCCCACTTTTGTTCCTAAAGTGAATTCTTTTTTTTCACCGGTCTGCCGAGGTGGTTCTTCCGGTTCTGTGTCCTGATCCCTCCTCGGCTGAAGAGTCCCTTTTGCGCCTCTTAGATGTTCGGCGTGCCTTGATGATTTACATATCTCGCACTTCTACCTTTTGTAAAGTTGACTGCTTGTTTGTGAATTATGGTTTGTCACGTCAGGGTCTGGAGCCCTCCCTGTCTACGATAAGTCGGTGGATTAAGGAGGCCATTCTTTTGGCTTATGCTTCGGTCTCTGTGGTTCCTTCTCTTCCGGTTCAGGGTTGTTCCACCTGGTCGGTGGCTGTATCCTGGGCTTCTTTCAAGAGGGTGTCTATGGAGGATGTTTGCAGGGCTGCTACGTGGTCTTCTCCACATACTTTCATGAACCATTACCGCCTCCAAATTGGGGGTGGGGGTTCTGTTTCGTTTGCCTCTTCTGTTTTGTCTGCTGGGGTACCTTGAGAGGTTGTCCGTTTTTTGGGTTGTTATGCCTCTGTATATTAAACATGTGTTTCGCTGCACTGATGATGTGGTATGTTTTCCTTACATGAAGCTGATTGCTTTGGTATCGGCTCATATGTATATTACTGTGGCGAGGAAGACAGGACGAGGAGGTAATGCCCCGGTTACTTACCGGTAATCTTCATTACTCCGAGTCCATGTCTTCCTCGCCACAGTATAGTTTCCCTTCCCTCCCGGCCCTGGTGGTGGCTTCATGTCTGCGGCTTGGTTTTTTCAGGCTGGGCTGGTTGATATGTATCCTTTTATAGGATTGGATGAAGCCTCGGGGGCCATATTGGAGGAGGGAGGGGAGACTAGAGCGCTGCTCTTTTATTTTACTTGGAGTTCTGTGTGGAGCCGGAGGCTCATATGTATATTACTGTGGCGAGGAAGACATGGACTCGGAGTAATGAAGATTACCGGTAAGTAACCGGGGCATTCCCTCATCTTACAGAACCTTGATGCTGTCAGCCTATGAAAATAGGAGGCGGGATTATAGCTGGGGCAAAAGTATTTCACGTGTCCCTTCTTTACAACCGTTGGTAAAGCCTTTTGCCCCCTGGCCACCCTTCAGCCTCTGCAGCCCTCTCTGTCTTCTCACTCGGCCGGCCCATTGACTTCTGACTCACCTGCATCGAAGCTGGGAGCCTTCGGTAATGTGTGCCTGTGCAGTGGCCTATATTTCCCTCCGTTCTTCACCAGCTGCAGCTGAGAGACACCTATTGGAGGAACGCCATTACACCTATAGGCAAAAGCGTGAGTACTATCCTTTGCCTCCTCTGTCTGCCAAGCTGCTGAGTCTCTACCCGGCGTCATTTGTTTTTAGGGTTTGCGATCGTTCGCTCCATATTCCCCCTTCGGCCTCCAACATCTCCCCTTGGAACACTGCGTGTCAGAGTGCAATGCAAGCAAACAAGTGTGAACCTTAGCAGAAAGGCCTGAGAACGACTGCTAAAATTCACTCTTGCATGCTTGCATTGCACTCTGACACGCACCTATTTAACGACACATTGTCTTTATATACGAGCATGTCAGAGTGCAATGCAAGCATGCAAGTGTGAACCTTAGCAGAAAGGCCTGAGCACGACAACTAAGATTCACACTTGCATGCTTCCATTGCACTCTGACACGCACATATTTAAAGAAACATTGTCCTTAAATCCATGCTTGTCAGAGTGCAATGCAAGCCTCAAGTGTGAACCTTAGCAGTTTTGTCATTGGACGGATACAGAGTTTACTTAGAGGAATTGATTTAAACCCCAATTGGATTTCATATCAGTTGGCGTGCGGACCAAACACTGGGTTTTTACTATATCAAACATCTGATCCCAACTATTTTAAGAGAGTTCGATTCAAGGTAATTTGAGATATTACCAAAATATGTGCGAAATCTGTAAAACCTATGCAATGGCTGATTTGCCCCATTATACAGTGCTATGGGGGAATCCTTTGTTTCCTAATATATTTCACGATTATATTGGGAAAGAACGGCAATTAAAGGGCATAACGCAAATGGGTCAACTGTATGATGATCCGAGGTTTCGAACTTTTTTATCACTAAAGGTAGAATTTGATCTCTCACAAACTCATTTTGTCAAATAGTTGCAAGTGAGGGATTATCTCACTCGAGGTCGGGGATTATTCGAGCTGTCTAGCCCATGTGAGATCCTGTCTATACTGGTCGGTACCAGAGGGCCAGGAGCCATTGGCAAAATTGATCAAAAATGTATCGGGGCGGGGAGCGATGATGGTGTACAAATCGCTGCAAAACTTAGTCAGATTTTTTGCTCTGATATTTCTAGGGAGGAAATACAAGAATCTCTTCAAAATATTGATTCAGCTGTAACATCTGTCAATCTAAAACTACAACAGCATAGAATTATCTTTATGCTCTACTACACTCCCGAGCAAATTTCCAAATGGGTTAACAACTTAACTACTGTAAAGACCAATTGCCCTAAATGCCACGAATACGCTGCCGATTTACACGATATGTTTTTTTCATGCCCTCGGCTGAAAGATTTCTGATCTAAGATTGCTCTGGCTTTGACAATTTGGGCCGGTTATGATTGCCGTGTCTCAGGGAAGGAGCTGTTGTTGGGATTATTCTCCGAACCAGGGTTTCTTACGAAACCTTTAGCCTCTATCATTAATTCTTGTACCCGTCTCTGTATAGCCCACTCTTGGATACATACTACACCTTCCAACATTAATTAATTTTGGTCTCTGATGAGGGAGATCTTCGAAATGGAAATTGCATTGGCCAAATCTAGAGGCCCCCGATCTCTGTCAAAACTGTGCAGGGTTTGGTCCTGCCTTCAATGGGATTAACGATCGTATGGATCTTTATCTCTTACTTTTCTCTTTCTCTTCTTATTTTCTTTCCTCTTTCCCGTTTTTTTTTCTCTCTGTTCCTCTTCTATTTCTTTTTTCCTTTCTTTCTTCATAATGCTCCTCTGCGCTCTGCACATGTTTACCGATGTATTTCTGTTTGAAAATGCTGTTATATTTAATATTTCTGTTTTTTTCGTGGCCAATAAAATATTAAACATTTTAAATTAAAAAAAAGATATCCTCATTCCTTAGTTCCGAGAGCCCCCATTCGTTGTCATTGGCATGCTTAATGTTTGGAGGATTTCAAAGTGCGTTGCAATTTGGCTTTTGTGTAATCTAGTCATAAATAGAGCCAGGAGGCCGGTCGTTAAATTTCGTTCTGTGCCTGCTCAATTCTGGTGCCCGGGGATATGGCTGTGGTTATTAAAAGATCTCTGTATTCATCTAAAAATAATGAGTTGAGCTATATGACCGGGAGGTCAAGTTTTGCCCGAATTGCTTCCTTAGGGTAAGAATCTACTTCATTTAAAACATGTATGTTGGTGGTGAGGATGAAGGGGGTATGCACGGGTGGAACAGTACTGCAATCGTTGTCAGATGAACTTATTCTCTCACTTATGCGTCGGCAATAATTTTCCCGCTGTCATACAAAGCCCATTATTTAATCATATAATAAAATGGGCATCTTATGTCTGTCTTGGAGAATGCTTGAAAATCAGCAGAATCTAGTATTTTTCTGTGTTACTGTGTGGCAAATGTAATGATTGCTTTAATCATAAACACAAAGAAGGGCCGCTTTTTTGTCATTAGGGTCCTTGGCTCAGCATGGCTCATCCATTTTGAGGGTGTGGGGCCTGTCATATTTTATGTTTTGCTCCCTGCTGGGCACTCATTGCAAACTTTTACGCCTCGCCACGTTCAAATGTCACCAGCCACCACTGCAGTGAATTGAGAAAGATAAGAAAACAATCCAATTATGAGCAAGAGGTTGATCCAAAGCCATTGTGTGTAATGTTAGGCAAGAAAGCAATCCATTCATAGTAAGGGGCAGATCCAAAGCCCACTTTGCTGCTATCTGAAAATGAGACCTACTGAGTGGGCATCCACTTCCACTATCCTCTAAATCCTTCTTGGAGAAAGTTCAATTCCTATAACCCCCTAATTACAAACTTCTGAGTGAGCATCCACTTTCGGCACCTTCGAGCATTAACATTTTTCAGTTGAGCTTCTATCAAGTTTGTGATGAAAGGCAGGATGTGTGGTGGTGGAGAACTGCTGAACAAGAATGACACCATGAATGAATCAACATGTGCCAGCATCATAAAGGATCTAGTCAGAGACTGTGGAAATTTTCTATATTTCTGACTAAGCAGAAGTCTCACTCCCAGATGCTTCCAGCTATAGTGATGGGGAGGGACCAGAGACACTTTCGGGAGCCCTGCTAAAATAGCATGGCAGGACAGGCCTTTGATCCCACAAGCTATTTCCCCACTGGCCTGGAGCCCCTGCGGGCCGGTTTTGAAAACCCGGGGCTCTTCCTGGTGCATCTGTCACTTTTCCCAGCTCCCTGAGGTTAACTGCAACAGTCATGAGGAAGCTGAGAGAGAGATAGAGAGAGATGGAGGGAGTAGCAAGGTAGAGAGAATGCAATCAGACAGTCAGAAGAGTGAAGAATACAGAGAGTGTGGATGAGTGGATGGATGGCCAGAGATTGCACAAAGTGAAAAGGGGAGTGGGGCTGATTGGAGCCTTTTTGCCAGGGAGACAGTTGGTTGCCCATTCTCGCCCTGAGAATGAGCAAGGAGGAGGGACACCTGTCCAAAAAGACCTAGCTAGCTTTTGCTCAATAAAAGGCATGGCTTCTTTGGTTCCAAACTTGCTAACTCCCTCTGCAAAGAGGGTAGCTGTTTGGGCACAAGGTAATGCACCCACGGGACAGACTCCTTCTACAATTTTCTGACGTATTTAGTTCATGAAAAGAAAGTTTGTCCTTGTCCAATGTGGAAAAGCCTACTATCAGCAAGTTTCTCAAAACTGGAAAGGCTCTGGATACCAACTGGAGTATACAACCTATGATATAAAGGGTCCAATGAGAAATTACGTTATAGACAGATTATCATATGCTGTAAGCACCGATTCAGGTAAATGCATTTGTAGTTTCAAAAAAATTACATTTGTGTAAACAAGCTGCCTAAAGGCCGCTCTACTATGCTGTGCAAACAATTCAGCTTTGCAGTGAATCCCACACAGTAAAAGAACGTTTAATTTGGTAAACGCCTTATTTTTCTTCAAGCTTTTATTAAATTATGGCATCAAACCTGAATGTGGCTGAGCAATTAATATTGATTTCAACGGCGATCATCTCCACTAAACGTCATTTCAATCACAATATTTTTAATGATGCTTCACATCGCTTCATGGTGTGAGAAAAGCATTACAATTGGCGTTTTTGCTTTTGTTGGCATTGGAGATTGGATTTCGATCACATTAGCCCTCTGCTGAAGCCACCGTGCGACTCCCGCAGGGAACATTTGCTCACTCAGTATTCTTGAATCTGTAGCTATGATTAAAAAAACAAAAACAAAAAACAGCTCGCCGGAGCAAATTGTGGCTAGTGTGGAATTAACAAATTGCAAAACTTTACAAATACATCATAACACATTCAAGAATCCAAAGATGTAAACTTGCCTTTCCCAAGTACGTAAATGTTTAAACATCCGCGTTCTCCAAGGAATCTCTGATTTTAGCAGTTTCCCAGTATGTGAAGTTTTATAAAGGTAGCAATAAGTTCCAAGTGCAAAGCAAATATATTGGAGAAGATTTATGTAATTTTCCCACAAGCCACTGGTGAGTCAAACCTATGCTTTTAATTCTCCATACCAACGAACCAAAATTATCTCAGTTAATTTATAAATTGTTTACACGCATGACAAACATGTTTTTTTAATGCCCCCATTAAAGGGAGCACCCTCTTAAAAAATATAGACGATTTCACCGAGGGAAAAGAAGTACCCAAATTGACTTTTCATGCCGTTTGCTGCAAAAGGCAGCACAGGAGACAAAATCATACTGTTTTTGACTTCTGTGAATGGCTCTTGAATGTTTTTTTTTAAACAATGTTAAGTAGAGCCTTAGTGGTTCATTATATTAGTAAAACAAGTGATTGATAACTGTTGCAAATGACCAACAACTAAAAATAAATAAAATAAATAACTTCCTTACATTCAAAGATCAGTAATCAGACTAGCCGAATAGGGGCAGCAAAACAGTCTAAAGGTTTTGCAAGCTGCAGCTTAGATGTATATAGTGCTACAGGGTGAACAGACATAATATCGAAGGAAAAATATAGAATGGACATAATATCGAGTTAAAAATATAGAATGGACATAATATCGAATGGACATAATATAGTGGTTAAAAATATCGAATTGAAGGTAAGTAATATCGAATTTTAAAATATAGAAAGTCATAATATCGAAGTAAGTAATATCGATTTTTAAAATATAGAAACTCAAAATATCAAAGTATATATTATAGGTATTTAAATATATCGAATGTTTAATAATATTAAATTTTTTTAAGTGTTTTTTTATGTTATTTAATGTTTGCGTAATCTAATTCTGTAGCAGGTTGTGGGTTTATAGGGGAATAGGATGAGAAGTAATTTAATTGTAATTAATTAAAAATGTTCATTTATTTATTGGTATTTATTTTGAATTAATTGTTAATTAAATTTTAATTGGTAATTCATTAATTTTTAATTGGTAATTATTTTTAATTGTTAATGTATTTTAATTAATTAATTGATAATAATGTTTATTTTATTAATTTATTTTCCGTAGCGGGTTGTGGGTTTATAGGGGATAGGATGGGAAGTAATTTAATTGTAATTAATTAAGTATGTTAATTTTTAAATTAGTATTTATTTTGAATTAATTGTTAATTATTTTTTAATTGTTAATTTATTAGTTTTTAATTGGTAATTAATGTTTATTAATTGATGATTTGATAATTATATTAATTTAATTAATTTATTTTTGTAGCGGGGTGTGGGTTTATAGGGGAGTAGGGTGGGAAGTCATTTAATTGTAATTAATTAAATATGTTAATTTATTTATTGGTATTCAGTTTGAATTGTTAATTAATGATTAATTAATTAATTTTTAATTGGTAATTTATTTTTATTAAATGATTTGATAATTAAGTTAATTTTATTAATTTATTTTCTGCAGTGGGTTGTGGGTTTATAGGGGGGAGTATTTTAATTGTAATTAAGTAAATCATTTTTATTTATTAATTGGTATTTTTAATGTATTAATTAATTAGTAATTAATTTGTAATAATAGGTAATTAATTGTATTTATTAATATTTGTATTTGTAATTGATTAATTATTATATAATATTAAATTGGTAATGTATTTTAATTAATATTTTCTTGGTATTGATATTTAATTAATTTTTATTAATATATTCAATATTTACTTTCCCTACTGTTGAACTCACTGGAGTTGGAATAGTAATTTTTACCCCTATGCTATCCAACACATTCCCTACTGTTGCACTCTCTGGAGTGGGAATAGTAATTTTTACTCCTACGCTATCCAACAATTTCCCTACTGTTGCACTCTCTGGAGTGGGAATAGTAATTTTTACCCCTACGCTATCCAACGCTTTCCCTACTGTTGCACTCTCTGGAGTAGGAATAGTAATTTTTACCCCTACGCTATCCAACGCTTTCCCTACTGTTGCACTCTCTGGAGTGGGAATAGTAATTTTTACTCCTACGCTATCCAACACTTTCCCTACTGTGGCACTCTCTGGAGTGGGAATAGTAATTTTCACCCTCCCGCTATCCAACGCTTTCCCTACTGTTGCACTCTCTGGAGTGGGAATAGTAATTTTTACCCCTACGCTGTCCAATGCTTTCCCTACTGTTGCACTCTCTGGAGTGGGAATAGTAATTTTTACCCTCCCGCTATCCAACGCTTTCCCTACTGTTGCACTCTCTGGAGTTGGAATAGTAAATTTTTATTCTACGCTATCCAACGATTTCCCTACTGTTGCACTCACTGGAATGGTAATAGTAAATTTTACCCTTTCCGCTATCCTACGGTAAAAATATTGTCAATTTTTTATTTTACATTTTTATATATATATATATATATATGTATTAACAAATCAAATAGTATGGTTTTTTTAACTTACATTCATTATTTATTAATTTTAAGGTTATTTAAGTATTTTAAGTATGTTTAAGTTAATTATATTTATTATTTCATTAATTTTTAATTAATTTAAAGCATTTAAAAAAATTCTATATTTTGACTAACTATATTTTTTACATCGATATTTTTGATTCGATATTTTTGTACTCACCTGTTTGGAGATAGGAGGTCGATATTTTTGTATTCTATATTTTTACCTCAATATTCTTATAGTTCTATATTTTTGACATCGATATTGTTTCAGTGATCCAGTGTTACAGATAGCCACATCTATATGCAGTATGCCACCATGCCTTTGATGTAGCGGAAATCACATTTTATTTGTAGGGGTGCATTATAATCCCACGTGTAGAGCGCATCCGAATAAAATCCTCTATTGTGATAATATGAAGTGATATTTGAATTTGAATTTAAAATTATTTATAAAGCGCACGTACACCAGCGGTTTCATGGCGCTACAAGTAACAGAAGATCTGGGGGGAAGGAGAGACAAACTGCTAGTGGATCAGTTGAAGGACTTCGTGAAAAGATGAGCCTTGAGCTGCTTTCGGAATTGTGGGTATAGGTTTAAGGCTCTAAGCTCAAGAGGCAGGGAGTTCCAGAGGAGGGGGGCAAGGGTCGCAAATTTCGAACCTCCCCATTTCTTTCTCCGGAACCGAGGGACTGTAAGAAGGGACAGGGTAGATGAACGTAGTTCCCTGGTGGGAACGTAAGGGGTGATCTCAGATGAGATGAAAGATTTTTGTGATAGTGATAGAATTTTGATATGTATTAATATGAAACGGGAAGTGTTTAGGCCATTGAAAAGTGACATGGAGGATTAACATGGGAAGTGAATGTAACTAGCAGAAAACATTTATGTGCTGAATTCTTGTTGTGAACTGACAATTATTCATGTACCGAAAATGCTATATAGTTGTGTAATTTTAGATGTAGGTAAATGCATGAATGGAATGTGCTTTATTTTCCTTGCAATTCGTAAAAGCTCATGTGCTGTTTTTTTGGCTTAGCTGAAATGTGTAGCCCTGAAATGCAGTTTCTTGGAAACTCTCACTTTAGCATTAACAAGTTTGAATTTCATGTGCTGTAGATCTTCTGCTTTCTCACGTTTTGTGTTGTAGGTGAAAGAAGCATTCTCGTTAGCTAGAATAATGTTTTGTTTTACTAGTCGGGCAAGGAGAGAAGAAGTAACAATCATGTCACTTGAGCAGATAAAAGAAGGGTGCCGTGATTCACACAGGAGAAGGCTTGAGAACCAAGGGCAAATTGTTGCACGGAAACAACACTGTTGTCCCATGGTAAACTACCTTTAGGATTGTATCCAGAGGAAATGGCATGATCCGTAATAAATCTTGGGAAAGTTGTCGACATGTAATTTGACGATGAAAGTAGGAAGAGTGCTCACTTCTTCTGTCTTTGGAAAAAGAGCATCTGAGATCAAGCTCTGTCTCTGTAGCTTAACACTATCTGGCTCATTAATTGTGGAGAGACTTCTTAGGGAGACTCCACATGCTGACACCTTCTACCTTCCTTCCTGAAGATGCTTAAGTAGGGATGTCACATTAGCGTTAATGTAGGGATTTTAATTCATCAATGAGTCAGCACTAGGCTGAATAGACCTATCTGCATTGGGAGTGGTGGGAGGAATAGCACCTGGGCCTGAATAGGGCTGTGCCTGCCTTCTACAATGCTGGCTCCACCTCCTGTTGTGCGTCTGATGACCCTGGCCCACACTAACAAAGGAAGAAGTTGTGCACTGGCAGAATGCACCCAGAACTGGTTTGGGCTAGGTACATACACTCCCTGCCTTCAGAGAGAAAGGATTTGTGTGTATAAAAAGGGGGACCCAGACCCCAGAACTTTAGATCACTTCTGGACATAAAGATAGACCTTTTGCCAAGGAGAAGAACCAGAGAATCTGCAGGAGTTTTTGACTTCCCCTGTGCCAGTGTGTTGCTTTCTGGGGTTGGCCTGCAGTGGTTTCTTTGTTGCCACGGAAAGGCAAAAGACTTTTATATGCAACTTACATCATCTTGAAGAAGAATCTCCAAGGGCTTGAACTGTGCTTGCCTCCTGTTGAAGTCTAAGGGATACAAGACTTCACCACCAGCTCCCCCCCCTGAATTTCCTGGCTGGGAATTCTGTCTGCAGAAGCCTGTATGTTGTTGGGAGCTGGAAGCGTGGCTCAACGAGAAGAAGCATATCGCACCCGCAGCTGTCGCCGTAGCATCACCGGAGAAGCATGTCGCCACCGCAGGGGTCGCCATTACATCACCGGAGAAGCGTGTCTCCGTCGCAGCTGTGTGTCGACACATCACCGGAGAAGCGTGTCAACACATCACCGGAGAAGCGTGTCGCTACCGCAAGGATCGCCGTCGAATCAACGGGGAAGCGTATTGCAGGGCCTGTCGCGGCTCCAAAGTTACAGAGTCACCGCACGGCCGTCGGGCGTGCATGCATCGCCTTCACGTCATCGCATCAAGGGCGCCATCTTCTCGCATCGCACCGGATCATCACATCGCATCAAGGCGCCATCTTGTTGAATCGCAACCCGGCCGCACCACGAGATCGTTGCATTACCTCCTCTCCGGTAAGGAACAGACACATCGCCTAATTTGTGCAAGCACTGAGGAACAGAATCATCGCCTCCGCCGAAGCAAGGAACCGACACATCGTTCTCCCTGCGAACCTTTTGTTTATCTTGCGTGATGCATCCAAAGATACTTTGCGAGAAACGTGTTGCATTTACCATCTAAAGTGAACTAAGGTATTTCTACCATCCTAAAGTCATTTTCTTAACACCGTATTTTGGATTTTTGTCGTTTGGGTCTTGTGCTAAGTCTATATAAATAATACTTATTTTTATAAAACCTGTGTTTTGCCCATCTGTAATATTTTCACTGTATTACTGTATGTGTTCACAAATGCTTTACACACTGTCTCTGAGATAAACCTTCCTGCTCGTGCCAAACTATCACAGGGTTGAGCAGGGGTTATTTAGGAGTGTAGTCCCCTTACTCTGACTAGAAGAAAGGGTCCCTATTTGGATAAAGGTGCAAGCCATTGCCAACTAGAGAGCCCCAGTTCTAACAAGGAGCAAAGGCAGTTGCAGTAAAATGAGATGTGACCTCCTTTCCCAGGTAGGCTGCCAAGGGCGTTAGCCCAAAAGGTCAGCTTCAGTGGGAAAGCTGCCTTTGAAAAGCCACCTGTGACAACACTCCTGAGCAGGATGCTTTTGTTCCTGTAGAGAATTCGGAGACAGGGCCAGAGAGGGAAAACCCATCCCCAAACCATTTTTCCAATGGCCACGTAGCCCTTCCATAGCCACACCTCTGGGCTGGGCTATCAAGCTCCTGACAGCCGAGAGAAGGTTTAGAGTAGACATCCAGAGAGTGGCAAGAATATTGCACTCTGGGATTGCAAAGTGCCACACATCACCGGAACTTTGTCACCAAAGCGAAGGAAACCCACGAGCCCTTTGGCAAATGACTAAGTTGTTCTCATGGGGAACTTTCCCAGTTTACAATGTGCACCCCTTGGCACCCTTAACCATAATGTACATTGTTTTTGACAGAGAATCTAAACAAGACTCCCCTGCTGTCCTTGAAGCTGCATGTAGAATGGCTGCATCGTCGGAAGGACTGCACCTGCTGCACTTTGTGCTAGTGAATTTGTACTGTGCCTCTGGCTCCTGGCTCAAGGAATAGTTTATTCCCGGCCCCAGATTGAAGTTCCAAGGGTCCGTTGGCTGGGCCCTTGGATTAGCACCAGGGACATCAAAGTTAATGAAGCCCAAACTGGCAAAGAGATCGCCACTGGCAGCCACCGGGCGCGACAAGTCCGAGATAGCCAAAAGTTGCACCCATGTCTGCCAGACCTGGGAGTGTTATCAGAGACCATATTTGCCACATAAGAGGGACACTAGCCCCCACCAAGAGTATTCGCTTTGAACGCTGAGTCGCGAGATCGATTGCCCAGCTGCAGCAGTCATTCTACTGTTTCAAAGGGGACATTGTGGGACCCCCAAGTGCCTTGGTCAAAGACATCTTAACCCACTCGTGCACTGATGGATCAACTGCACTTCACCCCTGTCAACTGCACAACACCAGCAGCATCCTTTGAGCATCTTTTGATTGTATCCTCAGCATCAGGACCACTCCATTGGTAACTATGGTGGTCATCCTGTAAAGTTTGGAACTTGCTTTAAAAATGCTCTGTTGGCCAGGTAACTCTCCAAAGCATCCGTACTGGCTCCTAGAACTCCACTCTGTCATATTTGGTCACCCAAGCTGGGCTGGAGTAGCCGAAATAACTGTTTCAAACTTTTCAAAAGGTTGCAATGTTTTATTGGCCAATGCTGGTTTATGGAGGCTTTTAAAAGTATTTATTGCTTCAAACATCCGTATCTCCGTAACCCTCCAGTGGATTTTTATGATCAAGGTCTCATATAAATTAGCTCTATTTTTATAAATTTGATAGTATCTCTTATGTCATTGTTTGGTGCTGTTAAATGCTTTAAACTAAGTTATTTTGCCAAGCATTACTGCTCGCAGCCACAGCTACTGAGGGTTGAGCAAAGTTTAAGTAAATGATACTAAGTGGACCCAGAATAGTATTTGTGAAAGTACTCCATGATAAGGCCCCACAGTCATACCACTAAGTATACCTAAATCCTTACAGCTCCTAATTGAAAGTTATCACTTCTTAAATGCAATTATGTAACCCAATGTTATCCTGTGGGAAAGGTAGGCCTTTCTGTAGTGAAAAACTATATTTAAGTGTTTTTCACTACCAGGACATGTAAAAGTGCAAAGTACAAGTCCAACTTTTTAAATACACAGCACTCGGCCCTTTGGAATATTTAGCCCCACCGTAGGAGTGAATTATATGTTTCCAAATGCACTCGCGGCCCATGGAGGGAGTTCCGTGGGGCAGACAGGCGGGGCCTGGGAGGGGCAGGGTGCAAGGGCAAAATGCGAAGCAGGGCGCGCTACGAAATTTGTTTTATTAATTTAATTGTTTACTTACCTGCAATCATCCATGTTCGGGTGTTTACCACCCCCCACCCCGTCCCTCCCCCGCCCCGCCTGTCTGCCCCACAGAACTCCCTCCATGGGCTGCGGCTGTCAAAATGGAAGGTTCAGGCATGGCAAACAGTTTGCTTTGCCAGGTCGAAATGGCAGTTTAAAACTGCACATGCAGGCAGCAATGGCAGGCCTGAGACATTTTTAAAGGGCTACTTGAGTGGGTGACACAATAAATGCTGCAGGCCCACTAGCAGCATTCCATTTACAGGCCCTGGGTATATGTAACTTATAGTACCACTTTACTAGAGACTTACCCTAAAATGAAATGTGCAATTTGGGTGTAAGTTTTAATATATTGTGCCACCCACGTAAGTAGGCCTTCAATCATGTGCCAGGTCTGCCATTGCATGGGTGGCACAATATGTGCAGCAGGCCCACTAGTACCATTTAATTTACAGGCCGAGGGTATATGGTATAGCACTCTACAAGGGACTGTTAGGTAAATTAAATATGCCAATCAGGTGTAAATCAATTTAATCAGGTTGTTCAGCAACAGAATGGAGGTAAGTAGTCAAAACATTTGGAGGAAGACCATCCTATGGCTGACAGGTCTAACAATTGTGTTCTATTCAGTCATATTCACCTGCCAAGATTCACCTTATTCCCAACCCTGTAAGCAAAGCCTCTATCCCTTCAGCCTTGGCCCTTTTGCCGACATGAATTCGCCAAACCGTACACAGGGAAACATGAGGTGACTTCCAGGACAGAACGGTGCCCACCGTGCGATCTTTATGGCTAAATCAAAGAAGCACATTATGATTTAGGCCTGCCATGAGGCTCTGCAAGCTAGCTTGTGGCTTGCCTAGCCATCGCCTTCCCATCCATACCTGAATCAAGTCACGACCTGCAACCAAAAAAAGTTCAGCAATGGCCACTACCATACTATATGGTAAAAATAAGCTTCATAATAAACAGGTGCAACATGGTACACCAAGTTTAGGATGCACTTTACCAACAAAGACAAATCACTGTAGGCAAAGGACACGAGTCCAGTTTAATCCATGTTATCCACATGTAATCCATTCTTTTACTTTCTTCAATGCTTGCAATACTCAAAAAGAGGTGTCATGATTCCTATTTTCAAATGTATGAGAAATGCCAATCCAGGAGCGTTTCTTCAAAGGTGTAGAAATGCACAATCCGTCATATGTAACATGATAGAATAAACCCAATTCACAAGCAACGGGCGGAATGCATTCCTAGGTCAACTTTCTGAAAGTGCCCAAGACGCCTTCAGGTCGCCGCTTAAAAAGGGAGGATGACAGAACCTCCAATGCAGCTTTGTGTCTGTTAACTAATTAAGCATTGAAAAAATGTAATACCTCACTACCCTGAAGTTTTAATATGAATTGATGGAGACACATACAATCAATCTCCCTTTTGGTACTACATATATTATACTTGTAATTGAAAGGCAATTATTTGTTACCTCTTTCCCCACAACAGCGCTTGGTCTCCAGCTGTGGGAAAGTGGTACATGTTGGACAAACAAAATATAGCCATCCGGGTAACATAAGGAAAAATCAATTTTTATTGCATCAGATATATGTTAACGTTCTATTTAAACGAATTCGATCCCAGGTCTTCCATGTTTTTGGCAAGCCTGGTTATGTTTGTACCTTGGCCTGGTCAGAATTAATAATTCAGGGGCATATTATCAAGGGGGTTTAACTCCGCTTTTTTGGCTTTAAAAGCCAAGAAAGCGGAGATAAAATTATCTCCCTATTACCTAGCTGTCGCTAACACCAGTTAGCGACAGCTAGTAGGAGATAGCGACCATCTTGGGCCCCACTTTGCAAGTCAGAGAAAGTTATCACTAATGACATGCAAAGTGGGCGTGCCAAGATGTTAGCGACTGGAAACAGTCGCTAACATCGCTATCTCTTATTACCAACTTTTGGAGATATTCGCGCTAAGCGTGAATATCTCCAAAAGCTAACACCTGCCCTGAGCAGTTCTTAGCCATGTTATCCAATGGGAGGTGGATAACATGGCTAAGAGCATTAGCTCGGTAATGCCTGAATATCGCTGACTTTTCAGCGATATTCATGCATTGCGGCCGATTTTTATCGCATTTGTGATAAACCTTGGTAATACCAAGGTTTATCTGCGATAAAAATCCCCGCAGGTCGGCGATACATTTTTGTCTCTAACCAAGCAATAGCGATAATTATCGCTATTGCTTGGTAATATGCACCTCAATGTTTGTTTTAGCAGTTATCATCAGGTAACATTTTCGCCAACTAACTTTCAATTCTTTTTCCATCCATAAAGTCAAGCACTATCTTCCATAGACGTCAGGTGTATGATAAAGTCTAAGCATAGAATATCTGGGCTAGACTCTTTGAATTTACCTATTGTGCTATTTTATTCCGCATTTGTGTTTTTGTAAGTCTACTTGAAAGGCGCTTGCTTTCTCGTAGCGTGGCTCATTGCTTGCACATACGTAAAGTCTTTAAAACTAGCTCAAAAGAAATAAAAGTAATTTCTTCTTTACCACATGAAAGGGATCAATACTGTGCAACGTTGTGCCCATTTCCGAGTTTGAAAACTATAAAATGGTCTGGGTCTTTTTGATAAATTACCTACCTCCACAACATCTATGTACAATGTGAGATGGTGCAGACCATCTGGTGCGCAACCGATGAACTGTTTGTTACTTAGGGCCAAATTACAAGTTTGGCAGTTCAATTACCAGAGAACCACATCCGCCTTGTCCACGCCCCCACTGCGCCAGCGGTTGACCATCTGCCGTATTGAGTTCATCAGATTTAAATTCTGAAATCCATCCCGGCGGGGCACGCAGAGGTCACTCAGAGGTAAAAATAGCTGGTGTATCCAAGGCGGTCACCGCCAAGTTTGTGATTCAGCCATCAAACGTATTACGACTACAAACTATTATTGGCGGTCCCATGGCGGTCCACAATAGATGGCAGTTAGCCAAAGGCGGTCGACCGCCGTGATACGTGCAGATAAAAACTACAAAAAATTGGTTATTGGCCAGTTTTAAAAAGGGCACACCTAATGTGAATTGGCTAGTCGACACACCTGTATTTCAAATGATACAAACCAGCCCATCCTTGACCACAATTCCTTTCTAGTCCACCGAAAACCAGCAGTAGCCTAGAGACCACATCATTAAGTAGGTCTACACTTACAATAGCACATCATTGACCCCCACCCTTTCACATAATTGTTTTGCCCATTTTAACCCAATTCACTATCTGCCTATCTTACATCTCTGAGTAGGCAGTCATGGTAAATGAGATTATCAGAGTAGAGCCTCAAAGATTTGGAGTCGAAGTTCAGCACACTCCTTGCACTAGAAGTGTAGAAATGTGGGAAATGATATTCAACAGAGTAAATGCTGTTGGGCACACCACATGTGCACAGAATTACATTAGGAAGAGGTGGAACGACCTTCAGAAGAAGGTGCATGCCAAAGACAACAACCGGTCAACCGGAGGCCCAGAGGACTGGAGGTGGCCCACTTAACACTTATGCCCTGGGAGGAGAAGGCTTTGTCCATCCTACACACTGAGGGCTTGAAAGGAATAGAGGGTGGATTGAACTCAAGTAAATTACATATCAAGAACTAATACAATATTACAATGGCATGTATGTTTGTACCTCTGCACTTGCTATTGTCTTGCACATCCATTTATTTAACATGCTTTCAATAAGCCAACATAGTTGTCAATTTGTATGCTGGTGCAAATGACGGCCACATAAGAAGCAAATACGACTATGTACAATTTTGGCTATGCTGTCTGTAAGTGCAGCATCATCCAAAAAGATACTAAAGCACCGATGACATGTGCAAATATGGAAATGTATGATCTGTCACAAAGTCATGTTGTCAACAGCAAGGGTATACCTAGCATTCGTCAAATGTAACTAAAATATCAGCCTAATGAGTACAATATAATGAGTACTAGTCACAACTATTAGAGATAACATGCCATTCCCTTAACCCACTACTAACCTGTCTGAAATCCCACAACTGAGCCAGACGATTTAAGCAGCATAACAAATCCCTGGTCTCGAGAATGTCACGATGAAATGACCAAAACTGCCATGAACCACAGTCACTACTACTACAAGTCACATGCCACACCCCTTACCCCACTACTAACCTGACTGTAATCCCAACACTGTGCCAGACAATTCAAGCAGCGTACCAAATCCCAGGTCACAAGAATGTCACGATGAAATGACTACAACTCCCATGAAGCCCAGTCACTACTACAACAAGTAACATGCCTCACCCCTTACCCCACATCTAACCTGTCTGCAATCCCACCACTGAGCTATATGATTCAAGAAGAGCAACAAATCCCAGGTCCCAAAAATGTCTCAATGAAATGACTACAACTCCCATGAGACCCAGTCACTACTACTACAATCAGCTTGCCATAGACAACCTGTCTGCAGTGCTACTACTGAAGCACTCTAATCATGAAATTGGTCAGATACAACAGCATTTCTTACTAGCCAAACATCCGATCGGCTTAATTGATGGTCTCCAGCCTACATCCATCCTAAAGTCATGAAGTTGTCAGTTACCAGCAAACTGCCCATTACCTTCAAAATCTGTCTGCCATGAAAGGTGCACAGGACAAGAAACAATGCAATGCAACACCTTTATCATAGCCCTATTACAGAGGTGAATAACCAATTAACATAGCCAAGCAGCAAATTGCTCTGAATTTAACAACTATAACATATCATATTGTTCAATACAAATCACATGACTATACTGTGTGTGTGTGTGTATGCGTGTGGGTGTGTGTGTGTGTGTGTGTGTGTGTGTAGCTCAGTGTCAAAGATCACATCTGTAGGTCTTCACAAAAGAAACTGTATCACACATCTCATGAGTTTGGCAAATCTAATACATAGACCTGTTGCATCACAATTCTGCAGATATGTAAGGAACTAAACACTGATCTGTTCTTTCAAATACAGGGTAACCCAGATTCTGACACAAAACACATGGATGTACCATTAAGAAATCTACAATTTACTGTGTCTCACGTCTCAACAAGTGAATCCAGCACTGTGGCAGTGCAGAGGCCGACAACACAATTGAGTCACTCCCCAGCCCATGAAGATGAGGAAGAACCAGCCCTCAGTGAAGACCATGCCCCTGAAGTGGTGGACACAGATGACCTGCCGAGAACATCTCAGCAGGCTGGTGAGACGTCAACAGTTGGGATCACTGGGAACACACCTTCCAGAACAGCGGAGACAACACCAACAACAGCTGCCCCCACCACCAGTGCACCTGGCACAGGTAGTAACATCCCTGCTCCCCACTCCAGGCTTCACCAATGGCCCACACCACCCCAGTCACTGAGGAGCCTGGACTCAGTGGGCACAGGACAATGGGGCTCAGCATCGTTGTGGGAGGAACGTGGCCAACCAGAGGGAGCCCACTGAGGCGGCAAATAGCCAGGCTACCTTTACATATGTCATGTAAATTTACAAGGCCTGCTAAAATGTGTTGTGACAGGTAGTATTGGAAGTCCAAGAAATGAGGAAATTACAGGAAACAACATTCCAGGAGGTTGCAGGTATCTGGGAAGAGGTGGCCAGCATTTACACTTCGGTCGCGGCCCTAAGCACTGTGATGGCCGGTGTCCGTCAGGAGGTGTCTGGCGTCCGCACTGAGGTGGCTGGCCTGGCCTGACAGACTGAGATGGCCTCTTTGGTGGGTGTTTTGCGGGAGATTAACACCAATCACTGCAGGGCTTACCCATCTAGCACAACCCCTTCCTGTGGGCTCAGTGCCTCTCAGCCATCGACCTCCACAGCCGCCACAGGGAAGTAGACCCTAGCAGAGGTGTCTGCACCTGCACGCACCTTTGACTCTGTAGCTCCAGACTCCCCCCTCTTCCAGAAAAAAGGCTATCCATGTCTGCCTTCAGGAGGGAAGGGTGGCAAGACAAAAGTCATCTCCAGAAAGCCATCAAGGGCAAGAAAGCCATCTTGCCCCTGATTTTGTTCTGTGTGTGCCACAAATCCACATTGTTGGCAGTGCCTGCCCAATTTTCACGATCTACTGTGAGCCATAACCTAGACATTGGACGCCAGTTCTATCAAGCACCATGACCAAATTCTTAATCTCTCAAGTGTTGTCCCTCAATTTTGTTGTTACTTGTAAATAACAAAAACACTAAGGTGGGTAAGGGCCCTAGGGAAAGTTTAAGAGACCCAGCATAGATACATTCCCTAAACTGTAATACCTAACGCACAGGTATCTATGGGTCTAAAAAAATGAGTGAAATACCAGACAGTGCTGCAACATAAATCTGAAACTATGAAAGCAATAAAGCAAATGATAAATGAGTAGATAAAGAAGGAATGCAGTGATCCTAATCTCAGCCTTGATAGTAAGGAAAGACCCATCAGTCACCACTCGATTCCGCCCTTCATCATTTGGGACTCCTTTTAGACCAAGTACTGCTGGGTCACAAGTGATATCAGAGGAAAGGATGGAACATCTTCTATCATCTTGATGACTCTCTTGATGGTCGGGGTACTGATGGTCAATGATCTAGATATGGGTGATTGGTGAGCAGTGCAATATTCACATGTGCACATGAATCCAATACACTGACGATTTGATGCACATCGCATGGCAGGAAATTACAGAAAAAACATTTGCTATTACTGATCAGTCATATGTGTGGTTGGTGGTGCAGTTTTAGTTTGTCAACTATAGTCTCAATCGATGTGAACATGGCAGATGCCTGATCTCTCAAATAGGACTAATACACCTTTTACCGCTGACAGTAGCTGAGTGCATCATTGGCGGCGATTTCCATGTCAGTCTCTGTCATTGGCCAACGTTGGGAAATGGGACTGTCCCGGTCCAATGACTGTGTGTGTACATGATCTTGACTGCGTAAGCACCGTACTAGTATACAGCAGAATTTTACAGCCAATTTGCTTGCCAACTGACACTGCTGGCATCCACACCTCCTCATTAAAAGCTGCTGTGTGCCAACTCTGAGAGATAACATGTCAGGTCATGCAGTTGCAAGGACCCCTGCCTTTCCCATTAAAGAGCGGGACACCTTGGGGCCTTGGGTATGGGATGACGGCATATGGCTGATTGCACAGACACAGATGCTACACGGCGCTCTGCCACTCCGGCTCATGATGGTGGTCCGAGGAATCGGAGATGCTGAACTTGGCTGCCTCATCTAACTGGCAAATTATTGCTCAGATCACGGAGAAGGGGCTGTGCGCCGAAGCAAGCCTAGAGTCTGACAGTGTGTGCCAGCCAGGGCTGCGGCCCCAGTCTTGTGTTCCTCTACATGACTGCCTTTTCCTCATGCTTGCAAAGGAAACGATTGGTTGAGGAATTTCACGAGGCGTATTTCCACTAAGGCCAACAGGTTTCTCTCCAGGGGGTAAGTGTATCACTATTCAGAAGGCTAATGCAGGGTGTGTAGTAGCTACCTGGTTGGGGTTCATTGGGTGGGGCTTCATTTAATTTTTTGCCTACAAGTTGGTAGAAACTGAAGATTTGTATGGAAATTTAGCCAGTCTACCCTCTATATATTGACTCCATTTATAGATAAGGGCTTGGCCTTGTTGAAAATATGCAAAGCCATTCAAAATCTCCAGGCACTACAGCCAATTTGGACACTACATTCTTGGCTCAAAGGGTGGAAAAATGCATGGGGCAGGCAGCAGCACGTGTAAACCAAACTGCCTCTTTTTGGAGGATCTCGCAATGCCTACTAACATAGAAGTTCACAAAGGCAGTTTGAATGCTCCGGGAACATTGTCAGAATTTGGAACTGGAGTAGATAAACATTAGTCACTCTTCTGGTGCCAACAGCTCAGTTGTGGGAGCAGTTTCATCTAAGCAGACAGCTGGGGGAAATTCAGTAGAACTCGTTTTGGGACTAAAGGCCATCCTGTCAAAAATTAAGAAAAATCCTCTATATATGTGTGGTAAATAAATAAATAATACCCTATTTTTGACTAGACATATATCATAACAGATAGCTCAATAAATAAGAGTCAAGATTCGAGGTAGTAGGAGTTCTGCAGGTTTATTACAGCATAAGGACAGGACCAGGACAACCTGCATAGGAATAGGATGACAGGGCCCAGCAGCTGCTGGGGCTGGATCTGGGATGAGCGCGCTGGCTTTTAATAACAATACATGAGCATATATACATAACGCAAACACATAGCATTACATTGCAGTAGGCGTAGCAGTGGGTGGAGCAGAAGGCGTGACGCGTAGCAGTCGCGAAAGATAAGGGGGAAGAGAGGTGTAACAGGGCGTATACATAGACATGTGATGCAAACGTAACAGGATATGTCATGAATGGGGCGGAAACCATGGAGGGGGCTACCTGAGGAGCCGGGACCTCTAACCTAGTGGTGCGCGCAAACTGGCAATGACGTATCACTAGGAGAAGCTGGGGGCTATGAACTCTGTGCTAGGAGCAGAGACTGAAGTCTGGAGAGTCAGGGCGACATGTACCTAAACAGTATCTAGTATCTGATGTTTAGAGAACATGTTGATATAAACTATAAGTCAGGAGAGGAAAGGCTAACTTGATTCTAAGACTGGACCATGCATTATTCTACATGTAGTGCGTGATGAAGAATATTAAATGACCATTAAATGCAGTATTTCTCTAACGTGGAGACGTGAAGGCTAGACAATGACGGAAACTATGGATGCAGTTCAGTAGCTTAGGAATGCAGAGAAGGAGGACTGAACTGATAACTGGAATCATAACATATTCTTGGCAGACTCAGAGACTGAGCCAGGCTGGGCCGGGCACTGCGAGGCAGGAAGTAAGTGAAGGGTCGAGGATACAGGTGGGGGCTGTATCCCTCCTCAGCGAGGCTTCAGGAGACAGGAGCTGAATCTGATGTCCAGGCCCTTTTGAGGCCTAGAAACGGGGACTTTATAATGGAATAACGTGCACACTGAGAAACGTGGCAACGTAGCTTTACATAGGCCTGATATTCGTAGTATTCACGAGGACTGGAAACTGGCATACTAGAGGGGGACACAACTGTAATTGCGTCATTAATCGGACATGGGGAGTACATATGCATATTTAATCATGCACACATAACATATGATGGATGACACGTAGGGACACAGAACATGGCAAAATTTACTTTTCCACATTCCCTCCTTGTCACTACGTTTCCATCAGGAAACATCAATTTTCATGATACCGTCTATCATTTCATACAGTATCATTTGCTCGTCTCGAATTATCCTGGAACGGGATTTAGAACTGGGCTTGGGACTAGGAATACAACAGGTAGCACAAATGCCGCAAATCGCAGGGCCACATTGTATACAGAGGCAGCAGCTGAATATGATCGCTACTGCAATACCTAGAAAGGACAATATTTTCCATCCCCATGCGGAAATTATATTCCAGAACCAACCGGACCATGTCCAGGTGCCTGGATCTTGGTGTATCAGATGGGCAATTTTATGGAGTCTGGTTATAGCTGAATAAACAGACGGCGCGTTATTTGGAATGAAAATGCAGCAACTAGATCCGATGACTCTACAGGCCCCGCCCCTATCGGCCAGTATGACGTCAAGGACGAGACGATTCTGTAAAACGACAAATCCCATAGCAGATTGCTCTTCGGTTAGGTTACCTAGAGCAGAGGCAGTCTCATTTACTACAGCTTCAAGGGTTCTGGTTAACCTACGGATTAACTTACTATTCTGGATAGGTCCTATAAAGAAAAAGAAACCTCTATTGAAATCTGTATACTGTTCTAGAGCAGTTTCAGTATAATCGACAATTGGGGACTCGATCTCCCTTCTATGTCTAATGTGTACTAGATGTGTATTTCTATGATAATCAGGTGGGGCTAGGAAAACTGGTGGCAGTAGGAAGGCAATGTAACAAGTTCCCTCCCAATCGAGGGGCAGACGAACATATGCGGTCTGACCACAAATAAAATATGAATGACGTGAAGCTTTGAAAATAGATTTCCCACTGTCACTATACTTGACAATAGTAGTACATTCACTATGTCCTACATGTACGGAACCATTATTTCGGACACATAATTCGCCTTTGACTGGTAGTACGGAAATAGCAGGTAAGTCTGGAGTAGTATCAGACTGAACATTCAGGACCATGAAATTCGACGAATAATTACCTAAATTATACACTTCATTTTCTAGATCTAACCCGGTTCTGTGGGGGAGACCTTGCTTGTCTGGGAAACATGTACTGTTAAGAAAAGACATATCTGTTGAGGATGACGTTAACGTGGACCATGCTCCACACGAACCATTATGTGAGAATGGATAAGGAAAAAGTGGCAGAACTCCCTTCGGCATCTGGAAAGGGGGGAGTCGACCACATACCCAACAATTAGTGGCATTGCTGGTCTGGTGTGAATAATGTAACATGCGGATAAATGAGTTATTACGCATAGCGAGGCGGTAGGACAGTTCATGAGGGGGCAGATCACTAAACGTGTGCTCTACTGTAGCATTAGCAGACTTATTTACATGAAGAACTGGGAAACATAGGTAAAATGCATAACTGGTGCAGGAAATCATAAGGCTGGAAAACAATATGAAACATAGAAAAACGATACATCGGATTGAGTTTTGACTAACTCTCTCACTATGGGGGTCTATTTTATACATGTCAGAAACAGTCTAACCGTTTCACCTAGGGGAGGACTTAGACAATCAAACTGACTGACTTATTTTACTAGACCGTAGTTTTAACTTATACTCCTGCTGTGGAGTTTTCTCTAACAGGGGAGGGGTTGTAGCAATGTCTTTTGCGGGACAGTCCTTGAGAACAATATTCGGGCAATCCTTCAAATCCTGGGAAATGTTCTTAAAGACGGGTTTTAGTCCATTAAAAAGTTTAACATGAGAAAGGTGCACCCAGCCTTTGCGTCCTTCCAACTTCACGGCTGTACGGGTGGTGAGGAGGACCTGACGGGGCTCTTTCCAACGAGGCTCCAGCGGACTTGATCTGTCAAAGTTGCGGACCATCACCATGGATCCTGGAACGATTTCATGCGGTGCCACCTCGGTATTGTCTGGAAATGCGGCGGCAACCTGTGAACAACATGAGTTGAGGGCAGACATCAAGGAAGCTAGGTAATCTGTCAGCATATTACTTGAAACATCGGTAATACTTCGGGGTCTGGGAGTACCCCACATATTAGGGGGGCGGCCGAAAACGACCTCATACGGGGACAGACCTGATCTGGAATGTGCGACCATGCGCATGTAAAATAGAGCAACTGGCAGAGCTACTAGCCAGTCCACACCTTTTTCTTGACAGACTTTGGCGATGCGGATTTTCAGGGTTTGATTATGTCTCTCAACGAGACCGGCTGCTTCAGGATGGCGTACACAATGGAACTTCCACTGGTACCCTAACAAAAGGGAAACATGCTTCATTAACTCTGAGGAGAATGGCTGGCCGTTATCAGAATATACGACTCTAGGGAGTCCATAACGGGGGAAGAACTCACGAACCAACTGCTTGGCAGTGGTCGCGGCTGTGTAATCTGGGACTGGATATGCTTCTGTCCACCTGGACAAAGCGCATACAACTACAAGGACATACTTGAAACCTCGACATCGCTCCATCTGAATATAATCCATCTGGAGGACTTCAAAAGGGTGGTCAGGGGGCTGGAATCCACCTTGTTCCACCGGGACACTTTTACCTGGATTAAACTGACAACATATCATACAGGTACGGACTTTCTGCTTGGCTGCAGCTCGTAAATGCTTGTTGAACCAAATGTTCTGGATACTGTCTAACATAGCTTTTTCTCCTAAATGTGCTGGACTATGTGCGGTATTAATAATGACTTGAACCATAGAGTCGGGGAGAAACCATGTGGCTCTACCCTTTGTTAACCATCCTTGATCTGTCTGGACCCCTCCTTGTTCGGACCATTTCTTGATTTCTTCGGGAGTAGCATGTAACTGGATATCTATGACATCTTGTGTAGGGTCCTTAACTGTCATACATGTAATCGGATCTGGAGTGTGTGTCATGTTAACTGGACTGTCTAGAGTCTGTGCTGTAAGCTTGGCTGTGCGATCTGCTAGATCGTTACCCTGGGAAATAATGTCAGTGACCTTCGTATGTGCTTTGCACTTCATGATAGCAATGGATGTCGGTAAATGTATTGCATCTAATAGAGCTTGGATAAGGAGACCATGCTGAATCTTGGTTCCATGAGAAGTCATGAAACCTCTCTCCTGCCAGAGCACTCCAAAGTCGTGTACGACTCCGAATGCGTAGCGTGAATCTGTGTAAACGTTAACTTTCAGGTTCTTGGCGTATATACAGGCTTGTGTCAGAGCAACTAGCTCTGCTGCTTGAGCGGACAGGGTATCAATACGGTGTGTTTCAATAACTTCGGTGTCAGTAGTCACTGCATACGCGGCGACTAGTTCTCCTGTACTAGTTCTCATACATGAACCATCCACATAAAGTGTCAGGTCAGGGTCTGGTAATGGAATATCTGTCAGATCTTGTCTTGGCTTTGTCGTAATGTTAACAACTTCCACACAGTCATGTGTGGCAGAATTTGAATTAGCTGATGGTAACAGTGTAGCAGGGTTCAGGACGTTGCAGCGTCTGATATCTATGTGTGGCTGGAACAGTGTCAATTCATAACCTGTTAAACGTGCAATTGTCAAGTGCTGAGTTTGTGTTCGGTTTAAAAGAACTTCCACGGAATGTGGAACTTGTACTGTCAAGGAATGTCCTAAGACTATGGAATCACTTTGTCTGATAGCTAGTGCTGTGGCTGCAACTGACTTGAGGCACGCAGGCAGAGCCTGGGCTACAGGATCTAATGTGCTCGAAAAATAAGCACAGGGCTTGTTTTGTCCTGCTTGATCTTGTGTGAGAACAGATAATGCTGTACCTTCACGTTCAGTAACGAAAAGTGTAAAAGGCTTACTGTAGTTCGGTGTGGCTAGAACTGGAGCTTGGCATAGAGCTTTCTTTAACTCATTGAAACTAAGTGTATGTTCAGATGTCCAAGGGAGGACAGTCGATACGGCTGCCTCGTGTGTCGTTAACTGTATCAGTGGCTTGGCTAGAAATGCATACTGAGGAATCCATTGTCTACAATAAGAAGTAAGGCCGATAAAAGCATGTACCTCCTTCTGGGTCTTGGGCTGAGGAAGACTCGCTATTAACTGGATACGGTCTGGTGTCAACTGCCTACCCCTCTTGGACAGCAAGTGTCCTAAGTATACCACTTGCTGGACACAGAATTGAAGCTTAGAAGGGGATACCTTGTGCCCCATCTCGGCTAGGAAATACAAGACTGTGAGGGATGCTCGCTCGCAAGCACGTTCAGAACGGGCTGTGACCAGTAGATCATCGACATACTGGAGCAGGGCAGTGTCAGTTGGCATGTGAATGTTGTCTAGTTGTCTCTTGAGTGCTTGACTGTAAATACTAGGACTTTCTGTGAAACCTTGAGGAGCTCGTGTAAACATATAGCTCCTTCCATTTAAACAGAATCCGAAAAGGAACTGGCTGTCTGGATGAATAGGGACACTAAAAAATGCGTTCTTGAGGTCTATGACAGTGAAGAACGTGGCTTCGGAATCAATGGCTGTCAATAGGGAAGAGATGTCTGGGACAACTGGGTACTGCGGAATAATACATTTATTAAGCTCTCGTAGGTCGATCACTAATCGATATACTGGGGGTGCATTTGGATCAGTACGTTTCATGACTGGAATGATCGGAGAATTGCATACATTGGAGTCAGTTTCTACAACCACTCCTTGAGCCATGAGCTCGTCAATAATTTTGGATAAGGCTGCTACAGCCTCAGGTGGCAATCTGTACTGTCTGATTCGTGGTAACACTACACTTGGCTTGAGAGTCACACGATAAGGTGTGATTTGCATGTACCCTACATCAGTTGGACCTTGCGCCCATAAGTGCTGCGGTACATTAGACAGTCTCGAATCAAAATCTCGTAATACATAGTGACCCTTAAAGTCACGTAGGAACAATCGTATTCCCTCTGGGGAACAGCATATAACTGCACCTAACTCTTTCAGTGTCTTAATGCCTAATAGGTTTTCTGGACATGACTTAGTAAGTAACAGATCAGTAGTACGGGACAATGGACCTACTTCTAGAGTAACTGGCTTTGAAATCTCATTTACGATAGGTTTTCCTGAAAATCCAAGGGAAACATTTCTTGAGCCTGAGAGCGGAGCCCCTGGAACTTCGGCATGACTAATTGTGGTCCTACTTGCCCCTGTATCAATCAAAAACTTTCTGTCTTTCCCTAATACTTGACTGTGAACATAGGGACCTTCTTGATCTACAGGTATCTCGATGAGAGGCAAGCCTACCTCCCTCTCTAGGCTGTTTCATGAATACTGCTGGTACTCTGGATACTCAGACTGTGCATACTGGTACATCTGCGATGTAACATGCTGTGTTGCAGCGATGGGCTGCGGTGCGGTAACTGTCTGTTGTGCATTCTGTAGCTGAGGAGTCTGTGAAACTTGCTCTTGTCTAGGCGGACGTGGTCTTTCCTTAGTCTTACCAGTAGCTATGTTGTGTTTCAGAACTGCACACTCGTTTATAAAATGACCTGGCTGTTTACAATAATTGCAGTTCCCTTTAACGGGAGCTGCAGGATGACTGGCTTGATTCGGACCCCTCTTCTGACTGTCTTGAGGAACAGATTGTGCAACTAGTACTTTCATTTTCGTGTCTTTCATACGTTTTCTCTCGTGTTCTTGCTCTTCCCTGATTCTATTCTGGTGATACTGGAGCATCTGGAGCATCTGGGACGGAGTATTAGCTTGCCAGGTGCTTTCAACTTTCAAAACTCGATTTTTAACTTGTGGACTTGAATTCTCGACTAATTTAGTAACAAAAAGGTGAGGGTATGACTCACTACTTGTCTTGAGGCCACTATTGATGCTAAAGCATTTTTCAAACCTAGAATAAAAATCACTAATGTCTTCCTCTTGCTTCTGTTTACAGGCTGAGATTGCATCCCAGTCTTCTTTTCTAGTTGTCAATAATCTGGGTAAAACTTGAATCAATAATTCTGGTAATTCTTTACATTTCTCTCCTAGACCGGTACCTGGTACACGTGCCTTATCTTCAGCTTCTAGAACTGCCCAATCGATCTTTTTCTCTCCTATCTCCCATTCTTTTTCCTTTAGCTTTTCATACACCCCTGCGGGCAACAGGACCTTTAACATTTTAATTATATCTGGGTAAGTGTATTCTCCCATACGGAGCATGTCTTTTAATTCTCTATGGAACCCTGCTGGATCTTTGTCATGACAGGGAATTAATTTCTTCATCTCGAGGAGTTCTATCTTTGTAATCGGGGTGTAAACAAACACTCGTTGCATTTCACCGTCCTCTGTCTTAACTGGATGCACTTCTCGTAACGGGTTCTGTCTTTCCATGTAAAATGGTTTACTTTCTGGGGGTGAGACATGAACAAAATGCGGGTTCAGAAACGTTCTATATTTGTTGCGCTGTTCTAGAATGACACTAATTAAGTCGGTACCTAGACCTCTCCATCTATACTGGAGTAACTCGTTCAGGACATCGTGTAACGGACCTGGATCAGAGTGCTGACCCTCATACAGAGTAATGAGGTGCTGGATCATATACATACCCACCAGTCGTTGCTCGGCTGGGGGCAATTTCAGGAACATTTGTGCCACTATTTCGTCTGGAAAAGTGGTAGAATCAGTAATCCATCGGACTGCCGATCGGACTAGTTCTTGTTCATGCATGGTACTTAACTCACTGTAACCGATTCGTGATTTCAGAATGTGATCGGTAGCTTGAAATACTTGTTCTAGGGAACCTTGTTCTGGTGCTGAATGATGGAAAATTGACTTGTGTTCTAGGCGTAAATGGAGATCTGGAAATCTAGATTTTCCTACATACGCTATTCTGGCGGTATTCTCGTCCTCTACCTCTTCAGGATCAGAGTTACTTTCTTTCTCGCTTACTTGTGCTGCTTTACGTTGTTCGTGTATCTTTATTATTTCTCTACGGATTTTCTTGTACATACTCTCCATGGCACTAATGGTATTGTGCTTACCCTCGGCTATATTATCACTCCACTTTGTCAGGGTTTTCATTTCGGCCGGATCTTTAGACGGGTAATCTTGTTCTCTTATTAGACAGTTAATTAAAAACTTTAATATCATACGCTGGATCTCAGCTTTCCTTTGAGACATGGCATCACTAATACTTTCTGGATCATCCCCTGTACGGATGAAACGATAGATTCTGTCTAGATCTTCTTTCATATTGGGTAGGGTGACTAGATACTCGGTCACCCTCCTTACGCGTACTGAATATAAAACCATATTATTCTCGCCTGGGACTGGGTCATAGGCACATTCGCCAAGGGCTTGCCTGATTTCTGCAACCGACTTATTACTCTTGGGAGTACGCTGTGATGCTTGAGTATGTAATTTGAGTGCTGATAAACGCTTGCGTGGCGGCGGGGTTTGAGGAGGACCTCCTCCTGCGGCCCCTAGACTAGAATCGTCGACTGATATTCTTCGTGGCGGAGCGGGAAATTGAAATGCTGGCTGGACCGGGGGTACCGTAGCAGGTACTGCATGGGGTGCCCCGGTGTCTGGAGGAGCAGGATGTGCCTGATTTACTGGGACTGGCGGAGCGCGAACGGGATTTGCATATTCAGGGACTGTGTCGTCCAGATAGGACGAAATAAAAATATCAGCTGCGGTCGGTTTGTGACGTAGCTTGGTCGGAACTAGTGGTGGCGGGAAATTACTGGATGCCTCTGGGGTCGCTTTTGGCAAACCCTCGGCAAGAAGAGGATACATACCCTTAATAAGGGCATGCCTCTGTCTGTCTGACTGTTCGGCTTTGACTTGTTCACCTATCTCGATTAATTCTTTTTCTTGGGCTCGCTCTAAGGATTCTCTACTTAATTCTGACTTTCTGATTTCTTTTTCAGTTCTTTTATGAGCTTCTTTGCGCCATAACTCGATGGCATCTTTCTGTGACTGTCTGGCTTTCTTTTTCCATAATGCCTCTTCTACTCGCATGATGCATTCGGCATCCCATGTACCCGATACGGGCCATCTATACTTTTCTTCTAACTGTTTGGTATACTCTACCCATAAATCTAGATACAATATGGCGCTTATGCCATGTTTCTGATACATAAAGTGACCTGGACTATCCCTGGGCGGGACGGGAACTGCTGCTTCCAGCAGACCCTTTCTAGTTTTTAACTGACGTAACTTGGAAAATATGGGCATGACTGAACTGTAATCTAGACACAATACAATACACAATGAACACGATACTTATTCCCCATTCATACCACGACATTGAAATACATGAAAAACATTTAAAATAATCAGTTCGAACAGAATACTACCTGGAAATACTGAGAACAGAACACATACATTTTTCTCGAGAACAGAAACTGACTAGAACAGAAACTAGATGCACTGCTGAAACAGTACGAAACTTACCGGTCTCATAAAGAGACACGTCAGGACCCGCATCCACCGAAATGGACACTTCGTTTGTGGGACTGTGTACCACCAACCCACAGACCAGAGTCACTTAAATTGACTCTGTCTAGATCCCACCCCAGTAACGGTACTCACCGGGCAGCAAGAACGGAAGGCCTCGGACTGGACTGGACTGCTACGACGACGGACGACGAACTTCGGACTTCGGACTTCAGTTACGGGTGGACCTCCGGATACCTCGGACCTTGGACTCTTGGCTTGGGCTCTGGTCGGGACTCGCCGCGTTCCTCCACCGTCTCGTCTGGATGCTGGACCGCCTCCTCCGTCTCCTCCGTGGGCCTGAGGGATACTTGAGCAGAAATATCTGCCACTGCGCAGAAGAGTTCCGTCACGACTGCAGAGGGTCAGGGGGTCGGCGTGGCTTCACCGACGCGTGGGGAAAGGGCAAGTCCCTGTTCGGGCGCCATTATGTGGTAAATAAATAAATAATACCCTATTTTTGACTAGACATATATCATAACAGATAGCTCAATAAATAAGAGTCAAGATTCGAGGTAGTAGGAGTTCTGCAGGTTTATTACAGCATAAGGACAGGACCAGGACAACCTGCATAGGAATAGGATGACAGGGCCCAGCAGCTGCTGGGGCTGGATCTGGGATGAGCGCGCTGGCTTTTAATAACAATACATGAGCATATATACATAACGCAAACACATAGCATTACATTGCAGTAGGCGTAGCAGTGGGTGGAGCAGAAGGCGTGACGCGTAGCAGTCGCGAAAGATAAGGGGGAAGAGAGGTGTAACAGGGCGTATACATAGACATGTGATGCAAACGTAACAGGATATGTCATGAATGGGGCGGAAACCATGGAGGGGGCTACCTGAGGAGCCGGGACCTCTAACCTAGTGGTGCGCGCAAACTGGCAATGACGTATCACTAGGAGAAGCTGGGGGCTATGAACTCTGTGCTAGGAGCAGAGACTGAAGTCTGGAGAGTCAGGGCGACATGTACCTAAACAGTATCTAGTATCTGATGTTTAGAGAACATGTTGATATAAACTATAAGTCAGGAGAGGAAAGGCTAACTTGATTCTAAGACTGGACCATGCATTATTCTACATGTAGTGCGTGATGAAGAATATTAAATGACCATTAAATGCAGTATTTCTCTAACGTGGAGACGTGAAGGCTAGACAATGACGGAAACTATGGATGCAGTTCAGTAGCTTAGGAATGCAGAGAAGGAGGACTGAACTGATAACTGGAATCATAACATATTCTTGGCAGACTCAGAGACTGAGCCAGGCTGGGCCGGGCACTGCGAGGCAGGAAGTAAGTGAAGGGTCGAGGATACAGGTGGGGGCTGTATCCCTCCTCAGCGAGGCTTCAGGAGACAGGAGCTGAATCTGATGTCCAGGCCCTTTTGAGGCCTAGAAACGGGGACTTTATAATGGAATAACGTGCACACTGAGAAACGTGGCAACGTAGCTTTACATAGGCCTGATATTCGTAGTATTCACGAGGACTGGAAACTGGCATACTAGAGGGGGACACAACTGTAATTGCGTCATTAATCGGACATGGGGAGTACATATGCATATTTAATCATGCACACATAACATATGATGGATGACACGTAGGGACACAGAACATGGCAAAATTTACTTTTCCACATATGAAATCTAAACCAGGTTTTGGCACTGGAGTCGAATCTTCGGAGCCCCACATTTCCCTCTTCCAATTTCTATTATTCCACCTGGCAGTGAACCAGGAATTTCCCAATTATCAATGCATGTTGCACAGAAGTCTCTGACGTTGTTCTCCTATCCGAAGTCACCGAGAAGGCCGACTCGGGAAGAACGAAGGAGCAAAGCGAGTCATTACCAGAACGGTTACATGAACATTTCGCAGTGGGGGTCACCAACCATTTTGCAATGGGATGCTAACAACATGCTTAAACTTATTCTGGATGAGATAAGGGATCTTAAAGCCTCTCAACCCATAGAAATGGCAGCTCTGCATGCTAGGCTCTGCAAGATTGAGGATACTGTGTCCCAGATTCCAGCGAGGTTATAAGAAGCAGAAGCCAAGATTTCACACTGGAGGACCAGGTTACCATGATGCAGAAAGAGGTGGACAAGTTTTGTAACGAAAAGTCCATGGTGTAAAATAAGCTCTAGGAATTGGAACATCATTCTTGGTGTGGTAATCTCCATATTGTATGGGTCCAAGAGGGGTGTGAGGGCCAACAACCACTTCAATGGGTTTATTCTTTTATAAAGACACATGTTCTTCCAGAACACTCTGGGGACGGAACTAACGAGAGCTCAACAGATGCCGACACAGCAGCCCCCTTATTCAAAATGTCCACGTACAGTGCTTGTAAACTTTGGAGACTACCACATTAAAGAGCAAGTGTTAACTAAGGCAAACAGACAGAGACAGTTCACCATGCCAGAAGTGCTTATTTGTCTCAGCTTTCCTGACATGTCGGCCTCTGCAGTTATGCGACGGAGAGAATTTGTAAAATGCTTTATTTGTTCAAAGTTCAGGGTGCCCAGGGAATAATTGTGCAGCAATCCAAATTGAAAGTGTTAGTAAAAGGGCAATTCCATCTATTCTGTAATATCTCTGAGGCACAGGAGTTCCTACAGCAGATATCTAACAAATCTTAATCATATGCTTGAGCTCTACCATATAGCGGCTACTTTTAGTCTGTAGATATTTGGATCTTGCTGATGTATTTTTTGTCATTGAGAGGATGTGCTAGCATTCTTGTCTGGGTTGGTGTATATTTATCTTTATTTTTCTCTCTTTTTCTTTGTTTGCTGGGTGAGGGTAGTCCGGGGGAGACGGGCCGATGGGTTGTTGCACAGTGTCACGGTGCCAGCTTTTTCAGGGGTGGGGAAGCATGTCAGGTGTAAGTGGAAAGGCGGTCCACTCACAGCTGCTCAGGAAGGGGGATAGCTGAGTGGAGCGTTGTTGGTGAGTGGTGTTAGTGGGGCTTGGTGGTAGCTTGGGGGGAACGAGGAAGTAAATGGCTTGTTCAAAAGAGATCCAACCTTGCGATTTATGGCAATAGGCACTAGTTTTAGAAGTTTAGAATGTTAAATATACAAGAAGGAGGACAACAGTGCTGGGTTGATTCTAGCTTCGTTTTACAGCAGGTTAGTGTTTGGCGGAGAGTGTATGCTATAGGTAAAGATTAGGGGTGGGCTTAATTTGCGTAGTCGCACTTCGCAAAGCTCCCCAAAACAGTAAAAAATCTCAGCGAGCACACAAAAGTTCCGCAAACACGCGGAATTGCTTGTCCACCTGTTTACGATGATTTTCTCCTGTTCGCGAATGCTGTTTGCGTGCTCGGGGGAAATATCATGCGAACATGCATTTTGAGAGCACAAACAAGCAAAAAATTCTGCGAAGCCGCAGATCGCAGAAATTTTGGCAATTCCGCATTCTCCGCAGAGCGCGAAATTACCCAAATTCCGAGATCGGAACGGCATTTACCACCCAGGCCTAGTAAAGGTCAAACATATAGGCCGAACAAATTTAGATATGAAGTGCAAAATGGTGAGGTATCTTTTTAAGAGGGTATATGTAGGCAATAGACGGGCAGGCTGGTTACGAATGCTCTTTATTCAGGGTAGTCCATTGGTTGGAATACTACTAATTGATATGGGTTACATTGTATTGTCTTTTTGCACACTAAGGGCCCGATGTAGGTGGCCCATTACCGGTCGGTAAACCCGAAATTTCAGGCTTACCGACCGGTATTGAGCCATTTCTGATGTAGGGAATGATTTGGTATTTACTGAATCATTATTTACCGATTTGGTATTTACCGAATCGGTAAATGGCATGTAGGAAGCACTTTTAAGAGTGCTTATGTGCTGTAAGGATTCGTTATTTACCACCAACTATTAGTTGGTGGTAAATACCGAAATGATATTTTCCCCAGTGTTGCATGTAACAAAAGTGATGCAACCTTCATAAGTTGGAATAACCATAACAAGTAAATGAGATGTCAGTGTTACACTTCCTGCAAAGAGAAACATTAATGGACAGAATGTTGAACAATGTCAAACATTCACCCCAGTACAGAGATATGGTCCTAAATCCATCATTTGTTTGCTCCCTATTCCATTCTAGTTTAGACTCAGCCATGTGCAAATTAGTCTTGATGTAAGCACATTTGCAAGTAAAAGTTTGTCCATGAGCCAATTGTGTATCATACACAGACTTGTCGTATGTACAGACATCCTTCCACGTTTCAGTCCGTCAAGACTGTGCCTCTACTCTTGGCTAAATCTGTGAGAACATTCAAATGCAGGTTGTAGGCTCCTTTCCATGAAATGCTGCTCCCATGGTCTTGCTGTACATCATATTTACACAGCTTGTGACATGCTGCTGAATTCGGACATTGGTAAATTTATCTCATTTCATTGTTGCTATACATCAGTCAGTCAGCTATATTAAAGCCATAAAAGCAGACGTATAAAACAGTTATACCAAAAACACTTATAAATACAAAAGTTAAAAGGAGATCATAGATATAGTTTGCCCGAATAGGTTTATCTGGGACTGTGTTTGCAAACAAGTAAACATATAACTCATTACTATAAGAAAATACGAATAGGAGCTTGAATTATAAAATGAATCAAATAAAGTACAAAGTGATGAAGCATTGATGTATTAAGCAAACAACATGTTCAATAAGCATGGGCGTAAAATCCGTTCCGCTTGCGGAATTTGCGAATTTTTGACAAATTTGCGTACCGCGAATCGCGCGAATTTGTCAAACAATTCGCAATTCGCAAGTTTGAGGATTTTTTTGCTTGGTCCCGAGACTTTTTGTCCGCGAGCACGCAAAAACGGACGCGAACATGCAATTGCACAATGCAAGCTTGCAACTAGCGCATGTACGACCGCATGGGTAACCTCGCGGTAGCCGCGCTGAAACAATCCCGTGAACACGCAAAAAGCCTTGCGAACACGCAAAAAGCCCCGCAAACATGCAAAAAGCCCCGCAAACACGCAAAAAAATAAAATTTCGCGGATTTTGCGGACCGCAAATTCGCTTTCGTGCGAATTCACGTACCGCGAATTCGCACATTTCGCCCATATTTAATGTTCAATCCCTACCTAAGACCATTATAAAATAGGCAGATATAGTTCCTGGAGAGCACTAGTTGAGTACGGCCTAACTAGACAAAGAGCATCGTCTTCCTGATTCTTAAAGCTTCTGATAAAACACTTGCAAACCCAAAGCAGACCAGGAAAGCATCTGTAAGTATAATAATGACAGCCTTGCTTGGACAAATTGACCCAGCCTGAGGAGCAGAAGAAACATTATTTTCCGCAGGAAGACATAAGATTCACTGAAGAAAATAAAATGCAAAGTATCCTCATCAGAAAAATTGTTGCATGAGCATGGCTTTTGAACACCAGTCTTCTCAAAGCCTTTTGGAAAGGCTAATAACCAGTGTATGAGATTCAATCTGAATCTGGTTAGCAGAAATTATTGACTAGTGTCACATAGGGCTGCACCTGTGGGCTAGAGCCTAGTGTGATATAGCTTCTCACCTTGGGCGTAGCAATTTCGTTACCCTCCCTGCCCCCCTGCAGCCTGGCCAGAAACTGATGTGCCCCCTCAAGTGCAGTACAATCCACAATTACAAATTGGTTCAGAGTGGGGCCTGGGGGGCTGGGGAAGATCAAATTCTCAACCAGCACACTAAGAGCGCTGCTGCAATATGATCAGAGATGTATCCTATGCCAAGCTCCTCATGCAACGTAAAGGTTGGGTGCAGGAGACTTTAGTTAGTTCTGCCACCCTGCAGGAAACTTACACCTAACAGCTTTCTGGGCACCGATCGTCATGGTATGGGGTTTATTAAAATTTGTTGCAAAGACGAGCGAATCCATAAAATCCATAAAAGCATTTAGGAGTTTTTGGAGACCTAAACCAGTCCTAGCAAGCAACACCGCGTCTCCTGCATTTAAAAGTGCAGGAATACATTTGGAGCCAGCTCTCGAGATGTCTATACTAGTTGCAGAAAGAAAGGCCCCTAGATTGATGATATAAAGTGTTAACAGCAAGGGTGCCAAAATACACCCCTGCCTAACCCCTCTCTTGATGTCCCAGGAAGCTGACACACAGCCACCCTCGTTGTACCTCACCACAGCGGTGGTGTTGATGTGGGCGAGATGTAGAAAAGCCACCAAATCTATGTCCTAACCCAGATCCAAAAGAGTGGACCATAGTTTGGATGTTTTGTGTCGTCAAACTCCCATGTTAGATCCATAAATTGCATGTGCAAGGTTCCCTTCTTGTCTATTGCGTATTTCCCCACCACCAAATGTAAGTTTATACATTGATCAGGAGTCCCTTTGCCCTGCTTAAAACTGCACTGTAGATCTGAAATGACATTAGTATTATCTAACCAGGAGGTTAGGCGATCCAGGATCACTTTCCCTATAATTTTTGCAGCCGAATCTACGAGGGAAACACGCTGGATCATCCCTCGAACCCTTTTCAAAGATAGGTAACATAATGGCTGTTGACCAAGAAGGGGAAAGCCACACAAACAGGCCGCATTAGCTACCCGTGTCAATATCCTGGCCCAAGTCAGAGAATCTGCTTTATACAAGTCCAACGGAACCCCATCCGGTCCCGGCGCTTTCCCCCCCAGCTGAGGCCAAGATGGCTTTATGTACCTCTTCAGTATTAAAGTGCAATGTCAAGCAGGCTGTGCCAATTTCCGATGTAAATGTAAAATGTAAATTGATACTTGTATAGCGCACTACTCACCCGCAAGGGTCTCAAGGCACTTGTACGAATACCGCTGTGGAACCCATCCTGGCTTTCCCAGTGAAGTGTCCACTCCTGGGCACCCCCAAGGTGGAGGCCAGGCATCCTTAGCGTTGTGGGGGCCGTTGTGGAGATTAAGTAAACTATTGCCCAGAGTTGCAGAGTGGGACTCCATGATTGGAATAGGCTCCGAGGCGAGATTTATCAGGTCCGTGGAATTTTGAGCCCAAGACCCGCCAAGGTGGGGAATTGAACCCTGGTCCTGGGCTAGACCTCTGCATCAGGGTCTGCCGCTCTAACCACTGAGCCACACTTCTCTGATGATGTTTCATACCCCCTGAATCATCACCACTGTACGTCCCTTCAAAGTGGAAAACCCATCTTTCAGCAGCTATGGTGCAATTTATTCTACAGTTAGCTGATTCTGAAAAAAGGGACTGTTGACCACTTCCCAGAACGTTGTGCTGTCTATCAGCACACTTGCCTGACCGAGGGCCTCCCATGCCTGTTCCCTAATGAACTTCCTCTGTTAGATTGCAAGTTTGTAGGCCCTCCTGCAGGAACTAACCCCGTCTTGTCCCTCAGGTTTGCTTGAGGACATGCATTAAATCCCTGTGAGCCTTAGAACAGGTACTATCAAACCCCTTTTTCTCATTAGCACCTTTGAGCCTGCAATTAATAATTAAACTATTTGCTATATGCTTGGTTAATTTGTCAAAAGCATCTAAAACAGATCTGTCCTGCGATCCCATGTCGAAACAGAGTGAGATCTCATCTGCACACTCTGCATGCAGGCTACCTATGAAGGTCTCCGGTATGACCTTCTACCATTTTAACCTGCAAGCTTGGTTTTTTTGTGCTAATGACAGAATTTGGGATACTCCTACCATACCCTCCATATGTGTCAATGCAATAAACCAAATCAAGCGTTAGGGGATTGTGATTGCTATAGCTGGACCAGGAAATACTCAGTTTATGGACTGCGGGGGCCTAAGGTGCAGACATCATTATGAAATCAATAGTGATAGAAAACCCCTGCCTGTATAAATAGGAACAGGGACATCCACTCCCAGCTGTTTTAGATGAAGCAGATTATTAACTGCGAGGAACTCTTCTATATGACAGCCTGATTCCGTGTGTTCGAAATGGGCAACCAGTGGTGGAGAATCTGCATAGCCGATTAAAGAAGCACAAGCGAGATGACATAAATGTGTGGAAAAATCCCCCAAAATTATGTCCTCATAGTAAGAATGCTTTCTCTCGCCATATTGTTCAAAGAGCCTCTCCAATGCTGCTAAGTGTTCTGGGTCAAAATTCCTAATAAATGAATAACATTTTTTTACTACTAACGGGATGGTTTGTAAACGGCAGCTCTACAGCTAAAAAGTGGGGTAAGTGACACTCCACGGTTCTGGTGGTACAAGTTAATTTGAGTGAGACCAGAAGAAGGCCTCCCTTGGCTCTACCCGCTATAGAAGGAGATGCACATTTAAAAAAGGAAGGGAAGCCATCCAAGAAAAATGTCTTGGTGATATCCCATGTTTCCTGTAAAGCAATTAAATGACTATATGAAAGGGACGTCTGCCATAATACATCATCTCTTTTGGACCTAAGTCCAGCTATGTTCCAGGACAGACTCTTCATTTGAGAGAGGAGCCTGAGGTAATAAGTGCTGGATTAGGGGGAAAGGTGAGTGCATTACCCACTTGTCCTGCATGCCTTAGACCCGGTAACTCTGCCCTAGCACATTGTAGTCAATAGTTACAATCTAACCCATCTAAGCCTGGCAAAGGTTCGAATCTGTTAGCTAGGGGAAGTGGTAACCTACCAATATCGTCCTGGGCCACCCTAGCTGACCTTAGAGCAGGCTGTCTGGGGCAATCAGGAAGGAAAGCGTTGGTGGGATAAAAGTGTTGAAGGGGGACAACCTTGATTGTTGTTTTACAAACTTGCATACATTTACAAAATTTTTCCTCACCCTACGACCCACCCAACCCACTATTCTGCCATGATAATATGGGGAGACATATAATGCCCATTTACTACATTTCTGTCATACCAATGAGTGACCTTATGCATAAGATCCGATGTGGGTTCTTTCGTTCCTTGTGCAATCTGAGGAACTCCCAATAAGGTTATCACTAGGGGTGCTGATTCAGGGAGTAACTCTCAGAAGGTCACAGAACCTGCTCTGGTCATTAAGGGTTCATTCATGTTGGAAAATGGGTTTTAATCCTCTTTAATAATGATTTAATAATGGTACCCCTGGTAGATGATCCACCTGAGTGGTGGTATTCAGGTTATCAGTGACGTGGGTACTCTCTCAAGATCGATTGCTTGTTATTTTGATTCACCCAGTTGGGCTACTAGACACATCAGAAGGAATCCCAGTACTAATTAATCCCGCGTGTGTATGCCCAGCCACACAACTGATTCCCACAACCGCCGGCTATATACCAAGGGTGCAAAGGGTTTGCGTTCCAGGTGCCAGCTGGGAAAAGGAATTGAGCTTTGCCTTTATGCCCTCCTGTCGTATCAAAATGGGGCCTTTCAGAGCATTAAACCGACATTCCAACCTAAGGAGTAAAATGTCTGAGAATTGTTCCAGGTCAGCATTGGCTGATGGGGAGGCCTTGTTCCGTGGTAGAGACTGGTTTACTCTTTTCCCTCCAGTCATCGTCCTTTTAGTTGGCGGTCCATCTGGGGCAAAATCGTCTTCTGCCATTGGCTGCCCAGCCTTGGCATTGATAACCATAGTGGGTAATGTCAAGTCAAGTCAAATATGTCTTTATTTGGACAATTAGTCATAAAAGACAACACAATAAAAACAATAAAAAACAACATTTCATACTTATTACATCTGATGTTCACAGTTTACAGGGAAAATTCATTAATTAATTTATCCAATCGATGCTATGTACAGGGTGTTCCAACACAACCATTTAAGAAAATAAATACTGTGTGAATATAAAATCCATTAACATTTAGTACCATTTTTGCTTATCATACATTTTTTAGGTTTAGGGGCCAGATTAAAATAATGCAGACTACAGTAATTTCAATTTATCCCTGCGTATTGACCACATCCATTTTAAAAATTTTGCAAGTGCAATTACCATGCTATCAGTGCAATCTGTTTTAACAATTCTTAGTGCCGCAGTGCCACTTTGGATGCCTTTCTGTATGCAAATTGGTCTAATCCATTTATGGCGCGGGGCTTTATATGCTGGACATATAAACAAAACATGAGCTAGACTTTCAGATTGGGCTACACAAAAAGGACACAGATGGTGATCTTTGTTACTTGACCATTTGCTAGTAAATGTATTGATAGGAAGGGTTCCCACCCTGTGTTGATGGAAAAGTTTCCTATCATTTGGGATGGTAATGAGGTTCCAATATCGCTCGTAAGCAGGAGTGTGTTTTTGTTCCAGAAAGGCCCTGGTGAGTGATGGATCAGTATGTTTCTGAAACTCCCTTTGGGTTATGTACGCCCAGTACAACTCTTTTTAGGTCTTTTGAGAGGGGAAGATATTTTCTGAAGGTTTTTCCCATAGTTCCATCATTCCTAAGGCTTTGAAAAGTGACTTGACCTGTCTAAACCATAGTATTTTACCCCCTGAATCCATATTTCTAGTTTCCAGAAGCGCTAAAGCATAATGGGAAAGTTCGGGTGTAACCCATAGCCTCCTCCAGTATGCGATAGGTCTAAAGCTGGATATGTACTGTATTTTCCGACATCCCAGATCCATGTACAGAGGTACCAGTGGTGTAGATTGCGGGAGCCTTGATAGGTACAGCAAGAATTTGTTTTGTGCATTCGTCAAGGCTGTGACGTCGGAAACCCCCCACAGTTCAGCCCCATACAGCATTGAGGCTCTAACTTTTGTGTCGTATATTTTAAGGGCTGGGGCTATTGGTTGTGTGGCTGAGGATTTTAACTCTCTCAGTAGGACACCAGCCAACTGTGCATGTTTGGTGGTTAAATAAGTCATATGTGGCTTCCACTCTAACCGAGACCCCAGTGTAATACCCAAATAACTGAAACTATCTGTTTGTTCTAAGAGCTCGCCATTCATAAAAACTGTGCCCCTTACTTTCTTGTGTCTATGCATTACCATACATTTTGTTTTCGACACATTAATGAATGGGCCATGATCATTGCAGAACATCTCAAAACAACCAATTGCTTTCTGAAGCCCTTCTTGCGTTTTGGAGATTATGAGGGTGTCGTCTGCAAACATTAATAGAGCAACTGGAATACCATTTTGTTTGGGTGCATCTGTGTGTACTTCCCTATAATATTCGATGACCCTGTTTATATATAACGTAAACAGTGTTGGTGCCAGGACGCACCCTTGTCTAACTCCCATTTCTGTTGCAAATTTATCAGTAACCTGGCCCTGATTTCCCCACCTAACCTGAGCATAATTATTTTCATGAAATTTGATCAGGAAGGCAAGGAGTTCATATGGCATACCTTGCTCATGAAGCACTCGCCACAGCTTAGTGCGTGGCACAAGATCAAAAGCCGATTTCAAATCGACAAAGGCTGCGTAAAGAGTGCCCCCTCCAAGGATAACCCATTTCCAATATATGGCAGAGAATCTAAAAACTTGATCCACAGTACTCGTAAATGGGCGAAAGCCTGCCTGAAGCGCATACATGACCCCTGACTCGTCTATCCAGTTCTGAATCCTAAGGAGCACGAGCCTGGCCAACACCTTCTGAATACATGCAATTAGGCTAATTGGCCTATAGTTCGCAGGATCGGCACGATCCCCTTTTTTAAAAATTGGAATTATTTCAGCTCCCCTCCAAACTTCTGGTAATGGCGAGCCCCTGGAAATGGCATTCGCCAGCAGCTCTACATACGGCACCCAGACCTCTTTGCTATGAAGAAAAAGGTCTGCCGGAATCGTGTCCGGACCCGGGGCTCTTCCTCTCGGTATTGTGTTTAGAGCTTGTTCAATATCTCTCCGACTAAACACCAGCGGGGTAGTAGCTGTGTAATTTATAGTAGGATCCAGACTTTCTACGCTTACCCCATCGGGGCGTGCAAACTGTAATTTAAAGTGCGATACCCAGCGTTCGGGAGGGACAGAATTTTCTGGCTGGGGCCTATGGTTCCCTTTGCCCCATCTCACTAGATTCCAGAAGCCTGTCATATATCTGGACTTACTTGCCTCATATAATTCTTCCCAGTATTTATTGTCCCAGGATTTTTTTGCTTCCTGCTGGGTCATTTTATAATGACACCTAGCCTCACGTATTAAGAGCCTATCCGTTGATCGCACTGCTAGTGCTAGGGATTTGTAGGCAGTTCTACAGCTTTTGCCATACCAGGAGTCTGGCTTCCTTCTACCTTTACAGAGTGGATCATTTCTTGCCTTAATATAAAATTTACTAAGATTTAAAAAAAGAGTTGTGTGGATTGGAACCACCCTGGTCACATAATCATCATCGGATGAGCAGCCCTGTAACTCAGAGATTGCACCCTATACCAATGCATCCATTTCTGTGATGCAGTGGCGATTACCTAAACATTCAGCCCATTTTAGTCGCCTTGTGTCGTTAGCAAGAACGATGTCATTTGTTGTATCCCTGGCGACTTCTCCCTTGCCCTTAAGGAGCTGAATCTCTAAACTGAGGGGATTATAGTCACTCTCAATTCTTTTAATAACGTTCATGTCCCGGATAGCTGACCAAAATTCCAGATTGACTAGAATATAATCTATCCTACTTGAGCTATTGCCATTGTTAAATGTAGGACTTCCGTGCTTATCCCCTTTTGTTCTTCCATTTACTGCTCTAAGTCCACACTCAAGATTTAAAGTTTTGAGTTGGAGAGCTGCTTGGGTCCATCTCTTTATGGGGGGTATGTTTAGTTGGGGGATTTGCCAGCTATCGTCTTCTGCCTCTGTAAGATCGATATCGAATTGGTCCAGGGGCTCAAAAGAGCAATTAAAATCACCACATATCAATACATTTGCATTTCCCCTAAGCTTTTTTACATGGTGACCCAATTGGTCAACCGTCTCTGACAATTTTCCTCCCGGTTTCCCCCTTGCGTACACATTGAAGATTATTAAATCTTCAAACATAGGGGAGTTTAGTTTTACAATTAGAATATCCTTGGAGTTGGAGTCTAATTGCACAGTAGTATACCTATCATCCTGCTTAACCCAGGTGGTCAGGCCCCCCATTGGCCTTCCCCTGTTTGTGTGGGTTGCTGGTAACGAAAAATTTAGGTAGCCCCGCCTATACTGGGATTCCACTGCCCAGGTTTCCTGCATGATGATTACGATATATTTGTCAATAAAGTTTGACCAATCCCTGGAAGTCATCTTGTTCCTAAGACCAGCTACATTCCATGACACTAAAAACTGTCCAACCTGGTCTTTACTTAATTCTCTTGGAGCCTGATCATGCTGTGGATACACATCCCTCTCAGAGATTGTAAGTCCGGGGGTGTCGTTGGACTCAGCAGACCCATGACTCTGCAAACTATCGTTGGGTCCTATGACATCTACTTCTGTTGTTCCTATCGCCCTCCCAGTTAGTTTGTAAGACACTAAACCATGTTTAATTGTATCTTTCACTATTCCCCCCCTGCTAACTGCCTGAGGGTATGTTCTAATCATGTAATGTGATCCCACTGAAGCTTCTTCCAAAGCCGGGACTTTTAGGGCCATTTGTGTGCTAGAAGGTTTGGTATGTGATGATTCCACATAAGTATCACCCTCTGAATAGGGTGAAAATACACTGCTGGTTTTTCCCCGGTTATAACTGGCTACATTAATTCCCCCAGAGGCTGATGTAACACAAAGTGTGATGTATTTACCATGGAAAACCCATGGTCTTTGACTGCTGGGCTGATAGTGTGTGTTCGACCACCCATACCCCATGTAGGCTGTAGTCTTCAGTCGCAATCATCCATACCAGTAAATACATCAAACCTGTTTGCTGTCTCCAGGGGTGTAAAGGGTCTCAAGTGATCCATTCTCCTATTAGCATTTGTATTAAACCTAGGAGGTACAATATTCCACCCAAAGGGATCAGCAACGGGTACTGGGTATTGTGCATATAATTGATGCCTAGTGTTATATGAAGTTGGAAAATAATTATTAGTAAGTAATTGACCACTTTTATAGGTTGGAGGGAACACTAGGGATCTAGGATAAAAATACGTCAGGGCACGGGGGATGATGCAGTTATTGCCATTGCCTGGGGGCCAATTTAGTATAAAATTGACCGCACGCGGGTCTCTAAAATTAACTACAACTACATCTCCCTCAATGTCTTTGCCTCTGCCACCCAGCCATTGAAGTCGGCAAACATGTACTATTTCGCCATTGATGTTATTTGCAATTGGTCTGTATATGCTGAGCCAGTGCATAATTTTATTCTTTAGCTGGGCGAACCCTTCCCTCTTGTTTTTTGCCAATTCGGGGACCCCTGTAAAGACAACCACAAAAGGCACAGCTTCAGGAGGAAGTTCTACTAATGGACCCCTATTCATTGAAACCCCTGCATGCCTAGTGCCTCCCCCCTCCTCTCGTGATTTCCCCATGCGCACCTTCTCCAATCCCCTTGTGGGTTTACTGGCGGAGATTGCAGCTAGTTTGTTTGTCTGCTTTGGGGGAGATGACTTGTGTTGGTTGATGTTTGCTATTTTGGGAGGTTTTGGTGTGACTATGGTCGGTTGGAATGTAACATTAGGGGCAGATGTGGTGGGTAATGTAGCCAAAGTTGGAAGTTGCACAGCCACATTTACCGATGCCTTAGTTGGGCCATCCTTGCTCCTTATTCCCAACTCTATTTCTTTGAGTCCTTCCTCCACCCTGTTTAACCTCTCAATAATTGGTAGGGTGTAAGACCTGATTAGATGTTCAATACTGTCCAGTGTAACGGTAGAATATACTGGTTGCAGCAGGGGTTCAGCAGGACCTACAATTGGTGCACTGGTACTAGCATCCTTATCGATTTGTGGAGATATTAGGGGGACTATCACATTTGGTAATTTATTAGGTGCGACTGTTACAGCCTGATCAGTAATGATGATAGGCTTAGAAGACTTACCGAAGTCGGAATGACTAATCTTTGATTTTTGCCATTCCACCCCCTTACGTCTTCTTTTACAGGGTGGTGGACCATGGACCTTAAGCGGCATTGGCTTTTGTGTCTTACTTTGAACAGATTTACCATGAATAGGAGTTAGGGTGGTCAAATTCTCAGTTATACTAGTTATACTTGTAGGACTGGGGGGGGGGGAATGTGACTCAAAGACTGTTCGGTGGAGACACAAGGTGTAGGTGTACAATCTCTAAGTAAAAGTGGCACACTCTCCAGGGATGTGAAATCATCATTACCACTAAGACTACCTTCGTTTTGGGAGTGGGCATGGGACATGAGATCTGGCGGTATCTTATTCTTCATGCTTTCAACCGAACGACGGCGCTCCGCCCTTCGCTCTGCTAGTGTTGTTTCCTTATCTAGGTCAATGACAACTTTTGTGAAATATCTATCAAGAGTGCCATTGAGTGACCCCCCGGTTTTTCTACAGTGGCTTTCCCAGGGCTTGGAACCATGAAAGACATTTCACTGGAAAGTACAAAAGCTAGGTACCTGACAGTCAATGAAAGGGGATAAGCCCTGCCCGGACTCACTCGGCCTCTGAGGGCCTAAGAGGGCCCGCCCTTTGCCCGGGCTTCGCCCGGCGTTGCCCGCACGCTCCCCGCGACGCGGGGGATGACCGCAGTTATATGCGTCTCCTGGCGCAGAATCTCCGTGGGCGGCTTCCGGCCACAAGGGCTCCCGGTATTTGGAGTCCCAGTAACCAGCTCCAATCACCCGCGTTTTCCCCCCTACAGCGGCCGAGCCCAGATGGAAAAGCTACGGCGGCAGGGGGAGACCGGGTGCAGCAGAGTAGAGCGGCGGCCTCCGGGGCCAGCAAACGGGCTTTAAACAATGCCCCCAATGGTGCAGGTATGTGGCGGGAACACAGAAGAAAGTCACGGTAAGACCCCCACTCCACAGGGGATGACCGCAGTTATATGCGTCTCCTGGCGCGGAATCTCCGTGGGCGGCTTCCGGCCGCAAGGGCTCCCGGTATTTGGAGTCCCAGTAACCAGCTCCAATCACCCGCGTTCTCCCCCCTACAGCGGCCGAGCACAGATGGAAAAGCTACGGCGGCAGGGGGAGACCGGGTGCAGCAGAGTAGAGCGGCGGCCTCCGGGGTCAGCAAGCGGGCTTTAAACAATGCCCCCAATGGTGCAGGTATGTGGCGGGAACACAGAAGAAAGTCACGGTAAGACCCCCACTCCACAGGGGATGACATCAGTTATATGCGTCTCCTGGCGCGGAATCTCCGTGGGCGGCTTCCGGCCACAAGGGCTCCCGGTATTTGGAGTCCCAGTAACCAGCTCCAATCACCCGCGTTCTCCCCCCTACAGCGGCCGAGCACAGATGGAAAAGCTACGGCGGCAGGGGGAGACCGGGTGTAGCAGAGTAGATCGGCGGCCTCCAGGGCAAGCAAGCGGGCTTTAAACAATGCCCCCAATGGTGCAGGTATGTGGCGGGAACACAGAAGAAAGTCACGGTAAGATGGGTGGTGTGGTATATAAATAAATAATACCGGATCTAGGTTTGACTGGACATAGCAATAACAGATAGCTCAATAAATAAGAGTCAAGATTCGAGGTAGTAGGAGTTTGCAGGTTTAATACAGCATAAGGGACAGGAACAGGACAACCTGCACGGGAACAGGATGGCAGCGCTGCCGGGGGCAGGATCAGAATCGGCGTAAGGGAATGGGTAACATTTAATAACAGTGCACCAATATATATACTAAAACAGTTACATTACAATGAATTACAGTAGGCGGAGCAGTGGGTGTGGTCAATAGCAGTCGCGAAAGATAAGGGTGAAAATGGGTGTAACAGGGGCGTATACATAGACATGTGATGTAAACGTAACAGAATATGTCATAAATGGGGCGGAAACATGGAGGGGGCTACCTAAGGAGCCGGGACCTCTAACCTAATGGTGCGCGCAAACTGACAATGACGTGTTACTAGGAGAAGCTGGGGGCTATGAACTCTGTGCTAGGAGCAGAGACTGAAGTCTGGAGAGTCAGGGCGACATGTACCTAAACATTATCTAGTATCTGATGTTTGGAGAACATGTTGATAGAAACTAAAAGTTATCGGGGTAAAGGCTAACAGACTCTAAGAATGGTGCATGCATTATTCCACATGTAGTGCGTGATGAAGAATATTAAATGACCATTAAATGCAGTATTTCTCTTACATGGAGACGTAAAGGCTAGACAATGACGGAAACTATTGATGCGATTCAGTAGCTTAGGAATGCAGAGAAGGAGGGCTGGACTGATAACTAGAATCATAACATACTCTTGGCAGACTCAGAGGCAGAGCCAGGCTGAGCCGGGCACTGTGAGGCAGGAAGTAAGTGAAGGGTCGAGGATACAGGTGGGGGCTGTATCGCTCCTCAGCGAGGACTCAGAAGACAGGAGCTGAATCTGGTGTCCGGGCCCTTTTGAGGCCTAGAAACGGGGACTTTACAATAAAATAACGTGTACACTGAGAAACGTGGCAACGTAACTTTACATAGGCCTGATACTCGTAGCTTTCACGAGAACTGGAAACTGGCATACTAGAGATGGACACAACTGTAATTGCGTCTTTAATCAAACATGGGGAATACATATGCATATTTAATCATGCACACATAACATAAGATGGAGGACACGTAGGGACACAGAACATGGCAAAATTTACTTTTCCACATTCCCTCCTTGTCACTACGTTTCCATCAGGAAACATCAATATTCATGATACCATCTATCATTTCATACAGTATCATTTGCTCGTCTCGAATTTTCTTGGAACGGGATTTAGGACGGGACTTGGGACTAGGAATACAAGATGTAGCACAAATGCCGCAAATCGCAGGGCCACATTGTAAACAGAGGCAGCAACTGAATATGATCGCTACTGTAATACCCAGAAATGACAATACTTTCCATCCCCAGGCGGAAATTATATTCCAGAACCAACCGGACCATGTCCAGGTGCCTGGATCTTGGTGTAACATATGGGCAATTTTATGGAGTCTGGTAATAGCTGAATAAACAGACGGTGCGTTATTAGGAATGAAAATGCAGCAACTAGATCCGATGACTCTACATGCCCCGCCCCTATCGGCCAGTATGACGTTAACGTGGACCATGCTCCACACGAACCATTATGTGAAAATGGATAAGGAAAGAGTGGCAGAACTCCCTTCGGTGTCTGGAAAGGGGGGAGTCGACCACACACCCAACAATTTGTGGCATTGCTGGTCTGGTGTGAATAATGTAACATGCGGATAAAAGAATTATTACGCATAGCAAGACGATAAGAAAGTTCATGAGGAGGCAGATCACTAAACGTGTGCTCTACTGTAACATTAGCAGACTTATTTACATGAGAAACTGAAAAACACAAATAAAATGCATAACTGGTGCAGGAAATCATAATGCTAAAATATAGCAGAAAACATAAAATAATAGTGCAACTTCTAGAGTTCTCACTAACTCTCTCTCTGTGGGGGTCTATTATATACATGTCAGAAACCGGTCTAACCGTTTCACCTAGGGGAGGACTTAGACAATCAAACTGGCTGACTTATTTTACTAGACCTTAGTTTAAGCTTATACTCCTGCTGCGGAGTTTTCTCTAACAGGGAAGGGTTCGTAGCAATGTCTTTTGCGGGACAGTCCTTAAGAATAGTACTTTGGCAGTCTTTAAGATCCTCGGAAATGTTCTTTGAAACAGGTTTCAATCCAAAAAATCTTTTCACATGAGACAGATGCACCCAGCCCTTCCTGCCTTCCAGCTTGACGGCAGTACGGGTGGCCAGGAGGACCTGTCGGGGTTCCTTCCAGCGAGGCTCCAGCGGACTTGAACGATCAAAATTTCGGACAAGAACCATGGATCCGGGAACGATTTCATGCGGTGCCACCTCGGTATTGTCTGGAAATGCGGCAGCAACCTGTGAACGACAAGAGTTGAGGGCAGACATCAAGGAAGCTAGGTAATCTGTCAGCATATTACTTGAAACATCGGTAATACTTCGGGGTCTAGGTGTACCCCACATGTTAGGGGGGCGGCCGAATACGACCTCATAAGGGGACAGACCTGATCTGGAATGTGCGACCATGCGCATATAAAATAAGGCAACTGGCAGAGCTACTAGCCAGTCCACACCTTTCTCTTTACATACTTTTGCAATTCGGATTTTCAGGGTCTGATTATGTCTCTCTACGAGACCGGCTGCTTCTGGATGGCGTACACAATGGAACTTCCACTGGTACCCTAACAACAGGGAAATATGTTTCATAAGCTCGGATGAGAATGGCTGGCCGTTATCAGAATATACGACTCTAGGGAGTCCATAACGGGGGAAGAATTCACGAACCAACTGCTTGGCAGTGGTCGCGGCTGTGTAATCTGGGACTGGATATGCTTCTGTCCACCTGGACAAAGCGCATACCACTACAAGGACATACTTGAAACCTCGACATCGCTCCATCTGAATATAATCCATTTGGAGGACTTCAAAAGGGTGGTCAGGGGGCTGGAAACCACCTTGTTCCACCGGGACACTTTTACCTGGATTAAACTGACAACATATCATACAGGTACGGACTTTCTGCTTGGCTGCAGCTCGTAAATGCTTGTTGAACCAAATGTTCTGGATACTATCTAACATAGCTTTTTCTCCTAAATGTGCTGGACTATGTGCGGTATTGATAATGACTTGAACCATGGAATCGGGGAGAAACCATGTGGCTTTACCCTTCGTTACCCATCCCTGATCTGTCTGGACCCCTCCTTGTTCGGACCATTTCTTGATTTCATCGGGAGTAGCATGTAACTGAATATCTATGACATCTTGAGTGGGGTCCTTAACTGTCATACATGTAGTCAGATCTGGAGTGTATGTCGGTGTCTTGTTAACTGGAATGTCCTGTGTCTGTGCTGTAAGCTTGGCTGTGCGATCTGCTAGATCATTACCTTGAGAAATAGTGTCAGTAACTTTCGTATGTGCTTTGCACTTCATGATAGCAATGGATGTCGGTAAGTGTATGGCATCTAACAGAGCTTGAATAAGGAGACCATGCTGAATCTTGGTTCCATGAGAAGTCATGAAACCTCTCTCCTGCCAGAGCACTCCAAAGTCGTGTACGACTCCAAATGCATAACGTGAATCTGTGTAAACATTAACTTTCAGGTTCTTGGCGTGTATGCAGGCTTGTGTCAGAGCAACTAGCTCTGCTGCTTGAGCAGACAGGGTGTCAATACGATGTGTTTCAATAACTTCAGTGTCAGTAGTCACTGCATACGCGGCTACTAGTTCTCCTGTACTTGTTCTCATACATGAACCATCCACATAAAGTGTCAGGTCGGGATCTGGTAATGGAATATCTGTCAGATCTTGTCTTGGCTTTGTCATAATGTTAACTACTTCCACACAGTCGTGTGTGGCAGGATTTGAAGTAACTGACGGTAACAGTGTAGCAGGATTTAAAACGTTGCAGCGTCTGATTTCTATGTGTGGCTGGAACAGTGTCAGTTCATAACCTGTTAAACGTGCAATTGTCAAGTGCTGAGTCTGTGTTCGGTTTAAAAGAACCTCCACGGAGTGTGGAGCTTGTACTGTCAAGGAATGTCCTAATACTATGGAATCACTTTGTCTGATAGCTAGTGCTGTGGCTGCAACTGACTTGAGGCACGCAGGCAGAGCCTGGGCTACAGGATCTAATGTGCTCGAAAAATAAGCACAGGGCTTGTATTGTCCTGCTTGATCTTGTGTGAGAACAGATAATGCTGTACCTTCCCGTTCTGTGACGAAAAGTGTAAAAGGCTTACTGTAGTTCGGTGTAGCTAGAACTGGAGCTTGGCATAGAGCTTTCTTTAACTCATTAAAACTAAGTGTATGTTCAGATGTCCAAGGGAGGACAGTCGATACGGCTGCCTCCTGTGTCGTTAACTGTATCAGTGGTTTAGCTAGAAATGCATACTGAGGAATCCATTGTCTGCAGTAAGAAGTGAGGCCGATAAAAGCACGTACCTCCTTCTGGGTCTTGGGCTGAGGAAGACTCGCTATTAACTGGATACGGTCAGGTGTCAACTGCCTACCCCTCTTGGACAGTAAGTGGCCTAAGTAGATCACTTGCTGGACACAGAATTGAAGCTTAGAAGGGGACACCTTGTGCCCCATCTCGGCAAGGAAATACAAGACTGTAAGGGATGCTCGCTCGCAAGCACGTTCAGAACGGGCTGTGATCAGTAGATCATCGACATACTGGAGCAGGGCAGTGTCAGTTGGCATGTGAATATTGTCTAGTTGTCTCTTAAGTGCTTGACTGTAAATACTTGGACTTTCTGTGAAACCTTGAGGAGCGCGTGTGAACATATAGCTCCTTCCATTTAAACAAAATCCGAAAAGGAACTGGCTGTCTGGATGAATGGGGACACTAAAAAATGCGTTCTTGAGGTCTATGACTGAAAAAAATGAGGCTTCAGAATCAATGGCTGTCAATAGGGAAGAAATATCTGGGACGACTGGGTACTGGGGAATAATACATTTATTAAGTTCTCGTAGGTCAATCACTAATCGATATACTGGGGGTGCATTTGGATCAGTACGTTTCATGACTGGAATGATCGGAGAATTACATACATTGGAGTCAGTTTCTACAACTACTCCTTGAGCGATGAGCTCGTCAATAATTTTGGATAAGGCTGTTACAGCCTCAGGTGGCAGTCTGTACTGTCTGATTCGTGGTAACACTACACCTGGTTTGAGAGTCACACAATGGGGTGTGATTTGCAGATAACCTACATCAGTTGGACCTTGTGCCCATAGATGCTGCGGAACATTAGACAATCTCGGATCAAAATCTCGTAATACATAGTGACCCTTGAAGTCACGTAGGAACAATCGTATTCCCTCGGGGGAGCAGCATATGACTGCACCTAATTCTTTCAGTGTTTTAATGCCTAACAGATTTTCTGGACATGACTTCGTAAGTAACAGATCAGTAGTGCGGGACAATGGACCTACTTCTAGAGTAACTGGCTTAGATATCTCGTTTACAATAGGCTTTCCTGAAAATCCAAGGGAAACATTTCTAGAGCCTGAGAGCGGAGCCCCTGGAACTTCGGCGTGACTAATGGTGGTCCTACTTGCCCCTGTATCAATCAAAAACTTTCTGTCTTTCCCTAGTACTTGACTATGAACATAGGGACCCTCTTGATCTACAGGAATCTCGATGAGAGGCAAGCCTACCTCCCTCTCTAGGCTGTTTCATGAATATGGCTGATACTCTGGATACTCGGATTGTGCATACTGGTACATCTGCTGTGTAACATGCTGTGTTGCAGCAATAGGCTGCGGTGCTGGAACTGTCTGTTGTGCATTCTGTGGCTGAGAAGTCTGTGAAACTTGTTCTTGTCTAGGCGGACGTGGTCTTTCTTTAGTCTTACCAGTAGCTATGTTGTGTTTCAGAACTGCACACTCGTTTATGTAATGACCTGGCTGTTTACAATAATTGCATGTCCCTTTAACGGGAACTGCAGGATGACTGGCTTGATTCGTACCCCTCTTCTGACTGTCTTGTGGAATAGATTGTGCAACTAGTACTTTCATTTTCGTGTCTTTCATACGTTTTCTTTCATGATCTTGCTCTTCTCTGATTCTATTCTGGTGGTATTGGAGCATTTGTAACATCTGGGACGGGGTATTAGCTTGCCAGGTACTTTCGACTTTCAAAACTCGATTCTTAACTTGTGGACTTGAATTCTCGACTAATTTAGTAACAAAAAGATGAGGGTATGACTCGCTACTTGTCTTGAGGCCACTGTTTATACTAAAACATTTTTCGAATCTAGAATAAAAATCACTAGTGTCTTCATCTTGTTTCTGTTTACAGGCTGAGATTGCATCCCAGTCTTCCTTTTTAGTGGCTAATAATCTTGGCAAAACTTGTATTAACAGTTCTGGTAATTCTTTACATTTCTCTCCTAGACCGGTACCTGGTACTCGTATCTTATCTTCAGCTTCTAGAACTGCCCAATCGATCTTTTTCTCTCCCACCTCCCAATCTTTTTCCTTGAGTTTCTCGTATACCCCTGCGGGCAACAGGACCTTTAACATTTTAATTATATCTGGATACGTGTATTCTCCCATACGGAGCATGTCTTTTAATTCTCGGTGGAACCCTGCTGGATCTTTATCATGACAGGGAATTAACTTTTTCATCTCTAAGAGTTCCATCTTTGTAATCGGAGTGTAAACAAACACTCGTTGCATTTCACCATCTGTTGTCCTAACTGGGTGTACTTCTCGTAACGGATTCTGTCTGTCTATGTAAAAGGGTTTACTTTCTGGAGGTGAGACATGAACAAAATGCGGGTTCAGAAACGTTCTATATTTGTGGCGCTGTTCTAGAATGACACTAATTAAATCGGTACCTAAACCTTTCCATCTATACTGGAGTAACTCGTTCAGGACATCATGTAACGGACCTGGATCAGAATGTTGACCCTCATACAGAGTAATGAGGTGCTGGATCATATACATACCCACCAGTCGTTGCTCGGCTGGAGGCAGTTTCAGAAACATTTGTGCCACTATTTCGTCTGGAAAAGTGGTAGAATCAGTAATCCATCGGACTGCTGATCGGGCTAGTTCTTGTTCATGCATAGTACTTAACTCACTGTAACCGATTCGTGATTTCAGAATGTGATCGGTAGCTTGAAATACTTGTTCCAGAGAACCTTGTTCTGGTGCTGGATGATGTAAAACTGACTTGTGTTCTAGGCGCAAATGGCGATCTGGAAATCTAGATTTTCCTACATACGCTATTCTAGCGGGATTCTCGTCCTCTACCTCTTCAGTAGAGTCATTTTCTTTCTCGTTTACTTGTGCTGCTTTACGTTGTTCGTGTAACTTTAGTATTTCCTTACGAATTTTCTTGTACATACTCTCTATACTACTGATAGTCTTGTGTTTACCCTCGGCTATATTATCACTCCACCTTGTCAGGATTTTCATTTCGGCCGGATCTTTAGTCGGGGAATCTTGTTCTCTTATTAGACAATTAATCAGGAACTTTAATAACATGAGCTGGATCTCAGCTTTCCTTTGAGACATGGCTTCGCCAATACTTTCTGGATCATCCCCTGTACGGATGAAACGATATATTCTGTCTAGATCTCCTTTCATATCTGGTAGGGTGTCTAAATACCCGGTCACCCGTCTTACACGGATGGAATATATTACTGTACTATCATCACCTGCAACTGGATCATAGCGGCATTCAGTGAGAGCTCGTCGGATTTCTGCAACGGACTTAAATTTGGGCGTACGCTGTAACGCACATTCATGTAACTCGGCCAACGTTCTACGTTGGTGCGGTGGCGGGGTACCAGGAGGACCTCCTCCTGCGGCTCCTAAACTGGAATCGTCGACTGATACTCTTCGTACTAGCGTGGCGGGAAATTGTAATGTAGGCTGGACCGGGGGTACCGTAGCAGGTACTCCGGTGACTGGAGGAGCAGGATTTACATTATTTACAGGAGCTGGCGGAACAGGATTTGCATATTCTGGGACTGTGTCGTCCAAATAGGACGAGATGAAAATATCAGCTGCGGTCGGTTTGTGACGTAGCTTAGTCGGAACTAGTGGTAGCGGAAAATTACTGGATGCCTCCGGGGTCGCTTTTGGCAAGCCCTCGGCAAGAAGAGGATACATACCCTTGATGAGGGCATGCCTCTGTCTGTCTGACTGTTCTGTTTTAACTCGTTCACCTATCTCGATTAGTTCCCTTTCTTGTGCTCGTTCTAAGGATTCTCTACTTAGTTCTGACTTTCTGATTTCTTTTTCGGTTCTTTTATGAGATTCTTTGCGCCATAACTCGATGGCATCTTTCTGTGATTGTCTGGCTTTCTTTTTCCATAATGCTTCTTCTACTCTCATGATGCACTCGGCATCCCATGTACCCGATACGGGCCATCTATACTTTTCTTCTAACTGTTTGGTATACTCTACCCATAAATCTAGATATAATATGGCACTTATGCCATGCTTTTGATACATAAAATGACCTGGACTGTCCCTAGGCGGGACAGGAACTGCTGCTTCTAGCAGACCTTTTCTGGTTCTTAACTGACGTAGTCTGGAAAATAACGGCATGACTGAACTGTTGATCTAGACACAATACAATACACAATGAACACGATAATTACTCCACATTCATACCACGACATTAAAAATACATGAAGAACATTTAAAATAACAGTTCGAACAGAATACTACCTGGAATACTGAAAACAGAATACATGAATTTCTCGAGAACAGAACTGACTAGAACAGAAACTAGATGTACTGCTAAAACAGTACGAAACTTACCGGTCTCATAAAGAGACACGTCAGGACCCGCATCCACCGAAGTGGACACTTCGTTTTGGGTCTGTGTACCACCAACCCACGGACCAGAGTCAATTAGATTGACCCTGTCTAGATACTACCCCAGCAATGGTACTCACCGGGCAGCAAGAACGGAAGGCCTCGGACTGGACTGGACTGCTTCGACGCCGGACGGACGAACTTCGGACTTCTGTTACGGGTGGGCCTCCGGATACCTCGGACCTTGGACTCTCGGCTTGGGCTCTGGTCGGGACTCGCCGCGTTCCTCCACCGCCTCGTCTGGATGCTGGACCGCCACCTCCGTCTCCTCCGTGGGCCTGAGGGATACTTGAAGCAGAAATATCTGCACGTGCACGGTATGGTTCCGTCACGGCTGCAGAGGGTCAGGGGGCCGGCGTGGCTTCACCGGCGCGTGGGGAAAGGGCAAGTCCCTATTCGGGCGCCATTATGTGGTATATAAATAAATAATACCGGATCTAGGTTTGACTGGACATAGCAATAACAGATAGCTCAATAAATAAGAGTCAAGATTCGAGGTAGTAGGAGTTTGCAGGTTTAATACAGCATAAGGGACAGGAACAGGACAACCTGCACGGGAACAGGATGGCAGCGCTGCCGGGGGCAGGATCAGAATCGGCGTAAGGGAATGGGTAACATTTAATAACAGTGCACCAATATATATACTAAAACAGTTACATTACAATGAATTACAGTAGGCGGAGCAGTGGGTGTGGTCAATAGCAGTCGCGAAAGATAAGGGTGAAAATGGGTGTAACAGGGGCGTATACATAGACATGTGATGTAAACGTAACAGAATATGTCATAAATGGGGCGGAAACATGGAGGGGGCTACCTAAGGAGCCGGGACCTCTAACCTAATGGTGCGCGCAAACTGACAATGACGTGTTACTAGGAGAAGCTGGGGGCTATGAACTCTGTGCTAGGAGCAGAGACTGAAGTCTGGAGAGTCAGGGCGACATGTACCTAAACATTATCTAGTATCTGATGTTTGGAGAACATGTTGATAGAAACTAAAAGTTATCGGGGTAAAGGCTAACAGACTCTAAGAATGGTGCATGCATTATTCCACATGTAGTGCGTGATGAAGAATATTAAATGACCATTAAATGCAGTATTTCTCTTACATGGAGACGTAAAGGCTAGACAATGACGGAAACTATTGATGCGATTCAGTAGCTTAGGAATGCAGAGAAGGAGGGCTGGACTGATAACTAGAATCATAACATACTCTTGGCAGACTCAGAGGCAGAGCCAGGCTGAGCCGGGCACTGTGAGGCAGGAAGTAAGTGAAGGGTCGAGGATACAGGTGGGGGCTGTATCGCTCCTCAGCGAGGACTCAGAAGACAGGAGCTGAATCTGGTGTCCGGGCCCTTTTGAGGCCTAGAAACGGGGACTTTACAATAAAATAACGTGTACACTGAGAAACGTGGCAACGTAACTTTACATAGGCCTGATACTCGTAGCTTTCACGAGAACTGGAAACTGGCATACTAGAGATGGACACAACTGTAATTGCGTCTTTAATCAAACATGGGGAATACATATGCATATTTAATCATGCACACATAACATAAGATGGAGGACACGTAGGGACACAGAACATGGCAAAATTTACTTTTCCACAGTGGGCAAGTGGGTAATGTTACTATAGGTGAGAAGCCGGGGCCAGGTGTTTCCCGTTCCACCCGTTCCACCTCGTGAAGGACCTATGGTATCAGATCATGGCAGATTTTTTCCGCTTCCAAGGAAAGCCTCCTCTCAGTCAGGGCTATCTCCTTAGAGATGACATTAGCTGCCCTGATTAAAAATGAGTCTATGGTAGTTACAGTATCGCCCCCTGGTGCCCCAACAGTCATTTCCTTGTGCCCATTGTTGTGGGTGTACGGTGAAAACTAAGGTATACAGGGAAATAATAGGTAAATACTGCCTCACGATAGGTCTGGGAGCCTTACAACAATTAGATTACTAGATAGCCTGTCCCTGCAATAGGTTAACATCATATATGAATGGGTTGCACACCACATATTTACGCTGATTTACAAAATTCATCCAATTGAATTGTCCTTCAAACTTTCATGTGCGTGTACATTGGCAACGTGCTCAGCCCAAACTGCATGTATTGAACTAAACCACATTCTAATTGGAACAACTCTGGGTCCCAAACCAATGGCGCAGCCAAAAGCTGCATACAGCAGTCTGTTTTCTCTTCTCCTCTCTTCATTTCTTTATACTCCGTTTTGACGCTTAGATTATCCAGGTACACATTTTATAACATTATCACAATCCGCATGCAAGGAAAAAAGCCATTTCCCAGGTTTCTTGTGTTTACGTTGGGCCTTCCTAACCTCCTTCACGTACTAGAGCCAGATTTAAAAAAAGCAGTTTATTCACACCCCAATGCATTTCAAGCCACTCTGGCTCTTCGTCAGGGGTAACTGAAAATTACAATATACATATACATTAATAAGGAGTCCACAATTCTCCATGCAAATTTTTTTATTATAAATTGCACCTACTGTAACTGTCACTTACGTGCGTAAACTGTAATGTTTACATCAATCGCGCTTTCGTGCTAAAAACCTTTAGGCCTCCAAGCAATCTCAATCGCTTTCCTTGTGTATTGTTGCGCATGATCTATATTTACTGTTCGTTTACCTGCATGCATAGCACCTCTTTGATCCCACCCCACTGACTCCGCCAACAACGGTACAAAAACCTTCCTTCAATATTTTCTTTCCACCACAATTCCCCCTCTTCTTAATCGTAACCACACCCTCCTCTGTGTTTATCACTGGCCTAAATGACACTTCCTTCCAACCCAACCCTCCATACACTTCCAATTTCACTTTTAAAAAACTACCTGTCACCATACTACCATAGTTTACCCTCCCATGCTGTGCTTTCCTTCCATATCCCTAACATACCTGCTAACAATCCATTGTCCTGCTAACGATCCGTTATCCTCCGCCCCCACTCGCAAAAGGAATAGTCCTTTGCTCCACGGTCACCGGGTTAAAAACCCTGTTTCTGCCCCTCCTCTCCAGTACCCCCCCACACTTTCCCATTTGATTACCACTTTTACCTTTCACAACCCCCCCCATTAACTTTTGGAACTCCAACTCCCATAATGTGGGCTTTCCCTCGATCACATTACCCGGTGCCCATGATGTATGCATACTATTATAATTGTTGTTTAAGCAGGGCTCTAGAGCAAACAAGGGAGTCACTCACTCAGCTTACAGAAGGCTGCCATCAGGGTACTTCACCAGAGAGATTTAGAAAAGAAAAGAAAGGAAAACAGAACCTTTGTCCTTAGGATGAACCAAGAGACGTAGCCCAGCCTCTCTAGGCCTCTGATGGATGCAGACAGACCCACTCTTGGCCTAGTCTTGTGCCGAACATGTGTAGCAGGGGCCTGGACCAGCTGATATGCGCCTCTGGGCGTGATGCTGCACCGTAGTGTGGGCAGAGGCAATGTCACAACAGACTCGGCGGCTGCCCGAGGCCACCCTGTGGCCATCAGGAGGGCGGGCTAGTAGTCCCAGAGGACTTCCCCCGCCCCCGCTCTACTCCGGTCAGCCACTCCTCCCCCGGGCAGGTGGTGCCCGGCTGGAGGGTGGGCCGGCCTGTGATGTGCGTCCGGGGCGGCAAGCATGCCATTTTACTAGCCTCTTTGCTGCTCCGGACGTCGCGCGTCGGGTCACGGGACACGATTTTAGCGGTGAGTTCAGGCCTGATGGCATCATGGCATTGTCCCCCTCCGCCTACTCCCTCTTCGCAGAGGTCGAGCCGGGCTAGCTAAACGACGGGCCGCTGTGGAGGCGCGGGTTGTGGAGCAGTGTCGTGAGTCGTCGCAGCCGACCTCGTGGTCGTGTTTGCAGCGACCGAACACGCCGAGTCGGCCCGTTGCATTCGAGCCAGGTGTCCTTAGTCATCGCGGGCGAGCGGGTGCCCTGCGAGTATTCTACCAGGCGCCTCAGGGCCCGCTCCCCAGGCATTAGACCGATTGAATAGGCGGGTAATCAGGCAGGCAGAGTTTGGGTGGTCTGGGGCTTGCCGTGGGTTGATGGTAGCCTGGGTGCCCTGCTTGGCACGTCTATCTGTGTGGGCATGAAGGTGGTTCAGCTCTGAGGAGCCAATGCCAGTGCCTTTCCCTTCCGGTCAGCATCCCCAGGGCGTCTCATGGCGTAGAATGCGGGAGCGGCTTGGGGGGGCGGTGACCGGGTGCCGTGATCAGGCAGTGTGTCCAAGTCTGTAGCTTTGGGTTCGAGTCCAGTCATCGCTTAGACGGAGGTTCAAATGAAAACAATATACTAATTGAATTTAACCCACCCGGCAGTCCCAGACCCACGTGGGGCGGGCCTTAGGCTGTCTTTAGGGTACCTTCTCGGGGGGCGCTGCCTTCTGGTCCAAGGATGGTGGTGGCGGCGGTGCCTCCGCGGGTCAGGCGTGCGGGAGGGGTAGCAAACGCAGGCACGGCTGTCTTGCATATGCATAGTTCATGCTAACGTAGAATGATTGCAGTTGCCCGCAACCGCACGAGGTTTGGGTGGTTAACTGTTTCCGCGGGGCGGGGCTGTTTGCACTACGGCGGGTCTAGCTGCAACATCTAGCCCCAGATTAGCGGCTGAAACAGCTCAGTTGGGAGAGCGTTAGACCGAAGATCTAAATGTTCCTGGTCCGATCCCGGGTTTTGGCTGATACCTTTTCTTGACTGAAACATCAGCATTAACACGTTTAGAAACTTGAGAAAGGAAACGTTTAATTAACAACATGTACCTTTTGATTTTCTGTCCCTCCTCCCCATTTTCATGCACCAAGTACAATTTGGGTTGTATCATTTGTTCATCTACAGTGCTGCTAAAACTGTACTAAACCCTGTTTCTCCAAATTTTGATAAACATGATGCCCCTGGCACTTTCTATGGATGTATTGAGTGTCCTTTTTTTCCTGCAGATAATGCTTTTTGCATATCGTGTCTAATTGTTCTATCACTTATACCTGTTGGGATACTATATATTTTGCTACTTCCTATCCCAATCCCGACGTGGTTGAAGGGTCCATACTCCTGTTGTATACACAACAGCGCAAGGGGAGACATGCACCAATTGTAGAACAGCAAACTATTTCGCTTCAGTGTGCAGGAAAAAGTCACAGCCAAAAGAGGGGGCACCACCCGGACAAGAGCGAAGAATGGTCCACCAGCTGTCAAAAGTCTCTCTGGCATCCTCACCAGGGAGAAAAGGGAGGGAACAGGCCGTTTATGAAGAGGATGAGCCATCATCTGACGAAGAAGTGGAGACATATCTAGAGCCATTCACCCAAGCCCTGGAGAAACGAAGACGACCGCAACCCCGATGCACGGTGAAGATAGCTGGATCGGAAGTCAGCGCGGTGATCAACACGGGCGCATCAGCTACCATAATGGCCATCCAACAATGCAACAAGCTAAGACCCAAGCCAGAACTCCGACCGTCCAAAACAAGAACCTTTGTATACGGGAGTGACATGCGTTGCCCCTCCGAGGGAAGATGACCATTCCAGTGCGGTCAGGAGACACCGAAATCACAGTAGACATCCACGTTATCAACCTGGTGATGTTTGCCAGAAGCATGCAAGAGGACCAGACCAAAGGCTTGCTCAAACAATTCGAGGGCCTGTTCCAAGGGCTAGGGCGGATCAAGAAGGCACCCGTAAGACTGCACTTAGACCTGACAGTCAAGCCAATGGCCCTGAGGCACAGGAGGATTCCTTTCCACCTCCGACCGCCGGTGGAAGACGAGCTGCGGAAGCTAGAAGACCAAGGGGTCATAGAAAAGGACTCTGGGCCCACGCCTTGGGTGTCCCCCATGGTGATCGCCGAGAAACCCCGCCAGCCAGGGTAGATAAGACTTTGCATTGACATGCGCCTCCCCAATGAAGCCATTCGGCAGGAACGTCATCTAACACGAACAATGGATGACATTGTGGCCGACCTAAATGGGTCCAGATGGTTTTCAAAATTAGACCTGAATGCTGGTTCCTTCAGCTGGAGCTTGCAAAGGAGAGCCAATATATAACCACATTTAGCACGCACCTAGAACTCGGAGATATAAACGCCTGAACTTCAGCATATCCTCAGCCGTCAAAATGTTCCAAAACACGATCAAAGAGATCCTGGTCGGGCTGCCTGGCGTGCTGAATGTGAGTGACGGTATCCTCATCCACTCGCAAACAGGGGAAGAATACTACAAACAAGTAATGCCTGCTATTCCAGCAGTGAATAGAGTTTTTCGACTACACTTTCACGCAGGACGGGGTACAATTCGACCCCTGGAAATCTCAGGCCATCAAGACTGCACCGGCACCTCTAACTGTAGCCGAAGTCCGTAGCTTCCTGGTTATGGCCACATACTGCGGCCTATTCATTCCCGACCTGGCCACCATCGCAGCGCCCCTCCTAAACGCAATCAGATGCCAGGTGGCAGTGGGGCAAGGTCGAAGTGTCAGCATTCCAGGCGCTTAAGAACACCCTCCTCGACCACACCACGTTGGAGTACTTTGACCCCATCAGATGGACCAAGATACTCAAAGATGCCAGCCCTGTAGGGCTAGGAGCCGTTCTCACCCAGGAGCAGGATCCTGGACGATGGGCCGCCTTCGCATATGCCAGCACAGAGCTCTCTCCAACAGAAAAACGGATCACTGACAGAATATCGACTGTTAAAATATCGACAGTCAAAATATCGAGGTAAAAATATAGAATGCCAGAATATCGACCTCCTATCTACAAACAGGTAAGTACAAAAATATCGACTCCAAAATATCGATAGGAAAAAATATAGACAGTCAAAATATCGATTTTTTAAAAATATCTTAAAAGTAATTTTAAAGTACTATAGTAATAAATATAAATATAACTATTTTAAACATACTTAAAATACTTAAATAAACTTAAAATTAATAAATAATTATTGTAACTTAATTTTTTTTTTTTAAAACATATATATATATATATATTACATACTGGCGGTCGCCAGTAGGTATATATAGTTAGGATTTTTTCCCTATGGGATTTTTGAAAATTCTATGTCTAATAACTTTGGCGTTTGTGGACGGAATTGGCTGAAATTTTCAGGAAAATGGAACATTTTCTTTCTGAGCAGCCCTTGAAAATTTGGGGGGGTTCGTCAAGGGGGGGCTGAGAAAAAAGGGGGGTCCCAAAACGCGTGTTTCCAATGTTAATTTCCATAGGGCGGTTGGCCTCACTTTTAGCCCGAACGGCTGAATGGATTTGCACGAAACTTGGCAAAATTGTAGGGACTGTTAGCCCGATGTGCCTTTGCTAGGTCTCAATATATGTGCTCCAGTGGATTTTGAGAAATTAACGTTTAAAAAAAGATATATATCTGTAAGCGCGCTCCGGGCAGCGCTCCGGTTCGCGTACTTTACGCGTAACGGAACTTCGCGAAGCGAAGCTGATTGGCTCTCCGGTGTCTGTCAACATTCTAAACAGTCCGGAGCGGCCGCCATCTTGTCTCTCGGTAGGATCGAGAGACAAGAGGAGGCCAAAACAAAGGGGGAAATTACCATAAGGGGGCATAGTAGATCCTCCCTGACCCCCTAGGTTTGATGTGGAGGCTTTAAAAGGGCCCCGCAGGGCAAAAAAAAAAAAAAAAATTGTTTTTTGCGTGGGGAGAGCCCGGTTCGCGAACCGGGAAGCGTACTGGGGAGCGTACTATGAGGAAAAAAAGAATGATAGACTTTTAAAATATTGTATGTTTATTGATTGTTTGTTTTGTTGTTTTTTTTTTTTTTTTTTTTAAGTAGCAATATGTAGGTACCAATGCAGAGTCAAAAAATTAATATACACCGTCTCCTTTGTAGATATCTTGCATGTTGTTTCAGAAGTTATTGTGGAATATGGAATCCATATCATAGTCTGTCAGGAAAGCAGAAAGAACATGGAGGCAGGAGATGAAAAAGAGTTGTTAAATACACATTGGAGATAATATAGTTGGAGAAAGGAAGTAACTATGAGCAAAATTACTATGTAACATAAAAAAGTTGCACAGTATACTATAAGTCTGACTTTACATTATAATCAATTAGGTACTAGTTTATGAATTACATATAAAAATGATTAAAGTCTCGAACAATTTTTGATTATTAAATAATTTTATTTTTGTGATTCTTTTTCCAAATTTAACAGAACATTTAACAACAAATTGTCGGAAATGTCCTCATTTTCAATCAGCGAATCTACTGCATCTACACATTGAACTAATTCATGGTCCCGTGATTCATCCATGAAATCTGAGTCATCATTGTCCTCAATAACTTTTTCTGTGTTGTTCTCCAGAACAATTTTGAAGGAAATAATCTGCTCTCCTTCCATTTTCTTGCTGTAATTTGCATAAAAAATAAATATATCAGTAGAGATAGGGCACTGTTGGGTTTAAGTTCAGACAGGTACTTGTGAGTTTATAACAGAGAAGTTATCTATGGGCACTGTATGGTTTCAGGCGTGAAGTAGTACTATTAAAAAGTGCCTGTGAAGAAGTCTAAGTAATTTCATAATTATAGCACAGAAACCTAAATCAATCCATAATTATAATAAACAAGCCTTTCTCAATGTCTAACTCTTACAGAGGGACAGTATATAACTATCTGAAAATGTTTTCCCAAATTAATTTAAAGTGCATAACATAGTTCTCCTTTCAAATTTATAAAATAACATCTTACCTATTAAAAACAAGTTTAAGTTGTCAGTGAAAATGCACTTGCAATGTACTTCAGGAAGTAGTAGTCAAAATGGCTGTGTTTCTCTCTCTTTCTTTATATATATTCAGGTACATAACCAATCAAATGTCAGGTAATAAAAGTAGAAAATGAAAGTAACATTTTCATTGGTTGTCAATTCCAACACTTCAGATGTGTTTTGTGAAGTAATTTACCTCAGGGTATTTAGAGAGGTCTACAGGCTAAATGGCTAAATGGAATTTCAATCAAATTTGTGAAAATGGTAGGGATTGGTATGTAGTATGAGCTAATCTATATTTGGTGAGAGTGTCTCCAGTCGTTTTTCTGTAAATTACTTTCCCACCTTTTTTGATGGTGCGCTTCCCGGGGAGCGCCCCGGTACGCGAACTGGCGAGCGCCCCGGTACGCGAACCTTAAGCGTTACGGGAGTCCACCATTTTGTGTTTCGGTCGACTTAAGATACAAGATGGAGGGCAAATAATGTTCAGAATGGGTAGAAGGGGGCACGGTAGACTTATCTTGACCCCCTAGGTTTTCTGAGGGTGGCTGAGGAGGCTTATATGTGCGAAAAAAACATTTTTTTTTTAAATTTCGCGAGGTTCGCTTCCGGTTCGCGTACCGGGTAGCGCCCCGGGGAGCGTACTTTGTTGAAAATTAATGAAAAAAGTTAGAGAAAAATAATAATTGTGAGTGATCAGATGTAGGGTAGCTCTGAGAAGAGCTTTTGGGTTTATGGTACATTTAGGTACTTATAAGTAGGTACCAATGCACAGTCTTAAATTCAGAATGAAAACTCTGTTGCCCTCATCTGAGAAGTGAACTCCATCTCCTCTGTAGATATCTTGCATGTAGTAACGCAAGTTATTAATGTACATGGAGCCCATTCCATGGTCTCTCATGTAAGCTGAAACAGATTTGTTTACATGCTTCCTCGACTTCTCAATTTGTGGACAAAATTGGTTCGACCACCTCCATTTCTGTCTTTGGCATATATTTGAATATACCAAGGCAGTCTGAGGAAAAAGTGCCATTAATTGCTCAAAGGTGTCCTTTAAAAGCATTTCCAGACCTACCCCAGTCAAAGTGCCCAAATCATTACCTCCACAGTGCACAATTAACAGGTCAGGTTTTGGCAAATGCATAAAGGTTTTCACCAATGGTATCAATTGGTGACATTTTAATCCTCTGTGGCCAAACCACTTAATTTCCACATCTTGTAAATTGAGGTTAGGTAAATTTCTGTTCTCAACATACCTCTGAGCCCAATAGATGTAACTATGTCCAACAATCCAGACAGAAAACATGGTGAGAGAAGGTTCTCCTGCAGTCAGATGAAGTGTGGCAATGAAATGGCAGTTGAAAAAATAAGAGTTTAAAATGAAAAAAACTGTGGAGTTTCTGTGTTAATGAAGCAGTAACAGTGATTGGTGGATTTTGATTGCTGAAAACAGAAAGTTAGGGTGCATGGATGAGTTCTTTGAAAGATGTATTTTGAGTGGTCAAGAAAAAATCATTAAATGAAAGAATGCACTGGATATGCAGGTGCACTGAGAGTTCAGAGTTCAATTGCAACATTGTTGTGTGAACTTGCAAACACCAGAGGTGTTCCAAGAGGTGGTTGCTATGCAAAAAAAGCAGAGAGGGCAGAGGGGGGAAGGGGTTTGATTTGAAAAAAAGTGAGGGAAGAGTTTTAATTGGGTGACATGAGAGATATGTTTGAAGAATTACAGCATTTCTGTGCTTTTGATAGCTGCAGACTCTGGAGTGCATACCTTTTGCTCTGCTGAAGACACATTGGTGTGTTTCTGAGACTGTTTTGAAACTCAAAGTATTTGCTAAGGTGAGAAAAGATTTCTTTAATTTAGATAGAGAATAGTGTGCTTTAAGGAGAAAATTATGAAGAAAGTTGTGTTTTTCAAATGTTGCTTTGTCTCAAGTGTTTTACAAATAGATTTTGTTTCTTTGAGAAATTGTAATTGGAGAAAATGTGAAGTATTAGTACTGACAGGGTTTTTTTGTGCATAGGAGCTGTGGAGTGTATTCAAATTATGACTTGAAAATCGTTTTTGAGGAAAAGGAATGGTTTTAAAATTTATGACAAGGACATAATGGTGTATGCTTCTTTATAAGGCAATTGAGTGTCTCTGATGTTATTTTTCCCATTTTAATGTAAGACCTTTCCCTGCGGAGCAAATTGCTTGTAAATATGCTCCCACCTGTGCATGGCAAATTTAGATTTTGAATGTTTGCGTTACATAGCCATGTTAAAAGTGACCCAAACATGCTGCAAAGGCAATCAAAAAACGCTTTCATGTGTCTTAAGGACATTTTAAGTCATTTCCCTATGTGGAGTGTTTTCAAATTATGATTTGAAAATCGTTTTTGGGGAAAAGGAATGGTTTTAAAATTTATGACAAGGACATAATGGTGTATGCTTCTTTATAAGGCAATTGAGTGTCTCTGATGTTATTTTTCCCATTTTAATGTAAGACCTTTCCCTGTGGAGCAAATTGCTTGTAAATATGCTCCCACCTGTGCTTGGCAAATTTAGATTTTGAATGTTTGCGTTACATAGCCATGTTAAAAGTGACCCAAACATGCTGCAAAGGCAATCAAAAAACGCTTTCATGTGTCTTAAGGACATTTTAAGTCATTTCCCCATGTGGAGTGTTTTCAAATTATGATTTGAAAATCGTTTTTGGGGAAAAGGAATGGTTTTAAAATTTATGACAAGGACATAATGGTGTATGCTTCTTTATAAGGCATTTCAGTGTCTCTGATGTTATTTTTCCCATATTAAATTAAAAGACCATTCCCCGTGGAGCAAATTCCTTGTAAATATGCTCCCACCTGTGCATGGTAAATTTAGATTTTGACTGTTTGAGTTACATAGCCATGTTAAAAGTGACCCAAAAAAGTTGCAAAGGCTTTAAAAAAACAGTTTCATGTGTCTTAAGGACATTTTAAGTCATTTCCCCGTGAGCAGTGTTTTCAAATTATGACTTGAAAATCGTTTTTGAGGTAAAGGAATGTTTTTAAAATTTATGTGCGCCATATGCCCCCAAATTTCTTTTTCAGGGGTGCAGCAGGGTGTTCTTGAGACACCCCTGCACCCTTGGAAAAATTCCTAATTTGCGATGAGCTAATTGCTAATTGCAAATTGCACCTTCATTCCTATGGGCCTCCTGGCCCATGGAAATGAATGGGTAATTTGCAATTAGCAATTTGCTCATCGCAAATTAGGAATGGTAAAGAATCGCTATTTATTCCTTAAAATTCACTATTTAGGAAATGCAAAATAGTTTGATGATACATATGGCGGTTCATCTCTAACAAGATAAGAAGCTTAGGGATACATTTATGATGACTGGCGCAATGAAGTGGACATCACTTACTTCATTGGTAGACCTTTACATGTATTATCTCCTCTGTATTCTTCATCAAGCGTAACTTTGATCTGCAATCCTGAGTAGGCCGCACCTTAAACAAACCTCTGGATAGGCCACACCTTATCGTCATCCTGAATTAATCATTTAAAATGCTAGGGACAGATTTATGATAGGTGTATGCCTGTTTTGCGCCACTCTGCGTCACTTTTGTGATGCAGCGGCGGTGCAAAAGATTTGCTATGAGGCGACAAAATTACAAATTGATGCATTTAGGCAGATGTGTCATGGTGTAAAAAACACCGTGCCACATGAAACCGATGCAGCAGTGATGCAAAAGATGCACCATGTTGCAAGACAGGCCTCACTTGGGGCCATATGTATCAAGCTAATTAGCAATCGCAAAGGCCGAAATTCTGTGAATTTCGGCCTTTGCGAATGCTAATTAGACAAATGGTATGTATCAAACAAGTTTGATGCAAAATAAGGAATAGCAAAATTTGCTATTCCTTATTTTGCGATTGCACTGAAGGATTTGCAAATTTTGCGATTTCTTAAATGCAATGTATCAAACAAAAAATATGCAAAAAATGCCATTAAGGATTTGCAAATTACCACCAACTTCTAGTTGGTGGTAATTTGCGAATTCTTTTCAAAAAGCTTTTTTTCCAAAAAACAAAAGGTGCCATATGACGCCCATACATGCCCTTAGGGCATGTATGTGCGCCATATGCACCCAAATTTCTTTTTCAGGGGTGCAGCAGGGTGTTCTTGAGACACCCCTGCACCCTTGGAAAAATTCCTAATTTGCGATGAGCTAATTGCTAATCGCAAATTGCACCTTCATTCCTATGGGCCTCCTGGCCCATGGAAATGAATGGGTAATTTGCAATTAGCAATTTGCTCATCGCAAATTAGGAATGGTAAAGAATCGCTATTTATTCCTTAAAATTCACTATTTAGGAAATGCAAAATAGTTTGATGATACATATGGCGGTTCATCTCTAACAAGATAAGAAGCTTAGGGATAGATTTATGATGACTGGCGCATCACCAGGGATGTGCCAGTCATCCTGCGCCGCTGTTCCGCCACCCATGGTGTGCTGCATTTACAATGCGGCGCACCATGGGGCAAAAACGGCACAGATGCGTGACGCATCTGTGCCGTAAAGGTGGCGCATTGCTGGAGTTGTATTGCAAGTGCGATGCAGCTCCAGCAAGGCTCAGGGGTGCTCCATCTCCACAATGCTGCGTCAAGACCTATGCCTGCTTCAAGCAGGCGCAGGGTTTTGACGCAGCTTTGTCCTATCTGATTGTAAATGCGGCACACCATGGGTGGCAGAGCAGCGGTGCACGTTAACTGGTGCATCCCTGGGGATGTGCCAGTTAACATAAATCTGCCCCTTTACATTTAAGTATGTGCAGGGGACACAGAGTCGGTGAGGCTTATCCAAGGTTAAGAAGAGATGAGTCCTGTTCACTGAAAAATTGGACATAGGCTTCACCTCCTCAGCATCGCTGGACATGGCTAAATAATAGCTGCAAAATGTTACTCTTGTTAAACAATTTTACTATTATAATCTCTGAGATTTGTCTCTTACTCTGCAACATCTCATTGTTGTTATCTTTCTTTAAAGATAAAGACAACATCAACATGAGCGACAATCAGCAATCAGTTGATTTCGACCTCATCATTGAACTCGTAATTGAAAAATCAGTGGATGTTGATCCCTTGGATGATTTAAATCCTGAGGATGAAGAAGAACGTGATGAGGATGCAGACTTGTCAGAATTGTATGACATAGGATGGGAAGCTGACGTGCTTGAGCCTATGGAACTATAAACATTTATTTTAAAAATTTATAATAAATAAAAAGTAAAAATGTAAACCGTTTAATTTAAAAATAAAGACACCTTCAAAAAAAGGTTATGTGTAGTGTCTTCAATAAAATATTAAAATATGCTCATAAAATTAGATCAGATTCACATATAGAACAGCAAAGGTAAAATGAATATAAATTCCATTTCTTTTCTGCTATTTCTGTATTCTAAATTTGCCAAGCACTAAAAAATCTTCTATGTAAAAATGTCAAGTAATGTTTTAAGTTTTTGATTACTGTTATTGATTTACTGTTGGGTAATAGTGGTTAATAACATTTTTTAATATATTTTACCACAGATTCAACTGCAGATCATTTCAAGATTTCAGCATGCCAACCAAAGAAAGACTGAGAAAGGCTGCAAAACGTCAAAGACAGCAGGTCAATGAAAAAAAGCAGCAGTCCTCTAACAAAAAGATTTGTCAAGTCACCAAGAAAGCACCGGGTAAGAGTACAAAAACATTCATAAGAAATATCTGTAGTAAAAAAAATATTACTACAGAAAATGTTTCAGTCCAGAAAAAGAGAAGCAATTCAAACGGAAAGGAAAGGCCAATGAAAAATGTTACTGCTAGAGCAAGAGATAACTCTGTGCATGATAGTAGAAGGAAACAACAGTTTAGGGACATTCGTAAACGAATGTTCCGCAACAGGATAATTGGCAATTTGTTAAAAAATATTAAGAAAGGTCAACAGAAAGTGGTTTTTTATAAGAGAAAAAAAATAGTTGAGAAAGTTATTGATCAGGCATTTGAAATTAAACGTAAGTTATTTATTTTGATAATCAATAGAATTAGGAAGCTAAACAAGGCAATTTATGATTTCAAAAGAAATAGTAGATGGAAGAGAATAGTTAATCGTAGTAATTTTTGTGAAGTTTTTTCTGGAGAATGGATGCATAGTTCAAGCTGTGAGGCATTTTTTAATGAGGAGAGTTATTTCCAGGATAATGATTTGGTGCATGTAGTTGACACCAGTGGTCGAGCTTATGAAGTGAAAGATGGTTGTCCAGTTGAAAAAGAAAAACTTGTGACAACAGAGGCAGAAGAGGTGTTAGGTAATGAGGTTTTAGGAAGACGTCCTAAGGGTCCTGTGTATACCTGGAAGTGTAGTAGTATTTGCAGTGTGCGACAGGATTCCATCAATCTGCTTTGTGATTTTGTACGGTCATTTAATAAGAAAAGTTTGAAGCAGAAAATGAAGTTGTTGCAAGAATTAGATCCTTGCAGAGTGAGAGAAGTGACAGGTTTGCATGGTCATTCACTGGCTTGTCTTTCCAGGAGAGTATGCCAGAGTGTTTTTCATCATTTCAGGATGCTAGCAGTGCATCATAATAAAGTGAGGAAATTAGTTAGAATGTTGTATTATGCTAAGAGTCCAGCAGTTATGCTTAAACAATTATGCGCTGCTCTTTTGCATGGTTCTGAAATAGATGTGAAGAATATATGTGAAGAAATTGAGTTTTGTTACTTTGGAAGTAAAGAGGAGAATGTTGAAATTGACCAAGAAGAAGCGGGTAATGTGGAAGATAGTGTACAGGTTTCCAGTACAGATAATTTCCAGAGGGAAATTGCGACGTTTGAGGTGAAATCAAGTGAGAGGCCAAATTTCATTTGTGTGTGTTGTCGACGCAGTTATTATAAGAATCAGACTAAGTTAGTGGATTTATATGCAAAAAGTGAAAGGGAAAATAATAGTGAATGGAAGGATTTCACAACATACTTGATGGTAGAAAATTGTTTTGATTTGGGATTGGATCAACGTGTGTGTACTTATTGTTGTAACAAATTAAATCAAAACCAGATGCCTGCTAGAGCAGTTCATAATAATCTGGAATTGGTTGAGATTCCTTCTGAATTGAAGGATTTAAATACTTATGAATCTATTTTGATTCAAAGTATCCATCCCTTTCAGGCTATTGTAAGAATGGAGCCAAAGACAGGGAAATTGCCTCCATCAGATTTACAGAGAGGATTAAAGGGAAGAGTTGTTTATTTGCCTCTAGATTTGAAGAAAAACATTAACACAATTGGAGTAGAAAAAGTGGAAGAGGAACCTCTGGTTATCTTAGTTAATGGGGTTCCGACAAAGAATAAGAAAATATGGCAAGATTTAGTGGATGTTAGGAAAGTTAAAAAGGCAACATTGTATTTGAAAAAAAATAATAAATACTATAGGAATGTATATGTTGCAGAGGAGGAAGTAAGTGAGGAAGAGGATAGCGATTTGTGTGCTGGTCAAATTGAGAAAGTAGAACCCTCTACTAGTGAAGAAATATATGAACATTATAGTGTTCATCCTTTGCATTCCAAGGAAGTCATGGGGAATGCTATTGAGTTGTTTCAAATGAAACAAGCCAAAGGGAGTCCCATTAGTGTTTGGGAGGAAAGTTTGGAAGCTCGGTGTTTCCCACAGCTTTTTCCAACAGGTCAAGGAGGAAGATATGATGAGCGACCTCATCAAATTCCTGCTTCTGAATACCGGACTTTGCGATTGTATGCAGGAGATGCTAGGTTTCGACAATGCATTCCCTATTTGTTTCATCTCCTGTTTGAAAGCGATCTGTCTGGACTGTCATATGCAGTGAACCACATCTTGAAAAGTGGTATACACATGCAAAACATCTCGGCAAGTGACTTTATGGATAAAGTCAATGTCCAGGACAGTATTTTGGATTCTCACCTGATTAATCTCATGGCGTGTCAGCGTGGTACTAATGAGTACTGGTACCGTCGTCATGGTGATTTAAAATGTATGCTGAGGAACTTAGGAACTCTCACATGGTTCCTCACTCTGAGCTGTGCCGAGTATGGCTGGGAAGACTTACTTGAATTTCTACGAGAGGCAAATGGAAACATCGAAAACATCGAATTCAAGACACCCGGAGAACTGTGCTCTTTGGATCCAGTCAATGTATGCAGGTACTTCAATCATAGATTTGAAGCTATGATGTCTTTCATCATGAATAAGAAGAATCCACCTCTTGGAGAGGTGTTGGATTTCTTCTGGAGAAAGGAGTACCAAGCAAGAGGTGCTCCTCATATACATATGTTGCTGTGGATCAAGGATGCACCTAAATTTGGAACGGATCCAGAAGACTCAGTGATGAGTTTCATACAACAGTATTCTACTTGTGCTGTTCCAAATGCAAAGGAGAAGAAAAGCCTAAGAGAAAAAGTTCTACGTTTCCAAAGCCATCGATGTGGAAAGTACTGTCGTCGTAAATTCCGAAACAAGGACAAGTTCTACACCAAATGTCGTTTCGGCTTTCCACGACCGGTGATTTCTAAAGGAAGAGTAAACAGTTTGATGTCTTCGCTGAGACATAATGTGATGAAGAAATCACCCAAAAACACATACAATTTGAAGAGGAATGAAGAGTCTAAGTACATCAACGACTACAACCCGGTGATTTTGTCCATGTGGAATGCTAACATGGATATACAGTTTGTGGCTGATAACTGTATGGCTGTGGCTCGGTATGTGACATCTTACATCACCAAAAAAGAGAAGACAGAATTGAAGGATATGTGGGAGGACATTTCCCATGAAAAGAGCCTCAGCAAGAAGTTGTACAGTTTCAGTCTGAAGATGTTGTCGCATCGAGAAATCGGAGCTTACGAATGTTCTGACCGGTTGTCTTCAGCAAGTCTCTATGCCAAGTCCAGGAGTATCGTTTGGGCGAGTCTTGGTCTTGCTGCAACGCGTAATCGAGTTCTGAAACCTGTGCGGGAAATTGAGTATTTGGCGGAAAAGGAGCCAAACAGTACCGACATTTTGAAGACCAACATGTTGGATACATATTATCCAAATCGAAGCAGTCACCTCGAGAATGTTTGTCTGTATGAGGTTCTACAAAATTACATATTCAAGAGGAACATCAAAGAAGATACTGAGAAAGGAGTGTATGCTGTAATAGGAAGTGAGGGATGTCTGGTCAAGCAAAGAAAATGCCACTTGGTAAACCATCGAAAATTGAGTGGCGAATCTCCTGAAAAAAAGGAGTTTTTCTATTTAGCACTTTTGCAACTTTTCAAGCCTTGGCGTGCAGAAGAGGAACTGCTTGGAGATTTCCTCTGTTACGAAGACTCTTTCAATGCTGCCAAGGAGACCATAGAATGTCCTGCTTTTCCCAAATATGTAGAAATGTTGAATGCGGAAATCGAGCAGGAAGCAACGATTGCAGCCGAGATTGCCAGAGACAGTTCTCAGGACAGTCAGAGTTCTGCTTCATTGAGTCAGGATCCACTAGGAGGACCTGTTATCGAAAATGAAGCTGCCACTGCTATGAATGAAGTGGAAAGAGCCATGGCACATGCTCAGGAGGATGCGGTTAACTTAGAAGAGTTGGAAAGACAACTCAACGTTGAGCAGAGGAAAATATATGACGAAGTTACCATGCAAATTGATCATGGATTAAGTCATGACAAGAAAGAGTGCTCATGTACGTCGTTGAAGCCTGTCCGACTGTACGTGAGTGGAGAAGCGGGAACTGGAAAAAGTTTACTTATTAAAGCAATTTCATGTTATTTGCAGGAAAGGACAGAGTCATCGCTGTCTTGTGTTGTCACCGCTCCAACTGGACTGGCAGCACATAACATTAAAGGGATTACTTTACATCGTTTACTGATGCTGCCAGTGGAGCATGACAACAAATTACAATATCACAAGCTATCTGGAGATGCTTGTTGTGAAGTTTCAAGAATCTTGAGGAAAATGAAACTTCTTATCATTGACGAAGTAAGCATGGTTTCCAATGTCATGCTTGCCTTTGTGCATTTGAGAATGCAAGAAGTTCTCAAAACAGACTATGATGTGTTATTTGGTGGCAAACACATCATTGTTTTCGGAGATCTTCTGCAGCTGACACCAGTGAAAGGGCAACCTGTGTTCAAAATGCTCACGCATGAAGATACCAGGAAGTGCCTAGGGAGCATTGGCAACGTCAATATATGGTTAAACTTCAATTATGCTGAACTGCATGAAAATATGCGTCAGGCGAAGGATGAAGTTTACAAGACTATTCTACAAGATGTTAGAATTGGAAAAGTGACCGAGCATGGGAAAGAAGCTTTACATGCACGATTACTGTCAAATTTATATCCAGAACAAGATGTTGTGCCTGAGAATATTTTTCAGAAAATTACTGAGAAGAAATCTGGAATATGTTTGATGCCAACTCTTGCAGAATGTGTCAAATTCAACAACAAAATGTTGCATTTAGAAAAGCAAGAGATTGTGAAACTGGAAGCTATTGACAGAGTAGAGCATATGGGATCAACAATTATTTTGTCTGAGAATTTGAAAACAAAATTGGATTCATTAGAGAAGACTATATCTAAAACTGCAGGTTTTGAAAAGACTCTGAATGTGTGCTTGAACTGCCGTATAATTTTAAGAAGGAATTTACATGTTGAAAGAGGTCTGGTAAATGGATGAATGGGTAATGTTGTTGATTTTGTAAAATACAGAAATAGAGATGGAATTGAATTTTTAAAAATTAAATTTGATGGCATTGAGGAAGTACAGCTAATTGGTCGTTGTTCTGCTAGATTTTTGCTTGTAAAAGACTTATATGTTCGCCGTAAGCAGTTTCCTGTTTGCTTGGCATATGCGGTGACAATCCATAAATCGCAAGGTTTAAGTGTAGACAGTGCATTGGTGAATATTGGCAGTTCTGTGTTCAAGGAGGGTATGGCATATGTGGCATTGTCACGAGTTAGAACTTTATCAGGATTGTACTTGATTGAGTGTGATGTCACAAACATTTGTGCGGATCTAGATTGTGTTAAGGAATACAATAGGTTAAGAAGAGAGTATGCGCCACATTTGCCTCAATATCCTTTGTTTGAGAAACGTGTGGTAGGCCGGAAACGAAGAAATGTGACCAATACTGGGGAGGTTGTAGCAAAAAGACGAAAAGTCGATGAACCTGAAATTATAAGCAGAAACAAAAAGGATTCTGTTGAAGATGTTGTTGGTTTTCAATTTGAAAACAGTTCTGGTGTCAACTGCTATGCTAATGTAGTGGTTAATGTTTTGTTTTCTCTAGAAAATGTAAAAGAAGAGATTGTGGTCAATTCTGATCAAAGATTTTGCAGTTTGTTAAATTCTGTGTTAGAGAAATGTAGCACTGATAGAACAAAAATAGAAAGTGTGTCTGAAATTCGAAATCTGTTAGACAGATGTTCAGGCCAAACACAATTCTCTCAAAATATTCAGCAAGATTGTCAGGAGTTTTTAATGTATATGCTTGATGTATTGCATGCTGAAGGTGTAGATGTAGATCACCTGTTTGGGCTTTCTTATCAATGGCAGCATGACTGCGAGAACTGTAGGGTATCAAGTACTACTAGTGTAGACTCGGAAAGATTTATATATTTAACTTTGCCAGACAGTAAATCAGTCTCTTTTAATAAACTAGTAAAAGCAGCTGATCACAACATGGAGTGTAGCCAATGTAAATCTGAAATGATGTCCACATTATTTATACGAACATATGGCCAGTATGTTATTTTAATGTTCCAACGATGTAGACCTGATGGAACAAAATTGACAACTTTAATTAAAAATTTTGAGGCTTCACAGTTGTCAATATCAGGAAGGACTTTTGTAACTGCAGCAATTATATATCATGACGGTCCTTTAATAACATCAGGACATTACACAGCTTATTTAAAGTCTAGAAATGGCTGGTCATTCTGCAATGATTCTGTTTTAATTTTCAAAAAAAAATTGCCGTATGACCTTAAAAACTCTTACCTGGTGTTTTTAAAACCAAAATTTTAGGGAAAGAATCTCAGGATGTGCTCTGAGGAATTTCAAGAAGTTCTAATGGCTCCTACACGATTTGGCCTTGAGGATAAGTGTAGTACAGAGACATAACTTCTTACCATAACACTGGACGTCATGGAGAAATAAGTGCACTTTGAATGAGTTCAGAAAAACTGTTTCTTTTTATAAGCTAATTGAAGCAGCCAATCAAAACATGGAGTAGAGGGAATGTAAGTCTGCAATGCTGTCTACTGTTTTACATTGCTTTGTGATTAAAAGTGATGTAGAGAATTAAATAATTGTAGTAGTCATAGAGGTAGTGTAAGTCTGCTTCATAGTAAGCAGTATTAGTGTCATAGTAAATGTAGAACATGACTGAGCAAGAAGGGGAAGATATTAGTAATCCAGGATTGTGAAAATGATCTTCAACATTTTAATTCTGAAAGTTGCGGAAATACAACATGACGGGATTGGCTTACAAGAATTCCAAGAGTTATAAATGGCTCTGACACGATTTGGCCTTGTGGAAACGTGTGGTAGAGAGCGAGAAGTCATTTATTGTATGTAACATATTTTTCAAAACGATGGAGGTTTTCTTTCAGAAAGTGGCGGGCTGAAAGTAATAACAGCACAACAGAGTGTAAGCTGTTCATAGGACATCCTTCGACGTCATGGAAAGTAAGTTAACTTTAAGGAGTTCTGAATTCTGATTTGTTATGTTGTATGGGTTTTTTAAACACAATCATTTTGATTGTGTTTTTTTTCCCCGCTGTTATATGATGAATACCTTCAAGTCACTGTTTTTAGTGAAATTTGATACATTCTGAGAACAGCAAAAATAAACCATTTAACATGTATAATTAATTCTGTACTGTTTGCATTTATGATGTACATGTAGAACTGTGTAGGAGGCATGGAGAAGGTGAGGCTTCTGTAAGTGTCAAAGTTGTTGCATACAGTGCTCATATTCTACGTAGTCTTTCATATGATAGACTACATTTCCACAATGAGATATCTAAGCAAAGGAAACACAGGTGATATGATTGTGGAATGAGCAAAAAAAATTGCACGTTTTTCAATTATATTACCTGTGTTTCCTAACATTACACATCACATTGTGTAGATGAGGTTTAGGCCTGTTCCTGGAGACAGAGGAGGTCTGACATTTGTTCAAGAGTGCAGTGGACATGACACACTTGGTTGGGAGGCCTGCACATGTATTATCTCCTCTGTACTCTTCAACAAGCGTAAATTTCATCTGCAACTCTGAGTAGACCTTACCTGAAACAAATCTGTGAATAGGTTACAGCTTATCGGCATCTTGAAACAATGATTTAAAATGTTATGGTCAGATTTATGATGGCTGTGCGCCTCTTTTGCTCCGCTGTGGGTCACTTTTGTGTAAAAGATGCACCATGTTGCAAGATAGGTTTCAGTTCATCTCCAGCAAGATACCATCAGTTTAAAATGTATATAATTTCAGTGTGTAGGGGGCATGCAGAAGCTGAAGCTTTTCTAAGTGTCAAAATTGTTGTATACACTGCTCAACTTCTGTGTACTGTTTGATATGCTAGACTCCATCTGCACTATGAGATACCTAAGCAAAGGCAACAAAGGTGATGTGATTGTGAAATGAGGAAAATAAACTCCACATTTTTCAATTACATCACCTGTGTTTCCTAAGTTTACGAATGACATTGTGCAGATGAAGTTTAGGTCTGTCCACGGACACAGAAGAGGTCTGGCCTTTGTTCAAGAGTGAAGTGGACATGACTTACTTCATTAGTAGGCCTTCACATGTATTATCTCCTCTGTATTGTTCAAGAAGTGTAAATTTGATCTGCAACCCTGAGTAGGCCTCACCTTAAACAAACCTCTGGATAGGCCACACCTTATTGTCATCCTGAATCAATCATTTAACATGTTAGGGACAGATTTATGATAGGTGTGTGCCTCTTTTGCGCCACTGTGCGTCACTTTTGTGACGCAGTGGCGGTTGAAAAGATTTGCTATGAGGAGACAAAATTATAAAATGATGAATCTAGGCAGATGTGTCATGCTGTAAAAAAACAATGCCACATGAAACCGATGCAGCAGTCATGCAAAAGATGCACCATGTTGCAAGATAGGACTCACTTCATCTGTATCAAGATACTGTTAGTTTAAAATGTATATTTTTAGAACTGTGTAGGGGGCCTGGAGAAGCAGAGGCTTCTGTAAGTGTCAAAGTTGTTGAAAAACTGTTTGTCCTTCTATTTTTTCCCTTGTCTTTTCTAATTTATTAAAAACATGTTTTAATATTTTTCAAATTTTTGTTCTCTCTTTCACAGATTGAAAGTATAAAAATAACAAATGACTAACTTAACGACAATTATAAGGTAAATGTTTTGTACTCTTTTCGTTATATTTCTATCACATTTAACTTCTATTAGTTCCATTGCTTCATTTGTTTAACCATCACTTTCCTGCCTTTGCTACTTCCCTCATTCCTTTCTCTATTACTTAATTACTCTACTCCTGCCACTATTTTTTTTAGTCCCTCTCTTCTCATACTTCTTCACTCTTGGTCACTCACTCTGTCTCTATTACTGTCACTGTTTCTGACTGATCAAATTTTTTTTTAAAAAAAAGAACAGTAAGTATAAGGGAAGGAAACAGACAGTTATGTTAAAAAAAAGACAGATATAGGGAGTAAACTAGGGATACTGTTACCCGCAATCCTCTGCTGATGATGTCACTCACCATGTCATGAATGATGTAATATGTGACATCATCAGCAGTGGATTGCGGGTAACAGTATCTCTAGTTTACTCCCCTATAGCTGTCTTTCTTTTAACATAACTGTCTGTTTCCTTCGCTTATACTTACTGTTCTTTTTTTTTAAAAAATGTTTTGGGTTCGCTCCCGGTTCGCGTACCGGCGAGCGAACCGGGAAGCGAACCAAGAGAAATAGAGGTTGGCAGAGTTCCAAATATTCTACCAATTTTTTTATAACGGGGAGGTAGTTCTGAAAAGAACTTTTTTTTTATTGTTTTTGTTGTTTTATATTTTTTTAATTATTTTTCTGAACATTTTTTTACTTTTTTTGTATTTTCTGAACGGTTTTATATTTTTTGGGTTTTTTTGGGGGGGGAAACGAAAACGATTCATTTTAAAGGGCTCAACAGGAGCAACAACAAAAAAAAGAATTTATTGTCTGGGGCGTTTCGGACAAACATGATTCTCGATAGCTCTGTTGATCAGAGTGATGCTACTTTCTCTGTAGCAAATGAACCCATTGCAATGTACGCAGACTTGCTTTACTTCCCCGAATCTCATTTGTATATTCGGCACCATCTCCCTCCCCTCTGGTCCCGTCACTTCCGGTACAACAGATCTTCTGGCCATAATAGGGGGATTATCTTGTTCATTACGTAACTGTGCAGCACTGTAGTTGTTTGGATGCCACCTAGTCATATGGCGATGCATTGTGTAGTTTCCGTAGCTGTATTTCTTCTCGGTCCCTCTGGACAGTCTATCTTGACATATAAGGCAAGTTACGTACCTTGCATTTACTTTTTTCTGGCCTTTGGGAAATTAAAAAAATTGCCAAATAAAATTCTCTTTCAGGTGAGACCTCCTGGGCTCCTCAGGCAAAAAATGCCTCTCTTCCTGCTCTTCCTCCTCTTCCTCTTCTTCCTCTTCTTGCTGAATTATAACTTCAGCAGGTGGTCCTCTCTTCCTTGGATGTGGTGGAGGTGGTGGGGAAGCACCAGCTGAAGCTACTAAAGAAGCCATTGCTCACTGGTAACAAAGGGTCTTTCTCTCACAAAGATGAAAGTCAGAGTGAGGAAAGAAGGAGGGGTTTTCATCATTTGGGCAAAACAATAGTTCTAAACCAATGAAAAGTGTTAATTTTAGATCACATGACCTAGTCTTACATCATTAGGAAACCAAAAGTGAAATGAACCAATGAAAAGTGTTATTAACAAGTCACATGACCTGCTGTGTTTATGTTACGCGCTCTGGGCCGCGTCCCGGATCGCTTCCGGGAAGCTGCGCTTCGCGCCTCGTTCGCGTACCGGTTCACTTCCGGGTACGCTAACGCGGCGCGTCATATGACGTATCACGCGACAACGCGAAACGTCATGCGGACGCGACGCGTCACGATGTTGTTTTCTAACGCGGCAGTTGCGCTAACGGAACGTTTACCGGTTCGCGGACTGGGTCGCGGCATCAAGATGAGCTAACGGGAAGCTTCCCGGTTCGCGAACCGGGAGCGAACAAAAAAAAAGTATTAAAAAAAAATTATTAATAAACATATAAAATATATTTTTGGATTTAAAGAAGAATACATTTTACAGCTACAGATATTAGCTTTTAAAAAACCAATGAAATTCACTGAAAAAACCATAGGTTATAGACCATATATAGTTAGGAATTAGCATTTACAAAACCTTGAAAATTCACTGAAAAAACCATAGGTTATAGACCATATATAGTTAGGAATTAGCATTTAAAAAACCTTATTTTACTCACACAAAACCATTGAAATTCCATATATAGTTAGTTGCACTAACTATATATCGCGCACCCGCAATCCACTGCTGATGATGTCACATATTACATCATTCATGACATGGTCAGTGACATCACTGATGACATCACTGATGACATCTCAAATGACATCACTGATGACATCACTGATGACATCATCCAGTGACTGTGTGTTTCTGTAAAGTTTAAATATGTTTTACATATTGAAGAATGAGTAGATGTATAAGTGTCTGGATGAAGCATTTAGTAGGTGGGTGACTGACTGTATGAGTGAGTGATTAAATGTGTCTCACTGAGTGCATGGGTTAGTGACTAAACTGTCTTAATTTGTGCATTATTATGCCTGTTGTTCTGTAAACTGCTGCATGTGTTGATCAGTACCTATATGAGTAACTATATGGGTTATTGATTGATTGTCCAAGTATTTGTATGGGAGACTGAGTGTGTGTGTGGCTGGCTGGGAGATGTGTGACTCTGTGCAGATCAATGTGTACTTGTATCAACGATTGTATAAAAGAGTAAGTATGTGTTAGTATATGTTTGAAAATGTAAGGTACTCTATGTTTAAGTGTATAGATTAGAAAATGGAAGTGTGATTGATTCTTTACAGGACTGACTAGGTGTGTGAGTAACTCCATGGATGAGTGGCAGAGTGTGAGTGTCTGTATAGGTGTATGAGTGCATATGATAGTGTTGTAAAGATGAGTGATTGTATGTATGAATGATTGTATGGGTGAATGAGTGAATGTGTGTGTAGACATAGGAATCAGTGAGTGCGTATGTAGTAACTAGTATTGGTGTGTCAATGGTTTCAAAAATTATACTCTGTATTTAACACTGGGTGTAACAGAGGTTATATTAAAATGTGAGGAGATGCATTGTATTGTCACATGAATGATATCATCAGTGATGTGGTCATTGATGTCAAATGAGATGTCATCAGTGATGTCATCAGTGATGTCATTTGAGATGTCATCAGTGATGTCATCAGTGATGTCACTGACCATGTCATGAATGATGTAATATGTGACATCATCAGCAGTGGATTGCGGGTGCGCGATATATAGTTAGTTCAACTAACTATATATGGAATTTCAATGGTTTTGTGTGAGTAAAATAAGGTTTTTTAAATGCTAATTCCTAACTATATATGGTCTATAACCTATGGTTTTTTCAGTGAATATATATATATATATTCACTGAAAAAACCATAGGTTATACACCATATATAGTTAGGAATTAGCATTTACAAAACCCTGAAAATTCACTGAAAAAACCATAGGTTATAGACCATATATAGTTAGGAATTAGCATTTACAAAACCTTATTTTACTCACACAAAACCATTGAAATTCCATATATAGTTAGTTGCACTAACTATATATCGTGCACCCGCAATCCACTGCTGATGATGTCACATATTACATCATTCATGACATGGTCAGTGACATCACTGATGACATCACTGATGACATCTCAAATGACATCACTGATGACATCACTGATGACATCTCAAATGACATCACAGATGACATCACTGATGACAACATCCAATGACTGTATGTTTCTGTAAAGTTAAAATATGTCTTACATATTGAAGAATGAGTGGATTTATAAGTGTCTGGATGAAGGATTTAGTAGGTGCATGACTGACTGTATGAGTGAGTGATTAAATGTGTCTCACTGAGTGCATGGGTTAGTGACTAAACTGTCTTAATTTCTGCATCATTATATCTTTTGTTCTGTAAACTGATGCATGTGTTGATCAGTAGCTATATGAGTAACTATATGGGTTATTGATTGGTTGCCCATGTATTTGTATGGGAGACTGAGTGTGTGTGTGGGTGTCTGGTAGGTGTATGACTCTGTGCATAGATGTGTGAGCAGTTGATTCACTAGATGTATGGGTTCAAAAGTGCATGTGGAAACAGCTGTATGGGGGTTGACTGTGTGCATGAGTGTATTGGTGAGTGAATGGATATCTCAGTGCTACATGTCAAAGTAAGTACATATGTAAAACACAGTACATGTGAGAGTTGACATATATAAATAACTGTGCATAAGAGCCAGTGAATGTGTGAGTGGCTGTATGGATCATTGTGAACTTGTATCCGGGATTGTATAAGAGAGTAAATATGTGTTAGTATGTGTTTGAATAAGTAAGGTGTGTATAACTGTATAGTTGAGAAAATGGAGGTGTGATTGATTCTTTGCATGACTGACTAGGTGTGTGTGTAACTTCATGGATGAGTGACAGTCTGTGAGTGTCTGTTTACACTGAGTGTATCTAAGGTTATATTAGAGTCTGAAGAAGTTCATCGTATTATCACATGAATGATGTCATCAGTGATGTGATCAGTAATGTCAAACCAGTGATGTCATCAGTGATGTCATTTGAGATGTCATCAGTGATGTCATCAGTGATGTCATTTGAGATGTCATCAGTGATGTCATCAGCGATGTCACTGACCATGTCATGAATGATGTAATATGTGACATCATCAGCAGTGGATTGCGGGTGCGCGATATATAGTTAGTGCAACTAACTATATATGGAATTTCAATGGTTTTGTGTGAGTAAAATAAGGTTTTGTAAATGCTAATTCCTAACTATATATGGTCTATAACCTATGGTTTTTTCAGTGAATTTTCAAGGTTTTGTAAATGCTAATTCCTTTCTATATATGGTGTATAACCTATGGTTTTTTCAGTGAATTTCAATGGTTTTTTAATAGCAAATATCAAAAGCTTTAAAATGTGTTCTTCTTTAAATCGAAAAATATATTTTATATGTTTTTAATACAATTTTTTAATGTATTTTTTTTAATATATTTTTTTGTTTCGCTTCCGGTCCGCGAACCGGGTAGCTTCCCGTTAGCTCAATTTCTTGCCGCGACCTGGTCCGCGAACCGGTAAACGTTCCGTTTGCGCAACTGCCACGTTAGAAAACAACATCGTGACGCATCGCGTAATCGCGAAGTATCGCGTTGTCGCGTAATGCGTCATATGACGCGCCGCGTCAGCGCACCCGGAAGCGCTCCGGTCCGCGGCGCGAAGCGCAGCTTCCCGGAAGCGATCCGGGGCGCGGCGCGGAGCGCGTAACGTAAGCATAACAGGTCATGTGATTTGTCATGTGACTTGTTAATAACACTTTTCATTGGTTCATTTCACTTTTGGTTTCCTAATGTTGTTAGGCTAGGTCATGTGACCTAAAAATAACACTTTTCATTGGTTTAGAACTATTTTTTTTTCCCAAATGATGAAAAACCCTCCTTGTTTTTACCTCATTCTTACTTTCTACTTCCAGAGAGCAAGACCTATTTTTCACAATGGCTTCTGTAATAGCTGCAGCTGGTGCTTCTCAGCAACCACCACCACCACCACCACCACCAAAAGGACCACCTCCAACACTGGACTTTGGTAGAGAGGAAGATAATGAGGACGAAGAGGAGGAGGAGGAGGAAGAGCAAGTAAGGCAGTTCCTGCCAGAAACACCAAGGCAGAGCCATATTAAAGAGCACTACATATGGCAATTTTTTTAAATTCCACCTGGACAAAATAAGGTCAATGCACCCCAGGTGTCTTGTTTGATATGTAAAAATATACTTTCTCGTGGCAACCCCAACAAGAAATACAGCTTTGGCAATCATACAATGATTCGCCACATGGAGCGATGGCACCCTAATAATCTTTCCCAAGCACAAGTAAGGGATCTTGCTGCCAATCCCCCAAATGTCATCCCCAGCACCTCCAGTGGACAAAGCTCATTCGCCGGACCAGACAATATTCAAGCTCCTTTTGAACACTACAAAATAGTTTGTATATATTGTGGAGGAACTATTTGTTATGGAGAGAAGAGTATTACTTTGATTAACCGAGCTGGAGAAAATCATAAATGCAACAAGATGAGAAAACAACGAATCCTTTTTATTTTTTTTTTGCTCCTGTTGAGACATGTTCAAACCCTGCTTTTTTGTTATTTCCTCTAAAAAAACACAAAAAAAACACAAAATAGTTTTCAAAAATCAAAAAAAATCAAAAAATGGTACAGAAAATTAATAAAAAAAATAAAAAAAATACAAAGAATAAAAAAACAGTTCTTTTCAGAACTACCTTCCATTTATAACAAAATTGCCCAAATTTTTATACCCTGTCTTTCTTTTTTCCTCATAGTACGCTCCTCGGACCGCTTCCCGGTGCGCGTACCGGGCGCTCCCCACGCAAAAACAAAGAAAAAAAATATTATTTTTTTTGCCCCGTGGGGCCCTTTTAAAGCCTCCACATCAAACCTAGGGGGTCAGGGAGGATCTACTATGCCCCCTTATGGTCATTTCCCCCTTTGTTTTGGCCTCCTCTTGTCTCTTGATCCTACCGAGAGACAAGATGGCGGCCGCTCCGGACTGTTTAGAATGTTGACAGACACCGGAGAGCCAATCAGCTTCGCTTCGCGAAGTTCCGTTACGCGTCAAGTACGCGAACCGGAGCGCTACCCGGAGCGCGCTTACAGATATATATCTTTTTTTGAACGTTAATTTCTCAAAATCCACTGGAGCACATATCTTGAGACCTAGCAAAGGCACATCAGGCTAACAGTCCCTACAATTTTGCCAAGTTTCGTGCAAATCCATTCAGCCGTTCGGGCTAAAAGTGAGGCCAACCGCCCTATGGAAATTAACATGGGAAAAACGGGTTTGGGGACCCCCCTTTTTTCTCGGCCCCCCCTTGACGAAACCCCCCCAAATTTTCAGTGGCTGCTCAGAAACAAAATGTTCCATTTTCCTGAAATTTCAGCCAATTCCGTCCACAAACGCCAAAGTTATAAGACATAGAATTTTCTAAAATCCCATAGAGAAAAAATCCTAACTATATATACCTACTGGCGACCGCCAGTAGGTAATACATATTATTAGCAAAACATATACAATATTTTTTCCGTAAGATAGCGAGAGTTTTACATTTACTATTCCAACTCCAGTGAGTGCAACAGTAGGGAAAGCGTTGGATAGCGTAGGGGTAAAAATTACTATTCCCACTCCAAAGAGTGCAACAGTAGGGAAAGCGTTGGATAGTGTAGGGGTGAAAATTACCATTCCCACTCCAAAGAGTGCAACAGTAGGGAAAGCGTTTGATAGCGTAGGGGTAAAAATTACTATTCCAACTCCAGCGAGTGCAACAGTAGGGAAAGCGTTGGATAGCGTAGGGGTAAAAATTACTATTCCCACTCCAGAGAGTGCAACAGTAGGGAAAGCGTTGGATAGCGTAGGGGTAAAAATTACTATTCCCACTCCAGAGAGTGCAACAGTAGGGAAGACGTTGGATAGCATAAGGGTAAAAATTACTATTCCAACTCCAGCGAGTGCAACAGTACGGAAAGCGTTGGATAGCGTAGGGGTAAAAATTACTATTCCCACTCCAGAGAGTGCAACAGTAGGGAAGACGTTGGATAGCATGGGGTAAAAATTACTATTCCAACTCCAGCGAGTGCAACAGTAGGGAAAGCGTTGGATAGCGTAGGGGTAAAAATTACTATTCCCACTCCACAGAGTGCAACAGTAGGGAAGACATTGGATAACGTAGGGGTAAAAATTACTATTCCCACTCCAGTAAGTGCAACAGTAGGGAAAGCGTTGGATAGCGTAGGGGTAAAAATTACTATTCCCACTTCAAAGAGTGCAACTGTAGAGAAAGCGTTGGATAGTGTAGGGGTAAAAATTACTATTCAAACTCCAGCGAGTGCAACAGTAGGGAAAGCGTTGGATAGCATAAGGGTAAAAATTACTATTCAAACTCCAGCGTATGCAACAGTAGGGAAAGCGTTGGATAGCATAGGGGTAAAAATTACTATTCCCACTCCAGAGAGTGCAACAGTAGGGAAGACGTTGGATAGCGTAGGGGTAAAAATTACTATTCAAACTCCAGCGAGTGCAACAGTAGGGAAAGCGTTGGATAGCGTAAGGGTAAAAATTACTATTCAAACTCCAGCGTATGCAACAGTAGGGAAAGCGTTGGATAGCATAGGGGTAAAAATTACTATTCCCACTCCAGAGAGTACAACAGTAGAGAAAGCGTTGGATGGCGTAGGGGTAAAAATTACTATTCCAACTCCAGCGAGTGCAACAGTAGGGAAAGGGTTGGATAGCGTAGGGGTAAAAATAACTATTCCCACTCCAGCGAGTGCAACAGTAGGGAAAGGGTTGGATAGCGTAGGGGTAAAAATTACTATTCCCACTCCAGAGAGTGCAACAGTAGGGAAACCGTTGGATAGCGTAGGGATAAAAATTACTATTCCCACTCCAGTGAGTGCAACAGTAGGGAAAGCGTTGGATTGCGTAGGGGTAAAAATTACTATTCCCACTCCAGAGAGTTCAACAGTAGGGAAAGCGTTGGATAGTGTAGGGGTAAATATTACTATTCCCACTCCAGAGAGTGCAACAGTAGGGAAAGCGTTGGATAGCGTAGGGGTAAAAATTACTATTCCCACTCCAGAGAGTGCAACAGTAGGGAAAGCGTTGGATGGTGTAGGGGTAAATATTACTATTCCCACTCCAGAGAGTGCAACAGTAAGGAAAGCGTTGGATAGCATAGGGGTAAATTTTAATATCCCCACTCTAGTGAAAATAAATTAATCTAAGTCACATAATTATAAATTAATCAAATAATACATTTTAATTACCAATTAAGAATTAATTAATTACCAATTAAACATTAATTAACAATTTATTTAAAATAAATACCAATTAATTAATTATCATGTTTAATTAATTATATTAAATTACTTCCCACCCTATTCCCCTATAAACCCACAACCCGCTACTACAAATAAAATAATATTATTCACATAATTAATTAAAAAATTTATTAAAATTAATTATCAATTAAGAATTAATTATTCATAAATTAAAAATGACTTAACAATTAATTCAAAATAAATACCAATTAATTAATTAACATATTTAATTAATTATAATTAAATTACTTCCCACCCTATTCCCCTATAAACCCACAACCCGCTACAGAAAATAAATTACTAAAATTAAAATAATTATCAATTAATCAATTAAAATTAATTACCAATTATATTTTAATTAATTACCAATTATTAATTAATTAACAATTAATTCTAAATAAATAACAAAAAATAATTTAACATATTTAATTAATTATAATTAAATTACTTCCCACCCTATTCCCCTATAAACTCACAACCCGCTACAGATTTATATTACACAAAAAGAAAAATTAATATTAGCTTACCTTAATTTAGATATTTTTGTTGTCTATATTATGTCTAGTCGATATTATGTCCATTCTATATTTTTGATTCGATATTATGTCAATTTTTTTCGATATTAAAATTTTCTAGTCGATATTTTGGTAGTCTATATTATGTCTAGTCGATATTATGTCCATTCTATATTTTGTACTCGATATTATGTCTAGTCGATATTAAAAACTCGATATTTTGACTCTATACCCAGAAAAACAATATGCCCAGATCCAGAGGGAGGCCCTGGCCATCCGCTAGGCGTGTCGGCATGTCGGCATTTTCACCAGTATATATGCGGACACCCGTTCAAGATCATCACAGATCACCAACCCCTGGTCCTGCTCTTTAAATGATCCGCACCTCACCCCCCGCCATGCATCAAGAGGTGGGCCATTGGACTCCAACAGTACGAAATGGACGAAGCGTACCAGCCAAGCACCAAGAATCCTGCTGACTTCCTCTTGAGACACCTGACCATAACGGCGGAGGTGAAGAAACAAGTGAGGAATTCGCCAAAGCTCACATGAACATGAACATGATATCAGCACTCCCTGACTCTTGAAAAAGTCGCAGAAACAGACACGGTAATCTCCAAAGTCAGATCCGCAGTCCAAGGGGGACACTAGCGTCAATTCCTGCAGTCAGCCAATTCATGGTCAGGCCCAGAGAAGGAGAGCCTCATACGGGTGTGGAGAGTCAGAAGTGAACTGAGCGTCACCCAAGGAGGAATCCTGCTAAGAGGGTGTTGCATTCTGTTCCCAACGTCTCTCCAAGCACGGCCAACCCAATTGGCACATGGAGGGCACCAAGGGGTGGAGAAATAAAAGCTTGCATGAGGGAAAAGGTCTGGTTCCTGGACATGGACGCCCGGGTTGACAAGACAGTCCTGAGGTGCCACTCCTGCCAAGTAACAAGTGGCCCTGAAAGATCAGCACCAATCCACACTGAAGTACACAGAGAGGGGCCATGGGAAAAGCTGAGTGCAGACTTTGGGAGTTTCCCAGATATCCGAGTGACACCAACCGTGATCGACAGTTACTCGAAATATTCTGTCGTGGAGGTCATCAGTTCCACGGCATTCGCACACATGGGCCTCACCCTAGATAAGATCTTTTCCATGTTCGGGTGCCCGAAATAACTCACAACGGACCCCCATTGCAAGGACACAAATTCCAGGAGTTCATGCAGCACCACGGCATCCAATACAGGCGCATCACACCACAATGGCCTCAGGCAAAGGGCAAGGTTGAGCACTTTATGAGGACCATCAACAAGGTGCTCCGCATCGCTGTGGCTGAACAAACAGACTCGGAACAACACCTCCAGAAGTTCTTAAGGGAATACCAAAGCACCCCCCCAGAGCTCCACACGCCAAGCACCCTGGGTGCTAATGTTCAATAGAAATCACCGAGATGGCCTCCCCACTGCCCCAAGGTGGACACCCCCTCCATTTGATGAAGACGGCATTTTCAGGAGAAGGGAAAGACGCAACAACACCGGCAGTCGAGCCAGGAGAGCGGTGTCTCGCCAACTGCATCGGGGGGGGACATGGTCATTGTTAGACCTGGCACCTTGGCGTGGGTCGCCCTTCCACTTTTTGTTACTGTGCCTCATGTGTTTTGCTGGTGTTAGCTGCTCAGAGCACTGTGCCACTCAGTGCCACAGAGCAAGTGCTCCCTGTATAAAATGTATATGTTGATTGGATTCCATGATTGGCTTATTTGGTTTACTGTCAGACCCCATTACAGTGCACCAGGAGTGCCCAGGGCTTGTAAATCAAAATGCTGCTAGTGGGCTTGCAGCACTGGTTGTGCCACCCACAGAAGCAGCCTTGTAAAATGTGTCTAAGGTTTGCCTTTGCAGAACCTGCCTGCAGTCTGGTACTGTCATGCTGACTGGGCAAGTGCACCCAATTGCCAGTCGCTAAACCTTCCCTTTACATCATGTGAGTCACCCCTATGGTAGGCCGAAGGGCAGGGTGCATTGTGACCGTAAGGTAGGACAAGCCCTGATGTGTGTGGCGTGTCCTAATAGTGAATTACAGCCATTTTTGTTTTTCACTATTGCAAGGCTACCTGTTCTCATAGGCCAGAATCGGCTGTTGGAATTGTGACATCCTATGATCCTAACAGACTCAGGGAACACAGTAGAAATTCGAGTTTAATATGCCTGAACTCATAATAATAAAAAACATCTTTTAGTAAAATGTATTTTAATATTCTGTGTTTGCAAATACCACTTTTAGAAAGTTGGTATTTGCTTGCCTAACCATTTCAGCCCGCTTCTGCTCTGATGTGTTTCTGCTGTCTGGGTTCTGTGAGTGACAGGGCTGGGGGATTCCAGAGGGCAGGGCTAGGTAGCCTGGTGGTGAATAGAGCGATTTACATCCAGATGGGTGGGATGAGTGCACCTGGACTCTGAATATGGCTGTACTCTGCCACCACAATGCTGGCTCCACCTCCTGTGGAGAATCTGATGTCCCTAGCCTGCTCCCTGAAGGAAAAGTCAGAGACATGTCAACAAAGTGCTCAGGAATTGGTTCTGGCTGGGCAAAGGCCCCTCTACCCCTGAGGAACAAAGGAATTAGGGGTATAAGTATTGGGACCCTGCTCCCAAGAAATCAGATCCTGCTTAACAAGAAGAAACCTCTGCCTGACGAGAAGGAACTGGGAAAGCTGTAAGGAGGAGTACTGTCCCTGACCTGGGGGATTGGCCTGCAGTGGTTGCCTTGCTGCTGAGGGAGAGGAGAAGAAGACTAAAAAGACTTTGCTTCAACTTGTGCTGAAAAATCTCCAAGGGCTTGTGTGTGAGCTTGCCCCCTGAACGAAGTCCCAGGACCAGTGGACTTCAAAAACCTTGAGAAGAGCTGCTGAGAATGCCGTTTTCCCCGTAGCGCTGAAGCAGGGAGCCGTGTGTGCCTCGTGAACATCACCGTGTACACTGGGAAGCCCGTGCGAAGCTGTCCGCCCCGAACAACGCGACTTTGTGGCCCCCACGAGCCGTAGCTCGCAACGTGAAGGAAGGACCTTTCTGGCCCGAACAACGCGACTTTGTGGCCCCCACGAGCCGTAGCTCGCAACATGAAGAAAGGACTCCACACTGCACCTCGCTTACCCCCCTACGAACCGCATTGCTCAGCGTGCACCCTGCCGCCGATGTCAAAAGGTTACAGCGCATAGAGCGCCTGGGTATGTCTCGCACAACTGCAGCGTACTGTACGCCTCGCACGGCGCTCAAAGGATTACAAAGGCGCCCGCTCTCAAGGTACAGTATTATACAATGTGGTCGCTGCAGTTAGAACAGTTATGTATATATTTACAAAGAACATACAACACAATTATAGATGTGGTCATTAGATTGACTTAGTAATGCTTTGTATTTTTTCAAATTTTTTCAAAGGAACAGATGCAGTACAAATCAAGGCATCCAACAATATGAGTCTTATATATGCTCAAAGGTTCGAAATAGTAAAAAATCCTTTTTATACAGTGCTCAAGGTGAAATAGGAAGGAGAGGGAGAAGGGGATAAAGTGTTTCAGTGCGGGTGGGGGACCAGGAAAGTTAGTAGTGACAACTATAGATCGCATTTATTCGATGTATACATTTCCATACATGATCGTAATGCTCCCATTTTAATACATAACTCTGTAGGACCCTGAATTTCTCTTATACGGTGTCACTGGATTTTGTACTAAGATTATAGTCAACGTTTCGACCCCTTCTTGTACAGGATGATTAGTGGTCCTTGTGGCGGGGCCTTCTTCAGGACTAAGCGAGCACCTATGGAGAATAAACGACGTATGAGGTGCTATATTTACATTGGTGTGTATGTTTAAAATCCGATCTTAGTGGTATGAATACCTACTTGTAGAAAAGACGTGGGACAGAATCCGCCGTATTCAGTCTAGATGTAGGGCTGTATCATGAGGCTCCTAAGTAGGTAAGAAAAGGAAAGGAGGAAGCACTATGAGCCTTGAAACAACATAGCCTCTGTACTGTATATGGTCCATACGTGACACATACTCACTTCAAATAAATTGAGGTATGTAGTAGAAAGGCAACAGGGTGTAAATCTCCTTGGAGCGGAATCAAAGCTTGAAGGTGGTAGGCCTGTGGCAGTGTTTGCTCGCAGGTCCTGGGAACAATCCCTTGTATTCTATGAGGAAAAACTAAGAGTCCAAATCTTAAAGAGAACATATGTGGAAAAAGAACATCCACATTGTTCAAATACCAATCATCAACTAGTCTATGGTGGGCAGAATCCGCAATATCTGCATTATCCATTCTGTGTGAACGGGCTCTGCGAGGTCACCTACTGTAGGTGACTGTGTGGACAGTACGTCTTCTACATGGAGACATAAGAACCCCCTCTCTCTTTGGAATCACTCGGGGCTGTGTGGATACCAAAGTGGGGCACTGGAACATGATCAGGGTATGGTGGTACCCGCATGTTAAGCCTGGCGAAAGTCGGTCAGTGGTAGTTGGGAACTGGTTCAAGGAATTAATCAAACAACAGAGTGTCATCATACACTGGTGGCTAGATCCAGCCGTATACGTAAAGATAGGGAAAAACCTATTTACCAGAAAAGGCAACGGGCCTACAGGTGCTTAGTACCAAATACACAGCGCTAACAACAGTGTATGTCATATTAAATTACATTAGACTCGAGAACCTGCCCAATAGAAAAATCAGCGCTTAGGGCTGGGCGGGTACCTCAGGACTGTGTCCGGCATGGAGATCATGTATCGTCTGTCGTAAAAGTTCAAGGAACGAATTGTTCGACAGACTGTCATCATTCAGTAGTGACTAAATGCAGCAATAATGCAGAAAAGGGAAAATGCATATTTTCAGAGTAGGCATCGGGCCTGCAGGTGCATGGTACCAGATACACAATGCTAACCACAGTGTATGTCATAATTAGTTACATTAATTACGGGACCCATCTCAATAGAGAAACCGGCGCTTAGAACTGAGCGGGCACCTCAGGGCTGTGTACGGAATGGAGATCATGTGCCGTCTGCAATAAATGTAAACGCGGCAAAATAACGAAAGGCATCATACTGGCATACATAGACAGGTATCCTGTGTGTGATTAAAGTTAAATTGAAAGCGCCATCTGCAGGGCCGCACTAGAGTGCCCTTACCGTTTTCAATAGTATCATTGCCTTAATGGTGAACCGGAGCCGAACGTGGTCAGCCTCGATGACTACAACAAGATGCGATCCGCGAGGACGTTCAAACGTGATTGTCTGGCGTATAGGCAGCCCACGTTAACGAGCGTAATGGCAGAGCTAGTACAAGTTGGTGCATACATAATCGGGGGCCTGTGGACGGTCTGGTGCTGAATCCTAAAGCTGTGTCTAAATCATTGTGTATGTTGCCCCTGTAGTGAGATCCATTCAGATCATGTATACATTTCTAAAAGGATGCTATTGTGAGCTCCTAAAATTAGACAGTGTTGTCATATGCAAATGACTTGGTGATCGTAATACCAAACATTGAATACATATATTAAAAGTGTTCTGTCTAGAGCTATGTTCTGATTATACACATAGGTATGAGAGCTGACACTAGCACCACGGACACAAGTATTACAATGGTCTTGATCACATAGATTCACACTGGCTTATGCCCTCAATCGATTCTAGGTATGTGTATATTTCTGCAGAGATAATATTTTAAGCTGCTAAAATTTACAGCGGTGTCTGTTATAAATGACTAGGTGATCGTAAGACCAAACATGCAGTACACATCTTGAGGGCGTTGTGTCCAGGGCTATTTTCAGAGCGTACACATGAGTGTAGAAAATGTCACCATCATAAAAGACACAGATATTACGTTAATCTTAATTACATACAGTATTATACCAGAATTCTAAAGATGAAATTAACATTGGCCTATCCCCTAGGGACATGTCCGCATTATTATATAGATCACAGGTGACAGTCTCACATCCATCGGGTGTTGGGGCATCTTACTCTCTTATTAAACCTGCCAACTGCGCATTAGTGCCTTCCAATTCATTAAGTCCATTGTTCACAATATCAGGTAAGAATATCATCTTGCATTCCCTAACATTATGGAGTGACCCTATTTCCCAGCCTCTTGGGCCCAGTGAAACCTTCGCTAGGACTAACCATTTGATGGAGTCTGGAGGGTGGGTATGTTCCTTAAAGTGGCCTACCAGTGGTGCAACAGGGGTACGACATCTGATACGGCTACAGTGCTGTAGTATTCTACTTTTCACCTTTTGTTGGGTTTGCCCTACAAACGCTAGCTTGCATGGGCACAAGATCGCATATATGACGTCCTTGGAGTTACAGTTACTATGTGCCTTGATCTGGATGTCATGGTTCCTGTATGTACATTGTTTGGTTTCTATTGTCATTTCGCAGGCCTTACAGTTTGAACATTTGAAATGTCCTACAACGTTCGGAAGATTCCACATAGATTGAATCGTGGGGTTGGGTGGAGCATCCAGTAGGGAGCGTACAACATGGTCTCGTATATTTTTAGCCTTTTTATAGGCATGCATGGGTGGTTCTGGTATGCCCATTTCGTCAGATATCAGCTTCCAATGGCCATTGATGATTTTCTTAAATTGGTTGCTTTGTGTGCAGTATGTCATAACACAGATCATTCTGTTGGTATTCTGTCTTACTGTTTTGGGTGTCAGTAAGGTTTCTTGGTTTTGGAACCATGCTCGTTTTCTTGCTCGAGTCACTAGCAATGTTCCCTCTAATTTTTTTCCTCTGTGTGCGGCAGTGGAGGGTCTCTGTGCGCTGCAACAATGGCTATGTGCACCAGGAACCGAACCTCGCGTGTCTGCGGCACCAAATGCCACTCGTTTCTGGTGCCTTCCTGCCCTCTGTCCCACTCGTTTTTTGTGCCTTTCTGCCCTCTGTCCCACTCGTTTTTGGTGCCCTTCTGCCCTCTGCCCAACTCGTTTTTGGTGCCCTTCTGCCCTCTGTCCCACTCGTTTTTTGTGCCTTTCTGCCCTCTGTCCCACTCGTTTTTGGTGCCCTTCTGCCCTCTGCCCCACTTGTTTTTAGTGCCCTTCTGCCCTCTGCCTCACTCGTTTTTGATGCCCTCCTGCCCTCTGTCCCACTCGTTTTTGGTGCCCTCCTGCCCTCTGTCCCACTCGTTTTTTGTGCCTTTCTGCCCTCTGTCCCACTCGTTTTTGGTGCCCTTCTGCCCTCTGCCCAACTCGTTTTTGGTGCCCTCCTGCCCTCTGCCCCACTCGTTTTTGGTGCCCTCCTGCCCTCTGTCCCACTCGTTTTTGGTGCCCTCCTGCCCTCTGTCCCACTCGTTTTTTGTGCCTTTCTGCCCTCTGTCCCACTCGTTTTTGGTGCCCTTCTGCCCTCTGTCCCACTCATTTTTGGTGCCCTCCTGACCTCTGTCCCACTCGTTTTGTCCCTTTCTGTCCTGTGTTCCACTTGTTTTTCTCTTGTTTTTGATGCCCTTCTGCCGTCTGTCCCACTTCGTTTTTCCCTGTTTTTGTGCCCCTTTTGCCTCCTGTTCCGCTTGTTTCCCCAGCCACTCTGGCCTTTTGTTTAAGTATTGATGTTAATCAGAGTCCCTTCACGGGCTCCGATCAACAGCAATACTTAAACAAAAGGCCAGAGTCTGCCCCGTGCTTTCCTAACAAAAGTGTAGACAGTTTCCAAACACAGCGTGTGTTTGGAAACTGTCTACGCTTTTGTTAGGAAAGCGCGGGGCAGACTCTGGCCTTTTGTTTAAGTATTGCTGGTAATCGGAGCCCGTGAAGGGGCTCTGATTAACATCAATACTTAAACAAAAGGCCAGAGAATGCCCCGCACTCCCTCATAGAACTACAAGCCCTCCCCCCGCCTCCATACCTACATGCCTACATGCTCCGCTCCATTCGCGCTTCATTCACGCCGCTCGCTTCTTTCAAAGCGGCCGGCGGCGCGACGTCCTGACCGTGTGCGCGCTCCACGCAAGGTGGTGCGCGCTGAGGTCAAGAGCGGTGCGCGCGCCCTAGAGGGAACAGTGCTCACTAGTCTATTAGGATATCCTCTCTCGAGCAGACGATTGATTAGGTCATCTGACTCCCTGAAGTAATCTTCATGCCTGGAGCAGTTCCTGCGGATCTGCAGGAACTGCCCTAAAGGGAGGTTGTCTCTGAGACTTCTGTTGTGGTGACTGTTATATCTCAATAAAGAGTTTCTTTCTGCAGGTTTCCTATAAAGAGTCGTATGCAGGTGGTCTTCAGATGCCCTTATCGAAATATCCCAAAAATCTATGGCATCTCTGCTTGATGTGATCGTAAATTTGATGTCCTCAGAACATGTATTTAACCATTCGAAGAAGCCCCTCAGGTCTATCTCGTCTCCTGTCCAAATCAAGAGGATATCGTCTATGTACCTCTGCCACTTAGTTACATTCAGCTTGTATGGGTTCTTGTTGGACAAAATATAATGCTCCTCAAAGTTGCTCATGTAAAGGAATGCTAAATCCGGAGCGAAGGCTGCCCCCATCGCTACACCTTTCGTTTGGATATGGAACTTATTCTGAAAAGTTAAGAAATTATGCATCATTGCCACCTCAATGAGTTGGACTATAAAGTCCGTAGGTACTCTGGTCGGTTGCGGTCTAGTATCCAAGGCTTTTTTGATGACCACCAAGGCCTGATGTTGGGGTATACTTGTGTATAAGGATATGATGTCAAGTGTGGCCAGCATTTGTGTTTGAGGGTCAAAGTTCATACCATCCACTAGGTTTATTACTTCCATCGTATCTCGAAGATAAGTTGTAGTTCCTTCTGCTAAGGGCTTTAAGAAGTCCACGTATTTACATACAGGTTCGAGGAGGGATCCACACCCCGAAATGATCGGTCTCCCATACGGTTTTTCCATGCTTTTGTGCACTGAACTCAGACAAGACGGAAGTCCTCATCCTCGGCCCATCCATCTCCGCCTGGGACGACTCCTGGTGGCCCCCTGCTCTGGGCCCCCCACCCAAGCCCACGGACCACGCACGCAACCTTGGCTTCATCCTTGACTCCTCCCTCACGATGGCCAGGCAAGTTAACGCCGTTACCTCCTCCTGCTTCAACACACTCCGCATGCTCCGTAAGATCTTCAGCTGGATCCCCACTGGAACCAGGAAAACGGTCACCCAGGCCCTCGTCACCAGCTGTCTGGACTACGGGAGCGCCCTCTATGCTGGGACCACCGCCAAACTACAGAAAAAACTCTAGCGCATCCAGAACGCCTCAGCACGACTCGTCTTGGACATCCCCCGACACAGCCACATCTCCGCCCACCTGAGGGACCTGCACTGGCTCCCCGTCAGCAAGAGGACCACGTTCAGACTCCTCACCCACGCACACAAGGCTCTCCAAGACTTGGGTCCCGAATACCACAACAACCGCCTCACGTTCTACACGCCAACCCGCCAGCTCCCCTCCGCCAGCCTCGCCCTCGCCACCGTTCCACGGATCCGCAGAACCACCACCGGAGGAAGATCCTTCACCTACCTGGCGGCCAAGACCTGGAACACCCTCCCCACCCACCTATGACTCACCCAGGACCATCTCTCCTTCAGGAAGCAACTCAACACCTGGCTTTTCGAGCAGTAGCAGCCCCCCCCCCAGCGCCTTGAGACCCTAGCGGGTGAGTAGCGCGCTTTACAAATGTTCTTGATTGAAGTGTGTAAATAGTCAGAGTACGTGGTTGTGCATTGTTCAGATAGTTATACTCATGTTCAGATATGAAACCTGCTTCTTTGCCTTCCAGGGTTATGTTGTGTATGAGCCTTCTTATTTCTTGGGTTGGATCTTTGGGGATAACTTTGTAGCTGATACCATCCTGTAGTTGTGAGTATATCTCATCTTTATAGACACCAACGTTCTGAATCACAATGGCTCCCCCCTTATCTGCCGGTTTTATAACTATGGCTTTGTTGTTTTTAAGTGTATTCAGGGCTGCATGTTCTCCCTTAGATATATTTTGTTTGACTTAGGACTTGGATATGCAGGCCTTTAGAATGTCCCGGGCTACTACACTTTCAAATGTCAGGATCTTATGTGACATCTTGCAGACGATTGATTAGGTCATCTGACTCCCTGAAGTAATCTTCATGCCTAGAGCAGTTCCTGCAGATCCGCAGGAACTGCCCGAAAGGGAGGTTGTCTCTGAGACTTCTGTTGTGGTGACTGGTATATCTCAATAAAGAGTTTCTTTCTGCAGGTTTCCTATAAAGAGTCGTATGCAGGTGGTCTTCAGATGCCCTTATCGAAATATCCCAAAAATCCACTACTACCTTTCCTCGTCCCCTACCCGCACTGAAACACTTTATCCCCTTCTCCCTCTCCTTCCTATTTCACCTTGAGCACTGTATAAAAAGGATTTTTTACTATTTCGAACCTTTGAGCATATATAAGACTCATATTGTTAGATGCCATGATTTGTACTGCATCTGTTCCTTTGAAAAATTTTGAAAAAATACAAATCATTACTAAGTGAATCTAATGACCACATCTATATTTGTGTTGTGTGCTCTTTGTAAATATATATATAACTGTTCTAACTGCCACGACCACATTGTATAATACTGTACTTGTTTACCCCAGGTCAGGTAGTATATATGGGTAACCCCCTTTATATACAATACGCTCTCATGGTACGGCGCGTACGCCGCAACAAACAGCAACCGCACCACACAAGGCACCGTCCCCTCAAGTAACGCGACTCTGGGCCCCTACGAGCCGTCGCTCGCACCACAAAAGGAGGACATCGCCGAGTGTAATGCTTGGGCATTTCAACGCTTCGTCCGTGACAAACTTTCCCATCTAAGGTACTGGGTAGGACTCACACTCTGTCTTTGAGCGCATCAGACAGAAGCGTCCGCTATGCGCGTTAGACTCTGTTGGTTCTTTTCATCACCGTAGGGAATTGCACAGACCGTTTAAACTACGCATTTTAACAAGAACTCTACTGCTAATAGTATTGTGGTATATTTTGACGTTATTTTGTCTTGTGCTAAGCCTTTACATAAAAGATAAATATTTTTGATACAAACCTAGTGTGGTGTCCATTTGTGGTGTTGTCACTGAGTTACTGTATGTGTTCACAAATGCTTAACCTATAATGTCTCTGAAAATAAGTCTTGTCTGCTCGCGCCACACTACCTAGAGGGTGAGCAGGGGTTATTTTAAGAGGGTAATCTCCTTATCCTGACTAAAGGAGAGGGTCCCTGCTTGTCACAAGTACCTACCTGTGCCAACCAGAGACCCCCAAATTAAACAGTCATCATAAGAGATTGGATGCCCGGAGGGAAGTTTCGAACGCGCTACGAACAAGGATACTCGACTGTGGTTGACATAAAAGGAACCATGGTCACCATCAGCAAGGAAAGAGAGACTGTGACCAATAACATCTCATTGTTCCCTGCCCCGACCTCCCTGCCGACATGGCCAACGACCCCGGTAGACCAAACAGCAGCAGCCAAGCTGAGCCCCAAGGGACCGAAGGTTGCCACCCAGAACCTGTCTCACCACCAAGAGCTCTTGATTCCACCAAAGAGCCTCTTGAGGCGGCTTTCTCTCCCGGTGTGCCAACCTCTGAACCAAGCTCCAGCCGTGGCCAGTCCAGGTACGTGCTGAGGGACAACCCCATGCCGAGCACTTGCCTAAAGGACTTTGCCTGCCAAGTAAGTGGACTACCATAGTCTTGGGAATCGGTCAAGGACTGAGTTCGGATGGGATGTGACATTCAGCGTGCTAGTCTCTGTTACCGGCGCATGCGCCGGAAGCTGACATCCCCTGCACTCACGCTTGAAGGTGGAGCGCGTAGGAATGAATAAAGATGGCGAGCACCGCAGAGCGTGACACACAGGGGAAACACAAGTACGGGTGCGGGCACCACTCCGGAGCTCCAAAGCCAGTGACGGGGTTAGTTTGTGGCAAGCGTTGCTCTCAACGGGTGCCACACAGCATTTATTCCTGGACTGAAAGGTCTTGCGCCGTGTGGTAGGCAGCGCGGCCCGAAGGAGAGCAACCCCGAGGTGTGTGGCCCGTTTGGTCGTAATGCCGGGCCCTGGGGGAAGCACAGTCGCAGACTAGTCTTCCCCCGGGGTCATTCGCGCGAGACTGGACTAGGTAGGGGGTAAGGGAGGAGTTAGGGGGAGGGTATTAAGCACAGGGGAGGAAGGTAAATTACTCTCCTGCATCTAGCACCATCGGGAGGGTTTCAGCAAAAGGAGTGTGTGGAGGGCATTGGTGAGATCGCGCTATTTCGTGCTCCCCACTTTGGGTCCTCAGTGCTGCTTCATTGTAGGCGTCGCGAGTTGCTGGCCAGCAGCTTGGGTCAGAGTGCAGTTACTCACAGCAGTTGGTAGGATGTCAGGTGTCCCCGCCGAAGAAGTGCGGGCGGCGTTGTTGCTGCTGGCGAGGGCAGGTAGGGAGGACCTCCTACAGCCGAAGGGGTCCTCAATCAGGCATGGGTAGATTGCACCCGGGCCCCGCGTGTGGCCTCGGCCGGGGTTCAGGCGGTGGTCCTGGCGTCCCAGGACGACGCACGGCCGCCGATTGAGCTGGTGGCCGGGCAGGGGTGGAGCGGAGCGACGAAGGACTCGGCGCGGGGCGGGAAGCTCAAGAGCCTGCCCCCATGAGTTTTTCCGCCTCTACAGTTTGTGTAGGGGGGCCGGGGGACATCTCTGGGGGTGGCGGCCTCACAAATGAAGTACCGATAGCAGGCCCCGGGAGTGTGCTTGTCGCGGGGGGGCGGGGCCTAGTGATTTGGCGGTTGGAGGTCCAAGGGGGACTCTGAGGCTGCGCTGGTGGTTCTGGGGCCTGGGGGAGCTGGGGAGACAATGGATCAGGCTGCATTTCAGGTCCCTGGGCCGGGAAATGAGGAGCTGGAGGGGGGACAATGGGATGATGCCTCCATTGATCTTTCTGTCAGCTCGAGGGCTCACACTCCCGCCCCGGTGGGGCGTGACAGGGCTATAGTTGTGGCAGGAGGGCAGGTGGACCTAGGCTTGCAAGGGCCCCTGGAGGTGGGGGGGGGGGGTTTCTTGCCACCAGGAGTGGGTCTCCAGGGCTACTGCCAACCCCCTCCCCTCCCGAGCTGGGGGGCCTTGGCGTGGGACGACAGGGTCCGAGAGCAAAGGCTCCTGGCACAGCTCAATGAGGCCAGGTGGGCCAAACAAACCGTGGCCCGGTAGGAGCAGTTTGGGGGTCAGAAATGGAGGGGCCACCCACTCCTACGTCTTAGGAGGAGCGGTTGGCGGAGCAGGAAGAGGAAGACAGGCGGGCGAAGGGCAAGAAGGCGAGTGTGGGGGGGCACTGGGGCAAGAAGTCAGGTGTAGGGAAGGCCAGGGCGGTTTTGAGGCCCGAAGGTGCTGGGGCCCACTCAGGCTGGAGTGACCTGAGGGGCGGGTGGGGATCCAAGCCGGCCGGAAGCTGTAGGGCGGTCCGCGGTGGCTGTCCCTCCAACGCGGGCACGGGCAACGGCGGCGTGCGTGCCTGGTGCGAGAAGAACATCTGTGGGGATGAGTAAAGGTGTGAAGAGGGCTGTGAAGGAAGTGTTGTGTGCGCCAGTGGATGTGGAACTGGTGTTGGAATTAGACTACAATGATGAGAGTGAGGAGCTTGAGGACGGGGAGGTGAGGGATGACGAGGACGGCCCAAGGGGCATGGTGGACAACAGCGACCTTGGTGTTTTACAGGCCCCAAAGGCAACGAAAGGCAAGGACAAGGTGGAGGCGGTTAAGGCGTCGACTCCCCGTGGACGGCCCCAGGAGCTGCACTCCCCTATATCAGGTGAGGGGTCTTGGTGGGCAGCGTGGGATGACGGTCCAAGTGGGGGTAGGAAGAAGGCTTGTAGGTCTGTGGGAGTGGGGGATGGGTCAATCCGGGAGCCCGGGAAGCCGCTGGGAGGTCCGCCTGTGGATGGTAAGAAGGTGGATGGTGAGTCAGAGGCTACGGCCGGAGTGCAGACGGATAAAGGGGCTAGAAAGGACGACAAGGGGGACAAAGGGGACACGAAATTTCCGAAGAAGCTCCCCTATATGGGGTTGGCGATGCCCTTGTGGTCTCATTTGTCAGACAAGATTAGAGCCAGGATCTGGAAGCACGAATACGTGGACTTTTTTAAACTGTTGCATAAGGAGGTACAGGCCAAAGAGGGCTCGAAGGAAGAGGAGTGGGAACTGACTAGGCGGCCCAGGGTCCCGTTGACGATGGAGAATTGGACTTCCGCTTTCTTAATTTATGCCAGTATCTACTGTGAGAAGTACTTGGACAGGGCCATTGCTCGGCTGAAGTACATGGACATCATACGGAAGGCACAAATGCAGTTTGGTGGCGGGTTTGCCTGGTTGAGCTATGATGAGGAGTTCAGGGCTAGAGTCAGTGCTAACACGGAGAAGAATTGGGGGAGGTAGACCAGGAACTCTGGATGCAGTGGATGGCGTCCACACACTCTGCTGCATCTACGCATACGGCCACCAGGTTTCCCGTGGCATATCGGTCCTTTCTGCCACGTCCCGCCCACGGCGGGGCAGGGAGGAAGTGCTGCAGCCAGCACACTTACCACTGGACAAGTCAATAAACCAGGGGGCTACACTACTGGGGCTTGTTGGAGTTACAACAGAGGGTACTGCTTGCGCTACCCTTGTAAGTTTAAACATGAGTGCTCTAAGTGTGGCGGGAAACACGCCCTCACTCAGTGCCTTATGCTGGTCACCCCCTCAGAACAGTGGCAGAACGCCAAAGGCAGGGGCCAACCTGGACAGAAGGGCGCCTACACCGGTTAGGGTGGAGGCGATGGCCCCGTGGCTCCCGTGTTACCCAAACCAGGAGATGGCGTTGCGGCTTTTCTGGGGTTTTACGGAGGGCTTTAGGGTGGACTATCAAGGTCTCAGAGTACGGAGGTGGGCGGAAAATTTGAGGTCCGCTAAGGAACTGCCAGGGGTGGTGGCTGCTAAGCTGCGGAAGGAGGTAGAGGAAGGAAGGGTAGCCGGCCCGTTTACTGATTGGCCTACGGAGGATCTGATCATTTCTCCACTAGGGGTGGTTCCTAAGAAGGAGGAAGGGGAGTTTCAAATGATACACCTTCTCTCGTGGCCGGAAGGCCAATCAGTGAACGACTTCATCGCCGAGGAGGACTCGAGGGTGCTTTATGCGTCTGTGGACGATGCGAATTGCCTGGTGCGGGTGTGTGGGCCGGGGGCGGAATGGCGAAATGTGACATCAAGTCGGCGTTCCGTCAGATGCTCATACACCCTGCGGATTTCTCGCTCCTGAGAATGCAATTCGGGGGGGCCATCTACGTGGACAAGGTTTTGCCCATGGGGTGTGCCATTTCCTGTGCCCTGTTTGAGCTCTTTAGTACTTTCCTGCAGTAGGCCTTTGTGAGGTTTAGTGGTTGCCACGATGTCACACACTATTTGGATGATTTCCTCTTCCTGTGGAGGGTGGACTCTGGAGATTGTGGCAGGGCTCTGTCGCTGTTTCAGGAGCGGCATTGCGCTTTGGTGTTCCCTTGGCACCGGAAAAGACGGCTGGTCCCAGTTGACATTCCTGGGGATCGAGTTGGATTCTATCCAGTGGCGGTCTCGCCTCCCCGGGGCTAAGGTGACGAAAATCCATTTGTGTCTGCTGTGGGCGATCGGAGAGAAGAGGATTGCTCTGAGGGCAGTGCAGAAGCTGTTGGGTTTCTTGAACTTTGCGTGCAGGGTAGACGTTCTGTTGGCGGCTCGGCATGGCCATGTCTGGGGCATTGCTTCCACACCACAGGGTCCGGATCTCCATGGGGGTGCGGGCTGACTTGAGGACTTGGCTGACGTTCTTGACGGACTTCAATGGAGTATCTCTGGGTTTTGATGAGGATAGGGTGGTTTGGCAATGTCATATTTTCTCTAATGCAGCAGGGTCAGCGGGGTTTGGCATATTCTGGGACGGCAGGTGGTGTGCTGAGAGTTAGCCGGCTCACTGGTTCAAACAGGGGAGGAGCATTGCTTTTCTGGAGTTCTTTCCTTTGCTGGTGGCGCTGGAGGCGTGGGGGCAGGAGTTTCAGCATAGGTCCGTGCTTTTCCATGTCGACAACATGACGGTGGTGGAGTTGGTGAACCGCCAGAGAGCCAGAGATCTGAGAGTGCTGAGGCTGCTGCAGAGTTTCATGTTGAAATGCCTGCGTTTGAATGTGGTGTTTAGGGCCATTCCTGTCCCTGGAGCGAGTAATGACATTGCGGATGCTTTGTCTCGTTCACAGTGGCAGCGGTTCCGGCGTCTGGCACCGGGTGCGGATCTGTGCAAGACCAAGCTGCCGGACGGCATCTGCGCCTTGGGGGAGTGAGAGTGATAGGCCTGGTGGAACATTCTATTGCCGACACTACGAGGAAGACGTACCAGCTGGCATGGGCAGAGTTTGGAGCATTTATGGGTTGGAGTCAGTATTCGGTGCTGGGTGACCGTACAGCTGTGGAGCCGGGTGTCAGGCAGTTTGTTTTATGTTGCATTGACAAAGGATTGACTGTGGCTACGATATCTGGGAAACTGGCAGGAGTGTCTTTTTACAGCAGTTTGTTTTTGGGGTTTGATCCTACGAAGGATGTGGTTTTGAGTTGGATGCTCCGAGGTTGGTGTAGAGAGCGTCAGAGGGGCGGTGGGGTGTTGCGGGAGGCAGTCACGTTTGAGCTGGTGGTTCGGCTGGTTGGGGTGTTGCCGGAGTGTTGTTATGATCTTTTTGAGGCGCAAATTTTTTTGTTGTGCATGGTGTGGTTGTTTTTTGGTGCGTTTCGGGTGTCTGAGTTGTTGGGCACGAGGTCCCTGGGCGGCAGGAGATATGATGAGATACGTTTGGATGGAGGACGCTTGGGGATTTGGTTGGGGCGTTCTAAGACGGACCAATTGGGCCGGGGTAAGTGGGTCTGGCTGTGTGCAGCGGGTGGGGTGGGAGTGTGCCCAGTGGTTGATTGGAGGATGTTCTTGGCGGCCTGACGGGGCAGACAGGGCGAGATTTTCTGTCACGAGTCTGGTTCGAGGGTGACATCTGTTGGCGGTGTTGCGCATGGCTTTGCGGCGTCTGGGGATGGAGCTGGCTGGTTTTGGGACTCACTCCTTCCGTATTGGGGCTGTGATAGCTGCGGCACATTTGGGGTGTCATGGGACAGGATTCGGCAGATTGGGAGATGGAAGTCGCGTTGCTGTGAGCGATATGTGCGGAAGTGAGGGGGATGTGCTGGAGGTCTGCAGGTGGGTTTAGGTGGTTTTGGTTTGTTCTAACATATCTTTGTTTCGTAGGTTGCGTGGGCGGACCGGGGGCCAAGATGGTCACCTGGATTGTGGGGCATTCCTTTGTGCACTGGGCGTCCAAGTACGCGGAGCAGCAGGTTTACGGCCGTAACCTGGGACTGAAAGGACATCTACATGAGGTGCAATGGTGGGGTAAAGGTGGGATGCGATGGGGGCACTACTGCCTTGGCTCGCAAGGATTGTTCCCCAGAGGGGATGCCCGGACCTTTTGATCATACACTTGGAGGAGAATGATTTGGTGAAGCTGTCGGGTTTGGCGCCCTTACAGCTCATGCAGAGGGACTTGGAGGTGTTGAAAGTCAGGCTTGCAAGGACTTGTATTGCCTGGACTGAGTTTGTCCCCAGAAAAGTCTGGAGAGGGGCGATGAAACATAGGGCTATTGAGAAGGCCCGGAGGAAGCTCAACAGAGTAATGAGACTGTTTTGTGGGGACAAGGACATTAAGGTGATGTCTCACAATGGACTGCAACTGGAGGATCCTTTGCTGTACAGGGACGATGGAGTGCATCTTTCACGCTTAGGGAATGCTTATTACATGATGGAGATGAGGGATGTGGTCAGTAAGCTCTGGAATGAGGTGATTTGGTGTTGCAGGTCTGAGTGAGGTAGAGGTGGCTGAAAGATGCACTGGGGGGGACCCAAGTGGGGGGTGGGGCAGGTAACCACCCTACAGGGGGTTCCCTGGTTGGCGGTACTTTGGGGGGATAGGGGGGTCGAGAGCGGGCACACCCATCCATTGGGGGGGAAGTTTGAATGATGTGGGGAGCTAGAGGCATGACTGGAATGTCACAAGGATCGGGGTAGGATAATAGGTGGTTTGTGGATATGAATGAGGTACGGTATGGGGCATGGAGTGGTAGGAGACATGAGGCAGAAAGGGTGAAGAATGTGAGGCATGAGGTGGTGGTATGGGGTTGATGTTATATATTGTTAATGTTTCGGTTCTTATGTTAAGTTATGCAGCCTGGTCTAATAAATGGCCTTTCACGCTTAACACCTGCGTGGGCTGTTTATTGCGCGATTGTCTGCCTGGGCACAGTCAGGGCAGGGCTCCACAGATTCAGCTTGACTCCTCCACCAGCTGTCTGTACAGGGGTATGATGTGATGCAGCTGCCGCCGTGATCTTTGGTACGTGCATCCGTGAGCAGAGATCTGAGCCCGACAACACCCTTGTGCCCCTGCTCACTCACTGTTCAGTTGTCTGTCCCCACCCAGATCCAGGCCAAAGTGCTATACGTAACATTTCGGACATTCATAAATTCAAAACACTCAGACGGAAAGACAGCGAGGTTGGCAGTCCCAACCATGTTGTAGGCGGTGCTGAATTTAAAAGCTATTATATTGGCTGATTTTGAATGTCGCAGTCTAATAGTAGCATCCGCGCATGACGGAGACCGCCAAAGTGGCCTATATTAGTGTGACGCTGGGCTGCGAACTTAACTTGCCTACTGACACTGCTAGGATCTACATCTCCTCGATTCCAACTGCTGTTTGAGGACTTGTGAGCCATCATGTCCTGGCCCAATGGGTTGAGGGCCCCAGCCTTCTATCCCAAGGAGCTGGAAAAGCTGGTGGAAGGGGTCCCCCCCATTATCTACAGCTTCATGGCTCACCAGAGGAACAGGTAGGTACCTCACATTCCTCCTTCACGAATTTAGAATGCATTGCTTCCAGTTTCAATTACTTGTATGTTGCTTAGGTGTCTTGTGTGTGTTAAGAGATGTCTGAATGAGTTGTTTTTGAAGCAGACATTCCATATTTATGTTGAGGTTAGTGCCGCTTGGTACTCTGTACAGTTCGTCATGCATGTAATGTAATGTAATGTATGTATACTTGTAAAGCGCACTGTATACCGCTGGGGAACCCGTCCTGGCTTTCCCTGTGAGAGGGCACCCCAGGTGAAGCCAGGCATCCCTGGCGTTGCTGGGGCCATTGTGGAGATTAAGCAAGCTATTGCCCAGAGTTGCAGAGTGGGACCCATGATTAGCGTAGGCACCTAAGCGAGAATTATCGAGTCTGCGGACATTGACCCAAGACCTTGTCGCGTCGGGAATTGAACCCTGGTCCCAGGCCAACCTCTGCTTCAGGGTCTGCCGCTTCTAACCAGCATGGGCGCAAAATCCGTTCCGCTCGCGGATTTTTTTAGATTTTTGGTAAATCCGCAATCCGCGAACTCTCGCGGATGTGGCGAAAATACGCAAATCCGCGCGCGGCGGATTTTTTGCTTGTGTTCGCACTGCTCGCGGGCCGCGGCGCGGGCAGCAACAATATCACACTCGCGAAATTACAAAAATTACAATTGGGGAGGGGTGAAGGAAGTGACCCAGTCTCCAACTTCCTCTTCCTGTCCAGCAAGCTCCTCCCATTGCTTAGTCCATTTCCTGGCCACTTTGAATTCGATCTTGACTGGGAAGGATTACTTTTTGTGGATGCTGCTGGAGATTTGGCTTTGAGGCCTTTTGGATTACTTTTTGATTAGAAATTTGATTTACAAGTAAGTTGATAAGTTGATGTTGTTTGTTTGTGGTGATTTTTGTGTGTGTTTTTCGACTTTTTGGGGTGGGGTTGGGGGCTGGCTATGTGTGGGAGGCCATTTTGAGGCATGGTCCTGCAGGTCCTGGCCATGTGGATGGGGTCAATCGGCCATTTTGAAGTCAGGCAGTGTGTTTTGTGCCCTATGCCCACCCAGTCTGCTCTGATTGCTTTCATTATGCCCAGGGGGCCTCGAAATCCCGCGGATTACCCGAAAATCGGATTTTTAAAAAAATGTTTGCCTGTGTTCGCACTGCTCGCGTCCCGCGCAGCAACAATCTCGCACTCGCGAAACTGTAAAAATTACAATTCTGCACATGAATTGAAAACTACCAGGCTTAGTTATGGGTGCATGCATGATACAACTGTTTTCTTTAATTTTAACATTATTCTGGCCAGGGCATGGATGGCATTGGATTGTTGTGATTTTTGTGTGTTTTACGACTTTTTGGGGTGGTGTTGGGGGCTTGCTATGTGGGTGGGGGCCAGTTTATTGCCTGGTCCCGTGTGGGTGGGGGTCTAGGGGCCATTTTCAAGCCAGTTTGTGTGCTTTGTGCCATAGGCCTGCACCCAGTGTGCTGTGATTTTATCATGCCCAGGGGGCCCAGAATCCGTCTGTTCGCGGATTTTGCTGGTTATTCGCCACGTTCGCGTCGTGAAGCAACAATCTCGCACTCGCGAAATTGCAAAAATTGCAATTTCGCACCAGAAAACCACCAGCAGGCAGCATAAACCTTCTGAAACTTGATGGATGGCATTGGATTGTGGTGATTTGATTGGTGTTGTGTTTTTTGACTTTTTGGGGTAGGGGTTGGGGGCTGGCTATGTTGGTGGGGGCCATTTTGAGGCATGGTCCTGGCCATGTGGATGGGGGTCAAGCGGCCATTTTGAAGGCAGGCAGTGAGCTTTGTGCCATAGGCCTGCACCCATTTTGCCTTGCTTTCACCCATTGTGCCCAGGGGGAGTCAGTGGTACATGAAACTATAACCCTCTGTGTGTGTGCTATCTTGGATCAATGTTAAATTCCTGTTTCCCAAAAATTTAGCAATTCTTAATTTTGAAATTTCCATATTGTGTGGTGTGCACGTGTGTATTCATAAATGCCTACTTGCAAACTATTTATTGAAGCGCTACATATATAACATATATTTACTGATGTTCCTCTGTCTTCGTTTGCTTCTAGGTGCACAAAGTCAATAACTCCGCATCATCGTTGAGCATCAGTGCCAGGAAGAAGTCCTGCTGCGGCCTGCTGTTCCGACATCTGAAGAAGATGGCTCCAAAAAGAGGTGCCCGTAGCTCCTCTTGCAAGAAAGATGTCTCTACTAAGGAGAAGAAGAAGCAAGTGGCACCACTTACCAAGGAGACTGGTGGCTCGACCACTAAGTTTTTGTGGAAAAAACCAAAGTCCACCATGAGTGCTGCACAGTTAGCCTGTTTAGTGGTTCAATCACCAACGACCAGTGATGTTGGCTCATCGCAAGAAAGTAGCAGCACACCATCAACACAGGTTGTAACTCATCTCACAAGTACTATTCAACAACCAAAGCCGCAACAACTGCATGGGCTACTAGTACAAGCACAAGTACATGCGCAAGGAGCTGTCCGAGAAGGAGCTGTCCGAGAAGGAGCTGTCCGAGAAGGAGCTGTCCAAGAAGGAGCTGTCCGAGAAGGAGAAGGTCGAGAAGGAGCTGGTCGAGAAGGAGGTCGAGAAGGTCGAGAAGGAGAAGGTCGAGAAGGAGGAGGCCGAGAAGGAGAAGGTCGAGAAGGAGAGGTTCATGGAGAGTTGCAAGTAGAGGTCAGTGAAGAGGCCCATGTAGCGGCGCATGGAGCGGTGCAAGTGCCCACAATGGTTCTTCTTCCAGGAGTAGGGGCACAGGAGGAAATTGACTTTGGAGCCGGGGTATCATGTCAGGAAGACGAAGGCACTCCTCCTGATGATTCATTTTCTCCCAGCTCCCCAGCAAGGAAAAGATAAAGGAGTGTGTGTAGAAGTTCCTCTTTAAGCCCCGCTCCATCAGATGATCTGGATCTAGATTGGCAACCATCTCCGACGTCTGAGAGGGAGGCACACCACTCGCTGCGAAAGTTAAAAGGAAGGGCCCCGGAAAGCTCATACTTATGGATCCGAACGCCGGACTTGATGAAGTGGTTCATTCTGATGTTGATGAACAGGATGACAGCAATGACCTAGTCATCACACACGTCATTCCAGTCACACCGGCCATGCAGCAGACAGACATTTATACCCTATCCCGACGTCATGCTGAGCGTGACCCTGGCGACGTGGCACTGGTAGCACCACCAACGCAGTCAAGTAGTACAACAAGTTCAACAAAACCTACAGCTCCCATATTTTCTCCCCAGAGGGGGACTCCATCCAGCTCGACTCCCTCAAGTAGGGTTGCTGCAATAATTGCACAACCCAGTAGATGTCTGCAAGGCTCATCCACCCCTGCTTCATCTGGCATTGGCAGTATCATCTCGTGCGGCAAAACCAGAAGTTTCCAGTCCCCAGTTTGGAACTTTTTTAGTGTCCATGCAAAGTATGATAACATAGCCGTTTGTTGCATTTGTAAGACTAGAGTTAGCCGTGGTAAGACTGGTACCAACTATGGAACCGGAGGCCAGATAGGTCATCTTCAAAGAAGGCACGCTGTCGTATGGTTTGCGCACCTAACATCAAGGGAAAGCAATCCCAAAGGGCAAGTGGCCAAAATATACCCATACTAGGTGTTTCATCTGAAGATGACGGGGAGGTAGAAGAAGCGTCAGACATTTGTCCAGTTGCACCCAGTACCCCTGGCAGCACCACACCCTCCGGAACACATAGGAGGCACACTGAGAGTCTGGGAGACACACCAATGCGGAAAATGTCAACACTGAGCACAAGTGGGTCGAAGAAGGCATCAGCATCATCCAGTAAATTTGTCCAGCGCACCATTTCAGCCATGTTCTCCTCAGATGCGCAATTTCAACGCAACCACCCAATTGTACGCCTGTATAACACTAAGCTGGCTAAAATGCTAGCGGTGGACCTTCTCCCTTTTTCGTTTGTCGAAGGTGTGGGTTTTCTTGAACTCGTGGCAACACTGGCCCCTAAATGGAAGGTTCCTAGCCGGTTCTATTTTGCCAGGGTTGCTGTTCCAGCACTACATAAAGAGGTGCTTGAGTTGGTTGGGGCAGCTTTGCAGAAGAGTGCTGTTCACACTATACACCTGACAGCAGACATGTGGACCAGTTGCCAAGCCCTTGATTACATGTGCATCACTGCACACTGGGTCTCTTTTTCAGGGGTTGCAAAACAGATAAATGCAGGTGGTGACTTGGCCGAGATTTTTAAGGGTGCTCGTAAACATGCAACATTAGCCATGTTTGGCATGGAGAAAAGTCATACTGCAGCCAACATTTTGGATGACTTTAACAAAAAGGTCTCGCAATGGCTGCCCCCAAGAAATTGCAAGGTTGGTTATGTTTCTACTGATAATGGCAGCAATGTAGTTAAGGCCATGGACAACGGTTACTATTTCAGAGTGCCGTGTTTGGCGCACTGTATGAACCTTGTCGTGCAAATGTTCTTGAAAAAAGAACTTGCAGTCGACAAAATACTGACCATCTGCAGAAGAATATGCACACATTTCAACCATTCTTTTAAGGCCGGGAAGGAGCTGAGGCGCCAGCAAAATGTACGTAGAATGCCAGTGAAAGCACTTATCCAGGAGGTGGCAACACGTTGGAACTCAACCTTCTACATGCTTGAGCGTCTGCATGAGCTGTTTCCAGTAGTCAATGAGTATTTCTACAACCTGGGTGGTGATACGACAGAAATGATGCTAGCGGTGGAGCAATGGCAGCTAGTTAAAAGCCTGACAGACATGCTTCGTCCTTTTGAGGTCTTCACGCGTGACGTCAGCAGGGAGGACTGTTCTTTGAGCAAAGCTATCCCATTGTTGCTGAAGCTCGAGCACCAAGTCAAGGTGGTGTCTTCAGAATTAAAAGATGCTGGAAAGAATGAAGCATATGAGTTGGCGCAGAGATTATTACAACGCCTAGTTAGCAATAAACGGCTTGTAAATATCAAGAAACAACAGCACTACATTTGTGCTACTATTCTGGATCCACGTTACAAAAAGCCATTGTTTGGCAAAGTAATAATTCCTTTTGAAACATCAGATGTTACAGAGTACAAAGGTTGGCTAGTTCAGTCAGCCATTCGTTTTGAAAGAGAGCGGAAGGAAACTGTAGAAGACAGTACTACTAGTGAATCAGCAGGCCATCAGGCGTCCCAAAAAAACACTTCTGCATCTGTGCCTGTGGCAGAAGTGAGTGACTTTTCCTCTGAGCCGTTAACCACACCAGCAACCGTATCATCTGCACCAGGCCCAGGCAATATGTCTGAAGCGGATTGGCTAAGTGAGCTAGGGTTTCCTTGTCCCAGAAAGGACACAGAAGTGCAAAGTACAGGAATCCGGGAGGACATTCTTTCAATGGTGCAGGCCTATCTGGATGACTCAACAGTGGTCAATATTACTGAGGACCCATTGGCGTATTGGCATGGGAAAAGAAACATATGGCGAGAGCTCACCAACCTGGCTATCAATTACTTGTCTTGCCCACTCGCAAGCGTGTCTTCAGAACGTGTTTTTAGTTCTGCTGGTGGCATTGTGACTTCCAAAAGGTCCCGCCTCTTGCCCGCAAATGTGGAGCGGCTCACCATGATAAAGATGAACCAGCACTTCATACCACCAGATTACAAAGTACGAGAATGCACGCAGGAAGAAGACGAGGACACCGACCTACCTGAGGAAAGTTCTCCTCAGTTACCAGAAGTACTACCGACTCAATTTGCAGAGTTTGAGGACGAGCTCTGCTTCCCTGACAGCGAGTTCTGAAAATGAGTCAATGATCCATTAACTTTAATATTAGTCCTTATTCACTTTTATTCCTGTGTGTCTGTCTTTCTTTTTTTAGCAAGTGCTTCATCACATTCACAACAAAACTGTAATCACCCAATCAAACAACAAGCCCATCAACAGAACTGTCTTGATTTTGATGCCGCAGCATTCCTCAGGTTCACAACAGTTAGTTGACAAGAACTCAGTCCTGGTCGTCTATCCTCCTCCTCCAGACTCACCCTATCCATTTCCCGTAATGCTGATGCCTGGATTCTGCACAATGAAGAAACTTACGTTGACGAGTCCCCTAAAGAGGGACTGTCTGGAAGTAGTGAGTCCTCATTTAAATACATTTTGCTAAGTGTGACTTTTTTGCGTTTGGGTTTACGGGTCTTGGCTGGGCCATTGCTGGCAAGGTCTATTAAGGGATGAAATTGGTTAGGCATTTACTTTGGAAAACATTTGGCCTATTACACGTGAATGTTTAGGAGTTATTATTGCTCGCTTGCCTGTCTTAGGGGTGCTGTCTGTGGGGCTTCTAGGATTTTGGGGTCTCTGAGCACCGCTGCCATATTTCTAATGTTGATTGCTTTTGTTTTGCAGACAATCCACGCCGGGAAACTCCAGTTGGGGCCCTGCTGCAGAACGCTTTAGGACACTGTGAATTCCAGGTGGAGCCAGCCCTCAAACACAAATTACAGGTAAGATAAGCGTTTGGATGGGAGGTAGTATAATGGAGTATTAGGAGAGGCGAGAGAGTGACAGTGGTACTAGTAGTAAAGTCCTAGGACTCCTCAATTAACAAACTCTGTGACAGGCATTTACTTTGGAAAACATTTGGCCTATTACACGTGAACCAACACGATGACAGTGTTCAGTAAAACAAACTTACTGCAAAACCACCACCCACCAGGCTCAAAGTAGTAAAAAAAAAGATATGCTCAGATAAAGTTTGAAAAAGTATATTTTTATATCCCTAACAAAATAATCTCCCGCAAGACCCTCCCTAACCCCAACAAATAAATAGTCCCTCAAAAGTCCCCAAAAAACCCAACTCCCAATTCCCACCCCCCAAAAGTCTCTAAAAAAGGGGCAAGGGACACTCTAGGGATGCATGGTGTTGTTAACTTTGGCCTCCAGGGCATCATGCCTTAGGGCCAGGGCATCGTATTGCTCCCGGAGGGTGGCGTGATCTAAACGGAGGCCCTCCACCAAATTTTGGTACTCTTTCCATTTCCGGACCTCCGCCTCCAGGTCCGACACTCTGCGGATTGCTCGGCGCAAGCAAGCCTTTACAGTACTGTGAGGTGCAGCCTTTGCTGCTCGGCGGTGGCGTCTGCCAGCACGGCTCCGTTTGGCTGGAGCACTGCGCTGACCGGCAGAACGTGGGGTCACGGAGGAGGATGCAGATGTCACGTTGGAAGTACTGGACTGCGTGTCGTCCCCCTCCAGTTCCACCAGCCACCGATATTGGGCAACAGTTGCATCCAGCCTCCGTTGCCGGGCCAGTACAGCCTGCATACTCCTTGTTGGTTTTGTTTTAGTATGACCAACTATATGAAGAAAGAAAGACATAATCTGTAACCAATGCTCTTTAAGAATATGATTAACACAAAATGATTCAGCAGGAAGTTGTGTCACAGTACAACTAGCAACTAGCCAGCGCAGTACAAAAGAAACTATTCAGGCCAATATCATGGGCGTCCGCAGGGATGGGCAAGAGAGGGCGCGATTGCCCCCCCCTGGATTGCAGGTCCATCCAGTGCTGGCCCAGTGACAAATTACAATATGGTAATTACAGCAGGCTGGGACCGACAGACAGATAGAGGCAGAGACAGAGAGAGAGGAAGACAGAAGGAGAGAGAGAGAGAGGGAGGGAGCCAGAGGGTGACAGAGGGAGGATGAGGGAGGGAGACAGAGAGAGAGGGAGGGGGAGAGAGAAAGAAAGATGTGTGTAATGTGTATGCCAGGTCTGGTGGCTCAGTGGACGAAGGCATCCGCTGCAGGGGCATGATTTCAATTTCATGGTCATATTTTTTTTTGTTGCTCTAGATCCACCCCCCTCCCCCACTGACCCTGCCCCCTTCGGTGCGGCCCTTGGCCACAAACCACACTATCAATCATGTCAGGAGTAGGACTCAGGAGATGGTGATGATGTTGCACCCCCCCCCCGGAAACATTTCATAGTATGTTCGTAGTTCATCCAGTGACCGCCTACTCTCTGTAGATAAACATCATATGCTATCTAAGAGTCAGATAGTACCATGATCCAGCTTACCTGTACCCGCCACCACCACTGTCTCCTTCCTCACAGTCTGTACTTCTTGGTCCTCTTGCGCCGCCTCCTCCCCAGAGCGATCCTCGGACTCGGAGTCGATCACTATTACCACATCCGAGCTGGCCCCGCCACCAGATGTTCCACCTACAAAGTAGATTTAAGAATGTTAGATTACACCACTCACTAGTATTTGGTCTATGAATGAAGAATGTGAAAACTACAGAAAAAGTAATTTACTGTCTACTCTAGTCTAAAGTAAAAATGTCCCTCCTTCCAGGGAAGGCTGTTGTCTTGCTGCATTTTTTTGTCATAATTGATGAATGCTTGATTAATTTTAACACACATCATTTTTCGCTGAACAGACAGAAACTGGACTTCTAAGGACAAGAGCAACATCAACTTCAAACCAGGTGAAAGCTCGGCTCGACCACAAGAAATGTGTTCCATTACTCATCAACTCAGCACCAAGCACTTTTCCATTTCCAACTAACTTTATTTTAATATATGTGTTTACTTTAACTTTTAATAAAGCTTTTAAACTTGAATAGACTCTGTGGTTTTTGGTCCTCCAGACTAGAGTGACTGAGCGAAAGGTTTTGCAACTTTTGCAAGGAGGAGTCCGTGCCGCTGACACTACCAGGTTTATACAGTGTGCCAAACACGCCACTCTGAAATATTATCACTCTGGTCTTTGGTGTCCATAGTTAGGTTTGTGGAGAATTGTCCCTGCAACAGTAGTATTATTGATTTTGCTCCTATCTAAACACTATTTTGAAAAAATTAAATTAGGAACGCTTGGACAACAATAGGTCCACTATATTTAAATGAAAACTTACTGGGGCCAGCAAAGGAGCACTCGCCGCCCTGGCCTGCATCCTCCTCCTTTGGAGCCACTGCATCCGCTTTTTCTGTCCGCTTGCCCCTGGGCGGACCTGACGTACAACATGAAAGAATGAACAGAAAACATTGATGATTGCTGCTTGTCGATGTCCTTGTCAACCAAATCAAACATTTAGAAAGAACAAGAACCAACTATTTCAGCCAAAAATAGGGCTACAAAGGAAGGACTGCACCTGAGCCTCTACTCTAGGGGCAGATTTACAAGCCCCTTGCAGCTCTTTTGCTCCGTTCTTGCGTCACTTTTGTGACGCAGCACCACAACAAGAGAGGCGCCATGGTGTGGCGTATATTAACAATGTGACGCATATGGGAGATGCATCCCATTCTAAAGCCCTGCGCCATAAGGGAGCGTTCCAGCGCAAGGGAGGGCGTTCCTGTGCAGGAACGCATGCTAAAAGTGGCTATGGGGAATATATAAAATTTCAATCAGTCATTTAGGACAATGATGCGTCACTGAAACCCTGCGCCTGCATTAAGCAGACTTACGGCTTGACGCAGCATTGCTGGAGCTGCGCCATCGTTGCAACGCAACTCCATCAATGAGCCGCCTTTACGGCACCGATGCGTAACGCTTCGGTGACGTTTTGGGACCATGGTGTGCCGCATTGTAAATACGGCGCACCATGGGTGGTGCTGGCGTGCCGCACACTTTGCAGGGATGCGCAGGTAATTGCTAATCTGACACTTAGGGGCATACTTACGAGTTCTGAGCTGGACACCTCCAGATGTGCACCAGAACAAATGCGTAACGCAAAACTAACCTTGCGTCACGGCAGATGCGCCGAAATTACAATGCGGCAAACCCTGGCGCAAGGGTAGGCAGATGCGTGACGCATCTCGTGACGAAAGAGGGGCGCATCTCTAGAGTCGCGTCGCAGGCGCGATGCAACTATAGCAATGCTCAGGGCTGCCCAATACTCAACATACCGCATCAGTCCTTACGCCTGCTTTAGGCAAGCAGGCATAAAGAATTGACGTAGCAGCGTCGCGGAAGTGCCTGTGTTAAATCTTGTAGATTTCACGCAGGCACTTTTGCGAGGCGCACAGCTGCCTGACCGTCACCCCCCCCTGCGTGGGAACGCACCCATTGTGGCGCAGGCCCAGGCCTTAACGTGGCGCATCTCCTTAGATGCATCTCGTTGTACATGACTCGCATGGATTCGCCACGTTTACGTCGCTGTGCGTCAGGTAAGGCAGCGTAAACGTGGCGCAAGGGGCTTGTAAATCTGCCCCTTTGTGTCTAGCATTACGCAGTTCTGTAAAGTACACTCATACATTACTCAGCCCAATTAAATGAACACAAAATAGAAAACAAATAAGCAGTGGCACCGCCACAGAGAAGGAGAACAGTGCACCTGAAATGCACAGAAGATTTTGAAATATTAATTTACCTCTCCTATCAATGTAATCAGCAGCATTATTGCTGTTTGTAAAAAAGTTAAAGCAAACATTTGCAATATAACACAGTCACACAGAGCAGGAGAAAAAACAGAGTAGTGAGTGATGAAAAAATTGCTACTACTACTCCCCAAGCCCGGGACCTCCACTCCCAGCAGGTCTAGCAGGTCGCGCTCCCAGTCCAGGATATCGGTCCAGCGGTGGGTCACTTGATTGTAGGTGCGCTGGACCCCCGTGATGTCAAAAAGGGCCCGGCACACCTGCCCCCACCGCTTCCGTCGCTCCTGGCTGTTGGTATAACCAGCAGCGATCCTGCCGCCTGCCGCAATGGTCCTGGGGAGACGGCGCTGCACATAAAAAACGAGTGAGCCCACCTCCTCAGGGCTGAAGATCTCCCTGGGCACCACCATTTCCGCCCTCAAACGGCCACACGGGAGCCGGGCACAGGCTGCGGTGCCCGTCTTGGGCAGCTTGACAGCTGTCTTCACCATGTTCTGGGCAGGTGTTAGCAGTAAGGAGACAAAATGAAAAAGAATAAGAGTAGGGAAGAAGGAAATAAAAGTTTAAAAAAGTAGTTGAAAAGTAAACAAAAGTAGCCTAAAACACAAAAATATAGACCTAGAAAACTAGAGGGATAGAAAAAAAGTTAAATAGATCAAAAAAATATTAAAACAAGCAAAGGATGGCAGAGATATACAGAGGATAGAAACACCATGCCCAGACACATAGGAAGGAATGAAAAACAAGATGGCGGCCCGAACACGTGCGTGTAAGTAAGTTCGCACGCGATTTCTCTCGCGAACTTGTGCGAACTTGCATTCGCAAGGCGCTCATTGCGCGAGATTACACATAGCGGGCGGAAACGGAAATACGTCACGCAAACAAAATGGCGGCGCCCATACTCAACCTTGGGGTAACTCGCACGAGTTCGCGGCTTCCACGGTCGAGTTCGCACGACGCCGCGCCTCGCGAATAGGGCGAAATTACCGAAAAATGAGTTTTGCAAAAGCAAAACCAACGAGCAGGTGCAAAAGTTCGAGCTCATCATTTGTAACCATTTACCTGTAGTGCTTCCTGAAGGGTCCTCCAGAATCCGGTTGCCTACTTGCAACTATTGTGTGACCCTGCTCTGACAGTCACAGAATAGTTACAAGTATGCCATTGCATCCTGTTATTGCAACAAAAAGGAAAGGGAGCAGACAAGCAGGTGCCAGCCTTCATTAATGTCAGTTGGGGCAGGGCAGGTGTTGTTGTTTGCAAAACTTAAAGCACTTAGCAGGTGTGCTTGGCTTTGCCACAATAATGTACACTCACTGGTCAATCAGAGGGTGCTGTGATGACACCGAGGGTGGCATGGGTGTGCCAGCCAGAGGGTGGCATGGGTGAACCAGAGTGCCAGTGTTGACAGAGGATGGCAGTGCTTTGCTTTGCCACAATAATGTACACTGGTGAACTAGAGGGTGCTGTGATGACACAGAGGGTGACATGGGTGAGCCAGAGGGTGGCATGGGTGACCAAAGAGAGTGCCAGTGGTGACAGAGGGTGGCAGTGATGACGAAAGCCTTGCAAACAGTCTGGGCACGTAGAAACAACAAGTTCGCAAAACTGGCGACCCGACAAGTAAGTTCGCAATTTGCGAAATTGTACAAAACCCTCGCGAACTTGCAGAAACCCGTGCGAACACACACTCCAAAAAAGAAACGCAAATCCGCGAGAATTCGCGGATTTTGCGTATTGTCGCAATCCGCAAATACACAAATCTGCAAATTCGCGGATTGCGAATCCGCAAAATCCTCCCATGCTTATGAGCCACACTTCTCCACAATGACATGTGACATGTGAGTAGCTATAGACCCTTCATAATTAGTTTCCACTACCTTGTGGTCATGTTTATTTGTTGGCACCAGGGTTAGACCCAATAGTCTGTGCACAGTATTTACCTGTTGGTGACACCTCAGACATAATCATCACATTCCTTAATGCATGCTCATAAACATACAGAGAATCTTTTTGCAAACAGACACCAACAAACATTTCCAGCTTGACTCCTCCACAGCTGTCTGTACAGGGGTATGATGTATGTGATGATCACATTAGATGTAACAGAACTAGTAGCATATCTGTCCCGCTACCAGGAGGTTACTCAGTGGATGTGAAGAGTTCAACTTTCAAACAGCTTCAAATTAGGATTCATGTGATGCTCCACACTCATGGATGTTTTAGGATTGCGACCTGGCATTGCTCATGTTCGACAGGTGCATCCATTGTGCATTGTAGCGCTAAAGTATAGTTCCAAGCTGCAAACACAGTTAGGAAGGCAACACTCTGACCTCCGATAAAATATTTTTGTTACAGCAGCTTTGAGGATCTGAGCACACTAAAGGGCATGCTGTCTCAAAGGCCTGCAGCCTTTAGAGTCACCAGGTAGACGTTAGTTTTCGATTTTGAATGTTTGATCAGCGAAATAGCTTCAAATACATACCGACTGCCCACACCATTTTGAGGCAGCAGGTTAATAATATCTTGAACACGTGTCTTACAAAGGGAGTAGGATACTTTTTACTGTGTATTGTTCCTGGATCCTTTAGCAAGTTGGCACTCTTTCACCGGCTTCATTCCTACTTTGCTACAGTCCGTACTCAAAAGCCTTTGTGGAGATTTATCTCTTGTCCAACTTTCAGCTACAGGGACTGTGTTTTCAGTTATCTGACTCCACAATGGATGTCACAGGTCAAGATGAAATGGGACAAGGACTTCCACTTGTGCTGCTATGCCATCGGTGCATGGTACAATGTGTTGGTACGCCGGGCTGCAGGAGCTTAATTGTCATTGGTTCCTATTGTTTCGGCCCATTAGGTTTCATTATGTACAACCTATTCTGCTGTCTGTTGTGCAGATATGAATGTGCACTGGATTTCTGTCTCTGAACGCAAATGGTTGAGCCGTCAGTCACAAATGTACTCTTGGGCCCCTTACAGGATCATTTGTATGGTTGTCTCCAGCTTTTTCCATTGTTGTTGAACGCATTCTTCGAAGCACCCGCGGATGCGGCTGCTCCCAGTGATATGTATGTAGAACTTCTACAGTTAGGGTCAGGTCCCTCAGCGGCTGCTGTGCTGGTTCCATGGGAGCATCTTTGCTTTATGAACTTGCATGGAGCTGTGCCTCTGGTAACACTGTCAGTTTTTGCTGGCAACAGCAATGTAGCATCTGGCACTGGGAACCTATGAATATTGATCTCCAAATATGTTGGTGGAAGGTATCGCTCATGCCTGTTCGTCTGAACTGACTGATATCCTATGAACTTTTCAGAAGGACACGTCCTGATCTCACAAGCCTTCCAGTGTGCTTTGTCTTTCACACAGCATAGTCTACTTTTTCATCTTACTAGGAGACTTTTTTAATTGACTCTTTGTAGAACATATTCTAATCAGCATTGCTTTCTGAGAGTGCTATCTCCCACAACTTAGTTCATTGTCCTTAAATCACAAAATGTGTAGTTAGTCTTATGTGGTAAGAAAGCTAATTTTAGTGGTCCCATTGTGTGAGGATTGTATGTCATGTGTACATGCATTTGTGCTGATAACTTTCTTTCTATTGTATCTTTGTTACATTCACTTATGGAGACAGGCCGTGTTAGCGTGTTTTTCACCTGGGGACACGCAGCTTAACCTCAGGTTTGTGAAATTCTTAGGAAAAGTGGAGAAGAAAATGCTAAATCAGACCAGCACTGCAGCTGACAAGTAGAAAGACTGACGTTGCTAGAATAATTATTTGTGTTTTTTCTTTTTTAACGGACTGTAAATATTATAATGTCATTTAATCGATTTTAACTTTTGAACTTGCAATTACTTATTTGTAGCAATGGTTTTAAGTAACTCTGCTAAATAAAATTAAACCTAAACATCCACTTATGACTTCTGTAGACATGCCTGGTTAGGTGACAATGCCTGACTTGCTGACTCTGAGACAACTCTTCAATGTTATTTTGCATAACAAATTGAACAAATCTTTGAAGACGGCATACTTGGCATTGTAATGTACATATGTCTATCCATTTTACACCCACAAGGTGACAAGACTATCTGCAAGTCCATGAAGGATGCTGGTTTCGACATGTAATGCAAGGAACATTTTCATTTAACAATGACAAACATTTGCTGTTTTAGGGCACAGGAGATACTTCAGCTAACCCAATGTCAACCCCGCATGCAGGGAGTTTGGGAAGCATGTTTAGATTCTGACCATGTGGGGTGTCCAGTTCGTGTCTAAACCGTGTAACTACATCCTCAACCAGAAGGTCAATGTTTGTTTCTCCAGGTGAAGGCCTTCTTTGCATTACACCTATAATTTCCCTAGACATGATGGTCAAGGACTGCATTATAGTTGTACTTTGATGTTGCGATTTGTTTCTTTTGCCTGCATCCCTCTACGGCTTACCACTGTGGTGTGGCTGTTCCTGTTGTCAACAATTTGTGTGCCTTTGAACTGCTAACTTTGCATCTCTCTATTGATTGTGGCATAACATGTATCATGCATAGGTACGCTTTGTATAGATAACATTTTACCTGAGTACCTATGTGCATCCATTCTATATTAGAATGTGGAGAATGGTGCACGAGTATCTGAGGATATCAATCTAACATCTGTTCCCAAGAGCCATGGGTGGTCAGACTTGTCATGTTAAGTGTTTGCCATTAACAATTTACACACAGTCTAGGGTAGGGAGTCATATGGTGGCACTGAGAGCTAGTTGCTCTGTTGGTCTACATATCCTGCAAGGATGCAGGCAACATCTGGCAACATCCCCAAAGTGTATTTGTGTCTCTAACGTCATTTTCCAAATGATTTGTGGATACTACAGGACAGCTACAATTGTGTTTTGATATCATGGAGATGGGTGATGGATATTTATAGGCTCAGTGTATGTGCTGTGCATGTGTCCTGTGATGAAAATGTAAGGTATAAGTGATTCTTCTGTAACATCTATATACCAACATAGCCCAGATCAGTCACATGTGCCTTGTGTCAGTGCAGAATATTCTGCTTTGGAGTGTTGGGAATGTGGTGTACATGTGTTTTTACTGTATATGCACTGCAGATGGAAAGGCTTGTTACAAACTTGTGTCCTTCAAGGATGTATGACGGTACAACGCGTACCGTCACAACGCGTGCTGTTACAACGCGTCCCTTACAACGCAAGTCGTTACCACGACTTGCGTTGGGGGCGCGGATTTCGAATAGTATAATTTACTATTCTAACACCAGTCCCCGTGGACACTAGGGAAGGTGTTGGAATAGTAAATTTACTATTTTTAATCTTCTAGCGCCCTCCAGCGCAAGTCGTGGTAACGACTTGCGTTGTAACAGACGCGTCGTAACAGCACCGCGTTGAAACATCCGCGTTGTAACAGATGTTTCCCGTCCTTCAATGCTCATGCCAGAGATTGTGAGTCACAGTGACAGTAGCGTGACCATGTGAGTCCAATATTTTGCTCAGGTGGCACAGCTGAGGATTTGTTTTTTTCAAAGTGTGTCCCCTCCACCGCAACTCTGTATGTTGGCTGAAGTCATGCCCTGAGTTTGGTCCATATTTTCTGTTGTCCCTCATTGTGCATTATTGTGACATCATGAGTTGAGGTTATTTTCTTTCACTGGTGTATCGTTTAGTTTGTCTGAACCTCCAACTTTTAGGTCCAAATACTCATATGTTGATTTGCCAATCATTGAATATGTTGATGTGTGTATCAATGGTAGTTAGTAATCTTACAGCAAATGGATTCCGCATTTCCAGCTGGGTATAGTGCAGTCTGTGGTTGTCAGTGATGGATATGTGGCTGAATATATGTTTTGTAAAGGTAGTAGGATTTCATCCAGATCTGTGACACAATGACTGTGATTCATTACTGTTGTCCACATAGCAATGGGTCACCTGTGTGAAATCGTTTGCACAAAATATGTGAGGGATTTCAATGAGGCCTTTGTGGTTTTTTTGTAGTCCTGTACCCTGTCAGGCTGTTTGTTTTTTAACCAGTACATGTTGTTGCTGTGCCAGGTGGTGATGCCTGCATTGTGTGCAATCATGGCCAATGTTATGCACATTGAGTTTGCCAGAATGGTCTTAGGTGTGCCACTGTAACTTACAGCAGGGTAAAATTGTGACAGGCTAGCCCAAAATGTGTTATGTGGCCTGTATTTGTCTATGTGGTATAGTTTGAGCATTGAGGATAGTCCCTTCATGTCTAACCGGGCCCACATATGTCATAAAGTGCTAAGCAGCATGTGGGGAGTACAGATGTAATGTTACTGATATGTTTATGCAATCAGTCTCAAATATGTATGTGAGCCTAACATAGATCAATATGTGGGGTATTTACAATGTTTTGCTTCATGACTTGCATCTCTACAGGTCAAGGCCCATCAGAAGAAGGCTATATGGAAAGCCATTGCCCATAGTGTGCAGTCCCTGGGAATCTATGGCCTGCACAGTAGACACAGCTGAAAAACGTTGGCGGGCCTGAAATATTCCAGCCGCACCATTGCTGAAATCCAGCTAGGGAAGTCCTCCCCCGTAGTAGGGGCACGTGACAGAAGATGACTACCCTATTGGGCTGCATCCTGACAGTGGCATACCCTGATCTGAATGGGCAGTTGAGTGCCCAACAGCAGCTGGGAGGGGGTGATTATAGTGCAAAATAGACATTGTACTTCACCCTCTCACTAGCAGTGGATTTCTAAAGGGAACTGTAGATGGCTCTTGTCCTGATCATTGAGAGACATTGTTTCACATATGGGTTCTGACATAGGTGCATTTTTGGTGGACAAGACTCCTGTCTTGTAGTTAACATCCAAAGCTCATTGTATAAACTTTGATGCTCGAAGTTGTACTAACACCTGGCTTGTGATAAGATAAATCAACAACACATGTTTGTTGTTATGTGTGACAGATATCCCACACTGATGAAGTGTATTCTTTGTGCCTGGAATGACAGTGCAATACAGTGGACATTGAGGCTTAAGGCCCTTAATTGATAAATGGCATACAGTGTATATAGGATGCAGACAACGATAAAAAGTTTACCTAGTTTCACAGTGTTTCCATCATTGTTAATGACTTAATACTCATGCCATTTGCATTTCTCTGTAGACTCCATTTCTGAGGGGTTACAATTTCAGAAGGGCAAGTTCAAGGAATAGTGTGCTATATGTAGGATGAGGGTGTAGCTTCTACACAATATGGGACATTTTGAAACATTATATATTTATTCTGTTGTGTACACAGGATGTTGTGTACCTTGTACCTACACACAGAAGTGTTTAGACATGAGTGTTTTGTATGTAAATGCTGGTTGCATTAGTCTCTCTTGTAGTTCCTGTCCTGCTAATATGAGGCAATCTTCGTCAAGTTTTTTTTCTGTGTTACACACTGATCCTCAATAGTATTTTTGAGTATGTGTGTAAACGATTGAGTAAACGTGTTCTCTGAAGGTGCGTAGAGTGACAGACAACATTCCTTAGTGTGTGATATGCAGGATTGGTGTGGACAGATGTGGGTGTTGGGACACCGTGATGGTCCTTCACGGTGTGTACAAAAAGATTTTTGTGCAATAGTATGTGCCTCCCCATCAAGCCACAGGTGACGCCTCGTTTTAATTGCGTAAAGCTAAGCTGTACATTGTATGACTACCTACGTAACTTAGATTAGTTGACATAAATTTTAAGGATGGTGCCACTACCAAAGCCAATGTGACTTAGGAATATCTCTAGCAGTGGCTGGAATAATATTGCCATGGCTATGTGTGGTGCAAATGCCATTCAAATGAAGCAAAATTAGACTATCTGCAAGTTGTAATGTACTTTGCTGTAGTATTGCTGTGTGTTAATTTGATGTGAATATCTCTGAGATGTTGTAGTACATTGCGTTTATGCAGCGGTCTTTCAAATAATTGCAATGTCTTTTCAGCATTGAACAAGTCAAGCTGAGGAGATGTTGCCATTGACGTGGGGATGTAGCTGGCCAGAGTGGCTCCAGTCCAGAGGATGACAGCGGTGGAATCAATACTTTCGAGGGTGAGGTGCATGCCCTGGTAGATAAGGATTCTTCTTCTCATCATCTGAGTCAAACTCCAGTGGCATCTCTGTGTTGGAGGTGGACAACACAGGACCTGTGACTACACCATCTTTGTCCACCACCACACTACTCCATCTCCACCCTCCCTGCTAATCCCCACCAAGTTGTCTGGCTCTGCTCCCAAGGGATGCTGAACTTCTCCTTTCGTACAGACTCCTCACCCCCTGCCCCTGTGCCCCCGACTGCCTTGAGTGAGGAGGTTACTGACCTCCTGAGACTCATCTTTGTTGGGCAGGATGCACTGTTGAGCGTCCTCTAGGGCCTCACAGGTAATTTCCACAACCACCTGCCATGCCTCCCCAAATGAAGAGTTGGTCAGACAGTAGAGAATACAAACTTACTTTATTCAGATCACAACAATTGGTTCAGCGCTCAATACAGTGTAATCAAAAAAAGAAGTCCATAATACGTAAGCACATAAAGAAGATTCCGGGAATCCAAGTGTTTTCGTTTAATTCCAATTAATTCTTTACTCAATGTTCATTAAAACTCAGAAAGACCATAGCCGACGTGTTTCGTCTCAAAAGAGACTTCTTCAGGGCTCATTAGAGTCACAAATTGTGTTCACAGTTGCTTTATATTGCATCAGTCCAGAGTTTGCAAAAGGAAATTCTTGTGTTACTTGTTTCCTTTCCTGACGAGGCACTGCATACACGTCAACAAGAGGAAGCGTAAGTACCTCTTCGGTCCTCTAACAATGCTGATTGCCTTTACCACTGAACTCGACTGATGCAATATATAGCGACTGTGAAAACTATTTGTGACTTTTATGAGCCCTGAGGAAGTCTCTTTTGAGACAAAACCCGTCGGCTGAGGTCCTTCTAAGTTTTAATGAACATTGAATAAAGAATTCATTGGAATTAAAAGAAAACACTTGGAATCTCAGAATCTTCTTTATGTGCTTACTTATTATGGACTTCTTTTTTTGATTACACTGTAATGAGTGCTGAACCAATTGTTGTGATGTTTACATAGGATTCTTTCCTAGTAAGGAGTATAGAGGGAAGAAGCAGTCCTTGGTTCTGTGCACCGTTATCCACTGCTCAAATAGTATATTTTTCGGTATGGATTGTTATAGCCTCTACCCTCAGTATTTGTGTGATTACTTTATTCAGAATATACTCTGGAGAGGAGCCCAGGCAGGCCTTCACACTAAGATGATTGCTGAGGGGGACTGACTCCCCCACGCTCGCTAATACATGATAAACCCTTCAGGAGATTTCGGCCACGCCTCTTGTGGAAAAGTACTGGCTTGAGCCGGGCATGAACAAAGGAGGCACAGGGAGATGAACTAACACCTGCCAGATGGGTGCACTATTAGCACTCCAAGGCCGATGTGCCGAGTCTCAGCGCCTCCTAACGTGGGAGCAGACCTACACATACAGAAAGAAATGCATGAAAAAAAATCTATTCATCAGTAAGTCAGGCTCCAACCTTGAACAGGAGAGAAAATAATAACGATGTACAGTTTGCACTTTTGCTGAAGCAAGCGGAAAGCAAAAGGAGGCCTAGTGCGAGCGCAGCCCAAGCAGTCTTCTAATAGTTGTGAAATACAAAATGGATTCACACAGGCTAACGAAACTTACATGTTGCAAGGATAACTCAGTGGGTTGCATAATGCGAATACAAATGGCGTCTATTTAGCCAAATAATCCTAACCTAACATAGTACGTATAAATGCAAAGCGGGAAAGGGAATTTCAAACCTAACACCTCTAGGGCCAGTCCAGCATCATGGCCCAGACGGTTCACAGTGGTATGTCTGCCCTATATAGATCGTTTCAGGCTCTGGCCTCCTCACTTATGGGGGCCTTACCCTCACCCCAGCTTTCAACCACACCTCCTGCCTCTTCCCAAAGCAAAATCCCTTTACCCGTACCTGTCCCAGAGCTACACAGATGCAAGAATGCACACACAACAACATTCACCAGCAACACACACCACTGCAAACACAGGAAGACATCCATGCAAGCACCCACCCAACAGACCCCCCCACTAGCACCAGCAGCACACACAAACTCACAGAGCATGCACCAACAGACACAGCCCACGCACAACCAACACATGACCCACAGACACCTCCATCAACAACAAGCACAACCATGACACACTCATACACTCCCTCTCCCTTCCCAAGCCCACCCCTTGCAATCCCATCTGCCCTGCCTCCCATGGATGTTCCTCTGGTTCCCCTTGACTTAGCCTCTACCCCAACCAATACCCCCTCTTCCATACCCTCCCAATACCAACCACACCACCCCTTCGTTTATCATGTTCTGGGGTGCCTGGCCTGCTCACTAGATAACCCCTCCCGAAGAGGTTTCCCTGGCAGTGTCATGTTGGCAAGTGTAGTGGGAAAGCATTGCGATGCTCCACATCTGCATGTTGGACTGACCATTGGCCTTCTTGAAGTGTGTTTCTTTAATAAATCTAAAATTTGAGGATGCATTGTTAATTTTATTTAATTTCATGCTAAAAGTGAAATAGGGTTCCTTCAGTACATGCCGGTATATCTGGATACATTTGAATCAATTTGGAGTTCCTTTCAAAGGCTTTATTGTGGTCTAACCTTTGCACCTGTTCTGGATTTCCAGTAGGCAAGGAGACATGTTCATTGATGCTAGATGTTGGAAGTGTACCTGGCATCCTGGAAGTGAACTGGCATTCTCTTGTTTTACAACAGGTAAGTATTTTGGCTTAACCAGTGTCTATCATCACACATCCCTTTCCCTACCCCCATAGATGTTATATTGGATTTCGGTTAGGTGAAGTGCTATATCCTTTTTGTGTTTCCACACATGAAGTGCCTCAGCTTGTCATTCCTTTGTGTGTTTCTGCATGGAGATGTGTGCATTAAGCAGTGTGTATCTTGCAACTACCTCCTGTAGATGTTTTCCAGAACTGTATGTGTGTGGTTTACTTTCCGAAATTGAACGTGTCATTGCATATGCATGTGTGATACTATGTAATTTTTTTGGTTGTCCCTGAGTACTGTCAATACTCGTGACCAGCGTTATTGTACTTTTTAATGCAGGTGCTAGTTAATGTGTGGTCCAATCTCCCCAAATGTAATGCTTCCTACGATGGTGTAATGGGGTATTGAGAAAGAAGTGTTTAGATTATGCTCTGTATCCATTTTTTACCCCGCTTCCATGTGGGATATGTGTGAGTCGCCTACAACTGTGAATGCGAGAAGGTGTATTAGACTTTTAGGACAGGTAAATAATGAGATATTTTTTGTCTACCAACTGGTGTAGGATGTGTACATTGTCATGGTGTGATGTTTAGTGCGGCATCTTGTGAAGATTTTGGATGGCAAGGCATTATGGTAGTTGTAGTATTTTCAATGGGCCTTTGCCTATATTTGGACGGCGATGAGCTGCCCAACTGGTAACATACGGTTGTGTCATTGCTTAGTCATGAGATGTTATGTGTGTGTGAGATTAAATGATGTGCTGTGGTGATGATATTGGTATATGCAAATTAATGCCAACATCACTTTCAGTTTCATTACGATCCCGTCACTTGTCCATCTGTGCAGTGCTTAATTTGAGCAGGTGCTTTCAGGTGCTCAGCACCTGCACTTCTTTCACAGGGCCGGGGCTCCAATTTCTGAACCTGCAGGGGTGGTCTCAATATTAATTGTTCAATTCAAAATAAAAAGAATAACATACATTGCATGGTGACTGGCTGGTAAATGTTCCTAGGCAGGCCGGCATACGCCTTTCCAGGCAGGCATGATTGTGTATCACCATGTTAGTGATGATGTCGTCACGCTGATCACTAATCCAAGAAGTAATCGACAAACTATGGCTTGCATTCTATTCCCCTAGTGTGCTGCACCCTGCCACTGCCTGTGCCTAAACCTCCCATTGAAAGGGTGTAGCTGGGGGCTGGCTCATGACGGAGTTGAGGCAAGGAAGCTGCAAGAGTGCATTTTGAACTTGGGAGTGAGGGCTCTTGAGGAAGAATAAATGAAAGTAAGTGTGGACTTTTCACTTGTTGCGTAGCCAGAGTAGCATATCCGGCAGCCCTACATTGCTGCTATCCTCAATGTGCTTGATGCGGCTGTGGCCCAACACAACTTTTGTGCGCCATGGCTCCACCAGTACAATCTGTGCGCTGCACCCGAGCATGGTAATTGCTGAGCGTGAGTGAGTCCAGTAGACACCACAGCCATACTTACCGGCATTGGCAGCATTACTGCTGGGGACAATGCATGTGCTGCAGCAGGCAGGATCACAGCAAGCTGAGCAGTGGATGCCGATGCCATCGCCATCCCCAAACCTACTAATTGCAGGCAGCACTAGCAGGGACATGACCTGCTGTGCTCATGCAGCCGCCTATTCCGCAATAAACCCAGTCATACCACTCTGATTAATATATGCAAAAAAGCATTTTCATTTTGTTTTTGCACTCAGTGTAGGTAAGAAAGTAAAACACATCATCTTCTGCTTAATTAGGAATGACAACAGGAAAACACAGAGTTCAAAATAGCAGGGACATGTACAGGCTGACGACAGGGGTCACAGGCAGCAGCAGTGTTATAGATGAGAGACCACAAGAGTAAAGAGGAGAAGGAACAACAAGAGATAAAACTGAGCAAAGTAGAAGAAAAGGAGGAGAGCAAATCAGATACAAAGAGAAAGCAGCCATGATATGAAGAAGAGAGCATGAAGAAGAGAGAAGATAGAATGAATGGATGTGGAGTACAGGACAGAGGAAAAAAAGCAGACAAATGATAAAACGGAGACACAGCTAATCACTGCTAGAGAGTGATAGTAAAGAGCCAAGATCGAGGGGAGACAGAGCAGAGCATGGATAAAAGTGAAGAGAAAAAAGGGCAGGGCTAAAATAAATAGAGGGCAAATCAGAAATACAGGGTGTGACAAAGGGGATAGAAAACAATTAGAGAGGTGAGAGGATAGACTCTTAGAGCAAAGACTTAGGGGACAGGCAACCGAACAAGGTTAGAAGATAGAGACTAAGGCAGTGAGAGTGTTGAAAGTGGGGCTCACCGGAGCGGTGGCCTACTTGGCAAAATTTTCAGCACCTGCACTTCTTTTTTTTACAAATTAAGCACTGCATCTGTGTATGTATGTTGTTGTTTGTGTTGTACAGACATATGGTGCAACGAGGGGACCCTGCATATTTAATTGGTCACCTTGTGACGTTACATTGACATGCAAAGCCCCTGTATACCTGTTTTATACTAATATACCCCACCTCCTTTGCCTTCGCTACGTCGTCGCTTCGTTGAACTGTATGTACAATGATGAATTGCATTTGTGTGACTCACAGGTAATGTCGTCCTCAGTGTCTGTTTTGGAGGTGGCCAATCAGGTAGAGCAGCGGCATGACAGGTAGGAGGGCCTCCATGGCGACAGAGGACTTTTTGAGAGGAGTGAAGGTCAGTTTAGTCCTTATGTACCTCCCTTTCAATTCAATTAAAAAATTCTTTATTTCGACCATCCAGGTCATAAAAGAGTACAAATTAGGACATTAAAACTTACCTCCCTTTCTGTCGCATCGTGTGTGGAGGTTCGCCCTCCTCACTTCCGCCAGCTCGTAATTGGGTAGGGGGTTTGAGTGGCGGTCCGTCCCTCCCAGAGCCTGATTTCTCACAACCGCCTCCGCCGTGCTGTGTGGGCGTTAGCGGAGCCGATGGAGCAGGGTCGGTGCTCAAATTGCCAGAGATCGCAATTTGTAATAGGGCTGACAAGACCACTGCTCGCACCACCATTATACCGCCACCGCCAGCACGGCAGGCCACAGACTGTCAAACTCAGAATTGGGCCCTTAAAAATTCAGTACTTTTTTTCAGTCACTGCGACAATTGAGTAACCTGGGCAAGAACAAAAACCAAGGGAGTAATATGAGGTGGTAAAACAATATTGGTTTGTGTAGCATAAGTTATTTTGGTGTCCATCCAGTAGAGTTGCTTGGATGCCATTGGCCCTAACGCAAGCAGGGAAAATGACCCGTTTGACTGCTGTTGGGGTTGTAAAATACAGCAAATATCTTAGATGTGTAGCAGTAGGGGAACACTTTTCATTTTCCTTTAATGTTCTTTGACACTGTGTGGGTGTGTAGGTGTATTCAATTATGTGATTATCCTGATAGTCTATTTGGGAACTTGTGTCGCAACTATCTTTGTACAGAAACTAAGAGGCATTCAGAGCAGCTTTAATTGTTTTTAGAATGCAACAAGGCATTCAGAAAATGATAGAGCCATTGACTCAATTAATTGTAATTGTTTCCCATTAGTTTTACTTTCACGATTAATTGGTTCAGAGAGGATGGATAAAATGGGATTGATAACAGACATTTGTACAGTTCCTGTAAATGTCCCATCGACCTCTTAAAATATAATATGAAATGTATTTCTCCAAAGAAGTAAAATATGGGTCACTTTTCGCTGGTGGGTGATTTGTGTCTGTCGGTAAATCAACGTTGTTTTAGTTCAGTGTAAAGAGGTCGAGGGGCTACTCCAAGAAGTGAAATCTCGGTTTCTTTAATTTGGTCATGAATTACTTAGACCTTTTTTTATGGTCTGGCTTGGCAGTGAAGCTGTCACCAGACAAGTATGTGAGCATTAGTAGAGAAGGGCTTTGGAGTGCATGTTTTTATTGGGCAGAAGTTATGTGCTTATACAAAAAAGTGCCTGCTCTTCACATAGCTGTGATAATTTTGTTTATTTTTTCAGCTGCCTGAGCTTTAACTTTCAGGGGCACCCACATGGCATAGTAGTGATTTGAAAGTATCTTAGATAAGGGAAGGTATGAACCCACATGAATGTTTAGGTGTGACTGGACACTGTAACTGCCACCTGGCCTTTTATCCTACACCAATATTATTCTACAGTTGTTTGTTTCTACACAATACATATGTATCCCCATGCTATTTATTTGTAATGCTTCACATTACCATGCAACGTAATTTTGATGCCAGACCTTTTGGCATTTCCAATGATTGTATAGATATGCACCCATACTTACTTTACCGGGTGCATGGCCTCTATAACAGATGCATCACTTTCATGTTTGTCTTCTTTATCACTGGCAGAGGAAGGAGACAAGGTATCATAAATAAAAGCACAACTGAACAAGATAAAATATTGACATGATTCGAAGAGTTCCATCTCTCATCTAAAAAAGCTAAAGTTAAGATTATAGTTCGTTATTATTGTATTAATTCCCTTTGAAGTCAGATTTTATAAAGCCACATTAATGCATGAGACTCCTGGCCCGAATTGAACAGTGAGGACTGCTATCATTGTCTCATCCTTGTTTTAAGGCAAGTGCAGGAGAGCCTGCTGTTTGCATAGTCTGTGCTTAGGCATGCCCCCAATGTTGTTTATGTCCCACAGTGTTTTATTATGTGAAAGCCCAACCACAGACCATCTTAAGGCTTTTGGGGGCCCTGGGCCAAATGTATTTCTTGTTCGGAACAGCTTTGAATTTATGATCAAGTTTCAGCTCTTTCATGCTCTCTTTGGCCAGGTCACGGACAGTTGTTCAGGCACAGTCATCCAAATTCTAAATGTGTTTCTATCTAATATTCATAGATAGTGAGACTTATTTTAAATATTGTAACACAGCAGGAGCTCACTAATATTACTGCAAATAATTTCTGTGATCCCCTTCCATTTCTCATATGTAATGTGCTCTTTTAACCTAAATTAATCTTTTTTTATGGATGTTGCTTGAAACATAAACTCAACATTTCTCTTCAAAATGTCTGCAATAGACTCACACATCACCCACTTCAAACATAAAGTAAAGGTAAGAGGTATTTAAAAAAATCTGTTTCAGAAATATTCAAGCTCATCAGGGCAAGTGTCTCTGCAGAACCGTACTGGCCATATCAAGGGACCTCTGAAAGGCTGGGGTCCAGGCACAGAGCCCACTTTACCTATGCCGCTTGACGTACTCACTGCCAGGTTGGGCAGGAAACTGGCTAGGTGTGAGTAATCAAAGAAACGCTGTGCTAGCCTCCAACTAGAGTTGTGTGTGTCCTTATGGCAGCAGCATCGAAGATGATTGCAGGCCCCATGGCCCTGCCATGTTTTATGAAAGCTCCACCCTAGCAGGAATGAGAGATGAAACTGGGCCACTGCTGGTTCCTAGGACTGGAAATCCTTTGCGATCAAAATATTTCTGAGTGGGGTGTGAGAGGCGCTAAGGTCATGTAATGCTACTGGTTGACAGGAATAAACGAGATGGTACTTCATCAATTATTTTACAGTATGCACTGAAATAAGATTGCTGCATGAGAAGCTTATCTTCCCCAGGCTATTTTATCTTGGGCATCTTTTTTCCCAAACAATTGTGTTTTGTTGGATGGTTGCTTACATGCCTGCTCTCATTGTGAAAACCCTGTGCATTCATTGCACAAGTAGGATTGTTCCATGGGTGTAATCTATGTTTGGAATGGCCTTTACGTGCACAGATTGATCCTGAACACAATCAGGATAGGACTGGCCTATAGGCAATCTGGCAGAGCCCGGTGGGCCGTTCTGACACATCAGTTTGTAGGTCAGTTTTTTAGCAGTTGTGGGCCGGATTTATGGCCAGGTGGGCCGGTTTTTACTATTGAATTCCCACGATATTACCACGTTTTTTAGCTATCTGCTTCGCTAATGTAGACCATATCACACATTACACAGAGACAATCAATCATACGTGTGTAAATCACAATAGGTAATGTTCCATAAGACAAAGGACTAGGAGTCACATGACAATCATACTAGTAGGCAGTATAGTTTAATAGTGATAGATCTGGAGAAACACAAACTCTGAATTTAGAACGTAATGCCATGGTTGGGGGTTCTCTTTAATAACCAGAAATTATTATTGTCCAAATGAACCCTGTTTGCAACATTAGGATAACCAAAGACTGGGGGAAAAACATAACACTGTCATTTATACCTTGCAGTTTGCATGCTGCTCTTAGATGACAGTTAATAGCTCATTGTTCTATGTTAGGATTTTGACTTATAAATTGCAGGTTATTACAGGATCTCTCTGACAAAAGCAGTAACCCACTGGCCTATTTACATTATGTGGACTTAGTGGACTTAGTGATCTGCATGGCACATGTTCTTTGCAGCAGGCACATTGACCCTCTGCGCTACCTTTCCACAAGTTAAAACGTCCACTTGACAAAACTCCATCTCTCTCTAGGAAGAACATTAATCACAGGAGTTATCATTACATTTTTATTGTTGTCGAAAATTGCTGGAGGACAGGAAGGAGGCAGCAAGTGCTTTTAGAAATATAATATACTCGCAAACATGACGCCCCCATCCGAAGTCAGGGCTCAGTGCGATCTCATTGGTCGCACCGCCCTACAGCCTTCGTGCTCAAGGGTCCTGTGACCTCAATGACAGAGTCACCGTTGCTTCAGGGTGTGCAGCTTCGTAGGCCTGCCCAAAAGGCTCGAGGTGAGAGAAACTCGCACTGCCTTCAACTACAACCCAATTGCCCCCCCCGCTATAAACACCTGGAGGCAACTCCATATAAATTAGGCACCAGACAAGAGCAATATGATGCATAAAAAAAGTGACAACATCCTGAAAAAAGCCATCGCTCGTAAGGAATGTAAGATTAAGTAAAAGCATGTGAAATGTAAGCAGGAACAACATGGTTACCTTAATGCTATTGCACTTTTAATTCAGAAATCAATGAGTGCTTTTGCATGAAAAGTTAAGACCATGACTACAGTTTCAATGTCCATTGCTTATATCCTTACAAAACGTTTGCAATATGGTTTCAAAAGACCACATTTGTGAATACAGAAGCACGTTATGCATTTTGTTTTCCAATCCGCCCTTCAAGGAGGTATTGCAGTACATCCAGGAATGGTGCACACAGGGGAACAAATAAAGGAGAGGAAAGGGGGAGTACTGGCTACAAGGCCCAGGGAAGGGTGCCCCCACACCTGGACCTTGAAGCATGATCTAGTGCTTAGATGCCCAGGGAAAAGGGGCTCCCTCCCATGGGCCTGCGAAGCAGTAAGAGGCATTTCGTAAAACACAGGAATGCCAACACGCCCTGACTGGCAAGGTCGACTCGTCTCGCATGTGTATTGTGATTGTGTGGGGAGGGGCTCTGGAGGAGCAGGTGGGCAATCTGTGAAAGTGTGGCATTTCACAGTGAGGCGGGCCCCCTGTCTTTCAGCTGAGCGTGAGGCCCTGGGCAGCTGCCCACACTGCCCATGCCTACCGCCGGCCCTGTCGAAAAGACTGTTGCACGTAGTTTTGCGCCGAGGCTGTGGCTTAGATTTACCAACGGAATAGTTTAAATTGAGTAACGGGCCCAAAGTGTTTTCACCACCCAGAAGTTAGTGTCTGGTATGCCTGGTAACATCAGGCACGTGGATTGTAGACAATGTATGTGACCATTTGTAATGTACTGAGTGCTTTAGCAAAGTGCTGTGAGACCTTTGGGTCGGGTTCACTCCACTTTCTGCATTTTAAAATAGTTTTAAGGGAGAGTTTTGTGATGCTCATTGAGTGTGTTTGTATTGATGGAGCGAGGTTGGGAACAAACATTTTTGTATACTCCTTGTGAAGTAACTTCTCCATAACAGTAACATGACTTAATAGTGTGGTTTTGAAATTAACCAACATAGAATAGGATGCACACACACAAACACAAGTGGGATACTAATTTGCATGTGTTGCGAACCATAATCCACTAATTAAGTGAAGTCGTCTTGTTTATTCTATGCACGTGTGTCATAATCTAACCAAAATTTGCATGAATATGCTTTTTGTTGGTCTAATTGTGGTATAAATGATGGAGAATGGTGAGTAAACCTATGCTTATGAGTTGATTAGTTTGCTAGGTAATAACTATTTGGGTTACCTTAGAATGGGGGAGGTAAACAGAAGGGCTGTATTTAGAAAAGTAATGTTTATTTGTCTTTGTTTCTATAATAGTTCCCATTTGTGGCCTATGTGGCCTATTTAAAATGGAAGCTGTCTGCGACTCCGGGCTTGCGATGATGTACGCGGATGTATGACATTACAACGCATGCTTTTACCACGCATGCCTTTACAACGTGGTATTTACAATGAATACCTTTACAACGCATAGTGCTTTGGGGCGCTGGATAGTGAATAGTTTAATTTACTATTCCAACTCCAGTCCCCGTGGATAGTAGGGAAGGTGTTGGATAGTAAATTAAATCTATTCCCTATCCTAGAGCGCCCCCCAGCGCAATGCGTTGTAATGGTTTGCGTTGTAAAAGTTGCGTCGTAAAGGCACTGCGTGGTAAAAGTTGCGTTGTAAAGGATGTTTCCCGATGTACGCGGAAAAGTGAATAATAAGGTGATGAGGTTATGCTCATCCACCCCTCGACTTGACCAATCCGGACAGTTTAAGACCCCGAAAGTTACAACTTTTAGATAGATAAGTTAGTGAAAAAGGGTATAAAAGAGGACGTTTTGAAGTATGAAAAATGCTTGCTTTTCGATTTTATCTTTGCACCCCGACATGCTGCCGGACTGCTGATCCTATTCTATGGCGCAAGAACTTTGACATTTTTCTGACCTTTAACTTTTGAATGGGAGCGGAGACCTTGTGGGAGGTGAACATCGAGAGAGAATAGAGAGTTGGTCTTTGGGAACTATTCTGTACTTATGCTGATGTCCGTGTCCTGAAATCTTGGTAATATACATTTATACTTATTTTCTGAACTATTGTGCTAATAAATATAAATGTTTCAATTTAACATCCTTTCTTTCCTAGGCTATTTGATGTTTAAATGATTACTAAATTAGAGTTAATGAAAGAGAGGTCATGCTAGGAGATTTAGTCTCTAAAATAAAAAATTAAATAAATGGAGAATTAAGCTGGTCTTGTTGTCCTTTAGTTAACTTTTACTAGCAGATCCATTGACAAATAATGGTGGTGTGTTTAAATATTTCATGAAATTAAACCATGGTAATATTGATAAACTGCAGATGTATATAATGTACAAAGTTTAGTATTAAATTTAGACTCTCCACTATAATCCTTTGGTCTTCACCGAATCCTCGAAGCAGGGTAAATGTGTGTATGAGTGACTCGCAGTGTTATGGCCCCCACTGATGAGTAATGTATGAATAGCTCTCAGGGATAAGGTGATGAGTTTATAGAGAATTTCTGGAGCTGCACTGCATCAGTATTGATTAACAGGATGAAAGTGTTTTTGACATGCAGAAGTGCAGCCAGATCTTGCTGTACTGTGCATGCTCGATGTCTTTCTCGTCCATCATTTGCAATCTAATAAGGGCCTGCTCCCACTATACACTTTCTGCATACAACTCTTGGCAACACTGCCTACCTCAAGCACAGAGCCACCCGCAGCATCTATCCCTCCTTACCAGATCCCACTCCACCTCCTGCCTCTGTTCCTCCGTTCCTCTCTCTACACCTGCTTGTCCCGCTCTCTGCCTCACTCTGTATCCCTCTGTCTTTCTCCCTCACCACATTTATGCTCTTTCCATCTCTTCCTCCTCTCCTTGTCTCTGCCCTCTGCTCTTTCCCATTTAACCGAGCTCTCTCCACCTTCTTTCCTTGCTTGTGTGAATCCTCTCTTCATATTTTCACTCTTCTCTCTCACACTCACATTTTTGCATTTCCTTTCCATCAGTAGAACCTATATCTCATCCATTGTCTCGTTCTCCTCCCGCTTATCGCTTCCTCTCTTCTATGTCCATCTTCTTCTAAGCGTCCCTGCAGTCTGCGACTACCTCTTTACATGTATATATTTTTTCTTTCTGCTTGATATCGATATCAACACCATTGCTATTGACCCCCCCATGGCTTGGACATAGTACATCATCAGCTTTTCCCTCTAATATATTCATACGCCTCCCCTTAATCGCCTCCTCTCCCTTCTCAAAGTACTCTCTAATGTAGCTCATGGATATTAGTCACATAAGAAATCATAGCTTTGAACCTCTACTCCCTGCCACCTGAAAATTCTGTTCAACATCACCCCTGCGACTTCCAGAAATCTACCCCGTAATCTGTAGACTCCGCTCTCCCCCTCTAGGCATACAAAACACCGCAAATTAGTTCTCCTATAAACTCATGGAATTCAAAGGCCACTGAAAGCACATAGAACGTATGTGGAGACGCTTGAAACTCGATTCTGATAAAACTGCCTTTAGGTCCACTAGGAGATTCTTTCAACTGTATTTGCCATAGCCATGCAAAATCTTCGATTGACCAATACTTTTACTACCGTGATGCATACTCTCAATCTATTCCTGCTTGTTATGTTACGTTGCGGGAATTTGTAGAGCACAGCTTATCACCCTTGAGGGTATCCAGGCGTTGAGTAGGGCAGGAATGAGCGGGTAGGAGGAGATAATGCCTGTTTTGTCTGGAAGAGACAGTATTAAGGTTCTTTTGAATGTCCATATGGGAGCTTCGTAGGTCTAAAGCTGTGCAATTTCTCAAATCAGGCTCACCTGATGATCCTTGCTCTCACATCATCTTCTCCTCTCATGCCCAGCTTTTTAGCAACACTCTTGCTACACTATTCAATGTTTCACTGTCCACAGCAGACTTTTTCGTTGCTTGGAAGCAAGCCAATGTACTGCCTCTGCTAAAATAAACCCTATACTATGCCAATTACTGACCCATTTCCCTCCTGTCTTACCAAGCCAAGGCCTTTGAAAATCCAATCAATGAACAACTGTCCACTTACATGGAAGTAAATCCCTGCCCTCACAGCACCTCAACGGGAAGTGAGTTCCACTGCATTGCTGTGGGTTCTCAGAAAGCTTTATCGCCTACCCTGATGTCTTTTGTTTTAGGGAAACGCAGAATGCGTGGTAAAGCCAGGGGAATTAGAGAACACTATTAATAATAGAAGAGGAGTGGCCCCACTATCCAAGAGATGGGTTACCAAATACAGAGATGTATGAAAAAGAGTTTCTCTTGGACTACAATTCACAGGAGAGCAATTGCCACCTTTAACCAAATGTCATGCATACAAAAGTTATAAATCTAGTATAAGAACCCATCAACTAATTATAAACACAAACCAAATCTCACTAAACTGTATATAAAATGTTCTTACTTTTATTGTTTGATTGTTTTTAAATAAAAGTAAGAACATTTTATATACAGTTTAGTGAGATTTGTTTTGTGTTTATAATTGGTTGATGGGTTCTCATAATAATAGATTTATAACTTTTGTCTGCATGACATGTGGTTGAAGGTGGTGATTGATCTCCTGTGAATTGTAGTCCAAGAGAATTAGAGACCACTGCCATTTGAATTAAAAACATCGACTTGAAAAACATCTTGGTGCAATAGGCAGTCAAGAGGGGAGGGGGATAAGTGATCAAATTGTAATCTGTGAGAGTATCACACTGGGTGTAGTATTTAGCACACACCCATATGCAAAAGAAATGTGCAGCAGAGTGTGCAAATTGGAATTTCACACTATCTGTCAACAAGGTCCTTATACATGGGGGCAAATACCAGGAGTCTCCAATTCTCACCAGGACAAAAAGCACATATTCAATTAGTGCATGGGCTATTCCAGCCAACTTGTAATCCTGTTTCTGGTGCAAATGAAAGTTTGCACCTATGAAGGAAGAGCTTAAAATGTAGGATACTCAAGGCACAGCTTTTTTGATCATACTACAGTGCTGTGACTCAAGGAAAAGAAATAAACATCTTAGAATCTGAGAAAAAAGTTGCTCAACACAGTTATTATTAGCTTCTCTATTTGTTGCAACCCAGAAACCAAACACTTTAATTACCTCAGCCCTAACCAGAGAACCATCATCTTTTGTGACATGTACAGCATCTTCAATAAACACAACATTTGTACAGTTCACTTCCAAAACGCCTGTCACATGTAATTATAGTCGAACTACATATTATCAGGGTATGAGAAGAACCTCAGTTATCGAGGAATGATTAGATTTTTAAACAAGCATTTGCAATGCAATAGATCTCGCATTACTGAAAGTTTGAGCTATTGGTGTTGCAAATAATAATGCAACGCCAATAACTCAAACTTTCAGTAATGCGATACCTATTGCATTGCAAATACTTGTTTTTTTTGGTGCCCGGGACTATTTTTTGTGCCAGTCCGACCCTGAACGCGATGTGTTATTAGCAAAGTAATTCATTAATTGTAACACTGTTAGAACTGGGGTCACCAATTCCGACAAGGTAGCTTGGTGCGAGGCAGGAAGGCACCCGAAGGCAATGTGTAAAGCAGTGGTGCAGCACACACTCGCACTGAGACAGTAACTCACACACAATAGGATGACACCACACCAGATTGTTGTTGAAACCAAGACACTTTATCTCATTTCTTTAGTTCAGGCAAGTAACACTTCTTATGTACTTAGGCATTCAGAGTAAACATCTCTCAAATTTTGTTCACATAACAGTAACGCTTCCAGTATTTAGGGACATCATGGGCAACATCTCTTCTGCAACATTAATACAGGTAACCTCCCCCACTGCACCTCCGCAATGGGGCAACACTTTGGGAGCATGAAGGAAGCATCAAAACATTTCCTACAGATAGGAATCATTCAAGTGGCATTTCCTAGAGCTGAGTATCATATAAACATCCGGCACAACATTACCTATGTATGGGCACTTTATACAGAACATAGAACAGGAGCTAATTCAGGGCACAGAACATCATTAACCAGGGCAGTCTTATGCCCAGTCCATCATTACTCTGAGCAGTTCCACCCTTACTTTAGCCCCAGGGGCCGACAGGACCATCAGAGGGTTAAATGGGGCCTTCAGGGCCCAGTTGCTGTCTCCTGAGGGGAGGGGCAGTAACAGGGCTGCCACTCTGACTCAAGGTGGCTCCTCGGCAGCCCCACTTTCTCACCAGTGTTTCTGCCCTCCCCCAGGGGTGTTACTTGGTGCTCTAGGCCTCGGTCAGACCCTCCCTGCTCCGTGCCTCTATTCCGGGTCTTCACTCACTCTTGACCGGGCTGGGAGAGGCAGGGGGGCTCCCACTAGTCTCGGAGCCCCCACGCTGAGGCCTGCACTGGCCTCAGACTACCCAGCGCCTTCCCAGCCAATCGGAGCACATCCCTCAGGGGCGCGCCCACCTCGCCCAATGGCAGCACGGCATTCAGGGGATGCGGCAGCCGGATCCAATGGCTGCGCGGCTTCAAGGGGGTGCGGCCGATGATGCGGCAGCCTCCCCAGTCAGGTGATGCCACTCTTGCTGACTTCAATGGCCCAGCGCGGCTGTTGGAAACGGGACCCCCGGCTGGCCAGGGCTTTCGCCAAAGTCAGTCAGAGATCCCTATTCCCAAGTCAGGGCAAGGGAGTCACACAACAAGATAACCCCTGCTCACCCTCTAGGTAACGTGGTGCGAGCAGCAAGGCTGAACTTGGAGGCGATGTAAGTTAAGTATTTGCGCACGCACCCCAGCAACAACACCCAAAGGCCCACCACAAAGGAAACTCCACACCAGGTTATATGAAAATAGCCTTTGTATTATAATAAACATACATTAGATAAAACACACATATTGCTACACTGTGCCAACAGGCACGGGCAGAATTTACAAGGGATTATGTACAGGACAGGGCCACCTGGACCAATGTCAAGGGTATGCACCTTTAGAACTTAGCACTTGTAGAAAGTAACACTTTCAGAAATAGCACTTAGACTGTAAAATTACTTTAGCACAAAATAGCACACAACCAGTAACTACTGGTAACCAGGACCTCACTAGTACCACCTGCACTAGGGAGAAAACAACCACCTAAGTATTACAGTACCTGTAGGGGTGTAAGCACATAACACATGATGCAATGCATAACATTCATTTAGAGGTGTAAGGGAGGAAAACACATGATGCATCAACAATACATTCAGAGGTGTAAAAACAAGGCACATGACGCATAAAAACACATTCAGAGGTGCAGAAAATGAACAATTGCGCCAAACTCACGTAAGTCACCACCTGTGACTGTCCCTAGGCCAACTGGCCTTGTTAGGGCTAGGACGCCCTGTGTCCAAAGTCAGGGGGCCTAAACGAAGCAGTTGCCCACAAAGTGCTGGGCAACTGGTGCAGGGAAAGTTAGAGCAACGTTGGAGCCTCGTGGGCTCATGAACCACCACCGTGGCACTGCTGAGCCTCTCTGGGCTCTAGAACAACGAACTGGCACCCTGAGACTCTCGGGGCTCGCAAAGCAACTGTGGGCGCAAGAGCCTCTCTGGGCTCGAAAGAACCGGAAATGCCCTGAGCCTCTCAGGGCTCGTCACGAATGTGGGCAGGGGGGCCCCTCTCGGGGGACCCCAGAACAACTGGAGAGCCACTCGGGGCTCAAAGAACAATGGGGCGTCGTTGGAGTCCCTCTCGGGGGACTCAGGACAAAGACAGATGTCCCCAAGAGCCTCGCAGGCTCACGCACAACAAACTGACCTCGAGCCTCTCTGGGCTCACAGAACGAATTGCCCCCAGGAGCCTCCGGGCTCCTCAACACTGGTGGGGGCTTGGTGGAGTCCCTCCCGGGGGACTCCGCCTCAATTAATTCTCCCTTGAAGCCCTCGTGTCTTCACTCTGCAACTTAGCGCTATCTCGCGCTACCGGAAAGGGGGGGGGGCGGACACCGACAATGTGTCCCGGCGCCCCTCCCTCCGACACTGCCACACTCACCGGGTCCTGTAGCGATGGTCCGGGGCTCTTCTTGGGCGGCGGGGCTCTCCTCACCGCAACGGAGCCCCGCCTGCACCTTTTCGCCGCCTCTCTTTGCTGCTGGGCTCTTCTCTCCCGGCGGCGAGGCGGGACTTCCGGTTGCTTCTCCGGGGGCCGCGCTGTGATTGGCCGGCCGGCCGGAACACTTCTGGGTCGTCGCGGGCAGCGCGGCGGCCCGTCTCCGGCACTTCTAGGCGGGGGGGTGAGTTTACCGAGGAGTGGGCTCCCTCGAGGTAAACTCAAAGTATAACGGTGGCACTCGCTTGGGGCGGACAATGCCGGGTGGGCACCGGCCTCTGCAGACAAAGCGCTCCCAGCGCTAGAGGGGTGACCACAGCGCTCCCAAGCGCTACAGGGCAAAAATGCAGCGCTCCCTGCGCTAAATGCAAAATAAAGCGCTCTTAAGCGCTAGAAGGGGAAAGAAAAGCGCTCCCAGCGCTATCAATCAAATGCAGCGCCCCCAGGCGCTATAGGGCAACAAAGTCCAGCAAAAGTCCTTGTAGGCAGGCAGGGGGGCAAGGCTGGGCCCAGAGCCAGCTCACTGGGTCTCCAGGCAGGGAGACACTCCAAGTGGCGGTCCTCTGGCCCAGCAACAGCAGCAGCCCCCTCAGGATCCTGGAAGAGAAGAACTTCTGTGGGGACACAGCCCCATCTTTATACACCATATTCCTTTGTCTGAGGGCAGGGTGGAGGCAGAACCAGTCGCAGCTGGTTCTTGAGTACTCTGTTTACCTCAACCACCCTCTCTATTCACTGGCAGGGCTTGGGTCATTAGACGCACCACAGGGGGCAGAGCCAGCATTGTCAGGGGAAAACCCAGCCTCATTCAGGACACAGGTACACTCCTCCCCAGCCATCAGCATGCTAATCTCCCACTCACCACCGGGCAGACCCATCCAGACTTCCTGGAGCCTGGCATGCCAGCCAGCTCCAGCCAATCACACGCCAGCACCCTCACAGCACACGTACAGCCATGTCTAGGAATGTCACTTCCCCACTAGACACATACATGCCGCATACACCATCTCGCAGCATTCACTCTCACGAGTTCACACATACCAAACTCGAGCCTGTACACCCCACGCATCAGGAACTACCAGGGACACATACATTCCCCATGCATTCCTATGGGCGGGCAGGCCTAGCTCAGCACATGCACTCAGAGTGCGCACGCACTTTCCACTGGGACACAGTGAAAGTGCGCAGAATCCAAAAATCACCATCACCAGGTCACCACTTAAAGGCAAAAAGTCAAGGGGTGAACCTGCCCTAAGGGCCAAGTCCAACACGACCCCCTTCCAGCCAAAACACAGGGTAGAACAATCACCACCGTGATGGACTTCCCTGCTTGGGGCGATAGAACACGGACGCGGGCCCGCAACTGCAGGGACACCCTCCTGTTCTACGCCACGGTGAACCCATGGGATTCCTTCTCAACACACTGTCTGGACCAACTGGGCTACCCCACTGGTACTCCCAAGTTGTCCGCGGCCAGGACCAGGCCCTGGGCCACCCAGGTGCCACTGGTCCTTGCCAATTCGCAGAGCGGGGGGTAGTAACCCCTGGCACATAGTAGCCATTCTACACTCTCCCTGTCTGCAAGACAGGATTAGACTGCCACTGGTTCTCCAGCCTAGGGTCTACAACCTCAGGTGGACCAGGAGTCTCAGGGAAGGCTCTCCTCCCCTTACCTCTTCTTTTAGGGTTCCTCCTCCTGCGAGGGGTACACCTAGAACGCCATTCCAACCCAGGGTTTAACCCCTCAGGTTGCACCGGGGTCAGAGGTGGGCTCTCCCACCCTCTGCACCCCCTTCCAGAGTCCTGCTCCCTCCCAACCGGGGCGGTACATCTGGAAGAAGAACTGGTCAGGACACTGATTACAGTAGTCCTAGCCTTCAGGTCAGGCTGACCCTGAACCTGGCCTTCCAACCTCTGGTCTAAAACTTTTGGTGGAATCACTGCCTGGCACTCCAGGACTTCTGGGGACTCACATACTCCCCCCCCCGAGGCTAACAAATGACACATCTGTTGTGTGACTGTCTGTCTGGCGCAGATCTCCTGTCCCCTGTCCACCTGACAGTGCGCGGAGATCCCCCAGACCAGAAGTGGCACCACCTGGGTCCCCCCAAGAAGATCTAGCCCCACTGGCTAGTCCCTGGTCCACTGGTGCATCCACTGGGAAACTCATCCCCCAATCACTCCTCACTTCGGACTTCTGTGCCCTCCCAACTGGAGCGACACTGCCGGACACTGGAACACCTGGAGCTCTAGTTACAGGTGCCCCAGGTTCCCTAGACACTAGGAGATCTTCCTCAAATGGGCTAACAGGACAGCCTAGGTCCCCAACCTGGTGTTCCCTCAAGAAACCATCCAAGTCCTGAGGCAGGGTTTCGGGCGTCTGGGGAACCTCGGTCTCCCCCTCACTTCTGCTCCACTGAGCCAGGCAGTGAGCCTCTACACCCTCCTCGCTATCCTGGGACCTAGCTGGGCTACACTGAGCCTCTTCCACCACGCTGGGCTGGAAGATACCTGAACCACTACTGTCGGAATCACTCACTAATGACTCTACAGAACCTCTGGTCCCTTCCCAGCGGTCTGCTTCCTCTGCCAGCTCATAAGGATCAAAGCATTCCAACCTCAACAGGTGCTGGCGCAACTCCGGACACAAAATACTGAGGAACTGCTCTTTGAGAACCATGTAGATCACTCCAAGCCACTCCTGTTGCGGGTTAACCTCTAACCAATCCATCAGTGCACTACTACAGTCATCCACATAATTTCCCCAGACCCGGTGAGACGGCTTCCTCCTACTGTTCCTGAATGTCAACCTATATTCCTCCTCTTGGGAAACAGGTACCATACTCGGGGCACTGGGAGTGGGACTTCCTATACTGGAACCTAAATAGCTGCCACCACTTGACTCAACCCTCCCTGGGGGATCCAGAAAATTATGACTGCGGTCAGGGGATAACCTACACTCTAGGGCTATCTTCTCCCTGGCCAAGGCCCTCTCAGCCTCTGCAGTCCGCTCATTCACACCCAACTGCGCCATCTCTTTCGCATGCTCTAACCTGAGCTTCTCCATAGCCAGCTGGTGCTCCCTTTCTTCTCTCCTATCCAACCACACCTCTGGGGACAGGGAAAGGGATGGGGTGCTGCATCGGACACTGGACCCAGCAAGGGACTCCCTATCTAGGGGGTACTCGCTCTCTGCTGGTGCCCAGTCACTGTCAAACTCACTCTCCACTTCAGACTCTTCAGGGCTCCCCTCAGACCCACCACCCTCATGGTGTGCGGCCCGGGCCCTCTCTCTCTCACTGTGCTCACGTTCCCAGTCATCCTTCTGCCATAGGATCATGTTATCCCTAAGCTTGGACTGGGTGTCTGACTCACTCACTGGGATGTCTCTCTCCTCACAAAACCGTACCAACTCATGCACACTGTACTTAAACAGGCCACAGAGGTTAAAAGGAGATTTCATCTTAACAGGATGCTCACAGACACGTGCAACACAAGGGACCTTAGCAGTCTGAAGTAAAAGTACACAATTCCAAAATTTCAACAATCTCCTTATCAAAGAGAACTCATACTCATGCGTTCAGGAAAACACACCATTCATCCACACACACCCTCCCCTCGGATCGGTAAGGCAGTTTCTACCACCCCTGACTTCTCAACCTGACCATAAGCGACACAGGTACCAAACTCTGGAAGCAGGGCGGGGGACAAATGTACTGAACACAATTATCAAATGACACTCTTCAGGAGAAGCAATAATGGAACTTCACCAAAAACAATAATCCCCAAAATGTGGTTATCTAAATATTTAGAGCTTTGAAGTGCGGCCAGCTGCTACTGTGGTACAACGCAAACACAAATCCTTATCCCACTCGCTGCCGCCAATGTTGGAAACGGGACCCCCGGATGGCCAGGGCTTTCGCCAAAGTCAGTCAGAGATCCCTATTCCCAAGTCAGGGCAAGGGAGTCACACAACAAGATAACCCCTGCTCACCCGCTAGGTAACGTGGCGCGAGCAGCAAGGCTGAACTTGGAGGCGATGTAAGTTAAGTATTTGCGCACGCACCCCAGCAACAACACCCAAAGGCCCACCACAAAGGAAACTCCACACCAGGTTATATGAAAATAGCCTTTGTATTATAATAAACATACATTAGATAAAACACACATATTGTTACACTGTGCCAACAGGCACGGGCAGAATTTACAAGGGATTATGTACAGGACAGGGCCACCTGGACCACTGTCAAGGGTATGCACCTTTAGAACTTAGCACTTGTAGAAAGTAACACTTTCAGAAATAGCACTTAGACTGTAAAATTACTTTAGCACAAAATAGCACACAACCAGTAACTACTGGTAACCAGGACTTCACTAGTACCACCTGCACTAGGGAGAAAACAACCACCTAAGTATTACAGTACCTGTAGGGGTGTAAGCACATAACACATGATGCAATGCATAACATTCATACAGAGGTGTAAGGGAGGAAAACACATGATGCATCAACAATACATTCAGAGGTGTAAAAACAAGGCACATGACGCATAAAAACACATTCAGAGGTGCAGAAAATGAACAATTGCGCCAAACTCACTTAGGTCACCACCTGTGACTGTCCCTAGGCCAACTGGCCTTGTTAGGGCTAGGACGCCCTGTGTCCAAAGTCAGGGGGCCTAAACGGAGCAGTTGCCCACAAAGTGCTGGGCAACTGGTGCAGGGAAAGTTAGAGCAACGTTGGAGCCTCGTGGGCTCAAGAACCACCACTGTGGCACTGCTGAGCCTCTCTGGGTTCTAGAACAATGAACTGGCACCCTGAGCCTCTCGGGGCTCGCAAAGCAACTGTGGGCGCAAGAGCCTCTCTGGGCTCGAAAGAACCGGAAATGCCCTGAGCCTCTCAGGGCTCGTCACGAATGTGGGCAGGGGGGCCCATCTCGGGGGACCCCAGAACAACTGGAGAGCCACTCGGGGCTCAAAGAACAATGGGGCGTCGTTGGAGTCCCTCTCGGGGGACTCAGGACAAAGACAGATGTCCCCAAGAGCCTCGCAGGCTCACGCACAACGAACTGACCTCGAGCCTCTCTGGGCTCACAGAACGAATTGCCCCCAGGAGCCTCGGGGCTCCTCAACACTGGTGGGGGCTTGGTGGAGTTCTCACGGGGGACTCCACCTCAATTAATGCTCCCTTGAAGCCCTCGTGGCTTCACTCTGCAACTTAGCGCTATCTCGCGCTACCGGAAAGGGGGGGGCGGACACCGACAATGTGTCCCGGCGCCCCTCCCTCCGACACTGCCACACTCACCAGGTCCTGTAGCGACGGTCCGGGGCTCTTCTTGGGCGGCGGGGCTCTCCTCACCGCAACGGAGCCCCGCCTGCACCTTTTCGCCGCCTCTCCTCGCTGCTGGGCTCTTCTCTCCCGGCGGCGAGGCGGGACTTCCGGTTGCTTCTCCGGGGGCCGCGCTGTGATTGGCCTGCCGGCCGGAACACTTCCGGGTCGTCGCGGGCAGCGCGGCGGCCCGTCTCCGGCACTTCTAGGCGGGGGGTGAGTTTACCGAGGAGTGGGCTCCCTCGAGGTAAACTCAAAGTATAACGGCAAGGTCCCTGGCAGGGTGGGCACCTGCCAGGGGGCAAATTAATCAAAAGTAAGCGAGGTGGCACTCGCTTGGGGTGGACAATGCCGGGTGGGCACCGGCCCCTGCAGACAAAGCGCTCCCAGCGCTAGAGGGGGGACCACAGCGCTCCCAAGTGCTACAGGGCAAAAATGCAGCGCTCCCTGCGCTAAATGCAAAATAAAGCGCTCTTAAGCACTAAAAGGGGAAAGAAAAGCGCTCCCAGCGCTATCAATCAAATGCAGTGCCCCCAGGCACTATAGGGCAACAAAGTACAGCAAAAGTCCTTGTAGGCAGGCAGGGGGGGACAAGGCTGGGCCCAGAGCCAGCTCACTGGGTCTCCAGGCAGGGAGACACTCCAAGTGGCGGTCCTCTGGCCCAGCAACAGCAGCAGCAGCCCCCTCAGGATCCTGGAAGAGAACAACTTCTGTGGGGACACAGCCCCATCTTTATACACCATATTCCTTTGTCTGAGGGCAGGGTGGGGGCAGAACCAGTCGCAGCTGGTTCTTGAGTACTCTGTTTACCTCAACCACCCTCTCTATTCACTGGCAGGGCTTGGGTCATTAGACGCACCACAGGGGGCGGAGCCAGCATTGTCAGGGGAAAACCCAGCCTCATTCAGGACATAGGTACACTCCTCCCCAGCCATCAGCATGCTAATCTCCCACTCACCACCGGGCAGACCCATTCAGACTTCCTGGAGCCTGGCATGCCAGCCAGCTCCAGCCAATCACACGCCAGCACCCTCACAGCACACGTACAGCCATGTCTAAGAATGTCACTTTCCCACTAGACACATACATGCCGCATACACCATCTCGCAGCATTCACTCTCACGAGTTCACACATACCAAACTCGAGCCTGTACACCCCACGCATCAGGAACTACCAGGGACACATACATTCCCCATGCATTCCTATGGGCGGGCAGGCCTAGCTCAACACATGCACTCAGAGTGCGCACGCACTTTCCACTGGGACACAGTGAAAGTGCGCAGAATCCAAAAATCACCATCACCAGGTCACCACTTAAAGGCAAAAAGTCTAGGGGTGAACCTGCCCTAAGGGCCAAGTCCAACAGCGTCCTTCCCCACTACCGTGGCGGCCCTCCCCAGGTTTCGGGGGCCGCGGCGGGGACTTCGGTGCAAGAGGACGACTCTTCTTATGTGGTGCCGGGCCAGCGGTTGTGATTTTCAGGCCCCAAGGCGCGTTCAGCAGCAGCGCCCCCACCAAAGACGCACATAAGCGTGAGACACAGGCAGCGTCTCAGATTTCACTGCACCCGGGCCGCAGCGGTGATCCTCAGCAAATAGCGCTTCCACCAGCGCAGCGCTAGTCTACAGGTACCGGGGCTGTGGCAGTGATTAGGGGCCTGCAGCGCAATTATGCACACATTGCTTAAGAGTTGTATGTGCAGGGGGTACAGCAGCAGTTCCTTCAAGTCCTGGGCTACGGCGGTGTTTACAGCAGGTTGTTTGCAGCAGCACAGATAGCGCTCTCAGAATCACAGCGCTAGATCACAGGGGCCTGTCTTTACAGTAAAGCACTTAGAAGGAGAGCAGCAGGTTGTTACAGTCTGTTTCTTAAGGGGCACAGTTCTATCAATAAAGCGCTTAGTTGGCACAGCGCTTATTACCTTGTGATCCCCATCAGCAGTACTCACAGCAGGCAGTCCACTTCTTCAATACAACGCTTATCTTGGGGGAAGAATAGATGGCAGGTCTCAGTTGCATGGTCTTGGGGGGAAGAAGGGGGTTGAGTTGGCCGGCATAAAAGGCAGGATGGTTCCCTGCAGCACACTGGAGTTGGTCCCCTGGGTTTACCCCTCACTGGGCAAGATCAGCAGGCTGGCAGAGATCCTCAGCTAACTTGGGTACAGCAGGGCCTAAACTCAGTCAGTCCCAGAAGTGTAGGTTCCCCCCTAGGCTCACCCGCCTATACATCCGGCAGAGGTTCCCCCAGGTCCAGTGGTGCCCCAACTGACTAGTTCAGTTTCCCTCCTTTCCTCTTATACCCCTAGGTCACGAGACCCTCCTGTTAAGGCGGCAAAGCATAACTCCTCCCACGGCTGGAAGGTTCCAGGGGCTTCCACATGTTGGTCTATGGGACAAAAAGGCAGGATGGCAGAAATACAGTATCAGGATGTCCCAGCCTGCTCCTAACTACTAGTGCGTGTGTGTTTAATGGCCACTCCACAGTAGCAGGGGCCTGTGGCAGCCATGTTATTGGGAGAGAGCACCTGCACCCTAGCAATGTTTGTCAGTGGTAAGGCGCCCAGAGACCTAGGTCCAACAAAAAGATGGTGGCGAAAATGAGGCGAAAAGGGCAAAAAAACAGGGTAAGACCACCCTAGGGCTGACAGGTCTAACATGCGTCCCCCCCAGCCGAAAGTGGGGAGAGCTACCCAACCTCTAGGGAGTTCTCATCACGAAGGCAGAAAAACCAAGAGAGACCATCAGCGTTGGCATGGTCTACTCCGGGCCGATGTTTCACCCTAAAGTCCATACCCTGGAGGGAAATGGACCACCTCTACAATTTGGGGTTTTCAGCTCTCATTTGCATGAGCCAGCGAAGGGGTCTGTGGTCGGTCTGAATGAGGAAGTGAGAGCCAAAAAGGTATGGCCTCAGCTTCTTCAGGGCCCAAACCACGGTGCAGGCTTCACGTTCTATAGTACTCCACCGCTGTTCCCTGGGGACTAGCCTTCGGGAGATAAAGGCCACTGGCTGGTCTTGGCCTTTCTCGTTCAGTTGGGAGAGCACAGCTCCAATGCCATGCTCAGAGGCGTCTGTCTGCATGATGAATTCCTTGTTGAAATCTGGAGTCTTAAGCACCGGAGTGGTGCACATCGCATGCTTAAGGGTGTCAAATGCTTCTTGACAGGCAGCTGTCCAGATGGCTTTACGTGGTTGTTTATTAGATGTCAATTCAGTCAGGGGGACCACAATGGTTCCATACCCCTTGACAAACCAGCAGTAGTAACCCGTGAGGCAGCGGAAAGCCCGTACCTCTGTTTGGGTTTTGGGGGGCTCCCAGGCCAAGATGGTCTCGATTTTGGCCTGGAGGGGTTGCACCTTACCCCCGCCCACCAGGTGTCCCGGGTAGACGACAGATCCCTGTCCAATCTGGCACTTGCTAGCCTTAATGGTTAGGCCAGCCTGCTGTAGAGTCTGTTACACCTCCTCAAGATGGTCCAGATGGTCCTCCCAGCTGCTGCTGAAGACAGCTATGTCATCCAGGTAGGCAGCTAAGAAGGCCTCTAGGCCAGAAAGCACCTGGTTGACCAACTGCTGTAAAGTGGCAGGAGCATTCTTTAGCCCGAAGGGCAACACACGTAATTGAAAGTGGCCCTCTGGGTGGAGAACACAGTCTTCTCCTTCGCTCCATCCGCCATGGCAATCTGCCAATATCCTGATGTCAGGTCGATGGTACTCAGACACCGAGCTGCTCCCAGTCAGTCAATAAGCTCATCCGCCCGAGGGATCGGGTGAGCATTCATCTTGGTCACAGAGTTCAAACTACGATAGTCCACACAGAACCGAAGCTCTGGTGTAGTGCCCGGTGGGGCTGCTTTCAGCACCAACACCACCGGACTAGCCCAAGGGCAGCTGGAAGGCTCAATCACCACCAGCTCTTGATCTTGTCGCAGCCAGTAAGACTTGGTTTTCACGGGTGGGCTGTCCCCTGTGTCCACGTCATGGGTACACAGATGTGTGATCCCAGGAGTGAGGGAGAACAAATAAGAATACTGCTCCAGTACCTGGCGGCAGTCCCGCTGCTGCTCAGGGGTCAGGGATGGGGATAGGACCACTCCCTCCACCGATCCATCATTCTCTTGGGCCACCAGAAGGTCCAGAAGAAGCTCGCTCTCTTCCTCTTCGCTCCCATCCGTCACCATAAGGAGAGCAAGCTCTGATCGCAAATGGTGCGGCTACAGGCGGTTGATGTGGAACACCCTATGGGGATGTCGGGGGTATTGAGGTCTACTACATAAGTGGTCTGGCCTCGTCTCTCCACAATCTCATATGGTCCAGTCCACCGGTCCTGGAGGGCACTAAGCTCTCCCGGCTCCATGACCCACACCTTCTGTTCAGCATCCAACTCCACCGTCCGAGCGTTCGGGTCATACCACTCCTTCATGATGGCTTGACTAGCCTCCAGATTGTCTGAGGCTTCCTTCCACAACTTGGCCATCTGGCTGCGGAATGCCAGCATGTAGCTGACCACGTCACGGGGAAGCTTCTTAGAAGTCTTCTCCCACCCCTCCTTCACAAGGCTGAGGGGCCCCCTGACGGGGTGGCCATAGAGCAGCTCAAAGGGGCTGAACCCGACTCCCTTCTGTGGCATCTCACAGTAAGAGAACAGCAGACAGGGCAAGAGGACATCCCACTTCCGTCTCAAGTCCTCTGGTAGGCTCCGGATCATCCCCTTCAGGGTCTTATTGAAGCGCTCTACGAGCCCGTTAGTCTGGGGGTGGTAAGGAGTGGAGAACCGGTAGGTCACTCCGCACTCTTTCCACATGGCCTGCTTGTAGGCCAACATGAAATTCGTGCCCCTATCCGACACCACAAACTTGGGGAACCCCACTCGCGTAAAAATCCCCATCAAGGCCCGCGCCACTGCAGGTGCAGTAATGGTCCTCAGAGGAATTGCCTCCGGGTACAGGGTGCGTGGTCCACCAACGCCAAGATGAACCGGTGTCCTGAAGAAGTTGGCGGGTCACTGTAGAGGAGACCATCCTCCCAGTAAATGTGGTAATTGCCGATTTCCTTGTCAGTCGCTTGGGCTTCGGCCTGCCCCCGCATGCCTTCAAGCATGGGGCACTCTCTCTGCGCCCCACAAAATTCCTCCCGGGTAGGCCCTCCTTCCACCTGCCACTCTGCAGGGGTTGGCAAGTCCCCCACAGGAGCAACATCCACCTCCGCGGACTCCGGGGTCACCTCCGCGGGCTCCCCATCCATCTCGCAGGGTGTGTCCTCCAAGACGTCTTCTTGTCCAGCATTGGGCTGGGCCATTGTTCCAGGCTACAACCCGGGTTGAGTTCCTTGCCGGGCAGCCATGGACCTCGTGACCTTCCAGGCGGTATACTCCAGATTGTTTCCAAGCAGACCCTCAACTGGTATGGCAGGGCTTACGGCGACTCTCAACTGGCCAGAGACCCCTCCCCACTCAAAGGGAACCTGGGCCTGCAGCGCAATTATGCACACATCGCTTAAGAGTTGTACGTACAGGGGATACAGCCGCAGTTTTTCAAGTCCTGGGCTGCAGCGGTGTTTACAGCAGGTAATTTGCAGCAGCACAGATAGCGCTCTCAGAAGCACAGCGCTAGATCACAGGGGCCAGTCTTTACAGTAAAGCACTTAGAAGGAGAGCAGCAGGTTGTTACAGTCTAGCGCTTAAGGGCACAGTTCTATCAATAGAGCGCTTAGTTGGCACAGCGCTTATTACCTCGTGATCCCCATCAGCAGTGCTCACAGCAGGCAGTCCACTTCTTCAATACAGCGCTCATCTTGGGGGAAGAATTGACGGCAGATCTCAGTTGCAGGGTCTTTGCAGGGTGTGGTAAATAAATAAATAATACCCTATTTTTGACTAGACTTATAGCATAACAGATAGCTCAATAAATAAGAGTCAAGATTCGAGGTAGTAGGAGTTTCTGCAGGTTTATTACAGCATAAGGACAGGATCAGGACAACCTGCATAGGAACAGAATGACAGGGCCCAGCAGGACAACTGGGGCCCAGCAGGGGAAAAGAGGCCCAGCAGCTGCTGGGGCTAGGTCTGGGATGAGCGCGCTAACATTTAATAACAAAACATTGACTTATATACATAGCGCAAACACATAGCATTACATTGCAGTAGGCGTAACAGTAGGTGGAGTAGAAGGCGTGACGCGTAGCAGTCGCGAGAGATAAGAAAAATAAGAGGTGTAACTGGGAGTATACATAGACATGTGATGCAAAACGTAACAGAATATGTCATGAATGGGCGGAAACTTTGGAGGGGGCTACCTAAGGAGCCGGGACCTCTAACCTAATGGTGCGCGAAAACTGACAATGACGTGTTACTAGGAGAAGCTGGGGGCTACGAACTCTGTGCTAGGAGCAGAGACTAGAGTCTGGAGGGTCGGAGCGACATGTACCTAAACCCTATCTGGTATCTAATGTTTAGGGAACATGTTGATATAAACTAGAAGTCATGAGGGGAAAAGCTAACTTGATTCTAAGACTGGACCATGCATTATTCTACATGTAGTGCGTGATGAAGAATACTAAATGACCATTAAATACAGTATTTCTCTAACATGGAGACGAGAAGGCTAGACAATGACGGAAACTATTGATGCAGTTCAGTAGCTTAGGAATGCAGAGGAGGAGGACTGAACTGATAACTGGAACTATAACATACTTTTGGCAGACTCAGAGGCAGAGCCGGGGTGCACCGGGCACTGCAAGGCAGGAAGTAAGTGAAGGGTCGAGGATACAGGTGGGGGCTGTATCGCTCCTCAGCGAGACTTTCAGGAGACAGGAGCTGAATCTGTGATCCGGGCCCTTTTTGAGGCCTGGAAACGGGGACTTTATAATTGAATAACGTGCACACTGAGAAACGTGGCAACATTACTTACATAGGCCTGATATTCGTAGTATTCACGAGGACTGGAAAATAGCATACCAGAGGTGGACACAACTGTAATTGCGTCTTTAATCAGAAATGGGGAATAACATATGCATATTGGTCATGCACACATAACATATGATGGATGAGGCGTAGGGACACAGAACATGGCAAAATTTACTTTTCCACATTCCCTCCTTGTCACTACGTTTCCATCAGGAAACATCAATATTCATGATACCGTCTATCATTTCATACAGTACCATTTGCTCGTCTCGAATTGTCTTGGAACGAGATTTAGAACGGGGCTTGGGACTGGGAATACAAGAGGTAGCACACATGCTGCAAATCGCAGGGCCACATTGTATACAGAGGCAGCAGCTAAATATGATCGCTACTGCAATACCTAAGAAGGACAGGACTTTCCATCCCCATGCGGAAATTATATTCCAGAACCAACCGGACCATGTCCAGGTGCCTAGATCTTGGTGTAACAGATGGGCAATTTTATGGAGTCTGGTTATAGCTGAATAAACAGACGGCGCGTTATTAGGAATGAAAATACAACAACTGGATCCGAGAATTCTACAGGCCCCGCCCCTATCGGCCAGTATGACGTCAAGGACGAGACGATTCTGTAAAACGACAATTCTCATAAAGGATTGCTCTTCAGTTAAGTTACCTAGAGCGGAGGTAGTCTCATCTACTACTGCTTCAAGGGTTCTTGTTAACCTACGGATTAGCTTACTATTTACAACTGTGCCTAAATAAGGGAAAACACCTTTATCTATATCAATGAATTGCTCTGCGGCGGTTTCAGTATAATCGACAATCGGGAGATTTCTCTTGTGTCTAGTGTGTACTAAGAAAGAATTCCTATGATAGTCAGGTGGGGCTAGAAAAACAGGTGGCAGTAGGAAAGCAATGTAACAGGTTCCCTCCCAATCGAGGGGCAGACGGACATATGCAGTTTGACCACAAATAAAATAAGAATGACGTGAAGCTTTGAAAATAGATTTCCCACTGTCACTATACTGGATAACAGTAGTACATTCACTATGACCTATGTGTACAGAACCATAACTACGGACACATAATTCGCCTTTGACTGGTAGTACTGAAATAGCGGGTGAGTCTGGAGTAGTATCAGACTGAACATTCAGAACCATGAAATTCGACGAATAATTTCCTAAATTATATACTTCATTTTCTAAATCTAAACCTGTTCTGTGGGGGAAACCTTGCTTGTCTGGGAAACATGTACTGTTAAGAAAAGACATATCTGTTGAGGATGACGTTAACGTGGACCATGCTCCACACGAACCATTGTGTGAGAATGGATAAGGAAAGAGTGGCAGAACTCCCTTCGGTGTCTGGAAAGGGGGGAGTCGACCACACACCCAACAATTAGTGGCATTGCTGGTCTGGTGTGAATAATGTAACATACGGATAAATGTGTTATTACGCATAGCGAGGCGGTATGCATATTCGTGAGGAGGCAGATCACTAAACGTGTGCTCTACTGTAGCATGAGCAGACATATTTACATGAGGAACTGAAAAACACAGATAGAAAGCATAGCTGGTGCAGGAAATCATTAGGCTGATGAATAATATGAAACTCAGAAAAACGATACATTTGATTGAGCTTTGACTGACTCTCTCACTATGGGGGTCTATTTTATACATGTCAGAAACAGTCTAACCGTTTCACCTAGGGGAGGACTTATACAATCAAACTGGCTGACTTATTAGACCTGAGCTTTAACTTATACTCCTGTTGCGGAGTTTTCTCTAACAAGGGAGGGGTTGTAATAATGTCTTGTGCGGGACAGTCCTTTAAAACAATGTTCTGGCAATCCTTCGAATCCTGGGAAATGTTCTCGGAAATGCTTTTGAAGACTGGTTTCGGTCCTTTGAAAAGTTTTACATGAGAAAGGTGGACCCACCCCTTCCTGCCTTCCAACTTGACGGCAGTCCGGGTGGTCAAGAGGACCTGACGTGGCTCCTTCCAACGTGGTTCCAGCGGACTTGATCTGTCAAAATTTCTGATCATCACTAGGGAGCCTGGAACGATCTCGTGCGGTGCCACCTCGGTATTGTCTGGAAATGCGGCGGCAACCTGTGAACGACATGAGTTGAGGGCAGACATCAAGGAAGCTAGGTAATCTGTCAGCATATTACATGAAACATCGGTAATACTTCGGGGTCTAGGAGTACCCCACATGTTAGGGGGGCGGCCGAAAACGACCTCATACGGGGACAGACCTGATCTGGAATGTGCGACCATACGCATGTAAAACAGAGCGACTGGCAAAGCTACTAACCAATCCACACCCTTGTCTTTACATACTTTTGCTATACGGATTTTCAGAGTCTGATTATGCCTTTCGACTAGTCCAGCTGCTTCTGGATGGCGTACACAATGGAACTTCCACTGGTACCCTAACAACAGGGAAACGTGTCTCATGAGTTCAGATGAGAATGGCTGGCCGTTATCAGAATATACGACTCTAGGGAGTCCATATCTAGGGAAGAATTCACGAACCAACTGCTTGGCAGTGGTCGCGGCTGTGTAATCTGGGACTGGATATGCTTCTGTCCATCTGGACAAGGCGCATACAACTACAAGGACATACTTGAAACCTCGACATCGCTCCATTTGAATATAATCCATCTGGAGAACCTCAAAAGGGTGGTCAGGGGGCTGGAAACCACCTTGTTCCACCGGGACACTTTTACCTGGATTAAACTGACAACATATCATACAGGTACGGACTTTCTGCTTGGCTGCAGCTCGTAAATGCTTGTTGAACCAAATGTTCTGGATACTGTCTAACATAGCTTTTTCTCCTAAATGTGCTGGACTATGTGCGGTATTGATAATGACTTGAACCATAGAATCGGGGAGAAACCATGTGGCTCTACCCTTCGTTAACCATCCTTGATCTGTCTGGACCCCTCCTTGTACAGACCATTTCTTGATTTCATCAGGAGTAGCATGTGACTGGATATCTATGACATCTTGAGTAGGGTCCTTAACTGTCATGCATGTAATCGGATCTGGAGTATGTGTCTGTGTCTGATTAACTGGAATGTCTGGAGTCTGTGCTGTAAGCTTGGCTGTGCGGTCTGCTAAATCATTACCTTGGGAAATAATGTCAGTGACTTTCGTATGTGCTTTGCACTTCATGATAGCAATAGATGTCGGTAAATGTATGGCATCTAACAGGGCTTGAATAAGGAGACCATGCTGAATCTTGGTTCCATGAGAAGTCATAAAACCTCTCTCCTGCCAGAGCACTCCGAAGTCGTGTACAACTCCGAATGCGTAACGTGAATCTGTGTAAACATTAACCTTCAGGTTCTTGGCATGTATACAGGCTTGTGTCAGAGCAACTAGCTCTGCTGCTTGAGCGGACAGGGTATCAATACGGTGTGTTTCAATAACTTCAGTGTCAGTAGTCACTGCATACGCGGCGACTAGTTCTCCTGTACTAGTTCTCATACATGAACCATCCACATAAAGTGTCAGGTCAGGATCCGGTAACGGAATATCTGTCAGGTCTTGTCTTGGCTTTGTCGTAATGTTAACTACTTCCACACAATCATGTGTGTCTGGATTTGAACTAGCTGATGGTAACAGTGTAGCAGGATTCAGGACGTTGCAGCGTCTAATTTCTATGTGTGGCTGGAACAGTGTCAATTCATAACCTGTTAAACGTGCAATTGTCAAGTGCTGAGTTTGTGTTCGGTTTAAAAGAACTTCTACTGAATGTGGGACTTGTACTGTCAGGGAATGTCCTAGAACTATAGAATCACTTTGTCTGATAGCTAGTGCTGTGGCTGCAACTGACTTGAGGCACGCAGGCAACGCCTGGGCGACTGGATCTAATGTGCTCGAAAAATAAGCACAGGGCTTGTATTGACCTGCTTGATCTTGTGTGAGAACAGATAATGCTGTACCTTCGCGTTCTGTAACGAAAAGTGTAAAAGGCTTACTGTAGTTCGGTGTAGCTAGAACTGGAGCTTGACATAGGGCTTTCTTTAACTCGTTGAAACTAAGTGTATGGTCAGATGTCCAAGGGAGGACAGTCGATACGGCTGCCTCCTGTGTCGTTAACTGTATCAGTGGCTTGGCTAGGAATGCATACTGGGGAATCCATTGTCTACAATAAGAAGTAAGGCCGATAAAGGCACGTACCTCCTTCTGGGTTCTGGGCTGGGGAAGACTCGCTATTAACTGGATACGGTCGGGTGTCAACTGCCTACCCCTCTTGGACAGCAAGTGTCCTAAGTATACCACTTGCTGGACACAGAATTGAAGCTTCGAAGGTGACACCTTGTGCCCCATCTCGGCTAGAAAATACAGAACTGTAAGTGATGCTCGCTCGCAAGCACGTTCAGAACGGGCTGTGATCAGTAGATCATCGACATACTGGAGCAGGGCAGTGTCAGTTGGCATGTGAATGTTGTCTAGCTGTCTCTTGAGTGCTTGACTGTAAATACTAGGGCTTTCTGTGAAACCTTGAGGAGCGCGTGTAAACATATAGCTCCTTCCATTTAAACAAAATCCGAAAAGAAACTGGCTGTCTGGATGAATTGGAACACTAAAAAATGCATTCTTGAGGTCAATAACAGTGAAAAACATGGCTTCGGAATCAATGGCTGTTAACAGGGAAGAAATGTCTGGGACGACTGGGTACTGAGGAATAATACATTTATTAAGCTCTCGTAAATCAATCACTAATCGATATACTGGGGGTGCATTCGGATCAGTACGTTTCATGACTGGAATGATCGGAGAATTGCATACATTGGAGTCAGTTTCTACAACTACTCCTTGAGCCATGAGCTCATCAATAATTTTGGATAAGGCTGCTACAGCCTCAGGTGGCAATCTGTACTGTCTGATTCGTGGTAACACTACACCTGGTTTGAGAGTCACACGATAGGGTGTGATTTGCATGTAACCTACATCAGTTGGACCTTGCGCCCATAAATGCTGCGGAACATTAGACAATCTTGAATCAAAATCTCGTAATACATAGTGACCCTTAAAGTCACGTAGGAACAGACGTATTCCCTCTGGGGAACAGCAAATAACTGCACCTAATTCTTTCAGTGTCTTAATACCTAATAGATTTTCTGGACATGACTTAGTAAGTAACAGATCAGTAGTACGGGACAATGGACCTACTTCTAGAGTAACTGGCTTAGATATTTCATTAACTATGGGTTTTCCTGAAAATCCAAGGGAAACATTTCTTGAGCCTGAGAGCGGAGCCCCTGGAACTTCGGCATGACTAATTGTGGTCCTACTTGCCCCTGTATCGATCAAAAACTTTCTGTCTTTCCCTAATACTTGACTATGAACATAGGGACCTTCTTGGTCTACAGGTATCTCGATGAGAGGCAAGCCTACCTCCCTCTCTAGGCTGTTTCATGAATATGACTGGTACTCTGGATACTCGGACTGTGCATACTGGTACATCTGCGATGTAACGTGCTGTGTTGCAGCAATAGGCTGCGGTGCTGTAACTGTCTGTTGTGCATTCTGTGACTGAGGAGTCTGTGAAACTTGTTCTTGTCTCGGCGGACGTGGTCTTTCTTTAGTCTTACCAGTAGCTATGTTGTGTTTCAGAACTGCACACTCGTTTATAAAATGACCTGGCTGTTTACAATAATTGCAGTTCCCTTTAACGGGAGCTGCAGGGTGACTGGCTTGATTCGGACCTCTCTTCTGACTGTCTTGAGGAATAGATTGTGCAACTAGCACTTTCATTTTCGTGTCTTTCATACGTTTTCTTTCGTGTTCTTGCTCTTCTCTAATTCTATTCTGGTGATACTGAAGCATCTGGAGCATCTGGGACGGAGTATTTGCTTGCCAGGTGCTTTCGACTTTCAAAACTCGGTTTTTAATTTGTGGACTTGAATTCTCGACTAATTTGGTAACGAAAAGATGAGGGTATGACTCACTACTTGTCTTGAGACCACTGTTAATACTGAAACATTTCTCAAATCTAGAATAAAAATCACTAATATCCTCATCTTGTTTCTGTTTACAGGCTGAGATTGCATCCCAGTCTTCTTTCCTAGTTGTCAATAATCTGGGTAAAACTTGAATCAATAACTCTGGTAATTCTTTACATTTATCTCCAAGACCGGTACCTGGTACTCGTGCCTTGTCTTCAGCTTCTAGAGCTGCCCAATCGATCTTTTTCTCTCCCACCTCCCATTCTTTTTCCTTTAACTTTTCATACACCCCTGCGGGTAGCAGGACCTTTAACATTTTAATGATATCTGGGTAAGTGTATTCTCCCATACGGAGCATGTCTTTTAATTCTCTATGGAACCCCGCTGGATCTTTGTCATGACAGGGGATTAATTTCTTCATTTCAAGAAGTTCCATCTTTGATATCGGAGTGTATACAAACACTCGTTGCATTACGCCACCCGCCCCTTGGACTGGGTGGACTTCTCGTAGCGGATTCTGTCTGTCTATGTAGAATGGTTTACTTTCTGGGGGTGAGACATGAACAAAATGCGGGTTCAGGAACGTTCTATACTTGTGGCGCTGTTCTAGAATGACACTAATTAAATCGGTACCTAGACCTCTCCATCTATACTGGAGTAACTCGTTCAGGATATCGTGCAACGGGCCTGGATCAGAATGTTGACCCTCATACAGGGTAATGAGGTGCTGGATCATATACATACCCACCAGTCGTTGCTCGGCTGGGGGCAGTTTCAGAAACATTTGTGCCACTATTTCGTCTGGAAAAGTGGTAGAATCAGTAATCCATCGGACTGCTGATCGGGCTAGTTCTTGTTCATGCATAGTACTTAGTTCACTGTAACCGACTCGTGATTTCAGAATGTGATCGGTAGCTTGAAATACTTGTTCTAGGGAACCTTGTTCTGGTGCTAGATGATGAAAAATAGACTTAGGTTCTGGACGTAAATGGCGATCTGGAAATCTGGATTTTCCTACATACGCTATTCTGGCGGGATTCTCGTCTTCCTCTTCAGGATCAGAGATACTTTCTTTCTCGCTTACTTGTGCTGCTTTACGCTGTTCGTGTAACCTTATTATTTCTTTACGAATTTTCTTGTACATACTTTCCATGGCACTAATGGTCTTGTGCTTACCCTCGGCTATATTATCACTCCACCTTGTTAGGATTCTCATTTCGGCGGGATCTTTAGACGGGTAATCTTGTTCTCTTATTAGACAATTGATCAGGAACTTTAATATCATGAGCTGAATCTCGGCTTTCCTTTGAGACATAATCTCGCCAATACTTTCTGGATCATCCCCTGTACGGATGAAACGATATATTCTGTCTAGATCTTCTTTCATATTTGGTAAGGTGACTAGATACTCGGTCACCCTTCTTACGCGTACGGAATATAAAACCATATTATACTCGCCTGGGACTGCGTCATAGACACATTCGGCAAGGGCTTGCCTGATTTCTGTAACAGACTTATTACTTTTAGGAGTACGCTGTGATGCTTGAGCATGTAATTCGAGTGCTGATAAACGCTTGTGTGGCGGTGGGGTTTGAGGAGGACCTCCTCCTGCGGCCCCTATACTAGAATCGTCGACTGACATTCTTCGTGCTTGCAGGGTCGGTAATTGTAACGTGGGCTGAACTTGTATGGCAGGCTGACCCGGGGGTACCGTAACAGGTACTCCGGTGTCTGGAGGAACGGGAAGTGCCTGATTTACAGGGACAGGCGGAGCGCGAACAGGATTGGCATATTCTGGAACTGTGTCGTCCAAATAGGACGAAATAAAAATATCAGCTGCGGTCGGTTGGTGGCGTAGCTTGGTCGGAACTAATGGTGGCGGGAAATTACTGGGTGCCTCTGGGGTCGCTTTTGGCAAGCCTTCGGCAAGGAGAGGATACATACCCTTAATAAGGGCATGCCTCTGTCTGTCTGACTGTTCGGCTTTGACTTGTTCACCTATCTCGATTAATTCTCTTTCTTGGGCTCGTTCTTGGGATTCTCTACTTAACTCTGACTTTCTGACTTCCTTTTCCGTTCTTCTATGCGCTTCCTTACGCCATAACTCGATGGCATCTTTCTGTGACTGTCTGGCTTTCTTTTTCCATAATGCTTCTTCTACTCGCATGATACATTCGGCATCCCATGTACCCGATACGGGCCATCTATACTTTTCTTCTAACTGTTTGGTATACTCTACCCATAAATCTAGATACAATATGGCGCTTATGCCATGTTTCTGATACATAAAGTGACCTGGACTGTCCCTAGGCGGAACAGGAACTGCTGCTTCCAGCAGACCCTTTCTAGTTTTTAACTGACGTAACTTGGAAAAGAGCGGCATTCTAAACTTGAATCGGAACACAATACAATACACGAAAAACAATAACAATTGGGAAAACAATTCAGGCATACCACGACATTGGAAATACATTAAACAATATCATAACATAACAGTTCGAACAGAATACTACCTGAAAATACTGAAAACAGAAACAGAACAGAATTCTCGAGAACGGAACAGACTAGAGTTACTGGATGCACTGCTGTAACAGTACGGAACATACCGGTCCCATAAAGGAACGCATCAAGACCCGTATCCACCTAGGTGAACACTTCGTTTGTGGGCTTGGGTACCACCAACCCACGGACCAGGAGTCAATTTAGACTGACCCTGTCTAGACACTACCCCAGCAATGGTACTCACCGGGCAGCACGGAACGGAAGGCCTCGGACGGGACTGGACTACGACGACGAACTTCGGACTTCGGACTTCGGACTTCAGTTACGGGTGGGCCTCCGGATACCTCGGACCTTGGACTCTCGGCTTGGGCTCTGGTCGGGACTCGCCGCGTTCCTCCACCGTCTCGTTCGGATGCTGGACCGCCTCCTCCGTCTCCTCCGTGGGCCTGAGGGATACTTGAAGCAGAAATATCTGCACTTGGCCAGTATGGTTCCGTCACGACTGCAGAGGGTCAGGGGGTCGGCGTGGCTTCACCGACGCGTGGGGAAAGGGCAAGTCCCTATTCGGGCGCCATTATGTGGTAAATAAATAAATAATACCTTATTTATTGAGCTATCTGTTATGCTATAAGTCTAGTCAAAAATAGGGTATTATTTATTTATTTACCACAAGGGAAGAAGGGGGTTGAGTGGGCAGGCATAAAAGGCAGGATGGTTCCCTGCAGCACACTGGAGTTGGTCTCCTGGGTTACCCCTCACTGGGCAAGATCAGCAGGCTGGCAGAGTCCCTCGGCTAACTTGGTACAGTAGGGCCTAAGCTCAGTCAGTCCCAGTAGTGAAGGTTCCCCCCTAGGCCCAACCGCCTATTCTCTGGCAGAGGTTCCCCCAGGTCCAGTGGTGGCCCAAATGACTAGTTCAGTTTCCCACCTATCCTCTTATACCCCTACGTCAGGAGACCCTCCTGTAAAGGCGGCAAAGCATAACTCCTCCCAGGGCTGGAAGGTTTCAGGGGCTTCCACATGTTGGTCTATGGGACAAAAAGGCTGGACGACAGAGATAAAGTGTCAGGATGTCCCAGCCTGCTCTTAACTACTAGTGCGTGTGTGTTCAATGGCCACTCCGCAGTAGCAGGGGCCTGTGTCAGCCATGTTATTTGGAGAGAGCACCTGCACCCTAGCACTGTTTGGCAGTGGTAAGGCACCCAGAGAACTAGGTCCAACAAAAAGATGGTGGCGAAAATGAGGCGAAAAGGGCAAAAAACTGGGTAAGACCACCCTAGGGCTGACAGGTCTAACAAACACGTTTATTCACTGGATGTATTGTGTTTTTATACTCTATAGCAGTGTGTGGGCAACTAAAATCTTTCTAGCACCCCTGTGGTGTCTTTTACTGTATGTTTCTAAATGTAATTCTTTGTTAAATACATTTCTACAACTGTGCTACGTCTCCTTTCTTTGTGTTCCTTTGTGTGCCCACCGCTAATATCAAGAATTGACAGCTGCCTTTTAAGTCATGAATTGCGTTTTTCCTAAAAGTGAATACATTGCAACTACTTCACGTTTGATATTGAAATACTCAGGTCATGTGGAATTCAGGTTTGTCCTTTTTTTATATATTTTTGAGTCCTTTGAGCAGCAGCATATGGGGTGAAATTATGGCTATGCAATAATATTGTGTCTTTTATCCGACGTCCCAACCTGTAGCTGGATTCAGGTGGCCGAATGGGGGTTGGGGTTTTTAGGCCATTGTTTATTCTCGTGACTTGGGGTCCCCGCATGGTGGAAAGAAACAGTCAAGGAGGGGGCCTTCAGGGAAATTTGGGCTAACCTGCGCCCAGAATTTTGACAATGTGCTTATTGTAGTGACTCTTGAGGTTAATTGAGGGTTGTTTGACTCCACAGAGTTTTAGGTTTTGATTCCCCTCTCTTAGCAAACATTAGGGGTGGAGTCTGAGCTGGTACTGGTTCCCTTGACTTGATATCCTTCAAGGTCAAACTTTCCAGAGGAGGTACAGTGTTTGAATGAGGGGGTCATAAACGCAAATATTGCTAGCGTTTGACAGGGACAGACAACTTGCTCTTTCAAATACTGAATTTTTCAATTATTTTACACTAGGGATTTAAATAAAAAAAGAACAGTAAGAGTGAGGCTTGCCTTCTTATGGGAAAGCTTCTTCTCCACACAATTCAGTTGTGGCTGATGGATGTTATAATAGTGACATGATTTTTTTGTCCAGATAAAAATCCCAGGTATTTATCACAAAAATTGGAATGAGATCTCAATTCAAACTATGTTTTGAAGGAACACTAGGAACACAGGCTGCTCCTGAACGCAGAGTACCACCAGCATCATGTTCCTATAATGATAAATGATACGCAGATAAAAGAATTTTTAATGTATGTATCACTAGTCTTTACAGCAATACGGCATACTTACAAGATGCTGCACATTCCTGTCCTTCTCCCCTGCACCGGCGCACAACTCACAGCCGTGCACCAACGCAAACACCTTTGCGTCATGTTGCAAGGGTGCCTGTATTGCGGGGATGATTGTAATTGTGCAGGAGGGCACACCTTCCTGCACACAAACAATCATTGATGGCATTTTCTTCTTTATATGTGTGCTGCAGAATGCAGCATGCATCAAGAGAGGAAAAAACGAGGACCAATAAAAGTATATCTCCTCGTTGAACCACTCCTATGCCTCCCCTGGGGAGGCTCAGGATTCTGACGCATTCCCAGCTTTAAAAAACGTTGTGAATCTGAGAACGTGTCAGGTTCCATGGATGTTGCATGGGAACACCCACAGCAACACCCTTTTCCCAGAGAGTAATGTGTAAAAGGGGAATATATTTACAAGGCCATGAAAAGTCATGCAGGGATACTTTATGAGGCTTTGTAAATATGGGTAAGCCCATTGCGCTGGCGGTGCATCAACAAAAAGTGACTTACCGGTGGCGCAATGGACTTGTAAATGAGGCCGTAGTTTTTTGTTAAATTGTATTAATATTTTTATAGTTTTTATTATAGCAGCTTAGGATGCATCGATGGACATTTTATGCTGTGAAGACCCTCCAGATTAAATTTGGGATTTGAACTGGGCTTCGGCTGGTCCTTGCACTTGAAATAATTTATGGTGAAAGTTTTCTGACTTGAGACAGTACTTGGGAGTGAGGAAATAGACTTATGAGTTATTACTGGTTAATAGGGCCTTTTTCCTTTTTCATTTCTTGAGCCCTTCAATCAGCTCCGCAAGATGGCAGTGATAGTCAGAGGAACAGCGCCGTCCACGTAAAGACCAAGAAAGAGCCCGGAATGACAATGAGGCACACTATGAACCAGCAGGTTGACAAGAACGGCGAAACAAGCTGCTACGAGAGCTCAACACAGCTGGCTGCCTTTCCTGACTCAGTGGTCGGGGATGCCACGATCCCGGGACGAGCACTATAACTAGACCGGTGAGAAGGGGGGCGGGGCATGTCCTTGCCACGCGTGAGGGTTATTGAAGACTCTAAAGAATCAACTCCACATAAAGCTATATAATACTGGAAACAAGGGGGTCGATTGTGAGGCGCTGATCTCACAATACATGACATTACGTTTTTCACAATGCCTGACCCTAAGATGGTGGCCGCCCCAAAGAGGCCCCTGTGAGTCATTGTTGTTACAATGCCTAACCTTAACATGGCGCCCGCCCCTGAAGAGGCTTTGGGTATGTGATTGCTGGCATTAAAGGGAGCCACCCACTGAGTGGTGCCTGAGGCAACCTTAATCAACTTGAATTGACATCAATTAACTCCTAGATGGCCTTCCATTCTGGAGCTCAATGATTTGTAGATCAGTCTCAGCTCTCACCGCCTATCTCACACTCCAATCCAGCAGTCAGGAACACCGGATGCTTTCGATGGAACTATGATGATGCCCCCTGGGCGGTCCAAAAACTGTTTTTACCTACCACGGAGCCCGATCAACCTTGGCCGATGCCCGGTGGAGCTGTCCTATACAGCTATAGAGGAGTCTGGCCCCTTGGCTGTCACCTACCCAGCAGGTCAGCCCACATTTTTTTTCCTCGTCTCCCCGTTTGTGTCTCCTTCTCTCCCCCTTCGATGGAACGATGACGTCGCCCCCTGGGCGGATACCAAAACTGTTTGTACCCACCGCAGGAGACCGAGCAACCTTGTCCAATGACCGGTGGAGCTGTCCTATGCAGCTATAGAGGAGCCTGGCCCCTTGCCTGTCACCTACCCAGCCGGTCATTAGACATTGTTTTTTCCTTGTCTCCCCGTCTATGTGTCTTTCCCTTCCCCTTTGATAGAACTATGATGATGACCCCTGGGCGGATACCAAAACTGTTCTTACCTACCGCGGAGCCCGAGCAACCTTGGCAGATGCCCGATAGAGCTGTACTACGCAGCTATAGAGGAGTCTGGCCCCTTCCCCGTCACCTACCCAACCAGTCATCTGACATTGCTTTCCTCATCTCCCCGTTCGTGTCTCCTTCCCTCCCCCTCCCTCTATGATTCTTTCATTCAAACTAATGTAACTAGGTAACCTGTAACTCGCTGATTCAACTGATATAACTATGTATCCTGTAACTTGCTGATCCTCATGTAAAGCGCTCTGATACCTCTGGGTCTAGCCAGCGCTATATAAAACTTTGCAAATAAAATAAATAAATATGCTTTGAAATAAATAAGACCAGTTCTACTGTAACTTGCCTTCATAAGGTGACATCACTTAGGTCGCCTTTATCTTCACACTATTCAGTTGTGGTTTGATGGTCACTAAGCAACCAACATGTTTTTCCGTCCTGATGAAGACACTGAGTATTCATTATACAAATGGTGTTGAAGAGGTGGCTTGATCTGTGCTTGAATTGAACTCTATGACTACAGAGGGGTCGTGGACGCAATATGTTGTTAGGACCTTTATTTCGCTAATATGCTGAATGTAGTAAACTATTTCTAACACAATACATTACTGGTTTATCCAATTTGCAAATAATTATTATTCATAAACTGGAGCACTGCATCACCATCTAAACTGTTAGGAGCACATTTGGATGAATTTCGACTCTATTTATTAAAAATTATAATTCTTTATTAAAAATTGATTTATCGTCATTGCAGTTCATTACTTTACGTTCATTTAGTACCCGTACCTGATATAACTAAATCCATCGAAACCACTGACGTATTGATAATGAAGTAAGTAGGTTTAATGGAACACAGGGTCACCCCTTTTTAGATTCAAGTCCACGCAACTGTCTAGTTCCAAAGCCATATTGGGGACATTTTTAAAGCTGACCTATGAACGCAGTCTGCACATTGCTAACCATTGGCTTTGCATTTTGTCACTTACATTTGTTTTCTTTCCATTTGCTGGCTTTATTTGTTTTAGTTCATCCAGCTTGTCTTTGTCCTTTTTTTTCAGTTTTATTTAGCGCAAACTCAACTGAAGGTATTGGAGCTCTTTACATGAGCACCAGTTACTGGTTACATTGCACAAGGACACATTCATTTTTGATAGGCACAGGGAGTTTAGGAGATTTGCCCAGAATTACAGGATGTTGAGACTAAGCCAGACTCCAACCTGTTTCCCAGTTCCAAGAACAGCAGCTCTGGACGTTAGGACACCCTCTCCCCACGGTGCTTTCTTTCAGTGGCGGCTGGTGACATTTTAAATTGGTGAGGCGTAAAATTGGCGGTGGAGAAAACATACAGGAACAAACACCACGCAGTACCATACAACGAATAGAAACCAACCCCACATCAAAACTAATGCAGCGCGCTATGTGAAAGTGAACTCAGCATGGAGGGTGCTTGTACCCCGTTACAAATATATTCCTTCCAGTGTACACCCTACACCTATTGCAACCTACGGGTGTGGCATTTGGGGAATCAGTGAGCGGCAGATACTCCAAAGGGAAGAAAAACGTTTTTGTGGGAGAATTCTTGCAGTGCCCGTAGCGACCTCTCACTTTGTTTGCCAGTCGGTCCATCAACCCCCAGACTAGAGAGCTTCTTCTTCACCCCTCTGAAACCCGCCTCCGACTAGTCCTCCTTAATGAAATCCCCCCTCACTCCGAAGCTGGTAGACAGGCAACATTTAAATACTTATATACATGCGATAATAATACATAATAAAATATTATATAAAACTTACCTTGGCTTCCCGCGCTGACTCCCGAGTCCCGAGACTGCAGACTCCCGACTCCCGCCGTCCTGGATTTTGAATGCGTCTGACGTGGTCTGGGCTCTCGTCAACAGGAAGGCTGCAGGCAGCCTCCCTCCCCTCCATCGCAGCCAGCGCTGATTGGTTCGGCCGGCTGCCCCAACCACGTCATTTCTCTCAGTCTGTATGCTGCAGAGAACGGAGAGTGGGAGGTGGCAGGGGGAGTGGCTTGTCCACTGTTGCTAATACTGTCTGTTTGGACAGCCTCTCAGGCTGTCCAAACAGTCAGTATTAACAGCAGTGGGCAAGCCACTCCCCCAAGCCACTCCCCCCTGCCCTCAGGCTCGAGTAACTCTCTAAACCAGGAAGTTCTGCTTTCTCGCCGTGCGAGAAGGCAGAAACAAATGGTAGTTATAAATAAGTACCATTTGTTAGTTTCTGCCTTCTCACGCGGCGAGAAAGCAGGGGAGGCGGCGCCCAAACGCCCCCATGGAAGAACCGCCACCGCTTTCTTTTCAGGAACTCTTTTTTTCTTTTTCGTGAAGCACTCTAGGAGAGTGCAAGTGACTCCAGCTGTCTCCCTTTTATGCTATCTAACCCACATTCATGTCACTGGCATGGGTGAGGCTCCCACAGAACACCATATTAACACTGCACCACTCAAGGCAAAAGGTTTCCGTTCGAGGTAAAAAAAAATGTACGCCAGGTTTCAAACAACAGTCCTGGTGGAACATACCCCTCATGTGCCCACCCGCAGGAGGTGAGATGGTGTGCACCGTGGACGTTACTCTTGGTGTGACCCGTGCTACTCAATTAGTGGTTGTGACACGGGGAGCCTAGTGAATCACTAAGGTAAATTTAGACCAAAAGTCTAAGGTTAGACCAAAAGTCTAACTTTACTTGTAGTAAAGTTAGACTTTTGGTCTACGTTTAGACTAAAGGTCTAAACTTAGACCAAAAGTCTAACTTTACTAGTAGTAAAGTTACATTTTTGGTCTAAGTTTAGACTTTTGAACTAAACTTAGACCAAAAGTCTTATTTTACTACTAGTAAAGTTAGAGTTTAGGTCTAAACTTATGCTTCAGGTCTAAACTTAGACTTTTGGTCTAAGTTTACATTTGTGAACCTGTTTATCGCAGAGTACTTTAATGGTTGCCATTGTGTTATTCCACTTATGGCCATTTAATATGATAAAATAATGTTTCAGTTGGGAGCGTTGAAAGTAGCCAGCTCCAAACAAATTGCTTTTAAGCGCTACAACATTCAACGCACAAAGTCAGCCTCTTAAAACCAACAAAGAGTTCTGAGCAGCTTTTGGATGATATTCGTCGTGGATGCAGACTACCTTCTTGCTGTTTAAACAATCTGAGAAGAAGAGAGGCATGGGAGGTAGCGCTCTTCACAGCTTCCCACCGAGAGCCAATAATGCTGCAGGTTGAGGCAGACCCAGCCATCTGCTACCTCTGCTGGGGACCCTGTCAGATTAAATTGGAAGGAGGGTGAGGAAGAATTCCACGGAGGGGGTAAGACAAAACATAACATTCGTAGGGTGGAGAGAGGAGCAGAGAAACAAGATGTTACATTGCCATAATGTGCAGATTTGTGACTCAGGCACACATTGGATTTGCTCAACAATTTGATACTTTCTATCAAATTGTTTTACATTTTCTTAACGTTACAAGTCGAATTAATTATTAAATAGACATCAGCTAAAATAGAAAAATAATATATCTTCATAGTTATTGTTGAAACGTGTGGAATAAGTCGTGTGGTGATGTACTGTGGAGTGCTTAGCTTCACCGAGTCTCATGACTGCAAGGAAAGCAGAAATGTGTTCTGTAATAAAAAAACATCTATGACAAGAAGCAATAAATAATACTAACAGGACAGAGAACCCTCATGCTTGGATAATCCCAGCTTAAACATGAAAATAGATGAACAAGCACAGGTGTTCAGTGTGCTGTGAAACAGCAGAAAAGAGATTGCCTGCCTTACTCCTAGACTGTTCCTGCAGCCTGTCCTGTGAAATATGTCTCCCTGGTCTGTGCTCTGCAGACTGTATCTTCTGCTTGTCTCTGCGATCCATCTTTTGTAGCTTCTCTGTAGTCCACTCTTGAAACCTGTCTCTACAATGTGTCTTTTACAGGCTGTCTTTTCTATGCTTGTATCTGCAGCCAGTCTTCTGAAACCAAACTCCACTGTCTGTACTCTGCAGTTTTCTCTTTTCCTGGCTGCCTCGTGTACTTCTCCACCATCCACACTCTTCTTGCCTCCACCTGCCTTTCCTTCTTCCTTTGTTTCCTGTGTTGCTTTCTCCACCCACCGCCTACTTCCATTGTTTCCTATGGCGCGTGCCCCCACCCTCCGCCTCCTTGCCTTACATAGTTGCCCTTGCTGCTTGTCCCCTCTTTACGTTGTTTTTCATGTTGCTTGCAACTCTCCTTCCTTTTTGGCCCAAGTCGCTTGCTACTCTCTTTCTGTTGTTGGCCATGGTGCCTGCCCTTATCCGTTATTGCAGTGTTGCTTGGAATATATGATGTTACAACGCGAACAATTACAACGCATGCTTTTACAACACGTTTTTTACATCGCAACTACCATTACATCGCATGATTTTACAACGCATGCCGTTACAACGTATTTTTAAAAACTACCATTACAACGCATACCATTATAACGCATAATACTTTTAGGGAAACAGTAGTGTAAGTGTTGGATAGTGTAGGGGTAAAAATTACTATTCCCACACCAGGGAGTGCAACAGTAGGGTAAGTGTTGGATAGAGTAGGGGTAAAAATTAAGTTTACCACTCCAGTGAGTGCAACAGTAGGGGAAGTGCTGGGTAGTGTAGGAGTAAAAAGTACTATTCCCATCTACCCCAAAACCCATACCCACCCTATAACTAAAAAAATCTCTATTACTTACCTTATAATGCGTTGTAATGGCATACTTTGTAATGGTATGCTTTGTAATGGCATGTGTTGCAATGACATGCGTTGCAATGACATGCGTTGTAATGGCATGCGATGTAATGGCATGCAATGTAAAGGCAGTTGCATTGTAACAGTTGCGTTGTAATAGCACTTCAATGTAATGACCACGTTGTAATGGATGTTTCCTGTTGCTTGTCTCCCCCCGTCCCCTCCTTTCGTTGTTGTCCATGCTGCTTGTCCTCACCCTTTCTCTCATTCCCTTGGTGCTTGCCCCTTCCACTTGTCAATCCTGCCTCTCTTGTCCCTGTTAATAACAAAAAAGCTTTATTACTGTACACCACTAGTCACCACTAGTCGGATCATATTGTGTTGTTCCCCACCCGCCTTCCGTATTGCCCCCTTGCTTCCTCTATGTTACTTCCTGCATCACCCTCCAGCCATTGTTGTTTCCCTTGTTTTCTCCATCCACCATGAAAAAAAAACAGTGCTATGAAGTGGATACAGCTGGCTGAGTCACATGACTTTTTTTCCAGCCATCCTTCTCTGCTTCCCTCCTTTTTGTCCCCACACCCTCCAACTGCAATAAAAAAACGCTGTGACAAGGCCACCGTTTCATAGCGCTTTTTCCAGAAAAAAAGGTTTAGCTATGGTGCACAGCAGCCATGCTGCTGCACAACATGTCTAAAACAATGATAAAGCCAATACCTTGATCAGACCTACTGGCTTTGCCAATGCTTGTTTTAGTTAAGCATCTTTGCGGCGGCATCACAGGCAGTGAATCAATAGACATGAGGTCCCATCATGTTTTATGCCCTGAAGTCAGGCCCCCTGAGTAGAATCACATTTGGGTCTCTGTGCCTTCCTGGGATTTGTGGTAATGGCCGCCTAGAGTTGTGACAGCGCCCTAATTGCAGCAGCATAGAAGGTGAATCAAGGAACGCTTTCTTTCTTTATGTAAGTACATATGAGTGCACTGTTATTTGTGATTTATTTGACCGTCTTTCTATTTTTTGTGCATGTGTCTTATTTGTGACCTTTCCTACAAACCAGTAGGAAAATATGTAAAATCAATTAAAACAGATTTATAAAAAAAAACTTATTTAAAGAAAACATTCATTTCCATCTGCAGTGTGAACCACATCAGTTTTTTGCAAGTGAGTTGTTCTACCCCAATACCGCTCAGAAAGGAATGAGAGAGCCCTTTCTATAGCGATGCCACTGCAGGATGTCACTGCATTAGAACCTTGTATTATTTTCTTCCTTGTCACAATTCAGGACGCAAGTTAAAAGGTAGCAATTTTGGAAGCAATTGCTTGCTTGTGGTAGGCCCCGTTCAAAGGTTTTCTCTTCTCCCTTTCTTGATTCAATCTGACAGGCAATTGTGGCTTGGAATGGAAACACTGCCACCCTTAAATGTGAAACTACTGCATTCGGGAAAGACCTGTTCCTTTTAAGGATTACTTTAAAGCCTTTAAATGACGCACACATTTTCCGTATTATGCGCACTTGTATCTTCTTTCATATGATGGAACAAAGCTACAAATTGATCACTAACCTATAGAGATACTGCACAGACCCAGACAAAATGCTTGTGATGGCTTCCACAGCAGAAACTTCAGGATACAATATCCTTCGCCTATAAAACTGCAATTATGTTAACAAAACACACTTTAGACACCATTCACAATGAAAACGTTCCAGCATTTCTCTGTAGTCTGACATGTTGGATGCTTATCCCGTAGCTTTAAACATCACTGCTTTTTAAGGTTAATTTTCCCCTTCATAAATAGCCCGATAAATAAACAAATACATGTTTTAGTCATTTCCACCAACCGACAATTACAATGCAAAGCAGACCAATATTATTTCTAAAATGGGAAATCATCAAACACTGCAGAGACAGAGAAAACATATTGCAAAAAATCGTGGCTTTTATCCTTAGGGTAATGTCCTATTACTTACCGGTAATCTTCATTACTCCTGGTCCCATTCCTTAAAATATGGAGATGACCATCTCCACGACAGAAAAAAGAGAAGGAGCATGCTGGGATACCCTACCTGCGCCCTCCCACTGGGAGTATATAAGCGGTACCAGCCCAGCATGCAGCCTGAAAACACCAAGCCAACAACAGGAAGGCCGGCCGCAAGGGAGGGAGGGAGGCAAGTAAGGAATGGCACGAGGTCAATGGACCAGGAGTAATGAAGATTACTGGTAAGTAATAGGACATTACCCCCAGGTCTCTCCTGACCTCATCCCATTCCTTAAAATATGGAGAATACCAAAGCAGAGAACCCGGCCTTCCGGAACCCCACCAACAACAAGGGCACCAGACCAAAAAACAGTACCCACAGGCCCAAACCAAGACCCCAAAGGCCAGAAGGAGACCGTCACGGAAACAAGAACCACCAACCAGGCAACCCAGAATGGAGGCACAGAAGCAGAGCCAAGTCCCCAAGGGAGCAAGCAGAGGGGCCAAAACCAAGGCCCCCCCTCCCACGACCAAAGGAAGCCCAGGAGAAGCGCGTGCGCCCCAACAGAGAATGGAGCCAGGAAAGGGCAACCAACCAGCGAGAAACCCCCAAGGGCAAAACCCAGGCCGCCAAACTACCAGGGACCAACAGGCCAACCCAGCCCAAAGGACAAGGGCAGAAAAGACCAGCCCGCACAGGGCGGACGAGCCGAAGGACCAGGAAGGAACAAAGCAGAGGAACGACCCCAACACAGCAGGGGAACCCCCAGCAGAACCGAAAAGAGGGCAGCAACAGGGAACCACAGAGGAACCAGGCCACAGGGCAGGACCGACCAAAGGCCAACCCCCGCAGAGACTCCGAAGAGCAGCAGCACCCAAAAGGCCAACCAACCGGGAGAAGAACCCGGCGCCCCAGAAACGACCAAGACCGGGGCAAACCCCCAAAGTAGGAGGCACCCGGACAAAAAAACAGCAACCTCCACAACAGAGGACAGGGAGAGCAAAAAGCCCGACCCAAAAACAGACCTGGCAAAAACCAGGGCACAACCAAGAAAGACAACAAAGGCCCACACGGAACCAGGGAAACCAAAACCCCAGAACCGGAAAGGAGGAACCGACCCCCAGGAGGAAAAAGGGAGACACCACGGAACCACCGAAGGCGAAACCCCAAAGGCAGAAGCCCAACAACAAGGCCCACAGCCCAACCCCAAGAAACCAGCCGTAGAACAGGCAGGCCAGCCAGCCAGGAGGCACACAACACCGCACCACCAGGACCCAGAAGGAGAGGCAAAAAGGAACCCCCAACCAGGAAGTGGCACAGGAAAGGCACAACAGCCAACCACAGCCAGACCTCCCCGAGAAAGGAGAACAAGAGGGAGGAAGCCCAGAGCCCAAACAACGGACCCAGCGCCACAGCCAACCGAAGGGAGCGGACCCGTGAAAGGACCGAAGACCAACCCAGGACCGTGACAAAGCCCAAGAGAAGGAGCAGCCAGGAAAGGACCCCAGCAGGGACCAAAAAAAAGGACCCGAAGCAAAGAAGGGCCCCAGAGCACAAAGCCCAACACAAACAAGCCAAGAGGCGCACCAGCGACCCAAACGCAAAGCGAATGGGATGCCAAAACAGGGACCGGAAAGGCAAAACCAACAGAGGCAGAGCCTCGGCCCCCAGAGCACACGGGAAAAAAACCCTGCACCGAAAGCAAAGGACACGAAGAAGCACAAGGCGCACCACTCAACAAGGGAGCGGGAAGGAACACCCAAGCACCAATGAGAGAGCAAAGGGCACAGGCCGAAAACAGCCCGCGCTGGGGCACAGGGCCAACGCCAGGCCCCCAAAGCCCCAGACACGAAGCAAAGCCAACCGCAACCCAAGGCAGAGCGAGAGGGGCGGGAAGCAGAAACCCGGCCACACACCAGGGGAGGCAAACACCCAAACCCCACAAGTAGGGAAAAGGCACGGCCAACAGGGCAGGGCATAAGAGCCGAACAACCAAAGAACAAGAGGCCACCCAAAGCAAAAGCCAAGGAAGACCAACAAATCCCAGCCACCACTGGAGGGAAACAGGGCGGCAGGCGAGAAGAAACCCGAGCCAACACCACCAAAAAGGCCAAGGCCCACCAGCACGGAGGAAGGGCACAACAAACCCCCCCCCCCCCCGGGAAACCAGGGGGAGACACCATCAGAAGGTAGACACCCCTAGCATGGGGCAAGCAAAAGCACCCGAAGGGAGCAAGAAGCGCCCAACAGCGAAAACCGTAGGCAGACAGGCAGGCAGGCCGGCACCCAGACAGGCACCCACCCCGCTCGAACCAACAGAAGGGCAGGAACCAAGGGGCGAAAGGGTCTGCCGGTCAGCCAGGACCGGCAGACAGGGTGGGGCACAGGAGCCTGGCACACGAAGAACAAGCGCCCACCCAAGGCAGAGCCAACGACCCAGCCACCACCGGAGGCAACAGCGGCCAGCGAAGCAAAGCCCCAAAGCACAACTCACCATCCAGAGAAACAAGAGGGGAGAAGGAAACCTAAACAGGAAACCAAACCCCACCAGGCACAATGGCGAGAAACAAAGCCTACAACAACAGGACCCACCAGGAGCACAACCCGAAGCCAACAGCCGAACAAGGACAAGGCGCCACCAGGACAGAGGAAGGGCCCAACAGCCCCCCCAACAAGGAAACAAGGGGAGGACACAGGAACCCGCCGAAAGCCAGAAGCCCTGAGCATGGCCCAAGCAAAGCACCCGAGAGGAAGCAAGACGCGACCAGCAGCGGATACCGCAGGAACCCAACAGGCACGCACCAGGAACGAACTCACAGGAACGCCAGGAACCAAAGGGTGGAAGTCCGCAGAAAGCGAGCCACGGCCCAGCAGGAAGACACCCCACCAGGGACGGCCAGGCAGCAGGAGGACCAGAAGCCAAAGCCACAGGGCAACACAGCTGCAGAGCACAGCACAAGCGGCAATCGACCCACTCCAAGCGGCAAGCAACAGAGGGAGAGGCAAGACGGAAACAGCAAAGAAAGCCAGCAAGAATCCCGGAACCAGAAAGCACAGGGAGCCGCAGCATCAGGAGAAGGCCAAAACACGAGCCCGTCAAGGCCAAACCGGAACCCCCAAAACAGCACGCAGGCCAGGGGAACAGAAAGAAAAAGCCCAATCCACGTCGCAAGGGCAAGCCAACCAAAGGGGCATGCCAATGGCACACAGGAGAAAACAGACACGTCCCCCGAACACAAAAGAACACAGGGGACCAGGGCGCAGGAAGCGAGAACAGCCCAACCCTAAAGAAAAAAAGGGGGAATGCACACCACACCAAGGGCACAAGCGCACCCCACCAGGGGCGGAACAACCGCAGAGCAGGGGGGACCGAGCAACAGGGGACCCCCCCAGCAAAAAAGTAGGGCCGGAGAACTCCAGAGAGAGCCAAAAGGAGGGGGACAACCCGAACGAAGCAGGGGCCCCCACAACAGGAGAAACACCCCAGAACCCCTCCAAAACCGTAACCCAAGAGGAGGAGAAAAGACTCCAAGGTGGCAGGAAGAACGCACCACCAGCCCACCGCCCCGACCAACAGAACATAAACAGCCGAGGAGGCACGGGGAAGGCAAACCAAGGCAGAATCATGTCAAGCAGAAGAGCCAAGGCAGCACAGGAGACCAAGTGACATGCGGATCCGAGCGGATGAAACAGAGGAAAACAGCACACACCCCACTCAACTGGCGGGGAGACGCCCAGATGACGACTCCCACCAGCAACAGTCACGGACAACAGCAGGTCAAGAGACGGAACCATGTCCAGCAAGGCCAACCCACCGAGACATAGCCTTAACCGCCACACAGTACACAAGGACAGTGAACAGGAAAGAAACAGGGACTTCAGATATACAGTACTCACCAGGAGGGCAGGAAGAGGGCCACAACAGCAACCCCCCACCCCCAACAGACTTGCCAGGCGCCCACCAGAACACCAGCGCCGGGCAGAGAAGTCCGCCCCGCCGAGGCCACAGCAAGATCCACATCGGCCACAGGCAGGAAACCAAGGACCAGGCCCAGGAGGAACCTGCAAAAGAAAGACAGCAGGAAACCCGGACAATAGAAAAGAAAGAAACAGGGACCGCTACTCGGTACTCACCAGGAGGGCAGGAGGAGCGCCCCAACAGCTCACCGCCCTCCAATATACTGCCCAGGCGCCCTCCAGGGCATCAGCGCCAGGCAGAGCAGACCACACCTCTGCGACCACAGCACCGAAGGAACCAGAACCACCGGAGCAACAAGTGGCATCAACCGGAGGAAGTGAAAAATCCCCACCTGGGGACGTCGTCACAGCAGTGGCAGGATTCGAACCCTGGCCTGTGAAGGCTGAGCAAACTCCACGGAGGCCGGAATCCCAGGAGCAAAGCCCGGCAGAGCCCCCAGGACCCGCCAACACCCATAGCAGCGTGCCTCCCACAACCAGCCAAGCCTCAGGGAGACGCGAACAGCAACCCGGAAGAGGACCGGGAGAACCAGCGCCCCAGCCGCAAAGGGCCGGGCGGCATCCAACGCGGCTCCTGGCAAGCCCGGCAGGCCAGGAGAACGCGGAGCAGGACGTCGAGAAGCCCAGCAGCACGACGTGACAGAGAGGAGGACTTCAGGGACGGAGAGCATAGCCCAGCAGCCCGACGAGACGACCCTGAAGCCACCGCAGGTAAGAGAAAGCAAAAACGCCAATCCATTCTGTCGGAAGACAGAAAAAAGAACAGGCTGCATGCTGGGCTGGTACCGCTTATGTACTCCCAGTGGGAGGGAGCAGGTAGGGTATCCCAGCATGCTCCTTTTCTTTTTTCTGTCGTGGAGATGGTCATCTCCATATTTTAAGGAATGGGACAAGGTCAGGAGGGACCTGGGGGTAATGGGCATCTATATTTTACTCGGTTAGTTAAATTATTTCTGAGCAGCGTTATGCTACAATTCAGGCCATTTCCAGGATCTAAATAAATGTGTAGCTAACTTAAAATGCGTACTTAAAATTATCAAAAGATAAAAAAGCCTCTTAGGGATGCACAATTTGTTGAGTTCCAATATCAATGCTAAAAGTAACTTGATCTTCTGCACAGTTCTAGGAACATGAATAAAATGCACAGGAGTTTCTGGTGTTAGCATGTCATTATGTGTAGGGGCAGGTGACTGGGCGCAGCCCCTCCCACTTACCTAGAACCAGTGCTCAGACACCAGTCCTGGCCCTTTCAGACCCGCGTTGAGGCTCCCGCCTCGCTCATCCTGACCCTCTCTGCTGGCATCCATTCCCGGTCAGCTCATTTTGTCTTCTAATCTTGTTCTATTCTTGTATTCAATGTTTACCAAAGTCTTATCTAACTGATTGAGTAGAGTCATAGGTTCCATTGGTCATCCTGATCAATGTGGGTTTGTCACAGAAAGACAGCTATTTTCAAACACAAACTTTTTAAACTGAAGTCTTAGATTTCATGACACAAAACCAAGTACACACCTAGGTGATGTTTTTAGATGCTGAAAAGGCATTCGATCTAGTATGCTGGGAGAGCCTTTTTGTAATTCTCAGGGAATTTGGGCTTCCAGAAAATATGATTCGTATAAAAAAGTGTTTATATGAAGGAGCCACTGCACAAGTAATTATTAACTCAGAGAAGTTGGCACTTGTAAAGTTAATTGGGGCACACAGCAGGGTTGTCCCCTATCGCCAATACTCTTTGCATTGTTCATAGAACCGCTGGCAATAGCCATTAGAACTAATGAAAATGCGGGGCCACCTATAAATGGGATGTCAAACATTAGATTATATGCAGATGACATTGCCCTATTCCTGAAACCCGAAAGAATAATCTAGGAACATGGTTTTAGGATCTTTCAAGAGTGTCAAGAACTAGGAGGATATAAGACAAATAAGTTAAAAACTGAAATCTTACTATGTAACTGCGCACGATACCCTCCTGCCACAATTTTGCCACTCAAATAATACACGGCCAAAACGGTACCTTGGGCTCTGAGTCTCTGAAAATCTTAATGATTTGTATTTGTATTGTACTATGTGCCATTAATTCATAATATTAAGACATTGCTGGCCAAATGGACACCTCTGGCAATTTCATTAATGGGACGTTGTCCTTCTTTGTATGTCCATATTGCATTTATGTATTTTTGCTGTTTTCCGCGTACCATGTGCTCTACAGATGACAATTTTCAAAGAGCTAGAGGGTTTATTCTCAGCATTTGTTTTGGCAAACAAAACACCAAAGACTAGCACTAGACATCTTATCTAGACCAACTATGGAAGGAGGTCTGGCTCTCCCAACTTTGAGGGAATATTACTTCGCACACAACACTCATAGATTTATTCGTCTGAGAAGCACTGTATAGATAATTTTTTTGTAGAAACGATTTTCCAAAAGTATGAAATCTTAGACTTCTTAAGACCTTGCAATAGTTAATAAAGCAGAAAACACAACAATTTATGTTTCATAATATACTATTTGTTAGTGGTTCTACGTGTCTAGCTGATATGTCTGCAGGAAACCGGCTCTTGACAGTGAAAATATTACACAAAAATGGGAAAGCAAAGGCTATAGTACGGATTTCAATTATATTAATAGAGATGTTTGGAAGGGTTGGAGTGAGATCGAGCCCGGCATTAGGTATTTTAAGGATACATTACAGTGGTTGTATATACAGATTAGATATTATCTAAATGATATAGATTTGGATATGTTTGTGTCAAGATTGGCCCTCACAGAAGATTTGATAGAGATCTATCAGTTGCTGGATACCTATCTTTAGAAAGAATAGCACTATGCAAATATATCAGAAAGCACAGGATAAATGGCAGACAAAGGAAAATATCCAGTTTTCGTTGGCAGCCTGGAATAGGAGCAATAACTATAAAGTTACACTATTAAAGGGGGCTAATTTTAGAACAATGCAATTCCATGCGGAATGACTATTATATAGGACTCCTATATTTAAGCCTAAAACATACTCTCAAGTACCTGATTTATGTTTTCAATGCTCAGTACAAAGGACAGGTAGTTGGATCCTTATCATCTGAGATTGCCCGGAAATAATACGAATTTGGGATGATATTGAGAGATATTGCTCTCACTATTTGGAACCAGGGATGATTACAGATGCCCAGACCACTGCTCTAGGATACTCACCAGATATGCACATCAGCTCTCTATACGAGAAACGGCTATATATTATTGTACTAGTTGTCAGATCTTTGATATTGCAAAACTGGAGAACGAAGGCTACCCCAACATTCCAACAGTGGGTAAATAAAATGTGCATTGTTGAGGAAATGTAAAACAGGTATGCTCTAAGGTCGGGCTCTTATTCTAAGTATAAATGGCTGTGGAGGTTTTTTTCTTAAAAGTAGAAAGAAGTTGGGATGTAACATAAATGTTTTTATCTTCTAAATATGATGGCCAATAGGGCAAGGTGCAATAGAAAGTGTGCAATACTCATTAGCATCATATATTATCCTGCAATGTCAAGAAGGTAGCTTTGTAGCCCTCCTCGAGAGTGTGTTTTATAATCCACCTTTGATATGTAATATGATAAATGGAATGTATTGGTATCATGAATGTTATATTTAATACACATATTTTAAGTTTCACATTACATTTTTATGATGTGGACCATGTGATCATTGAACTCTCTGAAATAAAAATATTTAAAAATAAATAAATAAATGGTCCGATGCTCTCTGCATATTTTTTTCTGTCATAAATCTACACCTTTGTCCTCAAAGTTTCGATTTCATTGGTGTTCCATTATTGGGGTCTTTGAAGAGCTAATGAGCCCTCTCTGAGGGGTTAGTCCAGGCTGAGGAAGAGTTGCAGCACCAAGTTTCAATGGGCAAAAACGTAACTTAAAACTAGTAAATAAGACGCCAAATTATAGCATGCTATGCTTTCTCACAACTATAAATGTATGGGCATAATTATCCACTTGGGAAACTAATGAGCCCTTCCGTGGGTGAATTCTTACAAACTCTTGAAGCAATACTAACACACTGCTCTATATGGGAACCACATACTAAAACTGGATGTATGACGGTACGACGCGGGCTATTACCACGCGTACCGTTACAACGCGTGTTTTACAACGTAAGTCGTTACCACGACTTGCGCTGTAGGGTGCGGACTTAGGAATAGTTTAATTTACTATTCCAACACCAGTCCCCGTGGATAGTAGGGAAGGTGTTGGAATAGTAAATTAACTATTCGTTGTCATTGAGCGCCCTCCAGCGCAAGTCGTGGTTACGACTTGCGTTGTAAGAGACGCGCCGTAATGGTAGCGTGGGGTAACATCCGTGTCGTAAAGGATGTTCCCCACTAAAACTGTCATTTAGACCCTTGCACGCTGCCTGCCATGATCAGCAGAGACCATGGCTTCAGCTCCTCTGGAAAATGGCCATCTGTCCAATTTATAGATCCCCGTCTATAATGGAGCCACCAAACCAATATCTTCACTGCAGGTTCAGAGGAATGTAGAACAGGCGCCATGTTATTTTCACCCCACTCAACATTTCTGCTTGTTTGCATGAACATACTCTGAAAACAGGAGTTTGTACGAGTGATAAAAAAACTATTAATTGGTGTTAGAAATTGGGGGTATTATTTATGAATGCCTTGCACACCTTTTCCACCATGTAAAGGGGTGCATGAATGACATGACGCAGGGCTCTGATTCAGATTTATGAAGCCATGCAAAGCCACACTGCGTGGCTTAGAGTAGCCTCATAAATCTTGTTTAAGACGACTCAGTACAAATCACTGCCTCAACTTATTTTTCGCTCGGGAGGCGTTCCATAGCCGTTGCAGTGGGTCTTTCCAAGCAACACCCATGCATTTTAAAGCAGCGCCAAATTTACAAAATCATGTAAACCTGGGGAAGCACCAAAACCTTTTGCCCCCCAAGGTGAGGCACACGAGGAGAAATATAGTATAATTCTCCTAGTTTTTGCTTCTCTCTATGTGTGTTGCAGTCTGCAGCAAACATAGAAAGAGTAAAACACTTCTTAGGATTGTTTCTGTGCAGGAAGGTGCCCCTTTCTGTACAAAAACAACCCTGCATGCAATGCAGGAACCCTTGCACCATGATACAAGGGTGCCTATGTTGGGGATAGGCTGCTAAAACGGCACCAGCGCATGGACAAAGGACAGGAATGCACAGTATTGCATGCATATAGTGCAATCCTGCCATTTCATTTTGGCGTAAGGCAGCGCAGCAAGATGAATTGCAGCTCTGCCCTAAACCAAAATCCTATAAATGAGAACCTGGGTCTCTAGTTGGCACCCTGTCCAAGTAGGGACCACAATCCTAATCAGGATAAGCTACATACACACTAAAAGGTAACCTATACTCACCCTCCGGTAGCTGGTAGTAAAACAAGACAAAAGCAACACAAATCAATTAAGTAGAACAGGTGTTATGAATTTTTAAGGAATAGATCAAAAAGTAGTGCTTAAAAGTCAATAGCGCTGTGGGGTTACTTGATGTCATGCTAGACAGGGTGAATCAAAAGTTTAGGCCGACCGCGATGGAAGACAGGTCGGCTACAAGACTCAAGCAAGTCCCGCTGAGAAAGTACAGTGGATGGAGCAAAGCGTTGACGTCAAAGTCTCAATGTGTCAGTTCCAATCCGCACATATGATGAAGAACCCCTTTACGATGCAGACACTACATCATCATTGAGCTGCTCTGTCCATCCTCTTCGAGCCGTGCAGTCCATGGAGCCGATGTCATCAATTTGCTCCTGCATCGGCATCGAAGAGTATTGCGACAGTTCAGATTAGTGCAAAGTCATCACTGCATTGATTTTGAGGGTTCTGGGCAGCAGAAATCACCTTACAAAAGCCTAGGACTGGATTGGCACCACTTTGCAGGGCAGGACTCACAGATGGCAGAGTCCAGGTGCTGTTTCAGAGTTGAAGGAAGTTTGTGAGGGCCCTGAGACTTCATGACAAGGGGCAAGCCAGCTAGCCCTTGGAGTCACTCTGGGTTGAAGTGAGATGGGTCCAGTCCTTGTCCTTAGCAAGGTAGAGATCAGCAGGCAGCAGGGCAACGTAGCAAGTGGAAAGCAGTTCCTTCAGAGCAGCAGTCAGACAGAGTGTCAATCCTTGTAGCACAGCAGTCTTTACTCCTGGAGGAGTTATTCACAAGTCTAGTAGCGTAGGTCTTTGCATGAGCCTCCATGAGCCTCCTGAGGGGCCTGTGGTCAGTATGAATCAGGAAGTGAGCACCAAGCAGGTATGGCCTCAACGTCTTCGGGGCCCAAACCATAGCAAAAGCTTCTCTTTTCATAGCACTCTACCTCTGTTCCCTAGGGAGTAACTACCTAGAGATGAAGGCTACAGGTTGGTCCAAGCCCTCATCATTTAGCTGGGTTAAAGCTGCCTCTAATGCATGTTCTAGGGGCTCTGTTTGAACAATAAACATATTGGAGAAGTCAGGTGCCCTAAGTACAGGAGCTGTGCACATTGCTTGCTTGAGGACTTTAATTGTTTTTTGGCATTCTTCAACCTAAATCACATTCCTGGGCTGCTTCTTAGAATTTAGCTCTGTCAAGAGGGCAATAATGGTGCCATATCCCTTGACAGAACCTCTGGCAGTACCCAGTGAAACCCAAGAATGTTCTGACCTCAGTCAGGGTTTTGGGGGGCTCCCTGTCCACGATAGTCTCTATCTTGGTATGGAGGGACTGCACCTTACCCATGCCCACCAAGTGACCCAAGTACACCACAGACCACTGCACTTTCTGGCAATTACAGGCCTTGAAAGTCAGGTCTGCCTGTTTGCTGGCCCTGAAGCAATTCCTGGAAGTGAAAAAGGTGGTCCTCCCAACTGCTCCTGAAGACAGCTATGTCATCAGATAGGCAGCTGAGAAGGCCTCTATACCAGCAAGTACCTGGTTCACAAACCTCTATAAGGTGGCAGGTGCATTTGTGAGTCCAAATGGCATCATATGAAATTGATAGTGGTCCTCTGCAGTGGAGAAGGCTGACCTTTCCGTGGCACCTTTTGTTAGGGCGATCTGCCACTATCCGGATGTGGGATCAAAGGTACTTAAGTTGTGAGCAGCCCCTAACCTGTCAATAAGCTTATCAGACCAGGGGATGGGATGAGCATATGTCTTTTTCACTGAGGTTAGCCTTCTATAATCTGCACAGAACCTCAGTTCAGGATTTGGTGCCCTGTGGGGCAGCTTCTGGTACTAGAACCAAAGGACTGGACTAGGGGCTACTTGGAGGGTACTGTCACTCACAATTCCAACATCTTAGAGACTTCATTCTTTGTGCTATCCCTCACCTTATCCAACAACTTGTAAGACTTATTCTTAACAGCAAGGTTATCCTCTGTGTCCACATAATGGGTACACAGGTAGGCAGTCCCAGGAATAGGGAAGAAAAGAGAGGAGTACTGTCCCAACACTTTGTGGCAGTCTCTCTGCTGTAGAGAAGTTAGACTGGGGAAAAGGATTGCTCCCTACACAGAACCACCCTTCATCTTGGAATCCAAGAGGTCACGGAGAGATACACTCTCCTCCTCTTCTTTTCCATCTGTCACCAACAGCATGGTGATTTCAGACCTCTCAAAGTAGGGTTTGAGGCATTTTATATGAAGCATTCTGTGGAGTTGCTGGGGGTCTTAAGGTTCACCAGGCAGGTGGCCTTACCCTTCTTCTTAATCATCTCATAGGGCTCATGGCAATGGCACTGAGGGCCCTGGGTTCCACAGGTTCCCTAATCCACACTTCCCTAGCAGCAATTCCACAGTGGTAGAATTTTGGTCCTCCCAATCTGTCATTACAGCCTGACTGGCTTCTAAGCTGTCAGAAGCTTGCTTCCACAACTTAGCCATTTGGCTTCTGAAGGCCAGTATGTAGCTCACTATATCCTGGTGACTCTTCCTGGGAGCTAGCTCCCACCTCTCTATCACCAAACTTGGAGGACTTTTAACAGGGTGCCTGTACAGAAGCTCAAAGGGGCTGAAGCCCACTCCCTTCTTTGATACTTCCAGGTGGCAAAAAACAGGCATGGTAAAAGGATGTCCCACTTATTCCTCTGGGCCTCAGGTAGGTATCTAATCCTGCCCTTTAGGACCTTGTTGAATCTCTCAACAAGCCCATATGTTTGTAGATGATAAGGAGTGGAGAACTGTAGGCTACCCCACACTCCTTGTATGTATGCAGACATGAGGTTTGTACCCCTGTTGCACACAACTTCCTTGGGGAACCCTACTCTGGTAAAAATTCCCATCAGGGCCAATGCCACTGCAGGTGCAGGCATGGTCTTCAGAGGGATTGCCTTTGCGTGGCTAGTGACAGGATCCACCAGAACCAGTATAAACCTGTTGCCTGATGGGGATCAATAGAACCAACAATGTGGATGCCCACCAACTCAAAGGGTGTACAACAACAGACAAGGGATTAAGGGGGTCTTTAAGCCTTTGCACTGTCTTCCCACTAGCCTGGCAGGTTACACAAGTCCTGTAGAATGCATCTGAGGTAATTCTGATCCTGGACCAATATAAGTGCTGGATAAGTCTTGTAAAGATCTTGTCTTGGCCCAGGTGTCCAGCCAGGAGAATCTCGTGAGGCAGTTCCAGTAACATTGGGGGGCCACTAGGTCCCTCCCTTGTTGCCCCATGCACAGGAGTCTTAGGCTCACTGTAAAAGAGGTTGTCCTCCCATAAATGTGATAACTCCCAGAGAAATCACCTGCTGCTTGGGCTTCTGCCTGTTGACTCATTCCATCAAGGGTTGAACACTCCCCTTGTGCCCTATATAACTCCTTCTTGGTGGGTCAGCTGTCTACATGCCATCCAGCAAGTGTAGGCAGGTCACCAAGGGAAGCCATACTCTCCTCAGTGGGCTATGGGGTGGCCACCACAGGTACACCGTCCACCTCACTGGAGAGTCACTCTGGCTGGTTTCCCACACCCTCTGCATTTCCCCTCCTTAGCAGCTTGCTGGGCCATTGTTCCAGGCTCCAGCCCTTTTTTGACTCCCATCCCTAGCAGCCATGGACCTTGCCATTGCACAGATCCAATCAGGTAACCCAAACATCTCCACATGAGCCTTGAGCTCCACTTCCTTCCAGATAGTGTGCTCAAGATCATTACCCAACAAACAGTCCACAGGCATGCAGAGCTCACAGGAACCCTCAGAAGGCCTCACCCCCCCCCCCCAAACAGAACAAGGGCCACGGGATAGTGACTATCCATATTGTCATGTAATGAGAAAATAAAACAAGGGAACCCCGATAATCGAACCTGGGGTGGTTATTAATATTTTAAGAAAACAAGTTCAATTGAGTCGGCCGTAACAACGGATTTCCATAGAAAGAGAAGCTGGTCAGAAGCTGGTCACTGCGTAGTCGGTGTTGCCATTTTTTACTTAATTGCAAAGTATCGCGTGAGTTGGTCTTGAACCTGTGCCGTCACCACTTAGCAAATAACGATCCAGCCAACGGGGCCCTGCCTACAAGCCCCATTTTCCCAGCCCACTGTTGAATAAATAAATTCTTTATGCTCACAACGTTTGTCCTGATGATGATCTCAAATTAGTGAGATCGAAACGGGACTCTTTTTAATTTTGTTTCCTGCGCCAACGCTCGCTGAACTAAAGCGACCCCTCCGAGGGAACTGCAAACTTCTCCATCCACCAAGGATTCAGGACTTTGCTGACCTCGCCGGACCCGCTTCGCGGGTCCCGCAGCGCCTCGTGTCCTCTCAGGCTGCATCTTGTGTTCTGTCTGGGAGCTAGCATTAAGGAGCGGGCAGGTTGTATAGCCGGCGGGGCTGCGAGCACAGGCAGGGACTCCAGTCTCCAGGAGCCCCTGCGCGCCCATCTCACACATCTGGGCTGCTCTCCCCGCTGGCCACGCCCCCCGCTTCATTGGTGTTAAAACCGGCTGTCTGCACGGATTCCACTGACTCTTTTTAATTTTGTTTCCTGCGCCAACGCTCGCTGAACTAAAGCGACCCCTCCGAGGGAACTGCAAACTTTTCCATCCACCAAGGATTCAGGACTTTGCTGACCTCGCCGGACCCGCTTCGCGGGTCCCCCAGCGCCTCGTGTCCTCTGAGGCTGCATCTTGTGTTCTGTCTGGGAGCTAGCATTAAGGAGCGGGCAGGTTGTATAGCCGGCGGGGCTGCGAGCACAGGCAGGGACTCCAGTCTCCAGGAGCCCCTGCGTGCCCATCTCACACACCTGGGCTGCTCTCCCCGCTGGCCACGCCCCCGCTTCATTGGTGTTAAAACCGGCTGTCTGCACGGATTCCACGGACTCTTTTTAATTTTGTTTCCTGCGCCAACGCTCGCTGAACTAAAGCGACCCCTACGAGGGAACTGCAAACTTTTCCATCCACCAAGGATTCAGGACTTTTCTGACCTCGCCGGACCCGCTTCGCGGGTCCCGCAGCGCCTCGTGTCCTCTCAGGCTGCATCTTGTGTTCTGTCTGGGAGCTAGCATTAAGGAGCGGGCAGGTTGTATAGCTGGCGGGGCTGCGAGCACAGGCAGGGACTCCAGTCTCCAGGAGCCCCTGCGCGCCCATCTCACACACCTGGGCTGCTCTCCCCGCTGGCCACGCCCCCCGCTTCATTGGTGTTAAAACCGGCTTTCTGCACGGATTCCACGGACTCTTTTTAATTTTGTTTCCTGCGCCAACGCTCGCTGAACTAAAGCGACCCCTCCGAGGGAACTGCACTCTTTTCCATCCACCAAGGATTCAGGACTTTGCTGACCTCGCCGGACCCGCTTCGCGGGTCCCGCAGCGCCTCGTGTCCTCTGAGGCTGCATCTTGTGTTCTGTCTGGGAGCTAGCATTAAGGAGCGGGCAGGTTGTATAGCCGGCGGGGCTGCGAGCACAGGCAGGGACTCCAGTCTCCAGGAGCCCCTGCGCGCCCATCTCACACAACTGGGCTGCTCTCCCCGCTGGCCACACCCCCCTGTCCACCAATCATAGCCAGGCACTGACAGTCAACATAACTGATTATACTTCCCGCGTCGCGGGAGCGCGCGGGAGAAGCCCGGGAGAAGCCCGGGACAAGGGCGGGACCGTCTGTGGCCGTCCGGGGCCGCTGGAGGCCGGGCTGGGCCAGGCTATCGACATTTCCTTTTTAAGTTGGTGCTATTTTAATTATTTATTGTATTGTTGATTGCCCATTGTTGTGCTGTTGCTTATATCATTATAAGGCATTATTATTGGGTAGTAATATATCCTGTTGTGCCTCCATCGTTATGAGTCACTCTGCCCCCCCTGGTGTGGGCACTATTCCACGTGGCCCTATTGATAAATTCTTCAAAAAAACAATCAAGGATGTAGATAGGGATCTCCTCCTTGCTGAGAGAAGAGCTGATCGACGACGCTCTATTGAGAAACTGAAGAGAAGTCACCTGCCCTTTCCCTCAGACTCAAACCTTACCCAGGCTACGGATGCCCGAGGGGTGAGCTCGATTGCGGATGATGGTACAGATATCGACCAAATCCCCAGTATTTTTAGGTTTCCTATTATTTCACCCCCTTGTCTTAGTGCAACTAGTGGTGTTCAGTTAGCTTGTACTCCCATTGATCACTCGAGCTTTGCTGACGCAAACATCCCAGCTAGCCAACCTAGGGATCCTGGGCCCTGTCTCACGTTGCCCAACTCCTCACTGGTCTGTGTAGAATCCGGTGTGAACATACTCCTGAGGAGTGTGGGTGACGTTGTTACTAAGTCTGATGAGGTTAAGAGGGTGGTGCGCTCCCCTCCGAGAAAAAGAAGGAGAAAGGGTGGGGTAAAAAGGAAAGGCCAAAATCGCCAGATGGTATTATCTCCCCCACCGATTGTAATTCCTGTCCAACTAATCCCCCCTCTTGTAGAGTTACCGGCGCTAGAACCACAAAACTCGCCTACTCATGCCTTAGGTACAGAAGGGTTTAGTGAGGCATCTTGTGTCTTCATAGAGAAGCTCATTAAATCTTACATGCTACCAGGAATCTCAGTTATTTTTATCCTGAAACCCTGATTAACCCAAGTGAACAACAACCCCATGTTAAAAACACTAAAAGCCTCCTCAAATGGTCCAATTTTACAACTAGTTTCCATGGACCCCAAATTAACCCTGAGGAACGGTATTGTTCCTACAACCAATCTAACTACAACTGCCCCCCGCAAACACCAGGTTGGGCTAAAATGAAAATTCAACCACCTGGGCCACCAATCATACCTAATTATCCTGCTTCAAATAATACACTGTATCCCATAGCTCCTCCAAACTATGTTTTTCCTCAGGCCCAACAGATCCCTAGCTTTTATCCAGCTTACCACAAGCCATCTAGTCTGAACCCTAAGGACCAGTGGAATATACCGCTGAGGAATCTCTATGATCCCCTATCAGGGTTATCAACTAATGATTGACCAGCAGTGTTGATAGGGGTTGGTGCATCTAACTCGGATCATATTGAAGGGGGGGGTGATTTGTTCAATTTATCATCCACTAATGGAAGTTTATCCATACATCCCCGTAACTGCATTAAGGGGGACACGGCCAATCGAGTGGAGACAGGTGCACTGGAAATAGCACTCACCCCTTCTATTACAGAGAGTGCTACTACAGCGGGTGTAAATTCAGAGCCCTGTCCTCAGGCCGGACTTGTGGGTTTGCGGTTGTCAGGTACGAGCCAGGTTGCCTCTGTGCCCGAAGAAACCGCCCCCGTGTCTAATGATTCCCACCCCCTTGTGTCCTCCAATCCGTGTGAGTTAATGCACAATAAGGGTACTGTTATGGGTTGTTGGAATATCGCAGGGTTAGAATCTTGCACTTGTATTCCTGATTGGGTGGAGTTCATTTCTCAAGGAGAGATTTGGTGTTTGCAGGAGACTTGGGCAATTTCTCCAGTGTATCTCCAAGGCTTTTTGAATTTTTACAAACCTGCGACCAAAGGACCGAGAGGCCGGGCTATGGGTGGTCTCACAACATGGGTTCGGCAAGCCGAAGGTGTAACTGTCAAAGAAATTTTTATTTATTGTCCTGATTTATTGATAGTTAGCATTCAAACACGTAGTGGGCTGGTGATAATGTTGATTAATGTTTATGCGAGGGGAGTGGCGGGTGGGAGAGTTTCGCATACCCTTACTTGTTTAGACGACTTTTTAAGCTCTAATGTTAATTTTGGACATGTAGTGGTGATGGGTGACCTTAACACATGCTTCGAACCACTAAGTCATGATGATGGTTTATTAACTGAAGCAGAGGATCAGACCTGGGGGATCCCACAACTTGAAATTCCCCCGATAACTAAATGGTCTCAAGCAGCTACATATATCAAAGGTCTGTGTCTGAACTGGGGGTTGCGAGCACTGAATGGTAGAACCAGCTCGGACAGGATGGGTAATTATACCTTTTTTAATGGTAGGCACAGTAGTCGTATTGACTACATTTTAGTTGATATGAAAATCTGGCAGGTGGTTTTAGATATGATTGTTAAACCGCGCCAAGAAAGTGACCATGAACCCTTGGTGGCAGAACTGAGGGACTTTAGCTTTGTAGGGACTGGCTCACGACAGTCTTATCCTGTTCAGGAGGCGGTAGTACTCACGAATGATATGAGGAGGGTGCGCTGGCCAAAGGTTTCAGTAGACGTGGAAGCACGCAAAAAGATTAGAGCTCTGGTATCAAATACTCTGGTTGAAACTGAAAGGTGTGATGTACAGAACTCAGATTTTTCAACTATTCATGCCAGTTTGTTTTTGTCCCTAAAATCGTTGTTCGTAAAGTATGTTGCTAACAAAGGGAAAGGGAAGGGCAGGAAACCATTAAATTGGTTTAATGAAGCCTGCAAAAAGTCCCACGCAGTTCTGTTTAAGGCTCTAAAATCAAAGAACCCTGCCCTAATTACAGAAAGTAGGAAGGCCTTTAATAAAGCCAAACGTCAGGCCAAAGCCGAGTGGGATGACGAGCGATGGACATCTCTAGCTGAGGCCTGTGGCTCTAGGAACCTACAGCAGTTCTGGCACCTCCTCAGGTGGGGTAGATCACAGGATGATCGCCCATGCCCCGCATCTGTTGAACCACAAAAATGGGTGTCCCACTTTGTGGAACAATTTAGATGTAGCAATACTGCGTATGCTCCCATTAGCTGGCCATTATCTTTTGACACTCTAGTGTTTTCGGCTAATGAAGTTGAAGCAGTTCTGAAAGCTATCCCTAGGGGAAAAGCGCCTGGTCCAGACTGTATCCCAGCGGATATTTTTTTGGAGGACCATGATCTCTGGGTCCCATACCTGGTGCGGCTGGTAAATGCACTGGCAGCGGACGCCAGAGTACCCGAGTCTTGGGCTGGTGCTGAAATACTGCCTATCTTTAAGAAGGGCGATCGGTCGGTTCCATCCAACTACCGGCCGATCAGTCTAATAGACGCGGTACAGAAGATCATAACCCGCCTTGTGCTCACCAGGATCCAGTCATGGATAGAGGAGTATGATATTCTCACCCCTCTCCAAGCTGGGTTCCGTTCCCATGTGAGCACCTTGGACCAGGCTTTCCGATTTATGCTTCTGCACTGGAAGTCAGTTACCCTGGGTAAGGGCAACCTGTATGCGGCCTTCGTGGACCTTAGGTCAGCGTTTGACCTGGTCCCGAGGGCTGGCTTATGGAAATCCCTACTGGATATGGGTATGCCCCCATATTGGTTCGTATCATAGTGAACCTCCATGCTCAGACATTTGCTTATGTGCGCTGGGGCAAACCGGGTGAGGTGACGGAGAACTTCCCTGTGGCTAAAGGCGTCAGACAGGGCTGTGTTATGGCACCAACCTTGTTTTCCCTATATATCAACGGGGTCACTAAATATTTTGACAACTTTTCCACGGATGCTCCAAGTTTGGCGGGCATGCGAATCCCTCTGCTCATGTTCGCCGACGATACTCTCTTGGTTTCACGTACCAGACAGGGTCTGCAAAAGGCTCTGTCTAGGTTTGAGAGGTTCTGCGGCGAACATGAGCTGGAGGTGAACGTGTCGAAAACCAAATTTATGGTTTTAAGGGGGCATAAACAAATAACCGCCAGGGTCTCCATGGGGGATATCCCCCTGGAGCAAACTAAGCAGTTCACCTACCTGGGAGTTACCTTTAGTGACACCTTGAGCTGGACCCATCAGATCGAGCTCATGACCCTGAAACACCAACAGTTGGGCGGGGCACTGATTAAGGAACACAAAGGGTCATTTACGAGGCCGATGTCCCCGCTTATTAAGATCTATGGTGGTAAGGTTCTATCTGCAGTCCTGTATGGTGCGGAACTATGGGGTGGCAGCAATTTGGATTCATTGAAACATGCTCAAAATAAGTTTTTGAGAATGTCTACAGGTTTGCCACAGTCGACCCCACTAACTCCCCTTCTTTACGATCTGGGGTGCCACTCGGTGGTGGACCAAGCTAGACTTCGTCCACTAACCTTCTGGCGCCGTCTGTGGACAACCCCAGAACTTCATTATTATGCTGCTGCATGCCTGGAGGTCAAGAATAGCCTTGGAGCCACAAACATCGGATGGTTCAATGACCTCAAGGCCATTTTACTAGCTTTGGGTCTTGGAGATCTTTGGTCCTCGCCTGAGTCAGCCACTTTTCCCTCTAAAAAGGAACTTAAAAAATGTTACTGGGATTGGGTGACTCATAACATGTACTTGAAAACGAGCTCTAGCAACCTTACTGGACTGTTTATCGTACACAAGGATGCGCCCAAGCTTGAATGGTACTGGGATACCATATCTAAACCCCTGGACCGTAAATTATTCTTTCAATTCAGATGCGGTTCGCTTCCCATTGGGGAGTTTACTAAAAAGTGGGGAACAGATAGGTCGGGGTGTTGTCCCAGGTGTCAAGGTATCGGGGAAAGCCTGAATCATCTTTTGTATGTGTGCCCTCTATATACTGCCCCCAGAGCTAAATGGCTAAGTCCGGTTTGTAGACACTTAGGCACAAGATCGTCGGTGGAAGCTACAAAACTGTTAAAAACCAACTTGGAGTGCCTTATTGTTGTGGGGGTCGCTAAATTCCTTGGGTGGGCCTGGGCGCTTAGACGCAGGCGTATCAAATTTAACCAAATGGTGACTGTATAGTCTTTTGTAACATGCTAACCTATGGTTGGAGCAGAGTCCATTTGTAAAAATGTTCTCATATTTGTATAAGAAGCTGATTAGTTATAAATGATTTAATACTTGTTTTATAGGTTTTATATGTATATACTGTATTTTATGTCTTTTATGATGAACTAATCGAATAAAGACTTCTTGACTGACTGGAGATCGAAACGTTGTCGACCCCTACACAACAAGAAACTCCTTTTATTGTTTAAACTACAATCAGGAGTTTCTATCTTTTGTTGTCAATGCAATGTATATATTTCAAAAGTCACCCTCACTGGTCACATCATGCTTGCTGTCAGTTTTTTTGTTAGCACTTGAACTATTATCTCAGAAAATATGTTGCATTATTGCTTATAAATAAATACAATAGACAAATGAGAACAAGTTCTTAATCAACTCGTATACCTGGGCACAAGTGTATGCTGATGACCAGCAAAATGTTTCAAGAAACGGTTTATCACTTCTTCATTTGAAAGTTTTCATTTATTTGTAATCCGTAGTCCATAACGACATCCAAAAATGTTAATTCACATTTAATGTCTGGGTCAAAAAGATTAACCGTCTGATATCATTAATTTAGCTGGCAAATCTCTGGCCTCCCATGGCCTCCCAATGCATTTCGGCGCAAGCCAGCGCCTTTGTCAAGGGATCTGCAAATTCAAATTGCGGTAATTAATACTACGTCGTGTGCGACCAACAAAACTGCATGCAAACTGTGATTGCTAGCGCATATATAAAGTAAACACCATCAGTGGCAATTGGCTGTATGTCGGATGATAACGCTACATGTGACTATCTCTACGCGCGCTAGATACATGTGGAAACGGCTATTGATCCTGTCGCTTATATTAAACAAGGTGCTGGGAATTAAACTGGTGGCGTGATGGTTAAGGGGTAGTGCGAGGTTAACAAGAAGACTAATACCGGAGGAGAGATAGCAAGTTCAAGAGTGCCTGCTACAGGTATGTAGAGGGCACGGCGGTCTAGGATACGGGTTGATCCATCCGCTCGGAACTCCGTCAAATGTCAAGTTAACGTGCTAAGGGACGCAACCCTCTAACTGGCTGTAAATTAAACTGCGCTTACCTGGAAAAGCGAGGAGCCGCTCTCAGGGGTCTGCTGCACTCCGGTACAAACATCACGGAGTGGCGGAAGGTGTATAAAGGAAGTGGGTGGGTGGGGTTTGTGTCTACGCCTTGCGCTAAGGGTTGTGGTACTTGTATGCTGATCAGTCCGATGTGTGATACAATAAATCAAAGAACATCATGCGAGGAACATGTAAAGCAGAAAATCAATACATTTACAAATAACAAAGAAATTCCACCCTTTCATTAAGACCAATCGGTTTCAAAGTTTTAAGACGATATATCCAGTGGTTCTCTCTCTTTAAGAGTTGTGTTTTGTTGTTGGTGCCTTCATGCTTATCCACTATTTCCAAAATGCGTGCTTTAAGTTCAGTTATGTCATGTTTAGCTTCCATGAAATGTGTGGCAACGGTGGATTTGAGCGTTTTTGTGCGAATGTTACTTTTATGCTCGTTGAGCCGGATTTTTAATTTACGCTCTGTGTGACCAACGTAATGCAATTTACAAGGACAGCTCAATATGTAGATCACGTTCATCGAGTCACATGTGCCATTTACTTGCAAGTTAATGGTTTCTTTGAACTCTGGTGGTGATAGCTTGTTGCCTTTCATAATATTACCACAGTTATTACAGTTCATGCATGGTAATGTTCCTTTCCATATAGAGTATGGGTTGATCTTGGGTCTAGATTTCAAAAGTTGTCCCATGTTTTTAGAACGTGTATGTGCAAACAATGGTTCATGCTCAAATGCTCCCTTGAAATCTGGTTCTATCCGTAGTATCGACCAGTGTTTTCTTATGATGTTTTTAAAAGCTTGGCTGGCTGTAGAAAATTTACTCACACATGTTATGCGTTGCTCACTGGAGGCTGGTTTATTGGTAAACAAAGTTTCTCTGGACATGTTTTTAATTCTTTGTGTGGCTTCATTCAAAATCGATGAAGGGTAGCCTCTTTTCTGGAATCGTGTGGACATTTCAATCATTTGAATTTCTGCTTTTTGCGGTTCCGAGACAACTCGTTTCACCCTCATGAGTTGTGAAAATGGCAAGTGTCTTTTTAGGGCTGGAGGATGAAAACTGTCATAACTCAATAAATTATTCCGGTCTGTATTTTTTCTGTATAGAGTGGTATCAAAATTAGACTCTCCTCGGATGACATTAACATCCAGAAAATTGATGTTTTTATCTTGGATATCCCAGGTGAACTGAATGCGTTCATCTATCAAATTCAGATTCGAAATTTCTGATGATAAGGTTTCTTTGGCACCTTCCCAAACAATAAAAATATCATCAATGAAACGAACGTAGAGTTTAATATGTTCTTTCCATGTGTTTTGACTCAAAATGTTAGTTTCTTCATAGTTCCTCATGAAGATATTAGCGTAGGTCGGAGCAGCCGAATTGCCCATGGATGTACCACTCTTTTGGATATACCACAGTTCGCCATGTTTAAAGTAGCTGTGCATTAGAGTGAACTCTAGAAGTTCCATCAAAAAGACTTTCATCGTATCTTCATAGCTACTGTGTAACAACACTTTTTCCACTGCCTCTATGCCTGATAGATGAGGTATAGACGTATATAATGCTTTGACGTCTATGGTCGCCATATAAATAGGTTGTTCTTTGGTGATTTTGATAGTGGCCAATTTTTTCAAAAAGTCTGTGGTGTCTTTGATATAGGACTGGGCTTCCATTGCAAATGGTTGGAGGTACTTGTCGAGGAATTTCCCCACGGGTTCATGAACGCTCTTAGTTGTGGACACTATGGGTCTGCATGGTGGTTTATATAAGTTTTTGTGGATTTTGGGTGTCATATAAAATGACGGGCTCCGTGGATCCATCTGTGTTAAATATTGTTTGGTTTTCTCTTTAATGGTACCGTTGTCTGTCGCTTTATTCAAAATCTGAGCAAGGATGTCTTGAATTTCTCTGGTAGGATTATATGAGATACTCATATACAAGTTGGTGTCGTCCAGATGTTCGCTGATTTGTGATTCATAATATGACCGGTCCATTATAACAAGAGCACCGCCCTTGTCTGCTTTCTGGCATAGTATGGTTTCATCGTAACTAATGTTTTTAATGATCTTCAATTCGCCCGATGATATATTGGTATGTTTCTTATGGCGAAGGTTGATTGATTGTAAATCCTGTTTACAAAGAGTTTCAAATAAATCTATGGCCTTATGGCTTACAGGTGCCATATAGTTGCTCTGTATTCTGAGTCCCTTAAGTTCATCTGGTTCTTCTCCTCTGACGTCTGTCACAATATTGTCAAAAAAGTTTCTGAGTCGCAATTTACGAGTGAGTTTGAACAAACTCACTTCCAATTCAAGGACATCGGTTTCCGTTGTAGGTATAAAGGACATACCTTTCTGCAATGTAATCATTTCTTTTTTGGTCAGGGATTTGTGTGATATGTTGATGACTAAATTGTCCTCATCCATTGCTGCAATTGTTATTTCCTCCTCTTGGGTTTTTCTTTCGTAATTGGTGGTTCTTTCTCTTTTTCTGTATTTGTGTCCCCTCCTGGGTCTGCCCTTCTGTCTGGGCCTGACTCTAAAAAAGACGTCTGTCCAGAAGTTGTTGGGGTCTCCTTTGATCTCTGTGTCTGTCTTTTGAAATTTAGTTTGTGCAGACGTATCACTCCCTGTAGAAGAGGTATCTGTTTGTGAAGTTTGTCCTTTATTTTGCCTTCTTTTAGCATAGACTTCCGCCCATGAGTACACTTCCTCAAGTTTATAGTCGAGAGTGTCTCAACGGTACTTTCTAATTTTGCGCTCGTTGACTTCTTGAGTGTGTTTTGTTAATTGTTGGTTGATGTCTTCTAATGTTTTGGTGATTTCCTCAGGGCTCATAAATGTATTCAGTTCTTCCTTAACTCCCACGATTTCCGTGTTCAGTTCTTCTAATATTTTCGATAGTTCCTCGATGATCAACAGGATTAGATCCAGACTACACTTATTCAGGATGGCGTACCATTTGTCGACAAATTGTTTGCTATTTTTGCATAGTGAGGGTTTCAGAGGGATTCTGAGTCCTCTAGGAATCCGTTGAGATTTATGGTACCTAATTAAGGTACTCGCATGAAGTCTTTGGTTTATTGTTTTTCTCGTTAGATATAACAGTTGCTTGATATGTTGTTCTTTAGTTTTGTTGGTGGCAAACTCAGTGGTATCTTCTTGTATCAAAGAGTATATGCGTGTGCTAGCTTCTGCATCAAATGCGAACGTGTCCGCCCTACTTTCGGTCATGTGGGTGATCGCATCATATTGCATGGTACTTAGATGGCGTGCTTTGAACCTAATGAGTAGGTACAGCTATAGATCAAAAGATTAGATGATTCGAGCACTGCAAGATGCTGTTGAGTTTTAAAACGATAACTGTGCTCCAGGAACGCCCTCTACTCCAGGGTGAGAAATATTATAGACAAATGAGAACAAGTTCTTAATCAACTCGTATACCTGGGCACAAGTGTATGCTGATGACCAGCAAAAAGTTTCAAGAAACGGTTTATCACTTCTTCATTTGAAAGTTTTCATTTATTTGTAATCCGTAGTTCATAACGACATCCAAAAATGTTAATTCACATTTAATGTCTGGGTCAAAAAGATTAACCGTCTGATATCATTAATTTAGCTGGCAAATCTCTGGCCTCCCATGGCCTCCCAATGCATTTCGGGGCAAGCCAGCGCCTTTGTCAAGGGATCTGCAAATTCAAATTGCGGTAATTAATACTACGTCGTGTGCGACCAACAAAACTGCATGCAAACTGTGATTGCTAGCGCATATATAAAGTAAACACCATCAGTGGCAATTGGCTGTATGTCGGATGATAACGCTACATGTGACTATCTCTACGCGCGCTAGATACATGTGGAAACGGCTATTGATCCTGTCGCTTATATTAAACAAGGTGCTGGGAATTAAACTGGTGGCGTGATGGTTAAGGGGTAGTGCGAGGTTAACAAGAAGACTAATACCGGAGGAGAGATAGCAAGTTCAAGAGTGCCTGCTACAGGTATGTAGAGGGCACGGCGGTCTAGGATACGGGTTGATCCATCCGCTCGGAACTCCGTCAAATGTCAAGTTAACGTGCTAAGGGACGCAACCCTCTAACTGGCTGTAAATTAAACTGCGCTTACCTGGAAAAGCGAGGAGCCGCTCTCAGGGGTCTGCTGCACTCCGGTACAAACATCACGGAGTGGCGGAAGGTGTATAAAGGAAGTGGGTGGGTGGGGTTTGTGTCTACGCCTTGCGCTAAGGGTTGTGGTACTTGTATGCTGATCAGTCCGATGTGTGATACAATAAATCAAAGAACATCATGCGAGGAACATGTAAAGCAGAAAATCAATACATTTACAAATAACAAAGAAATTCCACCCTTTCATTAAGACCAATCGGTTTCAAAGTTTTAAGACGATATATCCAGTGGTTCTCTCTCTTTAAGAGTTGTGTTTTGTTGTTGGTGCCTTCATGCTTATCCACTATTTCCAAAATGCGTGCTTTAAGTTCAGTTATGTCATGTTTAGCTTCCATGAAATGTGTGGCAACGGTGGATTTGAGCGTTTTTGTGCGAATGTTACTTTTATGCTCGTTGAGCCGGATTTTTAATTTACGCTCTGTGTGACCAACGTAATGCAATTTACAAGGACAGCTCAATATGTAGATCACGTTCATCGAGTCACATGTGCCATTTACTTGCAAGTTAATGGTTTCTTTGAACTCTGGTGGTGATAGCTTGTTGCCTTTCATAATATTACCACAGTTATTACAGTTCATGCATGGTAATGTTCCTTTCCATATAGAGTATGGGTTGATCTTGGGTCTAGATTTCAAAAGTTGTCCCATGTTTTTAGAACGTGTATGTGCAAACAATGGTTCATGCTCAAATGCTCCCTTGAAATCTGGTTCTATCCGTAGTATCGACCAGTGTTTTCTTATGATGTTTTTAAAAGCTTGGCTGGCTGTAGAAAATTTACTCACACATGTTATGCGTTGCTCACTGGAGGCTGGTTTATTGGTAAACAAAGTTTCTCTGGACATGTTTTTAATTCTTTGTGTGGCTTCATTCAAAATCGATGAAGGGTAGCCTCTTTTCTGGAATCGTGTGGACATTTCAATCATTTGAATTTCTGCTTTTTGCGGTTCCGAGACAACTCGTTTCACCCTCATGAGTTGTGAAAATGGCAAGTGTCTTTTTAGGGCTGGAGGATGAAAACTGTCATAACTCAATAAATTATTCCGGTCTGTATTTTTTCTGTATAGAGTGGTATCAAAATTAGACTCTCCTCGGATGACATTAACATCCAGAAAATTGATGTTTTTATCTTGGATATCCCAGGTGAACTGAATGCGTTCATCTATCAAATTCAGATTCGAAATTTCTGATGATAAGGTTTCTTTGGCACCTTCCCAAACAATAAAAATATCATCAATGAAACGAACGTAGAGTTTAATATGTTCTTTCCATGTGTTTTGACTCAAAATGTTAGTTTCTTCATAGTTCCTCATGAAGATATTAGCGTAGGTCGGAGCAGCCGAATTGCCCATGGATGTACCACTCTTTTGGATATACCACAGTTCGCCATGTTTAAAGTAGCTGTGCATTAGAGTGAACTCTAGAAGTTCCATCAAAAAGACTTTCATCGTATCTTCATAGCTACTGTGTAACAACACTTTTTCCACTGCCTCTATGCCTGATAGATGAGGTATAGACGTATATAATGCTTTGACGTCTATGGTCGCCATATAAATAGGTTGTTCTTTGGTGATTTTGATAGTGGCCAATTTTTTCAAAAAGTCTGTGGTGTCTTTGATATAGGACTGGGCTTCCATTGCAAATGGTTGGAGGTACTTGTCGAGGAATTTCCCCACGGGTTCATGAACGCTCTTAGTTGTGGACACTATGGGTCTGCATGGTGGTTTATATAAGTTTTTGTGGATTTTGGGTGTCATATAAAATGACGGGTTCCGTGGATCCATCTGTGTTAAATATTGTTTGGTTTTCTCTTTAATGGTACCGTTGTCTGTCGCTTTATTCAAAATCTGAGCAAGGATGTCTTGAATTTCTCTGGTAGGATTATATGAGATACTCATATACAAGTTGGTGTCGTCCAGATGTTCGCTGATTTGTGATTCATAATATGACCGGTCCATTATAACAAGAGCACCGCCCTTGTCTGCTTTCTGGCATAGTATGGTTTCATCGTAACTAATGTTTTTAATGATCTTCAATTCGCCCGATGATATATTGGTATGTTTCTTATGGCGAAGGTTGATTGATTGTAAATCCTGTTTACAAAGAGTTTCAAATAAATCTATGGCCTTATGGCTTACAGGTGCCATATAGTTGCTCTGTATTCTGAGTCCCTTAAGTTCATCTGGTTCTTCTCCTCTGACGTCTGTCACAATATTGTCAAAAAAGTTTCTGAGTCGCAATTTACGAGTGAGTTTGAACAAACTCACTTCCAATTCAAGGACTTCGGTTTCCGTTGTAGGTATAAAGGACATACCTTTCTGCAATGTAATCATTTCTTTTTTGGTCAGGGATTTGTGTGATATGTTGATGACTAAATTGTCCTCATCCATTGCTGCAATTGTTATTTCCTCCTCTTGGGTTTTTCTTTCGTAATTGGTGGTTCTTTCTCTTTTTCTGTATTTGTGTCCCCTCCTGGGTCTGCCCTTCTGTCTGGGCCTGACTCTAAAAAAGACGTCTGTCCAGAAGTTGTTGGGGTCTCCTTTGATCTCTGTGTCTGTGTCTTTTGAAATTTAGTTTGTGCAGACGTATCACTCCCTGTAGAAGAGGTATCTGTTTGTGAAGTTTGTCCTTTATTTTGCCTTCTTTTAGCATAGACTTCCGCCCATGAGTACACTTCCTCAAGTTTATAGTCGAGAGTGTCTCGACGGTACTTTCTAATTTTGCGCTCGTTGACTTCTTGAGTGTGTTTTGTTAATTGTTGGTTGATGTCTTCTAATGTTTTGGTGATTTCCTCAGGGCTCATAAATTTATTCAGTTCTTCCTTAACTCCCACGATTTCCGTGTTCAGTTCTTCTAATATTTTCGATAGTTCCTCGATGATCAACAGGATTAGATCCAGACTACACTTATTCAGGATGGCGTACCATTTGTCGACAAATTGTTTGCTATTTTTGCATAGTGAGGGTTTCAGAGGGATTCTGAGTCCTCTAGGAATCCGTTGAGATTTATGGTACCTAATTAAGGTACTCGCATGAAGTCTTTGGTTTATTGTTTTTCTCGTTAGATATAACAGTTGCTTGATATGTTGTTCTTTAGTTTTGTTGGTGGCAAACTCAGTGGTATCTTCTTGAATCAAAGAGTATATGCGTGTGCTAGCTTCTGCATCAAATGCGAACGTGTCCGCCCTACTTTCGGTCATGTGGGTGATCTCATCATATTGCATGGTACTTAGATGGCGTGCTTCGAACCTAATGAGTAGGTACAGCTATAGATCAAAAGATTAGATGATTCGAGCACTGCAAGATGCTGTTGAGTTTTAAAACGATAACTGTGCTCCAGGAACGCCCTCTACTCCAGGGTGAGAAATATTATAGACAAATGAGAACAAGTTCTTAATCAACTCGTATACCTGGGCACAAGTGTATGCTGATGACCAGCAAAAAGTTTCAAGAAACGGTTTATCACTTCTTCATTTGAAAGTTTTCATTTATTTGTAATCCGTAGTTCATAACGACATCCAAAAATGTTAATTCACATTTAATGTCTGGGTCAAAAAGATTAACCGTCTGATATCATTCATTTAGCTGGCAAATCTCTGGCCTCCCATGGCCTCCCAATGCATTTCGGCGCAAGCCAGCGCCTTTGTCAAGGGATCTGCAAATTCAAATTGCGGTAATTAATACTACGTCGTGTGCGACCAACAAAACTGCATGCAAACTGTGATTGCTAGCGCATATATAAAGTAAACACCATCAGTGGCAATTGGCTGTATGTCGGATGATAACGCTACATGTGACTATCTCTACGCGCGCTAGATACATGTGGAAACGGCTATTGATCCTGTCGCTTATATTAAACAAGGTGCTGGGAATTAAACTGGTGGCGTGATGGTTAAGGGGTAGTGCGAGGTTAACAAGAAGACTAATACCGGAGGAGAGATAGCAAGTTCAAGAGTGGCTGCTACAGGTATGTAGAGGGCACGGCGGTCTAGGATACGGGTTGATCCATCCGCTCGGAACTCCGTCAAATGTCAAGTTAACGTGCTAAGGGACGCAACCCTCTAACTGGCTGTAAATTAAACTGCGCTTACCTGGAAAAGCGAGGAGCCGCTCTCAGGGGTCTGCTGCACTCCGGTACAAACATCACGGAGTGGCGGAAGGTGTATAAAGGAAGTGGGTGGGTGGGGTTTGTGTCTACGCCTTGCGCTAAGGGTTGTGGTACTTGTATGCTGATCAGTCCGATGTGTGATACAATAAATCAAAGAACATCATGCGAGGAACATGTAAAGCAGAAAATCAATACATTTACAAATAACAAAGAAATTCCACCCTTTCATTAAGACCAATCGGTTTCAAAGTTTTAAGACGATATATCCAGTGGTTCTCTCTCTTTAAGAGTTGTGTTTTGTTGTTGGTGCCTTCATGCTTATCCACTATTTCCAAAATGCGTGCTTTAAGTTCAGTTATGTCATGTTTAGCTTCCATGAAATGTGTGGCAACGGTGGATTTGAGCGTTTTTGTGCGAATGTTACTTTTATGCTCGTTGAGCCGGATTTTTAATTTACGCTCTGTGTGACCAACGTAATGCAATTTACAAGGACAGCTCAATATGTAGATCACGTTCATCGAGTCACATGTGCCATTTACTTGCAAGTTAATGGTTTCTTTGAACTCTGGTGGTGATAGCTTGTTGCCTTTCATAATATTACCACAGTTATTACAGTTCATGCATGGTAATGTTCCTTTCCATATAGAGTATGGGTTGATCTTGGGTCTAGATTTCAAAAGTTGTCCCATGTTTTTAGAACGTGTATGTGCAAACAATGGTTCATGCTCAAATGCTCCCTTGAAATCTGGTTCTATCCGTAGTATCGACCAGTGTTTTCTTATGATGTTTTTAAAAGCTTGGCTGGCTGTAGAAAATTTACTCACACATGTTATGCGTTGCTCACTGGAGGCTGGTTTATTGGTAAACAAAGTTTCTCTGGACATGTTTTTAATTCTTTGTGTGGCTTCATTCAAAATCGATGAAGGGTAGCCTCTTTTCTGGAATCGTGTGGACATTTCAATCATTTGAATTTCTGCTTTTTGCGGTTCCGAGACAACTCGTTTCACCCTCATGAGTTGTGAAAATGGCAAGTGTCTTTTTAGGGCTGGAGGATGAAAACTGTCATAACTCAATAAATTATTCCGGTCTGTATTTTTTCTGTATAGAGTGGTATCAAAATTAGACTCTCCTCGGATGACATTAACATCCAGAAAATTGATGTTTTTATCTTGGATATCCCAGGTGAACTGAATGCGTTCATCTATCAAATTCAGATTCGAAATTTCTGATGATAAGGTTTCTTTGGCACCTTCCCAAACAATAAAAATATCATCAATGAAACGAACGTAGAGTTTAATATGTTCTTTCCATGTGTTTTGACTCAAAATGTTAGTTTCTTCATAGTTCCTCATGAAGATATTAGCGTAGGTCGGAGCAGCCGAATTGCCCATGGATGTACCACTCTTTTGGATATACCACAGTTCGCCATGTTTAAAGTAGCTGTGCATTAGAGTGAACTCTAGAAGTTCCATCAAAAAGACTTTCATCGTATCTTCATAGCTACTGTGTAACAACACTTTTTCCACTGCCTCTATGCCTGATAGATGAGGTATAGACGTATATAATGCTTTGACGTCTATGGTCGCCATATAAATAGGTTGTTCTTTGGTGATTTTGATAGTGGCCAATTTTTTCAAAAAGTCTGTGGTGTCTTTGATATAGGACTGGGCTTCCATTGCAAATGGTTGGAGGTACTTGTCGAGGAATTTCCCCACGGGTTCATGAACGCTCTTAGTTGTGGACACTATGGGTCTGCATGGTGGTTTATATAAGTTTTTGTGGATTTTGGGTGTCATATAAAATGACGGGTTCCGTGGATCCATCTGTGTTAAATATTGTTTGGTTTTCTCTTTAATGGTACCGTTGTCTGTCGCTTTATTCAAAATCTGAGCAAGGATGTCTTGAATTTCTCTGGTAGGATTATATGAGATACTCATATACAAGTTGGTGTCGTCCAGATGTTCGCTGATTTGTGATTCATAATATGACCGGTCCATTATAACAAGAGCACCGCCCTTGTCTGCTTTCTGGCATAGTATGGTTTCATCGTAACTAATGTTTTTAATGATCTTCAATTCGCCCGATGATATATTGGTATGTTTCTTATGGCGAAGGTTGATTGATTGTAAATCCTGTTTACAAAGAGTTTCAAATAAATCTATGGCCTTATGGCTTACAGGTGCCATATAGTTGCTCTGTATTCTGAGTCCCTTAAGTTCATCTGGTTCTTCTCCTCTGACGTCTGTCACAATATTGTCAAAAAAGTTTCTGAGTCGCAATTTACGAGTGAGTTTGAACAAACTCACTTCCAATTCAAGGACTTCGGTTTCCGTTGTAGGTATAAAGGACATACCTTTCTGCAATGTAATCATTTCTTTTTTGGTCAGGGATTTGTGTGATATGTTGATGACTAAATTGTCCTCATCCATTGCTGCAATTGTTATTTCCTCCTCTTGGGTTTTTCTTTCGTAATTGGTGGTTCTTTCTCTTTTTCTGTATTTGTGTCCCCTCCTGGGTCTGCCCTTCTGTCTGGGCCTGACTCTAAAAAAGACGTCTGTCCAGAAGTTGTTGGGGTCTCCTTTGATCTCTGTGTCTGTGTCTTTTGAAATTTAGTTTGTGCAGACGTATCACTCCCTGTAGAAGAGGTATCTGTTTGTGAAGTTTGTCCTTTATTTTGCCTTCTTTTAGCATAGACTTCCGCCCATGAGTACACTTCCTCAAGTTTATAGTCGAGAGTGTCTCGACGGTACTTTCTAATTTTGCGCTCGTTGACTTCTTGAGTGTGTTTTGTTAATTGTTGGTTGATGTCTTCTAATGTTTTGGTGATTTCCTCAGGGCTCATAAATTTATTCAGTTCTTCCTTAACTCCCACGATTTCCGTGTTCAGTTCTTCTAATATTTTCGATAGTTCCTCGATGATCAACAGGATTAGATCCAGACTACACTTATTCAGGATGGCGTACCATTTGTCGACAAATTGTTTGCTATTTTTGCATAGTGAGGGTTTCAGAGGGATTCTGAGTCCTCTAGGAATCCGTTGAGATTTATGGTACCTAATTAAGGTACTCGCATGAAGTCTTTGGTTTATTGTTTTTCTCGTTAGATATAACAGTTGCTTGATATGTTGTTCTTTAGTTTTGTTGGTGGCAAACTCAGTGGTATCTTCTTGAATCAAAGAGTATATGCGTGTGCTAGCTTCTGCATCAAATGCGAACGTGTCCGCCCTACTTTCGGTCATGTGGGTGATCTCATCATATTGCATGGTACTTAGATGGCGTGCTTCGAACCTAATGAGTAGGTACAGCTATAGATCAAAAGATTAGATGATTCGAGCACTGCAAGATGCTGTTGAGTTTTAAAACGATAACTGTGCTCCAGGAACGCCCTCTACTCCAGGGTGAGAAATATTATAGACAAATGAGAACAAGTTCTTAATCAACTCGTATACCTGGGCACAAGTGTATGCTGATGACCAGCAAAAAGTTTCAAGAAACGGTTTATCACTTCTTCATTTGAAAGTTTTCATTTATTTGTAATCCGTAGTTCATAACGACATCCAAAAATGTTAATTCACATTTAATGTCTGGGTCAAAAAGATTAACCGTCTGATATCATTCATTTAGCTGGCAAATCTCTGGCCTCCCATGGCCTCCCAATGCATTTCGGCGCAAGCCAGCGCCTTTGTCAAGGGATCTGCAAATTCAAATTGCGGTAATTAATACTACGTCGTGTGCGACCAACAAAACTGCATGCAAACTGTGATTGCTAGCGCATATATAAAGTAAACACCATCAGTGGCAATTGGCTGTATGTCGGATGATAACGCTACATGTGACTATCTCTACGCGCGCTAGATACATGTGGAAACGGCTATTGATCCTGTCGCTTATATTAAACAAGGTGCTGGGAATTAAACTGGTGGCGTGATGGTTAAGGGGTAGTGCGAGGTTAACAAGAAGACTAATACCGGAGGAGAGATAGCAAGTTCAAGAGTGGCTGCTACAGGTATGTAGAGGGCACGGCGGTCTAGGATACGGGTTGATCCATCCGCTCGGAACTCCGTCAAATGTCAAGTTAACGTGCTAAGGGACGCAACCCTCTAACTGGCTGTAAATTAAACTGCGCTTACCTGGAAAAGCGAGGAGCCGCTCTCAGGGGTCTGCTGCACTCCGGTACAAACATCACGGAGTGGCGGAAGGTGTATAAAGGAAGTGGGTGGGTGGGGTTTGTGTCTACGCCTTGGGCTAAGGGTTGTGGTACTTGTATGCTGATCAGTCCGATGTGTGATACAATAAATCAAAGAACATCATGCGAGGAACATGTAAAGCAGAAAATCAATACATTTACAAATAACAAAGAAATTCCACCCTTTCATTAAGACCAATCGGTTTCAAAGTTTTAAGACGATATATCCAGTGGTTCTCTCTCTTTAAGAGTTGTGTTTTGTTGTTGGTGCCTTCATGCTTATCCACTATTTCCAAAATGCGTGCTTTAAGTTCAGTTATGTCATGTTTAGCTTCCATGAAATGTGTGGCAACGGTGGATTTGAGCGTTTTTGTGCGAATGTTACTTTTATGCTCGTTGAGCCGGATTTTTAATTTACGCTCTGTGTGACCAACGTAATGCAATTTACAAGGACAGCTCAATATGTAGATCACGTTCATCGAGTCACATGTGCCATTTACTTGCAAGTTAATGGTTTCTTTGAACTCTGGTGGTGATAGCTTGTTGCCTTTCATAATATTACCACAGTTATTACAGTTCATGCATGGTAATGTTCCTTTCCATATAGAGTATGGGTTGATCTTGGGTCTAGATTTCAAAAGTTGTCCCATGTTTTTAGAACGTGTATGTGCAAACAATGGTTCATGCTCAAATGCTCCCTTGAAATCTGGTTCTATCCGTAGTATCGACCAGTGTTTTCTTATGATGTTTTTAAAAGCTTGGCTGGCTGTAGAAAATTTACTCACACATGTTATGCGTTGCTCACTGGAGGCTGGTTTATTGGTAAACAAAGTTTCTCTGGACATGTTTTTAATTCTTTGTGTGGCTTCATTCAAAATCGATGAAGGGTAGCCTCTTTTCTGGAATCGTGTGGACATTTCAATCATTTGAATTTCTGCTTTTTGCGGTTCCGAGACAACTCGTTTCACCCTCATGAGTTGTGAAAATGGCAAGTGTCTTTTTAGGGCTGGAGGATGAAAACTGTCATAACTCAATAAATTATTCCGGTCTGTATTTTTTCTGTATAGAGTGGTATCAAAATTAGACTCTCCTCGGATGACATTAACATCCAGAAAATTGATGTTTTTATCTTGGATATCCCAGGTGAACTGAATGCGTTCATCTATCAAATTCAGATTCGAAATTTCTGATGATAAGGTTTCTTTGGCACCTTCCCAAACAATAAAAATATCATCAATGAAACGAACGTAGAGTTTAATATGTTCTTTCCATGTGTTTTGACTCAAAATGTTAGTTTCTTCATAGTTCCTCATGAAGATATTAGCGTAGGTCGGAGCAGCCGAATTGCCCATGGATGTACCACTCTTTTGGATATACCACAGTTCGCCATGTTTAAAGTAGCTGTGCATTAGAGTGAACTCTAGAAGTTCCATCAAAAAGACTTTCATCGTATCTTCATAGCTACTGTGTAACAACACTTTTTCCACTGCCTCTATGCCTGATAGATGAGGTATAGACGTATATAATGCTTTGACGTCTATGGTCGCCATATAAATAGGTTGTTCTTTGGTGATTTTGATAGTGGCCAATTTTTTCAAAAAGTCTGTGGTGTCTTTGATATAGGACTGGGCTTCCATTGCAAATGGTTGGAGGTACTTGTCGAGGAATTTCCCCACGGGTTCATGAACGCTCTTAGTTGTGGACACTATGGGTCTGCATGGTGGTTTATATAAGTTTTTGTGGATTTTGGGTGTCATATAAAATGACGGGCTCCGTGGATCCATCTGTGTTAAATATTGTTTGGTTTTCTCTTTAATGGTACCGTTGTCTGTCGCTTTATTCAAAATCTGAGCAAGGATGTCTTGAATTTCTCTGGTAGGATTATATGAGATACTCATATACAAGTTGGTGTCGTCCAGATGTTCGCTGATTTGTGATTCATAATATGACCGGTCCATTATAACAAGAGCACCGCCCTTGTCTGCTTTCTGGCATAGTATGGTTTCATCGTAACTAATGTTTTTAATGATCTTCAATTCGCCCGATGATATATTGGTATGTTTCTTATGGCGAAGGTTGATTGATTGTAAATCCTGTTTACAAAGAGTTTCAAATAAATCTATGGCCTTATGGCTTACAGGTGCCATATAGTTGCTCTGTATTCTGAGTCCCTTAAGTTCATCTGGTTCTTCTCCTCTGACGTCTGTCACAATATTGTCAAAAAAGTTTCTGAGTCGCAATTTACGAGTGAGTTTGAACAAACTCACTTCCAATTCAAGGACTTCGGTTTCCGTTGTAGGTATAAAGGACATACCTTTCTGCAATGTAATCATTTCTTTTTTGGTCAGGGATTTGTGTGATATGTTGATGACTAAATTGTCCTCATCCATTGCTGCAATTGTTATTTCCTCCTCTTGGGTTTTTCTTTCGTAATTGGTGGTTCTTTCTCTTTTTCTGTATTTGTGTCCCCTCCTGGGTCTGCCCTTCTGTCTGGGCCTGACTCTAAAAAAGACGTCTGTCCAGAAGTTGTTGGGGTCTCCTTTGATCTCTGTGTCTGTGTCTTTTGAAATTTAGTTTGTGCAGACGTATCACTCCCTGTAGAAGAGGTATCTGTTTGTGAAGTTTGTCCTTTATTTTGCCTTCTTTTAGCATAGACTTCCGCCCATGAGTACACTTCCTCAAGTTTATAGTCGAGAGTGTCTCGACGGTACTTTCTAATTTTGCGCTCGTTGACTTCTTGAGTGTGTTTTGTTAATTGTTGGTTGATGTCTTCTAATGTTTTGGTGATTTCCTCAGGGCTCATAAATTTATTCAGTTCTTCCTTAACTCCCACGATTTCCGTGTTCAGTTCTTCTAATATTTTCGATAGTTCCTCGATGATCAACAGGATTAGATCCAGACTACACTTATTCAGGATGGCGTACCATTTGTCGACAAATTGTTTGCTATTTTTGCATAGTGAGGGTTTCAGAGGGATTCTGAGTCCTCTAGGAATCCGTTGAGATTTATGGTACCTAATTAAGGTACTCGCATGAAGTCTTTGGTTTATTGTTTTTCTCGTTAGATATAACAGTTGCTTGATATGTTGTTCTTTAGTTTTGTTGGTGGCAAACTCAGTGGTATCTTCTTGTATCAAAGAGTATATGCGTGTGCTAGCTTCTGCATCAAATGCGAACGTGTCCGCCCTACTTTCGGTCATGTGGGTGATCTCATCATATTGCATGGTACTTAGATGGCGTGCTTCGAACCTAATGAGTAGGTACAGCTATAGATCAAAAGATTAGATGATTCGAGCACTGCAAGATGCTGTTGAGTTTTAAAACGATAACTGTGCTCCAGGAACGCCCTCTACTCCAGGGTGAGAAATATTATAGACAAATGAGAACAAGTTCTTAATCAACTCGTATACCTGGGCACAAGTGTATGCTAATGACCAGCAAAAAGTTTCAAGAAACGGTTTATCACTTCTTCATTTGAAAGTTTTCATTTATTTGTAATCCGTAGTTCATAACGACATCCAAAAATGTTAATTCACATTTAATGTCTGGGTCAAAAAGATTAACCGTCTGATATCATTAATTTAGCTGGCAAATCTCTGGCCTCCCATGGCCTCCCAATGCATTTCGGCGCAAGCCAGCGCCTTTGTCAAGGGATCTGCAAATTCAAATTGCGGTAATTAATACTACGTCGTGTGCGACCAACAAAACTGCATGCAAACTGTGATTGCTAGCGCATATATAAAGTAAACACCATCAGTGGCAATTGGCTGTATGTCGGATGATAACGCTACATGTGACTATCTCTACGCGCGCTAGATACATGTGGAAACGGCTATTGATCCTGTCGCTTATATTAAACAAGGTGCTGGGAATTAAACTGGTGGCGTGATGGTTAAGGGGTAGTGCGAGGTTAACAAGAAGACTAATACCGGAGGAGAGATAGCAAGTTCAAGAGTGCCTGCTACAGGTATGTAGAGGGCACGGCGGTCTAGGATACGGGTTGATCCATCCGCTCGGAACTCCGTCAAATGTCAAGTTAACGTGCTAAGGGACGCAACCCTCTAACTGGCTGTAAATTAAACTGCGCTTACCTGGAAAAGCGAGGAGCCGCTCTCAGGGGTCTGCTGCACTCCGGTACAAACATCACGGAGTGGCGGAAGGTGTATAAAGGAAGTGGGTGGGTGGGGTTTGTGTCTACGCCTTGCGCTAAGGGTTGTGGTACTTGTATGCTGATCAGTCCGATGTGTGATACAATAAATCAAAGAACATCATGCGAGGAACATGTAAAGCAGAAAATCAATACATTTACAAATAACAAAGAAATTCCACCCTTTCATTAAGACCAATCGGTTTCAAAGTTTTAAGACGATATATCCAGTGGTTCTCTCTCTTTAAGAGTTGTGTTTTGTTGTTGGTGCCTTCATGCTTATCCACTATTTCCAAAATGCGTGCTTTAAGTTCAGTTATGTCATGTTTAGCTTCCATGAAATGTGTGGCAACGGTGGATTTGAGCGTTTTTGTGCGAACGTTACTTTTATGCTCGTTGAGCCGGATTTTTAATTTACGCTCTGTGTGACCAACGTAATGCAATTTACAAGGACAGCTCAATATGTAGATCACGTTCATCAAGTCACATGTGCCATTTACTTGCAAGTTAATGGTTTCTTTGAACTCTGGTGGTGATAGCTTGTTGCCTTTCATAATATTACCACAGTTATTACAGTTCATGCATGGTAATATTCCTTTCCATATAGAGTATGGGTTGATCTTGGGTCTAGATTTCAAAAGTTGTCCCATGTTTTTAGAACGTGTATGTGCAAACAATGGTTCATGCTCAAATGCTCCCTTGAAATCTGGTTCTATCCGTAGTATCGACCAGTGTTTTCTTATGATGTTTTTAAAAGCTTGGCTGGCTGTAGAAAATTTACTCACACATGTTATGCGTTGCTCACTGGAGGCTGGTTTATTGGTAAACAAAGTTTCTCTGGACATGTTTTTAATTCTTTGTGTGGCTTCATTCAAAATCGATGAAGGGTAGCCTCTTTTCTGGAATCGTGTGGACATTTCAATCATTTGAATTTCTGCTTTTTGCGGTTCCGAGACAACTCGTTTCACCCTCATGAGTTGTGAAAATGGCAAGTGTCTTTTTAGGGCTGGAGGATGAAAACTGTCATAATTCAATAAATTATTCCGGTCTGTATTTTTTCTGTATAGAGTGGTATCAAAATTAGACTCTCCTCGGATGACATTAACATCCAGAAAATTGATGTTTTTATCTTGGATATCCCAGGTGAACTGAATGCGTTCATCTATCAAATTCAGATTCGAAATTTCTCATGATAAGGTTTCTTTGGCACCTTCCCAATCAATAAAAATATCATCAATGAAACGAACGTAGAGTTTAATATGTTCTTTCCACGTGTTTTGACTCAAAATGTTAGTTTCTTCATAGTTCCTCATGAAGATATTAGCGTAGGTCGGAGCAGCCGAATTGCCCATGGATGAACCACTCTTTTGGATATACCACAGTTCGCCATGTTTAAAGTAGCTGTGCATTAGAGTGAACTCTAGAAGTTCCATCAAAAAGACTTTCATCGTATCTTCATAGCTACTGTGTAACAACACTTTTTCCACTGCCTCTATGCCTGATAGATGAGGTATAGACGTATATAATGCTTTGACGTCTATGGTCGCCATATAAATAGGTTGTTCTTTGGTGATTTTGATAGTGGCCAATTTTTTCAAAAAGTCTGTGGTGTCTTTGATATAGGACTGGGCTTCCATTGCAAATGGTTGGAGGTACTTGTCGAGGAATTTCCCCACGGGTTCATGAACGCTCTTAGTTGTGGACACTATGGGTCTGCATGGTGGTTTATATAAGTTTTTGTGGATTTTGGGTGTCATTTTTGCTGGTCATCAGCATACACTTGTGCCCAGGTATACGAGTTGATTAAGAACTTGTTCTCATTTGTCTATAATATTTCTCACCCTGGAGTAGAGGGCGTTCCTGGAGCACAGTTATCGTTTTAAAACTCAACAGCATCTTGCAGTGCTCGAATCATCTAATCTTTTGATCTATAGCTGTACCTACTCATTAGGTTCGAAGCACGCCATCTAAGTACCATGCAATATGATGAGATCACCCACATGACCGAAAGTAGGGCGGACACGTTCGCATTTGATGCAGAAGCTAGCACACGCATATACTCTTTGATACAAGAAGATACCACTGAGTTTGCCACCAACAAAACTAAAGAACAACATATCAAGCAACTGTTATATCTAACGAGAAAAACAATAAACCAAAGACTTCATGCGAGTACCTTAATTAGGTACCATAAATCTCAACGGATTCCTAGAGGACTCAGAATCCCTCTGAAACCCTCACTATGCAAAAATAGCAAACAATTTGTCGACAAATGGTACGCCATCCTGAATAAGTGTAGTCTGGATCTAATCCTGTTGATCATCGAGGAACTATCGAAAATATTAGAAGAACTGAACACGGAAATCGTGGGAGTTAAGGAAGAACTGAATAAATTTATGAGCCCTGAGGAAATCACCAAAACATTAGAAGACATCAACCAACAATTAACAAAACACACTCAAGAAGTCAACGAGCGCAAAATTAGAAAGTACCGTCGAGACACTCTCGACTATAAACTTGAGGAAGTGTACTCATGGGCGGAAGTCTATGCTAAAAGAAGGCAAAAGAAAGGACAAACTTCACAAACAGATACCTCTTCTACAGGGAGTGATACGTCTGCACAAACTAAATTTCAAAAGACGCAGACACAGAGATCAAAGGAGACCCCAACAACTTCTGGACAGACGTCTTTTTTAGAGTCAGGCCCAGACAGAAGGGCAGACCCAGGAGGGGACACAAATACAGAAAAAGAGAAAGAACCACCAATTACGAAAGAAAAACCCAAGAGGAGGAAATAACAATTGCAGCAATGGATGAGGACAATTTAGTCATCAACATATCACACAAATCCCTGACCAAAAAAGAAATGATTACATTGCAGAAAGGTATGTCCTTTATACCTACAACGGAAACCGATGTCCTTGAATTGGAAGTGAGTTTGTTCAAACTCACTCGTAAATTGCGACTCAGAAACTTTTTTGACAATATTGTGACAGACGTCAGAGGAGAAGAACCAGATGAACTTAAGGGACTCAGAATACAGAGCAACTATATGGCACCTGTAAGCCATAAGGCCATAGATTTATTTGAAACTCTTTGTAAACAGGATTTACAATCAATCAACCTTCGCCATAAGAAACATACCAATATATCATCGGGCGAATTGAAGATCATTAAAAACATTAGTTACGATGAAACCATACTATGCCAGAAAGCAGACAAGGGCGGTGCTCTTGTTATAATGGACCGGTCATATTATGAATCACAAATCAGCGAACATCTGGACGACACCAACTTGTATATGAGTATCTCATATAATCCTACCAGAGAAATTCAAGACATCCTTGCTCAGATTTTGAATAAAGCGACAGACAACGGTACCATTAAAGAGAAAACCAAACAATATTTAACACAGATGGATCCACGGAGCCCGTCATTTTATATGACACCCAAAATCCACAAAAACTTATATAAACCACCATGCAGACCCATAGTGTCCATGTGGGGTGTGGGCTTCGACGGGCCGGAATAACAGGCGGGGAGGTCAGATATAGTGCGCTATGGTTACGTGGTTTTATTGTTGATACAGTCAGGTGGTGATATATAGTCACAGGGAGGGGGCCGCTAGGGTCCTTGATGGTGTCCGGAGGAGAGAAGACTTCGGGTCAGGAAGGGTGGTGGACGACTTCCGACTGCTTGGCTGAAGTCGTCAGGGTGGTGTGCGTCTTCCCTCTCGGCTGCTCCGGTGTGTCTTGGATATCCACCTGTGGGCCTCGGAGGTTTGGGGCGAGAGAAAAATTACAGAGCCGTTAGTCTGACGCTCTCGTGCAGTAACGTAACTGCCACCGGCACCGGGACGTGAGGGTACGGAAGAGGTGACAGTGAGGGAGGGTCGGATGGGGAGGTGGAAGAGACCGACAATAGGGGGGAAAAAGGGGTGACAGGGTGCTCACGGTGTGGAAGGGGCCTATATATATATATATAACGTGCTCTTGTGCTCAGGGTTGTGCGGCTTTACACTATTTACAACTATCTACAAGAGGCACACGGAAACGGATGGTGGTTACTCACGTGGCCCGCCGCAACTCCCTGGTGAGTTGCGGCCGCTCTCCAGCCACCTCCTGGGGACTCCACCAGTCCTCAGTCCACACGTCGCCGTCGGCATCCTCCTCCTCTTCTGCAGCTCGGCTCTCGTTCTCCTCGCTTCTCTCTCTCCGCTCCGGTTCCTTCCTTGCTGCCTCCTGCCACGAGTCCGCGGGTTGGAACCCCGTTCCTAGTGGTTCGTTGGATTTTCTACTTTCCGGGGCAGAGCTGGGGGCGGGACTTCCGGGGTTATGGAGAACTGCTTCCGGGTTCCCGTCTTCCGCATTCGAACCCTGGCGTACCTGCAGAGGATGAGAGATAGAAGAACTCCTAGGGAGAGGAAACAAGGTACAATCGGGGTTAGACGAGCCCGCCCCCGCGCGAGGATGCTTTCCCGTTAAGGTAGGGACCGTGACCTTTCCACATCCCCTTTCCCTTGCTGTCTTTCTTGTGGGGGGGAGAGAACAAGGAAATCGGGAGAGATAATCCGCATTACCCTGTTCGGCCCCTTTTCTATGTTCGGTTTTAAACCTATAGGGCTGGAGGGAAAGGAACCATCTGAGGACACGGTCATTGTGACCTCGATTTCGGGCCATCCAGGCCAGGGGGGCATGGTCTGTGTACAACACAAATTCTCTTCCCTCGAGGTAATAGCGGAGGCTATCCACGGCCCATTTTATTGCCAGTGCCTCCTTCTCAACACAGGCATAGTTCATTTCCCTTGGGTAGAGTTTCCTGCTTATGTACAAAATGGGTCTTTCGTTCCCACATGGGTCTCTCTGGGATAAGACGGCCCCCAACCCTTGGTCGGATGCATCCGTTTGTAGGATGAATGGTTGGCTATAGTCTGAGCTAACAAGGACGGGTTTTGACATCAGGGCCTGCTTTAGGAGTTCAAAAGCCTGTACTAATGGAACCGAGGGATGCCGTAGGGCTTCTTCGGTTTTGTTACTTTTCTTCAATAAGTCTGTCAGGGGAACAGCGGTTTGGGAGAAGTTAGGAATGAACCGTCTGTAATAGCCCAGAAGCCCCAGGAAGGCCCTTAGTTCTTTCTTGGTCTTTGGGAACGGAATTGATCGAATGGCTTCTATCTTGTTATCTTGGGGACGGATAAGGCCTTCGCCCAGAAGATAGCCCAGGTACTTGACGCTTTGAGCGGCTAATGTCGTTTTGGTCGGGTTAATGGTGAAGCCGCTGCTACCCAGAGAAGACACCACCGCTCTGAGATGCCCCATGTGTTGTTCCCAGGTATGACTGTGTATGACTATATCGTCCAAATATGCCCCCGCATATTTGGAGTGTGGCTGCAGGACCCGATTCATGGCTCTCTGGAATGTTGCTGGGGCTCCGTGCAGCCCGAAAGGCATCACCCGGAATTGGAATAGGCCATCAGGGGTAGAGAAGGCAGTCTTCCTCTTATCGTCTTCCTTCAGGGGTATCTGCCAGTAACCCTTGCATAAGTCGAGCGTGCTGATGTACTTCGCTGCGCCTATCCGTTCCACCATCTCGTCGACCCGTGGAAGGGGATAGGTATCAAATCGTGAGACTTTGTTTACTCCCCTAAAGTCAATGCAAAAACGCACCGATCCGCCGGGTTTGGGGACCAGGACTATCGGTGAGTTCCAACTGCTGACCGAGGGCTCGATAATGCCCATCTGCAGCATTTGTTCTGTCTCCTTCTTTATTATGGTTCTACGGGCCTCCGGGACACGATAGGGTCGTTGTCTCACGGTCACCCCGGGATCAGTCTGGATGGCGTGTTCTACTAGTTTTGCGTGTCCGGGAAGGGAGGAGAAGACGCTCTGTACGGGGGACAACACATGTCTTAATTCCTTTTTCAATGCAGGGGGCAGGTCCGCGTCTATGCATCCTTCAAAGGGTAGAGGTGTACCCGCCTGGTCACTGGAGAGGACGGGGCGGGGGCCCTCCCATTTCTTCAGGAGGTTGATGTGGTAAATTTGGCGGACCCCTCGAGTTGGTTCGGTCTCAATCTCGTAGGTCACTGGAGTCACTTGTCTGATGACGGGAAACGGACCCTGCCATTGCCCTAAGAGCTTGTGATCCGAGGACGGAAGGAGCAATAACACCAGATCTCCGATTGCAAAGGACCTCTTCCTGGCACCCTTGTCATACAGTTGTTTTTGTGTCATTTGTGCGTTTTCCAGGTTCTGTCGTACAATGTCTCGGATCTGGGTTAGGTGGGTTTTCAAATTGTCCACATACTCGGGCAGGGGTCGAGTACGGTCGGGTTCCGCTTCGCGAGCCATATCCAACAATGTCCTGGGAGGCTTCCCATACAACAGCTCGTATGGGGAATAACCGGTGCTGCTTTGTGTTTTGCACCGGATGGCAAAAAGAGCCAGAGGCAGCATCTCTTCCCACCTCTTGCTTTCCAAACCCAAGAGCTTTTTAAGGGTGGCCTTCAAGGTGGAATTGTAGCGTTCGACCAAACCATCGGTCTGTGGGTGGTACGCCGAGGTTCTTATTTGCTTAATGCCTAACTGGGAGCATACCTGGCGCATTAAGGAGGATACAAAAGGGGTCCCTTGATCAGTTAAGATCTACCGGGGAAAACCCACCCGTGCGAAGATAGACAGCAGAGCTTTTGCTATGTTTTGGGTGGTGGGTTGTTTCAGGGCGACGGCCTCCGGGAAGCGCGTAGCATAGTCCACCAGCACCAAGGCGTACCTACAGCCGTTCCTAGATGGCAACATCGGACCTATAAGGTCCATCCCTACGCGACTGAAGGGTATATCTATGAGGGGCAGAGGACGGAGGGGTGCCTTAGGGGGTCGGTAGCGGCTGTTCTTTTGACAGATGGCACATTCCTTGCAGTATTGTTTGACTTGGCTATATACTCCGGGCCAGTAGAATTTCTCGAGTATTGCCTGTCCTGTCTTTTCTTCCCCGAAATGGCCTCCCAGGAGATGGCTATGGGCCAGGAATAACACCTTGTCCCGGAAGGGACCGGGGATTAACAATTGGGGTTTTTGCTGTGGTCCTGTCTTCCGGTATAACAAGCCTCTAGAACGGAAGAAGTAGGGACATACATGTAGCGGGTCCTCGTTGTCTTTGGCCTGACCCCAGGCAAACTGTAGCACTGGATCCTCCTGTTGGGCTGCTCTGAATTCGCGGTCTGTCTCCCAGGGATGAAGCGCCTCTTGTACGGGATATGCTCCCACGTACCCTCTTCTTTCCTTTTTCTTTTGATTCTTGGTTTTGTTCGGTTTCATTGCTGTGGAGTTCTGTGTGGGGTGGTGTGCAAACGGTGCTTCCTTCCACCATTGCTCAAGGGAACACGTAGTGTCTCGTAGAAGGAGGGGGAGACCACTATAATCACTTCCCAGGATTGCTTGTTCTGGTAGGTTCGGTATCAGTCCCACAGTCAGTGTCCTTCCATTGTCGGTGTTGGTTCGTACGGAGACCCGGGCTGTGGGGTAGCACTTAGTGTCTCCGTGCACGCATTTGATGGCCACGGACCCCGTGACAGGTCCGACTGGATTCGGCATGTCCTGAGGGCGTATTACACTGTGTCTGCATCCGGTGTCAGCCAGAGCCATCAGGGGTTGGTCGTTGATCTTAACGGGACACCTAAACTTCCATGGGTTCTTCCTTCTGCGGACAATGACGAGCGATGTGTCCGAACCCCCCACAGTGATAGCATTGAGGTCCGGGAGGGTGTGGTCGAGGCATCACTGGGTAGGGCACAAAAGGGACTGGATCCGGCTTTCGGGGGACAGGTGGTCGGGGGGGACGGATGTGATTATTATGTGGCCCGCGAGGGAGGTGTTCCTCTTTGATTTTCTGGACTTCTTGGGCTTTGCTGTAAGCACTGGCTATCTCTACCGCCCTGTCCAGTGTCAAGTGTGCATGCTGGCGCACCCATTTTTGGGTGGCCGGGTGAAGAGAAGCGAGGAACTGTTCCAGATTGATTTTAGCCACTATCTCCTCTTTAGTGGACGTAGCGGGTTTCAGCCACCGAGTGGTTAGGTCCTGGATACGGTAAGAGAGAGCCCGTGGTGTTTCATGTGGCCCTTCTCGAACTTGTCTCAGGCGCATCCGGTAGGAATCTTCATCTATCCCTAAGCGCTCGAAGATGCAGGTCTTAATGTCAGCATACGGGGTCAGCCCTTGCAGGTTGGCCTGTTGGTAGGCAGATTGTAACTCACCAGTCAACAACGGGCCCAAATAATGGCCCCAGCGATTGACAGGCCAATTGGCTGCCTGTGCCAGTCGTTCAAAGTTTGTGAAAAAAAAGTCGGGATCTTCTCCCGTTACGTATTTTTGTAGGACGACAGAAGGTAAGGGTGACACGGGCCTCTGTTGTCCCATTGCCTCTGTGAGTTTCCCGAGGGCCAGATCTTGGGCCGTGCCTTGCCCCTTCAGCACATCGTGCAGTTGACCACGGTCATCCTCAGCGGTTTTCAGGAACCTTTCCATCATTTGTCCGAGCTGTTCTTGGCTTTCCGCCAGTTTCTTGACGGCGGCCTCCATGCCTCCAGGTAATCCCACTTCTGACACCACTTGTGGGGTGTGGGCTTCGACGGGCCGGAATAACAGGCGGGGAGGCCAGATATAGTGCGCTATGGTTACATGGTTTTATTGTTGATACAGTCAGGTGGTGATATATAGTCACAGGGAGGGGGCCGCTAGGGTCCTTGATGGTGTCCGGAGGAGAGAAGACTTCGGGTCGGGAAGGGTGGTGGACGACTTCCGACTGCTTGGCTGAAGTCGTCAGGGTGGTGTGCGTCTTCCCTCTCGGCTGCTCCGGCGTGTCTTGGATATCCACCGGTGGGCCTCGGAGGTTTGGGGCGAGAGAAAAATTACAGAGCCGTTAGTCTGACGCTCTTGTGCAGTAACGTAACTGCCACCGACACCGGGACGTGAGGGTACGGAAGAGGTGACAGTGAGGGAGGGTCGGATGGGGAGGTGGAAGAGACCGACAATAGGGGGGAAAAAGGGGTGACAGGGTGCTCACGGAGTGGAAGGGGCCTATATATATATATATAACGTGCTCTTGTGCTCAGGGTTGTGCGGCTTTACACTATTTACAACTATCTGCAAGAGGCACACGGAAACGGATGGTGGTTACTCACGTGGCCCGCCGCAACTCCCTGGTGAGTTGCAGCCGCTCTCCAGCCACCTCCTGGGGACTCCACCAGTCCTCAGTCCACACGTCGGCGTCGGCGTCCTCCTCCTCTTCTGCAGCTCGGCTCTCGTTCTCCTCGCTTCTCTCTCTCCGCTCCGGTTCCTTCCTTGCTGCCTCCTGCCATGAGTCCGCAGGTTGGAACCCCGTTCCTAGTGGTTTGTTGGATTTTCTACTTTCCGGGGCAGAGCTGGGGGCGGGACTTCTGGGGTTATGGAGAACTGCTTCCGGGTTCCCGTCTTCCGCATTCGAACCCTGGCGTACCTGCAGAGGATGAGAGATAGAAGAACTCCTAGGGAGAGGAAACAAGGTACAATCGGGGTTAGACGAGCCCGCCCCCGCGCGAGGATGCTTTCCCGTTAAGGTAGGGACCGTGACCTTTCCACAGTCCACAACTAAGAGCGTTCATGAACCCGTGGGGAAATTCCTCGACAAGTACCTCCAACCATTTGCAATGGAAGCCCAGTCCTATATCAAAGACACCACAGACTTTTTGAAAAAATTGGCCACTATCAAAATCACCAAAGAACAACCTATTTATATGGCGACCATAGACGTCAAAGCATTATATACGTCTATACCTCATCTATCAGGCATAGAGGCAGTGGAAAAAGTGTTGTTACACAGTAGCTATGAAGATACGATGAAAGTCTTTTTGATGGAACTTCTAGAGTTCACTCTAATGCACAGCTACTTTAAACATGGCGAACTGTGGTATATCCAAAAGAGTGGTACATCCATGGGCAATTCGGCTGCTCCGACCTACGCTAATATCTTCATGAGGAACTATGAAGAAACTAACATTTTGAGTCAAAACACATGGAAAGAACATATTAAACTCTACGTTCGTTTCATTGATGATATTTTTATTGTTTGGGAAGGTGCCAAAGAAACCTTATCATCAGAAATTTTGAACCTGAATTTGATAGATGAACGCATTCAGTTCACCTGGGATATCCAAGATAAAAACATCAATTTTCTGGATGTTAATGTCATCCGAGGAGAGTCTAATTTTGATACCACTCTATACAGAAAAAATACAGACCGGAATAATTTATTGAGTTATGACAGTTTTCATCCTCCAGCCCTAAAAAGACACTTGCCATTTTCACAACTCATGAGGGTGAAACGAGTTGTCTCGGAACCGCAAAAAGCAGAAATTCAAATGATTGAAATGTCCACACGATTCCAGAAAAGAGGCTACTCTTCATCGATTTTGAATGAAGCCACACAAAGAATTAAAAACATGTCCAGAGAAACTTTGTTTACCAATAAACCAGCCTCCAGTGAGCAACGCATAACATGTGTGAATAAATTTTCTACAGCCAGCCAAGCTTTTAAAAACATCATAAGAAAACACTGGTCGATACTACGGATAGAACCAGATTTCAAGGGAGCATTTGAGCATGAACCATTGTTTGCACATACACGTTCTAAAAACATGGGACAACTTTTGAAATCTAGACCCAAGATCAACCCATACTCTATATGGAAAGGAACATTACCATGCATGAACTGTAATAACTGTGGTAATATTATGAAAGGCAACAAGCTATCACCACCAGAGTTCAAAGAAACCATTAACTTGCAAGTAAATGGCACATGTGACTCGATGAACGTGATCTACATATTGAGCTGTCCTTGTAAATTGCATTACGTTGGTCACACAGAGCGTAAATTAAAAATCCGGCTCAACGAGCATAAAAGTAACATTCGCAAAAAAACGCTCAAATCCACCGTTGCCACACATTTCATGGAAGCTAAACATGACATAACTGAACTTAAAGCACGCATTTTGGAAATAGTGGATAAGCATGAAGGCACCAACAACAAAACACAACTCTTAAAGAGAGAGAACCACTGGATATATCGTCTTAAAACTTTGAAACCAATTGGTCTTAATGAAAGGGTGGAATTTCTTTGTTATTTGTAAATGTATTGATTTTCTGCTTTACATGTTCCTCGCATGATTTTCTTTGATTTATTGTATCACACATCGGACTGATCAGCATACAAGTACCACAACCCTTAGCGCAAGGCGTAGACACAAACCCCACCCACCCACTTCCTTTATACACCTTCCGCCACTCCGTGATGTTTGTACCGGAGTGCAGCAGACCCCTGAGAGCGGCTCCTCGCTTTTCCAGGTAAGCGCAGTTTAATTTACAGCCAGTTAGACGGTTGCGTCCCTTAGCACGTTAACTTGACATTTGACGGAGTTCCGAGCGGATGGATCAACCCGTATCCTAGACCGCCGTGCCCTCTACATACCTGTAGCAGGCACTCTTGAACTTGCTATCTCTCCTCCGGTATTAGTCTTCTTATTAACCTCGCACTACCCCTTAACCATCACGCCACCAGTTTAATTCCCAGCACCTTGTTTAATATAAGCGACAGGATCAATAGCCGTTTCCACATGTATCTAGCGCGCGTAGAGATAGTCACATGTAGCGTTATCATCCGACATACAGCCAATTGCCACTGATGGTGTTTACTTTATATATGCGCTAGGAATCACAGTTTGCATGCAGTTTTGTTGGTCGCACACGACGTAGTATTAATTACCGCAATGTGAATTTGCAGATCCCTTGACAAAGGCGCTGGCTTGCGCCGAAATGCATTGGGAGGCCATGGGAGGCCAGAGATTTGCCAGCTAAATGAATGATATCAGACGGTTAATCTTTTGACCCAGACATTAAATGTGAATTAACATTTTTGGATGTCGTTATGAACTACGGATTACAAATAAATGAAAACTTTCAAATGAAGAAGTGATAAACCGTTTCTTGAAACTTTTTGCTGGTCATCAGCATACACTTGTGCCCAGGTATACGAGTTGATTAAGAACTTGTTCTCATTTGTCTATAATATTTCTCACCCTGGAGTAGAGGGCGTTCCTGGAGCACAGTTATCGTTTTAAAACTCAACAGCATCTTGCAGTGCTCGAATCATCTAATCTTTTGATTTATAAATAAATACTGCACAATGGAAAAGCCCATCTGTGTCCCTGTCTACAGTTAAAACCACCTACTGTTGCTCCATCAGGCATTGACTGCCTCTTTGTACCTTTTGGTACAGGCTTGTTGATTATCACTGCTGTAAACCTTACTGCTCTTGTTTTATTGGGACCGATATGGCCCTGTAAGAACCAATGTTTTCTTAAAATATAAATATTGTCAGTCATCACACCTTTGTGGAATTAATTGGGAAGGACCTGCTCTGGGGTCACCAGTTGATTCCTTACCATAGCCATGCTGGTACCTGTAGCCCTCAGAGTCTCAACACCTTGCCCATTGATGGTGACCCATTATCTATACTTATTTACTATTATAGTATTTAAGGGCACATTGATCTTAGGAACCATCTGACTATCACCCAGAGACACTAGGGTAACCTTGCTAACTTCCCCCCATTAACTGTGACAAACTCCTTCCCCAGCACTACAACAGCCACCCCTGAATGTTTTTCTCCAGTAGGAGGGGGTGCTCTTTTCGTAACTTCAGATTCCCCTAGTAGTGTTCATACTCGTAGCACTCATAGCACTTGATGGGCTTGGGCTGCCGACTTTTGTAAGGGCAGGTTTTCGTCTGGTGACCAGACTGGGACCATTTCCCTTTGTGAATTGTTTTGGGTGCCTTTAGAGAACCCTGGGCCTGATTTAGTTCCTGGTGGATCTGGGGCCACCTTCACGTTTCCGACGGTTACTCCGCCCGCCTAATTGGCAGTCCACCCGCTCAATTTAGATGCTAGTGGGTCATTGAAAAATAGTGCCTCCGAGTGCCACCATCTCTGCCAGACTTTTCCTCCTGAGTCAACGGCGCCATAGCCAAAAGAGGCTGTCATAGGGAGTCTAGCCAAGATTACCGCTGGGCCTATTACGATGTGCCTTTGCATCCAGGAAACTGTGGCAGGGAAACCTACACACTTGAGTTGGTGGAATCGAAGGATATGTGGTGGAAACATACCTTTTCTTCTGTTTTACTCTTATGTTTCTGTCTTGAACCCGGTTGTCCAAATCCTTCCTTTGCTACTGCTACTTGACCACAAAGAAAATCAACTCTGTTGTCTCCGGGATCAAAGGTAAGCTTCTTTTTTATTTGTTTTCCTATTAATCGTGTGTTTGCCCAGGACTTGGGTATTTTTACATTGCTCTTACATGCAATTTTTTTCCTATGTGTAATGCATACGCTTTCAATTTACAACTTATTAAGGTGAAATCAACACACCTGTATTACCACTTAAAATAATTGCTAAATAAAAAATATGTAAAAAATAAATGAGATGATTATGTCATGTACTTATTCAAAAACAAACATTATATATATTAGTGACAAACTAAACAGTTGTAATTACTAGTCTCCATTCCACCAGGGATTCATGTCCAGCCTTCAGGATGTAGGATCTGCAAGACCTTCTTCTCGCAGGGACATAGTGGTGTGGGGGGACTGTAAGTACCACCACCAGTCCTCTGGGCCTCCAGCTGATGCTTGGAGGTATTTGGCTTACAACAATTAGCACAAACACATCAGGTGTGTGATGCTAGATTCCATCCAAAAGCCATAGGATTTGAATAATGTAGAACGCATCCCACAGCTGACTCACTCCATCAGAAGTCTACTATTAGGACAACAGCAGCACAACTGAGAGATCTAAATAGGCACAGCACAATCCTGCCATCCTGACGGTGATGTAATAATGTTAGTCAGCAGAGGAGGCTGCCAAGTAGAAGGAGGTGAGCTGCTTACACAGCAGTAAACAGTCTGTTGACGGGGTCGGCGGTTCACCCTGACCACTAAATGTGGTGGGTGGAAATCTGTCAGCTCGACGGAGTACTTGTAACCACCGCCATGGAGGGATGATGGGAATCCCGTCAAGATTTAAATCAGGCAATCTGTCTATTTATTTCCCCCTACTGCTTCTGGTGGGAACCCGGACCATCCTTTTGGGAGTCCCTCCCCTATATGCCTTCTTGGACACTCTGGTGGTGACCCAGATGTCCTCTTCCTCAGCACGCTTCTTGGGGTCAGTAAGCTTACTATCAACTAGGTGTTGGCTCAGCTCTGGAAACCAAATATCAAGCTTGTGCTCCTTTAAGATTAAGTTGCACAGCCCTGAATATTCATAAATGTTGCTGCCCCTCACCCAGCCCTTTAGTGCTTTGCTGGCATACTCCAAGAAATGTGCCCTTGTTTTGTGGAGATCTTGTGGCTGCCCCTGAAACTGAGCCTATACCACTAAGGGGTTAGTCCACTTATTGACTAGGATGGCCTTCATAGCAGAGTAGCATATCTGGTCTTCTCCCTTTTGTGTAAGGAGTGTGTCCCTCCCCATCGTGAGCATTTACCTCCATAAATTTCCACCCCAGAACTCCTCTAAAACTGTGAGCACTCCTAGAGCCACTCCATAGGCTGCAAACTATTTGCCTATATCATCCGGAGAAACTGGAGCAAGACCACAGAAGAACACCTCAACATCACCCTCCTCCACGACCCCCCCTCTGCCACAACCAACGTCAACTCCGCAGCCAAAGAACTACACTGCTGGATCACCGACTGCCCTGACAAGCTCACACCCCTCTGCCACCTCATCAAAAAACGTCCCATGGAGGCCGCCTGGTTCACCACCAACTTCCAAGCACCAGGCGTTCCTGCAGACGCCTCGAGAAACTCTGGCGGAACAAGAAAATCACCGAAGACCAGAACAACTACAGAAACCTCATGAATGAATACCACCAGCGCATAAGAGCCACCAAGTGGACCTTTATCAAGAACAAAAGCAACACCAACGCAAGCAACACAAAAGAACTCTTCAATGTCGTTTAGCAGTTCAACAAACCCCCCAGCGAAGCCACAGCCATCACATCTACTCAGGACCTCTGCAACAAGCTCAGCTCCTACTTGTACCTGAAAATCAAGACCCTCTACGACAACTTCAGCGAACAGACTCCGGAACCCGTGCCCCTCCCACCACAGGCAATCAGCCAGCCATCACCAACTGGAAACCTGACACCCCTGGCCCCCACGGACACCTGCCCACCGCACATCTACCACATAGCTGCTACTGCCATAGCACCCAAATTAGGCGAGACCATCAACGCCTCTCTCGATTCCGGCACCTTCCCTGATGACTGGAAGCGGGCAGAGGTCAATCCCCTCTTCAAGAAACCCTTGGCAGACTGGACGGACCTGAAAAACTACCGGCCCATCTCTCTCCTCACCTTCTCAGCCAAAGTCACAGAGAGATTCATTAACACCCAACTGACCACCTTCATCGAAGAGGACGCCATCCTCAACCCCTCCCAGTCTGGATTTCAAAGCAACCACAGCACTGAGACTGCCCTCCTTGCCGGCACCGATGACATCGGCATGCTACTTGACCAGGGCCACACTGCGGCCCTCATCCTACTAGACTTCTGCGCAGCCTTCGACACCGTCTCCCATCAGATTCTTGCAGCCAGACTCCACAACACCGGTATACAGGGAAGCACCCTCATTTGGGTCCGCTCCTTTCTCTCCAGCAGAACCCAAAGGATCAGACTCCATCCCTTCCTCTCCGAACCTACTGAGATCAACTGCTGAGTACCCCAAGGATCCTCCCTCAGCCCCAAGCTCTTTAACATCTACATGGCACCCCCTCGCCGTCATCATCAGACAGCATGGGCGCAGCATAGTATCCTACGCCAACGACACCCAGCTCATCCTGTCTCTCACAAAGAACCCCGAAGACACCAGACTCAGCTTCCAAGCGGGAATGAAAGATGTCGCAGCCTGGATGAACAACAGCTGGCTAAAACTGAACTTGGAGACGATAGAGGTCCTTGTCCTCGGACCCTCCCCCACTGTGTGGGACAGCTCTTGGTGGCCCCCTGCCCTCGGATACCCACCCACCCCGGCGGACCACGCCTGGAACCTCAGTGTCATCCTAGACTCCTCCCTCACCTTGACCATCAATCACGCACTCATAACCAGCAGATTGGACTACGGCAACACCCTCTATGCCGGAATCAACAAAACCCTGCTACACAAGCTCCAAACATACAGAACACCACAGCCAGACTCGTCTTCGGAACCCCACAACACATGCACATGACCCAGCACCTACGAGACCTCCACTGGCTCCCCATCGAGAAGAGAGTAACCTCTAAGCCACTCACCCACGCCTACAAATCCCTCCACAACATCGGACCCAAAAACCTATCAATCAATCAGGAGTTTGTTAAAGCGCGACTACTCACCCGTAAGGGTCTCAAGGCGCTAGGGGTGGGGGGGGATTTAGGGGGGTGCAGGTTCCATTCCATCAAGGAGGGGGTCTGTCGAAGAGCCAGGTTTTGAGGTTTCTTGCGAAGATGGGGAGCGATGTTGTCTGTCTGAGGTCGAGCGGAAGGGCGTTCCATGCTTTGGCCGCGAGGAAGGAGAAGGAGCGGCCTCCCGATCTGGTCTTTCTGGTGCGGAGGACCACAGCATAGGAAAGCTGGGCTGATCGTAGGGTCCTTTGGGGTGCGTGGAATTTGAGTCGGCTGTTCAGGTATGCTGGTCCGGTGCCGTGGAGGGCCTTGTGTGCGTGGGTGAGCATCTTAAAGGTGATTCTCGCCTCGACGGGGAGCCAGTAGAGTGTGCGCAGGTGCTGGGAGATGTGGCAGTGTTTTGGCAGGTTGAGGACTAGTCTTGCGGCGGCGTTCTGGATGTTCTGTAGCTTGCGGATGAGGTTTTTGTTTATTCCGGCGTAGAGTGCGTTGCCGTAGTCGAGTCTGCTGGTGACCAGGGCGTGAGTGACTGTCTTTCGGTGTTCGAGGGGGATCCATTTGAAGGTCTTACGAAGGAGGCGGAGGGTGTGGAAGCAGGAAGATGAGACAGAGTTGATCTGGCGGTCCATTTTGAGCTCGGAGTCCAGGATGATTCCCAGGTTGCGTGCGTGGTCTGTGGTTTCCGAGGGCGGTGGGCCACCAGGTGTCACTCCAGGCGTCGGGGTTTGGGCCCATGATGAGTACTTCTGTTTTGTTAGTGTTTAGTTGTAGGCAGCTGTTTTTCATCCATTTGGCGACGGCTTCCATGCCTTCTCGAAAGTTGCGTCTGGCGGTGTTGGGCTCGTTGGATAGGGAGAGGATGAGCTGGGTGTCGTCTGCATATGACACGATGTTGAGTCCGTAGGTTCTGACGATGGAGGCAAGTGGAGCCATGTAGACGTTGAAGAGCGTCGGGCTGAGGGAGGAGCCCTGGGGGACTCCGCAGGTGATAGGTGTGGGGTCCGAGAGGAAAGGGGGGAGTCTGACCCGCTGCGTCCTGCTGGAGAGGAAGGAGCAGATCCAGTCGAGGGCCTTGTCCTGGATTCCATCGTAGAGTCTGCGTATTAGGGTGCGGTGGGAGACTGTGTCGAACGCCGCTGATAGGTCGAGGAGGATGAGGGCTACTGTTTCTCCTTTGTCCAGTAAGGTGCGGATGTCGTCTGTTGCGGCGAGGAGGGTGGTTTCCGTACTGTGGTTTTTTCTGAAGCCGGATTGGGAGGAGTCGAGGATGTTGTGTTCTTCAATGAATGTGGCGAGTTGGCTGTTGATGGCTTTCTCGATGACTTTCGCTGGGAACGGGAGCAGGGAGATGGGTCTGTAGTTTTTGAGGTCGGTGGGGTCCGCTGAGGGTTTCTTTAGGAGGGGGTTGACCTCGGCGTGTTTCCAGTCGTCGGGGAATGAGGCGGTCGCCAGGGAGCGGTTGATGGTTTGGCGGAGCATGGGTGCGATGGTGTTGGCGGCTCTGTTGAAGATGTGGTGGGGGCAGGGGTCCGTGGGGGCCCCTGAGTGGATTGACTTCATTGTCTTCAGTGTGTCTTCGGTGGTGAGGGCTGTCCAGTCATCAATCGCTGGTTTCCGTGTGTCGGGGGAGGTTGGTCAGGGTTCAGTGTGTTGGTTGTCTTCGTCGAAGTTGTCAGAGATGCTCTTGATTTTGTGGTGGAAAAAGATGCTGAGTTTGTCGCAGAGGTCTTGTGAGGGAGGGATGTCGGTAGACTCGCTGGTGGGTTGGGCGAACTCCTTGATGATGCTGAAGAGTTCCTTGCTGTTGTGTGCGTGGGTGGAGATTCTGTCTTCAATCGCTTTTTTCCTCGTTTCTCTGATGAGTTGATGGTGGGCGTTGGTGGCGGCTCTGAAGTTGTTGTGGGCTTCTGTGGATTTGGTGTTTCTCCAGGCCTTTTCGAGGCGGCGGCATGTGCGCCTGGACTCTCGAAGTTCGGTGGTAAACCATCTGGCTTTCTTGGCACGGGTATTGTTGTTTTTCTTGAGGGGGGCTATGGTGTTGGTGCTGTCCGAGATCCATCTATGCAGGGTTCGGGCTGCGGTGTTGGGGTCGTTGTTTTCCGCGATGGTTGGGGTGGAGTTGTTGAGTGAGGAGGTGAGCTGGTCATCAGTGATTTTGGTCCAGTTTCTTTGTGGAAGCAGGTGCTGGTGTCTGTGGATGGTGGGTGTTCTGAAGGTGAAGTGGACGCAACGATGGTCGGTCCATGGGAGTTCGGTGGTGTGGCTGAAGGTGATGGAGTTTCCTGTAGTGAAGAGGGGGTCGAGGGTGTGTCCTGCTGAGTGCGTGGGCTCGGTCACGATCTGGCGGAGTCCAATGTTGTGGAGGTTGTCCAGGAGGGATGTGGTGTTGGGGTCCAGTTGATTGTCGAGGTGGAAGTTGAGGTCTCCCAGCAGGGTGTAGTTGGTGGATGCGATGGCCTGCGGGGAGATAATGTCCGTGATGGAGTTGGCGAAGGGTCCGCGGGGTCCAGGGGGTCGGTAGATGAGGGTTACTCGAAGGGCGGCGGTGGGGCTGGCCAGTATCTTGAAGTGAAGGTGTTCCATCAGTTCTGTGGACTCGTCAGGGAGTGTGCTCAGGCGGAGGCTGGATTTGTGGACGATGGCGATTCCTCCTCCTGGGTGGATGGGGCGGTCCTTCCTGGAGATCTTGTATCCTTGGGGGATGGCGATGGCGATGTCCGGTCCCGAGGTGGTGTTGGTCCAGGTTTCGGTGAAGAATGCTACGTCTGGGGTTGTGCTGTCAAGGAGGTCCCAGATTTCTGTGGCGTGTTTGTGGAGGGATCGGACGTTGAGGAGGATGCATTGCAGGGTCTTCAGTTTGGTTGTGTTCTTGTGGGCGGGTTGTGCTGGATCCGTGTTCTTGGCGGTGCTGCAGGTGTGCCGGCAGCGGTGACAGCTGAAGGGTCCATGGGTGTCGGCTGGTGATGCTAGCTTGCAGTTGTTGTTGCAGCCTGGGTTGAGTGCGTGGAGTGCTGCTGGGTCGTAGCGTTGGCGGGGCGGAGGTCCAGGGTTCCTGGTGCTGGTCGCGGACGGGTCGCAGACGGGCGCAGACGTGCTTGCCTTTGATGCGCCTTCGGTGCACCAGCGGCGCGCCCGCAGCCCGCGGCCGCGTTGAGGTTCCGTGAAAAATCGTCACGACGTTTTGGGCATCACCAAATATGGACGAGTGTGGTATCTATGAACCGTAAATGTCGAGTTTAGTAAGTGTACACGGTATCGCCATGCTACTCAGAAAAATTCATCTCATTTACGTGTTTCTACATCTGAACCCTTGGGTTCCATTTTAGATACGGCACCCATTTTGTTTCTTGCCCTCACATAGTCAGCGAACAGGCAACTGCCCACATCGTGACCCTCTGTTCCCAAGCTTTACGGTGGAAGTATATTCCTTTCATGCGTCTTTTATGAGTAGGGGGAGGACACTGCTAAAGCAGTTGCCTCCGCCCGGAGGTGATCCAGGCGTGCCGGTCTATTGTTTCAGCCTTGCACGTGCTGGGATCAAGCCCTTTTAAGCCATGATTACGCATCCAATATTATCCTCACATTCTCTCCCCCCTGTTGTCTGATTTTCCCTGCAGCTGTTCTTGTCTCTTTCTCTTGCTTATTTACAACTCAAGTGGAATGTACCTAATGGTGGGAAGATGTGCTTTTACAGTTGGAACTGGTGATGTTAATGTAATTATGTTCCGGAGCTCTGAATACATGAAAGCGACCCTTTGAATTGTACTGTGGGAACTGAGCTGTAACCTTTTGCTTACGTATTGTGCAATGACAAGATCTTGTATAAAAGAGAGCGACACACAAATGCAATTTGAAGCAGACTCTTGGAACCTACACTCTGTTGTACTTCTCATGACTTTTGCATCCCTGCAGTAATAAACACTGATCTTTGACGCCGAAGGAAGTCTCATGTGTCTCTGTCTTTGGTGCGCCAGAACAGGTATCCCACGAAGGTTTTAGGTGTTGTTCCCTGGCACCACTGGGCCTTAAATAGCCTAGTCCTTCAGTTGGCGCCCAACGCGGGGCGACATCGGCGGTACCGGTCCAAAGCCTGACGATTGTGAGGAACTTCGTGTGAAATCTCCGAGGAAAAGGTGCACCCCGCTTCATCGATCCTGTTGTCGAAATAAGTGGTCCGAAGATTTTTCCCGCGAAGATTCCCGCCTCCTGACGGCTGTGACGGACCGATGCCCTGACTGTTGACCTGTTTTCGACGCCTGGCGTAGACCTTTCGTACAGCGAGACGATAGACGGGCCTTCCTGGTGACGCCATTGAAGCTCTCAGTTAAGTATTTGTGGGTCGCTCCCAGTCCTTAGTTGTTGTTTCAGCTTGTTGAAGCTTTGTTGTTTGCATGGTTCCATTGCATTTGTGGTTCTTAGTTGTTGGTTCTTAGTTGTTATTTGACAGTTGCAATTGCCAAAACCGAGGGTTTTGTCTTCCACGAAGAATTAGTGCTTCGGTAACCCTTGAAGTTTGATACTAGGTTAGTGTGCACGATGCCTAGCCATAGTGGTATTCTTGGTTTCTTTAAATGTTGCAACAATGATTCCCGGTTGGAGGACTCGTGTCCGATACCTCCAGTTGGAACTCCGATATATGAGCTCTATAGTCGACATGGTGTGGGCCCTATTATATATAATAAATATTGGGTCCGTTACACGAAAAAAGATGGCGTCCTTAGTTGGCCACCACATGGAAGTTTTGAACTTACGATTTTAGATAATCTTGAAGCTAAATTATTTAAAAAGAAAGCTAGGCCAGCTATGTTTGATTCTTTTCGGTTGTGGCGTAAAGAGGCCAAACAGAAAGAAATCAAACAGCTTAAAAAGGATCGAAGAGAAGGTTTCGTCCCGATAATGCAAGTTGTACAACAATGTCAGCGAGATAAAGAAGAAAAAGAAATAGAAGTTTCCACTAGACTGCATCACATGAGGATAGACAAATGTTATCCGGTTTTACCAGCTAGTCAGGATAAGAAAGAAGAGGATTTAAAGGAGGATTCCTTGTTAGCGTATTTGATGAAATCGCCACCTCCTTATGCACAGGGTGCTACAGCCCCTGTAGTTCCTCCTGTAGTTCCGCCTGTTGTTCCTCCTGTTGTCCCTCCTGTTGTTCCGGCGGCTGTGGGTCAGCCCGGTGTTGGTCCTACATTTGTCCCACCACCTGTCTCTATTCCTACTGCTCCTTTGCCTGTACCTTCTCAGCCTCTTGTCCCTGCCACCCCGACTACCTTGCCTGCTTCTGCTGTGTCGGCCGTCACTTCAAACGTTGTGGCTCCTGCTCTCCTTTCTCCTTCTGTTCGTAATCGTATCCCTAACACTGTTGCTACCCTTTATTCACCGCTTTCTGGTCAGTTGTTACTTCTGAAACTCCCCAAAGACGGAGTCAGATCCCTAGTGGAAAGGAAAAAGAGACGTTAGTGACAATGGCACATAGGTGGATAAGACATCCTGCCAACTACCCTCCACGCATGGTTTTCGAGACGTTTTCTCAGTTTAATGAGCCTACACAGAGATTCGTGTTCGAAGAAATGTGTAACTTTTTGAGGGAAGAATGGTATAATAACAATTTAGATAACGTACCGCCCGATATGATTGAACTTCAGAGTCAATTTTTGAGTGGTATGATTGTAGGTGGAGATGTACGACGTGCCTTAGAGCGACTTTTAGCCCATAGGTCGACAGTGCATGCTCGAGTGGCGTTTGATGACGACTCTGAGAATTGGAAAGCGGCTCCTGGTCAGTACCCTATGAGAGAGGTCCCGCCAGTGTGGATGCCAGGTGATCCTGGTGCTGCTCCCCCAGTTTTGCCACATTTTCAAAGAGTCTGGATACACCTCCCATGGAAGCGATCAGAAGTCTTACAGGTCAAACAGTCCTTGCCTGATCCACGCAAGAATCCGGCGGGTTACTATAAGGAGTTGTCCCAATTGGTAGATGCCACTATTATGAACCTTGCCGACATCGACATGCTGTTCGGTAATGTTGTGCCACAACCGGTTTGGGCGAAAATTCGCCAGGAAAATCATGCGAATGAGTTAGGCGGTGATTGGGCTGCACTAATAGCAGCTGAGGGCCGACAAGTTGGTGGGGCTAAGCCTGAGCAGTTAATTACGGATCTACCTCAGAGAATAATTACACTTATGAAAACTCTCATGCCAGCGATGAGGGTGAACTGGGATAAATTATCAGCTTGTAAGCAAAAGAAAGACGAGAGTGTCTCGGACTTCTTTACTAGGTTCGAGGAAGCATTTGTCGATCATAGTGGTCAGGATATGAGCACTGAGGGAGGTCAGCGGTTATTCGTTGATAAGTTCGTGTTAAATTTGTTACCTGAACTATGCAACAAATTGAAGAATTCAGAAAGTGCATGGGCTGTTTCAACCACTGCACAGATATTAGCAACGGCTCAATATTATGAGAATAGGGAAAAAGAAGAAAGTGATCGTGTAGATAAGAAAACGAAGGAGCTCAAAACTAAGGTTTTGTTGCAGCAAGCATATCCTCCACGTTCAAATCAAAATGATTCGCAACAGCAATATAGACCACAATCGCAATCCTCCAGAATACAGTCACGTCCTGACTCCTCTGACTTCAGATCTACGCTTGGGTATAACCAGTGTGCATATTGTAGAAGAGAGGGACATATAAAATATGATTGTCCGGCTTTACGTGATCGCCTTAATGGTGTATCGGCACGAGGGGGTCGTGGTGGTCCTCAACAATCATCTCGAGGTAGAGGTCGCGGTACCTTCCAAAATCAGACTGAGCGCCCTAATACATCCTCGGACGCGATTAATTGTTTTGACCAGCGAAATGTAAGATCCGATAAATCAGCACAGTATTATGCGGACGACTATTACGTTGAACATGAAACTGTTGTAAACGATCGTTACTAGGACAGCCACCGACAGAGAGAGGGAGTAGTATCAGTTCCGGTTGATCAGAGTGGGCCTTACGTCGCAGTTGCTACATCTGGCGTAGTTGAGCCTTTTCTGTTAGACACTGGTGCGACGAAAAGTTCCATCATGCATTTGAAACTCCCTGGCGCACCTTTGTCCGGCTTAACAAATGTTTCCGTTGGATTCTCTGGTGCCCCTGTTAGCAATCCTGTCTCTAGCCCTTTACCACTTACAATTGGCCCTCGTGAGCTAGAGGCTCCATTGATTCTATCTACTGGTTGTGGTGAGAATCTTCTGGGCTTGGATTTGTTAAAACGGTTATATGCGACATTGTATTGCTCTCCTGAAGGAGTGGAGCTTACATTAGGTCGAAGAGTAATCTCTCCTATGTACTTGTCGATCGATAAACTCCCGCCGGAATTGAGCTCCCTTCCTGCGTCCCTATGGGCCACAGGTCCCAATGACGTGGGACTCTTGGACATCCCACCTTATATGATCAAGCTGAAACCCAATGTGCGATTGCCACGTATACCTCAGTATCGCATCTCCATTGAGGGAGAACGGGCGCTATTAACGATTGTGCACGATCTGATCGAAAAGGACGTCGTTGAAGAAACTCGGGGAAATGTGTGTAATAGTCCTGTGTTACCCATTTTAAAACAAACTGATTCATCTAAACCTCCTGTGTACCGTTTCATAATAGATTTGAGAGAAGTAAATAAAATTGTGATTCCACAATTTCCCGTGGTCCCTGATATCACGACTTTGTTGACCCTGATTCCAGCATCTGCATCCTGGTTCACGGTGATCGACCTAAAGAATGCTTTCTTTAGTATCCCGATTGCTGAGGAAAGCAGAGACCTATTCGGATTCTCATTAGGTGGTCGCAGTTTTAGACTGAAACGTGCACCACAGGGCTATTGTGAGAGTCCGTCTATCTACAGTCAAGCCCTCAAAAGTCAACTTGATTCATTTGTATTACCGGCAGGCGCAGCCTTGATTCAGTACGTTGACGACCTGTTGGTAGCTGCTGATACCGAAGATATTTGTAGAAGTGCTACAGTATCGTTGTTGCGGCATTTATGTGACTTACATCACAAGGTGTCACCTTCCAAGCTGCAATATTGCTGCCAAGAAGTAACCTACTTAGGTCACTTATTGTCAAAAGAAGGGAGAAGGTTGACCCCAGAGAGAATTGCAGCGATTACCCGAATGACTGTGCCAAAAACTCAGAGAGATGTACGTGCCTTTCTAGGTATCACGTCATACTGCAGACAATGGATCCCAAATTTTTCACTATTGGCGAAACCCTTGTTAGCTCTCACCTGCAAGGATGTTCCGACTCCTTTGCCATGGACTGAAGAGTGTCAAAAAGGTTTTTCTGAATTACGTGATGCGTTGTGTTCGGCTCCTATGTTAGGTACTCCTGATTACAGTAAACCGTTTACACTGTACGTTCACGAGAGGGATGGTTGTGCGTTGAGTGTTCTGGCACAACAATTTGGTGACAAACAGCGTCCCTGCGCATATTTTTCTTCGACCTTAGACCCAGTAGCTAGAGCTTTGTCGAGTTGTTTAAGAGCAACATATTTCAAAAAGGGGGTGGTGATGGACAGAGTATCTGAGTTAATCAGAACACTCCTACCCAGTCAACAGATCAGGGCTTGATCCATCACCGTTTTTTAGCTCACTGCACCATCCCAGTTCAGAACCTGGCTATATGCAAATTAGTCTGTCCCTGGCCCAGTGCATCATGGGAACAGGGCAGACCAAACTACCAAGCCAATTCTTCACTGGAAAGGAAACAAGCTTCCGGGGACCGGTTTCTGGCATTACAGCCATCTTCGGCCCGGCTTGCTTGAATCCTGATGGTGCAGTGAGCAAGGGACTCACATCTGAGCATACCCTTCCACGCTTGTGGTGGCCAAAATATTTCAAAAAGGGGGTGGTGATGGACAGAGTATCTGAGTTAATCAGAACACTCCTACCCAGTCAACAGATCAGGGCTTGATCCATCACCGTTTTTTAGCTCACTGCACCATCCCAGTTCAGAACCTGGCTATATGCAAATTAGTCTGTCCCTGGCCCAGTGCATCATGGGAACAGGGCAGACCAAACTACCAAGCCAATTCTTCACTGGAAAGGAAACAAGCTTCCGGGGACCGGTTTCTGGCATTACAGCCGTCTTCGGCCCGGCTTGCTTGAATCCTGATGGTGCAGTGAGCAAGGGACTCACATCTGAGCATACCCTTCCACGCTTGTGGTGGCCAAAATATTTCAAAAAGGGGGTGGTGATGGACAGAGTATCTGAGTTAATCAGAACACTCCTACCCAGTCAACAGATCAGGGCTTGATCCATCACCGTTTTTTAGCTCACTGCACCATCCCAGTTCAGAACCTGGCTATATGCAAATTAGTCTGTCCCTGGCCCAGTGCATCATGGGAACAGGGCAGACCAAACTACCAAGCCAATTCTTCACTGGAAAGGAAACAAGCTTCCGGGGACCGGTTTCTGGCATTACAGCCGTCTTCGGCCCGGCTTGCTTGAATCCTGATGGTGCAGTGAGCAAGGGACTCACATCTGAGCATACCCTTCCACGCTTGTGGTGGCCAAAATATTTCAAAAAGGGGGTGGTGATGGACAGAGTATCTGAGTTAATCAGAACACTCCTACCCAGTCAACAGATCAGGGCTTGATCCATCACCGTTTTTTAGCTCACTGCACCATCCCAGTTCAGAACCTGGCTATATGCAAATTAGTCTGTCCCTGGCCCAGTGCATCATGGGAACAGGGCAGACCAAACTACCAAGCCAATTCTTCACTGGAAAGGAAACAAGCTTCCGAAGACCGGTTTCTGGCATTACAGCCGTCTTCGGCCCGGCTTGCTTGAATCCTGATGGTGCAGTGAACAAGGGACTCACATCTGAGCATACCCTTCCACGCTTGTGGTGGCCAAAATATTTCAAAAAGGGGGTGGTGATGGACAGAGTATCTGAGTTAATCAGAACACTCCTACCCAGTCAACAGATCAGGGCTTGATCCATCACCGTTTTTTAGCTCACTGCACCATCCCAGTTCAGAACCTGGCTATATGCAAATTAGTCTGTCCCTGGCCAAGTTGTTTAAGAGCAACAGCGGCAGCTGCGGCGTCCATTCGACAGTCCGCAGGTCTGGTCATGGATAATATGCTTACGGTGATGGTTCCGCATGCAGTTGACACTCTCTTAAACCGAACGAAAACTCAACATTTGACGAGCGCAAGGTTGTCTGGTTATGAGCTGACGTTACTGGCTAGTCATATACGGATAAAAAGGTGTAATGTGTTGAATCCAGCAACATTATTGCCGATCAACACAGAGTCAAGTGATGTAGCATCACATGACTGTTATCTAAGAACTGAGGAAGAAACGAAGGGTCGTATCGACCTAAAAGATACTCCATTGGTAGATCCCGATGGTACTTTGTATGTTGACGGTTCCTGTTTTAAGTTACTGAATGGTGATGTGACGACTGCGTATGCTGTAGTGACGTTGAGTACGATTGTGGAAACTGCGAGATTGAGTCAGAACTCGGCCCAGGCAGCTGAGTTGGTCGCCTTGACAAGAGCGTGTGTGTTGTCCAGAGGAAAGCGGGTGAATGTGTTTACAGACAGCCAGTATGCTTTTGGTGTGGCACACAGTTTTGGGCGATTGTGGAAAGAAAGAGGATTCTTAACGTCGCATGGCACGAAGATTCAGCATGGACAGCTTGTGAATGACCTTTTAGGTGCACTCACATTGCCTAAGCAGGTGGCCATAATTAAATGTAGTGCGCATCGAAAAGTGACGGATGATGTTGGTCGTGGTAATGCGTTTGCAGACGAAACTGCTAAAGAGACAGCTAGAAATCTGACAAATCAAATGTACGTTGCGAATTCAGTAAGATGGCCAGCAGAAACTAGCATGTGTGAGGACACAGTGGAGAGTGTGAAGGAAATACAGAATGAGGCCACTGAAATGGAAAAGACTAAGTGGAAAGAAAGCACGGGAAAGTTAGACGAGAATGGATGTTGGGTTGACTTGTCAGAGAAACAGAGATGGATGTTACCGGATGCATATGTGCTTGCTGTTGTTACAATGGCCCATGGCACAGCACATATTAGCTCGAAGGGCATATGCAAGTTATTGTCTCCTGTATGGAAGAATGATGGGATTACTAAATGTGCAGAGAGAGTGGTTAAGAATTGCATGGTATGTTTGATGCATAATCCCGGTAAGGGCACCCCCACTTCACCTGGTCATTTTGCCCCTCCTACATGTCCCTTCGAAGTTATCCAATTGGACTTCATCCATATGGAGAGATGCAACAATTTGAAGTATGTGTTGGTCGTAGTATGCGCATTCTCCAGGTGGATTGAAGCTTACCCTCTTAAGGATAATACTGATCTATCCACAGCTAAAATTCTGCTCAAAGAGTATTTCCCCAGGTACGGCATGCCTCGGATTGTATGGTCGGACAACGGAAGTGAGTTTGTGGGAAGTGTGATGAAGAGTGTGTGTCGTGGTTTAGGGATATCCCAAAATTTTCATAGTGCTAATCATCCTCAGTCAGCAGGTTTGGTGGAAGGATATAATGGCACCCTGAAATTGAAGCTTGCTAAAATCCAGGCAACGACTGGTTTATCATGGCCCGACGCTTTGCCTCTAGCTCTCTTATCGACCAGGGCTACTGTACACTCTCGAGTAGGGCTTAGCCCATATGAGATTGTGTTCGGCCGTCCTGCGAACATTTGGGGGGTTCCAAGGCCTAAAGAATTGAACAGACTTGAATATCCGATGTTAATCGATTATCTATATGATCCGACTGCTAAATTGAGTTTGATTCATCAACAGGTCTTTGAGGCTCTGCCGTCACAAACAGAGGGTCCTGGTCATCGGCTCCAACCAGGGGACTGGGTCCTCACCCGTAATTTCGGACGAAAACGTCACCTTGAGCCGAGATTTGTGGGACCCTTCCAGGTGCTACTAGCCACAAGGACGGCGGTTCGGCTGGAGGGACGGAAACACTGGGTGCATGCCACCCACACCAAGAAGGTTCCGCTTCCTCTGCCGGCAGACACATGGATGCGCAAAGGTTTTTCTTCGTCTGAAACTGACGTTCCCCAACGCTTTATCCCATTTAGCGAAGCTCAAACCATAGGGAACACTTCAGTGTTATCTGACACCCCTGTTGATTCCCCTCAAACAATTTCCCTTCCTTCAACACTGGGAAATACAAGTACTGAACAATTGCCTGGACCATCGAACACTTGTTCGCCATCCAATCCACTGTTTGAAGATCAGACTCAACCCGGGAGAAGTCGATACTTTCTTCGACCGCGCGTTAAGTACAAATAAAAGAGTTCTGTTTTTATCCCCTTTTTGAAATTTACAGTACCCCTTACCGTTGTCATGAACATTGTGGACATTTTATATTGTGTTTACCTTTTCCTTTCAGGCAGCTAAGAGACTATTATTGAAGTGATTCTAATTCACTTAACCTATCATCTGGGTTGGCCGTAGGGCTGTGCGGGTACTTCCTTCTGTTTAGCAGCTATCGACACTAGGTCGGTTTCTTTTGTCGATTTCTGGGAACTCCTGGGAATTTGGCAATCACTACTCAGAACGAAGTGCGTCAAGAACGTTGCGAACGGTTGTTAGAGGATGGAGTTCTCCAAGCTGTCGAAGCTAGAGGAAAAGGCGGCGCAAAGATCTAAATTATACAGCACATTTCGAACAAAATGTTTTTTATTACAGGTTTTCATGTTGTTCCTAACTGTTTCTATGCTGCTGGTGGGTGGAGTATATTTTGGTTGTCAATCATTACTGCCTTCTGCCTTACCTACCTCTCCTTCTCACGATCTAAATTTCGTCTCTACCGTTTCTCCACATTCTTTTCACTTACTGCCCTAACATGAGCAAGTCAGACGTGCGGAATTTAGAAACCATTCCTTTGTGCAACTTTTGCATCAGCATCAGTTGGTGGTAAATACTACAAATTGTTGGGTGTGTGGGCTAATGCCACATACCATGGACAGGGGTATCCCATATTTGGTTCTTCCGTACAGCCCCCAAGGGTCAGCTCGGGCATTCCAAATCATGTTCCGTAGTGCACTAGATTCCTACCCCCATCGAGAACCACGCTCAGCAAACTTTGGTCCTGGCCCGTACCATAAGTCTCTGGCGATAGCGATGGCTGATTTAGATAGAGACATCTTTGATGCTTCGCTCATCCCAGAGGAGGAAGTGCAGGCCTATAAGTACCTTAGTGAGGCTGAGTATAGTAAGTCAGTGGGTGATAGGCAGCTTAAAAGCTCATCTCCGATCTGGATTGTACCTCACCTAGGCCACTTTTGTCCGCAAGGTCGTGGCCGAAATCCAAGAGCACAGCTTGGGAAGAGTGCTTGTGTGGATACTTACGTTCTACCGATGCTCTTTTCTCCTGTCTTTCTGACTGCCAAGGGTACCTATTTTGTATGTTATGACCGAGCATATACGTGGTTACCTCATGACTTCTCAGGTGCCTGCTATATTGCAAATCTCTTGCCCCCGACTTTCACTGTTGCTGCCGACTATCACAAAACCAGAGTTGTGAGAGGTGTCATTAGTAAGGAGGATACTTCCGGTCAAGAAGCAGGAGACTTCTTCAAGGGTTTTCTACCGTTTTGGGGCCCTATGGTCAATAGCAGAAACCTGAGACAGTTAACTCGTGTAGTAGAGTCAACCGCTAACATAACTGCAAGCGCCCTTGGTAATCTGACAGCAGAGCTTCAAGCGGATAGGCTTATGACGTTACAGAACCGTATGGTTCTAGACATTGTTCTAGCAGATAGAGGAGGTGTGTGTAAGGTCATCCATTCGAGCTGCTGCATATTCATACCTGATAACGCTCCAACGGTTTATCAAGCCATCTCCAAGTTGCACAAAATCTCGGAGTCCATACACGTGGACGAGGGAGATTGGACGCTTCTAGGATGGTTCTGGGGTCTAATGTCGACTTGGGGTTGGAAGATTCTGATGGTTATAGGGGTTGTTGTGACGTTTCTGTTCACGTGTTGTCTTTGCGTACAGTGTGGTCCTGCCTTATGTGGCCTTTGTGCTACAACGTGTATAAGAAGGCCATCTGTTACCGAAGAGACATTGATGGATAGAATTATGTTCCAAAAACATCTGAATGATCTAATGAGAATCGAGATTGACTCCGACTTCGACTAGTTCTTGCCTACATGAGGGCAAAAGGAGCGTCTGAGGTTTCGTGAAAAATCGTCACGACGTTTTGGGCATCACCAAATATGGACGAGTGTGGTATCTATGAACCGTAAATGTCGAGTTTAGTAAGTGTACACGGTATCGCCATGCTACTCAGAAAAATTCATCTCATTTACGTGTTTCTACATCTGAACCCTTGGGTTCCATTTTAGATACGGCACCCATTTTGTTTCTTGCCCTCACGTAGTCAGCGAACAGGCAACTGCCCACATCGTGACCCTCTGTTCCCAAGCTTTACGGTGGAAGTATATTCCTTTCATGCGTCTTTTATGAGTAGGGGGAGGACACTGCTAAAGCAGTTGCCTCCGCCCGGAGGTGATCCTGGCGTGCCAGTCTATTGTTTCAGCCTTGCACGTGCTGGGATCAAGCCCTTTTAAGCCACGATTACGCATCCAATATTATCCTCACATTCTCTCCCCCCTGTTGTCTGATTTTCCCTGCAGCTGTTCTTGTCTCTTTCTCTTGCTTATTTACAACTCAAGTGGAATGTACCTAATGGTGGGAAGATGTGCTTTTACAGTTGGAACTGGTGATGTTAATGTAATTATGTTCCGGAGCTCTGAATACATGAAAGCGACCCTTTGAATTATACTGTGGGAACTGAGCTGTAACCTTTTGCTTACGTATTGTGCAATGACAAGATCTTGTATAAAAGAGAGCGACACACAAATGCAATTTGAAGCAGACTCTTGGAACCTACACTCTGTTGTACTTCTCATGACTTTTGCATCCCTGCAGTAATAAACACTGATCTTTGACGCCGAAGGAAGTCTCCCGTGTCTCTGTCTTTGGTGCGCCAGAACAGGTATCCCACGAAGGTTTTAGGTGTTGTTCCCTGGCACCGCTGGGCCTTAAATAGCCTAGTCCTTCAGCGTAGTGGCCGCCATTAAGTAGGGGTCGGGGAGGGCTGGACAGCTGGGAGGCGGGAGCGGGGAGGGGAGCTGGATTGGGTCGGTCGTGCTGGGGGGGAGGGGCCGCGGGGCAGCAGCGGCGGGGAAAGGTAAAGGGAGGAAAGAAGGGATAAAGAAAAAAGGGAAAATAGGCAGAAATAAGGCACAAAAGAGCAGAGATGCAGAAAAGAGCAGAAAGGTGAAAGATAGAAAGTGTAAAAAAACGAGTGAAAACGAGAGAAGGAGCAGAGGGAGAGACAGGGAAAATGGGCAAAAATAAGGCACAAAAGAGCAGAGGTGCAGAAAGGTGAAAGATAGAAAGGGGAAAAAAACGAGTGAAAACGAGTGAAGGAGCAGAGGGAGAGAAAGGGAAATGGGCAGAAATAAGGCGCAAAAGAACAGAGGTGCAGAAAGGTGAAAGATAGAAAGGGGAGAAAAACGAGTGAAGGAGCAGAAAGAAAGAAAGGAGACAGAGGTCCACTGGACCACCAGGGATGAGGCGCAGGGAAACCTGCGGGTGGAGGAGGGCCTCGATCACCAACACTCAAGAGTGCAGGGGCAGGGGCACCTCACTTAATGGTGGAGCTGCGAGGGTGGGAGAGCAATTTCACTAACAATGAGTCAGTGGTCTTGCTCGCCTGTCCCCGCAGTGGCCGCCATTAAGTAGGGGTCGGGGAGGGCTGGACAGCTGGGAGGCGGGGAGGGGAGCTGGATTGGGCTGGTCGTGCTGGGGGGGGAGGGGCCGCGGGGGCAGCAGCGGCGGGGAAAGGTAAAGGGAGGAAAGAAGGGATAAAGAAAAAAGGGAAAATAGGCAGAAATAAGGCACAAAAGAGCAGAGATGCAGAAAAGAGCAGAAAGGTGAAAGATAGAAAGTGTAAAAAAACGAGTGAAAACGAGAGAAGGAGCAGAGGGAGAGAAAGGGAAAATGGGCAAAAATAAGGCACAAAAGAGCAGAGGTGCAGAAAGGTGAAAGATAGAAAGGGGAAAAAAACGAGTGAAAACGAGTGAAGGAGCAGAGGGCGAGAAAGGGAAATGGGCAGAAATAAGGCGCAAAAGAACAGAGGTGCAGAAAGGTGAAAGATAGAAAGGGGAGAAAAACGAGTGAAGGAGCAGAAAGAAAGAAAGGAGATAGAGGTCCACTGGACCACCAGGGATGAGGCGCAGGGAAACCTGCGGGTTGGGGAGGGCCTCGATCACCAACACTCAAGAGTGCAGGGGCAGGGGCACCTCACTTAATGGTGGAGCTGCGAGGGTGGGAGAGCAATTTCACTGACAATGAGTCAGTGGTCTTGCTCGAAAGAGTCTCCTTCCACGTACCCAAAAGGAACCTCCGCTCCGCAGACCTAGCCCTGGCAGTGACCCCACGCATCCGCAGAACCAGAGCAGGTGGAAGAGCCTTCTCCTACATCACAAACGAACGAGCTCCCAGTCAACCTCATATGCCCCCCAACCTGCAAACCTTCAGGAAGTGCCTCAAGACCTGGCTCTTCAACTAATCCGGAGCTGCACCACCCCTAGCGCTTTATAATCCCCTGATTGATTGATCATTCACCACATAACTAGGCATCAAATCCTTTGGGATCCTGACTCTGGGCTGACCAGTAGATATTGTGGATATGCTGTCACCATTGCTGATGCTGAAACCCACTTGTAGAGCACTTTTGTCCAGCTCTTTGAGGTTGAGCTCATGGGTCAGTTTCCTCTCCTCCATGGCCAATATCTTTTCTTCCTGAGCCTAATCCATTTTAGCAAGCTCCAACTTGAATTTCCTTTCTTCCATCCTGTTTGTCAGCTATTCTGGGGAAAGGTTCCTGGAGGAGTCACTGCTCCCTGATCTGGGAACCACTACTGCTCCTGGCAAGTTGTTGGCTCTTTCTATAGGAAGTCCTAAATACAAATCGTAATCCAGAATCAGGTCATCCTCCTTCTCAGGAATTTCCTGTTCCCTCTCTCCTGGATGGTCATCCCCTGCTTCCTGGGTCTCCGCCCTGGCTCTCCAAGCCTTCTGTAGCTCTATCTTCCTGGGGAAACCCCTTGTAGACACTTGAAAGTCCCTACATAAATCTTTCAACTGGAGCACAGTGTAAGATTCTAACCTGGCCAGCTCATAATGAATTACTACAGGTGCAGGTGCTGCTTCTCCGAGAGAGACATAGTTTTAGCAGAAAAATCAATACGCCAATTAGGGAGAATTGAAAAGGGCTCGAATTGGTCTTAGTGTAGAGTTGTAATGAACAGTATATTACTATATGGTATTTCACAAACACAAGTCCTAGCCTCACCGCTGATTATCAATGTTATAAATTAAGGGGACCTTATTTAAGACTCCCCTGCGCTGTCGGAGCATCACTTTTTGTGAAGCGCCAGTGGTGCAGATTACAAAATCATATATCTGGCCACGCAAAGCCACTATGAGTGGCTTTGAATGGCCTCATATATATGGAGTAAGGCAAGATAGCTCAAATTGCTGCATTGCCTTACTCTGAGCTCGGGCGGCATTCCATTGGCGTTGAGGTGGGTTTTCCCATGCAACACCCATGGATTTTGATGCTGCTCAAGATTAAAAGAGAAAAGAGAACTGATAATGGATGGAATACTGAACAAATTAAACATACATCCCCAGTCACAGATCTGTGTTTAATCCATAATTTGTTTGCTCACCACACCACCCCACTTTGAACCAGACATTTGCAAATCAGCCTTGACCCTGCTAGCCATGGGAACGGTCCAGTATGAACTGCCAGCCAGGTCTTCCCTGGACCAGAAATAGGCATTCTAGGACTGGTTTTGGGATATCATTCCTCATCAGCCAGGCTTGCATGAATCAAGTGGCACAGTGAGCACTGGACCCACATCTAGGCATACCCTTCCAAAAGATGATGGATGAAATGCTGAACAAATCAAACATTCACCCCAGTCACAGTTACAGGTTTAATCCAACTTTTTTTGCTCACCATGCCACCCCACTTTGAACCCAAAAAATATGTAAATCAGTTTTGACCCTACTTTCCATAGGAACAGTCCAGCCCAACCTGCCAAGCCAGGTCCTCCCTGCACTGGAAATAAGCATCCTGGGACTGGTTTCAGGATATCACCTCTCCTCAGCAAGGCTAGCTTGAAATCAGTGGCACAGTGAGCACAGGACCCACGTCTGGGCTTACCCTTCCCACTTAGGGAGACAAAAGCAAAAAAAACAGATGATGGACGGAATGCTGAACAAATCAAACATTCACCCCAGTCACAGTTACAGGTTTAATCCAACTTTTTTTGCTCACCATGCCACCCCACTTTGAACCCAAAAAATATGTAAATCAGTTTTGACCCTACTTTCCATAGGAACAGTCCAGCCCAACCTGCCAAGCCAGGTCCTCCCTGCACTGGAAATAAGCATCCTGGGACTGGTTTCAGGATATCACCTCTCCTCAGCAAGGCTAGCTTGAAATCAGTGGCACAGTGAGCACAGGACCCACGTCTGGGCTTACCCTTCCCACTTAGGGAGACAAAAGCAAAAAAAACAGATGATGGACGGAATGCTGAACAAATCAACCATACATCCCATGTCACATATTTGGGTTTAATCCACAGTTTTTTTTATCTCACCATGCCACCCCACTTTGGACCCAGTCATATGCTAATTAGTCTTGACCTTTCTCCCAATTGGAACAGTGCAGCCCAGACTTCCAAGCCAGATCCTCCCTGGACTGGAAACAATCATCCTAGGACTGGTTTTGAGGTACCACCCCTCATCAGCCAGGCTAGCTTGAATCCAGTGGCATACTTGGCATGGTACCCACATCTGGGCATACCTTTTCCACTTAGGGCGACAAAAGCAAAAAGAATAGATGATGGACAGAACGCTGAACAAATCAAACATTCACCTCCGGTAACAAATCTTGGTTGTTCTGTAATTTTCGCCCCAAGATTTAGAAGAGCATGTGAATCTGGGGAACCATAAAATCCTTATGCCTCCTGAGGTGAGGCGTAACAAGGGGACAGTTCTTTATTTCTCTTCATAATTTCCTATTTCTATGTGTGCTACATTCTGCAGCACAGATAGAAAGAGGAAAAAGCCTCTTAGGATTGTCTCTGTGCCCCTTCCTGCACAAAAACAATCCTGCCAACAACCCAAGCACACTTGCCCCATGGGTACCTCTGTTGACGCCAGGCAGCCGAAATAGCACCAGCACAGGGAGAAAGGACAGGAATGCATTGCATTGCATACATATGGTGCATTCCTGCCATTTCATTTTGGTGTAGGTCAGCGCAGCAAGATGACTTGCTGCACTACCCTACACCAAATCCCCATAAATAAGGGCCTGGGTCTGTCATTGTCAGAGGTATGCACCAGGTCCAAGTAGGTAACACAATCCTACTCAGGATAGCTAGATACACACTAAGAGATAAGCAGTGCTCATCCTCTGGTAGCTTGGCACAGAGCAGTCAAGCGGACATGTGTAAAGTATTTGTAAAACACACCCACACAGTAATTCAATGAAAACACCACAAGCATACTCCACACAGGTTTAGAACAATAGAGAATCATTATATGCGGAAAACAAGACCAAAATGACAAATATTCAATAAGTAGAATCTGAGTTATGATTTTTTAAAGAATACATCAGAAAGGCGTGCTAAGATTCGATTGCACTAAGAGGTTACTTGAGGTTGTGCTTGACCTGGACAAATTCGAAGTTCAGGCCAACTGCGATGGAGGGCAGGCCAGCTACAGGACTCATGGAGGTCCAGTTGAAAAAAGTACCTTGGATGGAGCTAAGCGTTGACGTTTAAGTTTCAAAGCTTAGGTTGTGCTCAGTGAAGGTGACGAAGAACCCCCTTTAAGATGCAGGCACGTGCTGTTTGTTGTCATTGAGCCGCACAGTTCGTCGAGACCATGTCGTCAATCAGCTCCTGCATCGGCTTTGAAGGGCAATGCATCCGTTCCAATCAATTAAACGTTTTCACTGCATCGATTTTGATAGTACTAGACAGCAGAAATCCCCTTTTATGGGCCCAGAACTGCATTGGCACCCTTTGACAGGAGAGGACTCACCGATGGCTGTTGCAGAGTTGAAGGAAGTCTTTGAAGGCCCTGAGACCTCTGAACAGGGTGTAAGCCAGCAATGGAAACATCCATTACCCCACAGACAAAACCACAACCTGCCTTTACTCCTCAGTCACAACCACAACTGTGACATTACCTTGCGTTCCTTTACCATGCAAGTCTTACAACAACTTACTTTAAGGGGCACATTGTTGGACTGGTGTTGAATTTTAAGTCCAACACCTTTCCTACTGATAAACTGACTGGAGTTGGAATAGCAATTTATACTATTTCAAAGTCTACCGCCCCCTAAGGCAAGTGGTTGTAATGAATTGCATGGTAAAGGAACGGGTGGTACCGTCACAGTCGGGGTGTTGACTACAGGGTAAAGGCATGTGTGGGAAATGCATTCAGGGTTTCATCATACATCCAGACAGCAAGCCCTTGGAGTCACTCCGGGTTCAAGTGAGATGGGCCCAGTCTTTGTCCTCAACAGTGCAGAGATCAGCAGGCATCAGGGCAGCTTAGCAAATCAGAAAACTGTTCCTTCAGAGCAGCTGTCAGAGTGGCAATCCTTGTAGCACAGCAGTCCTTAATACTGGTCCAGTAGTGTATTATCTTATCAGGGTCAGAGCCCCGGTACTTACACCCAAATGTGCCTTTGAAGTGGGGGTGACTTTAAAGCATGGCTTTGTAGTGCACAAGTCCCCTTTCACCCCAGCCCTGTCTGCCAGGCTATCTGTGGGGGGGTAATCAGCCCTTTGTGTGGGAAATAGAACCCTGCCTATTCAGGTGTAAGTGTCAACTTCCCCTCCCTTTTCCTGCCCAGGAAGAGCTATCAGACAGTAGATGAATGTAAATGAGTTCCCTGTTACACCCACCCTTCCGGCATTTGTGACTGTCTAGAGGGAATGCACAGAATGTAGCTGTCACACGTCCCGGGTGTGTGTTGGAGACCGGCTGCAAGGCACACAGAGCAGTAAGAGCAGAGAAATGTCCACTTTCTAAAAGTGTGATTTCATAAACAGTAATGGTAGATCCAACTTTGCCAGTACAGAGGACTTACCATTCCAAAAATATGAAACATGATCAACTACTCCTTTCTATTATAACTTAAACATGTTTTAAGGAATTCCCAATGCTAGCCTATGAAAGGAGTAGGCCTCTCAGTAGTGAAAAACTAATTTAGCTGTTTGTCCCTTACCAGGACATGTAAAACCTGAAATTATATGTCCCATCTTTTAGTTACACAGGACCCTGCCCCTAGGACAACCTAGGGCCTACCTTAGTGGTGACATGTGTAACAAGCATTTGCAATGCAATAGGTCTCGCATTTACGCAAGTTTAAGCTATTGGCATTGTAAATGACAATGTGTTTTATTTATGTTTCAAAAACCAAAACATAAATAAAAGACATTGTCATTTATAATGCTAATAGCTCAAATTCGTGTAAATGGGAGACCTGTTGCATTGCAAATGCTTGTGCTTATGAAGCTATTGATGAGAGGGGTTCAGCAATGGGCCCCCAAAGCCAGACCCATTCTAGAGTTACAGGGGGACATATTGAGAGGGGTATTAAATACGGGGACTCTAAGCTGTTGTTTACACACACAGTGGTTATTGTCAAACCCGGACACGGATGCAGCCATTCTACAGATAGGTGCCAGGTGACCACACAGTACACAAGGAGGGCAAATCCAATGCTCTGCCGAGGTCAGAGAGTCACTTAACAAGTGGGCCCTGTTCCTTCATACAACACTCAAACTAAAGGATGTTTCTGTATGCACTGTAAACTTCCAAAGGTTTCAGAGCGTGCACTGACAAAAACTTAAATACATATTGATTTTCTGTGCAAAATGTTCTTTAGCGATAAAACAATGATACATGATCGAATGAATAATTCCATGGGAATATGAGAACTGTATTCATAGGCAGAGAGAGCACATGATCTCCCATAGGTAGACATGCCTGTGATTACTTCACCTATGCTTCCCACATACCTGCCCACTCGCCATATCTATCGCATGTGTGAACTTCGAACACTTCTGAATGTCATGCCGCACCACTTTACATTCCGAAGCTCAGAGTTTAAGGACTGTGCCTAGATGCCCAAGAAAGCAAAGCAGTGTTGGGTGAAAATTCGGGACCGACTGAAGGTGCCACACACATGACATGAGGTCACGTGGCAGCTATCTGTATCCAGACCGATCTACCTGAAGCCCTTCTGTGCTACCGCTTTCCAGGAATAGTAGGAAGAGGGTGAGAACACCAGGGTCCATAGTATACACAGTGGGGGAGGGTGGGCAAAGTGTGTGTGTGCTCCTGGGACACTGTTGTTGTATTGCACCAGGGACCCCGGGGGATAGCGCATGGACGTTAATAGCCTGGGTGCACTGTTCCTGTATGTAATCCAGTGCTGGTGGGATCCCAAGCCCCCTCGCACCTGTCCAGGAGATCCTGCCGGCCCTGGGGCTGGTCCAGCCCCCATCTGCATCGTTAAGATCTCCCAAGACATCCAGCCACGTGGCACCGATCCCCTTGTTGAAGCGCCACAGTAATGAAGGGCCCGCGCCACCACTGCCTCTCACGCCCCATCATTATTCCTGGTGCTCTCAGCCCAAACACCAAATAAGTGAGAGGGCCTGGAGCCACCCACCACACAAGAAGAGCAACAAGCATTTGCAATGTAATAGGACTTGCATTTTCGCGAGACGTATTGCATTGCAAACTGGAGTGCGGCCGGGCAGGCGAGAAGGCACGGTCAGCGGGATTGAGGGCGAGGGGGAAGAAGGCAAAGACAGCTGAAGTGCAGACGGGAGAGGGGCGAGAAGGCAAGGACAACAGGAGTGCGGGAGAGAGGGGAAAAAATAGTGCTCTAAATAACATGTACCGTACAGTGTAACACTTGAACAAAAGTGGCCAATAGCCATGGAGGGTACAGATGATGACATGGCATAGTAAGGCAGGGCTAACAAGCCTCATAATCAATCAGAAGACAGAATATACAAAGAAAAAAGACTAAAGCCAATGAAAAATATGGGCAGAGAGTGAGGGCAGCTTGTCTCCTATACTCTACTACTTCATGCCTCGCAGAGCGAGCAGCGAATGTGTGCTGCCACTAAAGCTCGACCTAATAAAAAGGGAGTTTCAGGCTTGGCAATTGGTTTTAAATTCCAAGTCAAAGTGCCAGTAAACTATGCACATATGCCTTGCAATGGCAGGCCTGATACTGGTTTGAAAAAGTGCTTGTGTGGGTGGCCCAACTAGTGTTGTAGGCCCACTAGTAAGATTTAGATTATAGCCCCTGGGTATATGGTGCATCACTTTACAAGGGATTTATAAGTAAACTAGTTATGCCATTTGGGTACATATCAATGCCACCATGTTTAGGAGAGAAGTGCACGCACTTTAGCACTGGTCAAGGATGGTAAAATGCTCAGAGTTCTAAGACCAACAAAAAGATACAGCAAAAAGTGGAGGTAAGCAAGAAAAACGTATGGGGGAAGACCACCCTAAAGAAGACCTGTCTAACAATTTGCCTGCTATGCAAGATATTGTCTGACAGTGAATATGAACCATTTACTGATTTCCCTCTCCAGGACTGCCACTATCATCTGACTGCCCAGTGGTGGATTGGTTGAAAGGAAGAGGGTTTGCATCATTACAGTCCACAGGGGCTGCACTGGTGGATGTTTTGTGCTTTGTCCACCTCTAAATGGCACACAAACAGAACATTTAGAGGAGCGAGAGCCATACCAATTTACAGTGTTCCTTCTCACTCATCCATTTTCTGGCCACAAACCATTTTCAAGCAGGAACTGCTCATCAGATAATCAGATACAAGCAAGAAAGCATGAACACCATCATTATGCGAAAATATGGAGATGGATAAGGAACACCATCAGAAGAGAACAAGACTCCATCACAACAAAATCTCTTCACTGGTCCTCCAAAGGCAAATGGAGGAGAGGCATGAAAATAAAATCTGGAGAACTGTGGTAACAGAAATGAAGACCCTGAACGACAGCTGGGGTACCTTACAGAAACTTAACCAAGACAGATAGAAGTGGAGGGCTTCGTTGCTGCCCTATATTGTAGTCATCATAACGGGTAGTAAGTAGTAAGTTATGCTCCACAAAACTCAAAATAGACCTATACATCCCTTGACACTTGCTTCAAACCACCCTCTAGCTAAGTGAATGAGGCCAGTAACAATTCAATAACCATTTCCAAGCTCTCCTTGGCCCTAGAGCACAGAAGGACAGTTTTACTTGGATTAATGCATTTTTGGAACACCTGTGAAAACACACAGGAATCATGATGTGCAGTGGGGAACCTGCAGGTGGGAATATGTTTTCTTCCAGGTTCTATTTTTGTGGCAGATAGGGAGTGTTCATACTGGCGAGTCCCCCTCCAGAGACCTCTCCTGCTGGGTTCTATCCTTAGTATTTCTTCCAAATAGGAGGGCTGCTTCAAGCAGGCCTCTGCAGGGTACCACTTCTCCACCAAGATGTATATGCTTCCCAGTTTAGAGAATCAAACTCTCTTGCAAACTGAACACTATGTTTATGAACCAACACTCACAAGTTAATGGGAGGCTGGAAGACTATCACTGAGTCATTTTCCATGCTCAGTCACGTCATGAGACTTTACTTTTCACATGGTCTCGGTGACAGTATGTGATCAATTGGTGCTATAATCAACCTAAGAAGTCAAATTCTGCCAACTCGGCTGCTCCCGGCTCCAATACATGATCTTGAATAGTGTTGAATAATATGTACTCATAACTTAAACTGCTGCACCAGGGAGCCACCCCCTACATCATTTGCAGTACTAACATGGGGAAAATGCATATTTATATGAGAAAACCGTCCAGCCTGCTGGTCTACCCAAAGCAAGGTGCACAAAGTCCATTGAAAGAAATGACAGGGATGCACTTCCCCACAGGTCCATTAATGTATCTTAGATCAGCACTCTTACACATCTACCCTTGCAAGTTATTTTTACAATAGAACTGAACAAGAAGTATAGATAATGTGATTTAGGTCTTCATTTACATGAAGAACTTTTCTACAAATTACCATTTTTGTGAACCACTTGCAGAGGTTCATCATGACGTGTGTCATAGGTGAACCATTCTAGGTTTAGATCTCTATTCTAGCCTTCTCAGCAATACATATTCTACATCCATACTATCCAGTGTTGTTGAATCCCTTGCAGATCCAGCAGTTTATGATTATTTCGACTGCTGTTGTAGCAACAGTCCATCCAATGTATTTTTTCACTTTACCACAGGTGTTGACGAAGCTGACGTTGCTGATTTTATTTTATTTGGCATAACACCCATGAATATACTGCAGGCAAAATCATCTGAAGCTGACTTGGAAACCTTTTAATATGGTTGGCTCTTAGAGCTTTATGGAATCTTAGACCTCTGTGCTAAAAATTCTAGTGTCTTCTAGTGATCGAACAGGACAAGTGTTCAGTATCAGAACTGGGGAAATCAAGCTGTCCCAGGAAGGAAAAGGTGCCAATATAGAACCTGGCCCTTCCTGCTTCAAGGCTCCCTAAAAAACATATCTCTTGGAATTATTAGAAACTTCTGTGCCATAAGTTGGTCTTGGAATCCCAAGGTTCTTCATGTTGTGGTACAGATCTGGACATGGTCACATTGACCACTCCCAGCACCCACTCCTACATGGATTTCATTTCTACAAAGCACACAAAGCAGTTATACCATGTGCAGTTGTGAAGTAATGTCAACATTGGCTAGTATAGAACTGAGATTCCTTCATTCTAATCCTCACTTCCCTACTATTAAAATGTGTACATTATCTCACCTCCTCGGTACAGAGTAAACAAATCGATTGATGTTATTTAAAAGCTTGAATGCGTACATGTTATTGACTTTGTGCTATACCTTGTCATACTTGGTTGCATTGATATTCGAGAAGACCATGCCTTTGTTACCAAATGATGTTACATAGGCAAATATTTCACTTTGTAAAATACATCTGAACATCACCAATTCCTCCCAGGTTTGCACCTCCCAATTATGTGCTGGAAATCTTCACTACTCCGAGGCCAGGTCTTTTTTTCTTTTTTTGTTCTAGTTCTTACAATTTAAGCTCACTGCTATGAGGGAACCATCTTTGCAAGTTTGTCGATTATTTTGAAGAAATACTTTCTGAAAGAGAAACAAGCCCAGTTGGATGAGCTAGTATCCATAATTAGGGATATTCGAAATAACAATCCCACCTGGGAAGTCATCCTAACAGGTGACTTTAACTCAAATTTAATCTTTACACCAGAGGAGTATGAGATGCTAATTGCTGCCAATGAATTCTGGAATGTTAACCCACAAAGCCAACTGAAAACAGAGTGCTTCGATCCAATTGGTCAACAATTGGTAACAACCTTGGAATTTCTTAGGTTGCGGTTCCTCAACGGAAGAACTCCAGGTGATAATCCACCGCAGTACACCCATTTAGGAACCTTGACCACCTCAAGACTCGACTACACAGCAGTCTCACTTCCATTACTGCAATTCGTCCAGCAATTTTCAATTGAATACACATCAAAAAGCGATCATTCATACCAGCACACTTACTTTAATCTAAAACTCACCAAACATCGCAGCTCCAGGTCAGTGGGAGACAGCTCCTCTACCACTAACCTGAAACGACTTAATTGGAGTTGCAGGCTAATGTACAGAGATTAAAAACGGAAAGTGAGACAACCACAGGCAACCAAATACAAAAATGGGAGGACTTTACGGAAAAGTTAACAACAACAAAGTCCATCACCAAAAAACCACGGCCCCCAACCCATAAAATCTCACTGCCAAAGAACCTGGTAAAGCTCAAAATAGAAATAAGAAGAAACGCCAGAGCACTAAAAAAGACGACCGCGTCCCCAAAAGACTGGGCTGAAAGACAGAACCTTAAGAAAGAGTATAAAAAGAAAATGTGGGAACATAAAAGATCTCTGAATGATGACTTCTGGGCAAGACTACTCTGCACGGCAAAGAACACCAACACAAACGCATTCTGGAGGATCATAAACAGTTTAAACCATCCGTCAAACCCAATAACATCTAATGTCCAAGAAGCGGATTGGGTCACGCTACTAACACAGAGGTTCTCGCAAGTAACACCCGATCAGCCCAATACAGAAGTAAACCAACAAAATACCAACAAAGGGGACAAACAAAGAAAAGCGAGCACCGTTTCCGGCGGCGAACTCAAAATCTCTCGCAGGCAAATACAACATCCGAAGGAAGAATGCAGAGCAAATCAATCATCAGAAGGGGATCTTCTTATAACAAGGCTTCACTGTGACATGGTTCAGTCACGGGAGATGAAGGAGATAATAAACAAGCCCAAACAGACAAGGTTTTGTGAAGAGGACATAAGGAAAATTCCAAGGAATACTCGCGGCAGTGGCGCTCCAGGGCCGAACGGGATACCACCGATAATCTTTAAAACTGATCCGGACTTTCGGAGCGGAAAATTTAAAAAACTATTTGACGAGATAGAAAGGGTAAATCGAATTCCATCAAGCTGGCAGGGTCCATAATCTCACCCAGCTTTAAAGGAAGAGACAGGACATCCCCAGCAAATTACAGACTGATCGCCCTCCTGGACGTGGAGGCGAAGTACTTTGCATCCCTAATCCTGGAAGATCTAACAAACTGGTCTGATGCCACAAAGAGAATACCGCCCAACCAAACAGGCTTCAGCAAAGGGACCGGGACGATGACAAACATCCTGTCACTCTCAGTGTTAGCCGACAAATACCTACGGAGAAAACTGCCCCTCTACCTATGTTTCATCGACTTAAAGGCGGCCTTCGATAGCGTAGATCGTAACATCTTATGGAGAAAACTGCGCAGTTGGAACATCCCGGACAAAACACTGAGAGGAATCCTACTCCTTTATTCCAACACTTGGATGGAAGTAAAATTGGGGAACGGAACACGGCTCTCAAGACAAATTAATACCAGCAAAGGCCTCAAGCAGGGCTGTGTTCTGGCACCTCATCTTTTTAATCTTTTTATGGCAGACTTAGCCCCAACCCTAAACAAGATCTCATCCCACCCACCCAAACTAGGCTCCTTATCCCTAACTCATCTATCCTACGCGGACGACGTGGTATTGTTGAGCCTAACGAAGATTGGCCTTCAAAGGTCACTAGTAGGGCTGGCGGAATTTATAACAAATAACAACCTGGAGATAAATACAACAAAAACAAAAACAATGGTCATCACCAGACGACGATCAGTCAACCTACACATTCAACTGGAGGAAACAACAATAGAGGCCGTGACCAACTATAAGTACTTGGGCTTCTATTTTGACAATCGACATAACCACCAGTAGCAAAAGACGTACATCGCCCAGAGAGCAAATACACTGTCATTTGCTTTTAGATCCTTAGCCAAAAAGCTTACGGGGCCATCATACAAACCTCTATTGGCAACGATAAAAGCAAAAGTGCTCCCCACCCTGTCATACGGCAGTGTGGGACTGCACGGGAAAGACACGGAATTGCTCAATAAAATGCAGACAGCCATCTTTAAATCCACCTTCCAAATTCAACGGGGAGCTTCACCAGCCCAGACGAGATTAGAATTTGGAATAATAAACTAAATAGTGGGAAGAATGTACGCAAATATAAAGTACTGGTACAGCTTGAAACAGAACACGGCAACCTCAGAACTGCATCAAGCACTGTGGGAAGAAATAAAAGATGATGTTAAATCCCCACACAACCAGTACCTTGAGAAGGCCATAACTCAGATTGGAACAAAAAATCTCTGGGAACTAAATTTGCCTTATCCAGAGTTTAAACAAGCCATAAACAAGTCAACAAAATTCCATTCTCTTCTACTTGACAAAGCCAAGTTCAGCACAAGAAAACACGCTTGGATGGTCATATCAAACTACAAAACTCTCACTGCAGCCCCATATCTAACAATTACATTTCCAGCTTACAGAAAACAAAAATTAATGGGGCTCCGTCTGGGAAATTTTCCACCAACCAATTTGGCAGCATGACGGACCCAAAATCTGTAGACTATGTGGGAGCAGCAAGTAGGACTTTACTTATCTAGTTTGTATCTGCCCGAATCTAGCCCAAGCACGAGCAGTCTTCCTAAAAAAGGCAATGAACGAACGAGGCATAAGAACGTGTAGATCGGCGATCATGTCAACTTTGAATCCAACAGATACCCGTTTGAACTGTTTATTATTAAAGTTCCTCGTGGCTCACGCCCAAGTGTTAAAACACAACCAGGCACCCTGTCCACATAAGGACAACATAACTACGGTAGTGCAGCGAGAGGGCTCTCTTGAACTAAATAACGTATAAATATCAGAACCCTTGGAACTATAAACTACATGGATTGCTTAATTGTTTTTAAACAACAAACTCTCGCACTGGACTTAGAATGTTTTAGAATGAATTAACAGAGAATTTATCCATACAAAAGGAAATTTTAACTGAGTAGTAGATTTTATCAAATGTATTGTTATGGTTTTAATTAACTGAAACAATAAAACTTTTTCACTTTCTTTCTGACCCGTACAACAAACATTGTTTTTTTTTTGTGCATTTCCATGATCCCTTCCTCCGTCCTTTTTACTTCCTATAATATTCAAACATGTCACTTGGGAAGGTGACAAGGAAATGACAGTGGGAATCAGGACGGAGACGAGAAAGAACTGTACTTTGTGTAACAATTCACCTGGATATTAATGATTTATCAAAATTGACAGATTTTCATGATAATGATGACCCAAAACTGGCAACTCCTAAAAGCCCTACTCTTTTGTCCCCAGATAATACGCTTTTAATATCTAAAACATTGAGTGATCTGCATGTAAAACATGTTGTAATCTTTTGCAGTGAAAGAGGGCTGGAACTAAATGTTAGCAAGACCAAGCTCAAGTCCTTTACTCCACACAAAGATGAGAGGTCGAGGACTAGGGGGTTCCTCTTGAACAGGTGCATAATTTTGTACATCAGTGAGTTCCCTGTCTAACATATTAAACTGTTCCCTGCAAATAAGCAAGAGTACTTTAAAAGTATAACAGGAGTCAGGAGTTGTGGCTAGGATGTGAAGGAAATTGCAGGAAGGTTTCCTGGCTCCAGTGATAGAGATCTATATTGTAAAGGCAAAAAGCTCAACGTTGTATGGTTTGAAGTTGTGGGGATATTGAATGGTTGATGAACTCTTCAGGGTGGAAAACAGGTTTATTAGGATTATATTTAACCTCGCCCGACTCCCACAAATTTTGGATGCGGGAATTTATCTGATAAACCATCCTGTGAGGATGAGACCATTATTTTAATGGCCCAGACTATGGTCTATAGAAGTACTGGAGGTGTATGAGCTCTTTTTACGGGAACTTTTCAGGCTTGATGGCCATAAGAAGATTCCATGGTTAGTATATATAAAAACAATTTCTTATAAAATTGGTCTGCTCTCCCTATGGGAATCTCCTGAAGAAGCAATCTTAGTCTCTAAAACACAAATTAAAGAGCAATTTAAGGCATATGTGTGGGTGGAGGAACAAAAAAGCGCTAAATTGGGCAGCTTAACAGATAACTTTCTAGATCTTAAAATAATTCCTGCATATGAACCAGTACTTGAAATGATCCCTGGCTGCTTAGCTAAGCAGCTATACCTCAAATTTAGGTATGGTTTTTTTACCGGTATACAGCAGTTGTCTAAAATGGGGTGGATTGAGCAGAAGTAACAGCTGGTGTCCATCTTGTAAATCAGAGCTTGAAACACTGCATCACTTTGTATTTTTTTGTAAATGTTATACATTTATTCATAGGAAATGGTTTAAACTAGTGTGTCAGCTCCTGGGTTTTAGACAATACGAACATCCATTAAGAATTCTGCGTTATGATGCAAGTGAAGTGGTTGTTATTGCTGTTGCTAAGTTTATCCATGCTGCCTGGCTAATCCGTAAAAGTCACCTGTAGTTTGATATGAGGGACCTGGGTATTGGATTGTGTGCTCCCAGGATTTTAGGTAGGGATTTTTTTAACCCCTTCAGTGCGGCGCACGTTCAGCGGACGTCGCGTGCACTACCTCGGAAGTGCTGCGCACGTCCGCTGAATGTTCCGGCCCCGCACGCGCAATAGAACGTTCCGCACCAGTGCGGAACGTTCGGCGCAGTGGAGGGGTAATATATCGACTTTAGATATACTACTGATGGTTTTCAAATCTCGTGTTTATGTTTTATGTGTGTCGAATTGTATGATTTGCACTAATGCACTTTAAAATGTTTTAATGCAGGAAATACATTTATTTTTACTAATATGGCACTTTAGCTGTTGATTGGTTAAGCTGTATATGTTATATTGTTGTTTTATGGATCTAGTATGCAAAATAGATGATTATGTTGATGATGATGATAATATCCAATGACATTAGAGAATTTTAAAGCACAGCTCATTCATGGCCTGGAGAAATATGATGATGTGTCCCCCATTCTGATGGTAGTCTATTGGTAGTCTATTGGCTTGCCTTGCTGGCACGCACCATCATCACAACCTGCTGTATCAATTACAAGGTACAAACACATTGCTCATACTACTGCCTACGTGAAATCTGAGGGTGGATTGTCTGACATTATATCATAACCAAAAGTAGTGAGAGACATATTGTGACAAAAATATTGTTTACCAAATGTCGTGTTCCTATAGGTATAACAGCAATAACAAAAATATTGTGTCAACAATATAGTGGAAAAGCATATGTAAAAAAGCTATAGTTTAAAAAAATAGGAAATTTAAAGTAATTTATTTAAAATATTAAAATAGTTACTTAATATAATGCACAATAAATAGTTTTCATCAATAATATACATATAGGTAGAGAGAAAAATAACAATATTAAACAATTTTCCACATACAATTAATTTAAAATATAAATAGTAAAATCAATTTAAAATGAGCAAAAATATATACAACCAACAAGAATACATAAGCTATTAGTTCAAGTTTTATTTTCAAGTATATTAATTGTTGTGCAGCTCATTAAAGCCTTAACTATTAAAACACATTAAACAACGGGGTATATTATCAAGAAACAGCGTTAAAATTATCGCCGCTTTAGCGGCAGGAAACTGCAGCTAAAGCGGCGATAATGGGCTTGATAATATGCCCTTGTGAATTCCCATAGAAGCCCATATTCTGGTGTGAACTTGGGTTTCTATTGGAATTCTCCAGGGCATATTATCAAGCCCATTATTGCCGCTTTAGCGGCAGTTTCCTGCCGCTAAAGCTGCAATAATTGTAACGCCATTCTTGATACTATGCCCCAACATGACTTAATACATTGGCAAATGCTACCATAGCACAAGATACATTGTGATTTACAATGTCAGTGCATCATTGTTAAAAAAAAGTTCAATACACAGGTAACAAGATATCACTCAAGTCATCTTTAAAATGTAAGTGCGAGGATCAGGAGGCTGGTTCCTGGCATGCTTTGTTTGACGTTAGGCATCATCCCTTTCAGAAAAGAGTTCAAACAATGTTGTATAGTTAAAAACTTAATGGCTGATGTTTACAATCAACCCTTCCCCTTATCAGTTAATATAAGAGAGAAGTTCCATACATGCGTGGCCCAAAAAAGAAGGTGATTATGCTCTTGGAGCAGTTAGGGTTGGGGAGAGAGACTCGTTCGTTTGTATTAACGGGCATGCAGGGTCAATGCCGGTAAAAGCGTCAGAAAGTCCTATGAAAATGGGTGTAGAGTGTTCTGAACCCAGTCAGCATACTAAGCCCTGTTTATGACTAGGAGGGTTAAGTAGGAAAGATGTGGAAAGAATGCGGTGGGAATTGAAAAGGAGATGGGCAATAGCCCAGAGAGTGAGGTCCGTCAGGTTTAAGTTAAATTTGATAATAAATGATTTGTGCAATTGTAGAGCCAACAAAGTAAAAAACACTGCTTTAGATTTGTAGAATTTATAATAAAGGTGGTTGGTACATAAGAAGAATTCTCACAGGAAACAGACTCGTAAACTGGGAGAACTATAGATGGGAAGAGATAAAGTCACACCAACATGCAAGTAAGAAAGCTGTGAATCAGTTCTGGGAAATCAGTTAAAAGGGTGCTGTATGCATTTGCTCTTGGTCAGGAGTGCGTCACAAAATACTTTTATTTAACACTTTAAATTAAATACACAAAATAGACATAACAATATCTCTTTTACTTTTATTCAACACTTTAATATGAATAGACAAAATAAACATTAAAAATGTCTCTATCGCTCTAACTCTAAAATATATATATATATATAATATATATATATATATATATATATATATATATATATATATATATATATATATATATTTACACACACATAATATTAACATTATACAGTTAAACAAAATACACCAATATGCATTACAAGATATAATAATTAAAATAATGGAAGTAAGTCCAATTAAAAGATACGTTTCCCTAAAAATAGTGCAATCATTCCAAGGTACAAAGAATTTGTATAAGAACAATATTAGGCAATATATAAAGAAAAAAATATTAAATTTGAACCAACGGTAGGGAAAGTGTTGGAAATTGCAGAGGTTAGATTTACTCTTTCCAGTGCAGTCTAAACAACAAAAGAACATTTTGGACTCCAGAGGGGTTAGATATACTATTCTCACTTCATGTCAAAACAACAGGAGGAGAAGTGTTGAACTCCAGGGGGGATACAATTGCTAATCCGACTCCAGTCTCACTCCCTGAATGTGTAAACAAAACAGATGAAGTAGCATATTGTGCTTTCATACAAAACATATTCATGGCTGACCCCCCACGCCCTATCCACTGATTTAGCTGAAACGCAATGGGATAAAACCCGAAGGTCCGAGAGGAAGAGAAGGCTTGATGCAGACACTGTAACTGCATGTTCTATCTTCACAAAATACCAGCCAACATAAAAAAAAGATAATTCTCCGAACATAGAGCTATGCCTGATAGACGAGCACACCAAGTTCCTTCAAAACAGTTGATTCACACCCAGGATATTTTTTTGCCTGTCCTCAAGATGACAGCATAACCTGAAATTAGCAGGGTCAAAGCTACTAGAGCCCTTGGTATAGCTGTCAATTACCTTCAATTGGAAGATTGATTCTCTTTTTCTAGCAACCACAGAATCTGAATGGAGTTTTTCCCAGGGTTGCTTCAACAAGAGAAGAGAGGGAAAGTCCCAGACAGTATGCTATCATCCACTAATCACCAGCCCTTTCTAGCTCTTACTCCATAGAATGAGAAAATTGTAAATCGCTTCAACATGATTGCGATGGCATTTAAGAAACTACACCCAAAGGTTTAGATGAAGTTGAGCCTAAGGAACAACCACTGTTGTGGGTGCTAGCAATCCTCAACCCTCAGCTAAATCCTAGGCATCCATTTCTGATGGACAAATTGAATTGTCAATAAGATTGGCAAGAGGGGTACAGCAGGGCTGTATATTAGCCCCATTTCCATTTTATTTTTATATTAATGCTTTGGACACAGCTCTGGGCTCTTGTAGTAATGATACCCCCAGGATTGGCTCTAACCCAGTCCCAGTTTTACCTTATGTGGATGAAGCGGTTATAATTGCACAAATAGCGAATGGTTTGCAAAAACCTTTAAATGGTTTAACGCTTTTATGACTAATGTAAATCTTAAAGTGAATGAGAAAGCTCTTTTATTTTAACTAGCAGTCCTAAAAACACAAAACGAAAAACCTTTTTCTACGGGATACTCCAATTGACAAGATCTCCTACTTTAACTACCTAGGTATTTTATTTAAAGCCAGTTTAATCAGGGGTAGATTTATAAATTAAAGAACTCAGAAAATGGCGATAGTCTGTGATTCAATATTCAAATTCACAAGAAAACTGGTCCACAAGCCCAACAAGGACATCACCCAACTTTATAAGAGTAAATGCCTTGCTGTAGAAAACTATGGAGCAGGTGTGTGGGGTTATGAATCCCTGGAGAGACTGCAGGTAACCAAGAATACATTTCTCTGTAGGCTTTTATCTATCCTCAAATCCACCTCTAGTTTCATTTCACATCCTTGAATTGGGAATGGGGTTTTTGGGGGATGAGGTTAAAATAGCTCCACTTTTATTGTGGGTTAAAATATGGAGCACTCCTGGAACCGGGTTTTCTAGGTGTGTGTTGAAGAACTGTTAAAATGTAAGCATAATAGCTCCATCCCATGTTAGGTATAGTCTTCCTAACTTAGACTTAAGAACACTTTCTGATTCTCCAGACAGCATTGGACCACAAATAAAAGCCTTAGTAAAGTGCAAATTCCACTCGTATAGAGGAGAGGCAAGAACAGTGATAGCTTTAGACATGGTTTCAGTATTAAATTACATACCAATCTCTACCACTTCTGGAATGGAGCCCTATTTAAAATGTATAGTAAATCCAGAACATAGATTTTAGATGTGGTTTCAGTATAGAATTAAATACCAATCTCTACCACTTCTGGAATGGAGCCCTATTTAAAATAGCTAGTAAATCCAGAACATAGATTTTACTTAACAAGGTTAGGATTAAATACAATCCATTTCCTAATTGCTTTACCGTGCACTGGATCTTGGTTTGCATCTCTATCATGCTGTCCTTGGGATGCTTCTTCTTCTCAAACCATTGTGCATGTTATGCTATTTTGCACATTATACCCAATGTTATTGTCTGGGCATTTCACATTTTACCAAGAAGGGATGGATGTTTTAAAACATTTATCTTTTCCAGAAATTTGTTGTGCTGTTCTTATATTTTTTGCTGCTGTTAAATTGAGAGGTAGACATGCTTATGAAATTGGAAGTTTTCTTAAGCATGTTGATTGCACGTTGTTAGACCTGGCACCATTGGCGTGGGTCTCCATTCCATTTTTGCGGTTGCCTCATGTATTTTTTCCGGTGTTAGGTGCTTTGGGCACTGTGCCACTGCTGTCTGGTGCCACAGTGCAAGTGCTCCCTGTTGTAAATTGATGTATTAATCAGTGGTTCCATGTTTGGCTATTTGGTTTACTTGTCAGACCCTAGTACAGTGCACTGAGTGTGCCCAGGGTGTGTAAATCCAAATGCTGCTGGTGGGCTTGCAGCACTGGTTGTGCCACCAACAGAAGCAGCCTTGTAAAATGTGTCTAAGGTCTGCCATTGCAGAGCCTGCGTGCAGTCTCGAACTGTCATACTGACTGGGCAAGTGCACCCACTTGCCAGTCCCTAAACCTTCCCTTTTCTTCATATCAGTCACCCCAAGGGCAGGGTGCATTGCAAGTATAAGGTAGGACAAGCCCTGATGTGCGTGGCATGTCCTAATAGTGAAGTACAGCCATTTTCGTTTTTCACTATTGCAAGGCTACCTGTTCTCCATAGGCCAGAATGGGCAGTTAGATTATTACATTCTTATAATCCTAACTGACTCAGAGAACATGGTAGAAATTCGAGTTTAGTATGTCGGAACTAAGAATGATAAAATACATCTTTTGGTGAAGTTGGTTTTAACATTCTATGTTTGAAAATACCACTTTTAGAAAGTAGTTATTTTCTTGCCTAACCTTTCAAGGCTACCTCTGCTAGGTTGTGCATGCCTTTGTCTGGTTTTGTGAGTGACAGTGCTGGGGGATTCCAAGATACAGGATGAGTCAGCCCAGTGGTGAATAGAGAGTTCTGCATCTAGATGGGAGGGGAAAGTTGCACCTGCATCTTGAATAGGGCTGTGCCTGTCTTCCACAATGCTGGCTCCACCTCCTGGGGAGCGGCTAATGTCTCTGCCCTGCACACTGAAACAAGAGAAGGAGTCCTGTCAACAAAGTGTTCTAGGACCGTACTTGCCTTCCACAATGCTGTCTCCACCTTCTGTGGGGCGTCTGATGTTTCTGCCCTGCACTGTGAAAGGAAAGGAGAAGTCTGGTAAACAGGGTGCTTCAGAAGTGGTTTGGACTGGGCAAAGGCCCCTCTCCCCTCAGAGAACAAAGGATTTTGGGGTATTAGTATTGGGACCCTGATCCCATGAATTTAGATCACTTTTGGACTACAAAAAGTAACCTTTACTGAGGAGAGGAACCTGAAGAAACTGAGGAGAGCCTATTCCCAAGCTGAAGTGCTGCTTGGGGGATTGGCCTGCAGTGGTTGCCTTACTGCCAAAGGAAGGAGAAAGGAACTTTGTGTACTTTGCTTTCAACTTGTGAAGGATCTCCAAGGGCTTGGAAAAGAGCTTGCCTCCTGCTGAAGTCTCGGGTACAACAGACTTCAACCCCCAGCCCCCCAGAGTTCTTTTGGAAGTGCCTGCTGCTGTTTTGGGCCTTCTGAGAAACTGCGTGTTGCAAGGAGCTGGAAGCGTGACGCAACAAGATCGAATCGTGTCACCGTAACTGCTGCTGCCGTCGCACTTCATTGATGCAAATTGTCTCATCTTAAGAACTGAACTGAACTAAGCTAAACCCACCATCTTAAAGTAACAGTATTGTGTATTTTTGTAGTTTATGGCCTTGTGGTAAATCTATATAAAGTATACTTATTTTTTATATAAAACCTTGTGTGGTGTCCATCTGTAGTGTTGTCACTTGGTTACTGTATGTGGTCACAAATGATTTACACACCGCCTCTGAGATAAGCCTGTCTGCTCGTGCAGAGCTACCAAGGGGGTGAGCAGGGGTTATTTTAGGAGTGTAATCCCCTTATCCTGACTAGAGACAAGGGTCCCTATTTGTCACAAGTACCTACCTGTGCCAACTAGAGACCCCCAAATCTAACATATGTATTTTATTCTATGCTTTTATGGTTATTTTAATGACTGAATAAAGATTATTCGAACAAAAACGAAATCAATGATGAAATCAATCTTTGTTGAATCCCTCCCCTATTGGAGCCTAGATAATATCTACATTAGCACCAAATGCCTTTTTTTCAGAGTTTCCCAGATGACCTTTTGCATGCATACCTTAAGCTCATAGTAAGTAGACGTTTTCTAAGTCTGTAGAACTATGAGTAGTTAGACATTTAGTAAAAAAAAAATGCACTTTATCCCCTTCCCTGCTGCCGTCGGCCGCTGGCCGTCGCGAGCACTACCTCGCTGGTGCTGCGAACGTCCAATGGCCGACGCGGCCCCGCCCACTTCACGGAACTGCCCCACTGCCGCGAAATAACGGCCGCGGCTAAGGTGTTAAAATATATGCAACATTTTTAATTTGTACACAAATCAATCAATTAATACATGCAGTGAAAATTCAGAAGCATAAAAGGGAATATAGGAGTGACGCAATCCCCATCTATGTCTGAAATAGGGATCCAATTAACTTATTTCCTGACATGAATACTAGAAAACATTTGATCCCCAGAATACATCTGGTATTGCACTGTGAGAAGATGAAGCCCAGATTCGCCAAAAATCTAGGTATGTGTTAGAAACGGGACCCCCGGCCGGCCAACGCTCACGCCAAGGTCAGTCAGGGATCACCATTTCTAAGGTCAGGGCAAGGGAGTTACACACCAAGATAACCCCTGCTCACCCTCTAGGTAACGTGACGCGAGCAGCAAGGCTAATCTCAGAGGCGATGTGTAAAGCTTTTGCGCGCACACCCCAGCGACAACACCCTAGGCCCACCACAAAGGAAACTCCACACAAGGTTATATCAAAAATAGCCTTTGTATTATAATAATAAAAACACATTAGATAACACACACACTTTACAATGTGCCAACAGGCACGGGCAAGATTTACAAGGGATTATGTACAGGACAGGGCCACCTGGACCACTGTCAGGGGTATGCACTTTTTAGAAATAGCACTTGTAGGTGTAACACTTAGCACATAAACATATAATGACTGTAACACAGAAATAGTAAATGTAGCATACAACCAGTAACTACTGGTAAAGGGTAAATACCTCCTACGCCACCCTAAACACTGTAGGGAAATCACGCAGGGAACTAGGACCTTATCATCAGGACCTATGGAAGGAAAACCATCACCTAAGCAAGTCACATTTAGCAAAGGGAAGGAAACCTAAAATAATCACCTAAGCAAGTCACATTTAGCAAAGGCAATAAAACATCAACATTCCTCTAAGCAGGTCACTTTTAGCAAAGGGAAATAAAAGCATAAGGAATCACCTAAGCAGGTCACTTTTAGCAAAGGTAATAACATAAACAATCCTCTAAGCAGGTCACTTTTAGCAAAGGGGATAAAACATAAACAATTACCTAAGCAGGTCACTTTTAGCAAAGGTAACAACAAACATTCCTCTAAGCAGGTCACTTTTAGCAAAGGGGAATAAAACATAAAGAATCACCTAAGCAGGTCACTTTTAGCAAAGGTAATAACAAACATTCCTCTAAGCAGGTCACTTTTAGCAAAGGGGAATAAAACATAAAGAATCACCTAAGCAGGTCACTTTTAGCAAAGGTAATAACAAACAATTGCACATGAAACATTAAAACACATTCAGAGGTGCAGGTAGAACATTTGCGCAGGAATCACATAAATCAGTAAATTACAATGCACAGGGTGCATATAGCACCACACTAGAACTGTCCCCCAGGCCAACTGGCCTCGAAAGGGCTGGAAATGCCCTGAGTCTCAATGTCAGGGGTATGCTGCGCAGGCAGCACAGAACAAAAGCCTAAACGTAGCAACTGTCCACTAAGTGCTGGACAGTTGTAAATAAGGCAGGGCAACGTTGGAGCCTCGTGGCCTCAAGAACAATGATTGGCACCCAAGAGCCTCTCTGGGCTCGCAAAGCAAATATGCTGGCACTAAAGAGCTTCAGCGCTCTTAAACACTTAAAATGCCCCTAGAGCCTCTCTCAGGGCTCTAAATAAACATGTGGGCGGGAGCCTCGCTGGGCTCTAGAACAAGTGGCTGCCCCCACGAGCCTCGGGGCTCGTAAATACCGTTAGGGAGGGAGCCTCTCGGGCTCTAAGTAAACAAATTGCCCCCAGGAGCCTCGGGGCTCCTAATCCAACAATGCGGGCGTCGTTGGAGTCCCTCACGGGGGACTCAGAATCACTGGTGCACGTTGGAGCGGCCCGCTGCCAACCGGGGCCGCTCTATCACCCCCGGGATGCTTGGGGCCTCTCGGGGCACAAAGAAACCACTATGCCCCCGGAGCCCTTGGGGGCTTCAATCACCGCAGTGCCTCTCGCAGGCACCGAAGCACACAGGGAGCTTCCTCCCCCCTTTTGGCACTCACCGGCTGCTTCCCGGGCGGCGCTTCTCACTCTCGGTCGGCTCTCCTTCTGGGCGGCTTGGCTGTCTCCTGGGTGCACACGGGGAAGCCCTCGAGGCTTGGCCAATCCCTGTGCGGCCCCGGGATGACACTACGGGAGTCCCTGAGGTCGGGACCAATCACAGAGCTTCTTCCCGATGACGCGAGGGAATCTCCGCCGGCTGGGCCAATCCCAGCGCGGCCCTCTCGTGACGTCAGCGGCTGCCTCCTCTCGGCCCGGTGCTGCGGCGGTGATACACGGGGCAATGCCGGGTGGGCACCGGCTTTAAATCTAAATAGTAAGCAAGGTAGGCACTCGCTCGGGGTACCACAACAGCGGCAAGGTCCCTGGCAGGGTGGGCACCTGCCAGCGGACAAAATACTCGAAAATCAGCGAGGAGGGCACTCGCTAGGCAGATAAAGCGCTCCCAGGCGCTAGGGGTAAAATAAAGCGCTCTTCAGCGCTAGGAGTAAAAATAAAGCGCTCCCAGCGCTAACAATGAAAGGCAGCGCTCCCAGGCGCTGTAAGTAAAAGAAGGGTCCAGCAAAGTCCTTTTAGGCAGGCAGGGGGACAAGGCAGGGCCAGAGCCAGCACACTGGGTCTCCAGGCAGGGAGACAGTCCAAGTGGCAGTCCTCCTGGCCCCAGCAGCAGCAACAGCCCCCTCTGGCAAGGATCCAAAAGTAGAACAACTTCTGTGGGGACACAGCCCCATTTTTATACAGAGAAATCCTTTGTTTCAGGGTGCAGGGTGGTGGGAAACCAGTTGCAGCTGGCTTGGGAGTACCCTTGATGGCCCAACCACCCCTTTCATTCACTGGGGAGGCTTGGGTCGTTAGACAAACCACAGGGGGGCGGAGCCAGCATTGTGTGGGGAAAAACCCAGCCCATCCAGGACCCAGGTGCACTCCTCCCACACATCACTCATGCTGATCTCACACTCACCACCGGGCAGACCCATCCAGACTTCCTGGAGCCTGGCATGCCAGCCAGCTCCAGCCAATCACGCTACAGCACCCTCACTGCACACATACATCAATGTCCAGAAGTAGAACTTCCCTTCTAGACACATACAAGCCGCACATACCATTGCGCAGCATTCATTCTCACGAGTTCACACATACTAAACTCGAGCCTGCACTCCCCACGCATCAGGAACTAACATGGACACACACATTCCCCATGCATTCCTATGGGAGGGCAGGCCAGCCATACTACACGCACGCACTTTACTCTGGGACACAGGGAAAAAGTGCGCCAAGACCCAAAAATCACTAACACTGGGTCACAAATAAAAGCAAAAAGATTAGGGGTGAACCTGCCCTAAGGCCCAAGTCCAAAAGTATGGTAAGTGTAGAATGCCTTCCTTTTGTGACTTTGCCACAAATGGAGCCAACACGCTATTCAAAAAGGTAAATGTACATGTGTAAAGTTGCTCATGGGTAAATCTACTACCGTACCTAGGTGTAAATGTACACTTTTAAGCTTATCAACATTTGAGAGAGTAGATTTACTCCCAGGGCACTCATTCTGAGTTACACAGTACTGTGAACCTGCTAAAATTATATTTGATTTTCCTGTTACTGAGTGGAAAATCCACTTCAGCACCATGCAATTACAAAAGCCCAAGAAATGGTGAATTTCTGCGCGGGATGATTTTTCCGCTTGTAGCATCAAACAGAATTCCAAATTCCATGGGGCTTAAAGCATATGTTTACCACTTGCCTTCTGCAGGTAGTTAATTTACGCAAGGACCTCTGGGTGGGTGGAAGTATGGAAAAGAATGGGAAGAGTAGTTAAGGGAAGGGGGAGGTGTTTTCTGGCAAGGGGTGAAATAGATGCTGCACCCTATCAGAAAAAATAAGGATCGAGGCTAGGCTTCTGTTGCAAACCAGAGCCTCATGCCCTGTCACCATGTGGAAATGCCTGATTGTAAAATTGTTTCTGCTTCTCCCACACTAAGAAAAACTCAGAGTGAAAAAGTCGACCATTTTGAAATCAGGCAGAATGAAATTCCATGAGGTAAATGTACTCTGCATGCCTCGTAACGAATGTCAAGGTGTATACATACATGTCTTCACCACTTCAGTTCAGATGATGATATCTAAGACTGAATTTACAAGTGTCAAGTTACATCTAGTAACTTTTCCCATGTAGGTAGACCTCTCTACCACTGTGGCACAGACCCCGCCATGGGAAAATATAAGAAAAAATGATCAAGTTTAATAACTAAAAAGATATTAAAAAAACATTAAAAACACTTGTAACATAATTTAAAATATTTATTTTTACCCTAGAGCTAATTAAATAAAATGTTACAGCACGTTAGCTCATTAAATTAGATCTGTATTAAATAATGAATTAATGTAAATATGTTTGTAGCTTATGAATACAATTTCTTAAGTTACATATACAAAATCCCTCTCACATGAATGTTTATTGATATGTATTAAATGTTCTTAAATTTTATATGTTGAGTTAATTTAAATTATTTTAAATATTTCACGAAATGTTTCATGTAATTTTTAATTGAAATTAAGGTTCATTATTACACTTAAAAATTAAAATATTCATATGATAATTAGTAATACTTTTTCATTGTTAGTAAGAATAGTTGTACATTTTAATAGTCTAAATATTTTATTTATTTAACATTAGTTCCAATCAGGTGTTCTTTTAAGTAACTACCTCCACTATATTCTATTGGAGTGTTTTACAGTACCTGGGAGTGGCGTATATGGTGCGTGACTTAGAGTAAGCCAAGGCTGGAATACAATTGCTACTATTTTGTTACCTTTTAGACTTGTGAGAAATGCGGTTATTGGTTGAAGGGGTATGGGATCCCTTATTCAAGCAACAGCCACAAAAGTCCACTAAAAGTCTTAAATTAACGTGTGTTTAACCTCTGTAGCTTGGAGCAAAACCAGTCAGACTTAACTTAGCGGCAATGTGTAAATTATTTATGCAGCACACAAACAGTAATACAGTGAAAATACAACCCAAGAAAATACCAACACCAATTTAGAAAAATAAAGTAAACTCTAACACATTATTTGACACCAAAGCTACACAAATCCAGTCAGTAGAACCAGAGACATACAATTTAAATGATGTAAGTGAAATTACTGCCTAGAAGCACAAAGCACCAACTGTGGTTATCTGGTCACGTCAGACTGGGACAATATCACAGGTTCAGTCTGACCGTGATGGAGAGCAGGCCGGATACAGGGACCAAGTTAAGCCCACTGCATTAGAGTAACTTAAATACTAGTTGTGTGGATGTAACAAGCTCCCAAGTCGAGGATGTGTCATGTAGCAGCGGTTCTGAGGAGCTTTGAGGCCTTTAATGCAAGCTCTTGCATAGTCAGTGAGGATGGATTCAAGGAGGGGCAGGCGATGCAAAGTCCTGCATCGAAGATGCATTGCACACTGGCTCATTCTGAAGAAGTTGAGGGGCTTGAGTTGGGGAATCCTGCATTGTTGTCAAGGATGCCGCAATGAGGGGCTTGTTATGCAAAGGCCTGCATCAAGGATACATCGCACAGCAGCAGTTCCGAGGAGACTGTGGGCTTTGATGCTAAGTCCTGTGTCTGGAATGCCTCAAGCAGCGGCGGTTCTGAAGCAGAGTTTGGTAGAGATGCCTCATGATGCATCATTTCTGCCCACTGGACCACAGCTGGCTGGCAGAGCACCTTCAGGTCCATGTCTATGGGTCCAGACCTGAGGTGGCACCACTTGGGGGAAAAGACCAACAGCAGATTGAGTTCGAGTGCTGGTTTCAAGGTGGTTGGAGCTTGTTCCGTCCCGGAGGCTTCTTATCTGGGGCCAGTCAACCGGCCCTTAGAGTCACTATGGGGGTCCTGGGTTTAAGATACATGTCCAGTCCTTCACTCAGGCAGCAGGGCAACAGAGTAGCATATCTTCTGGCAGAGCAACCAGCAGTTTTTCAGAGGTCCAGAGATCCAGAGGTGTACTGAAGAGTTGGGTCTGAACATCTGATATTTATACCAAGTTTCAACTTTGAAGTAGGAGAAGGTTCTGGAGGTTTCCAACCCCTGAGGTCAGACATTTCCATTCTCCCTGCCCGGGACACAGCTTGTCTGAGGAAAAAAAGACTGGTGACAAACACTTTGTGAGTATGTTTAGGCAGGGGCCTTTTGATGCACGAGTCTGGTAGGTGGCAACTCTTCCACCTATCTGGTCAGAGAAGGTGCATCCAGCCAACACCTATTCCTCTTTGTCTCAATGCCTGAAACAATGCACAAAGACCAACTGCCAGCTACACCTAATCATGTGACCCATGATGCAGACACCAATTGGTGAGGGCAATAAAATACCAACTCTCTAAAAGTGGCATTTTCACAATTGTGACTTAAAATCCTACTTTACCATTACAGAGAACTTTCAATTAAAATTCTTTAGACACCAAACTTGAACTGTCTATCTCCTCCCAATTAAAAGTTACTACTTATTAAATGTAATAAGGGAACCTAATTTTAGCCTATGGCGAGGTAGGCCTTGCTGTAGTAAAAACAAAGTTAAGGGCCCGATTCACAAAAGTAATCTGAGACAAAATTCTAAATTTATGACTTTTGGTATTTACAGAAGGCACTTTCGATTTTTGGTATTCACATAAATCCCTACGACTCCTATCTTTACGCCCGATCTGGGGCCGGAATTTCCGCACCCGGGGCAGAATTTCCACATCCAGGCTGGAAATCCCGCACCCGGCCGGAATTTCCGGGCCCAAATACCTGTATTCTCACCAGATTATCATTTTCCTCAATGCTAAACACCTGTCCAAGTGTTTACCATCCCCCTACCTTTGTCAGATGAAGTCAATTAACACCAACTACAAGACCAGCACCACAAACCACATAAAAGCAGCACACATTCAAGCAACAGGTTTGGCCACAGAGAGTTCCTGTTTTCCTTCTCAGTGCATCACTACTGGAAAATGGTCCAACAGAGGAAGAAGAAAAACTCCACAGATGAGGAGACCACCATGATTAAGGAGTTCATTTTGAGGCACCACAAATGGCCACATGGTCTCCCCCTTCCTGCACCAGTGGCACACTGAAGGCAGCTCTTTGGCAGCATTTAGCCACTGCTGTCACAGCATTTGGGGAGGATGTGCGCACTGTCCGTGAAATCAAGAAAAAGTGTCCGGATGAAAAGAGGCGAATTAAATGGAAATACACCAGTATTGAGTTGACCAGACTTCTCCATGGCCCACAATCCTGAACCCGCATCTGTCTCACCACACCTGAGGAGGATGTCCCCACTGCAATCCTTCCCACATGCTCCCTGGGCTTCCTGTGAGTGATGTCCACAACGTGGAACCAAGTAAATGTGATGACAAGAACAATTATATAAAATGACTGTGTTGCACCCCCATTGTGATTAACGAAGTTGTCCAAAGTTTATACAAAAATATAGTCAGTCAGAGGCTCATTTGTTTCCCTCTGCATGTTGCAACACAAGTCCCAGAATCCTTTGTATTAGAAATGGCAAATCTCATTCCCACTGTTAAAAACATGGGCCCAGTACTGCTGCAGTATATACCTAACACCGTTAAGTAGTAATTGACAAAGTGCCCTTTCCACTTTTCCAGAGGTGGCCGGATCAGTCATGAACGTCAGGGGGCGTGCAGTGCAGAGAAAAATCTACAGACAATGAAATAGGGAAAATGAAGAAAATATACATCCCAAAAAAACTCACCTTGTGCTTGCCGCATCTCAGAGCACAAGGTGAGAAAATCCTTATTTTAAGATATGTTTTCCCCTATTCTGTTGTTGATTTCCCACCCTGCCCGCCATTGCACCCCTAACGCTCCACTGCTCCTGCCTGCACCGGCCACAGCAGTACTTTACAATACTATTAGCATGCAGAAGATATGAGGAAATGTCTGACAAGTTCCACATGTACATTTTTGATTTGGTTACTTTTCTCTCCACTCACCTATTGACTTATTTAGCCAGAGTGCAGACACAGTAGCAGACGTCCCCGCATCTTCTGGGAGGAAACAACATCATCCAGAGCAAGGCATACAACCCTCACTAACTGGTAAGTTAAACTGGTCAGGAGATGGTCAAAATGCATACATTGTCAGCAAACAACAGAGGGACATATAGGGCCCAAATCTCAAGGTAACCAGAGATGAAAATTTAACTTTACAACTATTGGAATTCTTAAAGGACATTTATCTTTAGCAAATGACATTTGTGAATAGCGAAATACAAAAAATAAGTTATCTAGGCTCATCATACCTTTGTGATTTGGGAACATTACATGTATTCCATCAACAGTTCCTGATCTGTGGACTCAATCCTGGAATCTAGTGCCACAAGTCAAAAAGGATTTCCCACTATATTGTAATTGTTTTTGTAGACAAAATCTACAAATCCAATGTTAACAAATATAACAATGATGGACAAGAAGTGAGATTCAATTGTCAGGAGTATTGAGAATGTGTCCAGTGTCCAAATATAATGTTTTTTCAATAAATTAAATTGTCCAGTCAACCCAGATGGTTATATTTGTTAACATCAAATGGCATGTTTTTTGTCATAAACAAAACTTGATAGTGGACCTTACTTTAGGAATTGTTGTGGTCTCAATTTGATAGACGTTGCTTCTAGGCAGAGGGGCCATTATAAGTTGAATGTGGGATCACTCATGATATTTTGTGCTATACACCTTTGCAACGGTAGTGCCCACACTGCTTGTGCTTATCCTTTTTGCCTGAAATTGAGTGCATCACATGTGGCAGCGGAAATGTAAAGTTGCAAACACACTTAAGATTGGAGGTGCAATGATGCTGTTCCTTGACTTCTGCTACAAGGTTGGCTGTGACATCTGGTCAGGGACCACACACTGGGCAGGTGTGGGCCATGGTAAGTAAACCCAAGAATAATGTACCTGAATGCTCACAAAATGTGGCTTTTATCTCAGCTGTATGTTGTATGTGTTCTACATCACTGTTGGCCTGCGTCACAATATGCCTACATATGGAATTTAACCACATACCAGATCACACCATGGTGGCTGGTGAAAGGATGACACAAAATGTATGCCAAGTGAGTGCAAAATTGACATAAAATAGTATGTAGTGTCATATAAAGTGCAAAATATCAATGGACAAATCCTATTGAAATCGGTGTGGATGAGGGTCGCACTGATGCCAGTTGTGTACTTTTGTTATGGATGTATAGGCTGTTAAGGTGAATCTTGAGGAAGTGACATTTTCAAATCTCTTGGCTGAAAAGCACAACTCAAATCCAGTGTAGGCGGCAACCATCAAAGCTTCTCAATTTACCCACAATGTGGGATCCTAGTCAAATGTTGCATAGTGTTTGCCTCCTCTTCTTCTGTATTCACCTATATAACTGAGTGTATAATATATGAGGTTAGGATGTCTGCTGTAAAAGACATCATCCGTTGTCAGCTAAGTACTACCATGATGTTGTAAATGGATTTTGGGAACAGAGGACACACAAAGGATGGACATACCAAATGTGTGATTTCTTAGTCCAAAATTAGCTTTGTGACTTCGTGTGTAGGGAAGTACAAATGAGCCACAAAATGTACCTGACTTTTGCACATCACACATATGAACTCTGCAATGCAATGTTTGATCTGATGTGTAAATCTGAAACTGGTCAGGCTGGTGATGTACACGGCATTTGACTTGTCAACAGACAACATTATACTCATGAGGCATGATGGTCTTAACGGTGAAGGAGTAATCAATGTAATGCGAAGGCATCCTCATTAATTATCCCCTTCCTTCAAATATCAGTAACCTTCTCATACACGTTTGTCTGTTGATGTGCAATCTCATTGATGTCAGTGCTGTGTGGAGGCAACAGCTGGCAACTGCTGCATGTGAGTACGAGCTTGCATGTAAAGTCCATGAGGTAAACATGCTGCACATTGGCCAGAAATATCATATCAATGGTCATTGAGAATGACACATACATGTTAGCTCATAACTACCATCTGCTGTACTGAAATATGGATATGTATGTCTCATCACAGCTGCTGATAGGATGACACCAGTGCAGCGTACAGCACCATCCCGGGGAATGTAAGACTTCCTGGCTGCAGCAGTGAAACCCTCTCCGACCTGTCCATCATGTAGGTGTGGTGTGAAGAGTTTCCCTATCATATATTCCAAAAACATGACAAAGATCCAAATACCCTTCTGCATAGAATCTACCATTGGTGTTTACAAAGTTACATACATACCATTTCATTGTTATAAGTGTCACATGTGTCTGTTTGTAAATTAGTAATGCAGATCACTGAGTATGGTGTCACTTCCCTCTCCAGCTACAGGATCATGGACCGCTTCATCAACTACACCTAAGAGGAGCCAGGTTCAGAAGTTGAGGGACACAAAGCTGTGGCTGGAGCTTGTGAGTTTGCTTGTGCATTTTACATCCCAGCTGAACACCTTAGTGCCATGATGTGAGCTGTCCTGTGTAGGGGTACCCAATCCAGGTTGCATGTGCTTCATCTGTTGATGCAAAGTACAGTAGAACCATCCCTTGCGTTGCAGCACTTGTTATACTAGGTCAATTACTTATCCTGCTGCAACCTCTGCGTTCCAGGTGATGATGACGATAAGGAGGATAGACCTTCCACCAGTGTTGGGCAACAGGCAATCTAAGAGGAAAATCCACTGCTCCTGCTGGCAGTAAGGTTGGCTGCAAGTACTGCCCAAGAGGAGGAGGATGAAGTACCTAAGGAGACTGAAGAATTTGACGATGATTAAGACTATCTGTCCATCCTCCCAGAGAATGACAATTCAGATACCATGGGCAGAAAATGTCCTACATCGGGCAAATTTGGCAAGGCCTCACACCCTCTGCCCAGCAAAGTGCCTCAGCCTCCAAAAAGAAAGATTTCCTGTCCTCAGCATAGAGCAAACCAGCCACAGCTCACACGCACCTCAACACATACATCACTCCCTCACAGCCCTCACATCCTGTACAGACATGGTGGTTCCCCTACAAACTCCCCCTATACAGTGTATCCCAGGCATTCTCTCCACAATCTGAGGGAAGTACCAACCCTGTTGTGGTGCAGGTATCCCCTGGGCACCATTCTCCTGTTCACAGGCTTCCACCTGCCACCCCCCCTGCTGTTGGAACTAGCAGTCTCATCCATGGCCGCACCCTGCAGAGAGGGCCAGCACCTGGCCATGGTGGTCAGTGGGAGCAGGACTTCTTCCAACAGCAGACAGATGTGAGGCAGGACATTCATGGCTTAGGGGCTACCCTGTCAGACATATCGTAGGCCCTGCAGGATATGCACCAAATCCTTCAGGTTGTGGATGGATAGATATTGGCAAGACATGTCCAAGTATATCAGAGACATGATATCCATCCAAAGGGAAGAGGGTGCAAGACACCATGCCTTGGTCATGAAGATGATGGAGGGTATGCTGAAGGTGATCCAAAGTCTCCCTTCACAGTCAATGCAGGTAGAGGCGCCATCACATCTGCCTGAAGCACTCCACACCCACACACCTGTACAACAAACTGCATAAGACCACATCAAGGGTACACTCCCTATCTAGGCACTCCCCCCACCTGCACATCTGCCACCACCCCCTGAACAGGCACTCCCTCCACCTGCACATTTACCACCACCGCTGAACAGGCACTCCCCCATCTGCACATCCACCACCACCCCTGAACAGGCACTGCCCCACCTGCACATCCACCACTTTCCCTGAACAGAGAATCCTCTACCTGCACATCCACCACCACCTCCCCTGAACAGGCACTACCACCACCTGTACAACCATCCCCTGTCCATGCACAAACACCAACTGTACAGCCACCATTCACACCTGCACGTGAACTTCATCCTGTACAGGCCCATGCACCACACCAACCAATATGTGTAAATAAAAAGAAAATCTCATCACATGTCAAGACTATGTTACGTATTATCTCCTGATAGGCAAATGTTTACAATGATGGTGGCCAAGAGATGTGAGGATGAACGTGTGTGCGTGACACATGTACAAGTGTAACCCCATCATTGCAACAAGCTCTCATGTGCAGAGCAAATAACTCCCCAAATATATGTCCATATTGTGTACAAGACATTCACAATGAAGTTAAGCAGCATGGAGAAAGTATGATTCAAAATAACATTTTATGCAAAAAAAAGTATTGGAGTAGAAATACAACAACAGTCCATTTGAAAGGGAGAAAGGAAAACAAATGATGTTCTTAATACAGAAGGAGAAGGGAACTTGAAATGGGGTGGGCCAACATAAATATTACATGTCAGGGACCGTCAGGGTAACCAGTCTATATGCGAGAGGCAAAGTAAATAATTGTCAAAAATGAAAATTCTGGGAGACGCAGCGCCCAGCACACAGAGACCGGGGAAGCAGCCAGGAACCTTGAGTGGAGCGGCAGGGCGGTGGGTGAAGCAGCGCGAGGGACTCGCTGTCTCGAGAGGCACCAGCGCTATCCAGCTCCGCCCCCTCCTACCGGGCTCATTTAAATCACCTCGCGTCTCCAGCTCTGCGGGAGAAGCAGCGCCCAGCACACAGAGACCGGGGAAGCAGCCAGGACCCTTGAGTGGAGCGACAGGGCGGCGGGTGAAGCAGCGTGAGAGACTCGCTGTCCCCAGAGGCACCAGTGCTACCCAGCCCCGCCCCCTCCTACCGGGCTCATTTAAATCACCTTGCGTCTCCAGCTCTGCGGGAGAAGCAGCGCCCAGCACACAGAGACCGGGGAAGCAGCCAGGACCCTTGAGTGGAGCGACAGGGCGGCGGGTGAAGAAGCGCGAGGGACTCGCTGTCCCGAGAGGCACCAGCGCTACCCAGCCCCGCCCCCTCCTACCGGGCTCATTTAAATCACCTCACGTCTCCCGCTCTGCGGGAGATGCAGTGCCCAGCACACAGAGACCGGGGAAGCAGTCAGGACCCTTGAGTGGAGCGGCAGGGCGGCGGGTGAAGCAGCGCGAGGGACTCGCTGTCCCGAGAGGCACCAGCGCTACCCAGCCCCGCCCCCCTCCTGCGGATATTGCCAGCATCCCTTTCCGGCCCGCGGGACGCGCGTAGGCGGTGCCGGGCTAAGCCCGGGCAAAGGGCGGGCCGTCCGTGGCCGTCAGGGGCCAGAAGAGGCCGGGCCGGGCCACCCCTCTTGGCTACAGTGATGGGGAAGCGCAAGCAGGACAGTAATGGAGAAGGAGAAGGTAAGAAGGCTAAGGTCCCGAGGAAATCGGAGTCCATAATCTCGTATTTCACCTCAGCAGTGGGGGTTTTAAGTGTTGAAATTGCAAATGCTGAGAAGGAACTCTGCTTAGATATTCTTCCCAACACATGCGAGGTCACAATAAATTCGCCTGCACCGGGCCCCGCTTCCATCATCCCCCTTGATCCTGTAGTGGTGATTAAGTATCTACCGCATGTGACTAATAATGAGCCCGTGATGATTGAAGACCTCGCCAGTGATAAAGGGGAGCAGGCGCGGGACAAGTACCACCGGGCACTGAGGGGAAACGCAGGCGCTCTAAAAAGTCCAGCAAAAAGACTACAGCAGGTGCTGTTCTACAAGGCATTGACTCAAGTCTTCCTGTCCAATTGGCAAAACTTGTGGAAGGTTTGTTCGAATCCCGGCTGGAGCCTGCGCTTGCAAGCATAGCCAAAGACATTGTGGAAACACTTAACACTTGTGTTGCTAGCTTGATAAAGAACTGTGATCATTTTGATAAGTTTATAAAGGAATATAGGGAGCGACACTCTGTGTCCACCCAACCAAGGGAGGAGCATGATATAATCAGGATGAAGAGTAGGCATCAGGCCCCCAGTGAAACTACCCTCCCTGAAGAGTGCTATACAAAGGCATCTAGTCAAGAGAGGCAGGGGGCCATTAATATGACAAAGGGCCGTGCGCAGCCGAATAATACAGCAGAGGCTAGACCTATGGTGGCTGTGGGGGTGGAACCACCTGGAACAGGCCTAAGCAGTAAAAAGCCTATTCATTCAAGAGGATTCACCTTCGATCTTCCTCCGGATGCTGCCCCTTTTGTGGCAGTATTAACGGGGTGTCTCCCCTAAACAATGATATGGTTGAGTCTATGCAAGACCTTATGGGGAAGGCAAAAACCTGGTGTACTCAGCTTAGTAGTGGGGGAGTAAGAATCTCATCCCACATTATTATGGCAAAACGGGTTGGGTGGGTGGAGAAGCGTAACAAGTGTATAGCAGGGGACTGTGTGGTGGTCAATTTTAATAGGCCTAATGTTGCAGAAAGATTGTTCTGGGATGCCTCTGATATTGGGGGCTATGGAATTAGGCCTCTACCATTGGGCTACTTCTATCCACCGGTAGCCGATCCACATAGAGTATTGCACACACAGAAAAATCAAGCCACTAGACAACCTCAGCCTTATGTGGCTGCCCGTAACAATAACTTAGCAAGACGGACTAACCAGAGAGAGGAGGGTTGTGTACCATCTTCCCCATGTCTTTCTGGCAATCCACCTACTGTATGGGCCACAGACTTAGTGCTGGCAAATCATTTTCTCCTCTATCCAGCATGGATGCTAATGAATGACTACAGGATACAAATCAACATCTTGCTGAACCCACTAGGGTGCCAGGCCACGCTTCTACTTGTAAAATTCTTAGTTGGAACATTGCAGGTCTTAGACAAAAATGCGCTGATGACATTTGGATAAATTTTGTGGAACAATATGATATCATTGATTAACAAGAGACCTGGTACACAGTAAATAGCTTCTGCTTGGATGGGTATTCCAGCTTTTTTGTGAAGGCAGTTCCCGGGTTAGGGGGTAGACACAAAGGAGGGTTGCTCCTGTTTATATCCCTGAAATTAAGTGGTACTTTCAAAATGCTGGAGTTGGCCTCAAATAATATATTAATTCTCTAGTGGGCCAGTCCCAATCTCCCTACTATTTTATTGATTAATTTTTATAACGCCTATGAGAAGGACCTGCGGATCCAGCATTTAAGTTCTCTGGCGGGATTTCTAAATGATTATAAATTAACACATAACACTTTATTCTAAATTGTAATTATGGGTGATTTTAATATCAATCCGTGTAGTTGAGATTGCTTATCAGACCGCCACCAAGGCCCCCCAGGTTCTATTACTACGCACTTCGAACATAGTCCCCAGCGAGAGGCCCTGGAGGATCCCTTAGCTAATATGAACCTCTTCGAGGTAGCAGGTAACTGGGGGGAGGAAAGGGTTCCCACATTCAAGGGCAGAGATTCTGATACTGTCATTGATTTTATTTTTGTCTCTTCTGTTGTATTAGCTAAGGCCACCCTTTACGAAGTAGAAGTCTCAGTGTACAGTGATCATAACCCACTATCTTTGGTCCTGGATTTGGGGGAAGTAACCGCTAGTAGGGTGGTGAGTTCACCGGATACTAACACCTTAATTCCTAAAGACCAAGGTAGGAGGCTCAATTGGGCTAGGGTGGTTCCAGTTGCCTTTATGGAGGATCTTTTGGTTAAGGCAGACGTGGACTTGGCAGTGTGTTTAGGTAGTTCTGCCCCAGGTAGCGAAATTATTGATGCCTATGTTGCCGTTTGTACTCAGATCTGTAAGTACCTGAAGGTAAAAACCAAACGGAATCTTAATAATCAACCTAGATGGTTTGATGGTAGTTGCTCCAAGGCTCATGGGGTTCTCCTTCAAGCATTAAAACAAAACCCTAGAGATCGACAGCTTGTCGCTGGCTTGAGGAAGAACTACAAATTAGCTATTGCTAATCGGAAAAAGGATATTAAGACCGAGGCCTGGAACAACCTCTTGTCAGCTGATGTCTTAAGGGACAGTAGTAAATGCTGGGCAACCATCAACCACCCTTTTTTTTCTGGCCAAGATAATTTAGCTCTAGATTGTGTGATCCCCGATGAAAAATGGCTCTTACATTTTAGCGAGATCTATGGTATCGAGGGTGGTGCCTCGACAGAGCGGGGCTATGTACCTATGCAATTAGCCCCACCTTTGCAATTTGTTGTGGTGAGGTTCAAAGGGCGATTGCAGAGATGTCCAAAAACAAGGCACCAGGCCCGGACGGCATCCCCGCGGACTTATATGGGTCTCTACCTAAATTCTGGGCAAAGATCCTAACAAATGGTTTTAATGCCTCAAGTATTAATAGGTTCCCGCTATCCTGGGCGACCTCTATAATAATCCCAGTTTTTAAAAAGGGCCCGAGGAGTGACCCCTCCTGCTACGGACCTATTTCTCTGATTGACTCTGCCGTTAAAATCTTGGGCAGAGTCATCCTGCATAATCTCAGAGACTGTCTGGAGGAGAGAGGGGACCTCTCTAATCTTCAATACGGGTTCAGGGCGAAAAGAGGTACCCTAGATCAATGTTTAAATTTGCACCTGTTAATAAACAAATATACCCAGGCAAAGGATGGAATGCTCTATATGGGCTTTATGGACCTCTCATCGGCCTTTGACCTGGTTAATCGGGCCAAGTTATGGGCAATTTTATTGAACTTAGGCATAGATCCAACTTTAGTTAACTTTTTAGCTGCCCTTCACCAGGGGCTTTTAGCATCAATTAGGGTTAATAAGGAGGGGGGTTGCACTAGTCATTTTAAGTCTAAGCGGGGTGTTAGGCAGGGTTGCATCCTGGCGCCCCTTTTGTTTACTTTATATATAAATGCTCTGGATAAATCTTTGGAGGGGGCATCATTAGACGTCCCGCGTGTAGGAGATTCTGTAATCCCAGTCCTCCTTTACGCGGATGACGCTGTGTTATTGGCCCGTACTGGCCGGGGACTGCTGAATTTGCTGGACGCCTTTGGGGGTTTTATGGGTTCGTTAGACCTGCAGGTGAATAACAAAAAGTTGCGCGTTATGGTTGTGGGCAGACGTTCTAGGACCCTAAAAATAAAACGCTTCACCTGTAATGGGACGGAGGTATCTAGGGTACCGGTTTTTACATACCTAGGTGTCATTTTTTATGATAAGGGCACCTGGGGTCCCCAACAGAAAGCTAAATGCAACTCCGTAGCAAGGTCAACATCTGCATTATTAGGCTTTGCGAAGCGGCTGGGGTCATGACCTATTGAAGCTCTTTTAACAGTATATAAGTCTAAATGTCTGACCATAGCCTCTTATGGTGCCTCACTGTGGGGCTTTCTACCTCAAGAAAAACTACAGATAGTAGAAAATACATTTTTAAGATCATTATTGGTAGTTCTCCAATATACCCCCACATTTTCCTTGCATTCTGAACTAGGGCTGGGGTTCATTATTGACCAACTGAAAGTGGCCCCATTGATTTGCAGGGCAAAAACCTGGATGAACAGCAAGATTACATTAAATCATATTATTCTAAGAGACTGCATGGCACTGGAGAAAGTTAAGAAGATTCCCTGGTTAGTCTATATTAAAGAGATGTTTCTTAAACTTGGACGCCCAGAAATGTATATGTCTCCAGATCTGATTAGAAAGGATGATTTGAGTTGGATTAAGAAAAACTTCTTGGGTATGCTAGCAATGGAACGGGAGGAAATGGAGTTGAAGAAACCTTGTGTTAGAGCTAATTATGTCCTTTCAACTTCATTACTCATTGAGCCATACCTAAAGATTGTCACAATTCCTTTTCACCGTCACCTTTAAATTAGATTCAGGTTGAATATAATTCATTTCACTCTGGGTCATTTTCCAGTTTCGGGCAAACCTGAATCCTCCATCCCCTGCAGTTGTGACAATTTTTCTATCCAAGATACAATGCACATCATTATGTTCTGTGAGCACTACGTTGATATTAGGACACAGTTCTTAGTACCATTATTGAGAGAGGCTGGGTTTGTCCAAGTTAGGCCTGCCCTCACTTATTTACAACTGTTAAGTAGTACCCGGGTAATTTATGGGGTTGCTAGATTCTTGGTGGCCGCTGTTCCTAACAAAGCAAAAAGAATAGCGGCTAGTGATCTCCCTGTGTGATTTTATTATCTGCCTGTAGATTGTATTTAACCCTTATTACTGTATTTTTACAACTTTTATTGTGTATTGTATGATGAATTTGCACCTATATTTGTATTCATTTGGAGGGATGAAATGTTGTACTTGCTTTTATGATTTTAATTAATCGAATAAAGTGTTTTTGATTTGACTTGAAAATTATGTCCAACAGGTCAAGTGTCCTTCTGGTCATCCTCAATTTGCACAATGCCCAGATCCTCTGAGTCCGAAGCGGGCTCCTGGCTGGCCGTGCTGGACCAGGCACCACAAGGGGTTGGGAAACACTAGGAGTATGTGGGAAACAGTGTGGCACAACGGCCAGGGGTAGACATTGAAGGTGGCGTTGGAGGGAGGTTGGGATAGGACAGACAAAATGGCTGCACCCAAGGAATTGACACTGGCAGTGAGGGTGGCTATAGCTCATGCATTTTCCTCTCGCATCATGCACAGCTCTCTACACATCTGTAGCATGATGTGAGAGGCCATGTCTGGCTAACACTCACATGCCCACATCCCTACCTGTGGTACAGCCACAGGAGTATAAACACAGGGAGGGGTTTGGGAGAAACATGAGGGGTGTGGTGCCTCACATACAGAGCAAATGTTGGTGTCTTCCTGGCAGCCCCTATGAGGGGGACTAGTTGCAAGGGATACAGCTGGAGGCCCAGATGGAATTGGTACCTCTAGAGTTAGGGAGCGGCTGATGGGAGGCCCAGGTTGAGTAGTGGCCTGCCCCGGGGACACCTAATCAAAAGAAAGTAGTGTATGGTCCGGAGGAGAGTAGATATCCTCCCCCCTGGCCAAAAGTATCTAGTTCTCCCCCCTTCAATGTCCTAAGCCTCCACCTAGTCCGTAGCGCCAGAGGTGTCTCCCTGCTCGGTCCGGGTGGGCGCAATTCCCCTGCCTCCTCATGTAGAAGGTCCTGGCTAATTCCCTTCTTCCTCACTTGTGGACAGACGTTATGCCGCCGGCGCACCAAAGATGTCCTGCTCCCAACCGTGTCCTGCTGTTGGTCCTCTTGGCCAGCTGAGCCCACTGAAATGTAAGACAAATCTTGATCGGGTGGTTGTACACGTCAGAACAAGAAACATACCTACATGAGCCAAGTGCAGACTTTGTTCTCCTCTGATCACACTATACAGCTGTCAGTGATGAGGAGCTTAAATTACATGTATGTTCACTGTCATCTCCTGATTTGAGTCAGACATGGGCATCTCGCTTGATTTTTGGTGGCTTACGCATCTGTACTGACCAACTCTCAGCTTTGGCATTCTTGTGATCTGTGTGTCCTGTCACTGCTACAAAGGCAGCTTTCAACCCCAGTCTACAAAAAGAGATCAGAGAGAGTCCAGATGGTATCGGAATGGACCTGTAATGTGGAGTCTCTTCACTTTTACTTTGGGACAAACGTCATCTGCTGTGTAGCATTGTATGAGACAATACAAATGCTGATTGGGGTTCACACATCCATATAGCGTCTGAGCTATTAGGTTTGCTAAGTTGTGAGTCCAACCTTTTGATATTCCATCACAAAAGCTGAAAATACAGTGCCACATATTGGCTTTAAATACTGACCAGATAGTTCTGTACACTGGTGAACAGTAGTGGCTAGTTGTTACAGCTACCTGGACTTGAAAGTGGCATACAAGCCACTGAAGGTAAGACGTCAAAATTGGAAACACTCAAGAGTAAGGCAAGGATCTTTACTCCATGTCACATGATGATCTGTCTTAATCAGAACCCAAACTCACCAAATGCAATGCAAGTCATGTCATCCTATGCCCATTGGCCACTCTCACACACACACTGGACAGTGTCTGTTCTATTCCTCATCCAATGCCCACATCAGTAATAATGCCCTTGGATCAATGTTAGTGGTGCTGGCAGTGCAACTTCCTGTACAAATACACATGTGTGGCTCAATTCTCCAGTTTTCATAATAAAACTACCACTCCCTGAATGCCCTCTGCCCTGTACAGCCGATGTGCTACATTGAGCCTTTTGCTTCTTGATGACTGCTGCACAGACACAGAATAGGTAAGTGAAGGCATGGGACACATGATGGTACAGCTCTGTCTTTACTCACATCATACTTTCAGACACATATTGCATATAATGCCTTTACCAGGTCTCTGCTGCTCATGCTCCTCCAGCTGAGCATGGAGGGTCAGCCAAGCTGCATGCAGGACTCTCCTGTACAGTTGCGTGAGGTGGGGACGATGCACATGGTGCCAGTAAGACTGGCCCAATAGCTCCTTGGTTTTGTGCCGTCCCAGTATATTAGGTCATCCCAGCGCTTGCTGCATGCCCTGGCCTTCCGGGTGTACATGCCCACTGTACTGCAGCGTTCCCAAATGGTGGCCCATAGTCTGGCCCATGCTGCATTGCTCAGTTTGTCCACTGGCCCCGCATATAGCTGAAAATATTTGTTAAGCACCCTCTCAGCTAAAATGGCTAATTACCTTTCGGTGAAAGGGGGTGCTTTTTCACATAACCTGCAGCCATTTGGGGATAATTAGGTTGGACTGAGCAGCAGGATAGGATGGCAGAGGATCTGATCTGTGAGAGAGGATTACTCATAATGAACACAAAATGGCTGTCAACAACTTTCTGTAATGTATTTCCTGTCTACCACCTACTGTATGTCATTTCCTGTATGAAAGACTGAGTTCCCGTCCGTTTTCGGAGCTTCCGGCCTGAATATGTACTCTCCGGTTGCGGAGCGTAGGTTCCGAAAGCGGCGCATCGTGTCCACATATGAGGCGTTTGCTCCACAGACCGAGTGCACGCATTTGTGCCGGAAGTTGCAAAATCGGAACGGAACGCATTCTTTCGTACAGGAAGTGGTGGACAGGAACTTCATCACCGGAAGTTTTTGTCAACCATTTTGTGTCCAATCTGATTCATCCACCCTCACAGATCAAATCCTCTGCCATCCTGTTGTTCTGTAGCGGAGAAACCTGAAATGACATAAGAGAAAATCATAGACATGAAACAAAAGGTAGAACAGACCATTAAATGAAATTTGGGATGAAATAAGGGAGGAGGGGGGCTGGCACAACATCACATCCCAGGATAGCTTTCTCCTCCTTTGCATTATGCTACATGTAGTCCAAATGTAGTGGGAAGCAGTGCTGTGTATCCCAAACACACAGTGCCAGATTCACCCAGAACATCATCACTCACGTTGAGGGCCCATCATTTGTGTGGGTGTCAAATCTGTTGGGGGCAAAAACTCAAAAATGGAATAGGTAGGACCATTTGTGATTCAGACACCCATTCTTAAAAGGTCTGGGAAGGTCTTGCAGAACATATACTTCTAATCCTCTGAGTCAATAGATTCCTTAGGGACATCCACTACACTGATTGCTGACATAGGCACATGACCTGATGCACAGTCAATCTTTTCACTCCTCTCAACAGCTGTGGTTTACATTCAGTTAGTGTGGCTTGCAAAGTAGTCTCAGGATGGAATGTTTGGACAGAGTCGTAATTATCCAACTTTCATCATTGACAACAGACTGCAAACCACATTTTGTACATAACAAAACAGATTGCTCATGTGAAAAAAGTGACAACCAGCTGATGAAGGACTTGCATACACTGACCTCTGTTATGTGCAATGGCCCAGTTGCCCAAATTCAGAGCTAGCTGAAGTACAAGAGGTATGTGTAAGCCATGACTTAAAGCGAATTTGTGCATAACACAACAGGCTACAATGATCTTGCACATGACTTCAGAGGAGTACATCAGCACACCCCCTGTAAGGTCAAAACATCTGAATTGCGACTTAAACAGACCAAAAGTATGCTCTATGATGGCTCAAGTTCGTATGTGTGCCCTATTGTACCTATGCCGAGGTACAGTGGTTGGATGTTTGTAATGTGTGAGGAGTTGAGGGGAGAGTGCATACCCAGCATCACCTGAGGAGGGAAGATAGGGCAAAAGGTTACAGTTCCCTCTTAAATTTAAACAGAACATGATCTATACTTTGGTATATGCAGTGTCTGTTGAGACCTTGAATGTGGCTTGCTCATTCCAATTGTAAAATGGTTGTTAATGTAAGGTGGCATTCATACATTTCATTTATACACATCCCTCATTTTTTGTGCTTGGTACTTACCCAGTAGCCCCATGTTGCAAAATTCTACCACAGCCATCTGCCGGGCAAGAGATGACATGCGGAATACAAAGTTGTCATGGGTACTGCCTTGAAACACAGCTTGCATCAATGAATCTTCCACTGGCCTCAGAGACAGCCAGCACATTGATGAAATGCCATTAGTGTATGTTGCAGAATATGTGTGCAATGCGGTGGCGTGGCTGAAAGGCCACATGGGTACAATCAATTGCACCCAGCACACGTGGGAAGCGAGAAATGAGATAGAAATCCATGGCTGCCCTTTGTCACCTGTACAGTGTATGGGGCATTTGTGTCAGAAGGTGAGCTCTGGAATTGATGCAGCTCAGTGCCTGATGCAAGCACCGCGACAGGCTTTCCTAAGAGATGACCACAAGGTCACTGGAGACTCTTCGGAATTACCCTGTCGCAAAGAAATGGAGAGCAAAAAGTACCTTGAGATATGCTGGAATGACATAGGAGCAGCAGGTCACAGGTTCAAGTTCCTGCTCTTACACATATGCCATCTCCAAGATGACTTCTGGAGGGAAAAGGTATCTGGCCCTGACATCTTGGCTGCACATCCCAAATAGATTTATCCAATGTCTGAATATCATCTCTAATCTCTTCCTCCTCCTCCTCCTCCTTCTCCTCCTTCTCCTCAAGTCTTCTTGCCGCATGACAAGGGGCAGGGCAACAAACATATTCCGTGACATGTTGGAAGATTTCTGTATGTCTGCTCTGATTTCATATGTGCTGCAGGTCTGAGATTGGCTGTTGGGCTGCAGTGTTTCAGCTGGAGCATAGTGGGGTTAGGTAGCATTGCGGAAAATGATCATACAGCCCAAATGCAGGTATTCTGGCCAGAAGCAGAGATTCAGGTCTGGGTGAAGGAATTCCAGCCCGGGATTTCGGGGCCGGATGCGGAAAATCCACCCTAGGTGTGGAAATTCCGTCCCGACCTCGGACGTAAAGGTAGGAGTCAAAAGTGATTTCTGTGAATACCAAAAATTGTAAGTTCCTTCTGTGAATACCAAAAGTCGCTTATTTAGAATTTTGTCTCAGATTACTTTTGTGAATCGGGCCCAAAGAGTTTTTCACTACCAGGACATGTACAACTTAAGAGTATATACCCAACATTTTAAATTCACTGCACCCTGCTCTATGAGCTCTAGGACATACCCTAGGGATGGGTTATATGTATTACAAATATAGGTTTAGTTCTGGCAAAAGCTTTCTTTTGCCATGCCACACTGGCAGTTTAAAAATGCAGACACAGAGTGCAATGGCAGGCCTGAGACATGTTTTAAAGGGCTACTTAAGTGGGTGGCACCAACAGTGCTACACGGCCATGAGCATCATTTAATTTACAGGCCCTAGGTGCATGGGGTGTCACTTTACTAGGGACTTATAAGTAAATTGAATATGCCATTTGGGTAAAGGCAATTCTACCATGTTTAGGGGAGATAGCACAAGCACTTTATCACTCATTAGCAATGGTAAAGTGCACAAAGACCTAAGGCCAACAAAAATGAGATCAGCAAAAATAGGAGGCGCAGAGGGGAAAATAGGTTTTGTGCAGGGAGGAACAATTCCAACAGGACTGTAGCAGCTTTATATGAGTAGTTTGCGAAGAGCAATGGGTTTACTCTTTTATGGGCGAGTTTCTAGCAGCCTGTTTGTCTCTAAACACCTGCTTTCTTTTCCCTAAACCACTCCCATTTTGTAGGAAGTTTCCCCCTTTTGCAGTCACTCCCCTTCCCTTCCACGTTTACTACTAAAACATAGGTGTACAAGTGCAAAGAGCTCCACTACGATGGCAGAGATCAAGAGAGGTATGGCAGAGCAGGCAGCTTTAGGTTTGTAAATAACATTTTGTAGTACTAAGGAAGCACTACTGTAGTACTACTAAATGTAGCACATAATGCAGTTTGTGGAACGCACCCCTTGTCATGGTTCAGTCTTTTCCAGAGGGAAAATTGTTCTTTTTTTCTAGGAAATCGCTCACCCAAAACCAAAGAGCATTTGTTTTCACTGGGCACTGGGGTGTTAGCCTCTGACAGAACAGTGGAGGAGGTAATGGGTTAAACTTAATGACAGCATTACTTTCTGATTCTCTGATTCTGAAACTCTCTCCATACTCCATACTATACTCAACATTTAACTGGAAAGTGTTTGTGACCATGGTAATGCATTTAATGCAAATTGACTGCCTCCAGCCGAGGCTTGGATTTATTGTAATTCTTTCTGGTATGGCACAGCCTACAATAGCCACATCTGTAAAAGAGCTGCTTGTTTGTTGCACTGGAGGAAATGGTGGTCAAGCAGCTGTTGGCCTTAAAGGCTGTATTTTTTTTCCTGCTGGTGTAGTTAACAAGTTCCTTTAGCTCAATGGCCCTACCACCTAAACTAACTACACAGTACATCACCCAGACCTGGCAATGATAGATACATTTAAGAACGTAAGTTCCTTACCAGAAATGGAGGATTGGATACCCACAACGGCCATCCTCACCCGTCAATGACAAGGAATACGTTTAGGTCTCGGAATAGTAGCTGCATAAGCACCTTTAAATTTGCCTTCAGCTTCCATGTCTGAAGTCAAAGATAATGCCTTGATGCAACAGCAATCCCTGACTCTTTAACTATCAACCAAAGCCCCTCAGAAGTGGTATCTTACAAAAACCGTTTCAGTAGCTCCATTGAGGCTGATCGGTCAAACAATCTTCCCCCTCTTGCAGAAGCTTCACATTAATATCTTGGAGGTCTCTCAACAGAGTTTACACAGAGTATGCAGAAACACATACAGCCTCAAGAGAAAAGCTTATGGCCAAGTAGGGTCATTATATTTTAGCCTTCACTCTACAATTTCCTGAGTTCTGAAGAGTAGCTTCTTCAGAAGCAGTTGATGAAGCTCTACCTATATTTGCAAGTAAAGCTGCTACTTTCAGAACAGAACAAAGAGAATCCTAAACCCTTCAAAGGAATATTTTAGGGTAAGAAAACGAGGACTATAGCTTGATCCATATCTTTCCATTCTCTGAACACCATATCTGTGATAGTCTTATCAAAGTGCATCAGAAGTGTCTGTTTGGTATTGGGTAAGACGATCCTTAGGGACAGTTTCAGGCATTTCAATCCCCACATTTATTTTGTCTGATTTATGTCACCACTTCTGTTAATTTAGTCCCTTGCAATGGTCCTAGAGGGATTTTTAGATCAACCTTTGCCATCTTAAGACATTTTGTGGTGTTTACTTTTATTGAAGGGAAGCCGCAACAGCCCCATAAATCTTTCATTGGAATTCCATTCTGGTTAAAGTAAAGAATCTTCAATGTCCTCTAAAAAGAGCTGATTCGTAATCCTTTTTATTCTCCAGATATTAGCATTTCTCTAAGCATTTTCTGTGCTCCATTATGTCTGTTTCACAATGGGGTCAATCTGCAAACTTTCATTTATATAGGTTGATAAGCAAATTGCGTACCAATAAGAAGGTCTTAATAAGCCTACTCGTAATGCGCATACCTACTTTTTTTCTGAAGCCCTAATCAGTAGAATAGCATTTCAACCTTTTTCAGTCAGCTCAGAAAGGCTCTGGAAATTGTTAAAACCGAAAAGGCAGAGAGGGAACATTCACTTAGATTAGCCATCATCGACTCATGGCCTACTGCCCGCACCCTCCCCACCTCTGCTCTGCAAAAGATCAGGCTGTGCAGGAGACCATGGGGCAATAAACTCAGTCTGCTTGCATCCGACAAACAAATGGCAACTGTGGTGATAGGAACAAAAACAGGAAGTGACAAGGTGAAGCATGTAACTATGGAAATAAGAAAGTGGAAAGACTGATGACCATTGATTGGGCAGGAAGATTTGAGATTCACTATTGAAGGACTGGGATGAGGAAGGTATCTTGCATATAGACTTAGCAATTAACCTATCCTTCATGCACCTCACTGCTACACAGCAAATCAAAAAGGCTACACAGGATACTTGACACTCACAAATACACAACCTGTTTCTCATTTATAAAAATTCGACCTCTTGTATATAAGTACCCCATTTTTTCTGCATCAAAACCTGCCCAAGCAAAACCTAAATATTTCCCCTTGTAATTCCTGTACAAAACCATTTACCCTTCTCATATATAACCTAACCTTATCCCACAGGAGCTGACTATGTATCTGTAAAATAGATATAATCTTTCTCCCTGGTATTTAAAAATCCTGGCCCACCCACATGCCCTGGCGGAATGCAGTCAGAACGGTAAATATGTTAGAATATCAAGCACAAAAATATTGTGGAAGCAAAACACTGGAGCCAAAATATTTATTTTCAAAACATTGTGCAGTATATATCGGTAAGTACAGTTTCACTATTCTTAACTTTATATCTACATACTATAAATAATTTTATATATATATATATATATATATATATATATATATATATATTACCTACTGGCGGTCGCCAGTAGGTATATATAGTTAGGATTTTTTCTCTATGGGTTTTTTGAAAATTCTATGTCTAATAACTTTGGCGTTTGTGGACGGAATTGGCTGAAATTTTCAGGAAAATGGCACATTTTGTTTCTGAGCAGCCCTTGAAAATTTGGGGGGGGTTCGTCAAGGGGGGGCCGAGAAAAAAGGGGGGTCCCAAAACGTGTTTTTAACATTGAGTTTTCCATAGGGCGGTTGGCCTCACTTTTAGCCCGAACGGCTGAATGGATTTGCACGAAACTTGGCAAAATTGTAGGGACTGGTAGCCCGATGTGCCTTTTGTAGGTCTCAATATATGTGCTCCAGTGGATTTTGAGAAATTAACGTTTAAAAAAAGATATATATCTGTAACAGCGGACCGGGCAGCGCTCTGGTTCGCGGACTTTTCGCGCAACGGAGCTTTGTGAAGCGAAGCTGATTGGTTCTCCGGCGTCTGTCAACATTCCAAACAGTCCGTAGCGGCCGCCATCTTGTCTCTCGGTAGGATCGAGAGACAAGAGGAGGTCAAAACAAAGGGGGAAATAACTATAAGGGGGCATAGTAGATCCTCGCTGACCCCCTAGGTTTGATGTGGAGGTTTTAAAAGGGCCCCGCGGGGCAAAAAAAAATAATAATAATAATAATCGAACGGCTGAATGGATTTGCACGAAACTTGGCAAAATTGTAGGGACTGGTAGCCCGATGTGCCTTTGCTAGGTCTCAATATATGTGCTTCAGTGGATTTTGAGAAATTAACGTTCAAAAAAAGATATATATCTGTAACAGCGCACCGCTTCGCGTACTTTTCGCGTTACGGAGCTTTGCGAAGCGAAGCTGATTGGCTCTCCGGTGTCTGTAAACATTCCAAACAGTACGTAGCGGCCGCCATCTTGTCTCTCGGTAGGATCGAGAGACAAGAGGAGGCCAAAGCGAAGGGGTAAATGACCATAAGGGGGCATAGTAGATCCTCGCTGACCCCCTAGGTTTGATGTGGAGGTTTTAAAAGGGCCCCGCGGGGCAAAAAAAAAAAATAATAATAATAATCGAACGGCTGAATGGATTTGCACGAAACTTGGTAAAATATTAGGGACTGGTAGCCCGATGTGCCTTTGCTATGTCTCAATATATGTGCTTCAGTGCATTTTGAGAAATTAACGTTCAAAAACAAGATATATATCTGTAACAGCGCTCCGCTTCGCGGAGATAAAATTATATCTGTATTACCTAGCTGTTGCTAACACCAGTTAGCGACGGCTAGTAGGAGATAGCGACCATCTTGGGTCCCACTTTGCATGTGAGTGATATTTATCACTAATGACATGCAAAGTGGGCATGCCAAGATGTTAGCGACTGGAAACAGTCGCTAACATCGCTATCTCCTATTATCAACTTTTGGAAATATTCGAGATAAGCGCGAATATCTCCAAAAAGTAACAGCTGCCCTGAGCAGTTCTTAGCCATGTTATCCAATGGGAGGTGGATAACATGGCTAAGAGCATTAGCTCGGTAATGCATGAATATCGCGGAGTTTTCAGCGATATTAATGCATTGCGCTCGTTTTTTATCGTATTTGCGATAAACCTTGATAATAGCAAGGTTTATCTGCGATAATTTCTGACGGTAAAAAAATCTTTGCAATGCATCGTTAGGGATAAATATCGCTTAACTTTGGTAATATGCCCCAACGTCTGTTAACGTTCGATTCGAAGGAAATCAGGAATTGTTGAAAAACATTGTGTGCGCCATCTTGTCTTTTTTCAAATGCCACACTTTTGTCGTGCACGGCAGCCATTTTAGATGCCTTGACCAGACCCACTCTGTGCACGCTGTCGATCCTTAGCATGGCTCCCCACCCTCGCAAGCATCTCACCCAGGCAGTGGTCACCCCCGCTCTCTGTCTTATGCATGGGTAATAAACAACCCCCCATCTGCGCTGCTCTTCCCTGAGAATCACACCCTGTGCCCGCCCGACACCTCCCTTTCGCCCTATTCACTACCGCACCCTCTGACACTCCTTTTCCTCTGTGTCCGATTGTCCAGGCCGGTCCTAGGCTATCAGCTAGCCCTGCAGATGTAGTTTATGGCCACAGCTGTAAAGAATCACCCCTCTTCAAAGGAGTTATAGTAGATCAAGGCCCACACTCGATGAGATCCGTCACAGCAGAAGCGTTGCTATTATCTGAAAACCATCCTGTATTGTGATTGGGGAGGGGACCGAGCGTGAAGCGGAAGATTCCAGGGATGACTCTTTGTACATCAAAGTTTTTACAATTATGTGTCACATTAAAAATATATAGCACTCCGACAAAGTAGTAAGATTATAAAACTTTAATAATTTATAAATATATACAAGAAAACAAAAATAGTAATAACATATAAACATTTTTAGAGAAAAACAACGAAGTAGCGGTCGGCTGTGCGAATAGTCCCAACGCAGCACAACGTCCAGATTTCCAGCGTGGGGCGTCGCGGGGGGTGGGTCATCAGTAGCAAACTGTTGTGCGAATAGTTCCAAGGCAGCAGAACGCGCCGAAATCTAGATGACACGAAAGTGATGTCTAGTAAGTTGCCACCCAGCAAATAACGGCGTGGGGCGTCGCGGGGGGTGGGTCATCAGTAGCAAACTGTTGTGCGAATAGTTCCAAGGCAGCAGAACGATGGCACCAAGGTGATGTCCAGTAAGTTGCCGCACTGGTTTTGGTATCCTACAATGCTGCTCCGAATAACGGCGTGGAGCGCCCCGGGGGAGGCGGCGTGAACGGGCCTCTCCAGGTGGAGTCTCATCTGTTTTAGTGGGGCGCCCCTTTACCGTTTCAGTTGCCATTCCGTCCGCTTTTGGTCCACTGTGTCAAAATCCGCCATTCAGCTGAGTTGCACCCACTCTTGCGGTGCAGCGATAGGCGGCTGCCACAGGACTCTCAAAATGGCGGCAGGCTCTTTCCTTTTTGGGCGTGGTCCACTGAAATGGCCCTGGGACACCTTGGAAATCGGACGCTTGTCTGCTAGGTCTTGGACCCCATTCTCGAAAGCGTCCCCTCCGCCTTGAGAATTCATCAAAAGTTTTGGGGGCCCCGACTCCTGCAGGCTTCTGGTGGGGAGCGGCTGCCATGATTGCTCGCGGAATGACCACGACGGAGCTACGAGATGGTGGTGCTCTCATGCTGACGCCAGTTTAGTCTGAAACATCCAGAAACAAGGTGGGGCTTTCATCGTTTGGGGGGAAAAAAAAGTTTTCATCCAATGAAAAGTGTTGTTTTTAGGTCATATGATCAAGCCTTCCATCATTCGGAAACCAAAAGTAAAATGAACCAATGAAAAGTTTTATAAACAAGTCACATGACCTGTTATGCGGCATAGGGTATAAAATGCGGAGAAAATACGTTGGCACGTGAGGCGGCGTCAGTAGCGGACCGATGTGCGAATAGGCCGAAGGCAATACAACGCGCCAAGATCCGGATGGCACCGAGGTGGTGTCATAGTTGAGAGTTCTGAGCAGCGGTTGTAACACTGTCTGAAGCTTATTTGCAGCTGCTGCAGCTTCACTACGCGCCAAGATCCGGATGGCACCGAGGTGGTGTGTAGCAAGTTGCCGCACTGGTGTGGCCATCCTACAATGCTGAAAGTCGGCGTGGGGCGCCCCGTTGGCCTGTGAGTTTGCGTCAGTAGCGGACCGATGTGCGAATAGGCCGAAGGCAGCACAACGCGCCAAGATCCGGATGGCACCGAGGTGGTGTCTAGCAAGTTGGTGTGGTCATCCTACAATGCTGAAACTCGGCGTGGGTCGCCCCATTAGCCTGTGAGATGGCGTCAGTAGCGGACCGATGTGCGAATAGGCCGAAGGCAGCACAACGCGCCAAGATCCGGATGTCACCGTGGTGGTTTCATAGTTGAGAGGCACTTCATCTGCAGTGGGGCGCCGAGATCCGGATGGCACCGAGGTGATGTCTAGCAAGTTGCTGTACTGGTGTGGTCATCCTACAATGCTGAAACTCGGCGTGGGTCGCCCCATTAGCCTGTGAGATGGCGTCAGTAGCGGACCGATGTGCGAATAGGCCGAAGGCAGCACAACGCGCCAAGATCCGGATGTCACCGTGGTGGTTTCATAGTTGAGAGGCACTTCATCTGCAGTGGGGCGCCGAGATCCGGATGGCACCGAGGTGATGTCTAGCAAGTTGCTGTACTGGTGTGGTCATCCTACAATGCTGAAACTCGGCGTGGGTCGCCCCATTAGCCTGTGAGATGGCGTCAGTAGCGGACCGATGTGCGAATAGGCCGAAGGCAGCACAACGCGCCAAGATCCGGATGTCACCGTGGTGGTTTCATAGTTGAGAGGCACTTCATCTGCAGTGGGGCGCCGAGATCCGGATGGCACCGAGGTGATGTCTAGCAAGTTGCTGTACTTGTGTGGTCATCCTACAATGCTGAAACTCGGCGTGGGTCGCCCCATTAGCCTGTGAGATGGCTGTTCTTTGGATTTGGGCCTGGTCCACCAAAATGGCCCTGGGACACCTTAGAACTCGGACGCTCGATTTTTTTTTCCTTTCCTGTACATGCAAAAAAAGGTAAATGCCCGGTACGTTACACGCTTCATCTGCCACGATGAACTCTCCAGAGGAACCGAAAAAAAATATAGTTGTGGTAACTATACCATGCATCGTCATATGGAGAGGTGGCACCAATTAATTATAGTGCTGCATAAAAGAGAGATTTGGAGGAGAACCCCTGACCTGCTAGTACATTCATCAAAGAAGTGGCACTGAGAGCTTCAGAGGCAAGGGAAACGGTCCCAAATATTTAGAAGAACTTTGGAAAGATTAAAATGACATGTTTAGATTGTGGCAAATTAATTTCATGTGGACAGATGAGTGTTACTCTAATAAATACAGCATATGAACATCATCATAGTCGATGGTTGGTAGAGACATTTTGACTATATCCTGGACCTGCCCGTCCTCGCCCAAAATGGCGCCGGAATAAATGGGACTCGTAACTCCTTGTTGTGTACTGGTTGCAGAACCTTGAAATCACGAGATACGTATGCAGTTTTGAAGCACATGGCGGGCGGGGACGAGAATTGATTGAATATTTCGACATCCCTATTGATATTAAGTTCTGATGCGTTATTGATTACTGTACTGTTGAAAGTTCGAATTAACGTCACCCATGGTACTTGCCCGCAAATGTATATCTAGATAATTTTATTGTAACTGGCCCTGTCGTATTTTAATTATAAAATGTACGTCCACCGATTCCGTAACTGTTAAACACCTTAGTTCTTGCAACCTAATGGCCCGCCCGTTACGTTCCTCTACAGTGTAAATGTCTATTCATCATATACGATTACAGTTTGCTCTGTGGCAGGCCCACGTGGTTATAGGCTCGTATTTGTATAATGAAATTTTCACAATAAAGGTTTTTAAAAGAAAACATGGTAGTAGTATATACATTGGTAAAGTTTTTAATAATAGTGACTGTTTTAGAATCATTAAAAGGCAAGTGAAATAAAGCAGACCAATTACATGAAGGGTAAAAGGTATAATACGAAGGAACGCAGTAAAGATAAATGGTCAAGGGCTGTTGTGTTTTCTATTCCTGCAACATAAAGTGATCGATAAGAATCTCATATTCAGGCGTATCGGCGACTAAGACAGCAGGTCGACCCTCTTTTGCTCAACGGCTCCGTCATGGGACGAAGAAACGCTCTTTTTCTCGAAAAAAGAATATATTTGACTTGCAGGACAGTTGTAAAATTTCCGGGAAAGTACATTAGCCTGGAACATTATAACATATATTTAAGAAAAAATAATGTTCGGAAGTAATGAAAAGCGTAATTTTTAGGTCATATGACCAAGCCTTTCATCATTACAATAAGAAAAGTAAAATGAACCAATGAAAAGTTTTATTAACAAGTCACATGACTTGTTATGCTTACGTTACGCGCTGCGCGCCCCGGATGACTTCCGGATGCGCTAATGCGGCGCGTCATATGACGCATTACGCGACAACGCAGGTACAGAATATAGTCAAAATGTCTCCACCAACCAGCGGTCGGAACACAACCCCTTTCAGCAGGCTAAATAGTTCTGTTAAATTACAACAGAAGGGACAGGCAACAAGAACCATCAGTCAAAGAGGGGAGAGCTAGTTCTTCTCTACCGGGTTACATTGGGGCGCTACCGGAACTGATCGAATTGGTAGTCTACAGTGTTTCTGGATGTTTCAGACTGAAGCTGGGGTTAGCATGAGAGCAGCACCATTTCGTAGCTCCGTCGTGGTCATTCCGCAACCAATCATGGCAGCCGTTCTTTATCGTTATTTTGGGCGGGGTGGGTGGCGGAGCCGAGCTGTTTTGCAGCCATCATTGTGTGGAGTTCAGTTCATCTCACTAGTTTTGTATTTGTCATGAGGGGTTGTTCCTAATGTTTCTATTTTAGCGAGGTCAAAAAGAGATCCCATTAGTGGCCTACTGATTTTGCTCGATTCCTTTTCTTTTTTTTTTACACGATTTTTCGTTATCTGCAAAGACTAAACAGAGTATTGCGACTCTGTGTTTGTTTGTAAATAGAGAATGAACCAAAGAGAACTAATTCTAAAACAGTAAATACTTGGATAACAATCAATCAAATGGAGAGAGAAGCAGGCACGACGGATTACAATGGGGGCAAAGACCTGCGTTAACTACCTTTCACTATCTGCAAAGAGAGAGTACTCCTAATAGAAATGAGGGGGGGGGGGGGGGGGCACCATTCAAAGCAGATCAGTGTGCATAAACACGAAAATGTTTTCACTTACCACGTACTTGACATTCGACAGCTTATGATATTTGCTATTAAAAAACCATTGAAATTCACTGAAAAAACCATAGGTTATAGACCATATATAGTTAGGAATTAGCATTTACAAAACCTTGAAAATTCACTGAAAAAACCATAGGTTATAGACCATATATAGTTAGGAATTAGCATTTAAAAAACCTTATTTTACTCACACAAAACCATTGAAATTCCATATATAGTTAGTTGCACTAACTATATATCGCGCACCTGCAATCCACTGCTGATCATGTCACATATTACATCATTCATGACATGGTCAGTGACATCACTGATGACATCACTGATGACATCTCAAATGACATCACTGATGACATCACTGATGACATCTCAAATGACATCACTGATGAGATCACTGATGACATCTCATTTGACATCAATGACCACATCACTGATGATATCATTCATGTGACAATACAATGCATCTCCTCACATTTTAATATAACCTCTGTTTCACCCAGTGTTAAATACAGAGTATAATTTTTGAAACCATTGACACACCAATACTAGTTACTACATACGTACTCACTGATTCCTACGTCTACACACACATTCACTCATTCACCCATACAATCATTCATACATACAATCACTCATCTTTACAACACTATCATATGCACTCATACACCTATACAGACACTCACACTCTGCCACTCATCCATGGAGTTACTCACACACCTAGTCAGTCCTGTAAAGAATCAATCACACTTCCATTTTTTTTGTCTATACAGTTAAACATAGAGCACCTTACATTTTCAAACATATACTAACACATACTTACTTTCTTATACAATCATTGATACAAGTACACATTGATCTGCACAGAGTCACACACCTCCCAGCCAGCCACACACACACACTCAGTCTCCCATACAAATACTTAGACAATCAATCAATAACCCATATAGTTAATCATATAGCTACTGATCAACACATGCAGCAGTTTACAGAACAACAGACATAATGATGCACAAATTAAGACAGTTTAGTCACTAACCCATGCACTCAGTGAGACACATTTAATCACTCACTCATACATTCAGTCATGCACCTACTAAATCCTTCGTCCAGACACTTATACATCTACTCATTCTTCAATATGTAAAACATATTTAAACTTTACAGAAACACACAGTCACTGGATGATGTCATCAGTGATCTCATCAGTGATGTCATTTGAGATGTCATCAGTGATGTCATCAGTGATGTCATTTGAGATGTCATCAGTGATGTCATCAGTGATGTCACTGACCATGTCATGAATGATGTAATATGTGACATGATCAGCAGTGGATTGCAGGTGCGCGATATATAGTTAGTGCAACTAACTATGGGGCTCATTAGGATGGCGGACGGAAGAGCCACCGCGGCCCTGTAGTAGGCGGAAAAAGCCTTTTCCGTGTCCGCCTGCCGCGGATACTCCGTCCGCCATATCAGGATAGGAAAACGTGTCAAATTCCCGTCCGCGACAAGAAAGCACGCTCCGCCGCCGAACTACACACGAGAGCGTGGCGGACGGAACACATCCGGAGGCCACGCCGTACGGACTGACGTCGAAGACCGTCCTCCAAATCAAGATGGCGGAAAATACACATAAAACCGCAGCGGAAAAACAACCTGTCTGAACACGGCGGAATCCCCACTGCGAAGACAGGTGACATAGCAGAGATACCCACCGCAAGCTGACCAACACCATGGACCCAGCGCTACACGCTTTCCCGATGCTCTTCGCGATCCACCACGTCCTAGTCATGGCCCACCACGGACGACGACGCAGGTAAGGCACAAACCATTGGCTGTCTGCAGGGGAATACCAGTAAGGGACGTGACGTAGGGAGGGGGAGTGTCATGTTACCGAAACCACTGATGAGAAGCATATACAAATACACATTAGTAGTACGCAAGCAGGAATGACAACGACAGACCACGAGACCTGATAGACTACCTTTATTGTACAAAATAGGGGTAAAATCACAGTGTATGCGTGAGCATGGGCAAAGTGGGCACCACAGCAGCTACATCATTGGCAGTCAACGAGAGGGCAGAATGCAGTATCAGAGCATCAACAGGGCATTGTGCAGTACAGAGCAGGTACATCATTGCCAGTCAACGAGAGGGCAGAATGCAGTATCAGAGCATCAACAGGGCATTGTGCAGTACAGAGCAGCTACATCAGAGGCAGTCAACGAGAGGGCAGAATGCAGTATCAGAGCATCAACAGGGCATTGTGCAGTACAGAGCAGGTACATCATTGCCAGTCAACGAGAGGGCAGAATGCAGTATCAGAGCATCAACAGGGCATTGTGCAGTACAGAGCAGCTACATCAGAGGCAGTCAACGAGAGGGCAGAATGCAGTATCAGAGCATCAACAGGGCATTGTGCAGTACAGAGCAGCTACATCAGAGGCAGTCAACGAGAGGGCAGAATGCAGTATCAGAGCATCAACAGGGCATTGTGCAGTACAGAGCAGGTACATCATTGCCAGTCAACGAGAGGGCAGAATGCAGTATCAGAGCATCAACAGGGCATTGTGCAGTACAGAGCAGCTACATCAGAGGCAGTCAACGAGAGGGCAGAATGCAGTATCAGAGCATCAACAGGGCAATGTGCAGTACAGAACAGGTCCATCATTGGCAGCACATGAGAGGGGCTAAGTGCATCAACAGTCCATTGCACAGAACAGGTCCATCAGAGGCAGCACATGAGAGGGGCTAAGTGCATCAACAGTCCATTGCACAGAACAGGTCCATCAGAGGCAGCACATGAGAGGGGCTAAGTGCATCAACAGTCCATTGCACAGAACAGGTCCATCAGAGGCAGCACATGAGAGGGGCTAAGTGCATCAACAGTCCATTGCACAGAACAGGTCCAGAGGCAGCACATGAGAGGGGCTAAGTGCATCAACAGTCCATTGCACAGAACAGGTCCATCAGAGGCAGCACATGAGAGGGGCTAAGTGCATCAACAGTCCATTGCACAGAACAGGTCCAGAGGCAGCACATGAGAGGGGCTAAGTGCATCAACAGTCCATTGCACAGAACAGGTCCATCACAGGCAGCACATGAGAGGGGCTAAGTGCATCAACAGTCCATTGCACAGAACAGGTCCATCATTGGCAGCACATGAGAGGGGCAGAATGCAGTATCAGAGCATCAACAGGGCAATGTGCAGTACAGAACAGGTACATCAGAGGCAGTAAACGAGAGGGCAGAATGCAGTATCAGAGCATCAACAGGGCAATGTGCAGTACAGAACAGGTACATCAGAGGCAGTAAACGAGAGGGCAGAATGCAGTATCAGAGCATCAACAGGGCAATGTGCAGTACAGAACAGGTACATCAGAGGCAGTAAACGAGAGGGCAGAATGCAGTATCAGAGCATCAACAGGGCAATGTGCAGTACAGAACAGGTACATCAGAGGCAGTAAACGAGAGGGCAGAATGCAGTATCAGAGCATCAACAGGGCAATGTGCAGTACAGAACAGGTACATCAGAGGCAGCACAACTACGTGTCCCTACCAAACCGTCACAGGGACCACAAGAGTGCCACGCAGTTCTCAATGGACACACCATGTGAACTAACATTTGAGTGAAGTGTACAGCACCTCACATCACAGAATCAGGGGGACTGCGTGAACTACCTGACTCGGACACACTGGCAGCACCAGCAACAGGAGTGTGAGACACAGACACAGCCCGAGTGACACACACATGGGCCACGGACCCAGACACACTGGCAGCACCAGCAACAGGAGTGTGAGATACAGCCACAGCCCGAGTGACACACACATGGGCCACGGACCCAGACACACTGGCAGCACCAGCAACAGGAGTGTGAGACACAGCCACAGCCCGAGTGACACACACATGGGCCACGGACCCAGACACACTGGCAGCACCAGCAACAGGAGTGTGAGACACAGCCACAGCCCGAGTGACACACACATGGGCCACGGACCCAGACACACTGGCAGCACCAGCAACAGGAGTGTGAGACACAGCCACAGATGTAGTCACTGACACGTGAGCCACTGACCCAGAAAGACTGCCAGCACCAGAAACAGGAGTGTGCAACACAGCCACAGATCTCCTAACTGACACGTGAGCCATAGACCCACATACCCTGCCAGGATCTGCAACAGGAGAGGGCACAACTGACACTGTGCCACCATCTGATACACGAGAGTCAACTGCACCAGCGCCACTGGGACAACTGAAATGATGAGCCACAGGGCTGTATGGGCCAGGAGGCAGGGTGGGCCTGGGAGCTGGGGATAGCTCACCTAGAGCCAAATCGGGGTTGGCAGGTGTCAATGGTGTGTGTCTGCGTTTCTTAGGGTGGTGTGAGTGCACCCTGGACAGGACAGGACTGCCAAGTGGTGGGGACTCCAAAGAATCACCACCCAGCATAGGTGGAGCAACTGCTGCGGGGGATCTGGTTTCGGGGGACGTGCTGGAGCCTGCTTGTCGTTTGCTCTGTGCCTGCCGCCTGGACTCGGAATGATGTGTAATGGGGGATGCAACAACAGGGGACACCCTCCTCTGCTTCTGACTGGCCTGGATGGGAGTGGAGGTATGGGGGGACTCCGCCGCGGAGACATCAGTGTTGCGTTCAGTAGAAAACATCAGCCTCAGTGCAGCCAGGGGTGAAGTATGCCTGTCCTTGATAGCGCCATTGTCCATGCCAGATGCCTTGTCCGTAGGATGTGCCTTATCCTTAGGTGGAGTGTTGTCTCTGGATGTAGCCTGTGCCCTGCTCGCCGCCCTGTTCCTGCCAGCAGACTTGTCGTCTGTGGTGCACCTGTCTCCAGCAGACACCTGCTGTCTGTGTGTGTCCCTGTCCTTGGGAGAGTCCCTTACCTCTGCTGTGGGCCTGCTCTTGGGAGTCTCCCTGCTCTTAGTAGGTGCCTTAGTCTTCTCACTGTCCTTGGGAGTGTCCCTTACCTCTGCTGTGGGCCTGCTCTTGGGAGTCTCCCTGCTCTTAGTAGGTGCCTTAGTCTTCTCACTGTCCTTGGGAGTGTCCCTTACCTCTGCTGTGGGCCTGCTCTTGGGAGTCTCCCTGCTCTTAGTAGGTGCCTTAGTCTTCTCACTGTCCTTGGGAGTGTCCCTTACCTCTGCTGTGGGCCTGCTCTTGGGAGTCTCCCTGCTCTTAGTAGGTGCCTTAGTCTTCTCACTGTCCTTGGGAGTCTCCCTTACCTCTGCTGTGGGCCTGCTCTTGGGAGTCTCCCTGCTCTTAGTAGGTGCCTTAGTCTTCTCACTGTCCTTGGGAGTCTCCCTTACCTCTGCTGTGGGCCTGCTCTTGGGAGTCTCCCTGCTCTTAGTAGGTGCCTTAGTCTTCTCACTGTCCTTGGGAGTCTCCCTTACCTCTGCTGTGGGCCTGCTCTTGGGAGTCTCCCTGCTCTTAGTAGGTGCCTTAGTCTTCTCACTGTCCTTGGGAGTCTCCCTTACCTCTGCTGTGGGCCTGCTCTTGGGAGTCTCCCTGCTCTTAGTAGGTGCCTTTGTCTTCTGACTGGCCTTGTCCAAGGAACAGTCCATGGACATGTGACTATCCCTTGCCTTGGGAGTACCTTTCGTGTTGAATGGCTGTGTAGCTCCGGAAGGCATGTCCCCCAACAACACTTGTGGATCCTGTGTGTGTACTCCAGTGCATCTGACGTCGTCTACGTGAACAGATTTAGCTGATCTAGGGGATGGGGTCTGTGCCCTGCGTGCCCTGACGTGCTGTCTGACGCTGCTTCTAGTGCAATAAGCTGTATTTGAGTCCTGCTCAGAATAATCACTACCCCCTGAGACATCCAGCGGTGTAGATGGTGAAACAGAAGTAGCACCCTGTTCGTTCGACTGTACTATTGCAGACGACACACTGCTTGCCAATGACTGCACTGTCCTGTGTAGACCTGCAAGATCGCCATGCATCCCTTCCATGAATGCCACCACCTGCCCCAACTTCCTATCATGGTCCTGGAAAGCATTTGTCATATTGGTCTGCCCCACACACAGCTGTCTGAGCAGATCAACGGCCTCAGCACACAGTGCATTTTGGCTCACCGTGGCAGGGGCAGCGGTGCCTGCACCGAACGCCACTCTGCTCCCCCTACTCCTCCGGCCACGAACAGTACATGGTGCAGTTGGCGGAAGTGTGGGCCCTGTGTGCTGTCTTACGACAGAAGGTGGTGAGTGCCCACTCCCAGTCTGTGACAACAGTGCAGGCTCACCCAGAGTGTCCGACGAGGAGGACGATGGCGTCTCCACATGCGAGTCCTCAGGGACGGTCCTGTCCCCCTCTCCGGCGCTGGCCTCCTCCGTGTCAGTCTGCGTGTGTGCGAAGTCTGAGCCGGACTCATTTCCTCGGCTACTCTCCACCGTCTGTGGCTGAGTGTCCTCTGTCAAAGCTGAAATGCACAGAAAAGATGTGTGAGTCATGGGCACACTCACGTACAGAAGGAACAGGATAGCCAAATCACATAGCAGACAAAGGTTTAGGAGCCCTCATCCTGCACATGGCCCACCCCTACCAGTCATCCTCACATTTTCGGCCATGGGGCCATGGACCACTAGGGGATGTGCTTTTACACTCAACTACTAAGCAAGTGGCGTGTCAACATGGCGGACCTGGATGTCAAATGAGTACCACCCAATGGGACCAAAAAGGCATCACAGGCATACATACGCAACACGGAACTCAATAGTGTGTCTGTGCACCAATACATGCATAGCACTCACAGGTTTCCTACACAGACAGTATGCTCACCGCTAGTTTGCTGTCGATCGGCACTCAGACGTTCGGCCAGTTCAGGATGCGTCACTGCAATGATACGGTGCATGAGAGGGGTCATGGAGCGTCGGGCCAGACGGGGCGTCCTTGGAATCAGGCCCAGTGTTACTTCCGCTACATTCTTGCTCAGCCTGGAAATGTCGTCCCAGCGTTTGTGGCAGTGTGTATGTCGTCTGTTGCACACCCCCAATGCCCGTACTTCCCTTGCTATGCTCCTCCACAGGTCCTTGCGAAGGTGCAGCTTGACCTACCATGATGGGAGACAAAAGGGTGTAAGTCAGTGGACAGGTGGCCTGTCACACACATAGGGGCAAGACGTTACTGTCAGCAGCCATGCACAATCAGGAACATATGTCTAGCCCACACTACACAGCTAAGATAGAAATAGGCCTGATCATTTGGCCCCCTCATGCACACCAACATGTCCCACACTGCACTTACCACCCGTCCCGGTGCGCCGTAGAGGCGTCCATAGTTGCGGAGTACACCGTCCACGAGGACATCAAGCTCCGCGGCGGTGAAGGGTCGAGACCGGATCTCTTTGCCTGACGACATGGCAAGATCACGGAGTATGGCACTAGAGCAGCAGTCGGTGGTCAGCTCAGCAGCAGCAGCAGGTCGAGGTGATGGTCACAGGCAGCAGTCGGTGGTCAGCTCAGCAGCAGCAGCAGGTCGAGGTGATGGTCACAGGCAGCAGTCGGTGGTCAGCTCAGCAGCAGCAGCAGGTCGAGGTGATGGTCACAGGCAGCAATGGTCCCCAGGGTAGGAAGTTTCATTTTGGCCAACACACATATATAGGGCCCTCAGCACGTGTCAGTGGCATACGTCGCCAGCAATTGGTCAGCCCTGGAAGCGTGATCGTGAAATGGCCCAATGACTGGCCCTGTTGTTGCGGTGCACAGCTTCCTCTACTTGCGATTGGCCGTATGCGGCCAGCGTCCCTCTTCCCATTGGCTGCATGTGCAGGGACCGTCACGGGCACACATCGGCAACCGCACGTGCAAGCCTCACGGAAGGAAGCTTCAGTTGCAACAATGTTGTATCACTGGCGCCTCCATGGCGGTGCACGTACACAGCGGGGGAGGTGCAGGCCTATACACCCTGTAGATGTACTCAATGGACATGCCAGTTCATGACCCCCCTTACAGTCACCTTGCATCATCCACCGTACACCGGCCGGAGCGGCCGGCCCATGAACAACCGCCGTGCCAGGCCCTGCCCAGGACCGCCGTGCCGGCCATGGCAACAACCGCCATTGCACGGCCCTTCCACTACCGCCGTGCCAGGCCCTGCCCAGGACCGCCGTGCCGGCCATGGCAACAACCGCCATTGCACGGCCCTTCCACTACCGCCGTTCCCTGGCGGTCCGTGCAATGGCGGTTGTTGCCATGGCCGGCACGGCGGTCCTGGGCAGGGCCTGGCACGGCGGTTGTTCATGGGCCGGCCGCTCCGGCCGGTGTACGGTGGATTATGCAAGGTGACTGTAAGGGGGGTCATGAACTGGCATGTCCATTGAGTACATCTACAGGGTGTATAGGCCTGCACCTCCCCCGCTGTGTACGTGCACCGCCATGGAGGCGCCAGTGATACAACATTGTTGCAAATCGACCATCCGTCCCGGAACCTTACACATGCACTTGCCGGTGTGTGGGCGTGACGGTCTGTGCACGTGCAGACAGTGTGAATGTCGAAGGCGGCCCGCGTATGCCCAGACGTAAACAGCGGATGCAGTGCACCGCCATGGCGTGATCAATGTTAGCATCTTAGCCGATGATGCACCTTGTACCATTGTCTGCAGCTGCCTGCTCACGGTTGTGTGCGTGATTGCGTGGCTACACATGTCATGCTCCATCCCATGTGTGTCCATACCATGGCCATCGGTGAGCCACAAGTGTCCATCACGTGTGCATGTCCACATCGGGTAGTACCCTACACAATTCAGTCGTACCTCACATGTACACAGTAGATCCCGTATGAATGGGCACCTGTGAATCAGTTGTCAGTGAGTGGTATGTGTCAGATGATGACTATGGTGGGGGTCCTGTTGTGTACTGTACATGTGTGTTGCCTATTGTGTCCCCATGCATGTGATGTCCGTATGCCCACCATTCCTGGTGTTGCCATTGGGGCATCATGATATGGGGGGGTGGGGGGGTGTTTAATTTAGTATGTGTGCATGTACTTGCATGTGTGCATGTGATGTTGGGCCTACACATGTGGGTCATGTCACATGTCTGGTTGGCAGTGATGTTGAGGTGAGACACTGTGCATTGCACATGTTGCTAAACATCATGTTGCTAGTGGATGCACATTGTAGCTACGTCGGTCCATGTTGTCCTGACAATCAGAGGAGTCACACATATGACAAGCATACACTGGATACTACATGTTGGTAGAGGGCGTTGACATGTGATTGAGGTGCACACACGTGCGTTGTATGTTAATTGACTTCCATTCCATCTACTCCCACACAGGAGGGCTCCAAATGTCCTTCGCCCATACACTGTGCTGGAGGATATGGTGGACGAGGAGGTGATCCGGAAATTCAGGCTGGATCGCCGTCGATTGTTGCAACTTGTGACCCTATTGTCTCCTCACCTGCAGCCGCGAAGAACCTATCCAGGTTCCATGACACCCACGCAAAAGGTGATGGCGGCACTCCATTTCTTCGCAACAGGCACATTCCAGTACACAGTTGGAGATGCCGGGGGAATGTCACAGGCCATGTTCAGCACGGTACTCCGGGATGTACTGACAGCCATGATGCTGTACAAGCATGACTATATACATTTCCCTCAGGCGGCGGACTTGCCAGCGGTCAAAGCTGGCTTCTATGCCCTGGGTCGTATACCACACGTTGTGGGTTCCATTGATGGCACGCATATCGCGATCATTGCACCACGGGCACGTGAGCAGGTGTATAGGAATCGGAAACACTTCCATTCCCTGAACGTGCAGGTGGTGTGCCAGGCCGACAACATCATCTCACATGTGTGTGCAAGATTCCCTGGCTCTGCACATGACGCCCACATCATGCGGAGCAGCATGGTCCCCCAACTGATGGCTAATCTTCGTCCAGCACAAGCGTGGCTTGTTGGTGAGTATGCTGTGGTGACAGGAGTGATATCTGTGTGGCATGGTGTGCCCCACAATGCAGGTTGTGATGTTTCTCTCTCTCTCTCTTCCACCAACACAGGCGACTCGGCTTACCCAAACAGGCCTTGGCTGCTCAGTCCCTTACGCAATCCCACTACACCAGGAGAAATGAGATACAATGATGCCCATGGTAGGACACGTCGAGTGGTAGAACGGACATTTGGCCTGCTCAAGTCAAGGTTTCGGTGCCTGGATAAGACTGGAGGGGCCCTGCCTTACTCACCAGGCAAAGTATGCAAGATCGTGATAGCGTGCTGCATGCTTCACAACCTGGCTGTGCGCTATAACATTGAACTGCTCTTGGACCCTGATGAACTGCAAGTTCCTCGCCCTCCCGACCCAGCCATGTCAACTGATGAGGATAGTGGTGAGGAGGAAGGTGTGGACCAGAGGCGCCAGATCATTGATCGCTACTTCCCTTGATTGTGAGTGTGCTCCTCTTGTGCTGCTTGGGTATGCCCTGTGAATGTGTGCTGGTGTTGTGGCATAGTGGTGTGCTTCATCTCTGTGTTCTGCTATGTGATGCATGCATGTGTGTGTGTGTGCTAAATTGTGGCCAATGCACGTCTCCATGATGTGTGTCGTCTCATCCATTACTGTTGTGATGCGTGTGGGTAGTTAAATGTTGCACTGCAGTGTGTTCTGATGTGTGTGATCTTGTTTCCTGACGTGTCTTTGCGGGTTCCATTTTCCCTAGGTCACTCCCGCAGCGCCATGATTCTGTACCAGTTGGATACCTGTACCTAGTAACATCTGTTTCTGATGCATTCATGTGAATAAACATGGAGACAACACATGATTGAGTGAGTAAGTGGCTTTTATTTACAAAATGTGCATGGGTGTAGGTGCATATTTACAAATGAGTGAAGGGGTGGGGGAGTGAGAGTTGAAGGTTATGGCAGATGAAATGTCCGTGCGGACACCACATAGGGTGGTGTCTGCCTAGTACAGCAGGCCTGTGGCAGGTGGGACCGGATAGTTGGCAGGGTGAATGGCATGCGCAGGTACTGGGACAGTCATTTTCTGTTCCTCTTGGAGCGTGTGGCAGGTGCTTCCACACTGCTGTCGCCCACTTCCAGCCTCGGTCGGCCCCTCCGTCTTACTGCCGGTACGGTGTCAGCTGGTTGCGCAGGGGCATCGGGTACCACATCCGCCGCAGGTGGCGGTGGCGGTGGCGGTGGCGGTGGCGGTGTTTGTGGCCTGATTGTCCTGGTGAAGATGTCCACTAGTTGGCCAAGCCGCCTCTCAATGGCCCCCAACATTGCAGTGTTATCTACAAAGTCCTGGTGGGCCCGGTCTGCCTGTGCCTGACCACGTTGGTAGCTCACCTCCACCCTGCCCAGTGCCTCCAATGACTGTTGCACTGGATTGGGTGTGTTGGTATCCTCCCGTGTTCTTTGACGTATGCTCCTGCCTGCCGGATCTGGCCTTGCATCTCTGCCTTGCCTCACACTCTCCCTGCGTGGCTGGGATGGCGCTGGCACGGCGTTGGCCGTTGGGTTGGGCAGGGTGGCAGGAGTGGTGGTAGCAGTGGTGGTGGTGGTGGAGGTGGTGCTGGTGGTGGCTGTGCAGGTCACAGTGGCCGGTGTTGTCACAATGGCAGAGGCCGTAGTTGTTGGTGCAGGGGTGACCTGGGAGCCAGATGGCCCTGGCTGGCTGCTTGTGCCGGGATCATCCTCTGCCCCGGAGGTGGCTGGCCAATCGTCCCCTGAGACGTCTGTGATTGGCGAGTCTGGAGGGCGGGTGTTGCTTCCAGCTGTCAGATGAGGATGACCTACAAAACCAAAATGTGATGATGAGTAATGTGGACTTGACAGGTTGTTTTCACTTTTTTGGCCGATTCTGTCTGCACTGGTACTCACCCCACCCACCACCCACCACCACCGCCACCGCCATCCCTATGGACATGGGGGCCTGTTGGGAGTTGTAGTTCCATCCCCTCACACCCACCACCACCGCCACCGCCATCCCTATGGACATGGGGGCCTGTTGGGAGTTGTAGTTCCATCCCCTCACACCCACCACCACCCACCACCACCGCCACCGCCATCCCTATGGACATGGGGGCCTGTTGGGAGTTGTAGTTCCATCCCCTCACACCCACCACCACCCACCACCACCGCCACCGCCATCCCTATGGACATGGGGGCCTGTTGGGAGTTGTAGTTCCATCCCCTCACACCCACCACCACCGCCACCGCCATCCCTATGGACATGGGGGCCTGTTGGGAGTTGTAGTTCCATCCCCTCACACCCACCGCCACCCACCACCACCGCCACCGCCATCCCTATGGACATGGGGGCCTGTTGGGAGTTGTAGTTCCATCCCCTCACACCCACCGCCACCCACCACCACCGCCACCGCCATCCCTATGGACATGGGGGCCTGTTGGGAGTTGTAGTTCCATCCCCTCACACCCACCACCACCCACCACCACCGCCACCGCCATCCCTATGGACATGGGGGCCTGTTGGGAGTTGTAGTTCCATCCCCTCACACCCACCACCACCCACCACCACCGCCACCGCCATCCCTATGGACATGGGGGCCTGTTGGGAGTTGTAGTTCCATCCCCTCACACCCACCACCACCCACCACCACCGCCACCGCCATCCCTATGGACATGGGGGCCTGTTGGAGTGATTTCGACGTTGGTGAGTATGTGGACTGCATGCATGGGTTGGGGTCTGGGAGATGTGTCTTCACAGTTGTGTGAGGCACACCATGTAGTAGTGCTCGTGGTGCTTGGTTTGTACTTACCAGCCTCTTCTCCCTCAGGAAGTCCATCAAGGCTCTCAGGGTGGATGATGGTCATCACCTTCTCCTCCCACTCGGTGTAGGGTAAGGGCTCCGGAGGGGTTCCACCGCCTGTATGATTAGCCCGGAGATAGTTCTTGGCTCGTATGGCTTTGACTCGGGTCTTTAGATCGTGCCACCGCCTCTGGATGTCCTGCTTCGTCCTCGGGACGCTCCCGGAGGCATTCACCCTGGTGACTATCCGGTCCCACATGCTGTTTCTCCTGGCTATGCTGGTCTGCTGCACTAGGGCCCCGAATAAGTGGGGTTCCACACGGATGATCTCATCGACCATAACCTTCAACTCGGTGTCAGTGAATTTGGGGGTTTTTTTTGGTGCCATGGTGTGTGGTGCTCGGGGTGTGGGTTTGCGTGGATGGGGTGGTGCAGGTGTGTGGTGTGTAAGAATGGTGTGGTGGGTGTTTGTGTGGTGGGTGTGTTTGGGTGTGGGTTGTGTGAATGCTATTTCTCTTTGGGCTCAGTTCAGTGGTGTGTCCTGCTAGCAGCTATGCTGTGATGCAGAGGAGTTGTGGAGTGGCTGGGAGTTCTTTTATGGTGTGTGTCTAGACCGTGTCTGAATGGTTATTGGCAGTCAGGTGCTAGGTGGGAGTGTTGGCAGGTGTGGATTGTGTGGTGCTTGGCGGTGGATCATTGTGTGTTGTGATTGGTTTGGATATTTTCGGTGGGTGGACGTTTTTTTTCGTGTGTTTGGTGATAAACTTCCGTGCCAATGTATGGCATTGGTTTGACAGTAGGGATGTTGTTTGTGTTGTCGTTCCGCTGTGGTGCACGGATTCTCGGTGCATTGGTTCCGCTGCGGACGTGGATGGCGGTGACTACCGGGGTACTTGCGGAGTTATCCTAATTGCGGACACGGACATTGCGCAGGTATAGCGGGGGTGGTGGATGTATTCGCGGTCATGTGCGTACGCGGCGGTCGGTGTTTTTACTGTTCCGTCCGCCTGCCGCGGACTCAGGTGTACTCCGACCGCCGCGGACGGGGATTGGAGTGCTCCGTACGCCGCGGTCGGCGTTTTTTGTATGTTTTATCCTAATTGCTGTTGCGGATTTTCCGCGGACAGGTCCGGAGTAGCTTGCCACCTTCCGCGGCGGACGGTACACGTTTCCGTCCGCCATCCTAATCGACCCCTATATATGGAATTTCAATGGTTTTGTGTGAGTAAAATAAGGTTTTTTAAATGCTAATTCCTAACTATATATGGTCTATAACCTATGGTTTTTTCAGTGAATTTTCAAGGTTTTGTAAATGCTAATTCCTAACTATATATGGTCTATAACCTATGGTTTTTTCAGTGAATATATATATATATATATATAGCGAGAGAGAGAGAGAGAGAGAGCAAGATATAAATATATATATATATATATTTATTTAGATTGCAACAAAGGAAATCCGCTGGAACAGAGATCAGGCGAGCCAATGTACGGGTGTGTTAAATATTGTGGATGTAAGGAAATGCATCTTTTTGCATGATCATCCCCAAAGGATTTGACTGGTGCTACTGGTTTTTCAACTCTGAGCATGCACTGAGGCCAGCTACCCAGACCTCAGTGCCAGGATTCTTATCCTACAAAGTATATATCACTCACAAGGTGTGAACCAAAAAGACAAGTTTCAAAGAAGCCGCCTTTGAAGGGCAAATGGTGAATACACACAATAGGGCTGCTCTTTTGTTGAGGTAGACAGGTTGGAATTGGAGGCAGAGAGGGGAGGCCACTTGCCAAACTATGTTTTCTGTGGGCATCTAGCCCTCAGGTAGCCATTACTCTAAAGTGGGTTACCAAGCTCCACACATCAGTAGAGGGTTGCTGCCATCTTGAGAATGGGAAGAATAGTGCATTCCGGTATACCTAGATGCTACCTTTACTTTCTTTTAAGTCCCTAGTATACAGTACCACCAATGCCCAGGGCCTGTAAGTTAAAGTGTCACACCAAGGCTTCAACACTTATTGTGCCAACCTGGATGTGAGAACATGTCTCAGAGTATACCATTGCAGACTGGCAGAGCAGTTTTAAACTGCTATCTCGACTTTGCTATTTAGCCCAGTGGCAAAGCCTAAAACTCCCTGTTTAATATATATGTCACCCCTACAGCAGGGTAGGACATGTATTTTTATATCGATACCAAAGAGGATGATGGATGGAGCATTGGAGCAAATCAAACACTCACCCCCAGTCAACTGATCTGGGTTTAAGCCATCATCATTCTTTAGCTCACTTCACCACCCCAGTTCAGACATGGCCATAGGCAAATCAGTCTGACCCTGTGCCTCATGGGAACAGTCCAGCCCGAACTGCCAAGCCATGTCTTCCCTGGACCGGAAACAAGTATCCTGGAACCGGTTTCTGGCCAATAAGCCGTCATCTGCCAGGCGAGCTTGAAATCAGTGGCAAAGTACGCAAGGGACGCACGTCTGGGCATACCCTGCCAACTTAGGGCGAACAAAGCGATACCAAAGGGGATGATGGACAGGGCGTTGGCTTAAAGCGAATTTGTGCATAACACAACAGGCTACAATGATCTTGCACATGACTTCAGAGGAGTACATCAGCACACCCCCTGTAAGGTCAAAACATCTGAATTGCGACTTAAACAGACCAAAAGTATGCTCTATGATGGCTCAAGTTCGTATGTGTGCCCTATTGTACCTATGCCGAGGTACAGTGGTTGGATGTTTGTAATGTGTGAGGAGTTGAGGGGAGAGTGCATACCCAGCATCACCTGAGGAGGGAAGATAGGGCAAAAGGTTACAGTTCCCTCTTAAATTTAAACAGAACATGATCTATACTTTGGTATATGCAGTGTCTGTTGAGACCTTGAATGTGGCTTGCTCATTCCAATTGTAAAATGGTTGTTAATGTAAGGTGGCATTCATACATTTCATTTATACACATCCCTCATTTTTTGTGCTTGGTACTTACCCAGTAGCCCCATGTTGCAAAATTCTACCACAGCCATCTGCCGGGCAAGAGATGACATGTGGAATACAAAGTTGTCATGGGTACTGCCTTGAAACACAGCTTGCATATCAATGAATCTTCCACTGGCCTCAGAGACAGCCAGCACATTGATGAAATGCCATTAGTGTATGTTGCAGAATATGTGTGCAATGCGGTGGCGTGGCTGAAAGGCCACATGGGTACAATCAATTGCACCCAGCACACGTGGGAAGCTAAGTTGGCATACCCTTCCAACTTAAGGCGAACAAAGCGATACCAAAGGGGATGATGGACAGGGCGTTGGAGCAAATCAAACACTCACCCCCAGTCAACTGATCAGGGTTTAATCCATCATCATTCTTTAGCTCACTCGACCACCCCAGTTCAGACATGGCCATATGCAAATCAGTCTGACCCTGTGCCTCATGGGAACAGCCCAGCCCGAACTGCCACGCCATGTCTTCCCTGGACCGGAAACAAGCATCCTGGCACGGGTTTCTGGCTAATCAGCCATCATCAGCCAGGCAAGCTTGAATCCAGTGACAAAGTGAGCAAGGGAACCACGTCTGGGTATAACCTGCCAACTTAAGGTGAACACACATCAAGAGAGGGGTGATGCCATCTTGAGAATGGGGAGGATAGTGCATGCCGGTATAACTAGATGCCATGCATCACAGGAAGTCATCAACAGGTAGGGAGGGTCCTAGCAACCTATTGGCTATTAAACGCTACCTCCCTTGAACGCAGTTTCTGGGCATAAATAGGCCACCCCTGGCACACAGACCTCAGAACACATCTGGACTGGAGAGAGGACTGAAGAAAGACTGCCTTGCAGTTCCCTGGACCTGGGAAAGAGAGGCTGCACCGAGAGACTGGACTGCACCTGCTGATCCTTAGACTACCAAAGAGAAGACTGTGCCTGTGTTACTTGGTTTGTGGAAATGTCACTGCTGAGCCCCAGCAGATGAGGTGAACATCAAGAGTCAGGTGGCTGATTTCCTGTTAGAGCACCAGAACCACAAAAGCTGAAAAGGCTGTTTCATGTCAGTCAGTAGCTAAAATTGCCTGATCGCCACTAAATGAGAGTCATTGGAGTGCAGCATTTTGGTCACTCAAGCCAGCACTAGCCTTCACCAAAGGGATTCACTGGTCTCATTGTGAATGGAGTCCAGTAGTCAAGTAGCAACAGGACTTGCGCTGGACCAAAGTGGACTTTGAGGCACATTGACCCCTATGGCCAATGTTGCCCCCACTAGGACCATGGATAAAGGAGTAGCCCCAGGAATACCCCGTAGACCGCACAGTATCCAAACCATCCTACAGCATCTTCAGCATCCTGTTTCCCTTGCATCAGGACCACTCTATTGAAGGCTATGGCTGTTCGCCCATAGCACCTGGAACTGGACTTGAGACTGCTTTGGTGCCAAGGTAACTGTCCTACTACTCCTCATTTGCCCCCTTGACCTTCCCCCTGTCAGTCACGTTCACCCAAAGAGGGTTGGAGTTGCTAAATACAGCTCTTCAAAAGTGTTACAAAGTTTCCAAACTTTGCAGTTACCAGTGCTTGCTCATGTTTTCTATTGAAAAGCTGTGGTTTACGCTTTACTTACAAATCGTTATCTCCAGAATCCTCCAGTGAATGTTTTTCATTATGGTGTCTAAAAATTCACATACAAGTCAGTTTTTTTAAGCATTGGTGTTGGATTTTTTGATTGTTTTGTGACTTTCTGTGTTTGTTATTTAGGTTACTTCCAAATGACTTACACTTTTTACTTTATTAAACCTGATCTCTCAAAGACACATCATTAAGGGTGAGCTAAGTTTTAATAAACAACCTTGACTGGACCCAAGTTGGCTTTGTGAGTGTATTCCCTGGTGAGGTCCACAACCACACCATATAACACACCACAATTCCTCACAGTAGGCATGTGCTTTGTTTCATCAGATACAGCTTACAGCTTCCTCAGCTCCAGGATTTGGAGCTAAAAATATAAAGGTGAAGTCTGAGGGTAGTTAAAAGAGGTCCCAGAAGTCATCTGAAAGTGTTAAGTACTGCAGGCTATTACTAGAGTTCTCTCTAAAATCAGAAGTGTGTGATTTGAAATAGTTCACATGCTTACAACTTTGACAGACTAAGTTAAGGAATTTAAAAGCAGAACATTCATTTTGCTGAACTAAATCAAAATATTTCAAAGCACTTTGAAGGAAATGTCATGTTGCCAAATTGTCAGCATGTGAAATTGAATAATTTTCACTCTGCTGTTAGTATTTCTATGTGTTACCTAATGTTTGGCTCACCACAGCTAGGTGAAGAAAAGCACCAAGGGATGCTGTACTTTGGTAGCTTAAAAAAAACAGTGACATGCTGTTCCACTAATTATATCATTTTTCACTGTTGTGCATGTCGCTGGGATTTACATTTCAAGAACATATTGTAAGAACAAGAATCATTCCAGTAGAAAGAGGTGTTGTTGCTGTTTATCACACTGTTGTGTTTGTCACTTTTTTTCTAAACATTTGACTTTACTTTGGAAATTCTCCTGTTTGAATGCTGTCAACTCTTGCTCCACCATAGCACTAGCTTTGGAAGAGCTGATGCTATGCCATAAGCAGCTCTCTATGTAAATTTCCACATCTAGGAGTATTACTGGTTACTATAGCATTATGCTGATGTGGGGCTATTTGTATAACTACACAATACTCATGTGGCCCAATGAAGAATGTGGGGAACATGCTAATGGCAGAAGATCGCTGTCCCAAACTATCCAATAGCTCAACAGGTGTTGACCCAAAGCTCACTTTGTATTTGTGTGAGTTGAAGATATTGGCATAATTAAGAGGACAATCCCTCACTCTGAGTCCCTGCAGGTGCGTGTCGAAAATGACATCTAAAGTACATAACTGAGGACACTATTGACTCAGATGGTGAAAGTGTTTTTCGGCACTCTGACACAATTGGACAGATTTTAGCAACTCACGCTAAGTGACAGGAATTCTTCAGTTTCTCGTCATCCCCAGTTGTGTGATAAAGATGAACAAGATTGACGGCATTATACAATCAAATCTTAGAGAACTTTTACAAAATGTTATGATCCAAGATTGAAGGCATTATACAATCAAATCTTAGAGAACGTTTACACAATGTTATGATCCAAGAACAGAAGGATAGAGGCGTGAACAAGATATCCAAATATTACATTTGCAAACCTAAAACTGCAAGAAAATGACTTTCTGATAAATTCTGTACTTTTGCTGAAAATCATTGCCTATTCCTCACAGACAAAATATCAAATAGATAAAGTGAGACAAATAATGCACTTTTTCTTAGCAAGGAAGGGCAAAATGTGTTGTAAATAATATACGACTATTTTCCTTTTGAATACCAAGAGAAAAGTTAAAAAATTGGCCTTCATGTGTTTTTACACATATTGTGAAACCTGGAATAACATTGCTTTATCCTAAATTGAGATTACAGTACAAACTGTTCTTGCTGTTTCTCTATTAGATATTGCAGAGAAAGTGCGGCAATCTTTAGGAGCTATATATTTGGACAGTATATCAGAGCTTAATTTGAGCATTTTCCGAGAGCAAGAGCGGGAATAACACAAAAAGAGGAAAGAAGGAGGAAGAGAAAGACTGAAACCTCATTACAAAGGGAGAGAGCAGGAATCATCATGACTGAGATAAGGGCAGGGAGTGTCCGGCAGTGAATTAAAAAGGCATGAGATGGATTTAAGACTACACAACCGTAGTATTTGGTGTACAGCCTCCTGCTTCTGAGCAGAGCTTTACTGTGGTGGCCCTTATTTTATAAATTTTGAATTTGAATTTGAATTTAAAATTATTTATAGAGCGCGCTTTCACCAGCGGTTTCATGGCGCTGCAACAGACAAACCTCAAAGGGTGGAAAATGAGAGAGGGTAAATGAAATAAGAACAAAAGTAACAAGTGGTCTAATTAAAAGCTTTGGCAAATAGATAGGTCTTGAGCTTTTTTCGAAATTGAGGGTATAGGGGTGTGGACCTAAGCTCTAAAGGCAAGGAGTTCCATAGGATAGGTGCGAGGGTGGAAAACTTTGAGCCTCCCCATTTCTTCCTCCGGAAGCGGTAAACTGTCAGAAGGGCTTGCGAGGCTGAACGTAGTGCCCTAGTAGGAACGTAGGGGACTATCTCTGATGTAATGAAGGCCGGAGCCATGCCCAGTCGTGCTTGGCAGATGATAGATGCAAGCTTAAACTGGACACGTTCACGAACAGGAAGCCAGTGAAGGGATTTGAGAAGGGGTGTTACATGATGGAATTTTGGGAGATTGAATGCCAGCCGTGCCGCCTGGTTCTGTATCAACTGCAAACGCCTTAAGCTATATGCAGGTAAACCTGCATATAGGGCGTTGCCATAATCCAGGCAGGAAATAACCATTGCCAAGATGATCGTTTTCAGGGCATCAAAAGAAAAGAAACGGGATACCTTGCGTATGGTACGAAGTGACAGAAAGGAAGAGGACACCACAGCGCTAACCTCAGAATTGAGTTTAATGCCTAAAGTTTTGACTGAGGTAGAAGGGACGGGGGGAGGGCCAAGGGAAGGGGGCCAAAAAAGTGAGGACCAGGGACTGGATGAACCACCCGTCAACACCAGCTCGGTCTTGTCTTGTCCAGATTAAGTTTCAGATGATTGTGGCTCATCCAGTCCCGGATAAAAATCATAATAGACTGAAAGTTAAGGATGGAAGCAGGGGAAGAAGATAGATTGAACACAAGTTGGAGGTCGTCCGCATAGTTGTATACGTCGACCTCCATTTGCTGTAGTGCAAAAATTAAAGGGGAGATATAGAGATTAAACAAAAGGGGTGAGAGGGAGGAACCTTGGGGGACCCCGCACTGAACTTTCTGGAAGTCCGCAGAAAAATCTCCCAGGCGGACGGCCTGAGTGCGGTCCCTCAGGAAGGAGGATAGCCATACCAGGGCGGTCCCTCCGATCCCAGCCGCCCTGACACGGGAAAGCAAGATGGTGTGGTCAACCGTGTCAAAGGCGGCTGAGAGGTCGAGGAGGATCAAGGCCTGGGTCTGGCTGGTATCCATACCCTCCCTGAGGTTGTCGAGGACCGAAAGTATAACGGACTCAGTGGAGTGTGCGGGGCGGAAACCAGTCTGGCGGGGGGCTAAGACTCCATGCTTCTCCGCAAAAGTGCTCAGAGAACTGGTGACATGACGTTCGAGCACTTTTGCCAGAAATGGTAGGAGAGAGATGGGGCGATAGTTAGAGGGAACCGAGGGGTCTGCGCCGGGTTTCTTCAGAATGGGGACAATGACTGCTGTCTTCAGGGAGCTGGGAACAACCCCCTGAATAAGAGAGCTATTGAGGAAGTGGAGAGCTGGGTCCGGGCACGAGGTGAAAATATGGCAGAGGATGTGCGCAGGGCAGATGTCTAATAGGGAGCCAGATTTAACAAGAGGAATTATCGAGGACAGGGATTCCTTGGTCAGGGGAGGAAGAGCATTAAGTTGTCCCTCAGGAGGAGGGCACTGAGGGTCAACAAAAGAAGGGGAAGGTGGGGGAATATTGGCTTTGATAATGTCAATCTTCTCTATGAAGAAATTATTTAAGGAGTGGCAGAGATCCTGGGAGGGAGTGGGCTTTAGAGATGTCCTGTCGGAAAATGCCAGGTTGTGAACAATCGAGAAAATTTCCCTCAATTGATTCTCCGCTGCAAGGATCTTAGAGGAAAAGTGGGCCGTTTTGGCAGCCAAGATAGCCTTCTTGTATTGGGCCAGAATATGGATGAACTCAGATCTGAGAGAGGGGCAATAGTTCCTCCTCCAGGCACGCTCGGCTCGGCGTACCGCTAGCTTGGAGGTCTTGAGATCTTCATTAAACCATAGGTTGGCGTCCTTCTCCCGCTTTGAAGTTACCCGCTTCAACGGGTCAACGGAGTCACAGCTTGAGGAGAGCCAGTGTTCAATGGCAGTGGCCTGAGAGAGAGTGGATAAGCCATGTAGGGTGGGGTAGGAAGAGGTTAGTGATGTGGATAATTTTTTGGGATCCACTCGACTCCATGATCGGACCCACACATTCTTGGGGAGCGGGGGCCTAATAGAGTGGTTGATGGGAAGGGAAAATGAGATCAGATGGTGGTCAGACAAGGTACAGGGTGAAATAGATAGGGAGTTTACCGGGCAGTTTAGGGACCAGATCTGATCCAAAATATGTCTTTTGACGTGAGTGGGGGAGTGAACATGGGATACAAAATTAAGGGATTGGAGGATATCTGAGAACTCTCTAGAGGACGGACATTCTGCTGGGTCTGTAGGCCAAAAATTGAAATCTCCCAATAATAAGATGGAAGAGTTATTAACCGTAAGGGTGGCCAATACCTCCTGAAACTCGGGGAGAAACAATAAGGGTGATTGAGGGGGGCGGTAGGTGAGAAAGCAAGTAAGAGGGGGAGTGGTAGATTTGGTACGAATGGCCAGATACTCTGTAGTAGCAATACCTGGCAAAGATAGTAATTGAAAGGGAAGGTCAGCCCGGGCAAAAACCGCTACACCACCTCCTGCCCTACCAGCAGAACGGTCAGCACGTAGTGCATAATATGGGGGGGGGAGAGTGGCCAGTAAAACGGGGAGGGAGTCGTCACTGAACCAAGTTTCTGTTAAAAAGAGAAGATCCGGTGCGTGGAGATCCAACAGCACCGACAGTTCGTGCGAATGGGCCACTGCTGACCGGGTATTGAGGTAGTAGGCTGAGAGAGCCCTAGGTGATGCTAGGCTAGTATCTCCTTCGAGGGGAAGGGGGGAGGGGACAAGTCAAGTGAAGATATAAGGGAATGAGCAGAAGCGGGTAGAGACCAGGAACCTTGGAGACTGAGGAGTTGGGGAGAAGTGTAGGTGATAAATTGGGCAGAGTGGAGTGCCCCTGGCCCCGGTCGGTCGCGGACGGGCGCAGACGGGCTTGCCTTAGGCGCGCCTTCGGCGCGCAATCGACGCGCCCGCTGCGCCCGTCCGCTGCGCTTCCGGCCAATGCACATACTTTTATGGCAGCATTAAGGGCAATGGGGGGGGAGGGGGCGTGGCCAGCGAGGTGGGCGGGGCTAAGTCCCTCGCTGGGAATGGCGATTGAGAGGAAAAGATTCCCCGTGACAGCGTCAAGTCGGCTGTTCGGGGGTTTGAAGGTACAGTGCCTGGCTTCAGTGCGAGTAAGTTTAAATACACAGTAAATCACAATTTTTAAAAGCAATAATGACAATTCCTGCAGCGCTCCCGGCTTTCCGCCTCAGGAGGTATTGTTTGTATAGCAGCGCTCGTGGTCAGCGCGCCCTTTTAGCCCGGGAGGGAGGGGGCGTGGCCAGCGAGGTGGGCGGGGCTAAGTCCCTCGCTGGGAATGGCGATTGAGAGGAAAAGATTCCCCGTGACAGCGTCAAGTCGGCTGTTCGGGGGTTTGAAGGTACAGTGCCTGGCTTCAGTGCGAGTAAGTTTAAAAACACAGTAAATCACAATTTTTAAAAGCAATAATGACAATTCCTGCAGCGCTCCCGGCTTTCCGCCTCAGGAGGTATTGTTTGTATGGCAGCGCTCGTGGTCAGCGCGCCCTTTTAGCCTGGGGGAGGGGGCGTGGCCAGCGAGGTGGGCGGGGCTAAGTCCCTCACTGGGAATGGCGATTGAGAGGAAAAGATTCCCCGTGACAGCGTCAAGTCGGCTGTTCGGGGGTTTGAAGGTACAGTGCCTGGCTTCAGTGCGAGTAAGTTTAAAAACACAGTAAATCACAATTTTTAAAAGCAATAATGACAATTCCTGCAGCGCTCCCGGCTTTCCGCCTCAGGAGGTATTGTTTATATGGCAGCGCTCGTGGTCAGCGCGCCCTTTTAGCCCGGGGGAGGGGGCGTGGCCAGCGAGGTGGGCGGGGCTAAGTCCCTCGCTGGGAATGGCGATTGAGAGGAAAAGATTCCTCGTGACAGCGTCAAGTCGGCTGTTCGGGGGTTTGAAGGTACAGTGCCTGGCTTCAGTGCGAGTAAGTTTAAAAATACAGTAAATCACAATTTTTAAAAGCAATAATGACATTTCCTGCAGCGCTCCCGGCTTTCCGCCTCAGGAGGTATTGTTTGTATGGCAGCGCTCGTGGTCAGCGCGCCCTTTTAGCCCGGGGGGAGGGGGCATGGCCAGCGAGGTGGGCGGGGCCAAGTCCCTCGCTGGGAATGGCGATTGAGAGGAAAAGATTCCCCGTGACAGCGTCAAGTCGGGTGTTCGGGGGTTTGAAGGTACAGTGCCTGGCTTCAGTGCGAGTAAGTTTAAAAACACAGTAAATCACAATTTTTAAAAGCAATAATGACAATTCCTGCAGCGCTCCCGGCTTTCCGCCTCAGGAGGTATTGTTTGTATGGCAGCGCTCGTGGTCAGCGCGCCCTTTTAGCCCGGGGGGAGGGGGCGTGGCCAGCGAGGTGGGCGGAGCTAAGTCCCTCGCTGGGAATGGCGATTGAGAGGAAAAGATTCCCCGTGACAGCGTCAAGTCGGCTGTTCGGGGGTTTGAAGGTACAGTGCCTGGCTTCAGTGCGAGTAAGTTTAAAAACACAGTAAATCACAATTTTTAAAAGCAATAATGACAATTCCTGCAGCGCTCCCGGCTTTCCGCCTCAGGAGGTATTGTTTGTATGGCAGTGCTCGCGGTCAGCGCGCCCTTTTAGCCCGGGGGGAGGGGGCGTGGCCAGCAAGGTGGGCGGGGCTAAGTCCCTCGCTGGGAATGGCGATTGAGAGGAAAAGATTCCTCGTGACAGCGTCAAGTCGGCTGTTCGGGGGTTTGAAGGTACAGTGCCTGGCTTCAGTGCGAGTAAGTTTAAAAACACAGTAAATCACAATTTTTAAAAGCAATAATGACAATTCCTGCACCGCTCCCGGCTTTCCGCCTCAGGAGGTATTGTTTGTATGGCAGCGCTCGTGGTCAGCACGCCCTTTTAGCCCGGGGGAGGGGGCGTGGCCAGCGAGGTGGGCGGGGCTAAGTCCCTCGCTGGGAATGGCGATTGAGAGGAAAAGATTCCCCGTGACAGCGTCAAGTCGGCTGTTCGGGGGTTTGAAGGTACAGTGCCTGGCTTCAGTGCGAGTAAGTTTAAAAACACAGTAAATCACAATTTTTAAAAGCAATAATGACAATTCCTGCAGCGCTCCCGGCTTTCCGCCTCAGGAGGTATTGTTTGTATGGCAGCGCTCGTGGTCAGCGCGCCCTTTTAGCCCGGGAGGAGGGGGCGTAGCCAGCGAGGTGGGTGGGGCTAAGTCCCTCGCTGGAAATGGCGATTGAGAGGAAAAGATTCCCCGTGACAGCGTCAAGTCGGCTGTTCGGGGGTTTGAAGGTACAGTGCCTGGCTTCAGTGCGAGTAAGTTTAAAAACACAGTAAATCACAATTTTTAAAAGCAATAATGACAATTCCTGCAGCGCTCCCGGCTTTCCGCCTCAGGAGGTATTGTTTGTATGGCAGCGCTCGTGGTCAGCGCGCCCTTTTAGCCCGGGGGGAGGGGGCGTGGCCAGCGAGGTGGGCGGGGCTAAGTCCCTCGCTGGGAATGGCGATTGAGAGGAAAAGATTCCTCGTGACAGCGTCAAGTCGGCTGTTCGGGGGTTTGAAGGTACAGTGCCTGGCTTCAGTGCGAGTAAGTTTAAAAACACAGTAAATCACAATTTTTAAAAGCAATAATGACAATTCCTGCAGCGCTCCCGGCTTTCCGCCTCAGGAGGTTTGTTTGTATAATTGAGCGCTGCCTGCATTATTGTATTACCTACCAGCAAAGCCTAATTTTTTAGGCTATACGGAATTAACAGAGAGGTCCCTCATGGGCTTTTCACTGGGTTAGTTGTCTCATTGAGTTATGACAATATGCACACAACTAACATTATAGGTTCTTTAACATAACATGTGTATTTGTAAAGTGTACGTTAAACTAGAAGGGTATCTTGGCACTGAATAACAGATTTTTTATTGCTACTCAAAGGTACTTATGTTATCGACCTCAGAAGGATGAAAGGCTTAGTGGACCCACAAGGATATAAATCCATGACCATGAGTCAAACACAGGCCCCTATAGTGGGCACATTAGTCCACTATGCCACAAGGAACCATCTTATACATGGGCTTATACAAGATTGCTTGTATGGGTTGTTAGAGAGGTACTATACCCTAATTAGAGATCTCATACTTTATATCATGGTTCATTATGAGTAATATTGCTGTAATATGTCCCTTCCTTGGGTTGGAATACTTACTACGGCCTGGTGCTAAACAGTTTAGAAGTTCCCTTTGTTCTGAGAAATAATTATATGATATTATTACAAAGAATCAATTTACAGAGTAAAGAACACTTAATGAAAGTTACTCCAAAATAGGTTTTGTTCATATTAATGTGCCATTACTTGAAATTAAGTTTAATGAGATTAATTTTGTGTTTTGTGTCCCATCCTTTCCATTTCTCATTCTATTTTTTGCCCTTAATGGTTTCCTTCTTCAGGGGTCTCTAGTCACCTTTTCATCTAATTCGTAGGTATTAAAATTATTGATTTTCTGTAGTTTTTTTATTTTGTTTCTCTGTTAAAAATGGAATGCTCTTCCATCAGAAAGTGTAGATGCCCCTCATCTCTGGGAGACCAACTGTCAAGCAGACACCATCCCTAAACAAACAATAACTGTTCAACTACTCTGGGGAGGATTCCCTTTCTTGTTCACGAAGAACATAAAACTGGAACCAAGTGGGGTTATATGGGCCCTACTTATTTATCCACTTTCCAGACAATGGGATGTGGCTCCTCTGTTTTGACCTTCAGAACCAGTTTGGAATTGTCCTATTTCAGTTGTGCTTCACAAGCTGCTCTCCAGATGCAGCCTCTGTGTAAAGAGATGCTTCTCACAGAAGGTAGCACAAATCTGTTTTCAAGCTGGATCACTCACAACATGGGCACTATGAAGATTGCGATTTTTGCACGCAGCTGTCATCAGCTTTCCTGAACAGTGATCAAGGTCAGACAAAAGGCAGTCTTGACCTAGAAATTAATGCACCTTGCACAACAGAAACTGCAGTCCCACCCCTACCAAATGGCATTCCTCAGAAAGAACTCATTAGCAGCCAAAACGTAGGGCCTTGTTTGGAGTTTGGAGGGACGGTACTCTTTCACAAATGTGTTGGATGAGTATGGTGCTTGGTATGCAGTGAACGGTATATATCTGCCAAGATTTGATGGAGTGACCCATTCCCCAAATTCTAATTCAGGCCCAAAGTCTTCAATTAATTTCTAACCTTAACTTTGTACCTATCCTCTTCACTTCATCGTCTGGATCGGATCACTGATACGACATTGACTCCTATAAAATCGAACTACAAAATAATCAAGTGAATAATATTGTATACAAAAATATTCGCACCTAGTACACAAAACGAAAATAACACAAACATCGATAAAAAAATATTGTTCCAAAAAATTTAGATGACAAAAACATCAACAATAAGAATAACCCACAAAAATATTAATAAGATCAAAATAACATATAACACAACAAAAACATTGATGTAAATATCGACAACACAAACATCAAAAAATAACATTTAAACATAAAAATAAACTATTTTCAACAATATACTCAAATAACATGTATCAAACATCAAAAACAAACACACAGAAAATTACAAAATGAATAAAACTAAAACACAAACAAATACACTGAAAAACCAAAAACAAATAAATGAACAAACAATACAATATAAAAAATCACAATTATCAAAAATAAACAAGCATATGTATATATATTACACATAAAAATATATAAAACATTTATTTCCGCCCACATTTTATTTTTACTACTAAACAAAATAAAAACTAACATTAAATAAACATAATTAACATTAAACAAATTAAATTATAACTGCCACATTTAAAAAAAGCTCTATTTAAATTAAACTACACCAACAGAAACCAATAGAAAATTGTAACTAATTAAATAGACACTATAAAAGCAATCAATTCATTAACACAAAATTCCCTGTGAAACGGACAAACACTCAAGAAGCACAAAACTTTGCAAGACCAAAAACATGATGAAAAAGAACTACACAAACTATTCAGAAAAACTCGTATTAAAGGTAAGAACAAAACTTTTTAAATAAATAAATAGAATTAGCTAAAAAAAACATATGAACAAATTAACTAAAACTATAACAAGTTTTCCTTTATATTTCACAGATTAAACATCACCAAAACTCCACCTAGAAAATTCAAAACAACGATTTACTTCCAAAACAACTACAAAATCAACATTAACGAAACATATACAACAAAGTAAATATATGACTTAACCAACAAATAGAGTAAACTGATGAAAACTAAGAATGAATAAAAAAACAAAACATAACTAACAAATACTTTTATTTTAGTAGCTTCTACAGACTTCAACAAAACAACATAAATGAAATAAACTTGATCAACTAAAAATAGTAAGTATTTTTTTACAACTAAATATAAATAGAGACTAAATAAACAAAATATTCAAACTAAATGAAACACTTTAAAAAAACATTTTCCTTTTAAACCAACAGAAAAAAAGAAACCAGTGAATAAACCACAAACACCAAAAAAAATAACAAAAGCAAAACAAGATATATGTAAGCATATTTTCAAATGTAAAAATTATAAAAACATGTTCACTCTTCAGTACCTAATATTAATAAATATATATATATATAAATATATTCACAGATATACAAAAAAAATTACAGAAGGAGGAAAATGTATCACCTCACAAAAGAGAAAACTGCTTCTCTGCTACATGGGATATACTTACACGCAAGAGAAAATATCAGGAAACAAAATTCATTGGAAATGTAGCAAATACTACTCCAGTTCTTGCTATGGGAGAGCAACGACAGTCGAAACAAATGTTATCAATATCAGGGAACACAACCATCCCCCAGTGTAACAGAAATTGAGGTGAGAGATATTTAGAAACCATCAGAGAGGCAAGCACCAGCTCACAACAAACCAGTACCCAAATATTGAAAAACTTACAAATTAGGGTTCCTGAACATGTAACAGGACAACTACTATCCATCCCCACTCTAAAATGCCTAACAGTTCTAAACATCTACTACTCAGACACCACCCACCCCGAAACCTTTGCAGGCATCTACATTTTAAAAGAATACACAGTCACATGCAAAGATGAAAAATTCATGCTTTATGACAATAACAGTCATGACAAATGAATTATCATCTTTGCCACCAACACCAACATTTGAAAGTTGAAAAATTGCGAAACACAGATGATGGATGGTACATTTAAAGTATGCCCCAAGCCTTTTTACCAACTATACAAAATATTTTAATAATAATATTTAATATAGTAAATGATAAAAACAAAATATACAAACTGCAACTTTGTAAAATACATATTATATAATTTTATGTCAAAAATAAAATTATATAAAATGTATCAAAAAACATGTAAAAAGAAAAGTACTAAAATGTTTACTTTTCTTTAAAAAATGATAAATATCAAAAATCTAAAAGTTTAGAATGAAAGAAGCGAAAATATACTTACTTTACTACTGCATGACTCTACTTCATAAAAATTTACCATTTTTCAAAACTGTTTAAAAAATATGTATGTAAAAATATATTTTTTATTTTGCAAATGTACATTAAAAATATATGTAAACGTATTTTATACTTTATAATATATTCTGATTGACATCAAAATGTGTTAATCTTTTTTTAATATTTTAAAAAATTGTATAGCAAAACTAAATAAAAACAATTTAATTGTGAACAACTAAAATAAATACGTTTTTGCAAATAAAAATGTTAACAATATAAACTAACATGCGTCTCCTTTCTTATTTTAATTTACATATAAACTCTAAGAAAATACTATATAATAAACCATAAAAAACTACTATTCCTAACTCTAAAACCAGCTAAACTCAGTGAAAGTGCTTGATAATCAACCATAAAAAATTACTATTCAAATTCCAAAACCAATTGAAAGTCAGGGAAAGTGATGGATAATAAACCATTAAAAAAAGTTACTATGCCTAACTCCAAAACCAACTAAACTCATGGAAAATGCTGGATAATAACCCATATAAAATTACCATTCCAACTCCTTAACCAACTAATCTCAGGGAAATTGCTGGATAAAAAAAACATAAAATAATTACTATTACTATTACTATTTCAAAGTCAAAGAAATTACATTATTAAAAAAAAATTGTCAATAAAATGTAGATGTTTTTCTTTTTACAAAAATTAAAACAATATAAATATTACATTCTAAATTTCCCTTAGAATTTTAAAAAATGTAAAATTCAAAATTTTCCAAACAAAAACAATACAAAATATATAAATAAAAATAAATATATGTTTACTACAATTTACATTAATATATTTACACCCCAAAAAAACTTCAAGATGTATATTTTTTATTAATTTCAATTTCAAATTTTAAAACAATATTTATATTTTCCAATAATTTTCTTTTTATTTAAAATGTAGTTTAAACCAACATATATAAATTACTCCCCACTCTTATCCCCTATAAACCCAATATCCCACTCCTAAAATTCCACATACATTTTTTTAAATAATTTATACTTTAAACAAAATATTTCTGAATTAGTCCCCAACTTTATCCCCTATAAACCCAACATCCCGCTCCTAACAATAAGTGAAACTACAATACAACAGACATTTTAACATTAAGAAATACATTTAAACATATAAAATAATTATTACTAAAATAACAAAAAAAGAATTTAAACATTAAACAAAAACAAAAAAATACAGTCGATATTATTTACAACAATATTTTTGATATAGGTGGCAGTCCCTGGGACCGCATGAGGGCTGGACGTGGGCCCCCACACCTTTATCTAGGGGTAGTTGGACATACATGGGGGTCAACTACCCCTCCTATTAGCTCCAGTAAGTTCCACACAGCAGAGCCCGCGGTCCTGGCCGGCTCCCATCTCCTGCGGGAGCCAGCATAGCTTTTTACCCCCAGGAAGCTGCTAACATGCTGCTCCCTGAGGGTAAACAGCAATGTGTGTTTGCTTTGACCAAACGAGTGCAAAGTGTTTTCATTTGGTCAAGGCAAGCACATTTGTTTGCTATGGGATGACGGGAGTACTGCAAACTGCAATGTCCTGGGGGCTGGGCACCCCAGGATATTTCTGGAGCTAGCCCTGGTGGTACCCAGGGCCATTTATGGTTACAGGAGGTTGGCTGCGCGGCAACCCCAATCTTTAAAATAGTCCCGGGAGGTGGCAGTCCCAGGGACCGCATGGGGGCTGGACGTGGGCCCCTACACCTTTATCTAGGGGTAGTTGGACCCCAAGGACATACTTGGAGGCCAACTACCCCTCCTATTAGCTCCAGTAAGTTCCAAACAGCAGAGCCTGATGGCCCCTGCGGGACTGGCCGGCTCCCATCTCCTGTGGGAGCCAGCCATGTGCACCCCCCTGGAGTCCATGGGGGCCCGCATCGGGCCCCCATGGACCAGACTCCGCATCCCAAAGGCATCTGACAAATCCCATTGTAATATGGCTGGCAGTGTCTGATAGACCCCGCCACCATATAAACTCTTTTCCGCCCCAATCACAAGGCGACCGGGGCGGAAAAGCGGCAGAGGGTCTTTCCGTTCGCCGAGGACCCCCCAGCCATACTAATATGGCGAGGGGTCATTCCAGCTAGGATGGCGGGCGGATCGCCCCCGTCATCCTAATGGGGGCCTTGTTTGCTATGGGATGACAGGAGTACTGCAAACTGCAATGTCCTGAGGGGTGGGCAACCCAGGACATTTCTGGAGCTAGGACCTGGTGGTCCCCAGGGCCATTTATAGTTACAGGAGGGGGGCTACACGGCAAACGCTCCCATCTTTAAAATAGCCCCGGGGAGGAGGCAGTTCCAGGGACCGCATGGGGGCTGGACATGAGCACCCACACCTTTATCTCTAATAACCCCCGGGGCTTGGCCCACCCAGGGGCCTTAAAGTAAACGAAGCACGGGAGCCCACACTTAAAAAACAGAAAATGCTTTTTTGGGGCCCTGGGGGTCCCTGCAGGACCCACTGAACAAGCCCAGGGGGGTCAGGGTGTTTCTACCCTGCCTCCTTTTCTTGTTTTTAAAATCTTTCCTTGTGACTTGGTTGAATCGAGTCACAAGATGACTGCCAACACTTCCTAGTTTGAAGTGTTGCCAGTAAATCAGATCTCAGGCACGAGATCGGGAGGGATCACAGATCCACAGCGGCCACAGTTGTATATCTTGGGAAGAGGTGTGGCTCGCGGCCAGGGCGACTGACTCCGGAATATGGGGATCACGGTTCGTTCCCCGGCACCGGCGGCAGATTAGCCCAGCACCATGTGACTCTGGGTAATAGCTTGCTTAATCTTCCCGACGGCCCCCAGCGCCTAGAGACCCTAACGGGGGATTGTGCGCTTTACAAATGTGGATATTATTATATCTGAAAAATCTTTAAATTTCTCAGGAACTACTGAATGGATTTACACAATTTAACAAAAAGAGTGCTCTCTGGACCAAGAGCTACCTTTCTGCCTAATTTGACCGCCAAGATGTAATGATAAATCAGTGGGTGTATGAGTGCCTGTATGGATGACTTAGTGGGTGCCTGACTGACTGTATAGGTGAGTGATTATACCTGTCTGAGTGAATGTATGGGTGATTGACTAATTTGTGTGAATGTCTGTATCAGTCTGTCAGTTGGTCTGTCAGTGGCTCTATTGGTTGGTAAGTAGGTACATGAGTGGCTATATTGGTTATTTATTGGTTGACCGAGTACCTGTATGGGTGTATGAGTGTCTGTGTGGGTGGGTGAGGAGGAGTGTGACTGACTGCATGGATGAGTGAGTGGGTGAGTCAGTGGCTGTATGGGTTTGTGAGTGTGCATATGAGTCAAAGGATGTCAGTGGTATATGGGCGAGTAAGTGCATATGTGAAAGGCATATGTGAAAGGCAGTATAGGTGAGTATATAAGTGACTTTATGTGCGAGTGAGTGATTGTGAGAGTGGCTGTATGGCTGAGTGTGTGCGTGTGTCAGTGACTGTATACATGAGTGAGTATGTGTTAGCATCTGTATGAATAAGTGAGCTAGTGTTTGTATAACTGTATAGGTGAGTAAAGGGCAGTTTGATTGACTCTATAGGTGAGTGAGTAGGTGTGTTAGTAGCTCTATGAGTGACTGGCTGTGTGTGAGTGGTTTTATGGGTATATGATTGGATATATCAGTGGCTGTATTAGTGAGTGAGTTGTATGAGTGGCAGTATAGGGAACTGAGTGGATAAATGTGTACACCTATGAATCAGTGAGTGGGTGTGTAAGTACTTGCATGGGTGTGTCAATGGTTTTGAGAATGCTAGTGTTGAAGTTGGAGTGGGTGTAGGAAAGGTTATATTGGGGTGTGAGTTGATGCACCAGAGATTCTGTGGATTTCATCAGTGATGTCATTTGATATGTCATCAGTGATCTCATCAGTAATACACTGAGCATGTTATGCGTGGTGTAATATGTGAGTTCATAAACAGTGCATTGCAGGGGCGCGAGTCACAGTAAGCTCAGCTAACTGTAACTGCTGAATTTCTTTGGTTTTGTGCGTGTGCAATCTGAGCCTCACTCTAACTAGTGACTAGGACGAGTACTGTACAGTCAAATAGGGAATTGCACAAGGATGATCCCATTATGTCCAACCGCTGAGCTAAGAGGGGTGGCCCTGCCCTGCCTCTTCCTGATGGGTGCAAGATGGGCCCTCCCTTGGCCTGGGCTTTGCCATGGCGAGCCCCATGCACGTCCCATGCCAGGGGACTCACAGTGTGCTTATGAGGTGATAAAAATGATATAAAGAAAGTGATTCCCCCCACAGAATATCCGAATGGGCCCTAGGGGCTGATTAGCATGGGCCAAGAAATGGGACTGCCCGCAATGCATGTGGTGGTCCCACATTTGCAATTTGGATGCACCCGCCAAACTGGCGGGCGCATCCCGCATTTTTAACATTGCGGCGGCTGGTGCCAGCAGCACCCACTGCAAGGTTAAAAATGCAAGTTGTGCATTTGAATGTACAACGTGGCAGGCACAACGTGGTGTCTGCCACATTATACGTGCAAATGCCATGTGCACCCCCCACCCCCCAAAATATCTGTGGGCCTGGTATGGGCCCCCAATGTCTAGGACCGCATGCCTGTTGCCACCACGGAAAGGCAAAACCCTGCATGTATCTTAACACCTTCGATGCTCATGACAAGCTCAGCACGCTGGGATAATTCCCCTGCTGTGCGAACGTTCTACACAAATGGGTGTGGTCATGACGAGCTCAGCTCGTCATGAGCACACGACCACCGTGGCTCATGACGAGCTCAGCTCATCATGAGCACTGGGGCGCTGTGCGCACCTCTCCTTCCCCCAGCACAGCGGGGGAATTTGCCCCGCAGGGAAGGGGTTAATATGGATGGTAGACACCGCCACCATATTAAAACCTTTTCCGCTCGGTCGATGAGTCGACCGGGCGGAAAACCTGTAGACGGTCTTTCCGTCCGCCAGGGTCCCCCTCGCCATTTTAATATGGCAGGGAATTGGTTGGCGGACGGTGGTTTCTGGCGGGTGGTGAGATCCGCCCGCCATTGTAATCACCCCCTTAGTGTCTATCATAAAGCACAGATATTCATTAGACTTGTGATGAACGCCCCTCCCTGCACTACAGAGGCTGTGGGCCTGCATTACAACCCTGCCATCATCTAATGCTAATTAGAGAAAACTGTGCAATAGTGTAGACATGGAAGAAGCAGGAAACTGGAAGAATTATGGGTAAACTAGTAACCTGGACCTTTAGGAGACTGCCCTTGCGAACTAAAAGAAATTCCTTACCTCTAGTTTACAGTTAAAACAAGCAGCACACATTGATAGTTAACAGCTCATAGTATTCAGGAAGGAATTCACATTCACGCTCCACTTTGAGCAGAACTAGAGACAATGTCACTGGTAACCTTTTGTCTCAGTTGAAGGTAGTGTCAGAGAAGACATCAAGTAAACTATTTTGTGTTGATGGTACTAGATTTTATAAGTGGTGTTGGTCATGTTACTTAAACATAATGATATATGATGTATTTTAATTTTATGGTGGTGAAGAGCAAGTTACTTATCTCCGGTAACCCAGATCTAGCTACAAATTCCTTACCTTTTAGTTTCCCAGGCATCAGACTGGATCCAGAAGATTTTTGCGTGAGCAGAACCCCTCTGAGACGGTAAGTGGCATTGTTGGCTCTGCACAACCTTGGAGCACTGAGATCAGTTATTTTTCACATCTCTCCAGACCAAGAGCATAGAGCCATAAAGTGCACTGACACTGATGTGGCCAAACTAGGGTCCTCAAAGGAATCAACCCCAAACCTAGAAACTTGCCGCAGAGCAGGGAGGATGGGTAGGTTGGTAAGGAATCTGCAGCTAGACCTTGTCTCTACCAGATAAGGGAAAGTGTTGGATAGTGGAGGGACACAATTTACTATTCTCACTCCAGTCAGTGCATCAATAGGGAAAGTGTGGATTGCAGAGGGGTAAAAATTACTATTCTCACTCCTGTCAGTTCAAGACTGAAAACAAAACAATATCATCAACAAAATAAAAATCTTTTTTAAAGTAAATCAAAAAATATAAATATGTAAAAAATTGAAATAAAAATGTATTTAATATTAAAATTACAATGTTAAATGCATATCACAAATTACTACAAATATTATATTAAATAAAAAATCAAACAAATAAATATTTTTATTACAAAGTATTTCTTAACAAAGACATTACATAAATGTAATCTATTCACTTCCTACTCTATAACACCAAACAAATTCACAACCCACATCAAAAATATATATATTTGCATAATTAACATAATTAACTATCAATTAAACAAATATTATTAATTAAAAAAACAAATAACAAAACATGTATTCACTTCCCACCCTTTACACCTATAATCCCCACAACCTACACCTAAAATTAAACTGTAAAAAAATGAATTACACAATTAAGAAAGGTTTTCAGTTGAATAACTAATAGTATTTAACAACTAATTATAAAGTAAGTCAAATTAATTTACTCCTGACCCTTCACCCCTATAAACCCAAAAGCCACACAAAAAAGTCAACAATTACACAAATTATTTGGCAATTAATTAATTAATATTATTTATCAACTAATCATTAATTAATTAAAAATAAAATACTTCCCACCCTTTACCCTTAAAAATTCCACAACCCATACCTAAACTTAATTACACAATTACCATAATCAATTGTCAATTAATTAATTAATATTAATTAACAACTAATTATTAAATAATTTAAAAAAATTACTTCCCACCCATTACCCCTATAAACCCCACTACCTGCACCTGAAATTAATTACACAATTACCATGATAATTGTCAATTAATTAATTAATATTGATTAACAAATAATTAATAATTAATTAACAATAAATTACTTCCCACCCTTTACCTCTATAAACCCCACACCCCACACCTAAAATGTACCCAAAAAATGTAAAACACAATTAACAATATAAAATCTCAATTAAGAAAATATTAATAAGTAAATATGTGCATTTCTTTATTATAATTAAATTACTTCCCATCGTATTCCCCTGAAAACCCACAACTTGCTACGGAACTAAAAAATGCAAAATGTAATTACAATATTTCTAATAACTACTAAAAATGTAACACATATATTAAAAATCATAAACAATTATGCAAAAAAAATACATCACATACATTTAAAATATATACTAAAATACTTAACTCTAATTAAAAAATCGATTTTTAAGCAATAATATTTTTGCAAATGATATTAATAACTTCTATATTTTTAAATTGATATTTCTTACATTAAACCCGATATTCTTGCCCACAATATTCTTACTGTCGATATTTCTGTCACGAAATGTAAAACTCGATATTAGTGTAAGTCGACATTTCCAACTCTCTGTTTTGACTGAATACCAGAACTTCGTCTTCCCCTTAATTTGTACCTGCCTCCCTCCATTTTTCTGACTTTGCAATTGCTGAATTTAGGACTCTGCCTGCTTTACCACTGCAAAACAGTGCTAAAGTGCTTGTGCTCTTTCCCCTAAACATGGTAAAATTGGTTCATCCCATTGGCATGTTTAATTTATTTCTAATTCCATAGTAAAGTGCACTACATGTACCCTGAGACTGTAAATTAAATTGCTACTAGTGGGCCTGAAAGCACTGTAACCCAAATACGTAGCCACTTAACAATGTCTCAGGCCTAGCATTGCAGGGCCTGTGTGTGCAGTTTACTTCCACTTTTACTTGGCATTTTAATGTAAAACTACTTGCCAAGCCTTAAACCTATTGTTAGAAATGGGTTTTCTGGTTGGCTAGGGTTTGCACCTAAGCCAGGCAGAATTCACCACTCTAATCAGTATAAGGGGATTACACATCTTAAATAACTCCTGCTCACTCCCTTGGTAGCTTGGCACGAGCAGTCAGGCTTATCCCAGAGGCAGTATGTGAAGCATTTGCACATACCAAACAATAATACAGTGAAAACACTACAAAAGGGCACCACACAATTCTTAGAAGAATATGCAGTATTTATCTGTGTAAAACAAGACCAAAACAATAAAGAATCCACACTATAGTAATACACAATACCAATAAAGCAGAAATATACCTTTTATACAGTTCCTTGAAGTGAATAGCTCCGTCTGGGGCTATCACGGAGTAGCAAACAACAAATCTTACAGTTCTGGCCGACTGCGGCACCGCAGGCTAACTAAGGTGTAGGGAAGGCCCGTAAAACAGTACCTTTGGAGATGCAGGGCGTCGGACTTGCTGTGAGCTTCTCCGAAGGAGTGGCATTGGCAGGCGCTGGTTCTGGAAGTCGGCCTAGGAGTCATCGGCCCCTTGAAGTCACACTTGTTGTAGGTGGAACTCTTTGAGTTTTAAGCCAGAAGCACCGTCCGGCGTCGGGGCTGCGATGTGAAGTGGAGCAGTGCGACATTCAATGTCCTCAGGTCGTGGTGCAGGCAGCGGCTCGGTGACGGTTGTCCAGTGGCGTAGGTGAGACCAGGGCAGTGGTGCGAAGCAAGGAGGTGCTTGTTGCGGTGCTGACAGGTCACTGTGCAAGCAGTAGCGTCGTCGTTGCTGAAGCGTTGTCATCGGTAGACCCAAGGCTGCGATGGGAGATGGGACATTGCAGTGTGAGGGACCCACAGGTCGCGCCTGGCAGCTGACAGTCTGGAGTCGATGGTGCTGGTGTCGGTGGGCCATGGCTGGGGTGTGGGACGGAGCAGTGTGTCAAGTAACCTACAAGCGGTGCCGCAAACCACAGTGCAGGCAGCAGTGTCAATATCAGCTTGGAGCGTCAGTGAGACCACGGCGAAGCAAGACAGTGCTGAGTACTGTGCCCACAGGTCATGGTGCAAGCAGTGGCTTGGTGGTGTCAGATGGCATTGTCAGTCAGATCAGGGTTGCAGTGCAAAGTGCGGCAGTGCCATCTGCAGTGCCCTCTGTGGTGCCTTCAGGTCACAGAGCCAGCAGTGGTGTCATTGACAGAATCGGGTTCCCTTGTTCCTCTGTGGCAGCTGAAACATCCAGTTCCAGAAGCTGGTACTCACAAGATGTTGAAGTCTTTGATCTTCCTGAGACTTTCAAAAGGAGGCAAGCTCTACATCAAGCACTTGGATACACGTAGAACAGAAAGAACAGTCCAGTCCTTTACCTGCCTAAGACAGAAGCAGCAACTGCAGGACAACCTAGCAAAGCACACAGCAAAGTGGTAGTTTCTCCTCACAGTTCTTTCAGCTCTTCTTCCTGGCAGGTTCCTTAGTCTAGCAGTAATCCGAAGTTCTGGGGTCAGGGTGCCAATATTTACCCCACATTTCCCTTTGAAGTTGCCACAAATAAAGTTCCGGTGGCTTACATAAAACCAGTGCTGCCTGGCTCAGGCCATGCTCACTTCAAGGGGGTGGAGACAGCATTGTGGAAAATAGACAAAGTCCAATAAGATGCAAGCAACAACTCCTCCCACTACTCTGAATGGAGCCAGGTTTATTCAGTCTGGCTATGAGTCATACAGGAAAGGCAGGATAAACCTTAACCTCCCTAGTGCCTGTCTAGTGTGAATGCACACACCTGCCCCTGTCAGTCTAAAACCCAAACAACGACCACACAACAGGCAGAGGTACATAGATGGTTAGACAGAAAAATACCCATTTTCTAAAAGTGGTATTTTCAAAAACACAATATCAAAATCACCTTTACTAAAATATGTATTTCTAAAGCTTGAGTTCAGGAAACCTAAGCTTGATTTCTCTACCTTGTCCCAATTTAAAGTTATGCTTGTAAGATGTTTCAAAGCAACTCCCATGTCAGCCTAGGACGGATAGCCTTGCAATAGTGTAACACGAAATACACAGTCTTTCACTATCAGGACATGTAAAACACAACAGTAAATGTCCTACCTTTCACATACACTGCACCCTGTCCATGGGGTACCTTGGGCCTTCCAGAGGGGTGCCTTACATGTAGGAAAAGGGAAGGTTTGGGTCTGGCAAGTGAGTGCACTTGCCATGTCGACATGGCAGCAAACACTGCACACAGACACTTTAGTGGCAGGTCTTAGACACCTTTGAAAGGCTGCCTGTGTGTGTGGCACAATCAGTGCTGCAGGCCCAGTAGCAGCATTTAATTTACAGGCCCAGGGTGCACACACTGCACTGTACTAAGGACTTAGTACTAAATCAAATAAGTCAATCATGGAACCTCCAATCCATAAACACTATTTACATGGATAGCTTATGCCCTTTAGCACTGGATAGCAGTGGTAAAGTGTCCAGAGTCGTAAAAACAACTAAAACAAGGTCAAAAACAGAAGGCCAAAAAGCAAAAAGTCTGGGGGTACACCAGCTGAAAACGCCTAGTCTAAGATCTCAATTTTAACACTGGACATTGAAAAGAACGTCACCCCATGAATCACAGTCACACAGTATTGCTCAGAGGGATTTGTATGAGTCAGAGTGCAATTGGGTTTAAAATTCATGTTGGGGCATTGAACTAAGTCCTTGCATCAGGGAGATAAACACCTGACCCTTGCAGTTTGGGGCAGGGGTGCGGATCATGACATCATTATTTAATTATTGATGTGTGTTTCTTGACCCCAAGATTCACTACACATTCGCACTCGATTGTCATTATCTCAATGTAATCAATATAGTTCGTAGAAAGTTAAATCACTTTGTGTTTATTTCTTTTGTTTGTTATTTTAATCATAACATTCTTTCATAGGTTTAACTTCATATAGTTTTCACTGTTTTATGCCCGATGCATTTCGAGCAGCGCTCTTCCTCAGGGGACTTCTAATCTGCAAACAATGTAGTATATATCCTTGATTAATAACGCAAAACGTATGATCACTTAACATTTACTCATCCTGCCTCCCCATCATATCTGGATGTTATCGTCTAATCACCATATTCCTGTGCACCTTATATCCCTACGTGCAACATGCCATGAACTACACTGACCTTCGGTCTCCTCGGAGTGAATATCTTTCTTATGTACATATCCGTTCATCACACGCATATCTGCAAATCGTAAAATACTCGTAAGCGATTAATTTATCCACAATGATATAAATGATGGGCTGGGTTAACAAATGTGCCTGCACATATCTTACCCGCTCACTACGAATCTTTCTCTCTCTTAGATGCCCTCTCGTGTGTCAGCGTGTGGCGTTCTTGCTAACCTCACTCTATGGTGTGTCTCTATGGCACTTTCGTATCTGCCGGTCACGTGATTTTCTGCGTTAACACTAAAAACGGACTATCGTTTCTGTATATCGTTCGCGCTGAGTTATACTATTTTTAACTCCTTATAATCACATTGAGACTGTTTGTGATCTGGTGCATGTGAATTAAAATGTATTGACCTGTTCTTTTCACAAGTGTGTTTGATGGGGGGCATCTAATGTAAAAAACAAACATAGTCCAGTGACTATATGTCAAAAACGAAAAGGCATAGGAGCCTTTTAAAACAGCTCATATAAACTCCTTCATAATAACAGTTGCATATATATAGAAAAACATCATTCTGTCCAATACAATTTACAATATATACGATGATCAGTATATTGTCCTCGACGTATTATAAGTAACAACTAAAGTCTAATCGTTCATTGAGCCCCTTCGGCTGTAAAGTACATAAAAAATTCATCCAGTGAATTTCTCGTTTTAATAAATTCGTGTGATTGTCTCTTCCTGGTAGTGTATTAACCACTTCCAAAATGCAGTATTTCAACTGAGATACCTTATGATTGGCTTCCAAAAAGTGAGTCGCTATGGTAGATTTCAGGTTTTTTAACCTGATGTTGCTCTTGTGTTCAATAAGTCTAGTCTTTACTTTTCTCTGAGTTTTGCCCACATAGGAAAGCCCACAGGGGCATCTCAAAATGTATATAACATTGCTAGTATCACACGTACCTGATACTTTCAAGTTTACTGGTGTTCCTTTGGTGGGGTGGTTAATGGTGTTACCTTTGATAATTGCTGAACAGTTCCCACAATTGTGACACGGAAGGGTTCCGGTGTATCTTGTTGTGACAGCTTCTTTGGGGGTTTTGATTAGTTCTTTCAAATTCTTTGTCCTTTCATATGCGAATATCGGTGTTTTGGTAAACAGACCTTTGAAGTCATCTTCAAGGGCCAATAATGGCCAGTTTCTCATGATAGTCTTCTTGATGAGATAGCTTCTTGTTGAAAATTTTGATACAAATACTTGTCTTTGTTCATCTGGTTTAGGTTGTGACATCAATAAATGTTGTCTTTGTAGTTTATCTGCGCGATCTGCCGCGGATTCTAGGATAGATTGAGGATATCCCCTACTTTTGAATTTCATTAATGTGTCATTCTTGTGTTTGATGTATAGTTCATGTGTCGATGCAATTCTTTTGATCCTCAGTAATTGAGAAAACGGTAAGTGATTTTTCAATGATGCTTGGTGGAAGCTGTTATAATGCAATAAATTGTTTCTGTCAGTCTTTTTTGAAAATACTCTTGTCACTAAGTTGCTGTTCTCATTCGTAATTAGAACATCTAAGAATGATATTTGTTCCTTACTGATGTTAAACGTGAATTGAATTCTTGTGTTAATGGTGTTTAGTTCTTGCAAAGCCACAATCAAAGAATTTTCAGATCCTTTCCATAACAAGAATATATCGTCGATGTAGCGTTTATACAAAATTAGGTTTTGTTGCCATATCTCCTGATTTAATATGTGGTCCAATTCGAACCTGTGCATGAATGTATTGGCGTAGGTTGGCGCCGCACAATTACCCATAGAGGTACCAGAGCACTGAACATAAAATGTGTCTCTCCAAACAAAATAACTATGGAACAGTGTAAAATGAATCAAATCCATCAAGAAAATTTTGAGATCCTCATCTTTCTCTTCTTCCACTAAGAAGCTCTCTACTGCTGTCATCCCTAGGTCATGAGGGATAGATGTATATAAGGACTTTACATCCACTGTAGCCATGATCATTTATTTATTTATTTTTTTATTTTTTTATTTTTATTTATTTATTTCAATTTTTCAGAAAATTCCAGTACAACTTTACAGTACAGATTTTGCATATATATACAGTTCGACAGTCAATGCCCAAAAGAAAATAAAAAAATACACAATAGACAAACCAACGATGTAGTCCCGGAGAAAGCATAAAAAGAGATAAAAGAACAAAAAAGACACATATTTTTTAATCCTCCTTATTTTTCCACTGCACAATTGGTAACCAAATCCTACCCCCCAATGCCCTAGACCTTCTACCTTTCCTATCATAAATAGCTTTCTCTAAATTATATGTGGAAAGTAGCCTTGCTATCCATGTCTGAAATGTCGGAGCCGCTTTATCAATCCAGGCTTTTGCGATAATAATCCTGAGGACTGCCGTAACCATAAACATAAATTCTGGATATCCATTATTATCTCCTATACTAATACCTAACATTATCAGCTCATCCGTTAGTTTGACATTTAGCCCCAGGGATCTCTCTAGAAATTCCTCTATTGACAGTTTTAAAGTGTAAAGTTGTGGGCATTGTGCAAACATATGAGTAATAGTGGCACTTGTTGAGTTACAGCGTGGGCAAGTTATACCAGTGGTCCCACCCCACTGGGCAATTCTAGCAGGTGTATGGTACAGTGAGTAGACTGTCTTATAATGTTGAGTTTGTAATGTTGCTGAGCACAAGACAGTGCGGCCCAGGTCTAATGAGGCTTGAAGAGCTTCGGGATGAGCCCTTACTTGTTCCACCCATTTGTTGACATATTTTCCTCTATCATCTATTTTATATTCCTGTAATTCTGCATACAATTGTCTAATCGTACATTGGAGACTGCTCCCTAGATAATCCATTATCCTACAATTTGTCAATCCTGCTATCCCACCCCGTTTTATTTGGAAATAGCTCCTCACTTGTAAGTATTTAAAAAAATTATTCCCTGATATTCCAAATTTGTTTTGGATATCCTGGAACAATAAGAACCCTCCTTTTACATCTAGCAAGTCTCCTAATTTCTTAATCCCCCTGCCATCCCACTCTTTCATGACTGCATCCCCGAAGATCTCTGCAGGAAGCTCGTTATTTGTATATAGCCTCAGATATCTATTATACCTCCCTAATCCTAACTTTTTCTTAATTGTCCTCCAGATTTTATATACAGCGCTCAGAGTCTTAAACCTCGTGTGTTTAAAATACGTAAAATCCACTGTCGTTACTAAGGCATTCTTTGCCGCCTTTCCCAAGATTGTTTCGTAAACGTTCCCTTGACCCGATCTCTCGCCCTGTTGGTCACTTCCTCCTAATAACCCTTTAGAATAATGGAGAACCGCCGCCCAGTAATAAAATCTGAAGTCCGGTGCCCCCCAGCCTCCCTTCTCTCTTGATAGTGTCAAAAATCGTATGCTCTGCGTGTCTTCCCCTGTGCCCAAATTAATCTATTCACTGTTGATTCTATTCTATTAAACCATGTGCCATCAAAGTATAAAGGAATTGCCCTAAAGATGTATAAAAATTTTGGAAAGGTTACCATTTTAATAAAATTGATACGTCCCATTAGTGTCAAATGTAAGTTGTTGACTCTCTCCATATTTCTTTTAACCTTCTCTAAAAGTGGTTCCATGTTAATCTCTATTAGGCTCTCTAAATCCGCAGTCACCCTGACTCCCAAGTACATAGCTTCTGAGACTACTCTTGTATCTACAAATATTGTGTGTCTATTCTGCACGACCTGTGTCTTTCCTCTATTTATTAAGTACCCTGAGACCGCTCCAAAATTCTTTGCCTCTTGTTCTATTTCAGTCAGTGCCCCCTCCGGTGCTGGTGTTGTAATAGCCACATCATCCGCATAGGCGAATAGTTTGTAATCCTTCTCGTGGAGTCTAACTGGGAGGATCCTATTATTATGTATGAGCCTTCTTAAAAACGGGTCCAGATATATGGCAAATAGTAAAGGTGAGGCCGGATAGCCCTGCCTAGTCCCTCGTCTAATCTGTACTGCCTTCGTATAGGATTTATTAATTCTTATCCTAGCTAAGGGTTGTTTATAAAGTGCCTGGATTGCTGTTATATATCCTTTGCCTATACCTGCCCACTCCATAGCTTTCCAGAGATAGTCCCAGGAGACCCTGTCGAAGGCCTTCTCGGCATCCAAAAAAATAGCCGCGACAGGGTCCCCTGCAGCCTCTGCTGCATCTAAGATGGTGATCATCTGCCTAGTATGTTGGGTAGTCCCTTTGGCTGGGATAAAGCCATGTTGTGCTGGGGATACCACCCCCTCTATAACCTTACTCAACCTATTAGCCAGTGATTTAGAAAAGATCTTTGCATCTGCATTTAGTAACGTTATTGGTCTATATGAGCCTGGTTCCGTTGGGGTTTTATCCTTTTTAAGTATTACTATAATATCCGCGCCGGCCCAAGATTGTGGGACTATTCTACCCCCCTGTGCCATGCAGCAGATTGACCACATGTCCTTAGCTAGCACATCCCAGAAGGTCTTGTAGAACTCAGCCGGTATCTGATCTTGGCCTGTTGCTTTGCCAGAAGGGAGGCTGAATGTCGCATCTCTTACTTCCTGGATTGTGAGCTGCAAATCTAACTTGTCTCTCTCCTCCATGCTTAATCCAGCCTGTGGTGCCTGTGATAGGTATTCCTTAATCCCTATCTCTAAATTTGGATTATTTGTGTCTTGCTCATATAAAATCTCGTAAAACCTTCTAAACACTTCCTGTACCTCCTCTACCTTATTAACAATTGCCCCTGTACTATCCTTAATTTCTTTTATCTCCCCTGCTGCTAGTGTTTGTCTGGTCCTAATTGCCAGGAGGTGTCCCACCCTCTCATTAAACTCATAACATTTTTCTCTTTTTGCTAGATAGTTCCCTGCTGTTTTCTGCGCCAATGTGACATCTGCATCTGACTTCTGTACTTCCAGGGCCAGGAGGTACTGCTCAATAGGTTCTTGCCTACCTATTGCAGCCACTAGGCCCTCCTCTAGTTCCACCAGAGCTCTAATCTTCTCTTCCATCTTCTCCTTTTCCTTCTTACTTCTTAACAGTGTATAACTTAGTGTCTCCCCCCTCACTCCTGCTTTAAAAGTATCCCATACCATATCCGCTGAAGCCGAGTATCTATTTATTTCCCAGAATTGTGTTATCCATTCCTGCATCCTTGTGATGTATTCCTTCTCCTTCAACAACCCCCGTTCAAATGACCATGTAGTTGTTGTCCTATTCTTGTTTTTGCCCCTTGATATACTTAGAATCAGCGGATTATGGTCTGACACTATTCTGGGAAGACGTTCTATTGTAGCTCCACCTACAAGTGAACTAGATATAAAAAAGTAATCCAGTCTAGCAATCGTTTTGTGTGGTGCTGAATAGAAGGTACTTTCTGTTCCTATTGAATTTTTTTCCGCCCACATATGCACCAGAGCATTATGTCGCACTAGATTTTGTACTGCTTTGTATGTCTTTTTTTTCCTCCCTCGATATCTACCCCTACTCTTGTCGATTAGGCCATCCAAGCCATTGATGTTAAAATCCCCGCAACATACTATCGGTTCTGGCCACAGAGCTAGTTCTCCATCCATAAATTCAATCAAATCCGGTTCATCACCAGTTGGCCCATACAATGAAGTGAGTGTGAATCTACCAGCCATAGTCTCCATATCCAGCACCACCCATCTCCCATCTTGATCCTCTTTTTTTAAAAAATTTTTTACAGTGCCTTTCCTGGCCAAGATCGCCACTCCCTTGCTTCTCCCTTCCTGTCCTGTATAAGCAAGAACCTCAAACCCCATTTGATCCAACATAAATTTGTCTTTGCCGGCCACATGGGTCTCCTGTAAACAAATTATGTCAATTCTCCAAAATCGAAGCAATGCAGCTAGTTTTTGTCTTTTCTCTCCATTATTTAGACCACAAATATTAATCGTGATTACCCTAACTGCCATTTACTCATGCTTACTATTACCATATTTTCACCTGCCAACTTGAAGTTGTCCAACTGCTTTCTCTCCTCACTTTGCTTCTTAAAAATCTGTACTGTATTTCTACACCAACCGCCACCTGTGCCAATGCCCCCCCCCCTTCGGCCCCCTGCTCCTCCCCCCCTCCCACTCTGTCGACCCACCCCCCCTGCTACAGGCAAATAGGTCACAACTGACCTATGCGTGACCACTGTGCATTGTAGTGTCGCCCCCCTCTCCTTCCCACATTTCTCCTTCACCCAATATTACACCCAAAACAGGATCAGTGATATAAATATTTTTAACCCATCAGCCTTCTCATTTTCCTCTCTAGTAATTTCCCTTTTACTTCTTCCTAGTTCCTCCTTGTTCCGTTAATTCTGCCAAAAATTCCCCCGCCTTGATCTCTGAAAAAAACATTCTTGTTCGACCTGCAGCGATAACTTTTAGTTTTGCCGGGAACATTAAGTAAGCCTCTGCCCCTTGTCTTTGAAATGCTGCAATCAGTTGCCTGAGTTGCCACCGCCTCTCAACTGTTACGTGGCAAAAGTCTGGTCTAGCAAAAAATGTTATTCCTTCGACAGTCTTTCTAGAGTCTGGTCTGGCAACAAAGAGAAAGAGTATTTGTTGAAAAAGGATCCCACAATTCCATATATATATATATGACTCCGAAGATACATAAACACCCTACAAAGCCACCGCTACGTCCAATAGTATCAACAGTCGGATCAATTCATGAACCAGTGGGCAAGTACATTGACAAACACCTTCAAAACATAGTTCAAAAATCATCAACGTACATTAAAGATACCACTCACTTCCTGAACATATTGGATGAACATAAAACATTATTTACATCAGAAATGATCATGGCTACAGTGGATGTAAAGTCCTTATATACATCTATCCCTCATGACCTAGGGATGACAGCAGTAGAGAGCTTCTTAGTGGAAGAAGAGAAAGATGAGGATCTCAAAATTTTCTTGATGGATTTGATTCATTTTACACTGTTCCATAGTTATTTTGTTTGGAGAAACACATTTTATGTTCAGTGCTCTGGTACCTCTATGGGTAATTGTGCGGCGCCAACCTACGCCAATACATTCATGCACAGGTTCGAATTGGACCACATATTGAATCAGGAGATATGGCAACAAAACCTAATTTTGTATAAACGCTACATCGACGATATATTCTTGTTATGGAAAGGATCTGAAAATTCTTTGATTGTGGCTTTGCAAGAACTAAACACCATTAACACAAGAATTCAATTCACGTTTAACATCAGTAAGGAACAAATATCATTCTTAGATGTTCTAATTACGAATGAGAACAGCAACTTAGTGACAAGTGTATTTTCAAAAAAGACTGACAGAAACAATTTATTACATTATAACAGCTTCCACCAAGCATCATTGAAAAATCACTTACCGTTTTCTCAATTACTGAGGATCAAAAGTATTGCATCGACACATGAACTATACATCAAACACAAGAATGACACATTGATGAAATTCAAAAGTAGGGGATATCCTCAATCTATCCTAGAATCCGCGGCAGATCGCGCAGATAAACTACAAAGACAACATTTATTGACGTCACAACCTAAACCAGATGAACAAAGACAAGTATTTGTATCAAAATTTTCAACAAGAAGCTATCTCATCAAGAAGACTATCGTGAGAAACTGGCCATTATTGGCCCTTGAAGATGACTTCAAAGGTCTGTTTACCAAAACACCGATATTCGCATATGAAAGGACAAAGAATTTGAAAGAACTAATCAAAACCCCAAAGAAGCTGTCACAACAAGATACACCGGAACCCTTCCGTGTCACAATTGTGGGAACTGTTCAGCAAGTATCAAAGGTAACACCATTAACCACCCCACCAAAGGAACACCAGTAAACTTGAAAGTATCAGGTACGTGTGATACTAGCAATGTTATATACATTTTGAGATGCCCCTGTGGGCTTTCCTATGTGGGCAAAACTCAGAGAAAAGTAAAGACTAGACTTATTGAACACAAGAGCAACATCAGGTTAAAAAACCTGAAATCTACCATAGCGACTCACTTTTTGGAAGCCAATCATAATGTATCTCAGTTGAAATACTGCATTTTGGAAGTGGTTAATACACTACCAGGAAGAGACAATCACACGAATTTATTAAAACGAGAAATTCACTGGATGAATTTTTTATGTACTTTACAGCCGAAGGGGCTCAATGAACGATTAGACTTTAGTTGTTACTTATAATACGTCGAGGACAATATACTGATCATCGTATATATTGTAAATTGTATTGGACAGAATGATGTTTTTTTATATATATGCAACTGTTATTATGAAGGAGTTTATATGAGCTGTTTTAAAAGGCTCCTATGCCTTTTCGTTTTTGACATATAGTCACTGGACTATGTTTGTTTTTTACATTAGATGCCCCCCATCAAACACACTTGTGAAAAGAACAGGTCAATACATTTTAATTCACATGCACCAGATCACAAACAGTCTCAATGTGATTATAAGGAGTTAAAAATAGTATAACTCAGCGCGAACGATATACAGAAACGATAGTCCGTTTTTAGTGTTTACGCAGAAAATCACGTGACCGGCAGATACGAAAGTGCCATAGAGACACACCATAGAGTGAGGTTAGCAAGAACGCCACACGCCGACACACGAGAGTGCATCTAAGAGAGATAAAGATTCGTAGTGAGCGGGTAAGATATGTGCAGGCACATTTGTTAACCCAGCCCATCATTTATATGATTGTGGATAAATTAGTCGCTTATGAGTATTTTACGATTTGCAGATATGCGTGTGATGAACGGATATGTACATAAGAAAGATATTCACTCCGAGGAGACCGAAGGTCAGTGTAGTTCATGGCATGTTACACGTAGGGATATAAGGTGCACAGGAATATGGTGATTAGACGATAACATCCAGATATGATGGGGAGGCAGGATGAGTAAATGTTAAGTGATCATACGTTTTGCGTTATTAATCAAGGATATATACTACATTGTTTGCAGATTAGAAGCCCCCTGAGGAAGAGCGCTGCTCGAAATGCATCGGGCATAAAACAGTGAAAACTATATGAAGTTAAACCTATGAAAGAATGTTATGATTAAAATAACAAACAAAAGAAATAAACACAAAGTGATTTAACTTTCTACGAACTATATTGATTACATTGAGATAATGACAATCGAGTGCGAATATGTAGTGAATCTTGGGGTCAAGAAACACACATCAATAATTGGTCTCTAACTCTATGCTCAGAGAGAGTATACACACTCAGCACCACCGAAAGTATTACTATTGAGCACCCTTGTGAAATTCATACACACTAAGAGTGCAGGACCACCACATATCTTATTATCATTATTTAATTACCATTGGCAATGATTACAAATAGAGACAACCAGAGGACCATCCGAGAACTGCAAGACCAGGTCCCCCAATTTCAGGATAGGGGTGAAGACATCAATGCCGGATCCTGACAAAGCTATATGTGCATATAATATTGGGCCTTCCAAAGGGAGTTGAAGGCCAGGACCCCATCCAATAACTCAAGACTTGGTTCGAGTCCTTCACCTCGGGATCAGAACTCACTCCATTTATTACACTGGAGAGAGCACACCGTGTGACCTCTTGCTGCCCTCTTCTGGGATCCCCAACCTACGTTGGCAAAACTCCTTCATTTGAAGGACCAGGATGCCATCCTCGGGGCGGCTCGCTGAGCAGGTCCTCTCAGGGTGGAAGGCAAGGTGATCATGCTCTTCCCAGATTATCCCAGAAGGGTCCAGCAATAAAGATCATCCATCCTCTGGATCGAACGCTTTTTATGCCTACTAGGGGACCAGTACTCACTCCTTTTTCCAGCCCGACTAAAGGACATTGCAAAGGATATTGCCTTCTTTTTTCACAGATCCAAAGGAGGCTTCGACTGACCAGAACAACAATATGGTCCCACAGCACCAGACCAAGATGGACCTCCCCTATCCTTGCAAAAAACCGAGACCAAAGAGGTGTAACCAGTCCCACAAAGAGGTACCCAGTGATTATCCACAACGGCACCTTTGAATCTTGAACAGATCTTTGCTGATAAGTGGCGGGCCCCACAGGCGGCTGCGGACATTGGGCCTAACAACATTACTACTGACGATGAAAAAGGCCCCCACTTCTTTACAACTGATGAAGGCACGCTCATCTCAGATGAATTTCAATGGAGTTCCCCCTGCCGATCTGAAGTGTAGCTGCAGTTATCAGATACTTTAATATGAATACGTTGAGGAGTTGTTATGTCTTGCTATGTTGTTACGACACACCATACATATGTTGACACTACATTATCTAGAGTAATATGCTTGGAGTGCATGAACTTTCCTTGATCTCCCCTTCCCCTTCAGCAGCTACTGTGGGTCCCACATACTTTTTCCTTCAGGGCACCTGCATAGTGGACACCATACACCATAATTCAGTAGTTGCTTTCCCCCTTCTTCCAAATTTTTCTTGAGGACTCTGTTTGTCCATATTGTAGTTACAGTAGGCCCTATCTGTTCCACTTACCCAGTTTCTTCTGATCCTATATCCTGCACTATTACTGTACCCTACACACAACACTGTGGATTCTCGGCACCCACCCAATTCACACGAAGTAGGCAGGGTCTCGATATTGACAAACGGAACAGAGGCCCTGCTTCTCTGTGAACCCTATTTTTCCCACTTGTTATGCAGACTTCACGTGACATGTTCCATCTTCTAACACTGAATGTGCAGGGTATGAACACTACCCACAAGAGGTATGCAGTATATTCTTACGTAAAGAGGCAACATGCACACAAAGTCCTTTTACAAGAGACCGAACCCCACAAAGGACACAACTGAATGTTTGCATAAAAACTGGAGGGGACACATTTATGCAAGTACCTATTCAGCTTACACGCATGGTGCTCTGATCTGGGTCAGGTCCGGTGTTCCCTACCAGGTCTTAGGCACCACCATTGACGTAGAAGGCCAAAATATGCTCCTGAAAGTGAGCCTCAACAGCAGCCCCCTGCTCCTTGGTAGCATTCATGCTCCCAAATCTGGTCAGGGAGACTTTTGGGATGCCCTCTCCTCTATCCTCGCCCATAAAACTGAATTTTGTTGTATACTTGGTGGAGATTACAACTGCGCTTTATCTCTCTACCTTGTCAGATCTCACCCTCCCCTTCCAATTACTCCCCTCATGCACAAACAACACTTCTACGCAGTTGGACACAGCATTTGTCCTTGGTGGACATAATTTGCAGGCACATAACCCCATTCACAAATGTTACTCATTTTATTCTGTACCCCACGTTCTTCATGTAAGCCTTGATCGCTTTCTATGCTCAACCTTACTAGCTCGCCTCCTACACCCCTCAGATTATTTAGGTTGAGTAATCTTAGATCACAATGCCCATTATATAGCTCCTCGTTGGGCATCCTCTAGACCACTGATACCTACATGGCGACTCAAACTTAACTGCCTTGATGATACAGTCTTCCAGGAGAAACAAGGCACCCATATCTGCCATTACTTTGCATAGAACCATGACACCGCCTTGACAAGGAAGGTAGAATGGGACGCATTTAAAGTAATGACGCAGGGCTCCTGCATATGACAAGTGAGGGGTGTGCGTAGGACCCTAATCGGTGAAATTAGGGACCCCAAGAACCGCCTTGCACAGTTCAGTAAGGAGGCAGATGAGGATCCTGGGAAGATCCCGCCACCGGCTGCCGCAAAGAAGATCTCATACACACAACTCTTGGAGCGCGTCCCCTGTCTAATTTCACAGCTCGTGCAACTAAAGTTCACAGGGAAGCGGACAGATCCAGTCAGCTTTTAGTCTGGCTAAAGCAACAATAGACCAACCCAGCCCCCATAACTGAACTGATCACACCCACTGGCACTCCCATTTATGCCCAAGAGGACATACTGCAACTCTTTCACACCTTTTGCTATTTATTGTATCATGCCCTGTCTGATCAATCGGAGGACCATTCACATGCATTCCTTGTGTACATCATCCTGCCCTGCATTCCTACTATGACTAAGCTTGCTCTTGACACCAAAATGATAACAGAAGACGTAGTGTAGGCAACCAGGGACTTAGCAGTAACAAAACCCTGAGACTTCATGGCCTACCACTGGTATATTATAGTACATTCTGTTCGCAACTTGCACCCAAACTGACTGACTTGTATGAAGCAGCGCTGACTGTGGATGAACTTCCTCCATCGCTTCAGGAATCGCTTCCTGTTTCCATCCTGAAGCCTGGTAGAAAATCGACTCAACTATCATCATATCCACTGTAAGACAGTAGGATCTGCTTTCATGGTCACCACCACTTTTTGCTGGTCTCCTCCTGTTTTTTTGACTAGTCTGACTGGTATCCTGCTAATCATGACCCCAGTCACTGTGCTCGCTCCCTAAATTGAACTTGGTAAGTATTTTTGGTACCTTCCTAGTTGGCTACTGGTGTAGCTTTCTAAGCCACTAGTATTTGGTACTAGGGAACCCAGGGCATAGGTATGTCAGGGGTCTCCCATGGGCTGCAGCATGTATTGTGCCACATATGAGAGACCACTCAAACTGTAACTACAGCCTGCCATTGCATATTGTGTGAGCTGGTGCTAGCACCACTCACAACAGATATGTTTCCTTATATCTGAGGTCACTGCACTTAAAACCTATAAGTCAATCCTAATGTAGGCCTTTCAGTCCTGTAGGCAAGGTGTTTGGTTATAAGTGTGTGGGTGCCCTGCATGAGCAGTGCACCCCCTACAAACCTAGGAGTCAATTCTCCTGGCTTTGTAAGTGTGGTCAGCTATTTGAGACATATAGTGGACATCAGGTCAATTACGAGATGTCTAACTATATGTTGGCTGCACCAAAACCAGTCATGTTTGGTATCAAACATGTTGGAATCCTACCCCAAAACCAGTTCCGGTGTTGGATGTAGGATCCCATGCACTGGGGGGCTCCCCTAGGGAGCACCTCTGTATTCCCAGTACCAGCCTTTCCAGGTCTAATAGAAAGCTAATGCTGCTGCCGACCACAGACACAATTCTGACCTTCTGCTGCTGAGCCAGGCTTGAGTAAGGGAAGGTATAACACTAGGTTTCCTGTCACAGGGAGGTGTAACCACCTCCCAGACAAGGCTTTGAAGGGCACATTTAGTGCCCTCCTCAAGTTGAAACCAGTTCAGGTAGCCATTGGCTCCCGCTCTGGCATGAAACTGGCAAAGGATATGGGAGTATCCTCCCCTCTGTCCAGCCCATCCTCTGGGAGGGATCCCTGAATTGTCCCAACCCTTTCCCTAGGGTACTTAAGGCCTAACCTGTGGGTAGGTCTTCAGATTGATCATGGGACAAGATTCAGGTACTTATGGCCTTACCTGTGGGTAGGTCTTCAGATTGATCATGGGACAATATTCAGATCTGAAACCACTTCATCTTCAACCGTCTGGGCACTTTGAACTTCGTTGGACTTCACTTTGGGGACTGAGACTGTACCGGGAAGTCCTGCTGCTCCTGGTCTCGTTGTCCTGCCAGTTTTCTGCGTCATCTGTGCCTGTGCTCCATAAAGGTTCTTCTCCAGGCCTGTGGGCATCCAAGACACCTGAAGGAATTTCCCTTGGAGTGAAGGAGTCACTCCCCTGCATCTGCAGGCACCACAACAAAGCTGACTGATCTGCTGCTCCTGAGGTCCACAACAGACACCAAAAGGCTCAGCAACACAGTTGGTGGTTCTGCAACTCCCTTAAGGTCTGCACTGTCTTCACTACAAGTTTGAAGCTAGTATCCCTCATCGGAACCACTAGAGCAGTCCCCCATTGCACTGCATCGATTTGCCATTGCCACAGCTTGTTGATTCTCTTCTCCAGAGATCTTCAGGCTCCAGGAAGTTCCAGCTTCCAGCATCTCTTGCTACCAAGAACTCCATACTCAACACATCCTCTGCACCGTGGGCCTACATTCTGGGTGAGCTGCTCGACGTCCTCTTGCGACTCCTGTGCCTTAGGGCTGTAGGTCCTCTTGAAGGCCTTCTCTGGTTTCAGTGGCCTCCCCTGCTTGCTTGGGCGTGCTCTGACTCTCCTGCACTTGATGAGTCACTTGGACCCTGCTGGTCCCGACACTGCACCTTCCGCACTTTCCTTGTCTCTTGCTGCTGCCAAGGCTTGTTGGTTCTCCCACTTCACACCGACCCCCTGGCTCCCGACTTCCAATGGGGGACAACTCATGAACAGCTCCTGGTCTTCCACAGTGTCACCTCGTCCTCACAGCTGCAGTGACAAGGGCACTATCAACTCTTCTTCATCTTCCGTCATCGGTGGTCATTGGTCTTCCGTACCTCCTGGTAACTCCCAAGTGGCATAGACTCTGTCCCCTCTGCTTGCAGGTACTCCTCATCAAGAATCCACCCTTGGATTCTATTGGACTCATTCACCTTCTTCTCCAGCGGCATCTTCACTGAAGTCCTACATTGTGGTCTACAGAGGTTTCCGACATCACTTTACACCTATGCACCTGTCTTCCCTGGTGTAGGTATCTTGGTTAATGGGCTATCCACGGGTGGGGTGTCTCTCCAACCTGCCATCTTCCATGGGGTTTCTTCAGGGTCATCTGGGAATGGCCCTTCTTCTTGAAAACTGCAACTGCGACTTCCCCATTGGATTGTATTGAGCACGCGGTCGTGTTTCCACTCTGCACACAGCCTCCGTGGTGTTCCTGGGTACTTACCTTGGGTGGTTCCTGGGGTCCCCGGGTCTTCTAAGTCTTCTGGGTCCAGTCTCGACTTTGGTAGTGGTTTGCATTCCACTTTCTTAGTATATGGTTTGGTCTGCCGCCGGAGACAACTGTGTATTTGTGCTACTTACCTGCCCAAATGTTGAAGTATTATGTGTATTGCGGTTATATCTCTGGCTAGGACATATTGCAATTTGTTAGTGAGTGTTTATAATAAATACATATTACTATAACTACACTGTTTGGTTCTTTTCCACTTAAGCTACACTATATGATTAGTAGTGGTAAAACAAGTTGCTTTGCACTCCTTCTGGACTAAGCCTGAAGGCTGCTCTCCACGGCTACCACTGGGAGAGCTTTTATGGCTGTTTAAGAATACTAAAATCTCCATCAGGGTTGTTTGGATTAGTGCAGGGTGCTTCACTTAAATAAGTGTGAACCATATACTAAGCTAGCCTCCTACATCCACCCATTGCCATTCTGAGGGCTGGTTATAAAATATTGGGCAAAGTAGTGCCCGGGTGCTCCCTAATCTCATTCATATAGACCAGAACGGATGCAGCATCTCTCAGAATATTTGCTGGTTATTTCATATAAAGGATTGAGTTAGGTGGCTTTACCCACGGGCAGCTTGCCTGATGCTACAGCTGGAGAAGTCATTCAATTCACTGGCATGTCCTACCTCTTCCAGGTCTTCACCCAATTTAGAGTTTGACCATAACTCCTCACATATACTCGGCTCCTTTACACTAATCCAACTTCCGGAGTCCACCTGAGGTGCCTTATTTCCACTCCATTTCAACTGAGCAGAGGCACTAGACAGGGGTGCTCCCTTTCACCATTGCTCTTCACCCTTGCAATGAAGCCCCTTGCAATAGGCCTGCGCATGAGGGCAGTATATTGGAAACACCCCTGGAAGACAGGACACAGGCAGTGTCTCAGTACACCGGTGATCTCCACATTTATTTGAAGGACATCACTTCTGATCTTTCCCTTCTTCAACATGCACTAAGAGAGTTCACCACAGCTGCTGGTTTTGAGGTAAATTGGGACAAATCAGCAATACTACACCCTGATCAACCACCAAGATCCATACATTTAGGCACCGACCCCCTTCGCTGGTAAGGGGCAGCTACTCGCTACTTAGGTATCTGTCTCTACTACACTCCACTGGATACATTTCAAGGGAACCTTTAGGTAACACGGCTGGGCATCAAGGTGCAAAAGCACTTCTGGCGATCCTTGACCCTTGACCCAATAGCCAAAATTGCACTAGCGAAAATGATTATCCTACCTCGTCTGCTCTACCACTTCACTAACCTTCCCATAATCCCACCTCGCTCATTCTTCAGGGAACTTGACTCATTGCTGGGAGATCCTATCTGGGGCAAAGTACGATGCTGGGTAGCACTTAGCAACTACAGCTACTGATGGACCAGGGAGGGTTGGGTGCCCTATCATTTAAAGCATATTTTCTGGGAGCGCAGTTACAATGGCTATCACTCTGGACAGCTGGGAGGTATGTTGGAGAGACCTGTAGCATGGACGGCGTCTTGCCCTCTTCAGCGGGCCATCGGCTCCATACTTCCTAAAACAGTGCCCCCGCCACCCCTACAGGTGATATTGGCTCGAACTTGCATGACCAGAATACACTGCATGTCCCTGAAATCTCCAGTATACGCTCCTGCGCTGCCCCTGGTTGGTCTTCTTAAATTTCCTGGTACCTACACCCACTGCGACCTGGCACCCTGGACAGAGCACTCAGTCCTCACAGATGGGGATCTTTTTTTCAATGGTAAATTCCTTTTGTTTGACCAGTTATGATGTACCCCTATGGCAATTCCTCTTTCATCAGTGACTCACTCACACATGTCAAACCCTATGGAATGTTACAGATCAGAACCTACAACACACAAAGTGCTGCAAACGATCCTTATGATGGGCCCTGGCCGTCACCTTATATACTTAGTTGTACAATGCCATTGGTGATTTAAAAATGCTTCCACAAGACACCCCATACCACATCTGGGATGAGGAGTTTGGGCGTGCTTTTTACAATAAGGAGTGGTAGACTACCCTGGAATTCCCACAAAAGGTATCCTGTAACTAATGCCTTAAAAACCCGCAACCTGTTAGGAGCCATCGGGCTTACCTCACCCCGGCCCAAATTAACCGATCCTTTCCTCAAGCAGATGCACACTGTCTGCGCTGTCAGGCTCCAGGCTTGAACTGGGTCGTTGCAAAGTGGCCAACGCCACCCTACGCCTGCCTGAGCCCCATAGGAAACCTGTGATCATGGTGTTCAATTGGCCAAAAAGGGCGCTCGGGATCCAGACCGGCAGGGTGCCAAAGTAGTAAAGGAACCGCGGCAGTATGACCATCTTTATCAGGGCTGTCCTGCCTGCCACTGAGAGCAGAGGGCGGACTTGCGCTGCCTAACCTAGAGGCCTACTACCAGGCGGCGCAATTTCAATGGTTCACCAAATGGGTACCGGGGCGACTCCGATACCCGGATGGAGTGCAACTACTGGACCCGGACCGTGACCGGCTGTCCCGGGTATTGCTAAACTTACCACTGTGCAGGGAAGCGGTCACCACTGACGTATGGGTGCTCCGGCGGTGTTGGCTTCACCTGGCTAGGACAATGAGGAACCGGAGGCTTTATGCACCTGAAATCCCACTAACTATGTGCATGACACTCCCGCATGGAGGCAATTGGGGAAGAATACGGACCTGGGAGGATTTAGGACTTTTGACACTGGGAGACCTCTATGAGGATAACAACCTCCTCCCATTTGAAGAGCTTCGCGCGAGACATGATCTTCCACAAGGGGACTTCTAGTTGCATGCAGCTCTCACAGCAGCCGTCAGAAAACACTGGGGGTCAGGCTTGACGGAACCTACCACATCACTGGCTTGCCAGTACGTGGTGATGGCAGCGGGTACCATCAAAGCAGTGTTCTGCCTTTACGGGACAATAACTGAGGACCCGCGCCCACCCCTAACAGCTTTACGCCAGAAATGGGAGGAAGATCTTGGGGACCCAAAAGCCGATAAAACATGGGAAAATGCGCTTGAGAGACCCTGGAAATGCTGCCGTAACGCTCGGTTCCAATTGATACAGTTCTACGTACTTCACAGGGCATACCTCACGCCTGCTAAGCTGAACGAATATTTCGGGGGGGGGGGCGACTTGTCCGAGGTGCCGACAAGAGGGAGAGGGTTTCCTTCATATGTTCTGGTCCTGTCCGAACCTGGCGAACTTCTGGCAGGAAGTACTGGACTCACTAGCGCAAGTAGTGGACAGAGAAATAGAGCGGGTGCCGGGGGTAGGCCTGCTCCACCTCTTCCCCCACACGGCCAAGACCAAGGTCACTAGCAAATTCATGGACCTAGGATTGATTTTAGCGAAGCACGAGCTTACCTTCAATTGGAAAACAGCGAGGGGACCTGCGATAGAGCGCTGGCGCAAAGAATTTAGCAGGTGGGCAGCATGCGAAGGCAATTGCAGGCTGGGGATGGCTAGGCGCACATTCAACGAGAAGTCCTTTGAGAATGCTAGAGCTTGGATGGCACTACTGGACGACTTCCAATGCTTGGGGGTGGAGATAGATGAGGAGGCAGTGGAAGAGGAGGGGACCATCGCGGCTTCATAGGGAACGAGATCAAAGGGCCCCTAGCTGCTGATACACTTTGACCGCCGCCATGACACACATCTCCCACGAGCAGGGCGAGGGAAAAGGACACACCTCACAATATTGAGTCTAGGAGGGCGGATGTTTTACTATGGTTTTACTCTCATTGTGGCATGCCAGAGGGGGGGTGGGGGGTAGTTGAGGAACAATTCGAGCCCATGTTGGGTGGGGGGGGGATAGCAAGAATACTGTTTTCCTTGCACCATGACCTGGGGTAGTTAGTAGCTTCTGCAGAGATCGGAGAGAGGCAAGGCCCTCACATGCAAGGAATTGCGCACTTAGTGACTGTATTATGCATAACATGTATTGTTCCGAGCTGGGAGACACCTTAGGAACGAGAAGTATGATTAGACGTAAAGGAATTATACAGGGATTGCTGATTTCTACCGACATGTGTTGATTTCATATGTTGTATCCTCTTCGATCCGCTTCAACTACAATGCATTGTAATGATGGCTTACATGGTAAAACTCAATAAAGTTTGTTGGACAAAAAAAATGACGTCATGCCAGGTGAGCGTTGAAGGGGAAGGGAAATCCTTTAAGGAGTCATTTTCTCTCTGGATTCCCCTTCTCTTTTTGAAACTCGGGGGCAACAACATTGTCGTGGTGTCACCAGGGTTTTAAGTGGAAGCTTTTTCAATATTATATACAAGGCATAGTTGCTTCTGATTTATCTTATGCAACTAACAACCATTGACAAATCCAATAGTCCTGACTTGTTGTAGGTATGATATTACTTGTTGTATCATATATCTAGATGCAATGACAGAAACAGCAAAATATAAGTCAGGCGGCACACTATGCTAGCACAGATTTTTAGCATGTGTGCTTCCAAGCCACGCCCTTAAAACTGGCCACGCCCCTTTGAGACCCTCAGTTTTTTCATCCCACTTAAAGCCCTTCCTCTATCCCAGTTTGAATACCTCACATTTTGTTACGCAATTACTATAAACACCTATACATATACACAAGCGCATGTTGTGTATAACATTGCCCCCACTGTACTCGCTTTCTGGACTCCCATGCTATGCTTTTATTTGCATATGTCACTTTGATCCGGCATGGCAAACTGCTTCCATCCTAATATACTGTAGACTGTACCCTTTAGTCCATGTTTGAAAACCCAAGAAAGATTTTTTAAAAAAAAACGATAGTGAATTATGGTGCTAAATTCAAGCACTGCCCCAAACAAATGGTGACAAACCGAAATACCGCCAACCACATTTACCATCATCAAATTATTTTACCGCTGAGACAAATGTGTTTATGTGAAATGGACGACACCTCTGATAACCTTTGACAAATTCAAATCCCGCAGAAACCAAATGACATGTGATATGGCCGCGGTGTGTTTGCACTATATGGCAATGTTCTCAAGAGGCCTAGGTAACCTCTGAGCGATACTTGTGTAAATGTAAAATCAAGCTAGAAAGGAAACCTTTCAGCTGTGATCCAAAAAACACATAGCCTTGCTTTTGGTAATGACTCCTCTAACGATTTAATGTCGGTGAGTGTGCCGTGCTGATTGCATTTTGTCTTGTTTTGCTCCGATATATTTTATGAATCAGACCCACAGTTTTAGTTATTTATTTTCCTATCCCATAATACCCGTGCAGCAGCAAATAATTTAGCTGGCATAGCATGGTAATTTGTACTCTAATTTCACCCCTGCTGCTACAGCCTGCATGCTGTTATGATGTGATTGCTAAAATTAAGCTTTCTAGGCCACATTTGCAGACAAGTTTGTGTCTTTTATCTTTCATTAGGTTCCCCACCTTAAATGTTTGGCTGGAATAAAAAAATTACAGAGGAGGAAAAGACAGTATAATTGCTATGAGATTCAAAACAGATTTGGGTTAGCTTTCTTAGGGATATTTATTTTTGATCAGAGGGACTTTTTCCTAAGGCTTAAGGCCTCTACCACCTCGGCGTTTATCATTAATAATATTTAATTAAAAATAAAATTCAAACCGAATATGGAGGGATAAAGAATTCCCAAATAATATAGAGTTGTCCCTTAAACTAAATCATCCTACGTCAATTAATTCATTGGCGTATTCTGAACCTGTCTCTATAGGTATCCAGGAAATAAAGTTGAACCTATCTTGTACTTGGAGAGAACTGCAAAAAACTACTGCAAAGGTTCTAACTTAGAAAGAAAAGGCATATTTTGCACCAAAAACATGATGCTAATCGAATTTTCACAAACCCATTGTGTTCTGCTGAGAAATTGTTGGAAAGAGCTCAGCACTAGTACTTGTAGTCCACAAATAAGTAGTTCAAGGTAAGTCAAAACGTGACTGGTATCCAAATCTTCAAATCAAACAATTACCCATAAAGGTGGAAAATAAAATTCCAGAAACGTCTGCCTCATAAAACCTGGCTCTCAGAATTTATACACTCATTCGTCAGGACACTGCTCCCACAACAACCACAAAAACCATGGCTGCTGCTCCACTCCTCTTGATATTGTGAATGCAGCAGCATCTATCTAGCCAGCAAAAGTGGGGCGGGTGTACGAAATTCAGAAGGGACCCTGAAATAATTTGCCTAAGTATTGATTTACCGCGTTTGCCACATAACCCATCGTCTGCTGCATAATTTGAAGATTTAAACAAAAAAATCTTGTTCAAGGGGATGAAAAGTTTCTTAACGTGGCAACATGTATTGCCAAATAGGACACTTCACAAAAGCTGACTTGTCACCTTTCAGTAAGGTATTGCAGTATTTGGGTGTTAAACTGGTAATAATCAGGTAAAACTTTTTCCCAATCTGTGTTAACATGTGTAGAATGACAAACTAATGAAGGAAACCTATTGCACAAAATGATCTACATTATGTGGCATAATTGACCTCTTCTTGTCGCAATTTGGTCCTCTCCTGTTCCTGACTGAAACTAACAAAGTCTGCGTTATCCACAATGGCATGCCACGTGAAACCCGCACTATTAAAAATGTACAACACCATGAATGAGAAAAGAGAGTGTATTCTGTGCATGAAACTGCATGTGCACAACCCGGTTCACATGGGATGACCAAACAATGTCAAACCAGTCACCTGGAACTGGTTCTTTGTCATACTAAGGAGCACACATACCACACAATGTGATGGTCCATGCCCTATGGCAATGTCATATATCCAAGCATCAGACTAGATGTTGAATATCATTGCATAAACGTGGGCCTTTATTTGATTACATGAATGTCTCTGTTCGTGAATTGTACCTGATGACACTGACACACCAGTTGACTCCAGCAAGGGCATTGTGCTTATACTGTTTTGCATATCATACAGGAATGCATTGTGGTTCTGAGTACATCCAGTGGCAACATTCATTGGCAAGTCTAAAATGCTCAATTATTGTCAATTATTGTGATAGTAATGAACAGCCTATATGAAGTTATAGATTCAAATGCAATAACTATGGACCATGCCTCTACCTATTGCTCCCAGAGACTCAAAATGGATAATATGGCCAATTGCAGGCCACGCATGTAGCACTTGAATTGCAACTCAATTCCTCAGCATCCTGAAGCAGGTAATTACAGCAGTGTTGCAGAGCAAAAACTATCAAATATGTTCCCTTAAAAATACTTCAACACTAAACTCCATGTAAGAAAACAAGCCTTTTTGAAGATGCCCCCCCACTTTTTGCCCCCATTTGGACTGCTAGATGCTGTTTACTGACTCTGACAGTGCATTGAAGACAGCTAACGATGCTTCAGTGCCAGTGCTCTCTCCTTAAAACTGACATATGTGAATTGGTAACCCCAAAAGGCAAGACCTTGAACCCCCTTACAAGTCCCTTGTACTAGGGGTACACATGGAATGGGTGTTAAAGGGCTAACTAGGGCCTGAAGCACTGTTTGTGCCATGCTGAGTGCCCCAAGTAAACTGACGACAGCAGGTCTGTCACAGAAGACTGCAGGAGCACTGCAAAGTGCTTCAATGCGACTTTTCCTTCATCAAGTGTAAAAAAATCCATGCACTATTTTAAATATATGTCAGTCACCTCTAAGGAAGGCCTCGAGAGCCCAGGAGGCAAGGTGCATTATATTAAAGAAGAGTGGACATATTGGTGCCAGCTTATATGGCCCTATAGTGTACTTTTCTATTAAAGGCTACTATAAATGATAAGCGGTCCGTAGGATAAAATGGGCTGGCATCTGGGCAAACTCGAGGTCGCCAGCTCCATTATGGTACCGCTGAAATATGTCATGTTTGGTATCAAACAACATGCCTCTTCAATCCTAACATGACTCTCATGTCGAGAATGATGTAGCATGCTCCCAGGTGGGTACCTTAGAGGTTGCCCACCTCGTTGCCACGCAAAAAAATTATGGACGGAATGCTGAATAAATCATACATTCACCCCCAGTCAAGAGAACTGGGTTAAATCCATCGTTCTTTTGCTCACCATCCCACCCCAGTTTAGACCCAGCCATATGCAAATCAGTCTTGACCCTGTGCCTCATGGAAACAGTCCAGACTCAACTGCCAAGCCAGGTCCTCCCTGGACCCGAAACAAGCATCCTGGGACCGGTTTCTGGGTATTACCCTTCATCAGCAAGGCTAGCTTGAATCCAGTGGCACAGTGAGCAAGGGACCCACGTCTGGGTATACCCATCCCACTTAGGGTGAAAAGTGCTACCCAAACAAATGATGGACAGAATGCTGAATAAATCATACATTCACCCTCGTTGCCACAGTCTTACCTGTGCTCTGGCTGCCAGCCTGTAGCTGCTGCCACCAAGCAGGAATTGACCCTCTGTCAGGAGATGTGAGCTTTCCCAGGAGTCAGAAACAATGGCCTGGACACGAAGAAGGTAGAACCTTCCTCCCTGACAGGATGGCTAGTGAAGTGGCTCACCAAGGCTGTGAGCTTCAAAGCCTTCAACACCTGTGATAGGCAACTAGGCTGCCGCCCAAAGGGGGAAACAGCCATCCTCCTGCCCCCTGTGAAGGTTGCAGTGGAAAAATGATTACATATTCACGTACATGGAACTAAATTCAAATACATAAAAAAATTCAGACTTCACTACAAAAACAGATGATTTCTTGTGAAATTAATTTGCATCACAGAAATGAAATTAATCAGACCATAAGAATATGAGATTAATCAACATTGGTACACATTGGTGCTCAGAAAAAGAGGGAGGGAGTGAGTGCTTAGGGAGAGTTGAGTGATTGTGTGAAGGAACGGAAAGGTAATGTGGTTCAGATACATCCAAGCTTTTTAGAACCAATCTGTTCTTTTACTTGACAAAACAATATAAACATAACCATAACATACTAGGCACAGATAAACATGTCTCTGTTCGAGTCAGACCGGAGCCGCCGGCGGTGAGTAAATCGCTCTGCCCCCTGTCCTTTGTTTCATCATGGCACACATTGTTTAAGGTCATGGGGAGTTTGTTGTTCACACCCATCAATGAGACTCTGTTTTAGTATGGTCCACAGGTCATGATTCTATAATTAGTAACATTGTAACCTGTTAAAAGGCTCTGGTGACCTTTTATCAATAGGCGGTATATCATCCACATTGAAACTTGCCACAGTGTGGTTGACGTGATAGGCCTACACTATAAATCGACTTTTAATGCTGGCAGCTTTACAATGTTTTTTCACCAGTGCAACCTGTACCTTGGGCATCGCATTACTCGTATTGCCCATATTAGACCAATGGATTGTAGTTTCCATGTGCGTCCAGTCTACAGGTGTTATTAATGGGAATTTCTCTTAACAAGGGTCCGGTTGTTGAGGTCTTACCACAATATATCCCACTTGAGAATTGACTGTACCATGGCTTTGTTAAATCTGTCCACATATGACATTTTTGAGTAACACGTTTGTCATGTATTTCCGCGCATATCCATATGATCTTATTGCGCACGCTCCACTAATCCAATGTTGTCCTTACAAATTGGTCATATTTATTATGATCTGGTTTGGTCTGAAGCTTTTCTTGGCCATTATGTATTCTGTAGGTTACTAACCAACCCAGTCCAGATACCGAGGTGTACTCATGGCACCCATCACTCCAATTTACTGGAATTTGGTTACATTTCCAAGTGAGTCTCACTGAAATTACATCTCTAAGGGATTGGGTGCCTATGGGTCATTTTGTGACCTTCCTTCTCCGTCTCTGATTTCTTGTTTAGGAGCTTGAGGGCCCTCATCTTGAAAATACAGCCGGATTGTTTGTGCGGTTATCTAATGCTAATTGCCACTGACTTTTAGGTGCTCCTTCCCCTCCTTCACTATTTCCTTGAGTCCTGATGAAGACCTCCCAATAAGGATGAAGCTACATTTATGATGACGGGGTCGAAACGTTGACATATTGTTATTCGCATCAAACATAGGCAATAAAGGCATCTTTATCTGTGCCTAGTATGTTTATGTTTATGTTTACATTGTTTTGTCAAGTAAAAGACCGGATTGGTTCTAAAAAGCTTGGATGTATCTGAACCACATTACCTTTCTTTTCCTTCACACAATCACTCAACTCTCCCTTAGCACTCACTCCCTCTCTCTTTTTCTGAGCACCAATATGTACCAATGTTGATTAATCTCATATTCTTATGGTCTGATTAACTCCATTTCGGTGATGCAAATGAAATCACAAGAAATCATCTGTTTTTGCAGTGACATCTGAATTATTTAATATATTTGAATTTAGTTCCACATACGTGAATTTGTAATCATTTTTCCACTGTGACCTTCATTTTGTACCATTGTTCACCTAGGTCCAGTGGTCCTATGGGTTGACCCATTTATAATACTCTCCTCCTGCCCTCTGGCACATTTGGACCCGAGCAGGTGGGAAAAATAGGTGTAGCAAACACAAGGAGATGATGGTCGGAGCACGGAAACTTTTCAGACACTCACCCTCAGTCACCGATCTGGGTACAGGCCAACCCAAGCTGCCAAGCCAGGTCTTCCCTGGACCGGAAACAAGCATCCTAGGACCGGTTTTGGGGTTTCGCCCCTCATCAGCTAGGCTAGTTTGAATCTAGTGGCAAAGTGAGCAAGGGACCCACGTCAGGGTATACCCTGACAACTTAGGGCAAACAAAGCAAGCACAAGGAGATGATGAACGGAGTGCAGAAACTTTTCAGACACTCAGCCCACTCACAGATCTGGGTTTAATCCATCATCGTTCTTTCGCTCACTTCTCCATTCCAGTTAAGACCCAGACGTATGCAATCAGTCTTAACCCTGACTGGGAGTGGAGGCTGAAACATTTCAGCACTCCATCCATCATCATGTTGTGTTTGCTATGTTCACCCTAAGAGGCCAAGGGTATGCACAGAAGTGGGTCCCTTGCTCGCTGTACCACTGAATTCAAGCTCGCCTGGCTGATGAGGGGTAAGTAACACCTTGATGCTTGTTTCCAGTCCAGGGAGGACTTGGCCTGGCAGTTCAGGCTGGATAATTCCCATGAGGAACAGGGTCAAGACTGATTTGCTTATGGCTGGGTCCAAACTGGGATGGCATTGTGAGCAAAAGAACGATGGATTAAACCCAGATTTGTTACTAGGGGTGAGTGGTTGAAAAGTTTCAGCACTCCGACCATCATCTTGCTGTGTTTGGGAAAATTTGGCATTCAGGAGTTGTGCACCCCAGAAGGCTAGCCTCACCCATAGGGTGGGCTACCTGGTCTGTACAGCTAAAAAAAGGTTTCTGCCATTTTTTTTAGAAGCGGTATAATTGAGAGTTCTAGCTAGAAAAGGTGATAAACGACACTGGGATGTGGTCACCTCAAGGGCAGATTAGCTGCTGGGACTAGTAACCCATTTGTCACTTGCACCCACACTCATAACATCCCAAATCTAGGATTTAAGTGCTATCTCTAAAACCAGAACCTCAGTTCTGATCTGACGTGCAACAAAGGAAAAACCAGAGACCTGTATCTACGACAATAAGATCCCCAGAAAGTCAAGGCACAACTGTGACTCATCCCGGACCAAGAACCGGTTCTCCCAGACATAGTCAAAGGCAAGATCAGACTCCCCTGGACTAGTGGTGCTAGTCTCCTGCACACAGCAGGTAAAAGTAACGTACAGGGAAATAAACAATCCCTGGCCATCTGGCCCTATGAGGCCCAAAGTAGATGGTACAGTGTATTGTGGGAACTGGAGTCCTGAACTCCAGCAAGTTTCAAGTGGCTACTATTTTGGCCTAGACCTCTGGACGTCAAAAAAATCTTTCTTCTGAGCTTACAGCTTCCAAGGCTTGTTGATGGCCCTTCCAGCAACCATTACCTTTACTCAACACTGCATCTCAAAGGAACCCCCACAAAACCTTCATCCAACGTCAGCAGTGGCTTTGTTGTCAAAGTTTTACACCAGTTTCCTCACCAGCACAGGGTAAGTGATAAAACTAGCTTCCCCACAGCACCAGCTTCAGCACCAAGGGCAGCCAGGACAACTGTGCGCTCAGGCTTCTCAAACCAGTTCAAATTGAACTGATTGACGTGGCTTTGTCCCGGGACCCGCATGACCTTTACACTCCTTAGGTTCCACGCAACTCAACCAGCAAGTGACCGATGGTCACGAGTGCTTTTTCCCATTGACCCTACTGATAATGGTTTGCAGCACTGTTTTGCACTGATTGATATTTGCTTCTAAAGTGAATAACTTTGATTATACTCATCCGATAGTCTTCATTTAGGTGTATACATTTATATGCAAATTTGCTTTATTGTTAGAAATTGGTGTCAGATTTTTTGAAATTGTGTCAATTACTTGTTGGCCATGATGGCACTCTGAAATGGGTAACACATGTTTCTCTAGTGAAGCCTGACTGCTAGTTGCCACTCTACCAGGACTGAGCTAAGGATTTATGATTGTGAATCCAAGGACCATCTTTGGAGCATATTAGAGTATTGCATAGGGAAGCCTAACCAGCATCACTACATACTTTCCTACACTCAAAAAGATTGAATTCTATCAAATTGTTGGTCTACTCAATGTGGTTCGTTCGTTAAATTGCACTGATGTGGTCATCCTCTCTCAAAGCTCAGGCACATACGCATCAAAATAGGAAGAAGTACAGCCTAATCAATGGGTAGACTCTGTTCTCTTAACTATCTTCGCTAACTCTTGTACTTATTTTCACATTCTAAGGGAAGAGGCTGGCCCGAAAATAGAAATAGCAATTTCTGAATCGGACTGGGTCAGGCACTTCTCGAGAGTATATGAGGGTGAGGGACAAGTAGGATTTGTGACGCCTGTTTTTGACTACTCCCCCTCTAGAAATTTGCATTTCACTCTCGAGGAGGTTTAAAAATCTCTGTAAAAGCCAGTGTGGCAAGGCACCTGGCCCCCATGGTGTTCCCATAGATATATTTAAAACCATCTCTTCTCTGTGGGCGCCCCTTCTGGTCCAGGTGCTTAACGCCAGTTGTGTTACAGATTTCTTGCCCACTTGGGTGGAATCTGTAATAGTTCTTATTTACAAAAAGGGGAATAGACACGATCCGGGCTGCTACAGGCCCATTTCCCTTTTGGATTCTTTTACAAAAATAGCAGGCAGAGTAATTTTGGATCGGCTTTTAGAGTGGGCAGAGGAAAACTCTGTTCTCTCTGACCTTCAGTATGGCTTCCATCCTGGTCTGGGGACAGTGGAACAGGGATTGAATCTTTTAATGCTGGTCGGGAAATACACGAGGGCAAAACAGGGTAACTTGTTTTTGGCCTTCGTTGATCTCTCGGCCGCTTTTGATTGTGTGGTCCATTCTAAGCTGTGGATACTATTAGAACAACTTGGGGTTGAAGATAACATTATTTATTATCTTAAACGTTTTTACTGCGGCTTCAGCCCGCGTTCGCTTTGGCCTAAAGGGAGAACGCACTGAAAAAATTCCAATTAGGAGTGGGGTCAGGCAGGGCTGTGTCCTGGCCCCCTTCCTTTTTAATTTGTATATAAATGGATTGGAAGAAGTTATGTGCAAAGATAGTTTGAATCCTCCATATGTAGGTGGCCGCCCAATCCCAGCGCTTTTGTACGCGGACGACGCTGTTCTTATGTCGCGTACTCAAGTGGGTTTACAGCGTGTGGTTGACAGCTTTTCCCGCTTTATGAATGAGCTGGGCCTAAAAGTTAATACATCAAAAAAATTTACTATGTATTGTGGTAGGCAATGTAAACCTAAGAGGCTCATATTTATAGCAGGACAGAAGCTTGAATTCGCCAAGCAGTTTTCTTACCTTGGGATACTCTTCGCACAGAATGAGATGTGGTCGCAAGCTGTGTCTGCAAAAAAACTTGAACTGATCCGATCGACTGCTGCTCTCAAAATCTTTTCAAATAAATTAGGGACTAGACCAACTGTAGAACTAATTAAAAACTATCAAGCTAAGTGTGTGGCTGGTGCTACATATGGTAGTGGGGTTTGGGGCTTTGCAAACCCCGCTCCCATCCAGATGGCTGAAAATTAATTTTTAAAGTATATCCTGGCGCTCCCTAAAAGCTCTCCTAATTATAACTGCCATGCAGAACTGGGTCTTGCTTACATATCCGACTTAATTAAACTAGAGCCTGTGCTACTATGGCACAGGCTCTGGAGGCAAGAAGCAACACACCTAAATAGAGATGTTCTGACAGACATTTTAAAATTAGAGGGAGCCATAAGGATACCATGGGTGAACTATGTTCATAACTTTTTAAAGGATATTGGGAGAGAGGATTATTTTTTGAATCCTACGAATGTTTCAGCTATCTCACGGAAAGATTTGAAGAGGCAGGGCCTAGCTTTTCTGGACTCTCAAAAAATTGCAATGGAGGTCCTAAAACCTTCTGTTCTGCAGCACCAAATGGTTTTAACGACTTTTAACATTCAGCCCTATCTAATTTATGTATCCAATAATTATGAGCGCTTTTTACTTTCACGCTTTAGATTTGGTATTTTTCACAGATTAGTTTGTTTTCCTATGGTTAATAATTGGATGCATGATTTACCTCCCTGCCCCTGTGATAATATTTCACCCCAGAGTACTATCCATGTCTTTCTTTTTTGTAAATTCTATGATGTTTTATTACCATTTTTAAGAGAATTAGGACACCGTCAATGCCGCGTGGCTATGATCAATATCCAATGTCTTGACAATCATCTATGAGTAGCAACAACAACACTGTATTTAAAAAATGTGATGCGCAGTAGGAAAGCATGATTATCTAAAAGCACTCTAAATCTACATTTTTCGAGTTTGAATCGCTTGAAATTGATGAATTCCTGTATTGTAAATGTGTATCTTTTAATATTGTAATGAAATGTGCTTCTTTTTATTTGTACTTTTAAGATTGCTTCTAACAATCGAATAAAGATATTTTGATTGATTGATATTTTCACATCTCCACCAATGATAGTGCAAATAGCAGCATCTCACAAGTGATGGAGAGGGTACATCAAATTCGGGCATGGTTTTCTGATGAGTTCAGTGCATGTGAAGTATGAGCAGGAGACGCTCAACATGACAAAGGAAACAGTCATTCCCTATGCTGCACAGGCATCTTCACCATGATTGCTGACCCCAGTGACATATCCAAATACATCATGTTCTATCAGCATTAATAATCCACCTCTATCCTCTCCATGGTAGCAGTCTCCAAGCGCAGGGAAGCTTCTGGGCAGCTTTGCGCTCTACAAATCACTTAAATAAAAATAAAGTTAAAATAAATCGGGGTATAACCAGCTACAGAATTAAACACAAAACAGCTTTGAAAGTGCCTTATTACAAACCATAAGAGTGATGGGCACATGTGATGCTTAACTGTGAATAGATAAAGTTCATTGTTGTCATTTGCTGCATGCTCCACAACATTGCCTTGAACTTTTTGGTTGCATGCTAAGATAACATGATGCTGAGTAGCAGAGTTAAGATGATAAAGAAACAACACATCACAGGTATCTAGGAGAGGTGTGTTATTCACAGAGGAGTGAAATAATTCACAACTACTTTTAGGGACCTATTCACAAAATTAAGTTTACACGTGCATATTCACTCATGTGTAAATGTACTCTTCTACCTAGGATGACATTTACACTTTCTAGCTATTCATCATTTCCAGTGTATATATACATCTAAGTGCCTGGTTATAAGTAGCTTGGTTAATTGTGATAGGCATGGTAAATTATGTTATGACACATATCTAAATTATGAGTTCATTAGAAAACACTGAGGCCAGTAATTTCTACAAGGTTAATATTGACAAGTTGTACCTGCTGACTTTACTGGGAAAGGCACAGAAATACTAGGACACTGTGCAGTAAGCAACAAAATCTGCATGATAAGCCCCATTTCCCGGGATTGGTGTCAGTACAACGCGTTGTATTACAACGCATTCCGTTACAACGCAGATTTTACAACGCGGGATCCATTACAACGGATGTCATTACAATGCATGGCATTACATCGCAGATGCTATTACAACGCATGGCATTACATCGTAAGTATAGGTAAGTTGAATTTTTTGTTAAAAATGTTATTTAGTTTATTGTAAATAATTTTTTTTAAATAATTTAATTAAAAGACATTTAAAAATTGTCATTAATTTAATTTAATAAAATAATATCTATTTAATAAATGTAAATATAATAAAAATTGTAATTAATTTAATTTAATTAAAAAAAGTAATTAGTTTAATGTACATATTTTTTATAATGAAATTAAATTAAATTAATAATATTAATTTATTTAATTTAATTAATTTAATAAAAAATGTTATTAATGTAAAATAATTAATTTAATTTATTAAATATATTTCAATTAATTTTAAAATGGTAAATATAATTTAATTATCCCTAAACCCAAACCCTGCCCTAAAACCTAAAAACACCCCTGTACCCCAAAACCCAAACCCTGCCCTAAAACCTAAAAACACCCCTGTACCCCAAAACCCAAACCCTGCCCTAAGACCTAAAAACACCCCTGTACCCCAAAACCCAAACCCTGCCCTAAAACCTAAAAACACCCCTGTACCCCAAAACCCAAACCCTGCCCTAAAACCTAAAAACACCCCTGTACCCCAAAACCCAAACCCTGCCCTAAAACCTAAAAACACCCCTGTACCCCAAAACCCAAACCCTACCCTAAAACCTAAAAACACCCCTGTACCCCAAAACCCAAACCCTGCCCTAAAACCTAAAAACACCCCTGTACCCCAAAACCCAAACCCTGCCCTAAAACCTAAAAACACCCCTGTACCCCAAAACCCAAACCTGCCCTAAAACCTAAAAACATCCCTGTACCCCAAAACCCAAACCCTACCCTAAAACCTAAAAACACCCCTGTACCCCAAAACCCAAACCCTGCCCTAAAACCTAAAAACACCCCTGTACCCCAAAACCCAAACCCTACCCTAAAACCTAAAAACACCCCTGTACCCCAAAACCCAAACCCTGCCCTAAAACCTAAAAACACCCCTGTACCCCAAAACCCAAACCCTGCCCTAAAACCTAAAAACACCCCTGTACCCCAAAACCCAAACCCTACCCTAAAACCTAAAAACATCCCTGTACCCCAAAACCCAAACCCTGCCCTAAAACCTAAAAACACCCCTGTACCCCAAAACCCAAACCCTACCCTAAAACCTAAAAACACCCCTGTACCCCAAAACCCAAACCCTGCCCTAAAACCTAAAAACACCCCTGTACCCCAAAACCCAAACCCTGCCCTAAAACCTAAAAACACCCCTGTACCCCAAAACCCAAACCCTGCCCTAAAACCTAAAAACACCCCTGTACCCCAAAACCCAAACCCTGCCCTAAAACCTAAAAACACCCCTGTACCCCAAAACCCAAACCCTACCCTAAAACCTAAAAACACCCCTGTACCCCAAAACCCAAACCCTACCCTAAAACCTAAAAACACCCCTGTACCCCAAAACCCAAACCCTGCCCTAAAACCTATAAATACCCAAACACCCCAAAACATATACCTCAGTACCCCAAAACATATACTCCTATACTCATACTTATTTAAAAAATCACTTAAATTAATATATTTAATTTATAATATTTAAAAACAAAAATAAATATTTTTTTTATAATTAATAATATTTAAATCAATTAAATAATATTAAATGAAATTTAAAAAAAATTAAATACTTACCAATACTTACGATGTAATAGTATGCGTTGTAATAGCATCTGCGATGTAATGCCATGCATTGTAATGACATCCGATGTAATGGATCCCGCGTTGTAAAATCTGCGTTGTAACGGAATGCTACGTAAAAGTTGCGTTGTAGGTGTAACATACCATTTCCCGTGATGGCAAAGTGTAATTGGAGTGTTTATAGCATCCGATAAATATTGATCTCTCACGGTATAGTTATCTATCGAATGCTATAAAGATCCAATATCAGGTCCATGTATAGAGAAAAATAATAAACGTTAATCTCTCTGTAAAAAAATATATACATATATATTGATGTAAAATAAAAATGCAAATGAAATTAAAATCATTATTATTAAACTAGAATTAATAAAATAAAATATTGCAGCACATTACCATGTCAAATTAAATGAGCCTTAAATAACTTCATAATTAAAAAATATTAATTTAATTCGTACATATTATTTTTAAACAAAATGAATAAAACATTTAAAAACCTGCTCTCATTAGCATTTCATTGTTTAATTATTATGTAGTAAATTTGAGTACATGCATGTTCTACTTAATGTAAAAGAATTATACATATTTATTAGTTTAAATGATTATTTAAAACAATAAGCTAATTATTATTTTATTAATTTCGCTTTACATGTAATATAAATTTTTTTTTCTTCAGAACAATATTTTATTTGGTTTTGGTAGTTGACAAAATACACAATATAGAACACCACTCCCTAAGGATCAGGGCGGCAGTGTGCTTATAACAGTATCATTTGAAAACAGTCAGTCAACAATTCCCCAGGGTCCCACCCTCCACTAACCCACCCGGTTCCCTCCCTCCACCCCACACGGTGTCTACATTGTCCAACAAGAGGAGCCTAGCAATCACAATTACTGCGTGTGAACCCATTCACCCATAGTCAGTAAGGGCGCAATCCGCGTCGGAGGCCCGGGGTGCCGGGGGGTCCAGCAGGAGGCCCCTGTAGTCCGCCCATTTCTTCCATACTTTAAAATGTTTTGTGGGACACCCCCTGGCCTCAAATATCGGACGTTCGAGTCCCATGTTATAGTCCAAGCCCCGTTTCCAAACCTCCAGCAATGGGGCCCTAGGAGCCTTCCAATCCCGGGCAATATCTCTTTTGGCCACTATGAGGCCCAATAGAAGCAAATGTCGTTTATATACATTCCCCCCCACTTGTTCCATAACATGGAGGAGGCCCAACTTCGGCGAGCGGGGAAGTTCCCAGCCCAGTACCTCCTCCAGGCAGTCCCACACTCCGGTCCAGAATCTCCGCAGTCGTACACACTCCCACACTGTATGAATAAAGGAGCCTATTGCACTGCCACACCTCAGGCACTCCGGGGAGGCAATCAGTCCCGCCCTCCACAGTCGTTCCCTCGTGTAATACGCCCTATGCAGATACTTAAATTGAATAAAGCGCAAGCGCACCGCAATCGCTGCTCCCCTAGGGGCCTCCAGGGCTTCCCTCCAATCCTCCTCTTCCAAACTCCCCAACTCTCCCTCCCAGACCAAACGCAATTTATCGAGGGAAGGGGAACAATGGGTGACCAACGTCTGGTATATGCTAGATATTTTTTTGGTTTCTAGGTCCCCCATGAATAGCTTAGCCTCCAGGGGGCTGAACTCCGGTAGAGTAGTCAAGTCCGCTATGCTGAGGGTCAGGGCGTGCCGGAGCTGCAGGTAACGACAAAATTGAGATTGGGGCATATCGTATTCATTCCGCAGAGCCTGAAAAGACTTGAGGACCGAGCCCTTCATGACGTGGCCCAGCGCCGAAACACCAATAGCGTCCCAGCCATCGAAGCCTCGCAAGGAAGCCAGGGCCGGCAATCTCCCATTGTGCCACAGCAGGGTCTCCCCCGTCAGCCTGTTCCACCATCCCATACGTCGGAGTGCATCACGCCACACCCGGAAAACTGTCTGAGTAACCGCCGGGAGTCTTTTCAGGAGGGCCGCCGAGTACAAGATTGTGTGGAGCGTGTGCGGGTCCATCAGGTATCTCTCCAATGCATAGGTCGGGTCGCCACGATCCCCGTACCACCATTCATTAAGGATCAGCAAATGCGACGCTTGGTAGTAAGACTGGACATCGGACGAGGCCAGCCCCCCACAATAGGTCGAGAGGAAGCAGGTGCGGAATGCCACCCTCACCGCACCCCCGGTCCACAAGAACCGACCCAAAGCCGAGTTCACCTGTCTGAACCATTGCGGTGAAATAGGGTAAGGATGATTTTGAAGTTGGTACAGGATACGGGGTAGTGCGACCATCTTAAAGATGGCCGAGCGTCCGTAAACATTCAGGGGCATCCTGGACCATATTTGCATATCAGACCGTATTCTATCCCACACGGGCAGCACATTGCGGGCCCACGAGACTCCCAGCACATCAGTTAAAAAGACTCCAAGATATTTAAGGCCTCCTGCCGCCTCCTGGAGGGCCGAAGCCCAAGTACCTAGGATTCCCCCGTCTCCCAAGACCCATAATTTCGATTTCTGTACATTAAGCGTGAGACCGGACACATCGCCAAAGATACGCATTATATCCAGGACCCTGGGACCGGATCTGTTCAGGTCCGTAAGAAAGAAAAGAACATCATTGGCATACAGCACGATTCTGTCTGACGGGCCCCCTACCCATTCCACTCCACGCAACTGTGCATCCATCCTCACCCAAGCCACCAGTACCGTTGGGTAACAATAAACATCTGTTATTCAGCGCCAAGATACCTCTGGGTGAACGTGCGCTTTACAAATACGCATGTTATGTCTAAGTTAAATCGTATTCTCGGCTTCATATGTTTTAAAAAGAGCTTCAAATGTGCTGGGTACCAAGCCTGCAAAAGTGCTATTGTGCATTGTGATGTCTCTAAGGCTGCTTTGAAGTTCCTATTGAAAGTATGCAGTGCAGATTCTTCCCTGAAAGTCTCTGCTTTTAATATATGTTTTAGAGCTGAGATCCGCATGTAAAGGATTAAAAGCGCACCTTATAATATTAGAGCTGTCTCTAGCATATGTGCTTGTTAAAGAGAGCTTGAGGCGTATGGCTTGTGCTGAGACAGATGGGGAGACTTCCACTAGTTTCCTTAAAATAATCCCTTCTTCCACTTTTATTGGTTACCAAGTTTTAATCTGTATATATTCCAGAGCATAAAATAGAATAGGTGGGATTTTCTCGCTGTAAACCTCTAACAGGGATTTAAAATGTCTCTTCCTGGTCGAGGAATATTCAAAGTCAAAGTCAAGTTTGTTCAAATGATCAGTCTTTTAAAACCATTACACCGTATAATTTCATTTACATTATTTAAAGCATCCTATATGTAAAAAAATAACAATTATTAAAAAGAATAACAATATTTGTTCATTGTTCTACACTTCATAAAATCAAGACCTGATTATATTGTCCATGGAGAGCTGCAACCCTAACATCGTCCTCATCTTTAAGACCATAAACATCTTAACCCCTTGTGTGCACATGATGGCCGTGAGCCATCACGCGTCACGTGGGCGTGTAAGGAGGACGGGCCCCGGCCGTCCGAACCCCACCCACTCATTATTTCCCCAGCACCGCTGCGGAATTTGCACCGCGGTCAAGAAGTTAAAACTGTATATTAATTATTTGATTTTCTTCTGCAATTCTTCCTAATTCCTTTGGGTACACATTTATGAATTTCCCCTCCTGCAGACCAGCGAAATCGAAGACCCACCTAACCAGGTGGTTACAGCTTCCCTGCATGTTCCTATGTTCAACTTAATGAATATTTCTTTTAAAAGTATCTTTCTTTCTTTTAATAACTTCGGGCATGCATGGAGAATATGTGCTAGGGATTCATGCTTGTAGTTGCACAATCTGCAGTCTTGATTTGATGCTGGTCTTTTCAGGAAGGGATCAAATCCTTTGTTTCGCACATGCCAAAATGTAAATTCATGAATTGGTTCTTTAAAATTGTTTAGTAATGTGCTGATAAATAAACCTGAGATTTCCTGGTGCCATATGAATTTATCACTGTCCAGGCATGACGTCTTTGTAATAAGCTGTTTTCATCTGTTATGTTAGACAGGATTTTTGTTGACAGATTTAATGCTTTGTTAAGGGCATGTTTCCCCATACCTGTGTTCCATATTTCTTGAGCGCAAAGATCCTCAATAACCTGTGCATAGTAACAGCCCAGGGAACCTTGTATTTTCTTCTCTCTTTGATCTTCTATTTCTTTCCAGCACAAATTCTCAATCGTGTCGGTTGTGGCTGCTCTAAGCCTTCCGCATAGTTTAATAAAAGCACTTTTACTCTAGTATATTTGATTGGTCAAACCAAACTCTAATCAGACTTGAGCTGGTGGTGCTGCTTGCTGAATGAGGAATACATTTTTATAAACCTTCGTATGGATGCTGTTTAGGATTGGGATTTCGCGATCCCTCATAATTTCACTATCATATGTGACAGAAGACATTAACTGTGCCAACATATAATAGATGGCTGTAAAATGGACAGCTTAGTTTCTTTTTTAGTAATTTGAAGCTGTGTATGAGATTTTGGGCTTTACCCCTCATTGCTAGAAACTGATGCTTATAGCCCAGCTTTCTCTCGATTTTAAACCCAGATATTTGTATGAGTCTAGGAATAAAATCTCTTCAAAGCCCCAACATGGGAGCCGGCCTTTCGTCCCAGGTGTTGAAAATGAGAAGCATTTTTAAAATTATATGAGAATATTTGGGCAAAGTAAATGTACTCTTTCACTTCCTCAATTGGTTTACCTCCCAATAACCAAGTAAAAGGAGAACATTTACTTCTTTCTCTAAAAGGTAAAATTTTAGTTATGAGATAATGGGGACCAAGAAATGTTATTTTGCATATCCATTTAATTTAGTTAAGTTACTTTGTAATCCAATTGGGTTGGGATAAAAAATAATGATATAAACTGCATAAATTAGGCTATAGATGTCACTTTGTGCTAGTTTTGGGGAGAAATTATTAATTTAGGAAAAGTATCCCGGTAGGTCACTTATATAAATGGAGAATAACAAGGGGGCGAGGAGGCATCCTTATTTCAAACCATTCATCGTGGGGATTGGTCTGGTTCAGCCCCTATCTCCCCCCATTTTTAATTCCACACCATGTTGCTGTATGCAAAGATATGATTATTTTGAGTAAATCATGTAGGATCCTTAAACTCTTTAGCTTTTCCCATAGCCTTGGCCTGTCCACGCTATCAAAAGCAGTTGAAAAATCAATAAAGGTGCAATAAACTATTTGTGATTTTTGCACTACTTACTTATCGAGAACAGTCTGTAGGATAGCAATGTTGTTCGTAATTTAATGTTTTTGGTCGGAAACCAGCATGTGTCATAGGGATCACGTTGTTCGACAATGTCCAGTCTTTTAGATGCTCAATACTTTGTTCTCCCCTTTTCTTCATTGCAAAGTCTAGCCCTTTTGAATTTGATCAACATATGTATAAATATCTGACCATCTCTAAAATCAACATAATTCTGTTGGTTTCCTAAACAAGCAATAATTTGTCCTCCTCCTCTCTCTACAACGACGTTAAGTACTCCTCTCTCCTTGCATGCTTCAATCTCCTACCTTCTGAAATTGATCAGCATCTGAATTTCTAACCATTCTTTCGCAACCCAGCTTGTTGGACACTATTCTCTACAAAAGTGCTGCACATGCCTAATGTCTCTTGACACTCGTTGAACTATTAGCCTTTTAGAGATGGTGCCTGGTCTTGATTTAAACTCATACACTTTAGATGAGTCGGACCACTTAGCACTTATTCTGATTCCTGTTGTTACCTGTAGTGAGCCACTCGGGCTTTCCTCTACAATGTTACCATTTTCTCATGCATGCCTACACCCTCAGGGCGGGCCCGCCCTGAAGGGATAAATAAACCTGGGAGAGACCGCTCGGGGTCTTCCCGCCTCAGTAACATAACTGACTCTTGTGTCCTTATTTGAGTAGCGTGTCTGGGGCCTCGTCGGGACACGCCCGACTTCTACACTGGCAACGAGGCCGGTACGACACCACGCGTGCCTGCCCTCAACGGAGAGCGCGGTGCCCACCCGCGACTGACCTGCTCCGGTGACGCTACGTCCATCCTAAAAGGAAAGGAAGTGTTGCGGTGCCCACCCGCCGTGTCCTGCCTGCCGCCTGCGTCGTCATTTGCAGGCCTGCCGGTCCGAGCCTGTCCACACGCCTCCCTCCTGCTGGAGCGCGTTCAGCTGGCGGAGTTCCCGGCGAGGCCCAATGCCAGGGTAAGCGCGACGCGCACGTCCCCCCGCGCTGCCAAACATCCCTCCCCCCCGGTGCCTGCCTGCACGCCTGGCACCTCCCGTGGCATCCAACGCCACGCGGCAGCTGCGAGGAGCCCAGGGGAGCCTGATACCTACTCGAAGGCCCCGAAGCACGGCTGTCCGCTGCGGCGCCTGTCTGTTTCCCTGACGGCCCCTGGAGGAAGGTCACGCACGTGCAGGGAAGTGAAAGAAGGCGGGCCGGCAAGGTGGCTGCACCTCCACCTAATAAGGAACAAGCTTGGGCCATATCAAGCATTGGCAAATCAAAAAAAAAAAAACACTTTCTGAAAAATGCTGGACAATAACAGTAACTGAAGGACAATTAATCAAGCACTGATAAATGCAAGCGTTGGCACAGTCAGGCACAGATCAGCTTCGCACCCCTCCAGTTGGGAGTCCTACAGAAGCATCAGAGGGAACAGAGACCCTACACGCCCACAGTAGGCACGTGGCAGAGCAACAGAGCTACGTGCAGATATCCCATCAGCACGATCAAGCCACAGACACAAGCAAAGCCAGGGCGACACCTGAGCAAATCACAACGCCGCGATGAGCAACCCCGCCCCTGGAGCAGCGGCGGCGGCGCAGCAGGGAGCAGGAGACGACCGTAATCCCGCGCCAAGACCCCCGCCCCCGGCAAGCGCTCACACAGCCGTGGCACCACCGCCTCCATTCAGTGAATCCACCGATCAGGCAACAGCGGCCCCCAGATGGAAAGCCTGCATCGGGAGGCTCAACCACTACTTCAAAGGGACCCGTGAAACCGACGGAACGGTCAAGAGGTCACTCCTCATCTACTACGGGGGAGAAGAAATCTACGATCTATTTGAGACACTCCCGAACACAGGAGAAGAGGACGACTATGATGCGGCAGTCGCTGCGCTCAACGCGCATTTTGACCCACAGCTCAACAATGACTTTGAAAAGTTCAAGTTCAAAAGAGCGTGGCAAACTGAATCAGAATCCGTCGACATGTTCTATGCACGGCTCCGCCGGCTGGCGAGCACGTGTCCCTTCACTGAGCCAAGGGAAGAGATCAGAGACCAGATCATCGTGGGATGCCGCTTCAAGCTACTGAGGAAACTGATTATCAGGCAACCCGCAATCTCCCTCGACGAGATCCTGGTCCTGGCCCGATCCCACGAACTGTCAGACGCCCGAGCGGAAGTGATGGAAGCGGCCCTACACACCCCGGTAGCCACGCCGTCGTCAGCAAGGCTACTACCGATCAAAGAAGAAAAGGTGGAAGCCATCCAAAGAAGGCCCACGACGACGCGCCCAGCACCAAAGTCCACGCCAAAGAACCAGTGTGGATACTGCGGGGAAAATCACCCGGCCGAGGCCACCTGCGGGGCAAAAGGGAAGACATGCTCCCGCTGCGGAAGGCCAAACCACTACGCAAGGGTGTGCCGTGGAGGACGTTTTCGAACGACGACGCCCAGATCCAGAGGCCTGCCACAGCGCGTCCGCCAGATATCACTAGACGAACTGGCGCCACCGCCCGACGATCAGGCACAGGGAAGACGTCCAATGTACGAGGACGAGGATGACGAGGAAGTATTTGTCATCTTATATGTCAGCCGGGCCGGAACCAAGCAACGGCCACCGCCCATGTGCTCAGTCACCATAGAAGGCACCGACGTTCAGGCTCTAATAGACACTGGGTCGTCAGTAAATGTGATGGACTCAGAACAGTATGAAAAACTATCCCAAAGACCACCCCTCGCGCCCTCGAGTGCAAGAATTTACACATATGGAGGAACTGACCCCATGCCGTTGCGAGGCGTAATTCAAACTACCATCGTGAGCGGGAAACATCCACAGAGGCGAGGTTCCATGTGACAGAAGGCAATAAAGGAACCTTGCTCAGCTGCCACACCGCCGAAGATCTGGAGCTCGTCTTCTTCGCAAACCAGGTGCACGAGTCACACGCTGAGGCTCTACTCGGAGAATTTCCAGAGCTCTTCCAAGGTCTAGGCAAGCTCAAAGGAAAGAAATTCAGACTCCACATCGACACATCAGTACGACCTGTAGCCCTCCGGGCCCGGCGCGTGCCTTTCAACCTCCGACCGCAAGTGGAAGAAGAACTCAGGAAGCTGGAGGAACTCGGAGTAATAGAGAAGGTGTCCGGGCCCACCCCCTGGGTATCTCCCCTGGTCGTGGCACCTAAGCCCAAGCAACCCGGAGCGATTTGACTGTGTGTCGACATGAGGCTACCCAACATGGCGTTGAAGCGGGAACGACCATGGATGACATCGTGGCTGACCTAAACGGGGCGAAGTGGTTTTCCAAGCTCGATCTGAACGCAGGCTATCATCAGCTAGAATTGGAGCCGGAAAGTCGATACATAACCACCTTCTCGACACACGTGGGACTACGCCGCTACCGACGACTCAGCTTCGAGGTGTTCTTTGCCGCCGAGGTTTTCCAGAACGCTATTCGTGAGGTGCTGTCGGGGATGTGTGGCGTTATAAACCTCAGCGATGACATTCTGGTGTATTCGGACACGCTTGAGGAGCATCATGCACACCTGAGGGCGACCCTACAACGGCTGGTGGAGTGCGGTTTGACCCTGCACAAATCAAAATGCTCATTCTATCAAGAAAGCATCGACTTCTTCGGATACACGTTCACCCGAGAAGGACTCAAGTTAGACCCGAAGAAAGAGGAGGCTATCCGGGCAGCAAGCACTCCTCGGAACCCCACCGAAGTGAGGAGTTTTCTGGGCATGGCCACCTACTGCGGCCGGTTCATCCCTAATCTGGCGGCAATGTCGGAGCCCCTGCGGGCACTCACGCGCCAAGGCCGGAAGTGGGAGTGGTCGGTGGCGGCAAATAAGGCCTTCCAAGACATCAAGACCAACCTGCTCGACAAGACGGTGATGGCCTACTTCCAACCACAGCGCAAAACAGAACTCGTCGTTGACGCGAGTCCGGTTGGACTCGGAGCGGTGTTACTGCAGGATCATGGCTCTGAGGTGTGGAAACCCGTCGCCTACGCCAGCAAGGCACTGACTGACACAGAGACGCGCTATGCGCAGATCGAACGTGAAGCATTAGCCATCAAATGGGCGTGTCAGCATTTTCATCTGTAACTGTGTGGACAAGAGTTTGCCGTGGTCACCGACCACAAGCCAGTGCTGCCATTATTTGCCGGCTCAACCCGACTAGCTCTCCCGCGCATCGAGCGATGGGCGGTACAGCTGCAAGGCTACAACTTCAAGGTCGTTTTCCGTCCAGCGGCACACAATCCAGCAGACTATCTGTCCCGGCACCCTGGGACCGACGTGTCGGCCCGCTCGCCGGATGTCGTTCACAATGTGGAGGCCTTCGTCAACATGATCACGCAGTCCGCCTCTCCCAAAGCAATGACGCTGACGGAAATAGGTCAGGCCACCCAGGAAGACGCCATCCTGTCCAGGGTCAGAGAAGCGCTAGAAGGCAACAGCTGGGCTCACTTCATGGATGGAGCCCGAACACTCCGGCTGGAAGTCAGTCACGCTCGACAACAGTTATGGCAGGTGAGGCATGAGCTCAGCATGGGGGAAGAAGAAGTCATCTGGAGGGGTCACCTGATCATGGTACCCGAAAGCCTCCAGAAGAGGATTCTTGCACTGGCCCACGTGGGACACCAAGGAATGGCTAAGACCAAAGCGCGGTTGAGGAACAAAGTCTGGTTTCCAGCCATGGATGCGATGGTGGACGAGATGGTGAGGTCATGTCATGCCTGCACGATCACCGGAGGAGACCCTGCGTCAGCACCGGTGATCACGGAGGAACCGTGCAATACCCCGTGGACACACCTGAGCGTGGATTTTAGCAGCTTCCCTGACGGCCGTCACATGATGGTAATCGTCGATTCATTCTCAAAATTCCCAATTGTGGAAGTCATCGCATCGACAGCATTCACGCAGGTGAAAACAGTTCTGTACCGGGTCTTTGCACTAATGGGCCTGCCGGCGGAAGTCAAGTCAGACAACGGACCCTCTTTTCAAGGGGGGGAGTTTCAAGAGTACCTGGACAACCTTGCCATACGCCACAGAAAGATCACCCCGCTGTGGCCCCAAGCCAACGGGGAGGTGGAGAGGCTAATGAGAACCCTTAACCGGGTGCTGCTCATCGCCATAGACAACGGAGAAAACACGGAGACGGCTCTTGATCAGTTTCTAGGGGCGTATCGCCAAACTCCTCACAGCACCACGAAATGTGCTCCCGCCCACCTGCTATTCAAAAGGGCCCCTCGAGACAGCATACCAGCGGGGCCAGCGTGGACTCCTACACCAAGGAACGATGAGGTAATCCAAGCAAGGAGAGAGACAACCAATCGGAAGGCGAGTGATGCCCGTCGTGCGCAGAGCTCAACGATTGCAGTAGGGGACTCGGTGGGGATCAAAGACCGACACCCCGGGTGGAAGTTTCGAACACCCTATGAACCGGAAGTTTGGACTGTGGAAAGAGTCAAGGGGACGATGGTGACGGCACGGAGAGGAAGTCAACTGGTCACCCGCAACGTCTTCAGCTTCAAAAGAGCCCAAGAAACGGAAGCTGATCCTGGAGCTGGGGCATCTCAAGATCTGACGCCAAGGGCAGACTCCTTGGAATCGTCGCCGGTGTGGAGCCCGGCGGCCGAAGGACATCCACCGTTGAGTCCCGGAGTGTGGGCGAGCCCAAGCACAACCTGTCCAAACCGGGACGGCGAGGAGGCGCCCGAAAATCCAACTGGGTGTGAGTCATCTCCAAGCCGCCGTAACCAACGCTACTGCCTCCGGCCCAACCCTGGCCCCAGCCAGAGACTCCGAGACTTTGCATGTGCATCCCCGTGAAGACTGCCAAGGTGTCGGACTAAAATGAAGGAGGGATGTAGAGAGCCACTCGGGCTCTCCTCTACAATGTTACAATTTTCTCATGCATGCCTACACCCTCAGGGCGGGCCCGCCCGGAAGGGATAAATAAACCTGCGGGAGACCGCTCGGGGTCTTCCCGCCTAAGTAACATAACTGACTCCTGTGTCCTTATTTGAGTAGCGCGTCTGGGGCCTAGTCGGGACATGCCCGACTTCTACATTACCATAGGTAAATGAGTCATCATCAGCTAGGGGATCCCCACGGTCAGATTACTAATTTTTTGAGCCACACGCATTACGTTTTTTCACACACTTCATACATATTATTAATCTCCGTCATGACCAACATGCTCAAATTTATCTCATTGCCCCATGCCCCTGGATACGATATCTTCCGTGCAGTATTTCTCTGACCTACATGAAAGAGTAGCCAGAAGTGCTGCTTGCTAGCACGTTTGGCATAGAGTGAACTGTCTAGTTTCCCTTTAACAGGAAGTGACACGCACACTACTGTGAGCGACGTTCACCTGGGACAACGGCCGACATATAGGAGCAGCAATACTTGGACATAGACGACCGTACGCACAAGTAAGTTACATGATGCTGGGTGTACTAGTTAACCATTAGGTAGTTTGCATTCATATAATGGCGGACACGTTAAGGCTCTACCTTGTAGGGACACACGTGTGCTTTTATCGGCATGTGTGTTACTGCTAATTTAACTGGGTATACCTAAGCTTGTTATGGGACGCAGGGGTAACGTTTGGTGTTTTTCGTCTACAGAATTGCAGACACGATAAAGTCATACCTCATGGGGCACACTTAAGTTCTGGACAGCATGCACTTTACTGCAATAGAGCACGGGTAAAACATAAGCTTATTATGTCACTTCTTTTATGGTCTGTGGTCATTCCGAGCACGAGTAGAGGCATGGCAATACGCGTTTTTACCTCTAATGCTAGAATAGGGATGTCTCATAGACTTCGTGTTACATGAACCATTAACATGTTTGACTAGCAATTGGGCTTTTCAAGTCCTGTCTTCGTTTCTTTCAAACTTGGCTTTTTGACATTTCATACTTGTTTACATGATAGGCATGACTTCTCCTCTTGAATACCTCCACGCCAGATTAGCAGAGTGATACGCTATATCCTGCTTTCCATTTACTCAGAATAGCTCTCATCAGCTTTTCTTGAAACCACAAGTTCACATCTATTTCTCCTTTATTCATATGTACTTTTACTGAATACACTGGAGGCTTACTAGGGCCCCAGGAATTACTTCTTCGCCCTTTGGAGGCATTATATTTTTACATTAAACTAAGGATATAAGGGTACAGACTACTAGCTCAAGGTATGCTCTCCTTAGTTCTTTCCAGCAATAACATTTGTGACAGGGTGATGGTAGAGCACTTCTCTCAACCTTTATCACGTTATGCTTGATCTTATTGCTGAGCAGCCTTGCTCACCTCACCTTTCATCCTTCCGCACAGCCTGGACCACATTTTCTAACCGAGCTCAGTGTGTGTGGCAGTGAGTTTATACATAGCCTATACCATCTTTATTTGCATACATGCCTTCTTTTCTGGAGAAAACGTTTACCAAGAGAGACGTTTTACAAGCATACCTACAGCTGGATACTTGACATTAACATGTAAATCTTTGTTTCCTTATTTTTGGTAAGCATTTGGCTTGGAGTATCTTGAATACAATATTGCTCTATAGGTGTTTATTCTATTTTGGGGCTCCGCTCTTTTGGTGTTCTTTAGGCTTTTTTTGTCTTGATTTTATGACCAATGGATTATGAATAATGATTTTATCTAGCTGAACTGCTTTAACAACACTCCTCTCTGACCTTTCAGAAAATAATACGTGACAGGGATGGTTCCTCCTCTGCAGTAACTTCCACTTCATGCTTCTCTTTCGGACTCTGACTGTCCAAATTCACTCTTTTCTTCACTCTAATGCTCTTGTCTTTGTGAATAAGAATTTTAAGTTTTCTAATTTGTGGTTTCTAAACAAGTTTCATGTTGTATGAAATTACAGCCCTGAAGAAGCCCTTGTGAAGGGTGAAACACGTTGGCTGTTTCCACATGTTTACAAAGGATTTCTTGAAAAATAAAGACTTGCAACAGAAACCTACAAAGCCTGCTAAATGTACTTTCCTTTAAGTGTACTGTATTTTTGCTGAACCTGTGTATTGCCTCTCATCAGCTTTCTCTTCAGTCTTTTAGTTGGTCCAATATGCATGCTGCGAAGATCTTGCCAGTGGCGTTCAAAGGGCGATTTGTCTATAATTAATAGGATTTGATCTGGAGCCTTTTTTTAAGAGGGGGATCACAATGCTCCCTTGCCAGGATTTTGGTATATGCCCAGTCTCGAACGAGTACTGAAAAAGATTAATTAAGAATTTACACCAGTCTTCCGGGTTTGATTGAAGAACTTTGATCGGAATATTATCTGAGCCCATTGCTGCGGATGATGTGGCGGATTATAATAAAAGCGTCAATCTGTGTAGCTGAAATAGTTAATGTGCCCAGTTCAGATTTACCCTTTTGATCGGGGCACTGGCTAGAAGAGGCTTGTATTTGATTGTTAGGTTTATATAGATTTAGAATATGTTCCTCCCATTTAGATGGTGGAACTGGCAACACTTGAGTTGAATTTCTTATCCCCATTTGAGCAGATACTATGTTTCAGTATGTCTTAATGTTTCCACTTTTTACTGCAATATGAATATCTACCAAGTTTTTGTCTTTTTGGGTATTCTTTTCTTTTGCTTTACTTTGTTGACAAACTATTTTTAACTTTCCTATTTATTTTTGTCTTATGACACAGAAAGATAGGAATTGCATTCTGGTCAGTTTATTTAAGTGTACTGACTGGTGATCTTTTAGCTTTCCATTGTGGAGAGTTTTGCCTTTATCTTTACTAATTGTATTTGCCTGAAGGTTGGCAACTATTAAATGCACTGTATTTTCATATCTGGTTATGGGGTCACATTTTTCACTTATTGAGTTTGACATGAAGGAAGAAATTGCAATGTTCATTTTATTGATTGCTTTTGAGTTCCAGTGAATCCTGCCTGATTTTTGGTTTGTGTGTGCCCAACCATTTAGGAATTTAAGAGGCCATGGAGAGGAAGAGTGTGTTAGAATTTCGATTCCCAAAGTAAAATGTACATGATCGCTTATGTATGTGTGCTGTATAATTAGAGTCAGAACTTTCATGAACAGCTCTGTCCTGCAGATTACATAGTCTAAAATAGATGAACTGCAATTACCTGTTCTAGTGAATGCTGCCAGGATATCTCCTTCTACTATTCCATTGAGGACAATGCCATTAATTCCTGCGATGTGGGATAGTAGCTGTTTACCCCGTTTATCTGCTCTTATCTTGGCTGGGACTATGGGCATTGGAACTGAATATGCTTCCTCTTGTTCTGACATCCCTCCGTTGTTCAACAGTGCATTTGAGATTGTTGCATTGAAGTCCCCGGTGATAATCATAGGAGGAAAGCCCAACTCCAAAGTTTGGTCAACTTGCGCGAAATACTTTTCCTAAAGGGAGTCATTTGAAGAGCCGGGAGGAGTGTATATATTGAAGAGTAACAGATCTGAAGCAGACTCTGTGCTTTTGTTTCCATTCTTTATGTTAACGCACTGCACGTTCAACAGGGAGAGCTCTATTTCTTCATGGTCCCAATCAAATTCTTCATTTAGCAGGATTGCAAGTCCGCCTCTTGTGTGGCCCCTTCTTGAGGCCTCTGCTGCGTTGAAAAGCACTAAATAATCTTTTTTAGAGAAAGGAGCCATGGACCATGTTTCTTGCAGCAGCACTATAGGTGGAGTGCTTTCCAAGATGAAGGCCAACGTTTTCTGTGGTTGTTGCGGCTATGTTCCATGATACTATTGGTAGGGTACTGCTAAAAGGGAAGTTTTCGGTCTTTGCCTGGTTTGTTGCATTTAAGGCGCCTGCCACCCATGCCCAAGTGTTCTCGTCAGGTTGAGGGGTCTTTTTAGTATTGGAACAATTCCAGATTTGGCTCACTCATCTTTAAATGAGATCATTAGGGGGCCATTTGCTGTGTTCCTATTGGTTGCATTGCCTTTGAGTTGCTGGTGTAGTGTTCGTGGAGGTCGTCGAAATCTTTAATTTCAGATATATCGAAGCCATTTTTGCGGAGAATGCCTCGCTTTAAAAAATATTATAGATGGTATTATGTTGGACTAGAACTCGACAATTGCTACTGAAGTAGAGTGTTTGTTTGGGAAGGAGACTAGTTTTATTTTTTGCAGTGGTAAGTGAATGAAGAGAACAGATTTTACGTAACAATTCAACTATTCTCCCATGATTTAGTTGTTGCAAGGAAATTAATCTGTTAGTTCCAGAGCCGTTGATACTGATTGTTCTCCGTAGTCTTGTGATTCCTGATATGCTCAGTGTTTTACAATATCCTAAAATACAGGTTTTATAGGGTTCATTGTAAAACCTGATGCAAGAGTTTTCAAAACGGTGTGGTCTTGTATTTCAGAAGGAGCAGGCCTCTGAGTTATGTATTGGGTTGCGTTAGAGTCTTTAGAGTCACAGCTGGTATTTTCTTCTTCCTTCTCTTTAAAGCATGATTGTGGAAACGCCACTTTTCTCTATATTCTTTGCTTAACCCGTTTCTTCTTATTGGTTTTTGCGTGCGCTTTTTTCCCTTTTATTTGTCTGCAATTTTGTAGATACTATTTGTTTTCTTTGAGTTAAAAAATATACCCCCTCTAGGGCTTTTAATCCTTTTGCGGAGGGGGGTTGGGGGCCACCTTTTTGGGCCTTTTGTACAAGAGTTTATTCTATTTGATTTGCTTGAATTAAAGAAGATACTCCCTCTGAGACTTTTTTTTTTTAGGGCGGGTTGAAGCTTCCTTTTTTAATCTTTTGTGCGAAAATTGGAAACATCCAAGTAGACTTGTTAGATTTCTGTTTGATGAAAAAACCCTCCATTTAAGTTGCTTTCTGCTTTTTGTGAGTAGAAGAAGTACTAGGCGTTGGAGAAATATAGTGGAACTTATCTTTTCTGCCCTGAGGGCTCTCAGAGCTGGCTGGTAGAATTTGAGCATCTTGAAGAAGTTGTTTTTTCCTTTTTTGTAACCACAAGGTGTTGTAATATCCCTGTTTGTGTTTCTAATATCTGGTCCGTATTGTCCATATGCTTTTCTAAAAATAATAGTATAGATTCCATTATTCTCCGCAGTGATAGGATGGTACTTGAGATGAGATCTTGCCTATTTGGTTATTGTCGCATAATGAATGATGGGAATTCAGACGATTGTGAAAGACTTTGTGCCAGATCAGTAAGATTGATTGGTGTACTAGAGAGCAAGTGCAATGATTTTTTTAGAGGTTCACCATGGTCAGAATAATGAGATGGGAGATGATCAATGTCCGGGAGAGTGAAATCTGTGGCTAACATTTGTGGGGCCGATATTTGTAGAGGATAGTCCGGTTGTTCTATTGCGATGATCTTGGAGGGATGCTCTCGGATCAGCATAGGATCTGTGGTCTCCTCTGGGACCGTCGGCTCTATGCCTTTTCGATGTTCTATAGTCTGCTTACTTTTAGGCCCCATTTCCTTTTCTGGGTCAGTGAAGGCCTTTCGATATCTACATGCCAATGTCTGACTTATCAGTGCTTTTAGTCAACTCTCGGTTGCCTCCCTGCACAGTTGAGGCAGATGAATCCCTGGTTTTCAGCGTTGTAAAAAAGCTTGTAATTGGAGGTTCCCCTACTGTAGCTCCTATGAGTGTTGCCCTGTGGATGCTTTTTATTGATACTTGCGTTGTACCCAGTTTTTTCATATATACAGTTCGAGACCATACATTTTTGTAAACCATGCCATTTTGGCATTTAGCTGGCACTTAATTGGGTAAGTAAATACCTAATTATGTTCTATTTTTGACTTTCTTTTAGTGAGCTTTCCTTCTGTAACTTAATGTAGAATTTTATTTTGTGTGACCGTAAGACCACTTTGATAACAATATATAATGCTTTGTTGAGGAGAAGGCGAACTGTGGCTTAGTGAGCCGTGGCACTGATTGCCCTATGCTTTTAACAGGAGTTGTTCTAGTCCTACTACAGTGGTTAATAAGGGTGACAATGACGATGATGTAGGATAGGTAATTACTTCATCTGGTAGCTCTGTTAATTGTTGACCTTTACTTTTTGTTGCGTGTCGACAAAGTCCTCGATTTCACAGTAGTGCAAGTGGGATCCCCCAGGCAGACCGCAAACTGCACCTGGACCTTGTCAGGCCGCCTTCGGGATCTCTCTTAGCAGGAGCTGGATACAATTTCCGCACTTGTGGGACTTAGAAATAGTCCTGGAGTGTCCTGAAGTATGTCTGAAGCAGAAAGGCCTTGGGGGAAGGACCAATAAGAGGGACTTCAGAAGGAAATGTGGCCCCCCGCCAAGCCGTCAGCTGTCAGGGCACTGGAGTCACTGGAGGTAATCTCGGAGAATGGTTTGCTGGTTGGGTAGTGAGATGCCGTAAGAAAGGCTCAATACTAAGGAGGTCGAGATGCATGCTCACCCACCGATGTTAGCTTCAGGGAAATGGTGACCAGTAACCAACTTCCCTGCGCCCTTCAGTGCCCGCTCTGCGCCACCGCTACCTCTTCTATCACCCGTGGACAGCTCAGAAAGCCACCCCCACTCCGTAGGTCGCTGACAAAGCCGCTACAGCTAGAACCAACTAGTTGGGGGTGGAGCAAAGGCGGGGGGTGAGGCGGAGGGGCAATAGGTAAATGTTAAAAGCTATTAAAATGTGTTAAGAGGTGGGCCATTGAGAATAACAGGATCCTACCAGTCTAAGCGTAGAACGTAGAACCGCTTCGAACATAGACTTCAATGTCAATCAAGTGCCTCTGGAAACCTCCACGAGCTGAATTAGATGACCGCTGGAACCCTCCTCAGGCTAAGTCTAAAGACCCCCTGACCCCTGGGTCAAGTGAGGGGGAGGGGAGCTCCAGGCACAGGGGGGAGGATTGACAAGCTGCTGCAATGTGACCTGAGCAGCACCCACCTCACCGGTTGCACCAGTCTAAAACTGGCCGCCTGCGCGAGTTTGGGCGGGTTCGAGATGGATACAAATATGGATGGCTGTCTCGGCTGGCTGGTTTCTGCGTGAAGGGGGCGGTGTGAGGTATGAGACCTCGCTGGACTGTTACAACCCCTCTGGAGAGGTGAGGACAAAGGCTTTCCACCCGCTTCGCCTCGCACAGCATCTTGCTCGTCTCACTCGGCTCTCAGCTCACAGCTCTATCCTCAATCATCAGGTGCAGCGGTTTCCATGTTGGGGGTTCATTCATCCATAGTGTTTTTGTCACAATCATCTTGTAGTCAAACCAATAAAGCAAAGCCCTCCAGTACAATGTGAAACACTTTTTTTTTTTTTTTTTTTTTTTTTTTTTGGGGTTCAAAACTGCTTTATTGGAGAAAACAGAGTATTGTACACAGCTCGATCCGCCTACAACCCGGAGGCCAGCAGCAAAAAATCATGAACAGTACACAGCCCAGAAGCCGGCATCCCGGGGGCCCGGCGGCGTATAGGAAAACATACAAGACGCTGGTTCTGCAGCCTGGGGCGTAGGACAAGCAAGGATGAGCAGCAGTTGAACAGGGCGTTGTAGCAGAGAGATGAAGTCCCTCTCCTTTTTTTGTTTTTTGTCGTCAAACAGGAACCAAAACTTCCCAACTTAGGTAACAACTATGAGGCTGTAGAAGACTGTGCGAAAGTTCCAATGAAGGGTGGTGTAGCAAGGCGGGTCAGGCAGGCCGCAGCCCATGGGGGAGCTAATGTCCAGGACTGCAACCCAGTGAAGCAGAGGTCTGTAAAAGGGCATCCTATAGAAGCATGAATTATAACGGGGTGTCACTCAGCAGTAGTGTGAGGCGTGCTGTGGAAGCAGAAAAAAAAAAAGGGATATGCATGTACAATCATGAGGGGGGTGTGGGTCAGGCCAAGAGAGAGCGGCCCAGGTCATTCAGGACGCTGCAGGGGCATGAGAGTGCATGGGGACAAGGAAAGTCAGACGAAGCAGGAGGTATTGACAGGTTGCGTTCCAAGAAGGACGTCAGCGCATTGAGGAGGGGGAGGCAGATCATCCGATCGTGCATCGTCATCCGAGCGCGCGAGCAGGTAGTGCATCAGAGGTTCCCAAATATCCTTGGGCCTACAAGAAGGGGGTATCAATTCAGCAAAAGTAGTGTGCTGGTCTTGGCAATAAGTCAAGTCTGTAAGCCAATCCTTAAATTTGGGCGCCCTTCCTCTGCCCCAGCGACAAGCCACCCGTCTCTTGGCTAAGAGCAAGGCGGTGTCAACAAATTTCCTGCATCCTCTAGGCAAGTGCACTGTGTATCCGAGGATAGCGATCAAGGGGTCAGCGGGCATCGTCTCACCCACCATCTCCGCGATAGCCTCCACAACCAGCTGCCAGTAATGAGCAACCTGGGGACAGTCCCATGCCAGGTGTAGGAAATCAGCATGGTCGGCATGGCAGCGTTCACATCTGTCGCTGTCAGCCAGCCCAAACCTATACTTCCGAGCCGGAGTATAGTATAGCCGCTGAAGGAATTTGTAGTGAATAATTTTCAATCTGCTGCTAGCGGAGACGCGAGCGGTGAGCGTGCAACAGTAGTTCCACTGCTCATCGGTGATATCGAGGGCAAGTTCAGCAGCCCATCGCAGCCGAGCATTGGAGACCGGTTCCGGAGCCGCGCTTCGGATTTGGCGGTAAAGACCAGAGACCAAGTGGGTCCCGTCTTGTGATCCCAACAGGAAATGCAGTGGCGCTAGGGTCTCAGGTTCATTGGGATAGTCAGGTAAGATGTCCCGCATCCCCGCACGCAGCCGAATATAGTAAAAGAGTTCAAGGGTGGTGTGTTCCTGTGCCCTAAAGAACAGTTCCTTAGTCTTGAAACTACTCTCATGGAACAGGTCGCCCCAGCGGGCGATGAGTAACCTATCACATAATTGACGGAAACCTCGTTCCGACAAGAGAGATAATTGCGGGTGATAAGTAAGCGGTAATTTGGGAGAGTAGGGCATCGGACACGACAGGTGTCTAGCGATGCGACGCCACGCATCTAATGTGCAGGAAACTGAGGTATGCGCAGTGGTGATGGATGTCTCAGGACAGTGTAGCAGTCCGTTGAGTGGTATGGGGTGCACAATCCAGTCCTCCACCGCTATGTGTGGCATGAAAGGAGTTGGAGCCATCCAATGGTAGGCAAAGTGTGCCTGTGCACATTGGTAGTAAGTTTCAAAATTAGGGATGTCAAAACCTCCTCTATCGTAGGGAAGGGTCAACGTCGACCATTTTAAGCGGGGGGACTTGCCGCCCCAGAAAAGTCTGCGCAGCTCCGCACGGAGCGTCCTGAAGAAAAAGGCACCAGGGTAGTAGGGGATATTGAGGAATAGATATAGGAAGCGGGGCAATACCACCATTTTTATAAGTGAGGCTCTTCCCGCCATGGAGAGTGGTAGCGTGATCCACCTGTCCACCGAAGCCGTTAATTTGGTCACGGCTACTCCATAATTGGCACGGAGCGTCTCATCTTTATCGCGAGATATGCGAATTCCCAAATACCTAAGATCATCACTACACCACTCCAGTGGGTAATCGAGAGGGAAGGCATGCACCGCATCCGTGAGGGGGAAAAACTGCGATTTAGCCCAATTGATGTGGACACCCGACACCCCTCCGAACAATATGAATTCTCGAAGCAGGGGATTGAGATGCGTCTCGGGATGTTTAACATAGAGCGTGATATCATCAGCATAAAGTGAGACATCTATTTGCCGCTGCAGGCAGTGTACTGCCCCCGCTCGGTGTAACTGCCGTATACGACAGGCGAGTGGTTCGACCGCGATGGCAAATAGCAGGGGAGAGAGCGGGCATCCCTGACGGGTGCCTCTGGTGAGTGCAATTGGTTGTGACAGGCGGCCATTGATTAGTACCCTCGCCGTCGGGTCCGTATACAAAAGTCGAACCCAAGAGAGAAATAATTTGGGGAAACCCATGCTGGCTAAAACCGAAAACAGGTATGGCCACTCGATCGAGTCGAATGCCTTAGTGGCATCTAGGAACACGGCAGCGATAGGGGTGTCGGGGTGGACCGTGCGAAGCAAGGTAAAAAGGGTGCGAAGATTGTGGGACGTAGATCTCCCTGCCACGAAGCCAGACTGATCAGGCAGGACAATCCGGGTCATGAGCAGCGACAACCGGGTAGCTAAGACTTTGGCCAGTATCTTAACATCGCAGTTCAGAAGGGACAGTGGACGGTACGAGTCGCAAGCGGCAGGGTTTTTATCCGGTTTCAGAAGGGAGGTGATCGCCACTTCACGCATAGAGCAGGGAAGTATCCCATCGGCCAGTGATTCCGTGAAGACCTCACTGAGCACCGGTGCCATTATGTCAACATAGGTTTTATAAAATTCGGCCGGTAAGCCATCGAGCCCCGGCGCCTTGCCATTCTGAAGGGACATGATGGCCTCACGGATCTCATCCAGCTCGAAGGGAGCCGCAAGAAACTCCCTGTCCCCATCGCTAAGCCAGCACAGCGCCACATCATTAAGGTAGGTAGCATATGAAGTGTGTACCTGTGCCGTAGAAGTATAAAGTGAAGAGTAGTGTGCTGTGAAAGTGGATAGTATCTCTGCCGGGTCCCTGACAGCCGTGCCGGTGTCATCAATAAGCTCCAGTATAGTGTTGTGCACCCGTGGTGGTCGTGTGAGTGCAGCAAGCACTTTTCCGGGCCTATCCCCCTCACAATATCTCCGGGCCACCCAGTGTTTGCCCCGGTACTTCACCTCCCTGGCCGCCTCTTCTTCAAATTTTGACAGTGTCTCTCTAAAGGTGGCGTGTAAGTGAGGGTCAGAATCTGTGATCATGCGGTGTTCCAGAGTCCGCAGTTCGCGTTCCAGTGTAGAAATGGACTGAAGGATATCACGCAGCACCCCATGACTTTTGGAGATGCAAAAACCCCTGATGGTGACCTTAAAAGCTTCCCAGATGTGCTCAACTGACTCTACCGAACCCTTATTTCTAGGGAAGAAATCTGCTATCTCCTCCCCCAGTTCAGTGCAGAAAACATTGTCCAAGAGTATATCAGGACGCAGTCTCCACTGAGGTGGTGGATTGTCCCATCCGGGAATGTTGAATTGCATAGACACAGGACAGTGATCGGAAAAGGTTCTAGGAAGGTGCTCTACTCTCAGCAACTCTGCAGCAGCTTCTCTGTTAACTAGGAAGTAGTCAAGTCGCGCCCATGTCCCTGTGTGAGAGGTAAAGTGTGTCCCTTCCCGCCCCTGAGAATGCAGATGTCTCCAGGCATCCAAGAGACCACCCTCTTCCATGATTCCCTCTAGCGTCTCCCTGGACCTGGGCTTGTAGGAGCTGACACCATCCGCCCTATCCACGGGGGGCACCAGTGCGAGGTTGAAATCACCACCCCATATAACATGTCTTGCCCCAACAGCTACAATCGTCCCCCACAATGTGGAAAAAAAGGCAGGAGTATCAACATTCGGTGCATACATAGATACAAATACATAGACATCGCGGCCAACCCTTCCCCATAGTAAAGCATACCGCCCCTCCCCGTCCATTGCCTCTCCGAGATGATGAAAAGGCACTCCGCGGGCAATAAGCACCGCAACCCCTCTGGCATAGGTCGAGTACGAGGAAAAAACACGGGTGCTAGCCCATTTTGTCGCAAAAGCGGCAGTGCCCTGAGCAGGCAGATGCGTCTCCTGCAACATAACAACTTGTACATGATGTCTGTTCAGATAGGCAATGACATTTCTGCATTTTTTAGCATTGTTCAGCCCCCTGACATTCCACGATAAGCACGTCAACCTAGTATTCGCATTCGATACCGCCATGGGTGCAGAAAGTCTATATGTGAAAGTGACCTAGCAGGCCTAATGACAGTGCCCCGGCCGCCCCGCCCCCACCCAAAGAAACACCAGTCCAGCAAATAAAAATACAGTCCAAGCAACAGAAGCCTCGTAAAATCCAACCTCCCCCCACCCACCCCAGCATCCCAAACATGCCAGAAGCCATGGATCCCACCCTCGCAATCCCGCCCCCACCCCCCTTTCAACCGCAAAAACAACTCCAAAAAACACAACCAAGTAATGGGGAACACCCAGTAGGGGTAGAGCATAGAGTGCGCACTGCCACTACCTGGTCCTTAGCTCCAGTACTGTACCACCCTCGGTGGAGACTAAGGCCAAGGGAGTGGTCCTTGGCATACATTACCACAGGGGTGCAGTGTCCATGCAGGTCCATCATTCTCACAGCACTCCAGTCACAAAAGTTCTATGCGCTGATGAAGGGCCATCCGTTGTGGCCGGCACTGTGCATTTACCACGCAAATATAGTTAATTATCTTGTTGTCCAGGGGGTAAATCAGCATTCTCCAGGTCCTCTGCAGGCACATTTTCGCCTCTGCGCGTTGGTCGGACCGATTTCAAAAAATCCTCGGCCTTCTGCGGGTTGGTGAAGAAACGCTGTTTACCCTGATGGGTAATTCGTAGTTTCGCCGGATAGAGAAGGGCGTAGTCAATTTGGGCTTCCCGTAGCTTTTTCTTTACGGGCAGAAACTTGCGCCGTTCGTCCTGGACCATCGGCGTAAAATCAGGATAAATTGAGAACGTAAGCCCATTATACTGCAGTGATTTCTGAGTTCGGGCTGCCCTGAGGGCCGTGTCGCGATCACGATAGTTCAAAAGCCGCGCTATTATAGGCCTAGGAGGTAAGCCAGGCTGGGGCACTGGTGCCAGTGATCGGTGGGCCCTCTCCACTATAAACTGAGGAGAAAAAGCGTCCTCTCCTATGGACCCTTTAAGCAACTTTTCCACGTAGAGCTCCATTCTGCCCGTGGCCGTGGATTCCGGCACGTTCGTGATGCGCACGTTGTTGCGGCGGCTTCGTGCCTCCAAATCTTCGTTCTTTGCCGCTATGACATGTAGCAGGTTGTCCATCCTGGCCAATTGTGACGTATGGGTCGCGGTGGTATCTGTAGTGTCGGAGATCCGTTGCTCCGCAGCCGTAATGCGTTCCTCATGGCGGTCAACCTTGTGCACAAGGGCATCCAATCGGGCCGTGACCCCATCCACCTTCTCCACGACAGTGGCGAAACCCTGCCGCATCTCTTGGATCAGGCTTGTAAGATCCACCGCCGGTGCCGGGGGCGGGGGGTTGGATTGTGGAGAAGATGTGCTCGGCCCTGGGTTCATCTGCGTCGACCTAGCGCCCTTGCGCGCGTTATCAAAGCTCAGTTTAGGCTGGCGATTCTCAGGTCGCCCCATGGCAACTCCTAGCGACGGATCACAAATCCGGACGGGCAGTAGCAGGGCAGTCCGATAGGAGTACAGGCCTCGTAATGAGTGGGCGGTCGGGGGTGGGCAGGCGGGTCCAAACGCAGCACGATCTGAAAGAGCAGAGCAGGAGAAACGTCGCTGGGCCCCTCCGGTGTGCACTCCCCCAGGTCCTAGGGAAGCGCCCGTGAGCGTCCGAGCAGGGATATGCAAGCCTCGTTGAGGCCCCTATCTGTGTTGGGCCTATGGAGAACAAGTCCCAGGTATTAGGGCCTATAGCAGCCCAGGGCAACAGGATCCAGGTCAGCAGGATGGGCAGCGTCGGTCAATGGCAAGATAGCGTGCCTCACGGGAAGCGCCTCGCAGGGGGGGTATCACAGGGCCTCCACGCAGGGCAGAGATACAGCAATTCTTCAGCCAGACAGGGCCATCCGGCGCGGAGACGGCGCAGCGGTCCGCAGGCAAGGAGCACGCTCCAGCGGTAAGTGCCAGCGCGGCGGGGCAGTCCCCAATCCCCGCAGGTCCGCCAAGCCGCGCCGCGCAAGCCGGCACCGCCAGCGAAGCGGGGAGTAGTCCGGGCAGGTCAGAGCTCCGTCCGGCAGGTGAAGAGCAGCCCCCCTCCTAGCACCAGCAGTGAGGGTCTAGCGGTGGTTGGAGTAGGGGGGGGGGGGCGATCCAGCCCGAGGCAGGGCTCACAGCCGTCTCCTACCTGCGCAGCGACCGCCGCACTCCTTCGCAGTGGGTCCGCAGGCCGTGGCGACGAAGAGCGGCCTGCAGCCTCGTGGCGATCCCCAGGGTCGCGTGGAGATGGCAGCCGTGCCAGCGCTCGCCTCAGTTCCAGTGGCAGAGTCGGTAACGCTGCAGCTGCCCGTATCTTCGGCTCCGATGCACGCAGATCTGCCAAATTTGGACCGGGTGTGGAGAAAGATGCCAGGACTCAGGATATGAACTTTTGGGGCGATGCAGCACCCCGTGGCGCAGGATCAGTGGAGGATCTTGTACCAAGGAACGGGAGCTGCGCGTCTAGGCAGCCATTCCGTAAGCGCGCCCTCTAGCGCCCCCCACAATGTGAAACACTTTTAATAATTAGATAATACAATGTGGAAATTGTACAATTTGAAAATATTTCCAGTTTCATGTTCATTTCAATTTTATTTCATTGTATTTTGAATTTCAATTTGAAAATATAATTGGAAATTGTACAATGTAAAATAGTACAATGTGGCAGTACACTCTCGCATCCGAACATGAGGATTACAAAGTTCTGTGCTAGGAGACACACCTTTTGAGTTATACTGCTGAAGAGTGTCTGTAAATATTTTAGTCCTAACCAACACGTGGCATCTTCCTCCCCAGGGTAGGAAGCAGACCTGCCAATTAGCACGCATTTGGGGTAAGATTAACGCATTTTAGTGTGGTGGTCTGCATCATCGCACTAAAACGCAAAGTCATGCATGCACTTGGTGAAGCTGAGAAGCCGGAGACGGGGTGCGGCTATAATTAGCAGTCATTGATAATAAAGCAACGGGGAGTTCGCACTATTCTGACAGCCCAGAGTGTGTGACAGACTGCACACTGTACAGTGCACTGCTGCCCTGGTGTGGAATATGTTGAGAAAAGTTTACACGAATGCATACAATCTGCCAGATGGGTATGGTCTCGCAGGCCAGGCCTGGGGCTAGCTCAGCTGCGCTCGCTTTCTCCAGCATTCACCGCAGCATTCACATGTCCATCACAGAGAATGCATTAATGTCCATTTGCATAGACAAGACATTAGGCGGGCACCCGCGACATGAGTGGGTGCCAGTTATGCTTCTTAGTTAAGTTTGGCAGCCCAATCTGCTCGCACCACTGCCTTTGACACTAGTATTTGATGCCTCTCATCATGCTTCCTCGTGATCGGGCCAGCCCGCGGCTGCCGCAGACTCCTCGCGGCCGTGGCTCTCTATCCCGTTAACTCTAAGGTCTGTAACCCTTGAACATATATTTTGTATACAGCTTCACCGCCTGAGTCAGTTATACCTTACTACTATCCTCAGGCTGCGCTGGAGTGATACAGCGAAGGGTGGGCAGTCATAATATCGAGTCTTTTATTTCGACTGGACAGAATATCGAGTAAAAAATATAGAATGGACATAATATCGACTAGACATAATATAGACAACAAAAATATCGACTAGAGAAAATTAATATCGAATAGAATGGACATAATATCGAATCAAAAATATAGAATGGACATAATATCGACTAGACATAATATAGCCAACAAAAATATCGAATTTAAGGTAAGTTAATATTAATTTTTATTTTTTGTGTAATATAAGTCTGTAGCGGGTTGTGGGTTTATAGGGGAATAGGGTGGGAAGTAATTTAATTATAATTAATTAAATATGTTAATTTATTTATTGATATTTATTTAGAATTAATTGTTAATTAATTATTAATTGGTAATTAATTAAAATATAATTGGTAATTAATTATAATTGATTAATTGATAAATATTTTAATTTTAGTAATTTATTTTCTGTAGCGGGTTGTGGGTTTATATGGGAATAGGGTGGGAAGTAATTTAATTATAATTAATTAAATATGTTAATTTATTTATTGATATTTATTTAGAATTAATTGTTAATTAATTATTAATTGGTAATTAATTAAAATATAATTGGTAATTAATTATAATTGATTAATTGATAAATATTTTAATTTTAGTAATTTATTTTCTGTAGCGGGTTGTGGGTTTATAGGGGAATAGGGTGGGAAGTAATTTAATTATAATTAATTACATTTTTTAAATTATTTATTGATATTTATTTATAATTAATTGTTAATTATGTATTAATTGGTAATTAATTAAAATATAATTGGTAATTAATTATAATTGATTAATTGATAAATATGTTAATTTTATTAAATTATTTTCTGTAGCGGGTTGTGGGTTTATAGGGGAATAGGGTGGGAAGTAATTTAATTATAATTAATTAAATATGTTAATTTATTTATTCTTAATTATTTGGAATACATTGTTAATTAAATAATAATTGGTAATTAATAATAATATGATTGGTAAATAATTTTAATTGATTAATTGATAAATATGTTAATTTCATACATTTATTTTCTGTAGCGGGTTGTGGGTTTATAGGGGAATAGGGTGGGAAATAATTTAATTCTCATTAATTAAATATGTCATTTAAATTATTGGTATTTATTTTGAATTAATTGTTAATTATTTTTTAATAGGTAATTAATTAAAATATAATTAGTAATTAAAATTAATTTATTCATTTTGAAATTGTAAATTAATTTATTGTTAATAGGTAATTAATTAGTATGAGTAGGCAATTTTTATAATTAAATAATTTTATTTTGTATTTATAAATAAATATGTAATATTTTTTATACACAAGTACAATATTTTATTTATTTGTAATTGGTATTACTATTTATGTTATTTATATCTATTTGTGAAGTATTTACTTTCCCTATTATTGCACTCTCTGAAGTTGGAATAGTAATTTTAACCCCTACGCTATACAACACTTTCCCTAATGTTGCACCCACTGGAGTGGGTATGCAACGTTTACAACGCAACTTTTACTATGCACTACCATTACAATGAAACTTTTACAACGCAAAAACTTTTACAACGCATACATTTACAAAGCATGTTTTTACAACGCAGATACCTTTACAACGCATACCATTACAACGTAAGTATTGCTAAGTATATAATTATTTTTAATATGTTATATGTTTGGGTTTTTGGGTAAAGGGGTATTTTTAGGGTTCAGGGTCAGTTTTCAGTATTTGGGTAAAGGGGTATTTTTAGGGTTCAGGGTCAGTTTTCAGTTTTTGGGTAAAGGGGTATTTTTAGAGTTCATGGTCAGTTTTCAGTTTTTGGGTAAAGGGGTATTTTTAGTGTTCAGGGTCAGTTTTCAGTTTCTGGGGTAAAGGGGTATTTTTAGGGTTCAGGGTCAGTTTTCAGTTTTTGGGTAAAGGGGTATTTGTAGGGTTCAGGGTCAGTTTTCAGTTTTTGGGTTAAGGGGTATTTTTAGGGTTCAGGGTCAGTTTTCAGCTCCTGGGGTTGTCGTGTATTTCTATAGGTTCTGAATCGATCCCCCCATTCCTGACCCTATTCTGGTTAAGCTACCTAGCTAGTTAACTAACAGTCAGCCCATGAGGCAAGAAATTCCCCATGATGCAGATACCGTTATCTGACGCAGTCACACTACAGCACAGGAACGTGTTATCTGATTAGGTCATAACGCTTGAGATCTAATTAGACAAGCGATATTCCTCCAGCCCCTGATAAGGCATACGACGTTCTCATAACAAATCAAACCTATGACAACCTGGATAATCCGTGCGGCCATTGTTTTGATTTCACAGAGAACTTTAGTAAAGAATGTGCTAACGAGCAAGTCGTATGACATCTTTATTGACGTACCTATGTCCATCCTTACGTCAATCCCGGCACCTTTAAGGTATAAATATTGCCGACCTTGCCCTATGCAAACACACGCGTGGTGACAAGACGGAGCAGCCATACTTGCCGAAGCCGAGAGCAGAAGCAGACCCCGCAGGCAGCAGCCCCGCCTTCCTGACGCGCTGAGAGACGCGCTGCTATCTCAAGCCGAGAGACCCAGCACCGGCGCTTCTGGGCAGCCCTCGCAGGCAGCCTGGAATATCGAGAGCAGAGAAAGAGATACCATTCCTCATTCATCCTAAATTCCAGGTACAGAACTGAATAACCCCTCCTAGAGAATTCTTTAGTTATTCACTTGGCAAAAACAAACTTAAACTAAACTGTAACTTTCTATTCCCGCCCACGCATTAGACTTAGGTCAGGTACACGGGGTAGGCGTATTTAGAAACACCAGTTGAGTACGTTTAGTCAAATGTATATGTATATGTAAATATATTTTATTCATTTTAAACATCATATGGCTCAGAAACCATATCAATGTTTTTACAGTATTATTTTATACTATTGCTTCTAATGTATGCACTTTACTTAACTATAAGTATTGCAATAATATCGATCCATTTCTCTTGTACGAGAAAAGAGACTGATCAATAAATAACATCTTTTATTGAACACGCCCGTCTCTTCCTTTTCTCTACATTCTGATGAGACTAAGAATGCACGTACTGACTGAGTAAAATAATTGCCTTGTGCTCACACGACTCTTGAGATTGACTCTTGATTAGGGGAGAGCAAAGTTGTCATGTTCTATGGTTGTCAGAAACTAAATCCCTTCTTGTCTAATCAGGGGAGTTAATCCTTCCTTGAACATTCGAGAAAGTTTCTAGCGAACTCTGAGCTTAGCTGGCAAACCCAAAAATTAAGTCTAGTATCGACAGTAGTAGACCTAGTTAACGTCTGGCCTAGGCCTTTACTGCTGTAGGCACTATTCCAATGCGCAGAGCCTATTGGGAAAATAGGAGCTACACTACATGGCGCCCAACGCGTTTGGAAAGGGCGATAAAACTAACGTAAGACATTTAGAGTAACTCAGTCGTGCTTTCTCACTCAGACCCCTTTTCCCAAATACTCCAAAGACGTCTGGAGTGGGTGAAAGGTTATTATATCCTCCAAAACCTCGCAGGAGGGAACTCCTATGTATGGTTCTTGGTCTAGTCAACGTTGAAGGATAAAACAGTTCCAAAATATTGTGCATCTAATCTTTGTTCCATAAAGAAACCTGATCTGCAAACAAAAGACATAAGCTTCCTGTCGGTAAAATGACAGAGAGTGATGAAGAAAGAGAGGCAATTAGATTAGCTACTGAAATAGCAGCAGCTGATACTACAGCACTCGATGCAGACCCGGATATAATACTCATCCAGGTCGCCAAAAGGAGAGCTATAACTCTAAAACTTATAGAAAATGGACTGACACCTAGAGGTGGCACAGTCATATTCGTAATCGAGGCACACGAATATCGGCAGACAGAGGTATACTATACATGGATAAATTTTCCAGCAGCAAATGCTGTAACAAAGTACTTCCACTATTACAAAGTAGAGGAACCTCCTAATGAGTACACTCCTTTCGAGGAGGTGGAAGTACCACTCAAATTCCAAGAGCATTTGCTCTTATTTGATGGCGCCCTAATACATAACAATCACATTACAAGGCTCGGTCCTTTAGGAAGACCAGGAGCAACGTGGCCGGTCCTAGCCGGATACACACCACATCCAGACATCGAAAGAATGCCTGCAGCAGAGCTATTAATACAGCTAAAACAACTACTAAAAATTCATAGACAATTAGTTCAGTATGTAATGCGGACTTCAACAATTCAGCCAGCGATTAAACTTCCACAGCTGACCCCTCACCAGGGGAACACAAATAAAATTACACCACAGAACATCCAATCCTGCCTAGGTAAAGTTCCAGCTAAACGGGAACAAATACCATTCTGGTTGGCACAGAAAATTACCCAAATAGAGGCGGTGTTTCCTGACACCACCCCATTAGAAAAACACAGGATTCTGACTATATGTCTCCCAATGGGAATCGCACCACACATTGAGGACTGTGACACTTGGGGTACAGTCTTTGCTTCCATCTACACAAAAACGCACGGTGTCCCATCCATTTCGGTGATACCAGATGTGCTAAAACAAATTCAAGATGAATACGGTCCAGAACCTGCTTTAACTCTTGGTATGAAATTACTGAAAGACTTCAAGCAGGTCTCGGCTATATTACTAGCCAACATAAAGGGTGAAGCAGCAAACGTGGCGATCCGCCAGAGGTTAAAAGAGACAGATATAGCAGACCAACCAGCTGAAATTGCCAGAATCATAGAAAAATCCTATGAAGAACTAGGAAGAGATAGTCTAGGTGGAATACCAGTAAAACCGCAACTGACTACAAGTCCAGAAAAAATATTTTTTAATAATAATTCACCAAAAAAGAACTGGGATGGAAATAAACAATCCAATCCTAAAGAAAAGAAATTCCAGTCCAGAGGAAGGTCTCCTAGGCGAAGAGAGAAATCTCCAAACCCGAGACAAAGGTCACCTCAGAGTGAACCCTCTGGGAATAGATATAACCTTAGAAATAGGGATAATATTAAAAAACCTGATAGATATCAAGACATTGATACACGTCCCTCTCAATCTTTTCAGAATTCCTCGCAGAAATCGGAAAGAAGAGGACGATCAGAAGAGCACGCCAAGTCCAAAGACAAGGAACCTGCTCAACTGAAAAAGAAATCACAATTTCCAAAAAAGAAGGTAGCCAGTATCAAGGTAGTTAACAATGCCGAGAATACTGAGGACACAACTGAAAAACGGAGAGTGGGCTCAGACAATGCTAGACAGCGCAGCAGAGGTGAGCATAGCTCGCAAAGTCCTTATGAATCATCTGGAGACAGTGGACACGAATGAATACCTTCAAGTGGAAACTGCAGATACCAGAGTTAGCAAGCCCCACAAAATATACGAGATAACATTACGTATAGAGGGAGATAAGACTAGGAAAATAAGGGGACTATTTTGGGATAACCTATCCAAAGGCTATGACATCCTTCTAGCTGAAAAAGACTGGCCACCAGAGTTTGTCTGGGAGTGCCCTCATGGCGAAGAAGTAATTATGCCTGCCTTCTCGAATCAAATACCGATTCATAAAAAATACACACTTGCTAGAAAGTGGGCAGTGGCCTTAGCACCTGCTTTATATAAAAATCATGTAGGATGGGATGAGGATTCTCCTCCTCACAAAGTCCAGTTAAAATCACAACCTACTGCACAAAGGCAGTACCCAATTAAGCAAGAAGCTAAAAAACAAGTAAATGAAATACTAGATCAGCTAGAATACCAAGGGGTGATTGAAACTTGCACCTCACAAATGAACAATCCTTTGTTTCCGGTCTCCAAACCAGACAATTCGTACCGTCTAGTTTTGGATTACCGACACCTTAACACATGTTGCAAAACTTTTGCAGTGCAAAACTCACACAGTGCTGCACTAATGAATAACATAGTGCGCAAAAAATACAAAACAACCTTGGACATCTCCAACGGATTCTTTTGTCAAAACATAGCACCAGAGAGCAGATATTTAACTGCATTTTCAGTAAATGGCACTCAAAAACAATTCTGTCGGTTAGCCCAGGGGTACAAGAACAGCCCGGGGGTATTCTCAGCAAGAGTAACAGAATTACTACAACTATATGATGATGAAGCATTATCTTATGTCGATGACATTTACTTAACAGATGATGACTTGGAAACTCACTTGAAAAGAGTGAACACCATAATACTTGGTTTCGCTGCAGAGGGTTACAAATTCAACTTCAAAAAGTCCAGAATTGCCCATCTGAAAATCCAGTACGGAGGATATGAATTATCAAGTATTGCCTGGTTAACAGTCTTTTAAGAACTAGATGAATTTAAAAATCTAAAATATGAAAAAACGTATCCTCTGCCAATCGACATTCTGCCTCTACGACATTACGCCTGTGTAATCTATACAGACGGACATGCTCAACCCTCCGTTTGGGGAGAATATGCATACAATCCCACATGTGAGATTACAAAAGAAGTGTGGCACGGAGGTAAACTAAGACCTCTATTAACAAAATCACACTCAGTAGAAACTAATTCAGAACTACAAACTGAAATATTAGCTTTGAAAATGGCGCTAGATAATGCGGATCGCGAATTCCCGACACTTATAGTGTCAGATTCATATTTCTGCGTCAAAGCATATAACAAGGATTTGCAGACCTGGATTCAGAACGATTACAAAGATGACACGGATGCACCAATAAAGCAGAGACTTCTCTGGGAACAAGTAGCTCTTTTGAAAAAAGAACTACCAAAGACTCACGTGACACACTCACTGAGTCACCAGCGTGATGGCGTTCACGTTGTAGGGAATTCATTGGCTGAAACAGCCGCAGCGGCAGCCAGTAAACCGGCTCCCGTAGATCGAAAAAAGCGTACATTAAAATACATTGACGGCGAAACATTGCTGGCAGTGAAAACGTCATCAAAAGGCGACTGCTCAGCGTTACCGATCAATTATCCACTCAATTATACATACATAATCGATGCAAACTCCGTCCCTTTTGCTCGAATCCCTGGAGTGGGGGATAGAGTGATTCCAAACAAGGACAGGAGAAACTTGTTAATCGCAGACGCACACAAGGGCGAGGGTCTCAGACACCTTAAATTAAAAGATTCTCTGGAAGAATTACAATCACGGTACTGGTGGCCAGGCATGAGCCTGCACTACACCATGTTTGTAAAAAACTGCCCAAACTGCAACAGAGATCGCAGTGGGGAGAGAAGCAGTTTAATACCTCGTCGTATCAAGGCAGATAATATTACCAACAAAAAGAATGGCTTGCGATTAACATATACAGGCTAGTTCCCACTTATAATGTAGATCCACAGCACTCGGCTGACGTCCGGACTGTTATACAAGATTTGCGAGTCTAAATGGCATATACGCTAAGAGCATGCTACGTTCGACCATTTTTTTCTTTTTCTCAGGCAATCCAGCCTGGGGGGGAAAGAATGGCCAAATGAGCACAGCCCAGCGGGAATCTTCTCACTTCCTTCCTGAGGGTATGGGATGGTGTAAAGAAAAAACCAAGGCAGAAAGCAATCTATAATGGAAAGGATATTAGGTTCGGGAGCTGGGTGGGTCAAACATCTAATAAGTGTCCAACGTAGTCTAAATAACTTGCCAAGAAATTCTCTGAAGGGATTCAGTCCGTACGAATTATTATTCGGAACTAGGATGTTGATCTCTGACCTTGATAGTCAGACTTCAGTGGTAACAGAAAAAAGCTTTGATGTCAAAGACCGTTTGGCTATTTTGCAGGACTTAAACAAAACAAGAAAAGACCTGAGCAACATACAGTTGAAAGAACAGCCAACGACCACTGAAGAATCACCACCTGTCCCAGCAAGACCTGTCTGGATTCCAAAAGTCGGGGATCTAGTCAGGGAGAAGATCGCGGTAAAGAAGGAATTTGGGCCTTCTTACAGAAAAGCAGTTCCTGTATTGTCTGTCAACGGGACAAGATCAGTTGTACTACCGCCACTTGCTGGAAAAAAGGAGAACCGAGTTGTATCCATCGACCTGGTAAAACCACAACATGTGGCCGATAACAAACAGTAGGCCAAGTGGACTCCCAATAAGTAGCAGAACACCAAGGTTTGCTACCAGTACAGAGGTCCTATCAAAGAGGCTCATCACATTCGAAACGCCTACGGAAGAACAACAAGGACTATGCAACAATGCAATAGAACTTAGACCTCTGAAAACCCAAATAAAGACATTTAGCAGAGACACACCAACCTATACAGAAGTACCAAGTGAAAATGCGAGAAACAAAAATCCTGAACCAATTGGAACAATTGACAGAACTGCATCCGGTTACTTCATCAACTTCGATGATTCCTCTGAAGGCTTCAGCGAACAAAAGACACAGCCATCATCAAAATCCTTTAAAGACAAAGCTAAGGAACTTTTGAAACAACTAAAAGAAACATATCTGGTTTCTCCATGGATTGAATTTTGGGTGGGTTTTGGTGCATTTATCCTCATACTTTGGCTCATCATGGTATTTACCTTGGGACGCTTCATTGAGGGAAAATATGCTAAAATGGACACAGCAAGTCAGAACATCAACTTGGTCCTCAAACCACACACATCTTCACACGTCGAGAAAAGAGAACTTTCTTCAGAACTTTCTTCAGCCAACTTCACAGCAATTCCAATATCTGGTGGGGTAGCCTGGGACAACACTGACTATGAAATTTATGGTCCGGTCGAGATCCTGAAATATCCACACCAAATCAAGATCTCCTTGAGTGACTTTGCAAAACCAAACTCATTTGCTGATGATTGGGGCTTTGAAAGTATAAACAATATGATGTCTGACTTAGTAATGTCTGCTAAATTTACAAAACATGATTATTTGCAGGGTTCTACAAATTATGACAGCATGTACTGCTATAACCATTATGGTAACCATTTCTTGCATAAATCTGCACAACCTAGAAATGTTTTAAATTTTAATCAATGGGAACATTGTGCTACACCTCCAAAAGGGAGCTCTAGAACCGTGTATGGCAAATATTCATATTTTTCAGGTTTTAACATAACTAATGCTGAAACATTTTATTACAAATTGTCAAACAAGACAGGGATGAAAACCATGATAACCAACACAAAATTGATATATTCAGATTCTTTCTTTGAAAAAATGAATACTTTTGGATTTGATTATTGGGACAAACATGTTGATTTGAAAAGTGTTTGGGGCACAAAAGAATGGCAAGTACAGGGTTTAGAAGCTTTGTTTAGAGCCTGCATGATCCCAGAACAAATGATATTTTTAAATGACACCGTTCAACAAACCACCTGTCTTGGCTTAGCCAAAATCAAAGATTTAAATAACCTGTCTATTCCAAAGCCAACAATGTTTAGCAATAACTCTGAAACAGATGAAGAAATAGACATGAACCATATACTTAACCAAAACAGAACACATCCTGATTGGAAACAATGGTTGATCTGGCCCACAGATACAAATAACTGTCAAGATAGATTCCTGAATAAAACACAGGGTTTCAAAATGAACAGGCCAGACCCTAGATATCCCCAAAGACATCACCCAGGGATAATAACAACCTACAGTGTGGGCAAATTATGCCTTCAATGGCTACAAACTTCCACACTGCCTGAAATTAAGCAACACCTAACTTTACTTACTGATGGTGCTGACTTGCGTGATTTCATACTGGGACCACGCAAACAGCGTCATAAGCGTTTCATAGCAGCCTCTGTATATGCAGCATACAATGAGGCCTGGAAGGTTACTCAAATTGAGACAGCAGAAAGAATACGGGAAATTGACCGTATTAATTTGGAAAAATCACTTTCTGTAGTGGACAATGGGTTAATGACTCTGTCCTCCAGAATTTTTTCATTGGACAGCATTGTGTCTTCAGCAATCGATATATTATCGCAAGACTTACTGTTATTACAACATGGTCAGTCACAATTGCGTTCTATTGTACAGCTTGGCTGGACGTTACAAAATCTGCGTTCAGGCTATGTGCCTTGGCGTTTAATCAACACAACGTCACTATTCCAAATCTTTAACCTTACTGATAGACAGATCGGTATGGCGCAGAAGGGTGCTGATTATACAATCTTGAGCATTGAAAAACTAGAAAGATTACCGTTGACAATGTCAGAACGACCTGTCAGTGAATGGATAATCCACGGAATCATAAATATTCCAATCTCAACCTTCAGGTTTCAATACTGCCAAAAATATATACAGGCTGGCATGTACGAGAAATTGGGAAAGGGGTACCTTAAAACAACATGGAACCTGCCCTATTCACATGCATGTGTCAGTAACAAAGGACAGAAAGTGTTTCTTAGTGGCAACAATTGTGCTATGTCACTAAGCGGCACGCTTCTGTGTAACGGTATTAGTTTGCACGGAGCCTGTGAAGGGAATTCATACAACCTTTCATGTCACCAGCAAGGCGCACCTGCAACTGAAATAGAACCATTCTTTCAAAGACTCTATAATGGGAGTTACGAAGGCGAAGGTCAAGTGCTGTGGACGTTCTTTGTTTCCCAGCTCCTTTCCAGACAGGGAGGCAAGGGTATGGCCCGGTCTGAAAATTACTTCTATTCGAATAGACACTTTAAGCAGAATGAAAACAGTGCTTCTTCAGACGCCTACAAGGCTCACGTCCTCTAAAGAAACGTATGATCTACAAGTCGCAAGGACGACTGCAGAGATACATACATTATTATCAACCAATTCCCCCGTACATTTCGCGGAAATCCTGAGCGAAATCTTAAATATTTCTGATACCACTGGGGTCTCAAAGGTATTTAAGACAGTATTTTCGATGGCATTAACACCATTCAAAGCCATACTGGGTATTTTTCCAGACTTCGTCCATTCGATTTTTGGCGGACTTCCCCTGATCCTAGGACTAATTGCAGGAATCCTATTCCTAGTCCTTATTTTTCGTTATGGCAACCCATGTCACAGATCAAACTCTCGCGACAATGGAAGATACGATCCTAGCCATTGGATACCGGGACCGGATATCAAAAATCCTGGGACTATCCCGGCTTAGAGACCTAAACATGACTTGGTTTCTATCATTTCGACCAATGTGGCAAAGGTGTGTTTTACCTGTACTAAGGTGTCTGCTATGCGGAGAAGAATGCGTGTTAGACACCTGTCTGACGCTACAATCGGATGCGCCGGTGGATGCAGATACACTGTTGGTTCCTACCAAGGTTCACGCACTGTGCTGCCCTCAAAGGCTGCCAATTCTGATGACGGCATTCCTGGAATCTTCACCACTGCGATTGAAGAGTAGTGAAGTTCAAGATGAAAGCAGCATCGAACAGGTACGACCTTCTGTCAGCAATGCAAATCAGAATGTCAATGCAGACAATCATGCGCATGAATGCATGGTTACACCTATTTCCGACTTAGAGGAACTTTCCCATGAAGCTGTTGACAGTTTTTTCGAAAGCCTGAATGATATGATGTTCTCTCCGAAACAGAAATAGAGACTTTTGAGTAAACTCGCACACGGCGTTCCCTGAATTCGGCCTTCAACTTTAAAAATAAAGTCACATGAACAATTACAATCCAGTTCACGGACAGCAACTTTTTTCAGCAAGCCCCTCAAATATTTTTCTATATATTTTTTCCCGGGACACTGATTTTCTGCTTAAAGTAAGAGACTATTCCTAGAGAACTAAGATTTCTATTTTAGATACTTTATAGACTTTATAGACTTTAGCTGCCCGCTGGTATGTTCGCAATAGATTTTATGTGATGAAATGGTTTCGACTTTTTTCTGTATAGCCATATTAAGAGCCATTTCATGTGTATTTCTCATATACCAACAAGCAATAATGCATAACAATGCGTGTTTACTTTTGCATTTAATTCATAGCTTAAGTGCATACAACATATATGACTGCAATTTTTCAGTATATTTGAAAATTTCGAAATGCATTTATGTATTTTGGGGTGGTAAGGTATACACTATACTCTATAGTATGTTGTACTATGTTATACTATGCATAGATTAGTAGATATGACCATAGTTAGCGTGGAGTGGGTGTCGTGTATTTCTATAGGTTCTGAATCGATCCCCCTATTCCTGACCCTATTCTGGTTAAGCTACCTAGCTAGTTAACTAACAGTCAGCCCATGAGGCAAGAAATTCCCCATGATGCAGATACCGTTATCTGACGCAGTCACACTACGGCACAGGAACGTGTTATCTGATTAGGTCATAACGCTTGAGATCTAATTAGACAAGCGATATTCCTCCAGCCCCTGATAAGGCATACGACGTTCTCATAACAAATCAAACCTATGACAACCTGGATAATCCGTGCGGCCATTGTTTTGATTTCACAGAGAACTTTAGTAAAGAATGTGCTAACGAGCAAGTCGTATGACATCTTTATTGACGTACCTATGTCCATCCTTACGTCAATCCCGGCACCTTTAAGGTATAAATATTGCCGACCTTGCCCTATGCAAACACACGCGTGGTGACAAGACGGAGCAGCCATACTTGCCGAAGCCGAGAGCAGAAGCAGACCCCGCAGGCAGCAGCCCCGCCTTCCTGACGCGCTGAGAGACGCGCTGCTATCTCAAGCCGAGAGACCCAGCACCGGCGCTTCTGGGCAGCCCTCGCAGGCAGCCTGGAATATCGAGAGCAGAGAAAGAGATACCATTCCTCATTCATCCTAAATTCCAGGTACAGAACTGAATAACCCCTCCTAGAGAATTCTTTAGTTATTCACTTGGCAAAAACAAACTTAAACTAAACTGTAACTTTCTATTCCCGCCCACGCATTAGACTTAGGTCAGGTACACGGGGTAGGCGTATTTAGAAACACCAGTTGAGTACGTTTAGTCAAATGTATATGTATATGTAAATATATTTTATTCATTTTAAACATCATATGGCTCAGAAACCATATCAATGTTTTTACAGTAATATTTTATACTATTGCTTCTAATGTATGCACTTTACTTAACTATAAGTATTGCAATAATATCGATCCATTTCTCTTGTACGAGAAAAGAGACTGATCAATAAATAACATCTTTTATTGAACACGCCCGTCTCTTCCTTTTCTCTACATTCTGATGAGACTAAGAATGCACGTACTGACTGAGTAAAATAATTGCCTTGTGCTCACACGACTCTTGAGATTGACTCTTGATTAGGGGAGAGCAAAGTTGTCATGTTCTATGGTTGTCAGAAACTAAATCCCTTCTTGTCTAATCAGGGGAGTTAATCCTTCCTTGAACATTCGAGAAAGTTTCTAGCGAACTCTGAGCTTAGCTGGCAAACCCAAAAATTAAGTCTAGTATCGACAGTAGTAGACCTAGTTAACGTCTGGCCTAGGCCTTTACTGCTGTAGGCACTATTCCAATGCGCAGAGCCTATTGGGAAAATAGGAGCTACACTACAGGGTAAAGGGGTATTTTTAGGGTTCAGGGTCAGTTTTCAGTTTTTGGGTAAAGGGGTATTTGTAGGGTTCAGGGTCAGTTTTCAGTTTTTGGGTAAAGGGGTATTTTTAGGGTTCAGGGTCAGTTTTCAGTTTTTGGGGTAAAGGGGTATATTTAGGGTTCAGGGTCAGTTTTCAGTTTTTGGGTAAAGGGGTATTTTTAGGGTTCAGGGTCAGTTTTCAGTTTCTGGGGTAAAGGGGTATTTTTAGGGTTCAGGGTCAGTTTTCAGTTTTTGGGTAAAGGGGTATTTTTAGGGTTCAGGGTCAGTTTTCAGTTTTTGGGGTAAAGGGGTATTTTTAGGGTTCAGGGTCAGTTTTCAGTTTTTGGGTAAAGGGGTATTTGTAGGGTTCAGGGTCAGTTTTCAGTTTTTGGGTAAAGGGGTATTTTTAGGGTTCAGGGTCAGTTTAGGGTTTTTGGGGTACAGGGGTACTTTGTAAAAATAAAGTAAAATTACATTTAAATTACATTAATTAAATAAAATTAAATAAAATTAAATTATATTATAATATTTTAAATTAATTTATATTAAAAAAAATATTATATACTTACCAATACTTACGTTGTAATGGTATGCGTTGTAAAGGTATATGCGTTGTAAAATCTTGCGTTGTAAATGTATGAGTTGTAAAAGTTTTTGTGTTGTAAAAGTTTTGATGTAATGGTAGGTGTTGTAAAAGTATGCGTTGTAACGTCATACATCCCTGGAGTGGGAATAGTAATTTTAACCCCTACGCTATCCAGCGCTGTCCCTACTGTTGCACCCACTGGAGTGGGAATAGTAAATTTTACCTCTACGCTATCCAACACTTTTGCTAATGTTGAACTCACTATAGTTGTTACAATACACTTTAACCATTTTCTATGCTACGCTAAAAATTTGATATATGTTTATTTAATAATATGTTTATATATATATATATATATATATATATATATATATATATATATATATATATTATTTTTGGTGATATAATTTTTTTAATTATAGAAATTATTTATTAAAATTAAAATTTTAAAATAATTATTTCTAAGTTTATATTAAATATATTTATTACTATATTAGTTTTAACTTAATTTTAAGACATTTAAAAAAATCGATATTTTGACAGTCTATATTTTTGTAAGTCCATATTTTGGAGTCGATATTTTGGTACTTACCTGTTTGTAGATAGGGAGTCGATATTTTGCCACTCGATATTTTTCACTCGATATTTGTGTATCTCGATATTTGTGACATCGATATTATGTCAGTGATCCACAGCGAAGGCCTGGGCAGCACTCCTCCCAGCTGATCCAGATCTTATTTAGTGATATTCCATTGGAATATTACTGTACTATAGCAGTCACATCCTATAATTTATTTGATAATTCTGGTAAGGGTCATCTTTCAATCCAACTTTTCAGTGCATTCTTGGAACTCATAGCTTTGATTTAAAGGGTAAGTTTGCTCTCAAAAACCCCAGCATTGCACAGGGAGGTGGCTAAAATCTCTGAGCTGACCAGCCGCCGTTGGTAGTGGGAGTACCTGCAGGGCGGTGAGGTGGGGAGGGGGAGGGGCATGGTGGGGGGTAGTAATGTATGGATTACGGAGCTTTTCAGGTAAGTAAACATTTAAATAAATAAAACGAATTTCGTTGCGCGCACTGCATCGCATTTGGGGATGCAGTGCACTCATTTATTTACTCCTGCCCCTCCCCGAGTCATCGCCCTGCAGGTACTCCCACTACTGACCGCAGCTGGAGCTGACAGTGGCTCACAGTCACTCTCCGGTCTGTAATATCCACAAAAATCACTTCAACTAGATGCCTAATTAATAGCTCTGCCCATGCTTTCACTTTAGATCTCCTTTGGAGTGAAAATGAAAGTAACTGAAATCAGGTTTTATAGATGGTCCATTGACAACTGGGAGGTAAGGACCGAACACGTGGACACCTCACTTCTCATTGGGGAGAGCTAAAGTGTTTGTGTGAATGGAAACTGACAACAGCCATAGTGAAAAAGCCTCAGGCAGCCCGAATGAATGGAAGCTTTATTTCCCAGTACTGTGAGCCCTTAGTAAGTCAAAGATCAGGCTGGTGTTTAATGTTCATGCTGGAGAGAGGTTAGAGTTTTGTCTACTGGCAATTTTGACTCTCACCATAAAGTAGCATAGAGGGTTAATATGCCTGTTGCAAAGAACGTCTACCAGGATATTACAGGACTGTATTTTATGTGCTACTTTTGTCAAAGAGATCCCTTTGTTACTTGTGGTTCAGCCACACCTTGAGCTGAGGTTGGAGGGTGCTGATTATTTAGAAATAGTAGGTTTAAAAGCGCCTGCTGCAGAGTTTGAGTTTCTTTTTGCTCAAATGGCTGTCATTTCTGATATTTGTCTGTTTCTATGCACTACAGTGCATGATTTTGGTTGCAAGAAAGCGTCAATCTAAGTGTCACACATTTAGTTGTTGAATGCCACTCATAGGTACATTGAAAATATGAAAATGTCACACATAAGCAATCTGAAATCTTTGCAGCTATGAATAAGTGCTGCTGCCTACTAGTACGATTTAATTTACAGACCCTGTTACCCAAGGTACCATATACTAGGGACTAACAAGTAAAGTTAAATGTACCAATCAGGTGGAAGCCAATTTTACCATGTTTGAAAGAGAGAACACAAGCACTTTAGTACTGCTTGGCAGTAGAAAAGTGCACAGAGTACTAAGTTCAACAAAATCGAGTTCAACAAAAATCAGGAACTGAAGGCACAAGTTTGGGGAATGAACCTGGAAAAAGAGGCCAGGTCCAACAGAGCTAATCTGCTTTCTTGGTCAGAAAGTCGGTTTCCACCATGCCCAGACAGGCCTTTTATTCCACTTGGAATTTCCCTGGTAGCCTGGAATCCAGTGAGGCAGTTTTTTAGGGCAGGTGAGACACTTCTGGTGCCTATGTGACACCACCCCTGATCGTTCTGCATAGGTGATTCTGGGCTTATTTAAAAGCCTCTTGTGCCACCGGTACATCACTTTTAATATGGAAAAAAGTGCCATAGAGGTGGTGCAAGGGGCTTGTAAATCATCTTTAATGGGGATGTTTTTTCTCTATACAGATTATCAGACATAGTATTCACCTTTGTCACATTGGCAGTGGCGGGGGGTTGTAAATGCGGCAGGGAGTAAGAAAAAAAGAAAATATCACTTACCTTGCTGCCGCTGCTTCCTGCGTATGTGCTCCTACCTTCGACTTCAGGAACAGGAAGCAGACAGTCAGGCTCCCTCCCCAAAGCCAATCACAATGCTGCAATGCAGCATTGTGATTGGTCTGAGCGCCATGACAAGGTGCACAGCCAAGGGCTGGAGTGGTGGGCATGTTCCCCACGCAGGCTTTAATGCAGCCTTCAAGGAGAAGTGGGAAAGTGCGCATGACTGGTTTTGCCAGCCCAAGACGGCCAATCAAGCAGTCATTGTGAACTTAAGAGTGGCCAAACCACTCCTCCACTGCCCTGCTCGCAGAGCAGCCCCACCCAACCACTGGCCCGCAAAGCAGCACAAACATAAAATGATAATAGCTGAAAGTTATTATAATTTTATGTTTTTGCTTCTGCACTGTTTGAAAGCAGTGGGGCGATGCTCCTCCGCCATAGCTGAGGAGCCGCCACTGCACATTGATAACTATGTTTCGTTTCGCTACTCTACTGTATTTATGACAACTTCTTCTCCTAAATGGCATGATTTAACTCTGATGATTTTGATGGAGCAGATTTCATCTGCAGTCATGCATTGTTTATTTTTTTTGTGCTTCAGACAGGCTGCATTTAAATTGCCACGCACATTTTGGTGCAGGTTAAAAACATGGCACATGAAAAACATGAAAGTGAGGCCTGAAAATGCCTTTGCTGAATTAACATGTGTTTTTTTTTTGCAATGTAGAGAAAAAGTGGCCTTTTTACCTTTGAAGATAAATAGAATGTGTTTCTCTCTTCCCAGCCCATCCCATGCAATCTAAAATTCAATATTTCTGTCTTAAAAGGCTTTGACTTGTTGCATATTTTGATAAACATTTTCAGTTAATAACACCTCTTTTTATAATGTGTGTGTGAATTAATAATGCACTTGGGAAACATAATGGACTGATTTACATGAAATTAATATTATCTTTGTGTTTGTTTTATTTTTGGGGCCTACACAAAACATGGCTGCCTGTGAATCCATCAAGGCTATGGCTTGCAATTTAATGAGAAGGGAGCATGCGCAGACTGTGGCAGCTTTCCTTATGACAAGAAGTCAAGGACAGCGTGAACTGCACATTCTTGTCATTCTGCCAATGTACCAGTTAGTTAAAAGTGTCCATCTACTGCGCTGAGAAGGAAGGAAGGATGAATTAGATTGAAACATTTTTCCTAGTAAATGTTGCAAATGTTTATAAATGTAGTTATTCATGTATGCTTCTTTTGTTAAGACTAGTGAAGTCAGGTTTTTAGAATGAGTCAGGGAAGTGTGACCTCATGCATCATGACTGACCAATCACGTAAAGGTTTTACTGAAAAATGTTACATCTTTGTGTACTCTGCCAATAATTATGGTATAAATACTGTCCTCTCTGGATGGGGGCTGGCACTTCTTCTTTTTCTCAGCTCAGCTGGCTTCTATGGGTTAGGTACGAGAAACGTCCCGGGAGATTGCTGAAGGGCGGGCTTGCGTCCGAGGAGTGTCAGGGGGAGGTTTCTTGCTTCCACGTCATATCTTGGCACTTCATGCCATATTCCTTTGAGGCCTGTGAAGGGCGGGCTGCTTTCCTCTTTAGACACAGACAGACAGAGAGTGCAGTGGATCAGGATAGGATTAGATGCTAAACTTTAAGTTTATGTTTTGACTAATTAATTAGGTCTGAAAAGATTTATTTGATTTATGCATTTATTTCTCTTAATAGCATATTTTTGCAAACTATTTAAGTACTGATTAGCTTTGCAAGACTATTTTTCTTAGAAACTCTTTAAGACTTTTGCGCCACATTTTTCATAACTACATGTAATGCTTATATGCAGACTGTAATGTGTTCTGTATTATTGATATTGTTCCTGTTTTCCAAATTCTGTAACCTGATTGATATTTTACTAATGAATAAAGGGTCAGAGAAAAATTAACTTTTGACTAGAAAATAAAACCCTTTAAAATAATCAACAACTCTCTTTATTGGCTTGAATAATAAAATTGCATTTTTGACTGTTCAGGTTTATTTAAAGTCTCCTGAAGGTAATACATGGTGTGAAGGGCCCAACACCTTTTGAGCGGTAAATTAGAGGTAGCATGGAGGTTTTACATTGAGAAACTACCAGAAGAAATTACCGCTCTCCATCAGTTTTTGGTAAGCAGAGGATGGTTATTATTGATTAGTTTGGTGATTAGTAATTATTGATTTCACCATCAACTACTCAACTAATGGATCATTGACCTTAAGAGTGGAAATAAAATAATTGCCCAAGTTAGATAAATGTCCAAGTCCTGATTCCTGACTCCAATGCTCAGAACCTGAAGACTGGCAAAGCAGTACTGTCAGGTGATGCAAGAAGTGGTGTGAGTATCAATAGGGTTGTGAAATGTTGTTAATATGCTAGCATGTATTTTTGAAGTTTGAAAATATTAAGGGTTTTTTACTGTTGGTGAAATTTTGCTCATTTTGCATTGATGGTGTTATTGATTATAGTGGTAATTTCATAGGACATATTTTTTTGGTTATTGATTACATGTTTTAACTCTTCATGTTAAGTTAGTGTCTTGTTCTGTGTTGTCTGGAACACGCAGGTATGCACACCTGTGGAATCCCGGGAAGGAATAGCGGGTGGTAAATGGAAGCCACACTGCACTGAGGTTACTCGCCTGTTGGAATAACACTGAGAAGCTAGGTAGGGCTGGCAGTGTTAAATTAGGGACTATTTTCTGTGTGAAAGATTGATAGCAAAGAGTTCGCTGGTGAAACTTTGGTCTGATATCACCTAGAAAGGGTCACACCAAAGGAGTAGCAGGTTCTTCTGAGCTTGATTGACAGCAAAAGGGTTCGCTGGTGAAACTTTGGACTAAGATATATCCTGAAGGATAAGTCCAAAGGAGTAGCAGGTTCTTCTGAGCTTGAGTGAAAGGTAAGCGGAAGGGATTTACCTGTAGTGTATGAAGAGTAAACGGAAAGTCTTACTTTGTGAAGGGTAAGCGGAATGTGTTACTCGCAGTGAATATAAATCTATCCTTTATTTAGCACAACAGACAGAGTAGCGAATGTATTTATGTTGTTACTAATAGAGTTATTGATTAAGAAATATTGCAGTAAGATTTTGTGGAGGGTCAGTGGTAGGAGTAAAACTGACTAAAATTGAGACTGACAGCTTTGGAAAAAAGAAATTGCATTGAACTATTGCAAAAATGAAAATGTTTGAAGGTTTAAAGAAGCTGTTAGGAGGTAAAGTGAAAAATTCGTTTTTTATTGGTGATGCTCCTGAAGGAACACCTGTGCATTTTATGTCTACCAGTTTGGGACAAAATACATGTATGTGGGTTCACCAATGGTGCAAGATTACTGAAAAAGAGGGTGCTTTGAGGTTTCCAAAAGATGGTACTTTTGAATTGCAAATTATTGACAAATTAAGGGAAGTGTTATGTGAAATAAAGACGCCATCTAAAGCTGCACAATTTGAGGCCTTAAGCCTGTGGGAAAAGACAGCAAGAGAGAAAGCAAGTGAGGATAAAAAGGTAAAGCACCAGATACAGGAGAAGGGAATTAATGCTGATAAAGAGCTTCAAATAAATAATGATTCAGGTGATGAAATAATGGATGAATTGTTAACTGAGTGTCCACCACTTTATGTGGTTCCCATGAAAAAGACTGAAAATAATGAACCAGTAAATACTACAGGGGCTACTGCTTCTGTTGAACAGAGAGAAATACAGACTGAGAGAACTGTGCAGACATTTCAGATTGAACCATTACCTGTTGATTCAGAACTGACAGTGATACCTCCAGGTGTTACTGCTTCAAATGTGCCTGATTCAGTCCAAGAATTGCTAACTGCAGATGCACAGATAATGCCTAGAAAAATTATGACTGTCCCAATTAATATGGTCCCTACTGAAAAAGTTCAAAGAGCTGCAGAATCAGTGATTTTGCCAGGGTTTATTTCAGAAACACAGAATACACAGATTAGTGAACAGAAATTACCCCAAGCACTGAAAGGTGAGGGAAAAATTATATTTACAACATCTACAGCTCAGGATAAAATGAATGTAATTGAAAATGGGATTTTTCAAACCTGCTTAGAGGAAGCAGCAGTGATTAAAAATATAGAGAACATGGGAGAACATATTAACACAGGCCCTGAAAAAGAGAAACAGCTTAGTGTTTTAAATTCAACATGTGAACATGAAGAAACTAACTGTCCCACCTGTTTAAATCATGAAAATGTGAACAAGTGTCAGGAAAAAGAATTCATTTCCCTGAGTATGGAAACAGCTGTATGTGCATTAACTACACATAATGGACTGACAGATTTGGCTCAAAAATATAAAACTGATGTTTCAGGAAGTTTTCCATTTCAGAAAAGTTTTAGGGTACACATGGATGATGAAGCAAATGAGAAAATGTGTTCTTCAGGAATGCATTTGCACATTGCAGAAATAAAATATGGTTTTAAATGCAATGAGCTTGAAAAATTAGGAGACAAGTGGGCAAGAAAACATGAGAAGAAAAAGAAACCACCAGAAATAGCAAGGAAAATGGATAAGGAAAAGAAGCCACCAGATTTAGTTGAGAAAAATAATAAGCAGAATGAGGGAGAAGCTTTTGCTTACTCATTGAGAGAAAAGGTGGGAGAAATGTATGTTCCTATGCTACAGAATAAAAGTGAACTTGCAGCATTTCTGAACACATTCCCACAACTGAGGGACAGAATTGTGCTGAGGTACCCACAAGTTGATGGATTTGATGACTTTTTAAAAGAGTTGTGCATTAATTTGGAAATGTTCTTTTATATTGCCATGCTGACTAAATCGTGCTTTGAATCTGAAGTTGTTGTTCAAGGGCCAAGTGAAGAGACAATGAAAAGGGTTTGCATGAATGCACCATCATTTTCTGTTGTTATGGAGAAAAACATAGCAGTGATTATTTTCCTGAAGGGCCAAGTGCCAGCAAAGGATGTTGATTGGGTACAGATTAAAAGAGCACAGGATGGAAGTAAAGGTATTTTGGTTAGTGCAAATTCAGGTATGGATGTTGTACTGCTGGAAAATGTGTCCTTTTGCCATCTTTATAACAGATTTGAGCATTGGAAGAAGAAATATAAATTTAAACATGATGCACAAAAACATGGAGAAATGCAGGTGCAAATTATGCCAGCTAAGCAAATGCAAATGTCAGTTCAGAAACAGGTACCTATGGCAGTAATTTTTCAAGCACAGATGGTCCCACAAAATATGGAAAATGCCAACATGAATTTAAATAAGTTGTCCAGAGCCAATGTGAATTATTTCCAGAGACAAAATCAGAACCCAGTTCAACAGGTTACTGTGTTTGCAAATGAGAGTTTTAACACTCACAATTTAGAATTTACCAAGTCCATTGTGAAGGCAGTGGAAAGTCCAGATTTAGTTGCAGGAGTTTTAAAGAAAGAAATTACAAACCCAGTTTTAGAAAAATGTGCACCAAAAATAGGCCCATTTGAGGAAAACTGCAAAACTGTTGTCTGTGACTCAGGCCTAGCAGGAAAACAATTATTTTTCAAATTAAGCAGTACAGATTACTGTACACCACATAATGTTATTTTTCAGATTCCTGATGAGGATGTACATTTTAAAATGGCCCAACAAGAGACAGTTGTAGCATTGTTTGCAGAAAAGACAGTTGAAAAATTACCTTCTGCTTTGGAAAAAATAATAAACACAGAAATAAGAGAGTTCACAGAGAAGGATTCCAGGTTAATAAAATGTGCAGAATATGTCTTATTAAAATTTGAACCAGATGACATGTATTCAGGAATACCATCAGTTGCAGGAATTTTACCAATAAAAGGATTTTTGATGGAATTGATTAGAAGTTTGTGTAACTTTCTGATCACGGGTTCACAGAAAATAAATGAAAAGAACAGAATAGTGCAGGAGATTAAAAGCATATTTTTTCCATGTTGTCCTGTGGTACCGAATCCAGCCAATATATTTTTTCACATTCCATGTGGTGAAGAATGGCTTATTTTTATTGATTTTTGCAAAGTTCATGTCACAGTGCCATTGCATGAGAATAGTCAGGAGTACTGTCAAAAAGAAGATGAATGTCTGGGACACAAAATTGGAAAGGGAGGTAGAAAGGTGTCACCAGAGAGGGTGGAAATAATTTCCAAGATGACTCCACCTCAAATTCAGAAAGAAGTCAGGACATTTTTGGGAATGGTTAGCTACCATAGAGAGTGGTTACTAAACCTTTCCCTAGTGGCTAAGCCTTTACTGAGGCTGACACACTCAGGTGTGTCTGATCCGCTTCCATTGGACAACAACTGCACAAAAGCATTCCTAGAGTTGAAAGAGAAAAAATGGCGCACCCCAGCACTAGGAATGAAAGTTTATTTGAAAGAAAATACACTAATTTGCAGTGAGAGGGAGGGCTGTGCTCTCTCTCATTGCTTATTCAAAAAGATGAATGTTTTCAAGGGTCTGTGATGTATTGCCCAATGACCTTTGACCCTAACTTCACAGAAATGGCAGCAAATGGATTGGGTTGTGATGAAACTGAATATGAGTGTCTAAATATCATGAAAATATGCATAAAGCCAAATTCAGACTTGAAGGATGAACACCTGAGTCAGCCCAACAATGTCCATTTTGTAGATGGCCCATGTTTGAAAGGTGACACATTAAAAGCAGCACATGCTGTGCTCCTTATACATGATGTTGTCAAAGCTTCATGGCTTTTAGTAATTACCCCAGCCCAAAATTCGAAATTGATTGCCCTTACCATAACATGCAGTATATCTGCTCAATTGGGAGTCACTGTAGTCATGGGAGAGAGAAATGCTAATTCAGTTGGACAAATTTGTGTTCTGTTAGCATGTACATTCTATGGAATCTTCACAGTTAAATTTAAAGAGGCTCAAGAAAATGTTTTTGAAGCAGCACAACAGGGTTGTATCAGAACTGTTTTTGAGAAAAATGACAACTGCAAAGTGGCAAATGTGTTATTGCAAAGACTGATGCCCAGGTATAGATTGCCAGTTTCTCTGAAATCAGATCATAATGTGGTCTCAAAGATAATGAGTGCAGAACAACAGATTGGACAAAGAGTGGATTGTAGCTATCTGCCTGAAGTGTCAAGCATAATAAAGCAACACAATGGCAGCACAGAGTTACCTTTTGCAAAAGACTGTGTTTCAGCAACACTAAAGTGGCTTGAAAATACATATGCAAATGCACTTGTGGAAAACACTGAGGAGAACACTAGCCATTGCTGTGTAGGTCTGGTTGATGTACAGTGTGCAGTTTCTCACCAGATTGCAGCTGCTACACAAGATCTGCATAATGGATGGTGCAACGGTTTTGATCTGAGAGATGCTTTGGTGAAACATCTGAATCTGATCAAAGTGAAAATAAGAGTGAAAGGCCTTGGTTGAAAAAGTGCAAAGGATTGATGGTGCTCTATCAGAGTTTCTCAGCACCTAAGTAGTCCAATTTGCATTAAAAGTATGAGCTATTCTGATGGCAAGCTGATGACAATGAGCAAAGAAATGCTGAAACTGTCCTGTTGAATTCCTTTTTTATTGTTTTAGTTACTTATTTTAAAGAAGACTAACTGTTCCAAGAAGCTACTTACAGATCTCTGCACTAAAACATTTGAGCTTGGCTATATATGATCTGATTACAGACCAAACTTGTGTTTGCCTTAGAAATAGAAGTAACATTCTTATATGCTCAGCTTTTGCAATTAAAAAAAAAAATAATAATAATAATAATACTGTCACTGGTGAAATTAAATATGTGTGATGTATTATAAATCATTTTATTATGATTTGAATTATCAGAAGGGTGGATTTGATGGAGCAGATTTCATCTGCAGTCATGCATTGTTTATTTTTTTTGTGCTTCAGACAGGCTGCATTTAAATTGCCACGCACATTTTGGTGCAGGTTAAAAACATGGCACATGAAAAACATGAAAGTGAGGCCTGAAAATGCCTTTGCTGAATTAACATGTGGTTTTTTTTGCAATGTAGAGAAAAAGTGGCCTTTTTACCTTTGAAGATAAATAGAATGTGTTTCTCTCTTCCCAGCCCATCCCATGCAATCTAAAATTCAATATTTCTGTCTTAAAAGGCTTTGACTTGTTGCATATTTTGATAAACATTTTCAGTTAATAACACCTCTTTTTATAATGTGTGTGTGAATCAATAATGCACTTGGGAAACATAATGGACTGATTTACATGAAATTAATATTATCTTTGTGTTTGTTTTATTTTTGGGGCCTACACAAAACATGGCTGCCTGTGAATCCATCAAGGCTATGGCTTGCAATTTAATGAGAAGGGAGCATGCGCAGACTGTGGCAGCTTTCCTTATGACAAGAAGTCAAGGACAGCGTGAACTGCACATTCTTGTCATTCTGCCAATGTACCAGTTAGTTAAAAGTGTCCATCTACTGCGCTGAGAAGGAAGGAAGGATGAATTAGATTGAAACATTTTTCCTAGTAAATGTTGCAAATGTTTATAAATGTAGTTATTCATGTATGCTTCTTTTGTTAAGACTAGTGAAGTCAGGTTTTCAGAATGAGTCAGGGAAGTGTGACCTCATGCATCATGACTGACCAATCACGTAAAGGTTTTACTGAAAAATGTTACATCTTTGTGTACTCTGCCAATAATTATGGTATAAATACTGTCCTCTCTGGATGGGGGCTGGCACTTCTTCTTTTTCTCAGCTCAGCTGGCTTCTATGGGTTAGGTACGAGAAACGTCCCGGGAGATTGCTGAAGGGCGGGCGCTGAGAAGGAAGGAAGGATGAATTAGATTGAAACATTTTTCCTAGTAAATGTTGCAAATGTTTATAAATGTAGTTATTCATGTATGCTTCTTTTGTTAAGACTAGTGAAGTCAGGTTTTTAGAATGAGTCAGGGAAGTGTGACCTCATGCATCATGACTGACCAATCACGTAAAGGTTTTACTGAAAAATGTTACATCTTTGTGTACTCTGCCAATAATTATGGTATAAATACTGTCCTCTCTGGATGGGGGCTGGCACTTCTTCTTTTTCTCAGCTCAGCTGGCTTCTATGGGTTAGGTACGAGAAACGTCCCGGGAGATTGCTGAAGGGCGGGCTTGCGTCCGAGGAGTGTCAGGGGGAGGTTTCTTGCTTCCACGTCATATCTTGGCACTTCATGCCACATTCCTTTGAGGCCTGTGAAGGGCGGGCTGCTTTCCTCTTTAGACACAGACAGACAGAGAGTGCAGTGGATCAGGATAGGATTAGATGCTAAACTTTAAGTTTATGTTTTGACTAATTAATTAGGTCTGAAAAGATTTATTTGATTTATGCATTTATTTCTCTTAATAGCATATTTTTGCAAACTATTTAAGTACTGATTAGCTTTGCAAGACTATTTTTCTTAGAAACTCTTTAAGACTTTTGCGCCACATTTTTCATAACTACATGTAATGCTTATATGCAGACTGTAATGTGTTCTGTATTATTGATATTTTTCCTGTTTTCCAAATTCTGTAACCTGATTGATATTTTACTAATGAATAAAGGGTCAGAGAAAAATTAACTTTTGACTAGAAAATAAAACCCTTTAAAATAATCAACAACTCTCTTTATTGGCTTGAATAATAAAATTGCATTTTTGACTGTTCAGGTTTATTTAAAGTCTCCTGAAGGTAATACATGGTGTGAAGGGCCCAACACCTTTTGAGCGGTAAATTAGAGGTAGCATGGAGGTTTTACATTGAGAAACTACCAGAAGAAATTACCGCTCTCCATCAATTTCATCCGTCAACACTTCACTATAAGTAAACATCACGCCCCTTTCGCTCCCATTCATGGCATTGTTCTTGCTTGGTGCCAGATCCTTGCAAATGAGAAACAATGATACACAGTAGACACCTCGCTTGAATAGAGTTCTGGCCAGCACAGATGTGCCTGTGCTGTTATTCATGTTCTGGAGAGCATACTTTGTTTTAGCAGTGCTCTTCCACTCATTACAATCCTTAAGTATTCTCGTGGAAGGGTAACCAGAGGCCTGTGTTGTAGTGCATTGAGGCACAATGGTTCAAGTAGGCTAACAAAAGACTTGGTCATAGTATGTTTGCTGCTTCCCGGGTAATTTACTAGAGGTAGAATATGTGTTACCTCTCAAGTGCTTTCCATCATTGTCATTTTTCGCGCCAACTGAATTAAATATTGATTCACTTATGGTGCGTTATATGTTGTGGTTCCAATGTGTGGTGGAGTACATCCTTACACTGACCTGTTCTCTGCTTGACCTTTTTTGAAGTGGTGCTGCTCCATTAGGTGGGTGGTTAAACATCAGGCACTTTGCAGGTTTGCTTGAAGTCAGGACTCCTGTCCTCCTGTTGCCTGCAGAGAAGCACTTCTGACATATATTGTCCTAATTTTTATTCCCTGTCACTTAACCTCCTCAAGAAACGTTACTCTGACTCATTCAGCCCTTTATGATTTGTGAAAGAGGTACCTATTGGTGGATGGGAAAGGGAGCTGCAGCACAGGAGTGATGCTGAAAAACGCTGCTCATGACCACGTTCGTCTATTAACATTGAAACCCAGTACTTTGCCTACGAGCAGCCCTGAACAACATGCTGGGATTCGTGCAGGGAGTATGCCACTGATGTTTATTTCTACCATTAAGCCTGTTTCAAAGCGCTGGCAAATTGTCAGCTCAGAGGACAGAGGGTCATGGAAAGTATGATCCGCCCAGGGTTAACCAGTTAATAATAGACTCGAGAATGCAGCACACTGTTGCTGCAAAGGGTATGGTTTTACTAGCATTTTGCATTTTGGTGAATATACCATGAGACTGGGTAATTTTTCCATCACCAGGTACTATACAGTCCATTTTATTAACCCATGTGTGTACTAGTAGCTTTTACATTTATGCTAAATACTCCCAATCTTACCAAAAAGGGAGAAGAGGAAAAATGTTCAAAGCATGTTTGTACAAGAACATACATTTTGGCCAACTAGGCAGCTGGTATTAAAAAAGCGTGTCTGCTAGTTCTATGTTGCCATCTAGTCCAATAGACCGCAATGATTCGGATGGCAAGGCCAATGGGCTGCCCTTCCCTGGAAATATCACTGTGCTGTGGGCCCTGCTCAGCGTTAAAAATCAGGGCCCGAATCACAAAAGTAATCTGAGACAAAATCCTAACTTTACTACTCCTAAACTGAGAAAAATCCAAACTTTATGACTTTCGATATTCACAAAGGGCATTTAGGAGTTCTAAAGTTAGGATTTCTAACTTTACTACTACCAAACTGAAAAAAATCCTAACTTTACAACTTTCGGTATTCACAAAAGGCATTTAGGAGTACTAAAGTGAGGATTCCTAACTTTAGTACTCCTAAATGTCTTCAGTGAATTCCAAAAGTCGTAAAGTTCGGATTTTCTCTCAGATTACTTTTGTGAATCGGGCCCACGGTGTTTATTTCAGCATTTTTAGGTGAAATGGTAAAGCTGAGGTTAGATGTCAGCAAACTAGAAAAATGGAAAAGGAGGAATAGATATCTAAATAATTAAATATTAGGGGACTGTTAATTCTCCTATATTAGGGACACTAGTCCACTTGTCCGCTATATTGTAGATAAAGATACCATCACAACTATTTGAAGACGTGATTACATTTTTTATTTATCGTAATCAAAAGGAATCATTATCCATTAATTTCTGTAGATTTCAAATGTACATTATACACAAATATACATACATATGTACACAGATATATACAACAAAGAAAAACAAAATACACCAAATTTGTACAAGAAACACGTAATCACAAAAGAATTCCTTCTTCACCCATAAAAAATTATTAAAGTAAAAGCTAAGTGTCCTCCTATTCTAGGAAGTACACTCCATGGTAGTCAGACACAATCGGTTCAAAAAAGGAGATATAGAACCTAAATGTAAGGAATGTGTCAATGGATATAATTTCACTTTGCTTTCAAGATTAGATCCTCTTTATGGAAAGTGCCAACGTGGTCGCGTTTCGGCCTTCCAACATATCTTGGCCTCCTCAGGACAGGGTGATAATAGAACCTATAAAAATACATATAACAAAATGTATACCTTCTTACAACAATCTGTCATACTCTGTGCTCCCATCAACCAAATTCCACCGCCGTCACCAGCAAGAAAAGACAGAAGCTCAAGTAGCCAATAAAAAACAAATAGGAAACAAACTGATGACCTAAAGGGGGAAAAGAGTGTAGATACCACAATGTACTACAACTAAAACAGAGGTGCACCTCAATAACCAAAATCACGCACTGTAACCAGGGCATCCAGTGATCACCAAAAAGCAAAATAAAATAAAATGGAAAAGGAATAACACCGGCCTCAAACGAGCTAACTAGCATGCGGTGTGGATAAGGCAGACTCACAAAAGACAACTTACTAATGATGATCCAATCAGGCAGAACCCTTCGTGAGATCTCAAAAGATGGAGAAATTCTACGGTGGAGAAAATATAAAGGAGGGCTATAGACACCTGTTATGTATAAGACAAACTGATCACAAACCAGGGGTAAACCACATCTCCGTGGTATCCTACATTCTAAATGGCAAAATAACACCAGTATGGAGCACTCTCACAGGTCGCTCAGTTTGGGTAACAAATATCCCAGGATCGAAACTGTAAGGGGGAACAACAAAGAAAGACAGGCGTCAGCTACGACCTAGGGATCACTACGAGGCTGATCAACTCCCCCTTCACACAGACCCACAAGAAGGACCAGAGGGAAAAGCACCTCTAAATCACCTCCTCACCTTCACAGCAATATGCCACGGGTTGCCCAGTCACTCCCCGGGGTCTCCGATCGACACTGCGGTTCACCAGCACACGAACGCTGTAAGCCTCCTCTCTAAGAAGCAGTGTAGCGCGTCCCACGAGACGTAGATGTGCAAGCGTCCGGTTCTAACCATAGAAAGCGGACTTCCACATCAAAAAGGCAGGTCGACTTTCTCTACTCAGAGAAGCACCACAGAATTATAGTGGATCACTTCATATTATCCCCAGTCTTGTTACCAAAAAGGGGTATCAGTATCTCACTACATAAACACATTCCCTATTCTATAATCAGCCATAATTAATACAAAGGTGCACATAAAAGCACAAAAAAGGGACGAAAAAACTAGGAAATAATCAATTTAAACAAGACCCCTAGACGAAAAACTAAAAAGAAGAGGAAATAAAAGAGGTCCGGTAACTAGGGGGAAAACAACCTGGGATCCTCAGTTGTATCACCCTGAAACAGAAAATTCTATCACTACCAGATAAACAAAAGACGCATATACTTAACTCTGGTGACAAAAAGGATCCGGAGGACCAGGTGAGCACAGAGGTAGACTTACAATCTAAGAACATAGATGGCAGTGTACATAAGCCTCAGTCCTCAAGGTAAATTTGAGAGGACCAAGGCCAAACAATAGATGTATACGAATATATACAAAAATATACAGAAATGTACAAAAAAGATTACAAAGTCAGAAATACAATAATATATTCATAAAAACATACAACAATATTGCAAAGGAAAGACAGAGTAAGTCCAGCTGAAAAGACAAAGTCGTACATGTATACGAAACAGTTTGAGATGACCAAAATGAAAAGGGCAAGTGAGAGCTTTTCACTAATTACGATCTAATAAGCACCCATATTTCATCACGATCGTTCAGACCCACCCTAGCAGTTTGGTATTTTTCAATCATCCGTGCCTCTAGTTTGTTTAGTGTCATTTGTAGAGTCACTTTACTCTGGGCTCTCACCACCAGTAGCACAGACCACCTGATGTCATTTTCATTGTGGTCAAGTTCAGAGTAATGTTGCACCAACGGGGCTCCCTGGGTTTTGCACTTGTTTCTCGACTGATTTTGAATAATTCGCATCTTCACATTCTGAGATGTTTGTCCCATATACGTCTTATCGCAAGGACACGTAATGCAATACACCTCATTTTTGGTGTTACAGTTCGAGAAACTTGTTTGAGTGTGTTTCTTGCCATTTAGCATCACAAATTTGGGATTAGTTGTATGAGTACACACTAAACACCCATTGCATTTAAAATGTCCTACTAGAGGTGGAAGACTTAACATGCTTCTAAGGTTTCCTTTCTCCGGGGGTATCCGAGTGGCTTTCACCAGATGTTGTCGAATGTTTTTGCCTTTGCGAAACGCAAATAGGGGCTTGGGAATATCGAACTGTTGTATCAGTCTTCAGTTCCTTAGGATAATCTGTTTGATTTCATTTGCCTTAGGATTATACGTTAGGAAACAAGTCATCCTATCCGTATCCTGTTTTTCCTTCGGGGTGAATAGTGTTTCGCGTGGTGTGAACCACGCTCCCTTGAGGGCTGTACTCACCAATTTTCTTGAGTATCCTCTATTGCATAGCTTAATTTGTAATTTCTCAGCGTGTTCAAAGTAATCAGTTTTGTTGGTGCAATTACGTTGGATCCTTAAGAACTGCCCATATGGCAAGTTTTCTTTAAGGGTCCTAGGTTGTCCACTGGTAAAATGTAATACGGTGTTGCGATCTGTGGGCTTAGTGTAAAGGCACACCTCTAGTCTCCCCTCCCTATGTGAAACACAAAGGTCCAAAACATTAATTCTTGAGTTACTATGGGAAATGGGAAATTTGAAATCAGCTGAACGAGCATTGAGCCAATTATGGAAGACCAAAAGTTGTTCTACTGTGGTAAATAAATAAATAATACCCTATTTTTGACTAGACATATATCATAACAGATAGCTCAATAAATAAGAGTCAAGATTCGAGGTAGTAGGAGTTTTTGCAGGTTTAATACAGCATAAGGACAGGAACAGGACAACCTGCATAGAAATAGGATGACAGGGCCCAGCAGCTGCTGGGGCTGGGTCTGGGATGAGCGCGCTGCCTTTTAATAACAATACATGAGCATATATACATAACGCAAACACATAGCATTACATTGCAGTAGGCGTAGCAGTGGGTGGAGCAGAAGGCGTGACGCGTAGCAGTCGCGAAAGATAAGAGTAAAAAGAAGGTGTAACTCAGACATGTGATACAAACGTAACAGAATATGTCATGAATGGGCGGAAACATAGGAGGGGGCTACCTAAGGAGCCGGGGCCTCTAACCTGGTGGTGCGCGCAAACTGGCAATGACGTGTTACGAGGAGAAGCTGGGGGCTATGAACTCTGTGCTAGGAGCAGAGACTAAAGTCTGGAGGGTTGGAGCGACATGTACCTAAACCCTATCTAGTATCTGATGTTTAGGGAACATGTTGATATAAACTAGAAGTCATGAGGGGAAAAGCTAACTGACTCTAAGACTGGAGCATGCATTTATTCTACATATAGTGCGTGATGAAGAATATTAAATGACCATTAAATACAGTATTTCTCTTAACATGGAGCCGCATAGGCTAGACAATGACGGAAACTATTGATGTAGTTCAGTAGCTTAGGAATGCAGAGAAGGAGGACTAAACTGATAACTGGAATCATAACATAGTCTTGGCAGACTCAGAGGCAGAGCCAAGCTGCACCGGGCACTGCGAGGCAGGAAGTAAGTGGAAGGTCGAGGATACAGGTGGGGGCTGGATCGCTCCTCAGCGAGGCTTCAGGAGACAGGAGCTGAATCTGGTGTCCAGGCCCTTTTGAGGCCTAGAAACGGGGACTTTATAATAAAATAACGTGCACACTGAGAAACGTGGCAACGTAGCTTTACATAGGCCTGATATTCGTAGTATTCACGAGGACTGGAAACTGGCATACTAGAGGAGGACACAACTGTAATTGCGTCTTGAATCGGACATGGGGAATAACATATGCATATTGGTCATGCACACATAACATATGATGGATGACACGTAGGGACACAGAACATGGCAAAATTTACTTTTCCACACTACGGTCGCTGACCATATCATAAAGATATTGTCGATAAATCGACTCCATCGAATGATATGAGATTTAAAAGGTGTCTCAAGAAAAATATAGTTCCCCTCAAATGTATCCATGACTAAATTAGCAATCTCTGGAGCAAAGCAACAGCCCATGGCTACGCCTTTTACTTGTATGAACAACTCGTCTTTAAATGAAAAAAAGTTAGTTTTTAGAGAAATTTTAGCCAAGGCTAAAACAAAATATGTGGGTACTGCGTGTGGTCTGGGTCTCCCATCTAGCACTGTGTCTAATACGAGTAAAGCCTCCTCTTGTGGTATGCTTGTGTATAAACTTTCAATATCGAAAGTGACCAACAACTGCTGGTCACATTCGAATATTGAATCTTCAATTTTGGCGATAAAGTCCATGGAGTCCCTAATGTAAGCTTCTGTTAATGGAACAAATGGTTTTAAGAACACATCTATGTGTTTGGCCAGTGGTTCCAATATGGACCCACATGCTGCAATGATGGGACGACGATTAGGGGTGGCTTGTGTCCTTGTGGACTTTAGGCAAAACATAAATATTAGGAATTTTTTGTGTAGTCATATTCAGGTATTCCTTCTTGCAGATACACCCTTCAATCAAAGCTTGTGTAGTAAGATGCAAGATTTGGTCCTTCAATCGTGGTATAGGGTTTTCACTAGTAGGGCGGTACTGTTCTCTATTGTGAAGTTGGTTCATTATTAAAGTATCATACTCCTCTGAGTCCCATAAAACAATTCCTCCCCCTTTATCCGCAGGTTTAATTACAGTAAGAGGGTTGCTGGACAGATCTTTTAATGCTGCCATCTCTTGTTTGGAGAAATTAGGGGGCATATTACCAACAACTAGCGATAATTATCGCTATGTTGGCTTAGCGGCAATAATTTTATCGCCGTGTTGCGGCGATTTTTATCGCTTAGGAGCCTTGCTATTATCAAGGTTTATCTCCTAAGCGATAAAAATCGGCCGAAATGCATGAATATCGCTGTAAAGTCAGCGATATTCATGCATTACCGAGCTAATGCTCTTAGCCATGTTATCCACCTCCCATTGGATAACATGGCTAAGAACTGCTCAGGGCAGGTTTTAGCTTTTGGAGATATTCGCGCTTAGCGCGAATATCTCCAAAAGTTGGCAATAGGAGATAGCGATGTTAGCGACTGTTTCCAGTCGCTAACTTCTTGGCACGCCTACTTTGCATGTCATTAGTGATAAATATCTCTGACATGCAAAGCGGGGCCCAAGATGGTCGCTATCTCCTACTAGCTGTCGCTAATTGGTGTTAGCGACAGCTAGGTAATAGGGAGATAATTTTATCTCCGCTTTATTGGCTTTTAAAGCCAAAAAAGCGGAGATAAATCTCTTGATCATATGCCCCTAGGTTTCAAGCATTCTTTTTCCATGTCTAAATGTGGCCATTGATCCTGTGACAGTAGGTGGTTACTGGGACTTATGCGTGGTTAATACTAGTAGTTACAATTGTTGTCTCTAAGTTCAAGACTATTTCATTTCACTTGTATACCAGTGCTGTTCATTCTCTGAACCTGTCCCTCACAATTTGCAATAGCACACATTAAACGCTTATTCCAGGAGGGATTAAAACTCAAAGATAATAGACACAATAATCACAATAGAAAGCTCAATCTCAGACTGAGTTATATTTTTTAACATGGCCTGCTTGAGCCTTGAGAAAAGGGGGATTTAGAGTGAAACCACAAATATGAGCTATGTTACTCACAACCTTCCACTCCCCCAAAAACATTTTCTGCATCCTTGCACGCAAAGTCCTTCTACTCATGAAAAGTTTCTCAGCGCACAATTTGTCCTGTGGAAAGTTGGTCACCCTAAGCGCCACAGTGCAGCACAACTTGAAATGCTTTGTTTCTGACAACACATAGTGCAAATGCTATATCTGCTGCAAGGGCTATCTTTGTTTTACCTGCAGGAATTTAAAGTAGGCCCTAACTGTTTTGTATGCAAAGTAAATATTGAGTGCAATGCTCGCTGATACATCCGATGTTTCATCTGTATGCATTTCAGTTCAAACACACCAGCAAATGTCCTACAGCTAGATTCATCAAGCTTAATTGCGCTCGCAAAGGGCCAGATTCTGAGAATCTGGCCCTTTGCGAGTGCAATTTTTGCATTTGGGATTCATCATCCCAAATGCAAAATTCGCTAATAAAGAATTTGCACATTTGCGAGGAATTGCATTTAAGGAATCTCTATTTGAGATTCCTTAAATGCAATTCATGAACCATTTTGAAATTGCGAAATCGCAATTTAGGACCGCTATTTACCACGAAGTCAAACCTCGTGGTAAATAGGTAAAACTTAGAAAAATGCATTTAAATGCATTTTAGTTGCATGGTACACACACACATGTCCTTTGGACATGTGTGTGCGCAACACATGTGTACATTTTCATTTCAGGGGTGCTACAGGGTGTCCTTTGGACACCCCTGCACCCTTGAAATCGCATCCTTATTTGCGATTAGCAAATTGCTAATCGCAAATAAGGAATAACTCCCCATTCATTCCTTTAGGCCCATAGGAATGAATGGGGAGTTATTCCTTATTTGCGATTTGCAATTTGCGAATCGCAAATAAGGAATGTGTAGGAATCGCAATTTATTTAGCAATTCCTACATGAATCCCGTTTTGCAAGTCCTTAATAGCGATTCCTTATGAATCGCTATTAAAGACTCGCAAAACGGCCCTTTCATGAATCTAGCTGCTAGGCCCTAAACAGTCTTGAAGCCCACCCTGGAAATTTGTTTGAGTCAATTTCTATAGCACATTTTATCTTAGGCTCGGCAATGTAGACACACCGATGGGAAGGGTACTTAGGGCTATATATACCAAGCATGTTTGCATTTACAAACAGTTCTTTTCGCATAATCAGCCATTCGTGATTGCAAAAATGCCTTTGGTAATGTATGAACTCCAAATTGCGATTCGGTAACTTGGTACTGGATCGCCGTTTGGACTTACGTATACAAACAGAATTGCTATTTGTAAGGGCTGTGTTCAAGGTGCCCCTTCCAATTAGGGAATCTGAATAGAATGCATTAATGTTTTGTGACTGAAATGCGATGGCAAAGCATTTGCACTGTATCACTAACTCAAAGTTGGTGGTAACCCACTCGCAAATGGAAAGGGGTCCCCAAGTGACCCCTTCTCCTTTGAGAATGTTTAAAATCATATTTTAAGAGAACTGCCTCCAAAAAATAAAAATAAAATGCTTAATTTTTTACATGCATCCGGTTTTTCTTTAAGGAAAACAGGCTGCAGTTGAAAAATAACTGCTTTATTAAAAAGCAATGACAGGTATAGAGGTCTGCCGACCTCAACAAGCCACCTCCCTGTGATGGCAGCAAATCCTAATGGGTCACATATTGAGACCTACCTCATAAACTACGAATCACTATTTAGGGAATAAGGACCAAATAACACTTGTGTATATCATGAATAGCAATAATAATAGTACCAAATAGCGAGTCACAAAAAATCACTATTAGGCAATTGCTATTACTACTGTGTGTGCATCCAGCCCTTACAATTTGCCCAGCAATGGATTCAAAGTGTGTAAACATAGCCTTAGGATGCTTGTTGCACGTTTGTGGTATTTCGTGTAGTTACCATCATCTGCTTAACAAAATTAATTTTATTTTATTGTTGCTATTTATGTGTGCCAGACTTTACTACAAGAGTACAAGAGCATTCATGTGTATAAATTGTATGTAAAACATTTTATCATGTAACTTAAGTTATTATGACAAATTACACTATTTAAAACATATGATGGTAGGTATTATTATGAGTATTATTATTAATGATGTATAAGACAGGAAGTCAAGAGCAACAGCCAAACAAGTTGTTTTTGTAGGCAAGCAGATTTGAGTCAGGGTTAGGACTCAAAAATGTTGGGGATCTCAACACACTTTCAAATTAATAGTCATCATTCCTTTGGGCATGTCAGTTTATCTTGCTGGATCTCACATAAATAAAGCATAATTTTCTGCAGCACTTACAAATTGAGGCTGCCAGCATGACACGCAATCCAAATCAGTTAATTGATTGGTTGATTGATTGATGGAAGGTTGTTGTGCAAAAGATTTATGCACCCAACTGTCTAGATTTTCCACATGTCTGAATTAGAAATGATTCTCAAGGTGAGATGGAAATAAAACAGAGTAATAAATAACAGAGGAAGAGTTGATGTAACTTTCTACAGTGACTTCTGCAGCATTGGGCACTTTTCTGACAAAAAATGTATGACCCCATTTGGGAGGCCACATTACAAACAACTACAGGGCCCCAACGGTGGTAGTTGAGGTCATTTGCCACTGGTGTTCAAAGTACTACAATGACTTTGAAAAAAAGGTCCAAGTACAAACCTTACTGCATTTGACACGAAGGCATGTAGTCAAGGGGTTCTCTACGAGGGAGAGTGGGAAGCAAAAGCTGCTCAGAACTCAACAGTCAATTAATAGACGTAGGGCCTGATTTAGACTTCGTCGGATGGGTTACTCCGTTACAAACATGACTGACGTCCCGTCCACCGTATTACAAGTGAGTTATAACCAATGGCTCTTGTAATACAACAAACAAGATATTTGGCATGTTTGTGGCAAAATAACCTGCCAGCTGAACTCTAAATACCATAACATGTTTTATGGAAAGAGAAAGTACTTTAGCCCCTCCCGTGCTCATGTCGGCCCCCGACCGTCATGAGTCACAGTGGGCGTGTGCGGGGGGCCGTCGGAACCCCGCCCACAAATGGAATGTCTAGCACTGCCACAGCCAAGGTGTTAATATCAGAATTGTATTAAATTATACACAATAAGATGTGTACAGTACATGTTTATACAGACCTACATTCTTACACCCTCTCACATTTGTTGGTAATTGTTTTCCCTCCCACAATAGTCAAGATCCTGCTATAACCATTCCCCAACCCGTTACAAGACCAGGCAAAGATTAGTCTTAGGTGCAAATGGATCAAAAATTTCTAATTATTTTAAGGAGTAGCTCAGTTTACCATCTTTATTGTTTCTTTTAGAAATAGTCTCAAGCAGGTGCATTGGCATTGCCCACATGCTTTACCCAGTAGTGTAGCAATGATGCCGGGCCCTGGTGCAAGCAAGGGAAATGGCCCCTTTGAGTGCTGTTGGGTTTGTAAAATACAGCAGCTGTCAGGGTTCTGGGCCACAGAATCACTGCACCTGCTGCACCAATAGTAGCTACACCCCTGGCCTTACTGTCTTATTCCCATGGTTTACCTACTTTGTTCAAGGAGGTCCAGACTGTGCAGGAGATGCAGATTGCAAACGAGCCCTCACAGCTTGACTCTCATTTCCTGGGGGAACAGAAAAGGTTCACAGAGCATTCTTAAGAAGATAGCCTGTGGAGCAGCACTCTCCTTCGGCAGCGGGGTCCTCTTGGAAGGATACAGTTTGAAGTTTGACATTGGCAGTTATGCCCACCAGGCGGAGTACTCCACAGAAGTGACATTGGGGGTAGCTAGATAGTCTTGCTACACCTGCTCCTGAACTAGCATTGAAATTAGGGGATCTATTTTACAGCACAGCTTTGGCCTGGATTGATCGATTGGGGTATCAGCTTTCTCAGGAGTTCTTCACACTGGAATCATACTGGCTTTCTCGTCATGGACAGTTTCTCTCCTGCAGGGCCAGTAATCTCCTTGCCATTCTCAACAGGCAGGGATGACTGGCTTCTACACTCTTTAAGCAGGCCCTTCCTTGTAGAAAGTGTTGACTTCAGGTAATGTGTCCTATCCTCTGGGAGACTGTCAGAGATATGCAATCCCTGTTTGCACAGCAGCTCTTCAAATATTCCGTAGACTTCTCCCTTCCTTGGTCAAGACGAACATGGAACTGTAACCAAATGTGGTGTGTTTTCTCCTATTTTATACACATTTTTTAAACAGGGGATGTGGATTCACTTTCAAAGCCTTCAGAACCAGTTTGAGTTGGCTATCTTTCAAACATGTTCTTAACATAAGAGAGAGTGAGAGAAAATGAAGTGGATCCGGTCTCCCCGTACATATATCTCATAAACAGAATGGAATCCACTACGAAGGTAGAAGTGATCCCTACTGTGGGTGTGAGTAACTGAACAGCAAAAAAACGATGAAGGTAAGAGAGAATATATGAGTAGAAGCTCTGAGCAAGCCTCCTTTTCACCTACAGGTTGCAAATTGACACGATTGACCCCCAATACGCTATGAGGCTCATGAAGTAAATAAACCACTGATACAGAGTAAGAAACTGAATAAGATATTACACCACTTGTTTTTCTCCTCCCACAGGAATTCATGGAACAAAGACAATATAGAAGCGTGTGTTTTTTGTTTTTTGTTTTATGTGTGTCTGTCCTGTCCTTGTCATTTTTTACAGGGTGCACGATCATTTAGAGAATGACATAATTGTCTAGATATCGGCTACCCATCACTTTTCTCTAGGGTCACTTCGCCTGGAAGAATTTCTAAGTACCCTTGTATATAGAGTTTACATTGTGTTATTTTTTTCCCTAGGTCTTTTCATAAAAAATGCCTATTGGGCGAAAAGACTACAAGCAACTTCACACTGTGAATTAGGAACATACATCCTAAAGTTCACTTTTTTGTATTATACACTTTTATACATATGTGAGTAAGGTGAGGATTTGTGCTACCCTGTCCGAAACATGTTCATGTAGATGCACACACGAGGTTAATGTACATAATTATACACAAATAACCTCACACTGCACCATTTTAACAATACGAGCCCGGGGGCATAATAAATATTTTTTTACCCCACGAGCCAGGTATTTTTTAACCATCACCTATCATTTTTTCAAACCTCACCACTCACGAACAATCATTACCCTACACACACCACACATAGTCTGTTTCAGTGTTCCCGCGTAATCGCTGGTCGTAGCACGCCGCATCCCGTAGAGGGGTGCGAAGACCCCAATGATGAAGCATGACACCAAGGGGCCTGTTGGTGTGTGAGGGGTATTTTAAAAACACTAATTGCTCCCCACCACAGTAGGGATCACTTCTACCTTCGTAGTGGATTCCATTCTGTTTATGACATATATGTACGGGGAGACCAAATCCACTTCATTTTTTCTCCCTCCCTCTTTTGTTAAGAACATGATCTAGACAGTGCACAGCTGTGGGAGTAATATTGACACACACATAAGAAACACATAAGCACACATTTCCCGTAATACTTTTCACACCCAACCAACATTTAGAATGGAGGATGAGAACGGCCTAACATTCGGGGAGGAAGAAATCGACAGGATTTTATCTGCCATAAACCCCTTTGAAGGTCTTAGTAGCAATGACCCTGGCCCCAGTGTGGCAGACTGGGATGAACTTACCAACCTAATGAAAACACAAATAAGGGCAGCTCTATATGGACTACTAATAACAGAGTACTTGAGGAACAAGATAGCCCCTTAGGGACTCATTGTGAAGAACGAACCCTTCATCTTTCAAAATGACCTGTTTTTCAAAAAAGCATGGTCCTTGATTTCTTGGTATTGCTCGAGGGATTGGCTCGTGTTGATTGTCCAAACAGCCACGAGGATCGCACAAGACCTAAAGGTAGACATCCAAAAGATCGAAGTACAACTGAAAACATTCATAACACCTACAGCCCTAAAAAAACGATTAGAGGAATTAAACCAACAAATGTCTGAATTCGAGGTTACCCTAAAACAGAGTAAATTTAACAAGCTCAAAAAAGACAAAGACCGTTTTACAGCAGAGAGAGCATATCCCTATACTAAGGCCGACTATGTAGCCAAAGAAAACATGAGTGACACGAACAGCGTGGGATCAGATGGCAACTCTACAGGGTCTAATTCTAGCGGATACCAACAAAATAGATACCATAGAGGTAGCTATAGACAACAAAGACCACAATACCCGCCCCAAAGGGGATGGAGAGGCTACCAAAATGCCCCCCCCCAATACAACCAATACCAAGGTCAACCCCAATACACACAGTATCAGTATGGTCCACCACCAATAGGTCCGGTATATCAACAGTGGGCACCTGAATTTACAGGTGGAATTCAGAACCAACAGCCTTTTTTAGGGTAGGTTCCTGGCCCCAGACGGGCGGAAACAAGAAAGGGAACAGTGTGAACTGGCAGGCGCCAGACGAAACCGACCCCAGAATGAACACCAGAAGCATGATGGGGGCCCTGCAAAATCAGGCATCCACAAGCAAGAGAGGGACCTCGTGATCAACATCACACCTTGGCCACTGACTGAGATACAAACCCAAGTACTCAATAAAGGGCTTGACTACGTGCCAACTAACAAGTTAGATTTATTCAGGCTACACACGGAAGTACAGGACTTCATCAGAAGTATAAAACTGAAGGCTTTCTTCCGTAACCAAGATACACCTCGATCACATTCAGACACAGGTTTAAAACCCAAATCCACATTTACGCCGCAAGACACCCTACTACCTGTGGAGGTACTGGCTTTTGAAAAAGCGTTAATGCATGAACTCAGTGAACTAGACACCGCCAATCACAACAACTATCAGAAGATGAGCCGCAAGGAACATGAAGCAATAAAGGAATTGTCAATTAACAAAGAACTCACTATCAAGCCTGCAGATAAAGGTGGAGCAGTGGTGATCCAAACAACAGTGGCCTATGACCAAGAATGTCGAAAACTTCTATCTGACGAAAGAAACTACAAAATCCTAACAAAGGACCCCACGGAATCGAAGATGGCTGACGTGAGGTTGTGTTGAGCAGTCACATTGAGCCGCTCTCCCTCACACAGACACGCTGATGGTGTATTAAGAAGGATGTTGTGCTGCCCCCATGGCCCTAACATTCTGGGTGTACACTAAACTCTCAGATCGGAAACTGCAGAATAATAAGGAACCAATCACCCAAGGATTGCGCTGGATTAAAAGAAAGATTCAACATTTAGCAATCGCTATCTGTTCCGGCTTGACAAAGATGCCCCCCCTACCCCCTCAGCCTCCGCGATCTACGAGGCAAGAGAAGGCAAAAATGCAACTGGACCCGAGCACGGTGGGAAGCAGTGCGAATAACGGCGGAGGAAGTAAGGCGGTTGGTGATACTGTCAGTTACCCAGCAGCGGGCTCCAGGAGCGATTAAAAAAGACGATAACCCCAGCAGTTAAAGAAAAGAAATCGGAGAGCCATGGAAAAGAGAAAGCACGAGCAGAGCAACCTAGCCCCACTAAGGACCGGAGCGGCATTGTTGGAAGACAAAAGCAGGGGAAAGTGAATGAAAAAACAATCAAAGATACGGGGCTAAGGCAGCCTACCTTGGTCGAGGCTTTTACTCCGAGGCATCCCGCATAAGCCGATACAAAACAGAATCAAGGCGGAAACGTCCTCGTGGACGTCCAGGACGCAGAAGTGATGGTTGCTAGGCAACGCTCCAGCACAGAGCACGGCTCTGGAAACAGCGCGCCCTCGAGTAAGGAGGCTGAAATGGATGGTCCCGAACACGGTGAGAGGGGCACAACTGCTGGGGGGGCAAATGCCAAGGTTCTAGACACAGGAATGGCAAGTAACAGCACAGGAAATGCAGGCATGATGGAGGCCCTATTGCAGGTCGAGGCTGAGCTTAATTCACGACTGCAGGCTAGTGGTACCTGGGGGAGCAATGCTACACTGGAAAAAAAAGACAGTGAAGGCTATGGTGAAGGAGAATGCTTCTTTTCACCCTTTGAGGATACAGACACTACTAGCACTAGTGTTCTTAGTTCAGAGGAGGGATCAGTCTCATGTTCTTGCTCCCCAGATAAACAAAGCACTCAGAAGAAAAGATGGCCTCATCTAAAGAGGCACGGGTCAGGCTCAGGCTCGGGCTTGGCACCCCTCAGTGATCTTGGATGCAAGCTGGCATGGGATTACTCCGCTACCTCGCAGCCACACCAAGAAGGCAATAACCCCTTGGACGTTACTGGGAGAGCTCTCCCCGAAAATGACCCACTCCAGGCCCCTTTTGACATGTTACTCGATACATTAAAACAGATGCAGGGGGAGGCAAGAACTGAAAGCCGTAGGGCAAGGCAAACTACCAATCCATAATACTATGAAAAAGGTTAATAAACTATACGACGAAATGGCTGCTAGAGTTACTGAGGTAGAAGAGAGAACGGGGAAACTGGAGGAGGATATGAGTACCTGGCAAAATTTCAAAGACACACAAGAAAAGATTACAGAGGATCTGCAATGGAAACTCGAAGACATTGAAAATCGCCAGAGGCGTAATAACATTCGTCTTTTGGGTGTGGAAGAAGGGATTGAGGGGCAGGACATTATGAGCTTTGTTGTAAAATTATTAAAAGGGGCTTTTCCTGAATCCAAGTGGCAGTGGGAGAAGGAGGTCCAACGTGCACATAGGTTTCCCTTTAAGCAAAAGAAAGAGAGAGGAACGGGCCTGCCAAGGGCAATACTCATAAATGTAGGGAACTACCTCCTTAGACAAGAAATAATGGACAAGGCAAGACATGATAGTAAACGAACATTTGAGGGCATTACCTTTTTTGCCAGGCCCGACTTCCGCCACGTAACGGTGGAAAGAAGATGGAGGCTTAGGCAATTAATAAAGCCTTTTCAATCTATTGGCTCAGAGGCATACCTCCTAGTTCCAGCCAGGCTAAAGGTAGTAACTAGGGGGAAGGTGAGGATGTTTCTATCCGAGGTTAAAGCGCAGCAATTTTTGGAGGAGCTCAAGTCTCAGAAGGGGGCTAAATAGCTCATCACGAGTTAAATTCTAGGAACTTGTTAGAATGATAGAGCATAATAGTTTTTTGGTAAGGGCACTTATATAGAGAGGTGAGTTTATGGATTGAATTGAAGAAACAGGGGCGCATGGAATAAAGAATAAAGAGCGGGGGGAGCATAGGGGAGCACAATGCAATTGGATGTGGGAGGGAGGGCGGTGCGGCCTCCACAATCCAAAGCAGCCACACATAGGTCAACCTGACCTATTTGCCAGTAGAGGGGAGGGAGGGGGTTGGGCAGCTTGGGGAGGGGGGACAAGGGGGGTGAGGGGGGATAAGGAGTAAGGGGGGGAGGAAATTTCAAGCAAGAAAGGATTTATGTGGTGAGGAGCAGCACAGAAGAAGAGACAGCAGGTCAAAGATAAAACAACAACGAAAGCAGTATGGCACAGCTTATGTATTTGGAACAATTGTAATTATCTGCCAGAATAAGTATCAATAAATGCTTCATGACTGGTTTTCTATGATGGGCAAAATGTTTGATGTATTTTAATGACCTGTAGAATAGCTACAATCAATGTCTGTGGGCTTAATGATGCAAACAAAAGACTTAGGGTTACAGCACTACTAAGAACTCTACGGTTGGATTTAGTCTGCCTGCAGGAAACACATCTTGAGGCATCAAGAGGAAACCTACTGGACCATCTGGGGTTTACTGTATTGGCAAACTCTAAACAGTCACTACGAACTAGGGGAGTCGCTGTATTAGGGAGAAGGAATGATGTGGTGGTGATAAGAAAGAAGGAGGACCTGTGGGGTAGATGGGCTCTATTAGAGTTAAGATTCAAGGGAGATAAACTAACTCTCGCCACAATATATGGGTCGACAGAGGATGACCCGAAAGTCTTTCAACATCTAGATACAGAGCTAGCACAGAGGCCAGAGCCTATAGTATGCTGTGGCGACTTTAATATTCACGACCCCAGTAGTATCTTTCTTCAACCACAGGGTCATTATATGGGGAGGAAGAAGAGGGTACATAGAGCACTTTCAAATATGGTGGTGCATAACTCCCTGGATGACCCCTGGATTAAGACACACCCTAATATATATGGTAGCACTTACTATTCATTTCCCCACAAAGTTATGGTCAGGCTGGTTTATTTTTTGATTTCTAACTCCCTGATGACTGATGTACATATAGAAAGGAAACCACGAATCATTTCTGATCACAGGCCCCTAATCTTGTCAGTCAGACTAGGACAGGCGCAAAGAAGGGCCACCAAATGGACTTTTGAAAGAGCGCTATTGGAGGACGAGACATATAAAAATCACATGGGTGGATGGATTAAGAGTTACTGGGAGATCAATAGAGGAACAGCATCCCCGGGGGTGGTATAGGACGCCTTTAAAGCTAGAGTTAGGGGCGAGACACTGAGTTTTGTACTCTCCAGTCAAAAAAGGGAAAAAGAAAGAATAGAGGAACTCTCTAGAAACCTACTCAAGGAAGAGAATGAACTAACACTAGCTATACAGCAGCATTTACCCCATGATCAGCATTTACTAAGAATAACAGCTCTCAGGGCAGAAGTTTTGGAAAACATCGTCAAGAAGGCAGCAGAGAATTACCTGATTAAAAAAGAGGCCGCATATGAGTTTAGTGAAAGAGTCGGCCACATTCTAGCCATAAGAACTAGACAGAGGCTAGCGGCGGCAGACATTAAGGAAATAGTGGATGGGCAGGGTAATACGGTCACAGAAGCGGATTCAGTGAGGGAGATTTTTAGGCAGTTTTACAAGGAGCTATATGCCAGTGGCAACACAGGAGGTTTAGCAGAGATAGACAGTTATCTAAGGGCTATTCCCAAGCCACTCATCACAGCGGAACAAAGGGAGGAGCTGGACTCTCCCTTCCGCCTTGAGGAATTTATGTTAGCCTTGGCTAGCCTCCCTTCGGGCAAAGCAGCGGGCCCGGATCAGCTGCCTGTGGAGTTTTATAAGGTCTTCCAAGGAGACATTGCTGAAGAAATGCCAAATGTTATGTTGCAGGCACAAAAAGGAGAGTCAACACCTGAGACATGGGGAGAAGCTGACATTATTGTGATTTTAAAGAAAGGGAAACCTGCAACTATACCAGGCTTCTATAGACCAATCACATTAATGAACGCCGACGCTAAAACATATTCTAAAATATTGGCTATGAGGATTACTGGGATTATTGAGGGGGTGGTAAGCCCCATACAACATGGGTTTATCCCTGGCAAGGGCACTACACAGCATGTCAGGCAGCTGATACAATGTTCGATGCGGCAGGTACCCTGGGAGACCCTATGGCAGCGCTTTTTCTTGACGCTGAGAAGGCGTTCGATAGGGTCTCCTGGGATTACCTGTGGCAAGCATTGAAATGGAGTGCCATAGGAGAGGGCTATATAATAGATACATACAGAGACTACACCCATGTTTATGTCACCACTTACACCGCCACAGCTATCCGCCACCTGTTTGGGTCTAGTCTCTCCACTTGCATGTCTGCCCTGAGAGATTATGATCACACTAGCCATACCACCATCACTGAATCACTGCCCTGCAATATCACCCGTGGTGATATATACCCCTACATTTTTGAGGACAGGACTACACCACCTCCGCAATGTCTATGAGACTACTAACCGATGCGGCCTTCTGATCCCCGCATCCACATCAGTAACTAGGTATTCATTTTTATTCCTGAACCACTAGTTACCGCTATCATCTTTATTGAATCTAACCGCTCCACTTTTAGATTCAATATAGCACCTACATTTGTATCAGTAGTCCCCTGTGGCCTTCTATGCCACTTTATGATAGACAGTACATACTTTCTAGTAACTGTCCTTTAGTCCCACACCATTCTAAGATGGCCGCCCCATTAGAGGCATTTCTCCACCACCCTCAGGCGCCACGCTCCTGCGCTCTGACGCACTGAGGTGACGGGGTTCACGTGGGACACGCCCACCAGCGAGGCGTTTCTCTGCGGAGCCGCGGGTCACAGCTTTAAAACCACGGCGTCTCCTCCGAGATGACACCAGCTGTTCCGCGCTACCGGCAGGAGCGCTTCGTGGTGTGGGTAGGTTTCCGCCCTGGCAGCTCTTCGTTTCAGGTAAGCTTGGGAACGTTATTATGCCCACCCGACTAGTGGGTTCGGTGATTTGCGGGTTTATTTACTAAAGGGAGATACTGGCCAACTCCCCCGGCGCGGCTCTGACACGCGGTCTCTGACACGCTGGGTGCCTCTGTTCGGGTTTGCCGTGCAATGGTCTGGGGGATTACCCGAGCTCCTGGAACTTTGTGATTACCATATGTACGGTCATTAATCCTCCTCATACTCCCATGTTGGGCCGGTGCTCCATCCAGCCTTGCTAGCGCTACCGGTGCAGAGCACGCATGCGTCAAGGGCTGACTCAAGGGCCCCAGAGGGGGACTGAATCAGGTCTTTGTGGGTGTTATATCCGCATTTCTCCGCCCCTGGTTTGGCCAGGCGGTCCTTCTACCACCGTGACCTTAAACTCGCTACCATGCGGTTTTTGAACATACCCGGTGGGGTCCCTGTATGTGCTTTTCTCTTACAGGTACTTTACCACTTGAACTGCCCCACGTGAACAGACTGCGGGGCCCTTTAGGGTTGTTCCTAGGGTAAGCACCTTTCTAGTAATCAATATAAATGTGATGTGGTACAAGTTTAGCCTCCGTCTTTTTTAACCTTTTTAACCTTCCTACTTCTGACTGAATGCATGGTCTTGGCAGTGTCAGCATGCGATCGCACTTTTTGATTAACCATTGTATGGTCGCACCATTGACCGATGTGCCCCATTTCTTGTGTGATTGATGTGCCACAGTGTATACCAATGCTAGATGGTGTATGGAGAATGTGTTTGGAACCTGGTTAATGAAGGGGTAATCATACTACTCGCTGAGATTACAACCCTTCCACTTGTCTTTTCTAGGTTCCCCTCCAGAGCAAGACCTGCTGGCTTGCTCCCTGATTGACCCATTGAGGTTGTATTTAGAAACTTTATTTATTTTCATTTTTTCACTGTGTAGTACCCAACACTTGAGGTCCTGAAGAATTGCCACATTGGCATGAAACATGTCGACCTTCTTAGAGGGTTGAGCAAGTGCACTGTAGCCTTTACAGTCCCTTTCTCCCCTCCCACCCTTTTAAACTAGGGAGTCAGCCACCCCAAATAAAGTTCATTGTGGACTGACTTACCTTCTTTTAACCTCACCTTTTCACTCACGACTACACTTACACCAGACCCCTCACACTCACGCAAAAACTGGCTGGAACAAAAGATCTCCATCAAAGAGCGCCTACGGCGCCCGTCAGACATTGCAGCGCCAGTCTGACGAGGAGCAGGAGACCGATGATGAAGCATGACACCTAGGCTCCCGTCTGGGTGTGTGAGGTCCCCTAGTTCCAACAAGGGAACACCTCGTTCCCTGACTGACTGACACGTTCCCTCAGTTCCATACACCCCGTTTCTTCTCATCTTTTTCTAGTTTGGGGAACTAAGTATTAATTTGTTTATAAGTTGATCGGACGCATACTTTGGACCCCGTTAAATATTGTCCACCCCTGGTTCCTTTTTTGTAATTTATTCCCAGCGTGGGTTTCCCCACGGAACCTTTAAGGTTACCTACAGTGTCAACTTTCACTGCGAGGACCAACAGCCTGAGAAAACACTCACGGTTTTCTCACCAGGCTACTCACTTTCTCTCTTATTCTATTACATTACAAAGCTCACTAGGTATCTCTCTTTCACCTGCGGCGATCCTCCCAATATGGAAGACGTCCCTGGTTTGAGCTTCGACGAAGAGGCTATAGCTGAGGCTTTAAGATCTGCTGCTCCACCCTTTGGGGTTGGAGGGGCGACTGCCTCAAATTCCACTAACGATGACTGGTCGACCCTCACTGGTTTGAAAAAAGAATGGTTAAGGATAACTGTGCATGGTATCATGATGACAGAATACTTAAGAGCTAAAATAGCCCCACATGGACTCCTGGTAACCATCATACCGAGACTCTTTCTTGAAGACGGGCAGTTTAAGGGTGAGTGGTGCCAAGTTTCCTGGAAGTGCACCAGGGACTTGTTGTTCCTCATAGTAAAAACAGCCAAGAGATTGGCAGACGCTCTACTTGCCAAAATCACAGCTTTAGAAACTGCCATTAGGGGAACTTTGACCAAAACCCCATTTACCACCAAGTTGGCAGAAATCAATCAAGAGATTTCGGATAGCCAGGAATTTCTGCTTAAACAGAAAATGACTAAACTTCAAAAGGACATTTCCAAATTTGACAAAGAAAAAGTTTATCCTTACCTTAGGGAAGGGTACACCAATAAAAAGACGAGCTACTCTTCTGATGAGAGCTCTGAATTTAATAACCGGCGGGGCTCCTCCAGCAGTGATTCAAGCGGTGGCAACCCACCGACTAATAAAAGGAATCAGTACCAACAAAGATGGAACCAAGGTTACAACCAAAACCAGATGTTCCAGGGACCACCGCAAATGATACCACCATGGCAATATCCGTTTTATCCACAAGGCCCACCGCCACAATTCTTCCCCGTGAACCCTCCTTTTCACGACAGAGGTTGGGGCAGAGGAAGAGGGCGGAGGCGAGGAAATCAGAAAGGGGTACAATTCCAAGACCAACAAACGGCCTCAACATCAGTGGAGACGAGGAGCACAACCCGAGGGAGGAGAGTCTAATAGTCAACCTCTCCACTAGACCACTTACCCCCATGGAAACAGCGGTCCTTGAGAAGGGTTTAGGCTTCGTCCCCACCCCTACTCCGGATAACTTTAATGAACTATGCGAGATCAAACAGCTGTTCAGAAAAATACGGCTTCGCGCCTATTTTGGAAATAGCCCCACTAATGATTCTTCTGACACAGGGCTGCGCAAGCCATCCACTTTCACACCAACTGATGGCATGGTTCCCCCTGAGGTACTAGTTTTTGAAAAGGCAGTACTGAAATCCCTTGAGAATAAACCTAACAAACCAGTCTTCAACAACCTGTCGAAAATGGAGAGACTTGCTATCCAGAATCTGGGAAACGATAGCTCAATTGTCATCAAACAAGCTGACAAAGGGGGAGCTACCGTGATTCAAAACATCACAGACTACGATTCAGAATGTAAACGCCAACTTGCTAACGCAAGACACTACAGGCCATTGACATCTGATCCAACTCCAAGACTTACCACTGCCATCACAAGTCTAGTCATGGAAGGTGAGACCAATGAGTGGATCTCAAAAAATGAGGCTGATTTCCTGATCACAAAGGACCCAGTTGTCCCCTACTTCTACACCCTCCCCAAGATACACAAGGGTACCACACCGGTCCCTGGGAGACCAATAGTGTCGGGGATTGGCTCACTACTCGAGCCCCTATCCAAATTTTGTGATGTGTTCTTACAACCACTCGTGAGAAAAATACCATCCTTTATACAAGATACGAGGGATGTACTCCGCCTCATTGAATCCATCGATGGCAGAGAGAATGTAGACCTCCTCCTTACTCTAGATGTGGAGGCTCTATATACGAATATCCCACAACAGGCCACCCTGGACGCTGTCGAGCTCACCCTCAGGTCAGAGAACTGGTGTTCACCCACGCCCATCTCTTTCATAATGGCTTGTGCAAGTCTAGCACTAACTGAAATTTTTTTTCAATATGGGTCCCAACTTTACCATCAAATACAGGGGACCTCTATGGGTTCGACTTTTGCTCCCAGTCTGGCATGCATCTACATGGCCACCTTTGAAAACCACCACATCTACTCAAACAATAATCCCTATAGCCAGAACATCACAATGTGGCGAAGATATATCGATGATATTCTGATTTTATGGCATGGTAACCGGGCAAACTGTGAAGCCTTCTGCTCCTGGATCAACCAGCAAAACCAGTTTCTCAAATTCACAGCCACTATCTCAGACATCAAGATACCCTTCCTGGATCTCACAATCAGCCTCAATCAAGAGGGTCTTAGTACCTCTTTGTACAGGAAAGAAACTGATAGGAACAGTTTATTGCTCTTTGGGAGCCACCATCCCAGATAGCTGCGAGAGAATCTCCCATTCGGGCAGTTCTTGAGAATCCGGAGAAACTGCTCAGCTACCTCTGACTACAAGAAAGAGTCCATGCAGTTACAACACAAATTACAAGACAGAGGCTACCCCGCCAGGCTTATTCATAAGTCACGCAAAAGAGCGCTCAACAATCCTAGAGAGGCTCTTTTGGAGTCACACCCGAAAGAGCCTGATGATGTTATCACCTGTGTCTCCTGTTACACACAGAATTCAACTGGGATGAAAAGAACAATCAACAAACACTGGGGCTTACTAAACACAGGGGATTTAGAAATTCCACGCCCCGCTTTGCCTTTAAGCGTACCGGCAACTTAAAAGACTCCTTGATCCACACACGCCCTAAAAAAACAGTGACTGCCAACCAAAGCACTCTGTGGAACTTGCCACCAGTGGTGGGTCACTACCCTTGTGGTGGGTGCGTTGTATGTCAACAAACGACACAATGTAAAGAGATAAAACTCTCAGACAACTTCACCTGGCACCTCAACAGACATACCAACTGCAACAGCTCAAGATGTATATATCTGTTGACCTGCCCCTGCAATAAACACTACATAGGCATGACGATGAGATCAGTCAAACTGAGGATCATGGAACATAAAAGCAACATTCGTTGCTCCAAAACGCACACCAGGCTTTACGAACACTATGCACTACATGGCCACAAAGCTGACAACATTAAATGGGTGGTCCTGGAATCTCATACGTCGATTACCCACCAAGCATTGTTCAGGATTGAACAACGGTGGATACATCGCCTTCAGTTGGACACCCGGGCCTCAACGAATCTGTGGCCTGGACACTACTAGCGAGATAAAAAAAAACCTTTCGGGGCGTTTGCCTGCTCCTACCACCCTAATTTTGATCAGCTCATCTCCAAGAGGCCCCTTCAGGCGTGTCAAGTATTTAACTACTTAGAGTCCTGGATAGACTCCTAACTGCCTCTATTCATGGATGTGACCACGCTCTGTATTCACTTTCATACAGTGCCCTGTTAAGTCCTTCGTAATAGATACATACAGAGACTACACCCATGTTTATGTCACCACTTACACCGCCACAGCTATCCGCCACCTGTTTGGGTCTAGTCTCTCCACTTGCATGTCTGCCCTGAGAGATTATGATCACACTAGCCATACCACCATCACTGAATCACTGCCCTGCAATATCACCCGTGGTGATATATACCCCTACATTTTTGAGGACAGGACTACACCACCTCCGCAATGTCTATGAGACTACTAACCGATGCGGCCTTCTGATCCCCGCATCCACATCAGTAACTAGGTATTAATTTTTATTCCTGAACCACTAGTTACCGCTATCACCTTTATTGAATCTAACCGCTCCACTTTTAGATTCAATATAGCACCTACATTTGTATCAGTAGTCCCCTGTGGCCTTCTATGCCACTTTATGATAGACAGTACATACTTTCTAGTAACTGTCCTTTAGTCCCACACCATTCTAAGATGGCCGCCCCATTAGAGGCATTTCTCCACCACCCTCAGGCGCCACGCTCCTGCGCTCTGACGCACTGAGGTGACGGGGTTCACGTGGGACACGCCCACCAGCGAGGCGTTTCTCTGCGGAGCCGCGGATCACAGCTTTAAAACCACGGCGTCTCCTCCGAGATGACACCAGCTGTTCCGCGCTACCGGCAGGAGCGCTTCGTGGTGTGGGTAGGTTTCCGCCCTGGCAGCTCTTCGTTTCAGGTAAGCTTGGGAACGTTATTATGCCCACCCGACTAGTGGGTTCGGTGATTTGCGGGTTTATTTACTAAAGGGAGATACTGGCCAACTCCCCCGGCGCGGCTCTGACACGCGGTCTCTGACACGCTGGGTGCCTCTGTTCGGGTTTACCGTGCAATGGTCTGGGGGATTACCCGAGCTCCTGGAACTTTGTGATTACCATATGTACGGTCATTAATCCTCCTCATACTCCCATGTTGGGCCGGTGCTCCATCCAGCCTTGCTAGCGCTACCGGTGCAGAGCACGCATGCGTCAAGGGCTGACTCAAGGGCCCCAGAGGGGGACTGAATCAGGTCTTTGTGGGTGTTATATCCGCATTTCTCCGCCCCTGGTTTGGCCAGGCGGTCCTTCTACCACCGTGACCTTAAACTCGCTACCATGCGGTTTTTAAACATACCCGGTGGGGTCCCTGTATGTGCTTTTCTCTTACAGGTACTTTACCACTTGAACTGCCCCACGTGAACAGACTGCGGGGCCCTTTAGGGTTGTTCCTAGGGTAAGCACCTTTCTAGTCATCAATATAAATGTGATGTGGTACAAGTTTAGCCTCCGTCTTTTTTAACCTTTTTAACCTTCCTACTTCTGACTGAATGCATGGTCTTGGCAGTGTCAGCATGCGATCGCACTTTTTGATTAACCATTGTATGGTCGCACCATTGACCGATGTGCCCCATTTCTTGTGTGATTGATGTGCCACAGTGTATACCAATGCTAGATGGTGTATGGAGAATGTGTTTGGAACCTGGTTAATGAAGGGGTAATCATACTACTCGCTGAGATTACAACCCTTCCACTTGTCTTTTCTAGGTTCCCCTCCAGAGCAAGACCTGCTGGCTTGCTCCCTGATTGACCCATTGAGGTTGTATTTAGAAACTTTATTTATTTTCATTTTTTCACTGTGTAGTACCCAACACTTGAGGTCCTGAAGAATTGCCACATTGGCATGAAACATGTCGACCTTCTTAGAGGGTTGAGCAAGTTCACTGTAGCCTTTACAGTCCCTTTCTCCCCTCCCACCCTTTTAAACTAGGGAGTCAGCCACCCCAAATAAAGTTCATTGTGGACTGACTTACCTTCTTTTAACCTCACCTTTTCACTCACGACTACACTTACACCAGACCCCTCACACTCACGCAAAAACTGGCTGGAACAAAAGATCTCCATCAAAGAGCGCCTACGGCGCCCGTCAGACATTGCAGCGCCAGTCTGACGAGGAGCAGGAGACCGATGATGAAGCATGACACCTAGGCTCCCGTCTGGGTGTGTGAGGTCCCCTAGTTCCAACAAGGGAACACCTCGTTCCCTGACTGACTGACACGTTCCCTCAGTTCCATACACCCCGTTTCTTCTCATCTTTTTCTAGTTTGGGGAACTAAGTATTAATTTGTTTATAAGTTGATCGGACGCATACTTTGGACCCCGTTAAATATTGTCCACCCCTGGTTCCTTTTTTGTAATTTATTCCCAGCGTGGGTTTCCCCACGGAACCTTTAAGGTTACCTACAGTGTCAACTTTCACTGCGAGGACCAACAGCCTGAGAAAACACTCACGGTTTTCTCACCAGGCTACTCACTTTCTCTCTTATTCTATTACATTACAAAGCTCACTAGGTATCTCTCTTTCACCTGCGGCGATCCTCCCAATATGGAAGACGTCCCTGGTTTGAGCTTCGACGAAGAGGCTATAGCTGAGGCTTTAAGATCTGCTGCTCCACCCTTTGGGGTTGGAGGGGCGACTGCCTCAAATTCCACTAACGATGACTGGTCGACCCTCACTGGTTTGAAAAAAGAATGGTTAAGGATAACTGTGCATGGTATCATGATGACAGAATACTTAAGAGCTAAAATAGCCCCACATGGACTCCTGGTAACCATCATACCGAGACTCTTTCTTGAAGACGGGCAGTTTAAGGGTGAGTGGTGCCAAGTTTCCTGGAAGTGCACCAGGGACTTGTTGTTCCTCATAGTAAAAACAGCCAAGAGATTGGCAGACGCTCTACTTGCCAAAATCACAGCTTTAGAAACTGCCATTAGGGGAACTTTGACCAAAACCCCATTTACCACCAAGTTGGCAGAAATCAATCAAGAGATTTCGGATAGCCAGGAATTTCTGCTTAAACAGAAAATGACTAAACTTCAAAAGGACATTTCCAAATTTGACAAAGAAAAAGTTTATCCTTACCTTAGGGAAGGGTACACCAATAAAAAGACGAGCTACTCTTCTGATGAGAGCTCTGAATTTAATAACCGGCGGGGCTCCTCCAGCAGTGATTCAAGCGGTGGCAACCCACCGACTAATAAAAGGAATCAGTACCAACAAAGATGGAACCAAGGTTACAACCAAAACCAGATGTTCCAGGGACCACCGCAAATGATACCACCATGGCAATATCCGTTTTATCCACAAGGCCCACCGCCACAATTCTTCCCCGTGAACCCTCCTTTTCACGACAGAGGTTGGGGCAGAGGAAGAGGGCGGAGGCGAGGAAATCAGAAAGGGGTACAATTCCAAGACCAACAAACGGCCTCAACATCAGTGGAGACGAGGAGCACAACCCGAGGGAGGAGAGTCTAATAGTCAACCTCTCCACTAGACCACTTACCCCCATGGAAACAGCGGTCCTTGAGAAGGGTTTAGGCTTCGTCCCCACCCCTACTCCGGATAACTTTAATGAACTATGCGAGATCAAACAGCTGTTCAGAAAAATACGGCTTCGCGCCTATTTTGGAAATAGCCCCACTAATGATTCTTCTGACACAGGGCTGCGCAAGCCATCCACTTTCACACCAACTGATGGCATGGTTCCCCCTGAGGTACTAGTTTTTGAAAAGGCAGTACTGAAATCCCTTGAGAATAAACCTAACAAACCAGTCTTCAACAACCTGTCGAAAATGGAGAGACTTGCTATCCAGAATCTGGGAAACGATAGCTCAATTGTCATCAAACAAGCTGACAAAGGGGGAGCTACCGTGATTCAAAACATCACAGACTACGATTCAGAATGTAAACGCCAACTTGCTAACGCAAGACACTACAGGCCATTGACATCTGATCCAACTCCAAGACTTACCACTGCCATCACAAGTCTAGTCATGGAAGGTGAGACCAATGAGTGGATCTCAAAAAATGAGGCTGATTTCCTGATCACAAAGGACCCAGTTGTCCCCTACTTCTACACCCTCCCCAAGATACACAAGGGTACCACACCGGTCCCTGGGAGACCAATAGTGTCGGGGATTGGCTCACTACTCGAGCCCCTATCCAAATTGTGTGATGTGTTCTTACAACCACTCGTGAGAAAAATACCATCCTTTATACAAGATACGAGGGATGTACTCCGCCTCATTGAATCCATCGATGGCAGAGAGAATGTAGACCTCCTCCTTACTCTAGATGTGGAGGCTCTATATACGAATATCCCACAACAGGCCACCCTGGACGCTGTCGAGCTCACCCTCAGGTCAGAGAACTGGTGTTCACCCACGCCCATCTCTTTCATAATGGCTTGTGCAAGTCTAGCACTAACTGAAATTTTTTTTCAATATGGGTCCCAACTTTACCATCAAATACAGGGGACCTCTATGGGTTCGACTTTTGCTCCCAGTCTGGCATGCATCTACATGGCCACCTTTGAAAACCACCACATCTACTCAAACAATAATCCCTATAGCCAGAACATCACAATGTGGCGAAGATATATCGATGATATTCTGATTTTATGGCATGGTAACCGGGCAAACTGTGAAGCCTTCTGCTCCTGGATCAACCAGCAAAACCAGTTTCTCAAATTCACAGCCACTATCTCAGACATCAAGATACCCTTCCTGGATCTCACAATCAGCCTCAATCAAGAGGGTCTTAGTACCTCTTTGTACAGGAAAGAAACTGATAGGAACAGTTTATTGCTCTTTGGGAGCCACCATCCCAGATCGCTGCGAGAGAATCTCCCATTCGGGCAGTTCTTGAGAATCCGGAGAAACTGCTCAGGTACCTCTGACTACAAGAAAGAGTCCATGCAGTTACAACACAAATTACAAGACAGAGGCTACCCCGCCAGGCTTATTCATAAGTCACGCAAAAGAGCGCTCAACAATCCTAGAGAGGATCTTTTGGAGTCACACCCGAAAGAGACTGATGATGTTATCACCTGTGTCTCCTGTTACACACAGAATTCAACTGGGATGAAAAGAACAATCAACAAACACTGGGGCTTACTAAACACAGGGGATTTAGAAATTCCACGCCCCCGCTTTGCCTTTAAGCGTACCGCCAACTTAAAAGACTCCTTGATCCACACACGCCCTAAAAAACCAGTGACTGCCAACCAAAGCACTCTGTGGAACTTGCCACCAGTGGTGGGTCACTACCCTTGTGGTGGGTGCGTTGTATGTCAACAAACGACACAATGTAAAGAGATAAAACTCTCAGACAACTTCACCTGGCACCTCAACAGACATACCAACTGCAACAGCTCAAGATGTATATATCTGTTGACCTGCCCCTGCAATAAACACTACATAGGCATGACGATGAGATCAGTCAAACTGAGGATCATGGAACATAAAAGCAACATTCGTTGCTCCAAAACGCACACCAGGCTTTACGAACACTATGCACTACATGGCCACAAAGCTGACAACATTAAATGGGTGGTCCTGGAATCTCATACGTCGATTACCCACCAAGCATTGTTCAGGATTGAACAACGGTGGATACATCGCCTTCAGTTGGACACCCGGGGCCTCAACGATTCTGTGGCCTGGACACTACTAGCGAGATAAAAAAAAAACCCTTTCGGGGCGTTTGCCTGCTCCTACCACCCTAATTTTGATCAGCTCATCTCCAAGAGGCCCCTTCAGGCGTGTCAAGTATTTAACTACTTAGAGTCCTGGATAGACTCCTAACTGCCTCTATTCATGGATGTGACCACGCTCTGTATTCACTTTCATACAGTGCCCTGTTAAGTCCTTCGTAATAGATACATACAGAGACTACACCCATGTTTATGTCACCACTTACACCGCCACAGCTATCCGTCACCTGTTTGGGTCTAGTCTCTCCACTTGCATGTCTGCCCTGAGAGATTATGATCACACTAGCCATACCACCATCACTGAATCACTGCCCTGCAATATCACCCGTGGTGATATATACCCCTACATTTTTGAGGACAGGACTACACCACCTCCGCAATGTCTATGAGACTACTAACCGATGCGGCCTTCTGATCCCCGCATCCACATCAGTAACTAGGTATTAATTTTTATTCCTGAACCACTAGTTACCGCTATCATCTTTATTGAATCTAACCGCTCCACTTTTAGATTCAATATAGCACCTACATTTGTATCAGTAGTCCCCTGTGGCCTTCTATGCCACTTTATGATAGACAGTACATACTTTCTAGTAACTGTCCTTTAGTCCCACACCATTCTAAGATGGCCGCCCCATTAGAGGCATTTCTCCACCACCCTCAGGCGCCACGCTCCTGCGCTCTGACGCACTGAGGTGACGGGGTTCACGTGGGACACGCCCACCAGCGAGGCGTTTCTCTGCGGAGCCGCGGATCACAGCTTTAAAACCACGGCGTCTCCTCCGAGATGACACCAGCTGTTCCGCGCTACCGGCAGGAGCGCTTCGTGGTGTGGGTAGGTTTCCGCCCTGGCAGCTCTTCGTTTCAGGTAAGCTTGGGAACGTTATTATGCCCACCCGACTAGTGGGTTCGGTGATTTGCGGGTTTATTTACTAAAGGGAGATACTGGCCAACTCCCCCGGCGCGGCTCTGACACGCGGTCTCTGACACGCTGGGTGCCTCTGTTCGGGTTTGCCGTGCAATGGTCTGGGGGATTACCCGAGCTCCTGGAACTTTGTGATTACCATATGTACGGTCATTAATCCTCCTCATACTCCCATGTTGGGCCGGTGCTCCATCCAGCCTTGCTAGCGCTACCGGTGCAGAGCACGCATGCGTCAAGGGCTGACTCAAGGGCCCCAGAGGGGGACTGAATCAGGTCTTTGTGGGTGTTATATCCGCATTTCTCCGCCCCTGGTTTGGCCAGGCGGTCCTTCTACCACCGTGACCTTAAACTCGCTACCATGCGGTTTTTGAACATACCCGGTGGGGTCCCTGTATGTGCTTTTCTCTTACAGGTACTTTACCACTTGAACTGCCCCACGTGAACAGACTGCGGGGCCCTTTAGGGTTGTTCCTAGGGTAAGCACCTTTCTAGTCATCAATATAAATGTGATGTGGTACAAGTTTAGCCTCCGTCTTTTTTAACCTTTTTAACCTTCCTACTTCTGACTGAATGCATGGTCTTGGCAGTGTCAGCATGCGATCGCACTTTTTGATTAACCATTGTATGGTCGCACCATTGACCGATGTGCCCCATTTCTTGTGTGATTGATGTGCCACAGTGTATACCAATGCTAGATGGTGTATGGAGAATGTGTTTGGAACCTGGTTAATGAAGGGGTAATCATACTACTCGCTGAGATTACAACCCTTCCACTTGTCTTTTCTAGGTTCCCCTCCAGAGCAAGACCTGCTGGCTTGCTCCCTGATTGACCCATTGAGGTTGTATTTAGAAACTTTATTTATTTTCATTTTTTCACTGTGTAGTACCCAACACTTGAGGTCCTGAAGAATTGCCACATTGGCATGAAACATGTCGACCTTCTTAGAGGGTTGAGCAAGTTCACTGTAGCCTTTACAGTCCCTTTCTCCCCTCCCACCCTTTTAAACTAGGGAGTCAGCCACCCCAAATAAAGTTCATTGTGGACTGACTTACCTTCTTTTAACCTCACCTTTTCACTCACGACTACACTTACACCAGACCCCTCACACTCACGCAAAAACTGGCTGGAACAAAAGATCTCCATCAAAGAGCGCCTACGGCGCCCGTCAGACATTGCAGCGCCAGTCTGACGAGGAGCAGGAGACCGATGATGAAGCATGACACCTAGGCTCCCGTCTGGGTGTGTGAGGTCCCCTAGTTCCAACAAGGGAACACCTCGTTCCCTGACTGACTGACACGTTCCCTCAGTTCCATACACCCCGTTTCTTCTCATCTTTTTCTAGTTTGGGGAACTAAGTATTAATTTGTTTATAAGTTGATCGGACGCATACTTTGGATCCCGTTAAATATTGTCCACCCCTGGTTCCTTTTTTGTAATTTATTCCCAGCGTGGGTTTCCCCACGGAACCTTTAAGGTTACCTACAGTGTCAACTTTCACTGCGAGGACCAACAGCCTGAGAAAACACTCACGGTTTTCTCACCAGGCTACTCACTTTCTCTCTTATTCTATTACATTACAAAGCTCACTAGGTATCTCTCTTTCACCTGCGGCGATCCTCCCAATATGGAAGACGTCCCTGGTTTGAGCTTCGACGAAGAGGCTATAGCTGAGGCTTTAAGATCTGCTGCTCCACCCTTTGGGGTTGGAGGGGCGACTGCCTCAAATTCCACTAACGATGACTGGTCGACCCTCACTGGTTTGAAAAAAGAATGGTTAAGGATAACTGTGCATGGTATCATGATGACAGAATACTTAAGAGCTAAAATAGCCCCACATGGACTCCTGGTAACCATCATACCGAGACTCTTTCTTGAAGACGGGCAGTTTAAGGGTGAGTGGTGCCAAGTTTCCTGGAAGTGCACCAGGGACTTGTTGTTCCTCATAGTAAAAACAGCCAAGAGATTGGCAGACGCTCTACTTGCCAAAATCACAGCTTTAGAAACTGCCATTAGGGGAACTTTGACCAAAACCCCATTTACCACCAAGTTGGCAGAAATCAATCAAGAGATTTCGGATAGCCAGGAATTTCTGCTTAAACAGAAAATGACTAAACTTCAAAAGGACATTTCCAAATTTGACAAAGAAAAAGTTTATCCTTACCTTAGGGAAGGGTACACCAATAAAAAGACGAGCTACTCTTTTGATGAGAGCTCTGAATTTAATAACCGGCGGGGCTCCTCCAGCAGTGATTCAAGCGGTGGCAACCCACCGACTAATAAAAGGAATCAGTACCAACAAAGATGGAACCAAGGTTACAACCAAAACCAGATGTTCCAGGGACCACCGCAAATGATACCACCATGGCAATATCCGTTTTATCCACAAGGCCCACCGCCACAATTCTTCCCCGTGAACCCTCCTTTTCACGACAGAGGTTGGGGCAGAGGAAGAGGGCGGAGGCGAGGAAATCAGAAAGGGGTACAATTCCAAGACCAACAAACGGCCTCAACATCAGTGGAGACGAGGAGCACAACCCGAGGGAGGAGAGTCTAATAGTCAACCTCTCCACTAGACCACTTACCCCCATGGAAACAGCGGTCCTTGAGAAGGGTTTAGGCTTCGTCCCCACCCCTACTCCGGATAACTTTAATGAACTATGCGAGATCAAACAGCTGTTCAGAAAAATACGGCTTCGCGCCTATTTTGGAAATAGCCCCACTAATGATTCTTCTGACACAGGGCTGCGCAAGCCATCCACTTTCACACCAACTGATGGCATGGTTCCCCCTGAGGTACTAGTTTTTGAAAAGGCAGTACTGAAATCCCTTGAGAATAAACCTAACAAACCAGTCTTCAACAACCTGTCGAAAATGGAGAGACTTGCTATCCAGAATCTGGGAAACGATAGCTCAATTGTCATCAAACAAGCTGACAAAGGGGGAGCTACCGTGATTCAAAACATCACAGACTACGATTCAGAATGTAAACGCCAACTTGCTAACGCAAGACACTACAGGCCATTGACATCTGATCCAACTCCAAGACTTACCACTGCCATCACAAGTCTAGTCATGGAAGGTGAGACCAATGAGTGGATCTCAAAAAATGAGGCTGATTTCCTGATCACAAAGGACCCAGTTGTCCCCTACTTCTACACCCTCCCCAAGATACACAAGGGTACCACACCGGTCCCTGGGAGACCAATAGTGTCGGGGATTGGCTCACTACTCGAGCCCCTATCCAAATTTTGTGATGTGTTCTTACAACCACTCGTGAGAAAAATACCATCCTTTATACAAGATACGAGGGATGTACTCCGCCTCATTGAATCCATCGATGGCAGAGAGAATGTAGACCTCCTCCTTACTCTAGATGTGGAGGCTCTATATACGAATATCCCACAACAGGCCACCCTGGACGCTGTCGAGCTCACCCTCAGGTCAGAGAACTGGTGTTCACCCACGCCCATCTCTTTCATAATGGCTTGTGCAAGTCTAGCACTAACTGAAATTTTTTTTCAATATGGGTCCCAACTTTACCATCAAATACAGGGGACCTCTATGGGTTCGACTTTTGCTCCCAGTCTGGCATGCATCTACATGGCCACCTTTGAAAACCACCACATCTACTCAAACAATAATCCCTATAGCCAGAACATCACAATGTGGCGAAGATATATCGATGATATTCTGATTTTATGGCATGGTAACCGGGCAAACTGTGAAGCCTTCTGCTCCTGGATCAACCAGCAAAACCAGTTTCTCAAATTCACAGCCACTATCTCAGACATCAAGATACCCTTCCTGGATCTCACAATCAGCCTCAATCAAGAGGGTCTTAGTACCTCTTTGTACAGGAAAGAAACTGATAGGAACAGTTTATTGCTCTTTGGGAGCCACCATCCCAGATCGCTGCGAGAGAATCTCCCATTCGGGCAGTTCTTGAGAATCCGGAGAAACTGCTCAGCTACCTCTGACTACAAGAAAGAGTCCATGCAGTTACAACACAAATTACAAGACAGAGGCTACCCCGCCAGGCTTATTCATAAGTCACGCAAAAGAGCGCTCAACAATCCTAGAGAGGATCTTTTGGAGTCACACCCGAAAGAGACTGATGATGTTATCACCTGTGTCTCCTGTTACACACAGAATTCAACTGGGATGAAAAGAACAATCAACAAACACTGGGGCTTACTAAACACAGGGGATTTAGAAATTCCACGCCCCCGCTTTGCCTTTAAGCGTACCGCCAACTTAAAAGACTCCTTGATCCACACACGCCCTAAAAAACCAGTGACTGCCAACCAAAGCACTCTGTGGAACTTGCCACCAGTGGTGGGTCACTACCCTTGTGGTGGGTGCGTTGTATGTCAACAAACGACACAATGTAAAGAGATAAAACTCTCAGACAACTTCACCTGGCACCTCAACAGACATACCAACTGCAACAGCTCAAGATGTATATATCTGTTGACCTGCCCCTGCAATAAACACTACATAGGCATGACGATGAGATCAGTCAAACTGAGGATCATGGAACATAAAAGCAACATTCGTTGCTCCAAAACGCACACCAGGCTTTACGAACACTATGCACTACATGGCCACAAAGCTGACAACATTAAATGGGTGGTCCTGGAATCTCATACGTCGATTACCCACCAAGCATTGTTCAGGATTGAACAACGGTGGATACATCGCCTTCAGTTGGACACCCGGGGCCTCAACGATTCTGTGGCCTGGACACTACTAGCGAGATAAAAAAAAAAAACTTTCGGGGCGTTTGCCTGCTCCTACCACCCTAATTTTGATCAGCTCATCTCCAAGAGGCCCCTTCAGGCGTGTCAAGTATTTAACTACTTAGAGTCCTGGATAGACTCCTAACTGCCTCTATTCATGGATGTGACCACGCTCTGTATTCACTTTCATACAGTGCCCTGTTAAGTCCTTCGTAATAGATACATACAGAGACTACACCCATGTTTATGTCACCACTTACACCGCCACAGCTATCCGCCACCTGTTTGGGTCTAGTCTCTCCACTTGCATGTCTGCCCTGAGAGATTATGATCACACTAGCCATACCACCATCACTGAATCACTGCCCTGCAATATCACCCGTGGTGATATATACCCCTACATTTTTGAGGACAGGACTACACCACCTCCGCAATGTCTATGAGACTACTAACCGATGCGGCCTTCTGATCCCCGCATCCACATCAGTAACTAGGTATTCATTTTTATTCCTGAACCACTAGTTACCGCTATCATCTTTATTGAATCTAACCGCTCCACTTTTAGATTCAATATAGCATCTACATTTGTATCAGTAGTCCCCTGTGGCCTTCTATGCCACTTTATGATAGACAGTACATACTTTCTAGTAACTGTCCTTTAGTCCCACACCATTCTAAGATGGCCGCCCCATTAGAGGCATTTCTCCACCACCCTCAGGCGCCACGCTCCTGCGCTCTGACGCACTGAGGTGACGGGGTTCACGTGGGACACGCCCACCAGCGAGGCGTTTCTCTGCGGAGCCGCGGATCACAGCTTTAAAACCACGGCGTCTCCTCCGAGATGACACCAGCTGTTCCGCGCTACCGGCAGGAGCGCTTCGTGGTGTGGGTAGGTTTCCGCCCTGGCAGCTCTTCGTTTCAGGTAAGCTTGGGAACGTTATTATGCCCACCCGACTAGTGGGTTCGGTGATTTGCGGGTTTATTTACTAAAGGGAGATACTGGCCAACTCCCCCGGCGCGGCTCTGACACGCGGTCTCTGACACGCTGGGTGCCTCTGTTCGGGTTTGCCGTGCAATGGTCTGGGGGATTACCCGAGCTCCTGGAACTTTGTGATTACCATATGTACGGTCATTAATCCTCCTCATACTCCCATGTGGGGCCGGTGCTCCATCCAGCCTTGCTAGCGCTACCGGTGCAGAGCACGCATGCGTCAAGGGCTGACTCAAGGGCCCCAGAGGGGGACTGAATCAGGTCTTTGTGGGTGTTATATCCGCATTTCTCCGCCCCTGGTTTGGCCAGGCGGTCCTTCTACCACCGTGACCTTAAACTCGCTACCATGCGGTTTTTGAACATACCCGGTGGGGTCCCTGTATGTGCTTTTCTCTTACAGGTACTTTACCACTTGAACTGCCCCACGTGAACAGACTGCGGGGCCCTTTAGGGTTGTTCCTAGGGTAAGCACCTTTCTAGTCATCAATATAAATGTGATGTGGTACAAGTTTAGCCTCCGTCTTTTTTAACCTTTTTAACCTTCCTACTTCTGACTGAATGCATGGTCTTGGCAGTGTCAGCATGCGATCGCACTTTTTGATTAACCATTGTATGGTCGCACCATTGACCGATGTGCCCCATTTCTTGTGTGATTGATGTGCCACAGTGTATACCAATGCTAGATGGTGTATGGAGAATGTGTTTGGAACCTGGTTAATGAAGGGGTAATCATACTACTCGCTGAGATTACAACCCTTCCACTTGTCTTTTCTAGGTTCCCCTCCAGAGCAAGACCTGCTGCTTGCTCCCTGATTGACCCATTGAGGTTGTATTTAGAAACTTTATTTATTTTCATTTTTTCACTGTGTAGTACCCAACACTTGAGGTCCTGAAGAATTGCCACATTGGCATGAAACATGTCGACCTTCTTAGAGGGTTGAGCAAGTTCACTGTAGCCTTTACAGTCCCTTTCTCCCCTCCCACCCTTTTAAACTAGGGAGTCAGCCACCCCAAATAAAGTTCATTGTGGACTGACTTACCTTCTTTTAACCTCACCTTTTCACTCACGACTACACTTACACCAGACCCCTCACACTCACGCAAAAACTGGCTGGAACAAAAGATCTCCATCAAAGAGCGCCTACGGCGCCCGTCAGACATTGCAGCGCCAGTCTGACGAGGAGCAGGAGACCGATGATGAAGCATGACACCTAGGCTCCCGTCTGGGTGTGTGAGGTCCCCTAGTTCCAACAAGGGAACACCTCGTTCCCTGACTGACTGACACGTTCCCTCAGTTCCATACACCCCGTTTCTTCTCATCTTTTTCTAGTTTGGGGAACTAAGTATTAATTTGTTTATAACTATATAAAAGCTATCCAGACTCTTTACAAAGAGCCAACAGCAAGGATTAGGGGCAATAGGGGACACTCGGCAGCAGTTAAGATAAGTAGAGGAACCAGGCAAGGTTGTCCGTCATCCCCCTTGCTGTTTGCTATATATTTGGACCCTTTTTTACGGAGATTGGAAGGCAACCCATGGATTCTCCCAATGAGAGAAAACGGCTGCGAAGTTAAATCATTGGCCTACGCGGACGATGTTGCCATTTTGACACCTAATCCATCTGTAGCTATTGGTGAAATAGAGTATGAGGCGCAGCTATTTGGGCAGGTGTCAGGTTATAGCTTAAATAGAAGCAAGACACAGATAGTAGGCAATAGGCTTGTAGACTGTAATGACCAAAGGGTGGTAAGCTCGGCCATATACCTGGGAGTGGCAATCTCAGCAGACTTGGATATAGTGGTTCAGAGCAATATCGCCCCATTAATACATAGGGTAAAACTAGACCTAGAAAGAATGAACATCTTGCACCTATCTCTAGTGGGCTGTACCAATGTCATTAAGATGTTAATTTTACCAAAGATTTTATATTTTTTTAGGGCAATTCCGCTATTTTTTGAAAATAAATGGTTTAATGCACTAGAGATAGTCCTCAACAGATTCATATGGGCAGAAGGAAAGACTCGCAGAGCATATAGGTTCATATCCCTGCCAAGGGACAGGGGGGGTGGGGTGCACCAGATTTTAAATTATACTACTGGGCAGCTGCCATACAATATATGCAGGGACTGGTGGGCGCCGATGGCTTCAACCAAAGAATCACTAACTACTCCACCAAAATATACACTGCAGTGCTAGGGGTAGAGGCGGAAAACTGCTTCTTTAACTGTATTGACTTTGGATATTATAAAAGAACTAAATTCAAGACAGTAGGGGCCGCCATCAAAGTCTGGAATGCTTTTTTAAAAAGATCTCGTCTCGGGAGGTTTAATCGGTATATCAGACTGTATAAAAACAAGTCCTTTCCAGTACCAGTCTTTGCAGATATCGTGATGGCAGGATGGGCAGAGAAGGGGATCCACCAGGTTGGTGACGTAATGAATACTGAGGGATTTCTGCAGTTTTCAGATTTGGTAACTAAATTCGGAATAGACAGGAGGGACTTCTTTAAATACTTACAAGTAAGAAGTTTTTTAAATACTAAACGAGGAGGACCGGCGGGCTTCGATAAAATAGATATACTGGAGAAAATCAGGTTGGGGGGGAATGTACTATTCGCAGTTTTTATGCATGTCTATTAGAAGGAAAAGTTGATGATAGAGAGAAATACAGTAAGAAATGGGAAGAGAAACTGAATGGAGAAGAAGGTTGGTTTGAGGACTCTTTGGATTTGGGGCGTACAATTCTTTGCTCTGCCCCCTTACAATCACAGCACTACAAAACATTATACTCACTGTATTTTACACCAGCAAGAATTGCAAAATGGGGAGGTACCACGGGCACATTATGTCCACGATGTAATTCAGCAGAGGCAGATATGATCCATATCTTTGCTACATGCCCTCAATTGCATACTCTAATTAGGGATATAGAGAAGTTCTTAGATCAATCCCTAGGTATTCAAGTAATGCCTAACCCTACGAGACTCTTATTAGGGATAGGACCAGAAATAAATGAGTCACAGAGAGAATTCTTGTTTATCGCTATGGCAGTATACAGATTAAGTTTAGCCAGGGCATGGTTGGATAAAACCCCCCCAGTAATGCAAGTATGGTTGGCTAATCTCCTAGCGGCATATAATTTGGAAAAGCCCATCTACGCGCGAAAAGGCAAGAAAGGGAGGATGCTAGGCCTAAGAATATGGGATCCTATTTGTAGATGGAAGCGGCAGTTGGAGACTAACTACTCCCCTGGACAGGTTGATCCCACGTCTTAGGGGTAACTCCTTCATTATTTTGGTTATTTATCTTTTCTCTTATAACTCTATGTTTGTTTTTAATCAGGAGGCGGTGCTATAACTAATTAAAGTTGTTGTAATGAATTGTAATGAAATGTAATTACAAACAAAAGATACTGTTTAATAACTGCGGAGAAAGTAGGATAGCAAATGTGTTATGATCTGTAATCTGTGTAACTTGGAAAAATAAAAAAATATTAAAAGAAAAAGTACCCCACGGAATCATTACGCATTACAATTGGGGCAACGGTAGAGGAAGCATTATCACACGATTGGCTATCAAAAAAAGAGGCAGAATTTCTGACACAGAAGAATTCAAAAACCCCGTATTTTTACAGCATACGGAAAATACACAAGAACTTGAACCACCCACCAGGGAGACCTATCGTCTCCGATGTCGGGTCCATCTTAGAGCCTCTGTCGAAATTCGCAGACGCCTTCTTGCGGCCATTAGTCCAAAACACTGACACCTATCTCAAGGACACCAAAGCTGTTCTCCAATTACTAAAGGATTACACTTTTGACCCAGAGACACAACTACTGCTCAGCCTTGATGTGGAGAGTCTTTACACTAGTCTGCCCCATGACGAGACTCTCTTCATCATTGAGGAAGTGCTTTTCTCAACATCATGGGAGTATCAAATTCCCCGAGGGGTAGTGATGGAATGCATCTCCACCGCATTGACTAAAAATTTCTTCGAGTACGAAGGCACTCTATACCTCCAGTGCCATGGGACCAGCATGGGCAGCACTTTCACGCCGAGCCTGGCTGGACTATATGTCCACCATTTAGAATCCACCAAGATTCTTCACCAAAACAACCCCTTCAGAGAAAATATATAAACATGGAATAGATATATAGATGACGTACTAGTCATCTGGAAGTGCAACACACAGTCGGTCACTGACTTTCTAGCATGGCTCAACAAACAAAATGACTATCAGAAATTCACACATTCTATATCAAACAAATCAATAGTCTTTCTGGATCTGAACATCTACAACGAAGGAGGTTTCCTAAAAACAGAGACCCACTTTAAACCTACTGCAAGGAACTGTCTATTACGATACGACAGTTTTCACCCTCGCCACCTCAGAGAGAACCTCCCATATGGCCAGTTCCTACGTTTATGCCGTAACTGCAGTGACATAGGCCAATACAAATCTCAAGCACTTGATTTGAAAACGAAACCGAAACAGAGGCTTTACCCCGAAAGGGTGATAAACGTCCCAATGAAGAGAGCCCGCAACAACAACCGCAAAGCTCTCTTAGAAGACAAAGTTAAAAAGGAAACCAACGAGAACAGACCTGTATGTGTAACCATATACAGTACACATTCAAACCAGGTGTCCAAATTGGTCAACAGACATTGGCGAATTCTGACCAGTGGGGAACTAAATTTCGAAAAACCTCTTTTTGCTCACAAACGTGGTAAGAATTTGAAAGACATTCTAGTACACACTAGACCACAGACAGGACCTCCACAACAACCTACGTTGCAAGGGATACAAGGCCACCATCCATGTGGCAATTGTAGCAGTTGCGGCCTGAGAAAAAAGAGCCGTGAATTAATCTTCAGGGATGGAAACAAATGGGAGCAGCGCAAATTCACGAATTGCAACAGCAGGAATATAGTGCCCGTGCGGTCTAGAATAAGTCGGAACGACCACCAGAGCGGCCAAAGTAAGAATCAACGAACATAAGAGTAATATAAGGTGTAAGAAAAATACCACGAAGATGGCAGCACATTTCTTAGACGAACAGCACTGTGTAAATGACCTACACTGGACAATAATTGAACAATTGCCATCTGAGTCGGGTCTTTTTGAAAAAGAACAGAGGTGGGTGTTTCGCCTAGGAACCAATATTACAGGTCTGAATGACGCAATTCCTTGGGGACAATTACGCTGATCAGGAAACACCGCCCATCAAAGTGGGGTACCTAGTATCTACATGGCAGACATGACGGTAGATTACTGAGGTTCACAAAACCCTTTTGCCTTTTCTTCATCAATAAACGTGTTTTATGAACAGCATATCACTGAGGTGCAACATGCACTAGAGCATGACTAAACCACAGGAATGCATTCATTCTTTGCAACTAAAGAGTTCTCCAAACAATGATAAATAACAGCCTTTTGAAACACCTCAATAGCAACCAATATGTCACTAGGTGAAAAGTGCACTAGTTTAGGATATGACCCTATCATCCATTAGATCGTTTTTTCCTTTATGTGGAACTCTTTAATTTCATCCACAATGAATAACATTGAGCGTTTAATAACTATGTATGGATAATAACGATATCTGCACCTGTCAATATCCTCTTATTTTCGCCACGTTTCAATGATGGAATGACTATGCCCGCTTGACACACTAACGCGCATGTGCGCATTGTTGTGCATCTCCTCTGAGCAAGCGTATTTCCATTGTAGCCAAATCGAGTGCAGCAACGCGTGCGCATTACTCGGACCAACTCGGCGCATGCGTATTTTGAAAAGAGGAAGCCACTTCGAACCACGCAGATACAGAATCAGGACCGGGAAGTATCTCTGCCGGTCTGCCCATGTTTGGGCACACTTCCGCCCCTCATTACTCAATCAACTTACCAATTAAGAGGGACAGAAGGGGTATAAATAGATGCGACCCGCACAGAACTTCACTTTCAGCGGAGCCGCGTCGAGGGGAGGGAGACTTACCCGGCCTGAGTAATCGTGAGTAACTCAACAGCAAAATAACGATGAAGGTAAAAGAGAGAATATATGTGTAGAAGCTCTGAGCAAGCCTCCTTTTCACCTACAGGTTGAAAATTGGCACGATTGACCCCCAATACGCTATGAGGCTCATGAAGTAAATAAACCACTGATACAGAGTAAGAAACTGAATAAGATATTACACCACTTGTTTTTCTCCTTAAGACCACAGGAATTCATGGAACAAAGACAATATAGAAGCGTGTGTTTTTGGTTTTATGTGTGTCTGTCCTGTCCTTGTCATTTTTTAGAGGGTGCACGATCACTTATAGAATGACATAATTGTCTAGATATCGGCTACCCATCACTTTTCTCTGGGGTCACTTCGCCTGGAAGAATTTCTAAGTACCGCTGTATATAGAGTTTACATTGTGTTATTTTTTTCCCTAGGTCTTTTCATGAAAAACGCCTATTGGGCAAAAAGACTACAAGCAACTTCACACTGTGAATTAGGAACATACATCCTATAGTTCACTTTTTTGTATTATAAACTCTTATACATATGTGAGTAAGGTGGGGATTTGTGCTACCCTGTCCTGAAGAAGGGGTTTTAGACTCCGAAACATGTTCATGTAGACGCACACACGAGGTTAATGTTCATAATTATACACAAATAACCTCACACTGCACCATTTTAACAATACCAGCCCGGGGGCATAATAAATATTTTTTTACCCCACGAGCCAGGTATTTTTTAACCATCACCTATCACTTTTTCAAACCTCACCACTCAAGAACAATCATTACCCTACACACACCACACATATTCTGTTTCAGTGCTCCCGCGTAATCGCTGGTCATAGCACGCCGCATCCCGTAGAGGGGTGCGAAGACCCCAATGATGAAGCGTGACACCAAGGGGCCTGTTGGTGTGTGAGGGGTATTTTAAAAACACTAAGTGCTCCCCACCACAGTAGGGATCACTTCTACCTTCGTAGTGGATTCCATTCTGTTTATGAGATATCTTTCAAACATACCATTTCCAGGTTTCTCTCCAGACACAGCATTTGTGCAAAGTGTATCTCTCATAGCCGGTAGCAAGGGGGCTGGCTCCAAGCAAAAGTACTTAACAAATGAGCACAATGAAGTGTGAGTTCTCTGCACCTAGCTGTCATTAGCCTTCTTGAAGAAGTAGCCAGGGACATATAAAATGGCAGGCCCTGCCTAGTGCTCAGAAGGAACTAATCAGCAATACTTTGATAATAAAACCTCATGGGATTTCTAAAGGTCTGTTTCTTCCTCATTTCAGTGTCTGGGTCTCTACCCTCCGGCCACAGGGATGCAGGCAGTATATTTCTATGATCGGAAAGTTATTATCACCCTCCATATTGAGGAATGCTAAACCAGATGCATCTAAAATGGATCCCTCGGGCACCAGTTGTCAGAATCACACAACACAAAGGGGCATATTCTCAAGGACTTATCGGCACTTTAGCGCAGCAAAAGTGGTGAAAGAATCATCGCCTATTCTCAAGCTGGTGCTAACTGCTGATATTGCCAGTTTTCCAGTGATAGCTTCCGCAAAAAACATGACCACGGATGAGAGCGACAACTAATACTAATGATATGCAGAGTACGAGTTCCCGTGCAAAAACAAGTGAAAACACCACTTCGCGATATTCTCAACGATCAGCCAGATTTGCGATGCAATCCAAAAACAGGCGATAAGGCGTGTTAGCAGCAGGGATTTAACACCTGCCTTTTCTGGTGTAAAGCAGGACGACTACCTGCAGTATGAAAGGGACCCCAGCCCAGGGCCACATCTGAAGACCAACACATGTCATGGAACTACTGATCAAGCAGCTCGGAAACCCAAGAGGTCCACAACACCCACCGCCACCACCCCCTGCCCCACCCCCAGACCCGCCCCTCCAGACTACCACCAAGGCAGTGCAGAAAAGGACAGCGAACGTTCCGAAAACAGCATGACCCTTAGCCACATATTAGCAGAATGTGGGGAGAGGTGGGAACCAAGTATGTGTGAATGAGGCAATTCACCCATGAATAAGAATGCACACAATGCCAAGTGTGGCAGTGATGTGCTGGACAGACCTGAGTAAAGCGATACCAGAGGGGATGATGGACGGAGCGTTAGAGCAAATCAAATACTCACCCCCAGTCAACTGATCTGGGTTTAATCTATCATCATTCTTTAGCTCACTCCACCACCCCAGTTCAGACATGGCCATATGCAAATCAGTCTGACTCTGTGCCTCATGGGAACAGTCCAGCCTGAACTGCCAATATATGTCTTCCCTGGACTGGAAACAAGCATCCTGGGACCGGTTTTGGGTTCATAACCCTCATAAGTATGGGCTGGACTGTTCCCATGGGGCACAGGGTCAAGACTGATTTGCATCTGGCTAGATTCAAACTGGAATGGCATGGTGAGCAAAAAAACGATGGATTTAGGCCCAGATCACTGTACTGGAGTGAATGTATGACATTGTTCTGCATTCTGTCCATCAACTGATGTTTTTGCATTTGTCACCCCGAGTGGGACGGGTATGCTCAGACGTGAGTTCCGTGCTCTCCATGCCACTGGAATCAAACTATCCTGGCTGATGAGGGCTGAAAGCCCGAAACTGGTCCTAGGATGCTTGTTTCCAGTCTAGGGGGGACCTGGCTTGGCAGTTCGGGTTGGACTGTTCCCATGGGGCACAGGGTCAAGACTGATTTGCATATGGCTGGGTTCAAACTGGAATGGCATGGTGAGCAAAAAAACGATGGATTTAGGCCCAGATCACTGTACTGGGGTGAATGTATGACATTGTTCTGCATTCTGTCTATCAACTGATGTTTTTGCATTTGTCACCCCGAGTGGGACGGGTATGCTCAGACGTGAGTTCCGTGCTCTCCATGCCACTGGAATCAAGCTATCCTGGCTGCTGAGGGCTGAAAGCCCGAAACTGGTCCTAGGATGCTTGTTTCCAGTCCAGGGAGGACCCAGCTTGGCAGTTCGGGCTGGACTGATCCTATGGGGCACAGGGTCAAGACTGATTTGCATATGGCTGGGTTCAAACTGGAATGGCATGGTGAGCACAAAAACTATGGATTTAGGTGCAGATCTCTGTACTGGGGTGAATGTATGGCATTGCTCTGCATTCTGTCCACCAACTGTTGTTTTTGCATTTGTCACCCCGAGTGGGACGGGTATTCTCAGTTGTGAGTCCCGTGCTCTCCATGCCACTGGAATCAAGCTATGCTGGCTGATGAGGGCTGAAAGCCCAAAACTGGTCCTAGGATGCTTGTTTCCAGTCCAGGGGGGACCTGGCTTGGCAGTTCGGGTTGGACTGTTCCCATGGGGCACAGGGTCAAGAATGATTTGCATATGGCTGTGTTCAAACTGGAATGGCATGGTGAGCAAAAAAACGATGGATTTAGGCCCAGATCACTGTACTGGGGTGAATGTATGACATTGTTCTGCATTCTGTCTATCAACTGATGTTTTTGCATTTGTCACCCCGAGTGGGACGGGTATGCTCAGACGTGAGTTCCGTGCTCTCCATGCCACTGGAATCAAGCTATCCTGGCTGATGAGGGCTGAAAGCCCGAAACTGGTCCTAGGATGCTTGTTTCCAGTCCAGGGAGGACCCAGCTTGGCAGTTCGGGCTGGACTGATCCTATGGGGCACAGGGTCAAGACTGATTTGCATATGGCTGGGTTCAAACTGGAATGGCATGGTGAGCAAAAAAAATATGGATTTAGGTGCAGATCCCTGTACTGAGGTGAATGTATGGCATTGCTCTGCATTCTGTCCACCAACTGTTGTTTTTGCATTTGTCACCCCGAGTGGGACCGGTATTCTCAGACGTGAGTCCCGTGCTCTCCTTGCCACTGGAATCAAGCTATGCTGGCTGATGAGGGCTGAAAGCCCAAAACTGGTCCTAGGATGCTTGTTTCCAGTCCAGGGGGGACCTGGCTTGGCAGTTCGGGTTGGACTGTTCCCATGGGGCACAGGGTCAAGAATGATTTGCATATGGCTGGGTGCAAACTGGAATGGGATGGTGAGCAAAAAACGATAGATTTAGGCCCAGATCTCTGTACTGGGGTGAATGTATGACATTGTTCTGCATTCTGTCCATCAATTGTTGTTTTTATGCATTTGTCACCCTCAATGGGACGGGTATGCTTAGACGTGAGTCCCGTACTCTCCATGCCACTGGAATCAAGCTATCCTGGCTGATGAGGGCTGAAAACCCGAAACTGGTCCTAGGATGCTTGTTTCCAGTCCAGGGAGGACTTGGCTTGGCAGTACGGGCTGGACTATTCCCATGGGTTGGACTGTTCCCATGGGGCACAGGGTCAAGAATGATTTGCATATGGCTGGGTGCAAACTGGAATGGGATGGTGAGCAAAAAACGATAGATTTAGGCCCAGATCTCTGTACTGGGGTGAATGTATGACATTGTTCTGCATTCTGTCCATCAATTGTTGTTTTTATGCATTTGTCACCCTCAATGGAACGGATATGCTTAGACGTGAGTCCCGTGCTCTCCATGCCAATGGAATCAAGCTATCCTGGCTGATGAGGGCTGAAAACCCGAAACTGGTCCTAGGATGCTTGTTTCCAGTCCAGGGAGGACCTGGCTTGGCAGTTCGGGCTGGACTATTCCCATGGGGCACAGGGTCAAGACTGATTTGTATATGGCTGGGTTCAAACTAGAATGGCATGGTGAGCAAAAAACGATGGATTTAGGCCCAGATCTCTGTACTGGGGTGAATGCATGAAATTGTTCTGCATTCTGTTTATCAACTGTTGTTTTTGCACTTGTCACCCCGAGTGGGACGGGCATGCTCTGACATGAGTCCTGTGCTCTCCATTGCCACTGGAATCAAGCTATCCTGGCTGATGAGGGCTGAAAGCCCGAAACCGGTCCTAGGATGCTTGTTTCCAGTCCAGGGAGGACCTGGCGTAGCAGTTCGGGCTGGACTGTTCCCATGGGGCACAGGGTAAAGACTGATTTGTATATGGCTGGGTTCAACCTGGAATGGCATGGTGAGCAAAAAAACGATGGATTTAGGCCCAGATCTCTGTACTGGGGTGAATGTATGACATTGTTCTGCATTCTGTCCACCAACTGTTGTTTTTGCATTTGTAACCCCGAGTGGGACGGGTATGCTCAGACGTGAGTCTCGTGCTCTCCATGCCACTGGAATCAAGCTATCCTGGCTGATGAGGGCTGAAAGCCTGAAACCGGTCCTAGGATGCTTGTTTCCAGTCCAGGGAGGACCTGGCTTGGCAGTTTGGACTGGAATGTTCCCATGGGGCACAGGGTCAAGACTGATTTGCATATGTCTGGGTTCGAACTGGAATAGAATGGTGAGCAAAAAAACGATGGATTTAGGCCCAGCTATGTACTGGGGTGAATGTATGACATTGTTCTGCATTCTGTCCATCAACTGTTGTTTTTGGACAGACCTGAGTATGCAGAGCACAGACCTGTCCATGTGGACATATACTGCTGGTGTTTGCAGTGTTGTGGACAGTGGACACAACCATGTCACCTCAGGCAGTGGGGAAGACCTCGGTCCTGTAGCTGTGTCGTCGTCCCCTGTAAGTGGAAGCGGAGTGGGCTGGTCCGGCGTAGGCCAGTCCAGCGTAGGAGTGTGAATAAATAAGCCGGGGCTCTGGGCGTGGTTCACATCCAGGATGGCTAGCGCGTCTGCCAGGTCGACGCCCCTCAACATGCTACGAGGCCGCCACTGTGCTCGCCGGCCTTCTCAACACAGGCCCCCAGCGAACCCAGCTGCACAGCACCTTGGAGTTATGTCTGTGCTGACTGCTGCCTTCGATCTACACTGCAGTCAGCAGGGTCCACAATTCAGATTGAGTTGCGATTGCAGAGGACGCAGTCCAGTAGGCATCAGACATTGCTACCAGTGCGGCCGGCCCGGACCACGTATCATCGCAGGCTGTGCACATGCCGAGCGCCACAGATGCCACTAACTCTGTGCAGCACAAGTCAATGCCACATGGTTGTGGGCCCCTGCTGACCTCTGCCTCCGGCCTACACTGCGGTCAGCAGGGCTCACACACTTCCAATACATTCCTGGCCTTCACGGACGGTGCATCAACGCAGGCTGCGCATCGGTTGAACGCCACACGTGCCTCTAACTCTGTGCAACACATTCATGGACCCTTTATGATTGCGTTACGTAGTGCAGACACAACAATGTCACCTCAGGCAGTGTAGAAGACCTGGGATGATGATATTGAAGATTAGGCAGGTGTAACACACCCAACTGTAGCTGCAGCAGGAATACCCCGAAGGGACACAATCATGGACAATTTCTTCACATGAGCAAGCTCAGCTCTGGTGCCCCTACCTCAGTGCACCACAAGTCATGTACCCTTCTTATTGAATATTGGGTGACCTCTGTACTTGCTCTGGCTACCTCCATGATGCTTCACAGCTTTTGTGTTATAGGGGTGTTTTTTTTGTTTCGCTTTAATAGTGATCACTGTTCAAGTTGTTGCCAGCACCAACCACAGCACAGGCATCACATGATATGTATTTCTGGTAATAAAAAGAGGCCAGGCACACGTACCCGTAGCCAGTTCCACTACCTGTCCAAGTGTGTCTTTTTGGTCATTATGTATGAATGATGGCCCCGGGCCCTACCAAATTACATTGTGCTGTGGACAGCGGAGCCAACCAGAACTAGCACAGGTCAGAACAGTGCTGCTTCACCCAGAGCCACTAATGCAATGGCAGAACATCCCAGACACATGCACAACCCCTGTTACGTGGAACTGTAACATGCACGAATGCTGCATTTACTGGGCAGTGCTGCGGATCAGTTACCAGCTAAGCTTCCGCCTTGCCAACGTCACGTGGGTTCAGCCTGGGTTGCATTGTCGATCATGCATATTTGATTGGTCCATGGATGTCTGCCTATCCAAAAGGACGGTAGCTGAACTCGATTTTGACATGTGTGTTCACCCCCTGTTGGCCCATGACCAGGAGTGTCACTGTGATACCCGTTTATGGGATGCCTTGATACTTAGCATACATGCTGGCAGCTGGACCTGGGAGATTGCACACATCCTCATGTGCAGTGACCACATTGAACCACTCTCCTAATGGGCTGTAGTGCAAATTGGTGTAAGGGGGTAGACGCAGAACATCTGTCTGGACCTGCTAATGGATGGACTCACCGGCCTGTTTGATGAAGTCGACAACGACCTCATGTTGAAAATGTTAGCCTACGAAGCTGCAATCACTTACATGGACGAGTAACCAGGTACCTGCAGCCACAACAGATTGGTTACTAAATAAACAAAAGAGGGACCCTGAGAAACCAATTCTTAGGGAGTATCCAAGCAGGGAAAAAGGTAAACTAAAGAACATCAAAGGAGGTCCCCAACTATGCTTTAACAAATAGGGCAATAGCTCCAAATTATCAAGAACATCCACCCACAGAATAGCTAGATTGATAATTTATTTGTTTTTCATTATTGGATAATTTATCATTTTTTAGCAGAAAAAAACATATACCAAGATTACATCCATAAAAATACATCAGAAATATTACACAACACACAAAATGCACAAGCCCAACCCCGAAAAAAACACTATAAAATAGATCACATGTAAAAATACACACTGTATCAATAGCAACCACCATAAAAAACATACACAAAAAGAGAATCAACAATTAATTAAAAAAAACAATAAATCACAACAGATTAATGAAAACATCCAACACAACACAAGGACATCATGTACAATAAAGTTATTCCTAACATTAACAGAAAACAAAAGAGAAGAAGAAAAGCGCCGATGCGCGTTTCGGAAAATAAACAACACACAATAAAACTTCCTTCATCAGGGCGCACATTTATGTATTTTTCGATCCTAATATGTGACCCGGAATTTGGTCATCAGAAGAATAATAGCATCACACAGTGTGCACGGCTGGCTGAGAGCGCTGTCTGTAGGGGGAAATTGTTAAAAGAGAAGTACAAAGAATTAGAAACAGAGATACTGCAGTTCACAATTTGAGCAAGGCATTGTCAATTTATCATACACTCATCCTCAAACAATCCAAGAAAAACATTTATAAAAAAAAGGGAATTTTGGGGGATTTTACAGACACACGGTAAGTTGTGATACAAAAGCACTTTCATATCCTCAACTAAAACCTTATAACCCAAGACCAACGTGTAAAAAGTCCCAGATAAGAAAAGACATATACATATATACAGCATGAGGAGGAAGCCACCACCTTAAGCAAACTAGATGCACTGGTTAATTATTATATGGAAACCAGGAGTAAAAATAGATCTGGAGTAACTACCAGATGGGCATGAGCATCCTAGATACTACCTGGGGAGGACAACAAAACATAATAAAAGATAATTACAACCCAGCAGTGAGTCCGTTCACAATAAGAAGAACTCGTATAGCGAGATTGGAGTAAATATTAAGCCAACAACCTCTAACCCCAGTACTAGATTATTAGCGTACATTAGCCTGTGTAAGAAATAAATGGTACTCTCACCTAATGTCAAGATAGTAAGCTCCCTCAAAACGCTATGAAACCAGAGTTTCAGAAAATGCGAGCCGGTCAAACACAAAGGAAGTCGGCAGGGTTCCTCTAAAATTCAAAATGTGGCGAAACCTATACAGGGACAGAATCCATAGGTATAACAGGCAGCAAAAGGTTCAAAGAAGTGCAAAGTCAGAAGCAAAACAACAAGGATTCCAAAAAGAGCCTACCTTCTCATAAAAGTTGAGAAATTACGAACCGTCGATAACTTTACACAACAGATTGGAACACATTGCACATGTCCTGACACCTTGTTGTATCTTGGAGATTCATCCATACTTTCATTCTTTTTAGACCATGGCCATGACACATCTGTGTGAATTGGAATGTTTTATTCACATTCAGTGGAGTGTTGAAGCTGGACTAGTACAGGGCTATGCAAACCCCACTTTACATTGTTGGATTGACAAGTTCATAAGCAGTGGAAGACTGGTGAACAGACATAATATCGACCTCAAAAAATATCGACTGGACATAATATCGAGGTAAAAATATAGACTAGACAAAATATCGACCAGACATAATATAGACTACAAAAATATCGATTACTATCGATATTAATAGCCAAAATATCGAATCAAAAATATAGACTAGACATAATATCGACTAGATAGAATATAGACAACAAAAATATCGAAAATAAGGTAAGTGTTTTATAATTTGTAATAATTGTGTAATATAAATCTGTAGCGGGTTGTGGGTTTATAGGGGAATAGGGTGGGAAGTAATTTAAATATAATTAATTAAATCTGTAATATAATAGTAATTGGTAATTAATTATTAATTGTTAATTAATTAAAATATAATTGGTCATTAATAATAATTGATTAATTGATCAATAATTACATTGTCGTAAAATATTTTCTGTAGCGGGTTGTGGGTTTATAGGGGAATAGGGTGAGAAGTAATTTAAATATAATTAATTAAATCTGTAATATAATAGTAATGGTTAATTAATTATTAATTGTTAATTAATAAAAATATAATTGGTAATTAATAATAATTGATTAATTGATCAATAATTACATTTTCGTAAAATATTTTCTGTAGCGAGTTGTGGGTTTATAGGGGAATAGGGTGGGAAGTAATTTAAATATAATTAATTAAATCTGTAATATAATAGTAATTGTTAATTAATTATTAATTGTTAATTAATTAAAATATAATTGGTAATTAATAATAATTGATTAATTGATCAATAATTACATTTTCATAAAATATTTTATGTAGCGGGTTGTGGGTTTATAGGGGAATAGGGTGGGAAGTAATTTAAATTTAATTAATTAAATATGTAAATGAATAATAATTGTTAATTAATTATTATTTGGTAAATAATTAAAATATAATTGGTAATTATAAATATTTAAAGAATAAATAAATAATAATTAGTAAATTAATTTCTGTAGTGGGTTGTGAGTTTATAGGGGGATAGGGTGGGGAGTAATTTAATAATAACTAATTAAATGTGTTAATTAATTAAATTTGTTAATTGATTAATAATTGACCATTAAATAAAATTTACTTTGTAAATAAAAGTAATTGGTTTTGGAAATTAAATTTAAGTTTTGGGTTTTTGGGTAAAGGGGTATTTTTAGGGTTCAGGGTCAGTTTTGGGTTTTTGGGTAAAGGGGTATTTTTAGGGTTCAGGGTCAGTTTTCAGTTTTTGGGGTAAAGGGGTATTTTTAGGGTTCAGGGTCAGTTTTCAGTTTTTGGGTAAAGGGGTATTTTTAGGGTTCAGGGTCAGTTTTCAGTTTTTGGGTAAAGGGGTATTTTTAGGGTTCAGGGTCAGTTTTCAGTTTTTGGGGTAAAGGGGTATTTTTAGGGTTCAGGGTCAGTTTTCAGTTTTTGGGGTAAAGGGGTATTTTTAGGGTTCAGGGTCAGTTTTCAGTTTTTGGGTAAAGGGGTATTTTTAGGGTTCAGGGTCAGTTTTCAGTTTTTGGGTAAAGGGTTATTTTTAGGGTTCAGGGTCAGTTTTCAGTTTTTGGGGTAAAGGGGTATTTTTAGGGTTCAGGGTCAGTTTTCAGTTTTTGAGTAAAGGGGTATTTTTAGGGTTCAGGGTCAGTTTTCAGTTTTTGGGTAAAGGGGTATTTTTAGGGTTCAGGGTCAGTTTTCAGTTTTTGGGGTAAAGGGGTATTTTTAGGGTTCAGGGTCAGTTTTCAGTTTTTGGGTAAAGGGGTATTTTTAGGGTTCAGGGTCAGTTTTCAGTTTTTGGGTAAAGGGGTATTTTTAGGGTTCAGGGTCAGTTTTCAGTTTTTGGGTAAAGGGGTATTTTTAGGGTTCAGGGTCAGTTTTCAGTTTTTGGGTAAAGGGGTATTTTTAGGGTTCAGGGTCAGTTTTGGGTTTTTGGGGTACAGGGGTACTTTGTAAAAATAAAGTAAAATAAAGTAAAATTACATTTAAATTAAATTAATTAAATATAATTAAATACAATTAAAATATATTATAATAATTTTCATTAATTTATATTAAAAAAATTATTATATACTTACCAATACTTACGTTGTAATGGTATGCGTTGTAAAGGTATATGCGTTGTAAAATCTTGCGTTGTAAATGTATGCGTTGTAAAAGTTTTTGCGTTGTAAAAGTTTCGTTGTAATGGTAGGCGTTGTAAAAGTATGCGTTGTAACGTCATACATCCCTGGAGTGGGAATAGTAATTTTAACCCCTACGCTATCCAGCGCTTTCCCTACTGTTGCACCCACTGGAGTTGGAATAGTAATTTTAACCCGTATGCTATCCAGCGCTTTCCCTACTGTTGCACCCACTGGAGTGGGAATAGTAAATTTTACCTCTACGCTATCCAACACTTTTGCTAATGTTGAACTCACTATAGTTGTACCAATAAATTTTAACCATTTTCTATGCTACGCTAAAAATGCTATATATGTTTATTTAATAATATGTTTATATATATATATATATATATATATATATATATGTATTCTTTTTGGTGATATAATTTTTTTAATTATATTAATTATTTATTAATACTACATTTATTTAATAATTATTTCTAAGTTTATATTAAATATATTTATTACTATATTAGTTTTAACTTAATTTTAAAACATTTAAAAAAATCGATATTTTGACTGTCTATATTTTTGTAAGTCGATATTTTGGTACTTACCTGTTTGAAGATAGGGAGTCGATATTTTGTCTCTCGATATTTTTGACTCGATATTTTTGTATCTCGATTTTTGTGAGGTCGATATTATGTCAGTGATCCGGAAGACTACAGTCTGCAGTGTGATTGCTGTGACATTGGTAACCAAACCAAATATGGCAGTCCATATTGAGGTCCAAGGTGAGTGTCGCTCAGTGTATGGGAGGGACAGTGGGAGGTTTTATTCCAGGACATGGTGCAGAGGCAAGAACCAAGCTGAACCCGGCCATATGGCGGAGATGAATGCTACCACTTCATTCTATATGTACAGTGGTTCAAGATATTATGACAATTTCTATTTCACATGCAGAGAATAACAATACTCAAATGTTTAGAAGAAGAAACAACTATACATGCATACGAAAGTGAAAAATGGAGAAACAAGAGAAAAGCCCATATAAGAAATATTTAGAAAAATATACAAAATGTATTCAATATATAGATAAAAGCACGTTTATAACATTGAGCTCAGGAATATATACTGGTACACATAACATTTGTTATAAAATAGAAAACTAGACAGGTGGCTGACAGAAGGGATTACGTACCAAGGGGAGTTTCAGAACAACACTGAAACAACAACAAACACAATGATACGTCCTTTATTAATTACGGCCACGGTTGCGTCGATGGCGTTTCGAACTCAGTATGATTACATGGTCATCATCAGGATATAAATTTAACTGAGCATCCAAGAAAATCTATAAAATACAAAAATTATATACATATGGATATATAATTCAATATTTCTAAAGGGCAGACAAAGTAGAATTTTAGAGAGAGATCTAGAAAGAAGAAATCAGAGATCCAGAAGAGATCTTATTAACCATTGAAAGCAAATACCAACACACCAATTGTGAAGACAAAGAAATTGAACCACAAATGAAGTACCTAGTAGTAAAAGAAAGAAGAGAGTCATCCTATTTCCCAAAGAATTACAATCCAGCATAAGGTTGTGGCATGTATTCCACGTACTTCCAGTTACACGATTAGGTTGTACTTCACCAGTGCCTAGTGGAAACTAAGAAACTGAACAGAGAGTCAAGTAAATAGACTACTCTAATATATAATTTGACAAAAATAACCGAGGTCTGATTATGCCACTTACATCTAAGTGCAATAATGAGAAGTTGCAAATGTATACAACTTATGTAGATACACTCGTTACCCCAGTGGCTGCAAAAAAATTAAAATGGGGGATGGGGCATAGCAAATTACAAAACATTCCAAGTAATACAAAGCTTCAGGACTAGTACAATGAGGTTAACATGCCACACACAGTAAAGTTAACACATCACCTAGCCCATAATAGGTTTAGCTAGCGAAAAAACGGGTCTACAATTTGTAGTGCAGAATATCTGGATTATAGATTTATTAATAAAAGAGTACCTAAAAAGTTGCATCCCATTAGGACCCATTTAGTGCATCAAAAAACAGGGATCTGTGATTTATAGTGGAGCATTTATGGATTATAGATGCATTAATGAAAGAGTACTTCATTCTAGCCACAAAGCTAGATTAATCATCATCTTCGTCCTCTGAAGTGTCAGGTGCCTGACATGCGGGTGGTGGTGTTTTGCCTGCATCACTGTGTGGCAGTGACACATCAGGGGATGAAGGTGGAAAATCTGCCACACTGTGTGGCACTGACACTTCAGGGGGAGGAGATGTGGATGTAGTAGTAGCACCAGCATCCATCTGTGCCAGGCCTTGTGGTGGCAATGCCATGACGAGGATCTACAGGGCATGGAAGATCACAGCTACATCTTGCTGGTTTGCAGCTGTGGCAAACATTCTTTCCACCTGCATCTGCTCCATTTTCTCCATGATCTTCTGCATTGATCCCAACTCCCAGATGACATCGCTAGACTAGACGTTTGTTTTTGGCTCAGAGTCATGACTCCAGCGAAGTCAGCCATGGCTTGTTGTAGAGCAAGGAGCGGACAGTGGGTGTGCGTTAGGGGCTCTGAGTGGTCCCTCATGGGACTTAGACACCCACGTATGGCATCTAGTTTGGCTGCGATGATGCCGCAGCTGGTCAGATATCTCCTGGCACCCTAACACATGGTGTTGGAAGGCCATGTGTTGGTCGTGGGGGTCGTGGGAGACACCTATGGTTGTGGATGCTTCTTGCTGTGTGGTCTGTGCAGGGGGTGGGGTGTCATGGATCCACTAGGCTGCCCTGCTCCTGGAGATGGGGTGCCGGATCTGTCCCAGAGCTGTTGGAGTAGGTGTTGGGGAGGTCCTCTTCATCATCAGTGCTGTGTTGTAGGGTATGCTCTGCAGGAGGTGTTGGTTCTCCCTCTGGAATGTGAAGGGGAAATGCAGATTGACATTGTGTTCACATGTATGTTCACGCATTGTACAAGTTTACTGTCAGACTGCATGGCAGTGTATATTGTGACTGTTTATCAGGAGACGCCTATTTGAAGCGGGGCACTTGGCATTTCTACACCATCAGGGATGTGAGGTTGTACTTGTACATTGTTATCTCACAGTTTCCTGCTATGCCAAATGCGAATGCCCGTTTTCTACACACAAGCGGCAGCAGCTGTGTCCTCAGTTCTGTTGTGAAAGTGTTGCAGTTTGTACCACATTGTTGTCAATGTTGGGGTGCTCTGCATCTTATGTGTGTGTGCTGCATTGTGGGTGAGTCGCCCCTTCGGCTCAGATTTGTTTGGCCCTTGTCCCTTTCAGGTGGTGTGCCTTTCACTTCTTTGTTCATACAGTGTGGAGATATTGCAGACTTGCGTAAATTGGTCTCTTGTTCGGAGTTGTGACTCTTGGGCATGATTTGTCCGCAGACGTGCTATACTTACTTGTGCATGTGTGCGATTGTGCTCATCTCATCTGTCCCCCCAGTCCCTGGCCGTTACTCTCTGTTGCTGTTGGCTCAGTTCCTGTTTTCCGGTCCCCCAACTCGTGCCACCGTCTCCCCAATGATGGTCCCAGGATGGTCCTCCGTGGGGCTTGTGGGGTTCTGGTTGTCCGCTGTACTTGCTCCGGCTACCTCCATGGTGCTTCCCAGATGTTTGGGTCTTATTTGTGTTTTTAGTTGTCGCTTTTATAGTGATTTTGGCCGCTTGACTTGTGGTACTTGCAGGCTGGCGCTGCAGCTTGCTGGATTTTTTATTGCAATTGTATTTGAATTTAAAATTATTTTTAAAGCGCACGTTCGCCAGCGGCTTCATGGCGCTACAACTTACAGAAACAGGGTGGACTGGCCAATGTGAAAGTAGAGCAGTTCAGGCTTAGGGGGAAGCAAATTAATTAATTAAAGGCTTTAGAAAACAAAAGAGTCTTAAGTTGTTTCCTAAATTGGGAGTAATGAGTCATGGTCCTGAGCTCAAGGGGTAGGGAATTCCAGAGGAGTGGAGCAAGGGTCGCGAATTTTGAGCCGCCCCATTTCTTCCTACGAAAGCGCGGGACCGTGAGAAGGGCCTGGGTAGAAGAACGGAGGTCTCTGGCGGGTACATAGGGAGTGATCTTAGAAGAGATGAAGACCGGTGCCGTGCCCAGTCTAGCTTGGAAGGTGATGGAGGCCAGCTTGAACTGGACACGTTCACGAACGGGGAGCCAATGTAAAGATTCAAGGAGGGGAGTGACATGGTGAAATTTTGGTAATTTGAACACCAGGCGGGCCGCCTGGTTCTGGATCTGTTGCAGCCGCCTAAGACTGTATGCAGGTATACTGGCATATAGGGCGTTGCCATAGTCCAGGCGGGAGATGACCATCGCCAAGGTGATCAGTTTAAGGGCGTGAAAAGAAAAGAAGCGGGACACCTTGCGTATAGTACGCAGTGAAAGAAAGGAAGAAGAAACGACAGAGCTAACCTGGGAGTGAAGAGTAAGTTGAGAATTGAGTTTGATACCTAACGTTTTAACAGAGGAAGAGGGGACAGGAGAGGAACCAAGGGAAAGGGGCCAAAACAGAGAAGACCAGGGGCTGGATGAACCACCCGTCAACACCAGCTCGGTCTTATCTGGGTTGAGTTTTAGATGGTTGTGGTTCATCCAGTCACGGATGTGGGTCATAATAGATTGAAAATTAGAAATAGAAGATAGAGAGGAAGACAAATCAAAAATTAGTTGGAGGTCGTCAGCATAGTTATATACTGCGACCTCCATCTGCTGTAAAGAAAAGATAAGTGGAGCAATGTAAAGGTTGAACAGGAGGGGAGAAAGAGAAGAGCCCTGGGGGACCCCGCACTGAACTCTGCGGAAATCCGCAGTAAAGTCACCCAGGCGAACAGCCTGGGTGCGGTCCCTCAGGAAGGAGGATAACCAGACCAGAGCAGTACCTCCGATCCCCGCCGCCCTGACACGGGAGAGTAAGATGGTATGGTCGACCGTGTCAAAGGCGGCTGAGAGATCGAGCAGGACCAAGGCCTGGGTCTTGTTGGTATCCATTCCCTCCCTGAGGTTATCAAGGACCGAAAGTACCACGGACTCCGTAGAGTGTGCGGGGCGGAAACCGGCTTGGCGGGGGGCCAAGGCCCCGTGCATCTCCACAAAAGTGCTCAGGGTACGAGTAACGTGACGCTCAAGCACCTTTGCCAAGAATGGCAAAAGGGAGATGGGACGATAGTTAGCCGGGACCGAGGGGTCCGCACCAGGTTTCTTAAGGATGGGGACAATGATTGCAGTTTTCAGCGGGGTGGGTACCACACCCTGAGAAAGTGAACTGTTAAGGAGGTGAAGAGGGGGGTCAGAACATGAAGAAAAAATGTGACGGAGGATGTGGGAGGGACAAGGATCTAGGGGGGAGCCGGATTTGACCAAGGGAACTATCGAAAACTTGCAATGTGCCCATTGCAAGTTTTTACACATTGGGGTTTAGATTTTTATCGCCGTCCAGGGACTTGACACGTTGTCAGGATACTATCACATGTTACAGCTGTATTGAGAATACGACGTTGACACTGTTATTTTCCCGCAATAGACGGCGATATGAAAGATTGCGTTAACCAATTTTGGCGATGATTATTGCACGTTCTTGAGAATATCCCCCAGAGAATCTTACAGCCAAACATGTGCTAAACATGTGGTGTACATTCATACTTATTTGAGAATTTGGCGCAAGGTTTTAGGTTTTACAAAACAGCAGAATTGGATGCAAGAGGTGAATGTCCTATCTATTTGTTTGCTGAGACTCTGCAGTTGTAAAGATATTACTATTAAAATCCCTTGGTGAATTGCAAACAATTGTAAGATACACAAAATTGTAAATTTACCTATGTGATTCAGGCACCTTGTGTCTTGTCCTATTGCCTGAGGCCAGTGGGGTTGCCACCTTCCTTGAAAATAATACAAGTCATCTGTTTATTTTCTACTGCTCTCTAACAGCCAAGAGCTGTTAGGAGAAACATAATCTGTGTATAGTTGTCTGGGTTCTTTTGCAACATGGCAATTAACCCTTTGTGTGCTATAATAATCATTTGCAAACAGTTTAGACCATTCACAACATTTGTTAAGTGATCTCTGTATGTGTTTGCTGTTTTAAGTTTGTTTTAGAAAAGAAAAAACTGTTTTCACTGCTTGCCCAATATTTGACCGGCCTGGGCATAAACATTCAGTCCAGGCCGGCACACAAACATCCAAGTGGCAACCGTACCTAAGGGACACCCTTCCAGGTGGAAATCCGAACATATCATTCCGATTGATCTCCTTGTTGTTATTATTATTATTATTATTATTATATTTAAGTTTATAAAGCGCGCAGCTACCCGTAGGTTTCCCGACGCTAAAACCAAATGAGAGAGGAAAAACGAAAGAAGGGCAGTTACAGGTTAAATAACCAAGTTTTTACCAATCCGCGAAACTTGAGGTAGCAGTGTTCAGTACGCAACAAAAGGGGAAGGGAATTCCAAAGTGAGGGGGCCAACCATGAGAAGGAGCGGTCAGCCATTCTGGATTTTTTGATTCTAAGAACCAAGAACAGGTGCTGGTTAGATGATCGAAGAGTGCGGGGGGGGCAATAGTGCTGAACTAAAGATTTAAGATAAGGTGGGGCCAGACCAGCTTTTATTCTGTGCATAAAGCAGAGAGCCTTAAATTTTGTACGGCTTTCAATGCGGAGCCAGTGCAGAGTATGTAGGGAATTAGAGGTAGGGGATGTATTGGGGAGTTTACAGAGCAGTCGCACCGCCATGTTCTGGACTGTCTGTAATTTACGAGTCACCTCTTTGCAGGCTCCCAGGAGAAGAATATTCCCGTAGTCCAGTCTAGAGGTGATTAAAGCCTAGACCACGGTTTTTTGAGTATCCTGGGGGAGCATCCAGATGATCTTACGCAACCACTTAATGATGGTAATGGAAGTGGAGGAGGTTTTAACCACGTGGTTCTTCATAGATATCTGGTCGTCAAAAATGACGCCGAGGTTGCGTGCTGTTTTAGATGGAATGGGTAGAGTGCCCATTTGTGAGGGCCAATGTTGGGGTCCCCATAGGGTGGTGTTATGGCCAAACAAAAGAAGCTCTGTTTTCCCCCCGTTCAATTTCAGTTTGTTATCATACCCGTCCTTGTTAATGTTGCAAGGTGAAATTGACTATTTCACCCTTACTCCTGCTGTAAAATGTTTTCTCCTGTTATGCACACTCACTGCTCTAAAGGCGCGCACCCAATCAGAGTCCTCCAGGTGCCGCCACTCGCACAAAATTCAGTCCATGCACACTGGGGACATTCCTTGTTTAAATCTTTTTATTAGGGTTTTGTATTCATAAGACAGGTCACAAGGCAAACCGCATATGTGCTAGCAGTACATAGCAATTACAAACGTGGTTCAATGACAACGGATCAATTCTAGTCCCATGAGCGCGGCGATTGCATATCATGTCCCCTGGGTTTGTTAATGGATGGTCTCGTCGCAGGGTGTCATGACCGAGTGTACCTGATCACTGGGGTGATGAGTTGGTGGGGACAGCTGAAGCTATCCCCCTTCTGTTGGCGTACAACCCCATTTGATGAGTGCAAGCATTAACATGTCTGTGGAGATGTCGGACTTCAACCTACCGACTAAAACTGAACTGGGAATCACAGGAGGAGATACCTCCAGGGGTAAAACGGGAAAAAGTGGGGGGAAGGGGAGGGGGTGAAAGCTGCGAGCGCTGGGGCAAGGGGCGTCAGGGCGCATACAAATGACGCATTAGTTAGACGACAGCCGGCAGGAGCCGGTGTCGCACGTCAATAAGGGGCAAACAGGGCGGATGGGGGGAGCAAGACCGAGAAAGAAGGAAAACAGGGGGGGGGCCGGGGAGGACCATCACGACAAGTGGTGATAAATGCAACGGCGGAGGAGCCTGCGGGCTGGGGCCTCTAAATGGGCTGCGAGGGCTGGGGTTGCGTCGGCCCCGGGACATCCTGTGCTGTTGTTTTGTGTTTAAATTGTATCAGCAGGTGTGCCCATTCCATAGAGATTGGGTGTTTGCGTGTTCCTTTTACCTCCTCGTCTCTCAAGATCTCTTCTTCCGCTGCCCCCCCCCCCTTGTTCACCACCCCTATCCAGGCCGCCTCTGGTGGACCTGCGGGCGCCCTCCAATGCATGGCAATGGAACGTTTGGCCAAAAGGATAGCTAAGGATGCAAACCGCCATTGCAGCTTTTCGGATTACTTCTTCTTATAAACGCCCAGGGCGCACGCCTCCCAGGTGGCAATATGTTGTAATTGTACTAACGCTTGCAGTGTGTGGTGCACCCTACTCCAATATGGTTGCAGGGAATGACAGTCCCAAAACATGTGTTTGAAGTCCAAATTCAATCTGTGGCAACGAGGGCATCTGAATTCTGTATCTGGGTAAAATGTACTCAACTTGTCGGGTGTAAGATAAGCACGATGTAGAATGTTGAACTGTATATTTTTGAAGCTGCCGTTTCGAGAGACTTTCTTGGGATATTCTAGTGCTCGTGCCCACTCCGAGTCATGAAGGACCCGCCCTATGTCATCCTCCCAGGATTGGTGCAAACCGTCCAAGGGAACTTCGATGAGTTCCCGGATGGCCTTGTAATGCCAAGTGACTAGGTGTCTACCCGTCCCTATCCGCAATATCGTGTGCAGCACGGGATGTGTGGGGGGTTCTCCCTCTCGCAGGTCCCAGTAAGCTCGGCTACTGTCTATTATTTGCCTATGTGTTAAAAATTGCCCCTGTGGAAGGTCGTACCACTCGACCATCTGCTCGAATGGCTTCAGTTGTCCCTCGAGGAACAAGGCCTCCACCTCGGACACCCCACTGTCAGCCCACATCCGCAGGTCCCTCTCGGTGTAGTAGCCCTCCTTCTGGGGGAAGCCCACCAAAGGGAGTAGTGGGGAGTATAACGGTCGTCCTTTTGACAGCCTATGGATGCGCAGCATGCATTTGCGGGCTATAGCGACCTGCAACGGGTGTGTACGGACTGGTCTGGAACCCGGCATTAGTAGTCTTTGGATGGCAGGCAGAGGTACCCCTCCGCCATCGGTGATCGTCTCTCCCATATGTCTCTCGGCCGTTCAGTGAGACAGCCACTGGAGTTGCGTGGTCAGGAAATATGATTCGAACGACGGGGCGCTCAGGCCACCACTTACTGTGGGTAACAGCAGGGTGCGTAGAGCGACCCTGTGTTGTCCGTCCCCCCAGATCAGTGTTGTAAGGAGCGTGTCCAGTTCGTGGAAGAAGGACCGAGGCGGAACGACTGGTAGATTTGTGAAATGATACAGGAGTCTGGGTACCATTATCATTTTAGCGACGGCTACTCACCCTATAGGTGCCAGGGGGAGCGTTTTCCAGAAGCCAACCACGGAGCGAAGGCCCGCCAGTACGTTCTGGTGATTCCCCTCATAGAGGTTCTCCGGGGAGTGGTACAATCTTACCCCCAGGTATCTGGGAGCCGCTGTACTCCATCTCAGGGTGTGTGTGCCAACCTGCATATCGTGGGGTGCCAGGTCCGGGCTGAGTGGGTAGATCGTGGACTTGTCCCAATTCACTTGGAGACCTGACATGTCACCGAACTCTCGTAGAGCACGCCAGAGTGAGGTGAGATCACCCATCACATCGCGGACATAAACTAGTAGGTCATCTGCCTATAGGGAGACACAGTGGGTCGTGTCTGCTATTGGGATGCCCCACACCTCCACCTCCCGACGTAGCCGAACCGCCAGCGTGAACAAAAGGGGGGAGAGAGGGCACCCCTGTCTAGTCCCTCTCTCCACCGGAAACGAGGTGGATATCAGTTTTCCGACTTGTATTCTGGAGGCAAGATCCCTGTACAGGAGTTGGGTGTAAGCCAGGAGCGTGGGACCTTTCTGGTTTTCCCGCAGGACTGCGAATAGGTGGGGCCAAGTCAGAGTGTCAAACGCCTTTTCCTGATTGAAGATCAGGCAGGCCGCGCGCGGGAATCGGTCAGTGACTTCGTGTTGTATATCAAACAGTCGGCGTAAGTTATGGGAGGTGTTGCGTCAGGGCACAAAGCCACATTGGTCGGGATGTACCAGGATTTGGCTATAGCGGTCGGCTAGTATTTTCCCCAGGAGCTTACAGTCCACGTTGAGTAATGTGATCGGTCTATATGAGGCTGGAAGTGTGGGATCCCTGTGCGGCTTTGGGAACGTCACAATCAGTGATTCACGGAACAAGGCCGGCAGTACACCCGTGGATAAGGCTTCCTCGTAGGTGGATGCCAGGTGAGGTGTTATTTTGGTCGCAAAGGTTTTGAGGTATTCCAGGGGGAAGCCGTCCATACCGGGCGCCTTTTTCTTCCCTAGCGAATTTATGGCGTGTTTAATGTCGGAGGGTGTGATTTTACCGTCCAAGTCTTTCCTGTCTGCCTGAAATATTACCGGCATGTGTGATGGGCTTAGGAACTGAGGCAAGTCGTGTGGGGACGTCAGTGTCGGGGCACGATATATCATGGCGTAATAGTTGTGGAATATACGCAAAATACCTGGTTGGGAGTGGTGAAGGTGACCGTGTGGGTCCATGAGTTCGGTGATGGGGCGGGCCGTTGTATCCTGTTTAAGCAACCAATCTAAGAGTGCGCCCATTCTGTTACCCTCCCTGTGCGTTCGAGTCGCATAGGCGCGGCAGTTGTATTTGCGTAAGTCCCTCATGGCCTCTGCGTGTGCGAGTTTCCCCGCCAAGAGTTGCGCTAGGGTAGCCCTTCCCTGATCTATGCCCTGGGAGAGATCCGCAAGCTCTTTCTCTGCCTCGTCCAGCGCTCGCTCCAGTGTGCGCCACACCCCCACCACCTTCTGAATGCAATGTCCCCTGGCGTTGACTTTGTATGCATCCCACTCAACGGCCCTGGAAGAGGCCGAGCCGGCATTGTGTAGGAAGTGTTCCCTGATGTATGTGCTGTGGGCATGACGGAAGGCCTGGTCAGTAAGGTACTCTTGGGGTAGTTTCCATGTTGGGTCCGGGGGATGAGGTGGCCCCCAGCACAGGACCGTGGTGTGCGCGTCATGATCTGATAGGATGCGCCCCATATAATCTGCATGTCTTATCTTAGGCATCAGGTCTGCGGTGCATAGGAACCAATCTAGCCTCACTCGCTGGTCATGTGGGACGGAATGGAAGGCACTGGGGACATTCCTTATGTAACTCATGAATATAAGTGATGCCCTTTCCTGTGTTTGGTCACACTAACTGAGGCACACAATGAAGGGCATATGTTAAAATCACACTTAGTTTGCCTCTATCTGTATGCAAGAGTTAACACACAAGATAAGGGGCTTCAGAATCGTCCTACTGAGGTCTCCCTGACTCTTCAGAGAACATCTCTGTCTAAAAGTAAATCTTTCATCTCAAGTGTGTTAATATATTCTGGTTTTCCATTGTTTACAGCCTCAGGTTGCTGTTGTATGTACTTTCATCTCCACACTACTAAACATGAAATTGTCCTCCTTGGTTATGCTGACCTGTATCTAAATGTAAAAAAAAAATGTAAATGTAGTGCTTATATAGCGCACAAATCAACCCCGAAGGGGTCTCAAGGCACTTTAAACATATCGCTGTGGAACCCTTGCTGGCCTTTCCCTGTGAAGTGCCCACTCCTGGGCACCCCCAAGGTGAAGCCAGGCATCCTAGCGCTGTTGGGGCCGTAAATGCATATGAAGAATGCATATAAGGGGAGTGAGACACCCTGGCTACTTTTGAAAATGAAATAAATTGACTGCATTACTCCATTCTTGAACCATTCTTGTATTTTGAGTTCTGGCTAAACCATTACCATCAGGCAAAAAACTCAATTATAATTGCTATCGGTACACAATGCAGCCTTACCATCAATAATGTATTGTGTGAAGAATTAGTGTGCTTTTGAGATGTAAAATAGTCCCTCAAACATTGCAATGAAAGCAGTCAATGGGGGAGGGGAAGTGGGTTGAATGATACACCAACCTGCCATTGAGGAGAGGTGAGAGAGTATTTGTTAGACTGGCATCCTTGGCATGGTTTGTCCTGACTTTTGCCTCTACCACCTGTATTTTTTTACAGTATGCTGGAATTCATATTTTATTGCTGGCCTAGAAGCTTTGCGCACTTTGCCACTGCTGATCAGCGTGTAAGTGCAAGTGCTCCCTGTGTAATTTTTAATTCTAACTGGTTATCCATGACTAGCATATTTGGTTTACTAGTAAGTCCATAGTAAAGGGCACTGGGTGTGCCCAGGGTCTGTAATTCAAATGCTACTAGTGGGCTTACAGTGCTGATTGTGCCTCCCACATGAGTAGCCCAGTAAAAGTACCTCAGACCTGCCACAGCAGTGTCTGCACATGCAGTTTTAAACTGCCATCTCGACCTGGCAGGTGCACCCACTTGCCAGACCCAACCCTTCCCTTTCCTTACATGTAAGGCACCCCTAAAGTAGGCCCACGGTACTCCAATGGTAAGGGTGCAGTGTATGTGAAAGGTAGGACATGTACTGGTGTGTTTTGCATGCCCTGATAGTGAAATGCTGTGTATGTTGTTTTTCACTTTTGAAAGATTGTTTGTCCCATAGGCTAGCATGGACGCTGCACTGTAACATCTTACAAGTGTAACTTTTCATTGGAACAAGATAGAGAAATGGAGTTGAAGCTCCCTGAACTCAGAATTTAATAACGCATCTTTTAGTAAAGATGTTTTTTAGATTGTGTGTTTGAAAATGCCCCTTTTAGAAAGTAGGTATTTTCTTGTTGAACCATTCTATGTGTCTCTGCCTTTTTGTGTATTCACTGCCTGGTTTTGGAGTGACCGGTGCTGGGGATGTGCTTTCACTCTAGACAGTCCCAAAGGAGGTCTGAGGTGTGTCCTGCCTCATCTGGGTGAGTCATAGGTGGGCTGAACAGACGTGGGCTGCATTTAGAGGAGTGGGAGGTATTTCACTAGCACCTGAATAGGCTGTCTCTCATTTGCACAATGCTATCTCCACATCCTGTAGTGAAGCTAGGCCAGGGAGGGCAGAACAGGTTTGGATTGTGCTCAGAGACCCTTTCCACAAAGAGAACAAAGATAACATGGGGTATAAGTATTGGGCTAAAACCCCAGTGAAGTAGATCACTTTTGGACTCAAGAGGAACCTCTGCCAAGGAGAAGAGCTAGAGAGCTGTAAGGATGAGTACTGCCCCTTTGCTGTGTGTGCTTTGCTGAGTTAGCCTGCAGTTGATTCTTCTGCCAAGGGGAGGATAAAGACTGGAACTGTGCTGTGAACCTGCTTGATGAAAAGTCGTCAAGGCTTGTGTGTGCTTGCCTCCTGTTCTGGAATCTCAGGGACACAAAAACTTCACCTGCACCCATTGACCAGCACCTGGACTCCTCTGTGGACTCCTGTGTTCAAAAGAGCACCAATATCAGTGCCTGGGCCCGAGAATTATGTGGTTAGTCCTGCAAAGCAAGAAAAGCACCTTTAACGCTATTAGCGCTGCCGCGAGTGATGACTTAATCTGCACCAATGCCAGACACACCTCTCATGAACTGTACAACGCACCGCCTCGCCTGCACCACATCTACGACGCCCTTCGATGCCTGCTGATGCCAGCGCTTGTACTGATACCATCACCGCCAGCATCACATTATCACGGAGTCATTAACTGACGAGGGTGACTTCACAAGCTATTTGATGTCGCATCGCCTGCCCGGAACCCACACCTCACTGCCGATGCACCTAACTTTTCTGTCCTGGACTTCGCGCCTTGTCTCCGTGGCATAAAGAAGCCAGCTTTGCCCCGGCACCAACGCCTCACCACCACAATGCCGTGCAATGCCTGTTGTCTTGGTATCCAAAGTACTGTAGTTTGGAGGTCCGTGTGACTCTGTGCCCGGCCTGCATGTGGAGCTATTTTGTTTCTACAGTTCTGTGTCAAAGTCAAAAGTCAAAAAAGATTTATTGCATAATTAATTACAATTACTACAATTTACACATAATAAAAATGTTAATTCGAAAATTTAATACATTCTACTAAAAATAGTTTCTCCTCCCCAGTTAGGAAATAATGTAAAATTATGTTAAAAAACTTTCTTCCAGAGATACTCCCCCTATCTAAAGTTCTCAGATTGATTTTACAAGTTCATGCAAGCTTTTACAGTCCCTTGCATTAGGGTGGCCCAGTGTCCCGCATCTTGGGCGACTCCCTGTTCAGCATGAGTCAAACATTTTTTCACCTCTGCCAGAAACTTAGTTCCTCTGCATGCCATGATGATAGAACTCCCTCCCAGCCAACTTGTTACAGCTTGTCTGCAGGAACGGATCTTTAGCTCATTAAAGATGGATTTCAGAAGTCTTTGCCTCTGTACCATAAGTACAGGGCAAACGCACAGAAAATGGGCTAAAGATTCAGATTTGTACCCGCATAGTCGACATTGCTCAGTCTGGTGGACTCCTTTCTGGGGAGGTAGTAAGTCCTTTGAGCTGTGCATACCCATCCTATAGTCCATAAAAGCTCTTTTTAGATGCTTGTTGAAATGGGAAGTTAAATAAGCATGTGGTTTTCCTGCTGTAAAAGAATTTATAATAGACCAGCCGTGTCGCCGTTTTATGAATGTACCTTTCTCTTCTTGAAAAGATTTCTTTTATGCTGCCATGTTTGCCGTTCTACTTAGCGTGGCTCAGGTTAGAGGCGGCAGACCCAGAAGCTAAGATCAGCCGTGGACCAGGGTTCGATTCCCCGCCTCGGCGGGTCTCGGGCTAAAAAATTCCACGGACTCGACAATTCTCGCTCCGGTGCCTACTCGACTCACGGGGTCACACTCTGCGACTCTGGGCAATAGCTTGCTTAATCTCCACTACGGCCCCTCGCGGCGGGATGCCTGGCTTTCACCTTGTGAATACCCTGCCGGGGTATCTCACAGGGGAATACCAGGACGGGTTCCCTAAGCAAGCGCCTTGAGACCCCTGGGTGATTCGTGCGCTATATAAATCGAAATACATTTACATTTACATTTACATTTACTTACTTTGTCCATCCCGCCTTTCCATGCTGCTTCCAACTCCAACTCTTTCACACAGACTTTCAAGTATTTTCCCCAGGTACACGGGGTCCCGGACTCCCCTTGATTTTTTATTTCTTCCCAGCTTAGCCAGTCCATTGAATCTGGATATGCAGATCTGAGTTTGTTGCACAGTTTTACGAAGCCGCTCATGCTCCTGTATTTCTGGTTTTGCAGACCAAATTCGAGCCTAACTTGCGAAGCTGAGGCACATTTTGGGAGATTAAAAACAGCTTTATAGATTTTAGTTTGTAGGTAATTTAGTATGTCGGCTTCCTTGCCACACCAGGTGACCAGACCATAGGACAGGGTGGGCAAAATTTGGGCCGACATGACTTTCAACAGATGCTTATAATTAGGTCAGTACATCTTTGCATTTAGTAAGCGGTAAGCGAAAATCAGGGTTTGGGCTTTTGCACGTATTGCTGTTTTGTGCTCCGTTTGTTTTGCTCCCTGAGATATTGTAATTCCGAGGTACTTGTAAGACCCTTGTTCTTCCACCTTTGCCCCGTTCGCCATCCATATGTACCTAGGTTTTTTGGGGTCCACTAGGCGGACCACTTTTGTTTTTTCTTTGTTTAAGTCCAGACCTTCCTGTTTCAAATAAGCTGCTAATTTATTTAGTGCTCTTTGTAGTCCTATTGGCGTTTTACTCAGCAATACTATGTCGTCTGCCTATTACAGGCAAGGGATTCGATGATTTTGACAGTGATGGCGGGTGAACTTCATCCGAGTCCAACACGGTCGAGAGGTTGGAAAGGAAGAGGTTAAAAAGAGTAGGCGCTAAAACACAGCCTTGTTTTAGGCGTTGGTGCGTTGGTATGCTTCTCGTTGTATAGGCTCCGTTGCCCAGTTTCACTCTTGCCCAGGTATTTTGGTGTAGAGCTTTTATTGCCTTTAAAAGATTGGTCGGCACACCCCATGTCTTTAGTTTTTCCCATAATCGCTCTCTGTTAACCCGGTCGAATGCCGATTTGATGTCGACAAAGCAGGCGTACAACCGCGCTCCCTTCGCTACAGCTCTGTCCATTAATAACGACAGGCAGGTCAGGTTGGTAATTGTTCCCATCTTCCCCCTGAAGCCTGTTTGCATCCAGGGGATTCTGTTTGTTTCTTCAATCCAATCTTGCAGGTGTAAAAGGATGCAAGAAGCGTAGAGCTTTGCCTCCACATCTATTAAAGATATAAGCCTGTAGTTTGTTGGTTTGCGGTGGTCACCATGTTTAAAAATTGGGTGAATAACACTGCCCTTCAAGGATGACGGGACCTGGTCTTCTTTATAAATATGATTGAAAAGTGGCGTTAGAGTTTCTGCCCAGAAGGCCGGTCATGTTTGAAGATGGCGTTTGGCAGCCCGTTCGGGCCAGCTGCACCTTCTGCCTTTAGTCTTGATATTATTTTACACAGTTCCCCTCTGTTGGTTAATTCCGGGATTTTGAACGCCTCTTTTAAAACCTCCTCTGTCTCTATGCCTTTGGTATCTATGTTATTCTCTCCGATTGATTCTTCCTCATTTGTATTTGTTGCCCTAGAATCATTTGTTATGCCTGCGGCTGATGTGCCATATAGGGATTGTACGTGCAGGGTCCAAGAATCAGCTCCCACTCCTGCTTCTTGATGGAGTTTTGATCCTTTATTTAGATCATTTATTATGCCCCAAAAGTCCCGACTGTTAGGTTGTTTTCCTGCACTTAAGAGTTTATACCACAAAGTTTCCTTGTGGGATGACTTTGCTGCACTCAGTGACGTTCTGTAAGAGCTTCTGGCTTCAATCAGGTTTCCCTTGTTTGTTTGTAACCCCAGTTTTTTTTGACGGGCTAGTGCTCGGACCTCTTTGGCTACCCTTCTTTTCTTTGTTCTTAATTCCTTGTTAAACAAAGGCTCCTTCTTGAAAATAAACTTACTCTGTTTCCCTGAAGTTGCTGGAAACTTGTGAAGCAAGTCCGGAATCAGTTGCTCCCAATTTCTTACAAGGTCTTCATCTTTTTTGAACCCCAAGTTAAGTATTTGAGTTTTTGCGACGGTCTGAATTTTTTCCAACCCTTCTCCTCGCCATTTTAATTTCTTTAGGTTGAATTTTGAAGCATGGAGTAATAGGCTGGGCATAGTCGGTGCCAGGGTGGGCGCGGTGTTCAAACTAATTATTTGGGGGAAATGATCACTTTCCGGCTGTTGAGCGATTTGAAATATCTCAATGTGTGAGATTAGCTCTTCACTTACTATGGTGTAATCAATTGTGGAGGTGACTCTTCCACTCAGGTATGTAATACCCGCCGGCCTGTCTCCCCTTGTGTTTCCGTTCAAAATCATCAGACCTAGTTCTTTGAGGTCGGTTGCTAGCCTTGGACCGCCACTGGACAATGGTGCATTTCCTTTTGTCCCCTTTTTGCCAATTAGGTCGCAGTCGAAATCCCCAGAGATGAACAGTGGACATCCTGAGTATGTTCTTTGCATCAGTTTTATCAGTGAAGTTAAGCTTGCATGTTTTTTTTGATGTAGCTTCCTATCTGGGTGGATATAAACGTTGATAATTAAAATTTGCCACTGTTCGGGCCCGACTGTCAGAGTTTCAGAGATTTTAATCACTTGTACCCAATTAAATCTAACGCCCAGTACTTCCGCTTCCCAGTTGTATTTTCGGGCTATGTAGGTTGATAAACCCCCCCGAGTGTGCCCAAAGTTTGAGAGTCTTTCTTCCAGGATATGGTGGTCCTTAAATCCTGATATTACTGTGGGTGATAGTTTCCATGACTCTTGAATCAAGATTACGTCTTGTTGATGGAAAAAGACTTGTGTGTCATGGTCCAGCTCCATCTCTTATAAGCCATGTACGTTCCAAGAACAAAGTGAGAGACTTGTTAGTTTTTTTCCACACTGCGTGTCCTTTCTCGTGCAGGATGACGTGGAAAATATTTGGTCCGGGTTAGGTGTCCTTATTGCCCAGGACCATGGGAACCCAAGACCAGTCCATTCTTTCCCGGTCACGCTGACTAATTGTTTGCTCTTTTTCTTTTGGGAGTGCCCCCTCCCTTTTACTTGATGCAACTGGTGAGCTGGTACGTGTGCCTAATAGACAGGAAAAGGGAGTTCCTCTTTTCCCATTCCTCTTTGTTTCGTTGCGAGAGCTGTTTTGTAAAGGATAGGGGTATATTGGACGTATTTGCCACATGTTCGATATACCCCATGCTTCAAAATGTTTTTTTTTGGAGAATATCTTATTTGCAATGGCCTTTGATGCCCATGTTGTGACGGTGTCTTCGGTGTCTGCCATATGACAATTTTTTTGAAATTCAACATCCAGAAGGTCCTGTGTTGTTATCTCGCTTAGTGCTGGTGTTGCATGAAATAATTTTAACAGGTTGCCTCGATTGTGGATATCCTGTGGCCCCTTTGTTGGGTATTCTGGGGTAAATATTAGTTTGTGATGTGGTAATTCAGGGTGGTGAGAGGGTTCTTTAGACGGTTGTGAAGAGCCTGCTATAATCGATGGAGGCTTAATGGGTTCATTCAAATTGGTTCTTTTGGAGGAGGCTTCCTGTTCCTGGTCCATTTTCACCAACTTCGTTGAGTTTATAGTACTTTGATTTTGCTCTGATCTATACTGCTCGTTTAGAACTGGTATAGGTTCCCTTTGAAATAGGGCGCACCTACGCTCATTTTCCAAAACTGTAACGCATATTCGGGATTGTACTATGTTCAACTTTGGTTCTAATAATTCTCCTTGTTTTCCATTTATGGTTGTTCCCAATTTTGCAGATGTATTATGCATGCTGGCGATTATTGGGTCATGGTTGATGTCCGTTTTGGGCAAACTTTGTGTACCGGAGTTTTCTCCCAAAGCTCGTTTTGCCTTTGTTTGTTCGGGCCTCCGTTATCAGTAATATTCATAGGGGCAGTAGTTTCTTGCCGCGATTTATGGTCTTTCGTTAAGGCTGATCTTGTTTCTCTTTGATGACTATGAGCTATAGTCGGTGAGAGACTTGTTGTACGGGGTTGTTTTGATGGTATTGTTATGGCTTCCCGACTTAATTCTCCCTCCCTCGAAGGGATTTTAGTACCCAGCTTGTCTGGCGAGTGAATTAGACCCTCCTTTCCACCTTGCGGCGTGGTCAGCACTGACGCATTGGTTTCCTGCGGGGTGTTTGTTTTAAAAATCGGGAATAAGTTGCCTAGATCTGTATTTCGTTGCTGTTTATACTTTAATCTGGCTTTCCTGGCCTTTTTATCGACCTTTCTATCCCCGCTTCCGTTAAGTTGTGTTCTGTGTCCAGTTGCGGGTTACTGTTTATGAGCTCAATTCTGCTAGTCGTGTTGTCTGAGGGTGACTTTTCCAAATTTGGATCAATGTCTTTTCCCCTCGGGTGGCGGGAAAGTTTTACCTCCCCTAGGATGTCCGTCAGAATAGTCGGCAAACTTGATAACTTTTCAATTATAATTCCACATCCACAGTTACATTGCTGTTTGTTGAGGCAGGTATAGCCATCTAATTTCCCCTGATTTGTTACGAGTGACGAAATTGAGTCCAATTTTGTATTTATGCCCGCTATGTGGCCCGCCACTAATGTAATAAGGTCTATCTGCACCTCCATTTTATTCGATTGGTAGTTCAGGACCTTTATGGCTTGATCTAGAGAGCTTAATAGGGTCCTAGTCCATGATGTTGATGGTTGATCTCCTTCAGTCCTGCTTAAGTCTTTGAGATCTGAGCCCATCGTGCTTCCTGTTGAAATAGTTATAGGAGCATTTTGATTTAGATGGCTGTAGTTTATTGGCATAATGTTGCTGTCATTTATTGTAAAATTTTGTTGGTCTCTTTTGTCCACTAGGCAGCGTGGGGTTGACATGGCCAAGCCCGGGCTTTGGTGTTGGTATTTGGGACTAGGTTCGGTTCGTAGGGCTCTGCCTTGAGTATCTAAATACATAGAAATTCTCTCCGTTAGTTCCTCCAATTCGGAGTCATTTGATAAAAACTGCGGTTTTAGCCATGGGTCCCCATCGCAAAGGGATGTGGAGGATGAGTTGCTGTGACTTGCTGGTCCCTCCTTGGGACTTATTGGGCCTTTAAGAGCCATTACTTCTACCAGTTTGATGGGTGTTACGCTGTTGTTCGCATTGCGGCAGGTTTCTTTTACAAGGGGACCATCCGCGATATCCTTTGGGATTTCGATGTAAACATTTGCCCCTGTTTGGGGGTTTGGGTGATGCACTTGGGCGGTGACGACCGCTGATTTTCCCTTGTTTCTACAGTTCTATGATTGAAGTAACCATTTTCACAGTGATAACTTGATACATGTTTGTTGGATTTTCTACACTGGTTTGGTGTCCATTTGTGGTGTTTTCACTGAGTGACGCTGTGTTTGGGTACAAAAACGTCACACATTGCCTTTGGGATAAGCCTGTCTGCTTGTGCCAAGCTACCAAGGGGGTGAGCAGGGGTTAGTGCAACAGTTTGATCCCCCTGGTTATAGCCAAAGCCAACTCTATGAATGTTTTATAGAATGTGTAACAAAAGAGAGCTGCAATGTCATCGCAGAACTATCAAAGGTATCGATCTGCAAAGCTGCATAAAGAAATAGTAGGCGATGAAATGGATTTTGTGCTGGTGGAGTCTCAAAACACTACTCAGACTATCCATATCTACCACCCTGGTAACAATGTGATATCATGTGATCCTAGATAAGATATCCCTAAATACATAGAGACAACATTCTGGGGCCACATGTCCTGTTAAAATGTGAATTGATGAAAGAAGCCGAACAAAAGGTTCAGCTTTTTGGAAGTGCAGTGCAAAACGAAGGCCCACCCCCTTCAAATTTAATGAGCAAAATGTGAGTGCATGAGCACAATATTCAACTTTTGCTAACATATTTTTGAATAAGAACACGTTGAGATTTTACCGAATGTCTCTTTATGACAGGAACGATTCAGTGCTGGGTAAGTGGTAGGTTCAGTAAGCGCACGTTGCCACATTATAGCCACAAATGGCAGGGAACAGTTAGCTAGAAGTTGTACTTAATAGACTGCCAATCCATATTCATAGGATATTATGATCCAGTTATTGATGCGTGACAAAGAACAGAATATAATATAATCAGGCAATGCTCTTACTGAAAAAAAAATGTGTGACGTGCTTTAGATGTCGTTGAAATAAAGTAATATGTGAAAGTAGTGGTGTCTCAGATTGAGCTCTTTAACACTGGCTTCCTATGACTCGATAAAGCTCCGTGATCATGCTGGGTAACGCGAGCCTGCTATCCTAAATTAAAGATTGCAGCAGGTTTATTAATACGGCACGTGCATCTTAGTTAGGTTACACTTAATTGGGACACAGTATTAATGGGGATGTTTCAAAGCGCACACACTGCTTACCAAGCCTTGCAATGGGATTTCCAGCTGTTTAACTGGGGCACTAATTACTTATCCTCCGTTTACAGGGGGAAAATGGCCCCTAGGGGGGCGCATAATAGTTGGGAAAACTCGAGCGCACTTTGCTCCTCCTGTTCAATCTTAGCAGACCGCGGGCCTGACTCGGAAAGCTCTCGGTTGTGATCCCAGAGGTAATTAGGAGGAAAAATCCTCAACTATTGTGTTCTGACACTTTGGAAGCATGAGTCTGGGCGCACTTTAAAAAATAGTCACACATACCACGAGGAGTTGAGTTATGTTAAGTCTTTATTCAGCCTGCTTAAAACTGCTGATTTCTTGGAGCGCAAATCAGAGTTATAGAACTTTACCAATATTAGGTGGGAGAGCCTTAGATTCTCTAAGCGGAACATTTGAAAATAAGGGCCACCCTCCAGGTAGTTATATACCTTACCTTGAATCTTAGTGAAGATATATATCGACAGGCAGCCTTTGGCCCTTCCTGAATTAGAGCGTACTGCAGGCATATGGAATGTCAAGTAGCCATTTATATGATGGATTCAACAGCCGATATCTCCTGTAAGCAGGTATTTTATATTCTGCATTATTAGGTTTATTTTTCAATCCTGACACATTCCCATAACGAATGTGCACGGCGGTCTGCAGGATGTCAATAAGAACCCCTGGATCTAACCCCCTGGGCAGCATCTGCCCATCGGCAATATATTGGCATCCCTTGGGGCTACTATGCCCTCCTCTGGTGTAATAACTAGTGGGGTTACAGTATCTTGTGCTATATCTGCATCCCAGTGAGTCATTCTGGGTGACACAATCCACTCAGGTAGGCAAAGCCGTTTGGTATGGAACAATTGGACAGTGAAATGGGTAGAGGTTTGGTATTTTAGGTATGCTGAGCATTATCACAAAAACATGAGGTATACAACTCATTGTAAAGAAGCCCAAGGGGGCAGCTGTGATCTGTGAGGATGTGTACACCTTGTCATAAATGTAGGTTTTGCCCAGCCTTTTTAATATGTAATCAAGAAAGTTGGGTTTACCAAAGTGATGACAACACAATCCCCCTCATTTTATTTGCTTGCCCTCCCAACCCACGTGGCCTTCTTAACCAGTAACGTTTTATTAATCAAATGAAGGTTATTGCCAACACTTTGTGATATCCAATGAAAAACTTTGGGCCACATTTATCAAGGTTTTTTTAACTATTAACAAAATACTTAACTGTATTCAACATTTGATTACAATAAAAATAAAAAAATAAATAAAAATGCGAGCATTTAGAAGATAATATAGTTTCAGTGATTAAAACTTCCTATAAGAGGACATACACATTTCATAATACCGTATTTACATGTATACAGATATATATATTATAAAAAAAAGGTCTAAACAATTTAATGCTTTAGAGGCATGCTCTAAGAACAGTAGCGTCCTTATAATTGCATTGTCCTCTTTGAACTTGAAACAGTATAGTACGGCCTCTGCAGTTGTACTTATTTTAGCATTATTAAACAAGGGGCGTAAATGTCCTCCGTATGGGCAGCAGCTTCGTGCAGATGCATATCAAATGTCCAAAAGTTTCCATACCAGTTCCACAAAGCTGACATGCTTGTATACCTTTAAGTGCCTGGCTCCAAGTCCCTTCAAACTCCACAATCGGTATGTAAAATTGTCTAACCCTTAAGTATTTCCGTTTTATGTAACTGGGTAGATTACATCCTAAGTATTCTTGAGCCTGTATGGTATATGTAACGAACACTAGGTCCATATGTTTATGTTTCCCAGCTTGTAGAAGATCTGAATTCCACTGCTTTGTATTTAGCGTATTAAGTATTAGATTTTTCCGCACATCTCTGGTCCTTCGCCCCATCTTCAGTATATCAGGCAGATCATAAGATCCTATTTCCATCATTATACTATATAGGTGTAAATCTAAGACTTTTTTGCTCCGGAGTTCTTCATATATTAGATGTTTCAATGAGCATGGATCAGCCTTGGCACAATCAATAATGTAGTTCACACAACTTCTCTTATATGCAACAGTTCCAAAGATGTTAGACCGAATTCCAATCTTATGGTACAATGTGGAGTTGCCAGACGTAGATGAAGTATGGTGCTTACACATTTCATAAAGCATTTCTCAAATTCAAGAATGACTTTCTCATTCATTACTGGAGATGCATATAATAAGACGGAATCATTTTACTTTGTAATGCTTTAAGTGATGGATGAATAGCATTTCCTCCAAATATTTTCATGAATCTCGAAATTGATTTAGTAATAGCAGTTGATTTTGCATTTTTACTGACCTTATGGCTTGCCCATGATAACTTATTGTCAAAGATTACTCTAAAATAGTTGTATTGTTCCACTACCTCAATTAAATCTTCTCCTATTGTCCACTTTTCAGGTTTTATAGGTTTTATAACTGTCTAAACGTCACTATTTTTGTTTTTGACAAATTGGCTACCAACCGTTCACTGTATTATAGGCATGTAGTTGATTCAATTGGTACTGGAGACCTTTTTGAGTTAGGGACAAGATTACTATGTCATCTGCATATGCTAGGTATGGTATCTTTTTGCCTCCTAGTTTAGGTGCCACACCCATATCGGAACTTAGTGCCAAATCTATGTCTGCAATATAGAGAGAAAATAACAGCGGTGCAAGGACACAAACTTGCTTAAGACCATATGTGGTATCCATTTTTGGCGATAGTGTATTGTCATGAGGCAATTTCACCTGAATCCTTGTTTCCAAATGCAGGCCGATAATAAAATTGAAAGTATTCGGATCAATTTCCCATGCTGTTAATTTACCCCACAGCCTTTGTCAGTTAAACTTATCAAAAGCTGTGTAATAGTCCACAAAAACAGGCGTAGAGCGTTATTTTCTGTATGCCTGCTTTTTTTCCTAACAGGGCCAATGAAGTGATATTATCGAGTTTCGAACACCCTGAGCAAAATCCGGTTTAAGTTATTGGTATTAAAGACTTTTCCGCTGCCCATGACAATAATTCATTTTGAAGGTGTTTTGCAAACAATTTCCCTTCAAAGTCCAACAATGCTACTAATCTGTAGCTGGATGGATCATCTTTTGGGCCTCGTTTATGAATTGAATGGACAATCGCTCCTTTCCAGGAAGATGGTATCCTTCCATATTTGATTACCTGCGAAAACAGCTGTTTTAGCATTGCACTCCAAAAGGTTATATTTAACTTTATCAAGTCTATAGGGATACCATTTGGTCCTGCTGCCTTGGATGAGCGTGCACTCATTATTAGTTCAACTATTTCTTCTTCTGTTATATCTGCAAATGTTCCATCAACTTTTGATAACGTATAATTACAGGTTACAATTGATTTATATAGAACTTTGATGTAGTTTTCCCACTTGTTGTTTGGGATAAATAGGTCGTCTGGCTGTTTATATGAATCTGTGCCATGTCCCACCAGGGACCAGTATGCTCATTCATTCCTAGATGATATAGCATGATATAATGTTGCATAGGCATTAATCACGCTATCCCGCTTTATCTATAAATTCCTGTTCTTTAATTCTTTCTTTATGTCTTGTATTCTCAAGTTACGCTCATTAGCTATCGGGTGTTTTAAGATATTTTGCATCTTCTTGCGGTAAATTCTCTTGGATTCAAATAATTCTGGAGTCCTTGGTGCCTTAATGTTTGGTCGCGACTCCTGTATACTTGCCACAAGACTAGATAATATATTTTTTATTATAGATTGCCAGGCATCTAACCAACCATCCCCAGTCTTCAGTAGTACAATATATTTTTGGGTACTAGATGTCATGATTTCTTCAAGATTCGATGCCTTCACTTTCAGCATATTGTTCCAAATAAGTCTTTTCCCATTCACAGCGGTCAATCTGCCACTATTGGCCGTTGCATGGGTTTCCCAATGATCGGGCTTAAAGTTGATGACTAGCCTTTGAGGATTGTGATCACTCTCGGATCTTGGTATAATAGCATACTTTTTACACAGATAAAAATAAGCGTAATGCACAAATGTAAAATCTATGATGGAATACCTTGTCTGCCTGCAAAAGTTTAAAGAGGCTGGTTAATCTTCTACTAGTCTTCCATTAAGAATTCTGTATCCTGAATCAGTCAATAAATCATATGTGCACTTAATTGATGTACTGATCTTTTTAGGCTTATTCTGTGAAGGAAATATAACTTGTGGGATATTATAACCTATGTCTGGTTCATCACTACTTGAAGGGTTAGATGCCAAAGGCAGTAAAGTTTGATTAAAATCCCCTGTTAATTATTTGCTCCAATTCGTCTAATGTTGTCCGATATCTGCACTTATTGTTCACCACATGAGGAGGGAAGTGTATGTTGATAATCAAAAACTTTGTAGATTTTTAAAGTATTAAAAGAACTGGCAAAATATATATCGATTATGTTTTTATGTTTTTGCTTGTCATGAATCATTTAGTACTTATTAATGCTGTCAATCCTCCAATTGGTCTTCCGAAGGCATTCTTTTTGCTTTAATTTCATGTGTTGTATAGTTGTGAATATTTAGATTAACTGATTGCCAGGCTTCCTGTAAACATATTACACACTGACCTTGTAGAAAGGTCATCATTTTTTCCTCGCCCTTCTTTAGTTGTTACACAAACTCTGATATATTCCAGGATAGAATGGAGAACTCACTATGTAGGGCTTTCATTACATCAATTCTATTAGGAATACTTCTTTGCCACATGTGGGTACTGCATCACTCTGGAATACGGAGCATCTGCCACTGGCTGACCATTAACATGTATTTTCCTTGCAGTGATTAGAAAGTTTCCAAATCTAATGTTATCTTCAGCACCTTTATACGATGGTTTAGTACTTAGTGGCAATTTTTCATATCCTGCACGTCTATTAGCTGTTCTCAGAGTATGTGGGTATTTACATTTCTCCGGCTGTCTGATAATTCCCCAATCGGTAAAAAATAATTTTATATCCTGAATCCTTGAAGCCACATTCTGGGAAGCCCATGTTGTTCTAGTGATTTTGTAGCCAGAATTAACTATATTATCCAAGATAAAATGGACAGCAACAAGTGATTTTGAGTTAAGTTCTTTCAGACTTTCGAAGCAGTTTAATAAATTTAGTATATTTTACTGATTTAGTATGTCATGGAGATCTTAGGGTTTATATATAGGTATAAAGTCAATTATACAATTTTCTTCACTAAATGAGCATTCTTTATTTAATGGCTTGTTCTCTCGAGTTAACTTCCTTTTATTCGCTCTTTGGGTTGTCTCCCTATTTGTCTGTTGAATACCCACAGGACCGTCATTTTGTACATTTTCCGACTCTGAGCAATTTGTCACTTCCTCAGTTTTCCCTGGATTTATTGTATTTGCTGGACGTCTTAAATCCCTGTCTTCTAACTTTTCAGTTATCCCTAATATGCCAACTATAATCTGTTTTAATAGAACTTCTTTGTTACTTGGGCAAGGTGCAATTCTATCCTTATTTTGAATATTTGCGTTGACCATAAATGTGCTAGTATTTTGTGTTCCATGCTGTGCTACTTCACTATACCTTAGATGTGGTGCTGTTGTTACAAGGCGAGTATTTGTTGGTGTCTTCATTTTAGGTGAATTAAGTGGCATTGATACAGCCCTATTTACCACTCTTAGTGCGTTTGTCTGCTCTGATGTTTTGTCTTCTGATATTGTAACTTTATCTTCATTTACTAAAAGACATGATTCTTCAGGACTTGGCCTATTTACGTCAGACTTGTAAACCCCATCAATATTATTATCGCTATATTCTTTTGCCTTTTTTGTTGACTTACTGAATATTGGGAAGTACTTTCCTTTGGCACTAGAGCATCAGGCAGTGTTTGTTTGATTCACCCTTGTGCTACACAAGGGGCACAAGGGTGACGCAAATCGTATGCAAGATTTTTCGCCCTTCATGGCTTGATAAATCATGAGTAATGCAAAGCAGCGCAAATTTCTGTCTTGCATTCCTCTGCCCCAGGTAGGCGTTCCCTGGGTGGAATATGGTTGTTCCCACGCATCCAACCATGGTTTTTGGTGCATTCCCAGATTTCCCATTAATGGTAGACCTGGGAATGTGTCAAAATGCTTCACGTCCCCAGGTGAGGCGTAGCGTGGAGAAATATCTTTCATTATTCATGTTTGTTCCTCTTTCTAAGTGCACTGCAATCTGCAGCACACATAGAGGAATATCCCTCTGAGGATTGTTATTGTTAAGAAAGGTTCCCCTTTTGCACAAACACTATCCTGCCTACAGTGCAGGCAAAATAACACAAGGGTGCCTGCCTTGGTGCTAGGCATCCAAAAGTACACCAGTGCTAGGAAAGGGAAGTAATGTGCCTTATAGTGTAAAATACAATGCATTCCTGCACAATTCCCTTTCACCAGCGCAGCTCAGCAAGGTAGGTTGCTTTGCTGTATGGAAAAATGATAAATATGGGCCTGTGTTTTTCAACTCCACCCAGTTCTCTGAGAGATTAGCATGTAGGGGGATAATGTCCTTCAGAATAATTACATAACGAGTGGCTTCAAGTGCTAAATGTAGAGATTCCCTTGGAGCCCGAACCATAAAAAAAATCTGAATGGGACCGCATGTTGTAAAAACCCTCCCTTCGACCGGTCCATTAAAGAAGATTGTGTTACCACCACATTATCCACACTCCCTCGCTGGGTTTCATTGGAAGGTTCACTACCTTGGGAAACATTTGAAGGCCTACTCCTACAAACTAAAACCTCCCTGTTTTCTCTTAGAGCAGGAGGCTCTGCCAGATATGTTATGTTTGATTGTCCAGCATTGTCTATTCTGTGGCATATTTCTGTTAAAGATGGGGGGTAATTTTTAGTGGCTCCATTATATTCGCCATCTTGGACTGGAATGATTTTTGCATAGTCTATGGAGACATAACAAAAGACTCTAAGCACTCCAATTTACTGTTCAAGACTTTTAAAAGTGAAATAGATTCTTCATTATGTCATTATGTTTCTTCGAAGTCAGTCAGTCAGTCAGAATAACTTTATTTCGCCAACACAATGTGGGCACAAAAAGTATACTACAGTAAAAAGAAACATTTGCAGTGTTTCACAACATTACAGTATGGTTATAATATATAAATATGGTAATATAAAAATACAAATTCATAATTATTTACACAGTTCAATAAAATCAATTGCTCGGTATATAATTTCAGCAAATTGTACGTCTCTTTTTTAATGCAGATAGCAAACAGGACGCCAGAGAACAACAAACAAAATGGTCAGGTAATGATTGGAGGTAATAGAGGGCTTCACGACACTGTCTGAACTTCATTATACGCATAATGGGGATAATAAATCGCTTCCTTTCATCACAATAAACCTTACAGAAAAACAAAAAGTGTATGTCATACTGAGTAGATTGCTGATCACATGGACAAAATGGGAGGTCAGAAGCAACATAATCATTACGGGGAAAGACCAGCATTAAAGGTATATAATTCACACGAAATCTCACCACAATGTACCTATGCTGTAGATTAGTGACAAAGGTTAAATATATGGTATTTGTATCCTTTTGCATTATGCTAGGAGAAGTCAGGTATGTCTTTACTGTCGGCAGATTCATATTTTTAGCCTCCCTTTTTATTTTCCGATTAGAAAGCAATTGCATTTTTAGGTCATTATTGAGATTGAACAACAAGTAGTAGGGTCCAAATAAAGGCGATGTAGCCCAACCACTTTCAATGTGGATTCAACATAGGTTAACCAAGTGATGCCACCCACCCCATCTAATTTCAGAACATCCTTTATGATATCTCTTGTTAAGGCAAGGGTCTCTTAACGCCAAACTGAATGCCACATAAGAATCGGCGCCATTGCAATGGTGTCAGTAATGTAAGGTGCTCTTAGTTCCATGTGGCACTTATAGTTGGCACATGAGTTTGGTAAAGATAAAACCCTTTTTAAGAAATTATTTTCAATTATCTGCAGTTTTGCACAATCCCTTGTTCCCCAAAGAGCTGCCCCATAGGTGGCAGCAGACACAGTATTTGCTTGATACACTGTTTTTATCAGATCTATAGGCTTTAGGCCATTTTTTTTAATGAATTTTGTTAGTGCCCCAATGTTCTTCCCCATCTCGGACCCTCTGTTAGCAATCATCTTCTGACAATTAGTTTGGGTATCAAACGTAATCCCTAAATAATTAAAAGTGTCAAGAGCTCCCAGTTTGCCCCCTTCAGTAATGATTTGTGAATAACTACGCTGTTTAGTACCTTCCACTAAAATAAAAGATTTAGAATAATTAACCTTCATATCTAGGTTATTCATGAATTGGGTATACTCCAGAACTAGGCGGCACAGTGCGTTGCCCGTACGAGCTAAAAGAACTGCGTCGTCCGCATACAATAAAATTGCCACCTGTGCTGAGTTTATATAAGGGACATCCGGGGTGGAACTTGTCAGAGCAGATTGTACGCCATTGGTATACAGAGCAAATAAGAAGGGGGCAAGGACGCACCCCTGCCTTACTCCTCTTGCAATTTTGAAGGATCTAGAACACTCGCTGTCCCGTCCATAGCGAACATAAGCTGTGGCACCTGAATACAGGTCACGAATAATATTAATGATATTCAGGTCAATTTCCAAGGCCTCCATGATCTGCCACAGCCTAGGCTGTGCCACACAGTCAAAGACTTCAACTAGCAGGAGTCTCATTACTTTCTATAGATTGGGGATCAGATTGTAGAGTTGGCATATCACCCGCTCCGAAAAGCCCTTCAAAGTGGGTCACCCATTCTTCCTGGTCTACGTTGGTATCTGTGGTCATAGCCTGTTCATCTTTTGAGAACGGAGCATTGATCAAAGACAAAAATGCTTGCGAGCTTTTTAGTTTTGCTGCCTTCTGCAGGTTTTCCCACCATTCTTCTTTTAAGGTTTTAAGCCTGGTAATTCTTGCTTTTTTATAGGCTGTACGTAGACGTTTAACTAATAGTGTGTCCCGGGGTTTGGACTTCAAAGCTACATGTAAACTTTTCAGAGTTTTATCACAATCGTCATCAAACCAGCTATATTTTTTATGTTGGCCATTACGAATAACGCGAGTTAAACTATTTTTAACATCAGATAGAATTAGCTTAAAATCCAAAATAATTATCTCGTATAAAACTGAATCCAAGCAAAGCATTATCTCTGGAAGGCGTTTGGACACTAGGTTGGTCAAAAAACTCACAGTGTCTATTTTTTCCCATTTTTTTTTTCACAACAAATTTTATTGATTGAGTTAGGCAGAGCAATCAATGTGGCACCCCACAGTCAGGAGAGACCACTAGGCATCTTGATACAGTCACATCACAGGACCTAAGTCCAATCAAGAATTATAGTAAAACATGAACATTAGAACTTTTCCCCCCCCCACCCCTACCCCCGGCAACTCCCACCACCCATTTCCCCGTCCCTCCCGGTTATCCCTCCCTAACCCTTGCACGTGTGTAGAAGGAGCAGCAGTGTTTGATCTTGGTGTGGTAGATATGACGCATTTCACAGGCCCACTTGAAGGTGTGTGTCTAGGGATCCTCTTCAGGCTCCACCGGGGGATCAAGCGTCAACTCCCTGTAGTCAGCCCACCTCTTCCATATTTTGAAGTGCTTGCAGGGGCACCCTCGTGCCTCAAATATTGGTCGTTCCAGACCCATACAAAAGTCCAATCCAGCTCTCCATGCACACAGGGGAGGGGCCCTCTCATCCTTCCAAGCACGCGCCAGATCTCTCTTGGCCAGCACGAGTCCCAGAAGCAATAAGTGGCGTTTATATACATTCCCCCCAACCCCTTCAAGGATGTGAAGTAGCCCCAGACGATGAGTGCGCGGAAGTTCCCAATCCAGTACTTCAGACAGGCAGCTCCACACACCTCTCCAGAAACCAGCTTTTCTTGGGCACGACCATACAGTGTGGAGCAGTGAACCCACTTCCGCCCCACAGCGCAAACATTTCGGCGACTCAATCAGCCCTGCTCTCCACAACCGTTCACGGGTATAATACGCCCTGTGAAGGATTTTGAATTGGATTAATCTGAGCCGCATTGCTATGGCAGTTCCTCGCGGGGACTCCAGGGCCTCCTGCCAGTCATCGTCATCCATAGGGCCAAGGTCAGTCTCCCAGGCCGTCCGTAGGGGAAGGAGGGTAGAGGAGCAGTGGGTGACCATCGTCTGGTAGATGCGGGACACCTTTTTGTCACCGAGATCGCCCATGAACACTTTCGCCTCAATCGGGCTAAATTCGGGAAGTGAGTCTAGATTGGCAATGCTGGGCGCCAGGGCATGTCTAAGCTGCAGATATCGAAAGAACTGGGTCTGAGGCATGAGGAAATCTGCACTAAGTTCCTGGAAGGATTTGAGCGTGACCCCAGACATCACATGTCCCAGCAGCGAGATCCCAATCATGTCCCAGCCGTCGAATCCTGACAGTGATGCTAGTTCTGGGAGCTGTCCATTATGCCACAGCGGTGTTTCCGCAGTTAGTCTACCCCACCAACCCATGCGGCGTAATGCTTGTCGCCACACTATGAAGACAGTGTTCGTAACTCTAGGCAATGACCGCCGCAGGCGGACTGAGTAGAGGAGCGTGTGGAGCGTATGATCGCCCATCAATGCGCGCTCCAGAGCGTAGGCCGGATCACTACTGTCGCTGTACCACCAGTCATTTAGGATAAGCAAATGGGAAGCTTGGTAGTAGGACAGCAGGTCCGAGGTGGCAAGTCCTCCACAATACGTAGATAAGAAGCACGTACGCAGCGCCACCCTGGCTGCCCCTCCAGCCCACAGGAAGCGTCCCAAGACAGAGTTTACCTGCCTAAACCATGGCTATTTTTTCCCATTTTAGGACAAACCCATTTTCTCTTGCAATTACGGAGTTTATTGGGAGTTTAAAAGCACAATCGGCTTTCTTTACGGATTGCATGGAAAAGGTTATTGCAGTGGGATCACTAAAAGGGTAGAACACAATCTCACAACGAGAAAAAAGGCCTTTTATAGAGTCAGAGACCAACACATAGTCAAGAGTAGAAGTAGAAAAATGAACACATTGTCAAGAGTAGAAGTAGAAAAATTACTTTGAAGTCCGAATACATCAATTACCTCCTCGTCCCTCCTGCTTATTTCCAATATATAATGAGGCCTTTGTGCCTTGTATCGTAGACACACCCCCAACCAATATAAAAAGGCCCGGCCTCTCTACAACTCCTGTTCTTTTGTGTCTCTAGACACTGAATGGTGTGGGTGGTGCTCTCACTCCTTTTTTTTGCTTTTGTGGGTTGATCTTTGATTTTGCAGGCTCATTTTGTTCAGCGACATTTTAACACATCCTGTACTTTATAATTTAGGATTTTCTGTTCAGCTGCTTTACTTCCTTTGGGAATGTTTCTCGTGGCAAAGGCGGATGCAGCACTGCGTCCTGGTGAGCCAGAGGTCTCGGAGCAGTTCTTATCTCAAGCCATTTGGGCATGCCTCAAGAGCATATCTGCACACGTCAGATCAGCGCTCTGCCTGAGGTGTGGGTGTGGTGTGCCTGGGGGTGACTTGAGGATGTTGGTCCTAGTAAGAAACCAGCAATTGTTCATGAGGTGAGTTTTCTGAGAGTGGTGTCTGCACGCTGTGCGGCTAGTTTTCCTTTACTATGGTTCTGTTTCGCCAAGCCAGAGGTCTGCCTGGGCTGTTGTGCGGTAGAGTAGACCGGAGTAGGAGAAAAACTGTCTATTCCAGGAGAGGGCATTAACGGGGCTTCCTTCATGGAAAATACCATTTTGAAGAAGGCAGATAGGCCACAGAGTCTTTGGAGATCACCTGTTACAAAGCCACTGCTAGAGGTATGGGAAGGGGTAGCTACCAAGAAAGAGCTTACAACGTTCCCGTCCCGATGTCACCACTGGGTTAGACACACAGGCATTCACCGCATGGCAGTCCCCTTCTTGCAGGGCGGCAGGCCACCTATTCGACCTAGAGGGGATCATTCTATTCACACAGCTGAAACAAGACCACTTCATGTCTGAATCAGAGCGCTTTCATTATATGCAGATTCGGCATTGGGTACTCCACCAACAGGTGCAACCAAAGGTCAGTCGGTAACTGAACAGATATAAGAAGTGGTTGGTCAGGAAAAATTCTGATTAAAAATTGGTCTCAGAGCTTTACGATATGCTGTGAACATCAGCCCCCCTACAACTCATTACTAGTCAGAGAAGGAGGGGAAGAGAATTGGGGAGAGATCTATCGAAGAAAGAATGGGGCGAAATTTATTATAGAGCTGAACACACAGCATGTAATAAGACCAGCAAAGAAACAGCTTTTAAAATAGCTACATATTGGTACTTAACCCCTGTATGTCTCAATAAAGGGAATACAGAGCGAAGTTCAACATGCTTGAGACGGTGTGAGGAGGAGGGAACTTTGCTGCATTTGTTATGGGACTGCCCGCATCTGTCAAGGTATTGCTCCCAAATATTAGATGAGATAGATGTACGGTTTGACACACAGATCCCAAGATTCCTGGCAAAGATTGTTCTAGGGCTTTCTAACCCCTTAATGTTCCCACTGAAATCATGCAAAGGGAAACAAATGGGTCTGGTCCATGGAGCTGCTCTTCAAGATATTTTGACACATTGGGGAACACAAGTAATGCCTACACATATAGTCTGGCTCCACACAATGTGGTATACCTTAGGGATGGAACGTATACATGCTTTGGTAACAAACTTAGCAGCAGCATTTAAAGAGATATGGAAACCGCTTCTCACCTTGCTGTCAACAGAATTTCATGAAATTACATGTCCAAAATACCTCAGGTTCCTCCGGCTCCTCCGGAGAACAAATACAGACGAACCCCAGGATACACAGCCGTGAAGCTAGGAAGAAAGTGATACGATGGATCCAGAACGGACAGAGATAATGCTAATAATGATAATAGAGATAATGCTAATGCCAGAGGGGGGCGGGAAGGAAGTGAATTATCAGAATGTTGATTTTGCTTTAATTTTGTATTTTGGTTAATTATGTCTTTAATATAAGATGTATCCCATGAATACCATGTGCACCACAGCAGAAGAAATCTGTAATTAAGTAGACGAAACTGAACCAGAGAATGTCTTAAAATGTGATGAAGAAAGCAAATGGTGGTGATACTGTCATATGCTGATGTTTTTGTTGATGACATTAATAAAAACAGAGTTAAACCTAAAAACAAGATGTTGAAACGAGTGATTGCTCAGGGTTGTGTACTCTATGCAAAAGCGGGCCAGAGATAGCATTAGAGGGAGCGTTATAGTTGTTACGTCAAGTATTGTTTGTGCCCTTGGGTCATAGTGTTTTTTTTTCTGCGGATTGTCTTCTTCAGTTCTTCCATTAATCATTTGCATACCTTGATATTCCAGGTCAATTGCTAATTGCTGACCACTTCGGTCTACACAAGTCGTCCTGGTTAGAAATTACTGCAGTACTCACCAGAACTGTCTGCTGTCAAGATTTCATCTGTCTGGTGTGAAAACCAGGTTTGAATTAAAATCTCCTGTCACTCTTATGTTCCAAGCAGGCTCGGCACAATGTAGATCTGAAATAATTTTGCTTAAAAGTGCGTTTTGCTCCTTTTTAATTTGGGCCGTCAGTTGTGTATAATAATTGATCAGTATTATTGTGCTTTTTTATCTGAGCATTGGACAGTGAATTTAACTATTAGTATAGTGGGTGGGATCTGGAGATTTTAACTGTTCTGTTACCATTTTTAGAGCTATAAATACATAAACTGTCAACCCACCTATTGCACGACTGTAGTGTTTATATTTTTCTGCTGCCTCTGTATAATGCGTGAATCCTACTATTGGAAGGTCTTCCAGCTACCAAGGGGCATATGTATCAAGCTAAATTGCAATTGCAAACGCTGAAATTAGCAGAATTTCAGTGTTTGCGATCGCAATTTAGTTGGGTGAGTTGTATGAAAAAAAAAACACTTGCGAAGTAAGGAATCACAAAATTTGAGATTCCCTATTTTGCGAATGCATTTAAGGAATCACAAACTGCAATTCCTTAAATGCAATGTAGGAAGCACAGAAAAATTGCGATTTGGCCTTAAGGAATCGCAAATCACCACCAACTTCAAGTTGGTGGTAATTTGCGATTTCTTTGAAAAATGCACTTTTCGTCATTTTTCAAAGTGCCATGTGGCGCACATACATGTCTTTAAGGCATGTATGTGCACCACATGTGCACCCATACATATTTCAGGGGTGCAACAGGGTGTCCTTTTGGCACCCTTGAAACCTTGAAATTACATTCTCAATTTGCGATTCTCTAATTGGTAATCGCAAATTGAGAATGTCTTCCCATTCGTTCCTATGGGCCTCCTAGCCCATAGGAATGAATGGGAAGGTATTCCTTATTTGCGAATCTCAATTTGCGATTCTCAGATATGGAATATGTAGGATTTGCAACATTTTTTGCAAATCCTACATACATTGCATTTTGCGATTCTCTAAAAATCGCAATTTGAGAATCGCAACATTTGTTTTATTAATATGCCCCCAAATCTCTTGCAGAGCTATTCTATCGCAATTAGTCCACTCCTGAAGAGAAACGCCCTCTTCAAGTAGTGATTTTGCTCCAGCTATATTCCATGATAACATATGTGTAGCGTATCTTTTAAGGTTACTGGCTTTTTCTTTCTTTTGTCAGTCACTCCTCCTATTGTTAAGAATGCTAGGAAGCCAGTTCCATTGGTTTGGACTTAGGTCGATTTTATCTTGTGGATCTTTAGCTGGTGTATCCAAGGTCTGGTCTATGAAGCTCCTTCCTTTCGCATTTTGTAAAATAGAATAGACCTGTTTTTTAACCGCTGTTTGGTTTGTTTTTTGTTTGACCTGAAGTGTTTTGACTTTATTCAGAGGAAATTGATAGCGGGGTAAGATTGGTCGTGGTATTTGTATACCCCAGGCTGGAAATCAATCAGAACTATTTAATATTAAATGTGCTATCTCTACCGACTGCCATGTAGTTAGTGTTTGTTCTTTAGAAGCTTTGTGTCCCCCTGTAAAAAATTGAACTGCCAGATGGTCTGCTGTATGCATATGCTTTTGTTCTGGTATTTTGGCCATGAGTTTCAAGATGTTACTTCTGTTCAGAATATCATGACTGCCTTGTGTTTTGTATTCAAGCATCCATATAATCTGATGTGTGGCCTAATTGTGTTGTGTTATTGCTCTTGTTGTATCCTTATCATTGCAGTTTTTCGGAAAGGGTTTCTTCTGATTTGAAATTTGAAGACTTAATTGCACTTGTGGTAAACGAGGGTGCTCTGTTGCATTTTAACGTGATGTGTGAGTATGGAATACTTCTGGATGGAATTGGTATTTAAGTTCACTTGACTGATGTGGAGGTGAGGATATTATGACTTTTTGTTTAATTTAGTTAATGTATTTGTGTAGTTAGTCGTTTTCCAACTTTCTGCTGGTTCCAGTGTCTGATTTTGGGTGTTGAGCAAAGTTTGTGGCTTCAGTGTAGCTAGTGGTGTATGTTTTCCCTATATTGAGTCTCCCTTTGCTTGATGCCTTCTTTATTTCTTGTGTCTGTGGTCTCATTGGGGAAAAGGTCTTATGGATTTCGGTCTCCTCATGGTGGACTACTTCCTCTAAAACTGTAGAAATCTGGCATGTTTTTTCCGATCTCCTATATTGACCAAAGGCATGCCCAGAAGCTCCACATTTAAGATATTTTAATACAATGTGGGGTTGACTATTGAGTTGGAAGAGGTGCGGTCTTCTGAGTTTGTCCCCTCATGGTCTTGCATAGAAAGTGGTACAGCTTTTTCCATGGTAATAGGGTCCCTGGTGTGTTTTTTGGGAGCCCAAGTTTTATCTGTGCTCTCACCTTCCCCAACTTTTAAAGTGGTAGTGCTAAGCAAGAGGTTAACTGTTGTAGTTGCAGAGGAATATTCTTCCAAAGAAAATCCTGCACGGCGCTTAGAAATATAGGATATGCTATGATACATCGCTGGGACTCGTGCTCTGTCATTTTGTAACTCACTTTCCATTCCGCTTTTTTGGTCTTCTAGATTGTGTCTGCATTTTTGGTTGCCCTGACGTGGCATTCTATATGCTGTTTGCTCTGTACTTGTGTAATCCACATTTTCAGCGTTTTTAAGTTCCAAGATGATGTTTACAGCTACCTGCGAATAAATCTGTGTTATGATTGCATCAGATTGTGTTGTATCTGTATTCTCTGAGTGAGTGGCAGGCTGACCAGGCGTTTGTTAAGGCTAAGGATCTGTTCTAATAGTGTTGGTAAGAAACTCCGCTTATCTAATATTGGTCCACATGTACAGGCAGATTCCTGTGGAGAATAATCTGATTGCCCTCTTGTAATTAAGTTAGTTAGGCTGTCAAGTTTCACGTTTATTCCTGCGAATTAGTCTAATTTCTCTGACTGCATTATCAGAGTGGCTGTTGATGTTTGCAATGCTTGCAGTAACAGGGTAATGAGTTCCGTTTTAACGTTAATATTGTTGTGCTTATTGGTCACCCCGTTATCTGATGTGCAACTAGGTCTGTAGTTTTGTTTGGGATTAGGTAGTGAATTTGGTTCAAGATCGCTTTTCTTTGAACTTTGGGTAGTCTTCAGTAATTGCGGAAGAAGGTGGTCCGTATTTCTATTGTTACGACTTGCTTTATAGTCTTCTCTGCTTTTGCAGTGGATAGCTGATTTTCCACTTCTTTATTTCCTTGGACCTCTGTCCGTACCTCTTGCGTGTCTACTGCAGGTTTACTAACCTTCAACTCGTCCGAACTTGTGTCAGGTAGGCATGAATTTGGCCATGAAAGCTCACAGTCTTCGCTATTGACAATTCTGTGAGAGAGTGCTCATTAAGATGTTGTGGTCTCTTGTTTGTGTCTAAACTGTCTGGTGTACTTTTGCCCTCAGTTTTGCTAAGAGCAGATTGCAGCTCTTGATGTCCTATTTTGTTATTATCTTCACGTGCAGCATGTACTAATGTTATTATTGTGATGGCATTTTGCAGTGAGAACCTGCTGGCTGTCTGTCTCCTGCATTGACCTTCTGGTAGTTTATTCAAGGCGCACAGGCTTTGGTCCTCGGATGGATGGATGCAGGTTTAGTATCCCTGAAGTAGTTGTAGGGGCTTGATTTTCCACCCTGATGCTTTTCCGTTGTGGGATCCCGATGTTTCCCCTGGAGTAGCGCAAATAGATGACCCGGGATCCTTTAGAAATTGGAATCTTGAGTTAATTTTGTGTTCACCATTGACTTGTCAAAAATGGAAGCTATTGGCAAAATTAATGGGCTCCTTAATGTAAAACTTGAGTTGTTTGCGCGTGCTATTTTCCAGTTTTTTTTTGCTTTTTGGGAAGTCTTTTATGGGCATTGACTTTGTCTCCTGGTGTCTTCCTGACCCTGCCCGATCGCATGATTAGTTGATTTAGTATATTTCACCTTTACAGACCATTCCCTCCTCCAGCTCACACAGCCACTGGTACGCCGCAAGTCTGTCACCTCCACAGTCTAGTAAAAGTAGTCACCACAAACATTGCTGGTCGTTTGACTAAAACCGAGTGATGGCTTTGTTGATCGTTTTCACTTTATCAAGTGTCACTTTATCATCATCCAAAACAAGGCTCTTTGAAGGCTCTAGAAAAGCACAGTACTGTGGTCCTTGTCAGGGTGCTAGGGTGCTGGGGTGCTTGGGTGGAGGGCGAGGAAAGTGAGACACCCCACCACGCAAGTCACTCCAGCCTTGAGCTGATCATTTCCACGCGTCCGGGAGGGACTGCAGCTCTAGCTTGCTACCTCCACTCTCTGCCTCACCTTGTTCTTGTTCTTGTCCTTCTGCCTCCGATTTGCCAAGTTACCACCTACCGCACAGGCAGTGCCGCCGTCCCCAGGATCCACCCAGGGCTCGAGGCTTGGAGCTCGCTCAGCCACGCAGTTCCTTGCAGGTGCAGCTGGTGGGGCTAGTAATACAAAAGGGGGTGGTGATGGACAGAGCATCTGAACCAATCAAACACTCACACCCAGTCAAAAGGTCTGGGTTTGATCCATCACCGTTCTTTAGCCCACTCTGCCACCCCAGTTCAGACATGGCTATATGCAAATCAGTCTGACCCTGTGACTCATGGGAACAGTCCAGCCCGAACGGCCAAGCCATGCCTTCCCTGGACCGGAAACAAGCTTCCGAGAACCGGTTTCTGGCATTCCAGCCGTCTTCAGCCCGGCTTGCTTGAATTCAGTGTCAAAGTGAGCAAGGGATGCACGTCTGAGCATACCCCGCCACACTTATGGGGGCCAAAGCAGTACAAAAGGGGGTGGTGATGGACTGAGCATCTGAACCAATCAAACACTCACATCCAGTCAAAAGATCTGGGTTGGATCCATAACCGTTCTTTAGCCCACTCTGCCACCCCAGTTCAGACATGGCTATATGCAAATCAGTCTGACCCTGTGCCTCATGGGAACAGTCCAGCCCGAACTGCCAAGCCATGCCTTCCCTGGACCGGAAACAATCTTCCGAGGACTGGTTTCTGGCATTCCAGCCGTCTTCAGCCCGGCTGGCTTGAATCCAGTGGCAAAGTGAGCAAGGGACTCACGTCTGAGCATACCCTGCCACACTTATGGCGGCCAAAGCGGTACAAAAGGGGGTGGTGATGGACGGAGCATCTGAACCAATCAAACACTCACACCCAGTCAAAAGATCTGGGTTTGATCCATCACCGTTCTTTAGCCCACTCTGCCACCCCAGTTCAGACATGGCTATATGCAAATCAGTCTGACCCTGTGCCTCATGGGAACAGTCCAGCCCGAACTGCCAAGCCATGCCTTCCCTGGACCGGAAACAAGCTTCCGAGGACCGGTTTCTGGCATTCCAGCCGTCTTCAGCCCAGCTTGCTTGAATCCAGTGGCAAAGTGAGCAAGGGGGTCACGTCTGAGCATGCCCTGCCACACTTATGGCGGCCAAAGCGGTACAAAAGGGGGTGGTGATGGATGGAGCATCTGAACCAATCAAACACTCACACCCAGTCAAAAGATGTGGGTTTGATCCATCACCGTTCTTTAGCCCACTCTGCCACCCCAGTTCAGACATGGCTATATGCAAATCAGTCTGACCCTGTGCCTCATGGGAACAGTCCAGCCCGAACTGCCAAGCCATGCCTTCCCTGGACCGGAAACAGGCTTCGGAGGACCGGTTTCTGGCATTCCAGCCGTCTTCAGCCTGGCTTGCTTGAATCCAGTGGCAAAGTGAGCAAGGGACTCACGTCTGAGCATACCCTGCCACACTTATGGCGGCCAAAGCAGTACAAAAGGGGGTGGTGATGGACGGAGCATCTGAACCAATCAAACACTAACACCCAGTCAAAAGATCTGGGTTTGATCCATCACTGTTCTTTAGCCCACTCTGCCACCCTAGTTCAGACATGGCTATATGCAAATCAGTCTGACCATGTGCCTCATGGGAACAGTCCAGCCCGAACTGCCAAGCCATGCATTCCCTGGACCGGAAACAAGCTTCCGAGGACCAGTTTCTGGCATTCCAGCCGTCTTCAGCCCGGCTTGCTTGAATTCAGTGTCAAAGTGAGCAAGGGATGCACGTTTGAGCATACCCCGCCACACTTATGACGGCCAAAGCGGTACAAAAGAGGGTGGTGATGGACGGAGCATCTGAACCAATCAAACACTCACACCCAGTCAAAAGATCTGGGTTTGAACCATCACCGTTCTTTAGCCCACTCTGCCACCCCAGTTCAGACATGGCTATATGCAAATCAGTCTGACCCTCTGCCTCACGGGAACAGTCCAGCCCGAACTGCCAAGCCATGCCTTCCCCGGACCGGAAACAAGCTTCCGAGGACCGGTTTCTGGCATTCCAGCTGTCTTCAGCCCGGCTTGCTTGAATCCAGTGGCAAAGTGAGCAAGGGACTCACGTATGAGCATACCCTGCCACACTTATGGCGGCCAAAGCGGTACAAAGGAGGGTGGTGATGGACGGAGCATCTGAACCAATCAAACACTCACACCCAGTCAAAAGATCTGGGTTTGAACCATCACCGTTCTTTAGCCCACTCTGCCACCCCAGTTCAGACATGGCTATATGCAAATCAGTCTGACCCTGTGCCTCATGGGAACAGTCCAGCCCGAACTGCCAAGCCATGCCTTCCCTGGACCGTAAACAAGCTTCCGAGGACCAGTTTCTGGCATTCCAGCCGTCTTCAGCCCGGCTTGCTTGAATCCAGTGGCAAAGTGAGCAAGGGACTCACGTCTGAGCATACCCTGCCACACTTATGGCAGCCAAAGCGGTAGAAAAGGGAGTGGTGATGGACAGAGCATCTGAACCAATCAAACACTCACACCCAGTCAAAAGATCTGGGTTTGATCCATCACCCCTTTTGTACCGCTTTGGCCGCCATAAGTGTGGCAGGGTATGCTCAGATGTGAGTCCCTTGCTCACTGTATCAGGAGGTGAGTCTTAAGGCCCTTGGAGTCCACTTCTTTGTTCTGGGTACACAGGGGACAGCAGGTTCAGTCTTCTAGGCAAGAGTTTAGAAGACTGGACTTGCTCTCCATCTTGTACTACCTCTTGGTCTCATGCAGCTGGTTTGGTCCGCTTCTGATCATCCACAGGTCCAGGGGTGCTCTTAAGTGGGTCTCTTGAGATGCCACAATTATGCCTCATATGAGCTGGTGGGTGGGAATGAACCCTAGGGATGTACTAACCAATTACGTAACGGATTCTAGGGCTAACCCTGCCCACTTTGAGCATTTTTCATATGGCTAATGTTTTAACCTAAACTAAACGTAGGCTCTGAGTGCTGGGGATGCATGTGGGAAACATATTACGGTAATTCTAATATCCTAAAATTCTAGTAGCCTAAAATCCAGCTTGAGGCCGTCAACAATCTCAGGGGTAGAATTCTGGTAGAACAACCACTGCCTTACTAGCCTCATCGGTACAAAAGGGGGTGGTGATGGACGGAGCATCTGAACCAATCAAACACTCACACCCAGTCAAAAGATCTGGGTTTGATCCATCACCGTTCTTTAGCCCACTCTGCCACCCCAGTTCAGACATGGCTATATGCAAATCAGTCTGACCCTGTGACTCATGGGAACAGTCCAGCCCGAACGGCCAAGCCATGCCTTCCCTGGACCGGAAACAAGCTTCCGAGAACCGGTTTCTGGCATTCCAGCCGTCTTCAGCCCGGCTTGCTTGAATTCAGTGTCAAAGTGAGCAAGGGATGCACGTCTGAGCATACCCCGCCACACTTATGGCGGCCAAAGCAGTACAAAAGGGGGTGGTGATGGACTGAGCATCTGAACCAATCAAACACTCACATCCAGTCAAAAGATCTGGGTTGGATCCATAACCGTTCTTTAGCCCACTCTGCCACCCCAGTTCAGATATGGCTATATGCAAATCAGTCTGACCCTGTGCCTCATGGGAACAGTCCAGCCCGAACTGGCAAGCCATGCCTTCCCTGGACCGGAAACAATCTTCCGAGGACTGGTTTCTGGCATTCCAGCTGTCTTCAGCCCGGCTGGCTTGAATCCAGTGGCAAAGTGAGCAAGGGACTCACGTCTGAGCATACCCTGCCACACTTATGGCGGCCAAAGCGGTACAAAAGGGGGTGGTGATGGACGGAGCATCTGAACCAATCAAACACTCACACCCAGTCAAAAGACCTGGGTTTGATCCATCACCGTTCTTTAGCCCACTCTGCCACCCCAGTTCAGACATGGCTATATGCAAATCAGTCTGACCCTGTGCCTCATGGGAACAGTCCAGCCCGAACTGCCAAGCCATGCCTTCCCTGGACCGGAAACAAGCTTCCGAGGACCGGTTTCTGGCATTCCAGCCGTCTTCAGCCCGGCTTGCTTGAATCCAGTGGCAAAGTGAGCAAGGGGGTCACGTCTGAGCATACCCTGCCACACTTATGGCGGCCTAAAGCAGTACAAAAGGGGGTGGTGATGGATGGAGCATCTGAACCAATCAAACACTCACACCCAGTCAAAAGATGTGGGTTTGAACCATCACCGTTCTTTAGCCCACTCTGCCACCCCTGTTCAGACATGGCTATATGCAAATCAGTCTGACCCTGTGCCTCATGGGAACAGTCCAGCCCGAACTGCCAAGCCATGCCTTCCCTGGACCGGAAACAAGCTTCCGAGGACCGGTTTCTGGCATTCCAGCCTTTTTCTCCAACTACCCAGCTGATCACTGGTAACTGGGCCTGGACTTGATACTTCTGTTGGCCTATGCCGCCATCCTGGGAGTCTCTAAGTTCCTCTCCTGAGGTACCGAGGGACTTTAGAAGTTTGTGGATTGGGACATAAAGGACTAAAGTCAGAAGGGAAAATCTTTGAAGAGGATGAACCTGGTTAGTGTTTTCAACCGGCGCGCCATCGATGTCTACCGCGACCATTGATTATCATTGGCACTTTGTGTTTCTTGGCACTATTTCTACTCAAAGCCATAGAAAATCATATCTCTGGTACCCCTAATTGAATTGGCGTCATTTCGATGTGAGTTTGTTTATTAAATTTTACTCAGTTTTTCTAATTTATTTTGGTATTTTTATTGTTAAGCATTTAGACTTTCTTATTGTTTTATTACTTCATAAATACTTTACGCATGGCCTTTAAGTTAAGCCTGTCAGCTCTGTACCATAGCTATCAGAGGTAGTGCTAAGTTTTATATAGTGACTTTAGTGGGTAAAACCCCCTACTCAACTAATAGCCAATTTTGTACACCCACCAACACATAAAGGGTACCTGTTTCTGCTGGTGAAAGTGTAGGACTGCAGGATGGTAAGACGTTTTCCTTTACCTTGAAGTTTCAGACTGGTGCATTACATAAGTGTAAGGAAAGAAATGTATTTCACCATTACTTTGGCACTGCAAGGTTTGCTGGTTTGGGAACAGAAGTGGTACCTAGGCAAACCACACAACTCTGGAATCTGTTGGGTCTCTAGTTGTCAGAGATTCCCCTGGGTGTCAGCCAACCAAGGTCACAAATAGTGGTCCCGTTCTTAATGGAAAGTTAGGGGTAATTGTGGCTTGTAGGCTTGGTTTTGACTTTACAGCTAATTTGGGGTACTAACATTTGTTGGTATACATGTAAGTATGCAACCCCTGATTCCCTTGCTTCTAACTTTTAGGTATATCTATGAATGGTAGGTGCCACTGCGAGCTAGTCATCCACAGACACAAATATTGCAGCCATTCCCCAAGAAAGATAAGAGAAAATGTGGTGCTTTTTAGGAATGGGTTTGACGCTTGCAGGTCGTTTGAAATAAGAACACTTGTTGAGATCCACAGAAGCCATGCAACCTTTTACTGGGTCTCTAGTTTTTAGAAATGCTCTGGGTTGATAGAGGTCCCTGGGTGCCATCTGACTTCATGCCCAAATGCCACAGACATTCCACAAGAAATGTAAAATGAAAAGGGAGCTTTTTAAAACATAGTTTTCAAATTTTCAGGCCAGTTTGTGCAAGAAAAAAAGTGGCATTTACGAAAGGCACATCCATGGAACTTACATGGAAAAATGAGCACAACAACAGGCAAGAAGCACATTCAAACAGCTTGGCTTAGCACATGGAATTGGTTTGCATCCAAAATATCAAATCCTAAACACCAAGGGCCCGATTCACAGAATGAATTTAAGACTAAATCCTAAACTTACTACTATTTGGTATTCACAGAATGCACTTACTACTTTCGGGATTCACAGAATAAACTTACTACTTTCGGTATTCACAGAATAGATTTAAGACTACTAACTCTAAGTCCGAACTCGGGCTGTAAATTCCGGCCCAGAGGCGGAGCTTCTGGCTTGGGGGCAGAGCTTGCGGCTTGGAGGCGGAGCTTCTGGCTCGGAGGTGGGGATTTTAGCCATGGCTGAAATCTCCACCTCTTGGCCGCAAGCTCCGACTCCGGGCCGGAAGCTCCGCCTCCGGGTTGGAAGCTCCGCCTCCCGGCCGCAAGCTCCACCCCCAAGCCGGAAGCTCCGCCTCCGGGCCGGAATTTACGGCCCGAGTTTGGACTTAGAGTTAGTAGTCTTAAATCTATTCTGTGAATACCGAAAGTAGTAAGTTTATTCTGTGAATCCCGAGAGTAGTAAATTCACTCTGTGAATCCCGAAAGTAGTAAGTGCATTTTGTGAATACCAAATAGTAGTAAGTTTAGGATTTAGTCTTAAGTTCATTCTGTGAATCGGGCCCCAAGTGCCCACAATGAGTGGAGTTACTTGAACGTCGGAATTGAATACATTGGATTAAGATTACTGTACAAAAAGGAAAGGGAGAGTAAAAATGGCTATGGCCACTACTCATACACACTGTCATGGAGTGAGGATGTCTCAAATTGTTAAAAAGGACAATAATGAAAAGTAAATAAAAATACCTTGTTATGATGCACTCAAAAGGATTAACGATCAAACATGAAAGCCTAGATCCCAACATTTTAGGCAGTAAAGTCATGTTACAGCATCAAACATTTTACTGCCCAATCACTTACAATTCATACAATAACCATATCACTACTGAAAACAATACTCACAAGCCTCTTGCATCACATTTGCTTGTCACTCGTGTTTAAAGTCACTCGCCACACAAATGTTCACAGAAATCCCCACTGTACTCTTCAGGCATGCACCAGTCTGGAACCACTTATAACCTGTATCTACAGACACTCAACATTCATACATGTTCAGACACTCAAAACTCTCAGCTGCAGTCTCCATCTCTGTGAGGTGCAGTGCAAGGTTGGTGAACTGAGCTTAGCTTTATTGTGACAATAGCAAAAATGCATGTAGCTAGTAGTGAAGCAATATCAGTTGTAATTAATAATTTGCAGGACAGGCAACTATGTTTAGGACAGAAATTAAAGGGGGAATAAAAGTGACTGGTTACGCAAGCAGTAAATATTTGTGTAGCTTGTTCTCTTAATCATTGTCACTTCTTTCTTTCTTTCAGGACCACTAAAGAAGAGGGGCAAGGGCCAGGAAGTCTTCAATGGCCAAAGTCAATGATGCTGAAGCCCCCTCCACATCTCAATGGGGCTGGTTAGTCATGTCTATTTATGTTCTCTTCTTAGATAATAATATGCTACTGGAGATCTCTGAGGGCTCGGTTTTCAAATTTAAATATTACCAGCTAGCAAGCTGGGCAAACACCCTGGGAAAGGACGGTAAAGGGATCCAGCAATTGGAGGCTAGGATACCCTCAAGGCCGTTTTTACGGAAAGAAGTCGCAGAATGGTACTGGATGTTAATTTAGACCGGGGAAGAAGTGCAAACTTTGCTGACGGAGATCTGGAGGAGGGAACTGCCAGACCAAGACCTAAAATCACTATGGCAAACATCTGTCCCACATGTCACATGTCACTTTCACGCCGCTGGTGCATAACATTTTGTGACGCACCAGTGGCGTAAAAAATGCGACTTGTTGCGCCACATTTACAAAGTGACGCATCTAGGTAGATGCGTCACTTTGTAAGCCCCTGCGCCACATTATACCTGCGCCAGGTATAATGTATGCAAGTGGGGCATATTGAAGCAAGAAAGGGTCGTAGAAGTGACGCAGTGAAATCTATGAGATTTCACTGCGCCACTTCTAGGACACAAATGCGTCAATATCTGACGCAGGCCCTTTCACATGGGGCTTGCCCATGTGAAAGGATACATTGCTGGAGTTGCGTCACTTTTGTGACACACTCCAGCAATGCGTCACTTTTGCGCCATACAGATACGTCAGAAATACTGACGTATCTGTAACTCCTTGCGCTATGATGTGTCATACTGTAAATATGACGCATCATTTGTGTAGCAAGGAGGGTGCAGTGAAAAGTGACGCATCGCTGTTTTCACACCGCGATGCGTCACTTTTCATAAATGAGGCCCCATCTCTTTAATGTTCATGAGGCCTACTGGATGCCATGGAAACGTTTGCAGCTGGGAAGGCGGGTGGTGAAGGAGTGTCCCAAGTGCAGAGAACTGATGTCCACATGTTCTGCCAGTGCCCATCAATCCAGATCTTTTTGTATAACGTGTGTAAGATCATTTCGGTAATAATGGGCCAAGAGATCATGGTGATCCTGGCTTTAGTAATCTTTAGGGTGGTTCCGGCAGGGGAGGGTAATAGGGGTCGTCGTAAGACTCACAAAGCCCTTATTTTTGTTTTAATTCTCCTTGCACGTAGAGAGATGCATATTAAGTGGATCCTCCCCTGTCTCCCTATAGAGGCATAATGGATTCGATCAGTACAAGAAATATCGACTCTTGACCAGGCCATTAATCAAGTTGAGAGAACATAGTTTTGGGAACTCTGGGATGACTGGTTTTAGTCATATGCTATTAATTTAATCTCCTGAGTATTTAAACTCGTCCCCATCTCTGTTTTTGTTTCACATTTTCCTTTTTATTGCTCCTCTTGTTCTTGGTTAAAACCAATGGTCCAATTATTAGTCATATCCTAAATAGGTAGCACTAGTTTCGTAGTCACCTATTGGCACTTGTACAGTGGAGTCAGTTCTTCCGACCAGGCAAGAGGCTTTCACTTAGCCCGGGATGTTCTTACATCCCACCCCTGTGGAGAGATGGGGTATTCCTTGCCATAGTCGGTTAGATTTTTTTGACACACCTGCATAAACTGACAAATGAGGACTAAAAAGAAATAAGGAAAACAATAATAATAATATGCAGCATGGCCTTCTGCATTTTCCACTTTTTGTATTTTTCTAACTTTTTTTGATCACTTCCCCTTCATCTACTTTAGTATTTGTGAGCCCCTCACGCCTCATAGTATTTCCTTTTATATTCCCTTCTGTTTCCGCAGCTTCCATCCTCCTGTCTCTTTGGCTTTTTTTCCTCTTTCCCCTTTTTTCTTGCTGTGTTAGCAAACTCTTCCTTTAGTCATTATTTCCCTGATCCATTGCTAGCCATTTCTTCACTTAATTAAAATTTGGGGTCATATTTACAAGGGGATTGTGCCACCGCACCGTCACTTTTTGTGATGTTCCAGTGGCTCAATGCCCTGCACCATATTTATAAAGTGGAGTTAAGCCACTTTTTGTGGCTTAACACCGTTTTGTAATTATGGTACCCTTTCACTCTGGTATTTGCGTGAAAGGGGGGTGCAATGGGTGTTGCTGTGGTCATTACAACTCAACACCCATTGCTTTTTTACGCTGCCCATAATTTCCAGGAGGTGTATATCGGAGGCGGCATCAAAGACTAATGCCATGCAATGACAGGCATTAGAATGGCGCAACAAGGAGGAACACTTTTATTCTTCTGTGTGTGCTGCATTTTTCAGCATACATAGAAAAAGCAAATTGACATTGATGATTGTTTATGTGCAGGAAGGTGTCCCTTCCTGTATGTAAATGATCATTAAATAATGGTGATTTGCTACTTTTTGCAGAATGCATCACACATAGAAGCAACAAATTGCCCATATTTAATCATTCCCTGCAACGCACACACCCTAGAACTATGACACAAGGGTTTCTGCATTGGCGCTAGACAGCTGTTTTTAGCGCCAGCACTAGGGAAAATACAGGATTGCACTGCATTGTTGTAAATATGGTGCATCCCTGTGTTTTGAAAAATACTTTTCTTTCTCCTCGTTTTTGCATTTTGCAGCATATATAGAAAGAGCAAATTGACATTGATGATTGTTAATGCGCAGGAAGGTGACCCTTCCTGCACATAAACAATCATTCAATAATGATGATTTGCAACTTCTATGTGTGCTGCAGAATGCAGCACACATAGAAGCAACAAATTGCCATTATTGGTTCTTTATGTGCAGGAAGGGACACCTTCTTGCACATAAACAATCATTCCCTGCAACGCAGACACCCTTGAACTATGACACAAGGGTTACTGCGTTTGCGCTAGACAGCTATTTTTAGTGCCTGTACTAGGGAAAATAGTGGGTTTCAATCTATTGTTGTAAATAAGGTGCATCCCTGTGTTTTGAAAATGGCAGCGCATGGTGCTGCAAAATTTGCCACAGCTCCACGCTCTAGCATTTCCTTGTACATATGCCCCTTAGTTTTGACAGTTTTGAATTGTTGACCCTTTGATTTTCTAAATATAGAAGTATAACTTTTGAAGTGCTAATTTGGCCAACAATTCACATTTGTCAGAAGTTTTTTTTTTTTTCCTGTGCAAATACTGTGGTTGGTGGTGATATTACTAATAACTGTTTTTGTATAAAACCTGCCTAAGCCCACATCATGGAGGAGGGTCAGATCCAGGGCTAACCTGTGAATGGGGGGGGGGCAAGGGGAAGTAGCGGCAACTGGCACTCATGGTGGTAAGCTGATTTTCTTTCTGAATGACAACTGCTGCAATTGTTAACATATTCCTTTCTTGTTTCTAAGCCCTGTCCCCAATCCGTTTTCCTATGTTTCTGTTTTTGTTTCATTGCCATTTATATCATTGGGTAGATAAGGTGTACTGCCCAGTGTCCACTGCCAAGGGCTCACCCACACATGCCACAACTTCCGACCCCATACCAGCAAATCCCGGCATGTGCCACATTTGTCCCACAGCACCTTCCTAAGTTCCTTTTTCTCCCAGGTCATCTCTTACACTGGTCTATTGGCAAAGTTCCTTTAACCACATTGTGTGAATCATGTGATTTAACGTGTACATAGCCAAACCTAAACCTAGTCCAAGCCCTCATGTTTTAGTGCTCACTTGCTCACTAACCCAGGAAAAATATATTTGTTGTTCTGGTAATGAATCAAGGGGAGGGTATTGTGTGGAGGGAGTGGGGCTAGAGGGAGAATTCAGGAGCTCAGGTGAAGGGAGAGAGTAGTACCACTGTTATTAATTTTTGCCAATTGTTCTCCAAAACCCATGTCCCCCATAAGGTTAGCTCAATTAATGTTGCATAGGATATAGTTAAATACATTTTGCAATATAAATTGAACGTGCCGAATTTCTGTGGCAATCTATATGACTTTCCAGTGTGCATATCTGATGATATAACATGTACTTGTAGGGGATACTTCAATTCATGTTCTTTCTTTCTTTACTCAGACTATCCAGATATCTCTGCCCAAAGCACAACACTGGACTCAATAAGTAAGGACTTAAACAATCACTGGTAGGAGATAACAGCATGGCTTCATCTCCAGAAAAGAAGGCCATTTGGTGACCTTCAGTCATTTAGTGAGCCTGAAGTAGGAGGAGGCAGCTGCGCCGCAGTCTCCTGGGCTTAGCCTGTACAACCAAGGCGCCACCATCACCACAGCCACCAGAGCTGGCTGAGCCTGGCATCACTCAAAGCAACCCTCACCCTTTCAACTACAAACTTCCTCCTCCATCAAATTTTAAAAGGTCTGGAGGAAATAGAGGAGAAGTAGAGGAAAATTGTAAAAAGGATTGCTCATATAGAGAGGCAATGTCAATAGGAAGAGGATGGATCTGTTGTGGCTGGTAATGGTGGGACAGTTGGGGAATGGGATAATGTTTTTATTAGGATATTTGCCTTGGGGTCATGGAAAGTGGTGAGCCTGTTGTGGGTTAAGAGAGCAAATTTTCTTTATAAAATTAATAGGTTTTCCTTCAACATGTGGGTATTTTATCTTTTATGGATACTAATGACTAAGCATTTACATTTCTGTTTAGTGTAGCATTCCCATTAATGAAAACAGAAAGGTCACAAAAAGCTGACTTCCACCGTTGTCCCATCACAAAGAAATTGTCCAACTGTCCATCCTCAACGTCCTCTCTCTAGGTTCTCTCTACCTGAGCTCCCTCACCAGGGTATCCTTTCCAGCCTACTCTCCTACAATTAGCGTTGGAATACTAACTATGCCCAACCTCTTCCCCCTTAATCACCTAATGTTACTTGAGCAGCACCTAACCTCCAATCAATGACAGCTCTTACTACCCTACCTTTCTTCATTGACCACTAAGGAAAACTTACTTAAGTTACAGTCCATGGAATAGAGGTGTCACATTACCAACCCCAAGCCCAATCAACCCCGCTTCCCATACCTGAGGAGAAAATGTGTTGTCTGCTACCGCCCTGGATAGGTCCAATTCCTTCATGCGGATGTTTTTATGAAGGGCGTTATTACTGCTGGTGCTAAGAGGTCCAAAAAGGGAAGACATCTCAAGAAAAATAAGGTTTGTAACATGAATGCAGACAGTGAACCAGCTAAAAGATTCTCATTCTATAAAATGCAAATAAATGACAAGAAAAGAGAGAGTGACTGAACAATACAACCTAGTATTCAGAGTTATTTACTAAAGTACGCGTAATTAAAATTGAACTTTCTGGAGGATGTTAGCTTGAGTAGAGTTTGTTTTCCAAGGGGCGTACTTTGGGTGGCAAAAATTGAACACTACCTATCCTTAGCCAACCATTGTCATACTTTATTCTCTGAGAATTTGTAGAATGAGAAAAGAAAATGACAATATTTGTAAGTCAAGGTAAGCATGGTGTGCTGTCAGAGTGCAGAGCATAAGCTGGTATACAATTAACTAAGGGCCATTCTCATATCACTAATCCCAGACAACTAGCTGCAAGTACTCTGAATGATTGACCACTCAAACAATAAAAGTTATAGTTATGCCCATAATCATGCCCTCTACTTAGCATTTACATCTTAAACAACTAGTCTGCATTCTTATAACTAGCTTACTCCTTTCTAGTTCACTGGGGTAGGTATCTTTGAGTCATCTTTTTTCCCTTATAAGTAGATAGGCATTTGTCCATCTTCTAAATGTGTTGTCTAGACTTGCAAAATATATTCTTCCAATAAAAAAACAGACCTGTTGAATGAGAAAATAAAAAATAATATAATCTTAGGGCCTGATTATAACTTTGGTGGTTTTCCAGACAGACCACCGCCTTGGTGGTCCAAGGAAAACCACCAAGGCAGCGGCATCTCGCCCACCCAATTACGATGTTGTAGCTGGGCTGGCGGGCCGCACCAGTGATCCCACAGTCGGGGCATGCTTTGGCTGAGGATTACAGCCAGCAGTCATGCCACTGTGGGAACACCACCACATCGGGTGCACTGTGTGGCATGCACCATCCCATGCATGCCACACAGTTCAAACACAATGGTGCAATTCTAGTGGGCAGAACATGTGCCCCCCACATGCACCCCCATGGGAAGATTTGCCAAGGAGCCCTGTTTGTGCCCCCTTCCCTGACTTTCCACCACCCTTTTCATGTGAGGGGCGCTGCCATGAAATGGGCTGTAAAAAGGTAGGTTGTAATCTGCTCGGCATTGGCTGCATTGGTACGTCACCATTTCCAGCCCCCCTCACCACTGCCACTGCTGTGAGATCCTGGCGGAGGCAGTGTTCTTGTGGCAGTGCCATCGCCACCATCATAATCAGACAGGAGGTTGGAACGTCATTCACGGGTATGGTAGTCCCAGGACCACCGTACTCGTAATTAGGCCTGTAGTCAATTCTGGGTAAATTGAGAGGTTTCTCGAAGAAGTAAAAGATGTTGGAATGTAATAACCAAAACACCAATCAAGTAATGCACTCAGTGTTCATCTTGAATGAAACGATCACCTAGTCATGATAACTTATCTAGGCGAAGCTCATTACATCCATCACATGAATCATCATTTGGTGTTAATTGATGTAAGTTACCGGCATTGTGTTACCTGAAGTGTGGTGTTCATCTAATGATCTATATGTCTCTTTTCACCAATGGAAGTAACATACACAAGCACCGCAGTGTTTTTCAGCTTCACCTACAGCTGAGCAGCTGAACAAGGAAATGCAAGGTTAGGCATGGATTTTGTTTTCAGGAAGTGATCTGGAGGTGTCCATTACAGATTTAGGGTCTGATTTAGATCTTGGCGGACTGGTTACTCCATCACAACAGTGATGGATATCCTGTCCGTCTAAATTTAAATCTCATAGGATAAAACGGGATTTATATTGCAGCAGGCTGGGTATCCATCACCATTGTGACAGAGTAACCCGTCCTCCAAGATCTAAATAAGGCCCTTAGTTCCATTGACTGCTCAGTGAAAAGTCTACAGTGACCCTAAGGTTCAATTAGTGTTCTTTCTTTTTCACCTCTCACCACTCAGTCAAAAGGCAAAATGGGCTGTGTCGTAGCTGATTGTCTATTTGTCCCATGCATATTGGCCATTTGTGTTTATTTGCATTAGCTGGACACAGAATATAAAAATAAACTAATATTGGGATCAACCCTGTCCCCTACCCTCTTCAACCTCTACCTGGAACCGCTTACCGGGGTATTACGCACTGCTAATATCTCCTATGATATGTACGCTGATAGCACTCAGATCTACATCAAAACCTCATCTCTCGAAGAGATTCTCTCCCTGAACGAAGCCTTGAAACTCACTGTCCAATGGCTCGCATCCAATTAACTCAAACTCAACATAAAGAAAACAGAATTTCTCCTGATCCCCCCGCCCAATACCAACCTTGAGATTCAATCATGGATCAAGACTATCACAGCATCAAACTGCCCACCAACCAAATCCTTGGGAATAACCCTTGACAGCAACCTGAACATGCGGGACCACATCAATTCGATGGCAAAATCAGACGGATTCCACCTGAGCTACCTTAGGAAATTAAAACCCTTCCTCCATGCTCCAGACCTAAAAATGTCAGTCCAAGCACTTGTCATCTCCAGACTGGTATATGGCTGTTCTACCCTCTCGGGTTATGCAAGATCTCCCTAGCACCTCTAAGAGCCTGCCTCAATGCGGCCACAGACTACTCACCAGCACGAGGAAATACAACCATATTTCCCCACACCTCAAAGCTCTCAACTGGCTTTCCCTGGAGGCAAGAATACAACTCAAAGTAGTTTTCATCACACACAAAGCTTTATACTCTAAATCCCCTGCATATCTGGCCCAGAAACTTGTGATCTCCGGAGGAATCAGAAACTCCCGATCTCCCAGAGACCTCCTGCTCCAACCTGTGCACTTTCGGGGAAAAAACGTACAATCGGGCTTTCTCTGGGGCTGCTCCAAGAATATGGAACTCTCTCCCACCTGGCATCAGAAGAATCCCCTCTCTGACTCACTTCAAAAGGGAGGCCAAAACCTTCCTTATGGGTAAATTTCCAGCTTAAACCTGGCCTCCACCGTCACCATGGCCCAGATCTATGGCCGTCTATTGCCTCCTTGTGGATTATCTAGTTACCCCATCAGAAACTTGGAACCCTGTCTTGAACATTTGTAAATGAAATCTGTAATATGTTATCGTCTCATGAGTATTTGGATATTAAATACATGCCATTATCTCCCTCATGTATCCTGCACCTTGTCCCCTACTACTCGATCCGTAATTGGTTGATGTTAAACCTGTTCTGTTTATTGCTATATTTTCCTGTAAAGCGATACAAAAGGGGATGATGGATGGAGCGTTTGAGAAAATCAAAAACTCACCCCCATCAACTGATCTGGGTTTAATCCATCACCATTCTTTAGCTCACTCAGCAACCCCAGTTCAGACATGGCCATATGCAAATCAGTCTGACCCTGTGCCTCATGGGAACAGTCCAGCCCGAACTGCCAAGCCATGTCTTCCCTGGACTGGAAAGTGTGAGTGTTTGATTGGTTCAGATGCTCTGTCCATCACCACCCCCTTTTGTACCGCTTTGTTTGCCATAAGTTGGCAGGGTATGATCAGACGTGAGTCCCTTGCTCACTTTGCCACTGGATTCAAGCAAGCCGGGCTGAAGACGGCTGTAATGCCAGAAACCGGTCCTCGGAAGCTTGTTTCCGGTCCAGGGAAGGCATGGCTTGGCAGTTCGGGCTGGACTGTTCCCATGAGGCACAGGGTCAGACTGATTTGCATATGGCCATATCTGAACTGGGGTGGCAGAGTGGGCTAAAGAACGGTGATGGTTCAAACCCAGATCTTTTGACTGGGTGTGAGTGTTTGATTGGTTCAGATGCTCCGTCAATCACCACCACCCCCTTTTGTACATATTTTCCTGTAAAGAGCTCATGTTCGCGCTCTATAAAACTCATAAATAAATAAATACTTACCTGCAGAAATCATTCGCAGTAGTTAAGGCATCCTAGCTAAGGAATTTACTAAACTTCAAAATGCTCCATGTGCATGAAAGAACAATTGATGGAATTACACCACCCCTGGCTCAGAAACTGTTTTTACAATTCAGGTACCAGTCCCTCCTAACCAGAGCCTTCCGTGCAAAGTGGGTCAATGACCAATATGCGGGCGATGACTGCCCAGCATGTGGAGGGCCCTTGAAGAACATACCACAAATGTTATTCTTTTGCCCTGCATATGACCCCCAGAGAAAAAACTGTTATTGCCTTTGTGTTGGAATCTTGGTACTAGCAGACACTTTAAGGCATTAAGGGCCATATGTATCATGCAAAATTGAATTCGCAAATGCCGAAATTCCCAGAATTTCGGCGTTTGCGAATGCAATTTTGCCAAATGGTATGTATTAAAGCAAAATAAGGAATCGCAAAATTTGAGATTCCTTATTTTGCAATTGCATTTAAGGAATCGCAAATTTTGCGATTCCTTAAATGCAATGTAAGAAGCACCAAAAAAGTGCAATTTGGCCTTAAGGAATCCCAAATTACCACCAACTTCAAGTTGGTGGTATTTTGCGATTTCTTTGAAAAATGCACGTGTTTGCATTTTTTGAAGTGCAATGTGAAGCACATACATGCCCTTGGGGCATGTATGTGCACCACATGTGCACCCATGCTTATTTCAGGGGTGCATCAGGGTGTCTTTTTGACACCCCTGCACCCTTGCAATTATTCTCAATTTGCGATTCACAAATTGAGAATCGCAAATTGAGAATAACTTCCCATAGAAAGGAATGGGAAAGTATTCCTGAATTGCGATTTGCAATTTGCTAATCGCAATTAAGGAATATTAAGAAATCGCTAAAAAATTGTGATTTTTTACATACATCCCTATTTGCAATTCTCAAATACCGATTTCTAAAAATTCGCTATTTGAGAATCGTAAATCAGGATGTTGATACATATGGCCCATACTGGCTACAGAAAATGCAATATACTTTATTGCCAGACTACGGAGTTTTAGTCACTGTTCCTTTTTGCCAATTCAATAGGCCAATGGCTCTTGATTCAAAAAGACTTCTATTTGCTCATCCAAGTAGTTTTCTGTTATCTAGTCCATCGTCATAGTTGTGGAAACCATCTGTTTCCCAGCTACCTATGCCTCTGCATTTGATTTAAATCCTGGAATATTATTACACCAACCCATTACAGATGCTAGAAGTGATAGTGATGCTGTTGTTGCTGCAGGTTTAGTAACAGTCAATTGTGTAACCTTTCATGTGTGCTGGAGCTCCAACTTGCGTCTATTTTCAGAGAAATCCACCCAGCTCTCCAGAGGTTGAATGCAGCACTTCAGTGGAAGCTGATCTAGGTAACTTGTTTTCCTAATAATCCGATTGTTGTAAATAAAGACAGCCACAGATAAAAAAGGGATGGTAGTGGGTAGCCCTTTTTGTATCCTGGATTTAGTCTTGTGGCACAGATGTACTTTACAGAAAACACTATCTTTTTGCAGCATTTGATTTGTGATCACACAAAGATTCATTTGTTGACCAAATAAGCTGCTTCTTCATTTATTGACATTGTGTTTCTTTGTTCCACCTTTTGCAAATAGTGCTGCAGCATGTGCAATAAAGGAATGGCTTGCCTCTTTGTACAATCTTACTTGCTTACTTCCTATGTCAAAATATCAAGAGGCAGTGGCATTTTGGTCAGGCACTCTGCTTAACCTCAAATTGACATTTGCATCCAATCTTCTTTTGAGCATGTAATCATTGATAGCGCTGTATTGATCAAACAGGTGTTGTAGCATGTTGAATGTGGAGTTGGAAAGGGTTGAGATCTTGTGTATGAGATATTTTATAGGAACTGCACTAGTTCATTGAATGATCTTCAACTGTCTCTGAGGTTTGATGGAATGACTGAAATGAGTGCACATCCTGTGACAGATGACTGAAATGTTTTTGGCTTTGTCTTTTTTTGGAGGAAGTCCTGAACAATTAGAAAGATGCAATGACCTAAACTTAGGACTTTGGAGTATCCACCGTTAGCCACGACTTTGACAATATTACTGACATTGTTAGTGGCAACAAATTCAATCCTGAGACCTCTGAGTTTAAGCCATTTGTAGATGATGGAATGAAATTCATACAGTATGTTGGCAGCTCAATGTGCTTTGTCTATGCAGACATTGCAAATGTTGCCTGTCGAGGAATACCTTGAAAAACATTAGTAAGTGCGAGACCAACATCCGGCCTTTGCCTAACTCCAGTTTGAAGTCATTGTGAACCCACTGGTAGTATGGGGCTTGACAAGTGGTTCACATTTCTATTGTGCTATGGTGCTGTGGATGGAATGAACAGCACTTAATGATGCAGTGCTGGTACTGCAACAGTTAAAAAACAGGTCTACTTAGAGCCTTCCATTTCAGACATACTCCCGCCTCCTTCCACCAAGAACAAGAAACGAGGTCAAGCACTAAAAAAATTTCCAGGTTCCCATAGCATAAATTGTTTAGCTGATAGTTTTCGTGGCACGTCGACTCCTTGCTGAACATAGATGCTATCGTGAGTTGCTGTGGTAGTTGTTTTGTTTGTGAGGATGTTACGTCAGGTGACATTTGACAAGCATGTTGAGGTGCCATGCTGAGGCTGCTACAGATGAGGATTCACACAAAGAGGAACAGGACTTCCTTGTATGACAATGATATCTTCTTCCTCATGACCACCTCCATCTTTCATCTGTTTGGCTGCTAGGTTTTGTGTTGCCCTAGTGACTGACCCCTTCTGTGTCGCAAGGTAGATGTAAAACCTTGATAAATTTGTCCTATGTAGATAACTTAGTGCAAAATAGGTTTCTTTGGAAGCATAATTAAACTGGTCTACTTAATATATATAAGCACATGTTTAAATCCATTATAATAACTGAGAATGCATATTGCTTTTGGTAAAATACAGGAAAACAAAGGCACAAATGTGCACTCTCAGCTCTAGAGGCCATTTAATCAATAAAACTTAGCTGCGTAATTGCCTCTCAGAGTAGATGGACACCGTGGCAACATTTAAATCCATGTGAATCCAGCATAATAAATGACAATATTTGTTTGTGAACCGTTTGTAAATTGTCCACTTTTTGTTACCAAGGCCACTGACATCAAAATAGTTTGGGAGATCCACGGTTCTGCATACACTGTCAATTAAAAGGTAAAAAAACTTCAAGAAATCGAAGCAGGCAGAGCTTAAAGGTGTTCTCAGGGTAACGGACCTGCTGGCATTGTTATCCTATTTTCCCATCATTGCAGAAAAAGAGACAGTGGGACTCTGGCTGATTGGCTGGTTAGCAAAAAATCAATGCATGTCTGCTTTTGCAGAACATTTCTCTCTTATTGGCTTTTTAATTATACGGCTGCTGTTTTAAATTCCGAAACCACAATCCACATGAATCCCTTTGTCTTAAGCACTTCTTATACAATAATTGCGTTACACACCTGGTTACAGAGTACACGAACGCCAAATGGTTAATTAACTTGAATTTTAATGTGGCGCTCCAGAGCATGCAATAAGTCCATAAGTGTTGATGAGCAAAGAGTCTGGGCGAATCAATAGTTTCAAGGCGGCTTCTGTCTAAAATTCATTGCAGCTTTTACTCTTTATGTTTATTTTGGTTGTAAAATGCAACACAGTATGCTACTTTATCTGCACATCAAACATAACACAACAGGCTTTAAAGCTTATTAAATAGATATGCCTAAGACAAATCACCAGTTGGTGAACCATTCAAATGGACTTTGTGCGGCATAAGTACAATCTCACTTTCAGCAAGTCCAAAGGCGATGATAACTGCTGTCCGTTTCTTCTCATTGTCTGGGAATAGTTTGGTGTTGTTGCCCTAGCTAACAGTTTATGGGTGTAAATCACAAACAGCTATGTATAACGGCGTATTTTACACTGTTTGCGATTCCCAATGCGTCACAAGGGACCTGACTCAATATTATTTATGAGGCAGGTTGCAATTTCCAACCCATTGGGAATGGCCGGCACTCACAGGGATGGTGGCCACTTGGGTCTGCAGACCACCATGTCTGTGACTGCTTTTTATGTAAACCAGTATTTTTTATTTTGCAATGCAGCCCGTTTGCTGTAAAGGAAAATGGGATGCATTTAAAAAACGAAAAATGAACAGTTTCATATTCATTTTTTAAGACCAGGCAGTGGTCTGTGGGACCACTGCCAACTCCTAAAACATTTTGGCTCCCACATTCACAAAGGGGACGATGTCTCTTGGGAACCCCTTCACGATTACGGTTGGGTTACCACCAACTTGTGGACAGATGTACAAAGCATTTTACTGGGCGCAAAAGGCCCATTTAGCCGTTTGCGACTGGTAAGATGTTTTTTGTCATGTACTAACCCTATTTTGCGAGTCAGTAACCTATTACCAACTCGCAAAATAGGGTTTGCGAGTCCCTATGAGGAAGGGGCGTGTTAAGGGTGCCCTTCCTAATAGCAAGTTGCACTGGTATGTAGGAATATTTTGCGATTGGGAATGCGGTCGTGAAACATTTGGGATTAACACCAACTTCAAGTTGATGGTAACCCATTGGCAAACGGATGAGGTCCCAAGGGTCCCCTTCCCCTTTGTGAATGTATGCGAACACTTTTTTAAAGAGCAGGCAGTGGTTCCACAGACCACTACCTGCTCTTAATAAATGAAAAGAAAACTTAATTTTTTATTTTTGTAATGCATCCTGTTTTTCTTTAAACAAAATGGGCTTCTTTACAAAAATAAAGATAGCTTTTTTAAAAGCAACCACAGACATGGTGGTCGGCTGACCTCAGCAGGCCACAAATCCTGTGATTTTTGTGATTCCTAATGGGTCGCAAATTGTGACCTACCTCATTAATATGTATAAACAACGAGAGAGTAAGGGAAAAGTGAAATACTCTCACACCCCTTGGGATAAACAATCAAAAACAACTAGAGAGTACCATAATCAATAAATAACAAACTCACTGGGAGAGATGTTGAAAAGACCTTTCACCAGCCAACATCAGTGCCCCATGCGTGGTTCTGAAACTGTGTTAATAAGCGTAATGAATATATAGAGAGAGAAGGAAGAACGAGTATACCAAAAGGAAAAAATGGGCCCCTCAGGCACCCACACTCGGTAGGTAGCCGTTTGTCTTCATCGGGTTCCCATTATTTCGTATGTGAGAGGTACGAAAAACAGAAGTGCAAATTAAAAAGAGTGTAGATCACTCCCTCAACCAACAATTTTACTAGAGGGGTGACTCGAACTCTGGTTAAAATCAATGTGCTTGTGCGGACAGTGAAGAGTTAAGTAAATTTGAACCCCCTGTCCTAAAAAACGGTCGACATGTTTCAGCTAGATGGTCTTATTCGACCCAGCATTCCTCAGGACCAGTGATAAAAGTTACTCACCCAGCGCGGCAGTACACCCCCTAAAGTGCCTACTCACGTTGGATGGATGTTCAAGGCAATATGTTTTTACCAACTTTTGTTCGTTGTGCTGGAAAAAACTTCAGATGTGTTACCTCTGTTCTGTGAGGATTATGGAATCTGTAAAATAATTCAATAACCAAAAATCATACCCTATTCATAGGTAAAATATTACCTCATTTGTTCAATTAACCAATTATACCTTCTGGTTTACCCATCCATCTCCCTGTGACGCATTCAAACCAATGTGTGTTAAACCAACACAATATAGACCACTCTAGCTGTTATGCTGGACGGGTGTTTAAACTGTTATGTAATCCTGAATAATATTTAGTCAAATTATTCATACCTCATTTACCAGGGACCAAGGCTGCATTCCCGCCCAATAACCCCCTTTGGTAACAACATTTAAAAACAAACAGTTTTCCTTAAAGAGAAAATAACATACAGACATTTGACCTTGGTGTCCATATCAGATTAGTTAAATCACGCTTGTGAAAACGGAAGTTCATTAATGTGAAGGAACTCACTTTGTTAGTATTCCAGTCTTTTCTTAGATTTTAGTGAAAGACGAGCATTCTCTTTAGGACCTGTCCAGGAGAAAAAGAGAATAATCTGGCTTCTAGTCATGTGTGTGTTCTCTTATGTTAAGCTGGAAAAAGACCTCAAATTCGTAACTGAGTAAAATGCAATTTTAAGTAGTGACTTACTGCATAGATCCTACAGAAAAACCCCATGAGTCCGTGGTGGGGGAATTCTTCACGTCAGCGTCTAGTAAAAAGCAACGTGAAAGCAATTATTACATTGTCCCGTGTAATGAAGTATTATTTTAATTCATTGTGAAAGGGTAGTAATGTCGAATTAACTTGAGAGTGAAATAGCACTAAATGTCTACACATCGGCAGTGAGTCTGATTAACCATAGTCTCCAGACAAGATTTTATAGCGATTGTTTTGCTCTAATACTCATGGTTCCTGCTCAGAACATGAAAGACCTGGCGGAATGTGTAGCTTAAGGATCAGAAAGAACGGGGATATAAAAGTGCTCATTTACTCACTAGCTTGCTGGCGACTCCCCGCGTTTTCACCTAGTTCTGGCGCAGCCACGGCTCGAAGAACAACCCGAGCAGCGTTCAGAACGTTCATTTCTACTTCCGCAGATACCACGTGACCTACGTGCTTAACTCTTACGAGGTCAGTTCAGGCTGCAGATTCAAGAAATTTAAAGCTGTAGTTGTCTAATTAGCGAGTATTCACTCCATTCATTTAAAAACTCGTATTCATGCACACCAGGCAAAAGAAAAGCCGTTTATTCTCAGCACTGCAATCCTTACAGTGCAACTAATCTTAAGGACTTTAATTTACGTCCCAGACCGGGTCCCCGGTCTGAAGCCACATCTTGGATTAGTAAACAGAGCACAGTCCTATTACCGGCTTGGAAATCAAAGGGGAAATTCATCAGTCAGTACACCCCTGTAACGGGGAGTGAAAGTGACAAACGAAGGGAGCAAAGAGAAACAAAGAGAAACAAATTAATGGGTAGAGAGGGATAATAATTTAACAGTTATTTATTCATTCTATGTATACTCCTCTCCCTCATGTGTTTGCTTCTAAAAGGACCTCTAGTAGACCCTATATGATTCTGTTATCCTGTTAGTGAACCTCACTTCATTAGAAATCAATAGCTTAGGGGCTCATTGTCCATAGGCGGTCATACCTTAACGTCTCATCACTGACCCCCACGGGATCTCATCATTGAGTCCTTGACGATTAGTTCCCAATCGATGCACCCATCTTTGTTCTTTTTCAAATAAAGAACTCTCACTACTGTGTTCAAGGTGTTCTATAATGGTCCAAGTCAAATCATTCGGCCCATGCCCCTGCTCTAGATAGTGTGCTGTTAATTTCGTTGCATTTCTCTGGCATCTAATGTTGCTGCGGTGTTCCCCTATACGTAGCTTGATTTTCCGTGTGGTCATGCCCACATATCTCAAAAGACATGGGCAGACTATCATATAAACTACGTTAGTCGTGTTACAATTGGTGTGACTTCTCAGGTGCCAGAGTTTCCCTTCTTCTAATTTCAAGGTTTTCGTTGCATTGGTCAGGTGACACACACTACATCCACCACATGGGTAGTGGCCCACCACTGGTGGAAGCCCCCAAGTGGTAAGTACATTCGGGATAGGTGCTCTATCATTTTTGTTGTTGGGGCGAGTGTGTACTAATGCATCCTTCAGGCTTCTCTCACGTCTGTAGGAAAAAAGTGGTTTTTGCCACTCCAAACCATTGCTTGTTAATATTCTCCATTGTTTATTTATAGTCCGGTTCACTACATTGGAGATGTTACTGTATGTCGTTACACATGTCAACGGTGTTTCTGGTTGTTCTTCTCTTGTGTGATCTTCTAGTAGGGCCTCCCGATTCTGATTTCTCGCCCGTTTGCAACTTTTCTTTAAGATCTTGGCTGGGTACCCTCTGCGAGAAAGTTTCTTAGTCAGATCCTCCGCCTGCCTCTTGAAATCGGTGATGTTACTACAGTTCCTACGGAGGCGTAGGTACTGTCCGAAAGGTAAGTTTTCTCTCAAGGGACGCGGATGAAAACTAGTGAAGTGGAGCAGGTTATTCTTGCTGGTAGGTTTGTGAAACGTCTTGGTGGTCAAATGATCACCTGTCCTGGTGATTGTCACATCTACAAATTCGATGCTCTCCCGACTATGTTGATGAGTAAACCTCAAGTGTGGGTCGCAAGTATTGACCCAATCAAAGAAGGCCACAAGGCTCTCCTCTGTGCCCTTCCATATTAACAACACATCGTCAATGTACCTCTGCCACAGGATTACATTGAGAGTGTAAGGGTTGGTGTTGCACAAAATGTGGGTTTTCTCAAAATTGTAGACGTACAGCCCAGCAATACTAGGGGCAAAGGTACTGCCCATGGAAGTACCAGTCTTTTGCAAAAAGAACTGGTTCTGATACTGGAAATAGTTACGTTTTAACGCCAGAGTTGCACACTCCATGACAAACGTTTTGGTAGTGTTATATTCCCACACAGTTTGATCCAGAGCGTCAGCCAAAACCTTCAATGTCGCATCCTGGGGAATACACGTGTACAGGCTCTCTATATCTAACGAGACAAGAAAAATCGATTCCTCAGGTAGCTTGACTGTCAAAAGCATTGACAGTAGACTCTTGGTGTCCTTAATGTAGGTACTTGTTGACTGTATCAAGGGTTTAAAGAAAAAGTCGCAATATTTAGAAAGGGGTTCTAATAAGGACCCAATGCCTGAAACTATCGGTCTGCCAGGGGGTGGCAACCGATTCTTATGGGTTTTTGGAAGACAGTAAAAGTATGGAATTGTACCTTCAGAATTTGTCAGAAAATCTGCTTCTTGTTTGCTAATGCAGTCATCTCGTTCAGCAGTCATCACTAATTCCACTATCTCATCCCTCAATGATGATGATGGATCTTCATTCAGAACTGTGTAACTTCTTGTGTCATTAAGGAGGCGTCTGCATTCAGCATCATATGCAACAGTGTCTTGTATGACGATACCTCCGCCTTTATCGGCGCTTTTAATTACAATACTAGGGTCATTTTTTAGGGATTCTATGGCTTTGTATTGAACCCCTGTTAAATTTTTGAAAGATATCGGTTCGTCAATCTTTTCCACTTCCCGGAACACCGCTTGTTCAAAGGCAATTATGCCTGCCGGAACCAAATGAGCCGGGGGAATAAAGGTCGATTTGTTTCTGAAGTTGGTGTCACTATTAGGGGTTTGGCTTTCAGTGGTCTCTCGATTCTCAAAAAAAGCTTTCAGCCGTAATTTCCTAAAGAATGCAAGAGTTTACCCCTATGCAAGTGCCGAATATACACCACCTGACCGCACAAACTATAATTCTGATGTGTCAGATGATTCCATTTCTAGTGGGTCAAGTGTAGGGAGCTCAGGCAATAAACAACGAGGCAGAGGCCGAGGAAAAAGACCACAAAACAACACGAATTGGTTCCCATATCAACAACAAGGGAACGGAGTGTTTCACCCAAATCCTTATAGCCTCCCACCGTTTCCACCTCAGATGGGATGGAATCCACATTTCGCCCCACCTCCCCCCCAATTTCAAACAAATATGTACCCCCCTCATTGTTTAGGGTTTGGCCAGAGAGGCCGGGGCAAGAGACGGGGAGGGAATCAGGTCCGTTGGCAAACACCAGAGGCAGTGGGAGACAACACACGCAGCAAAACACAGGAACAGAGAGCGGATCCCAGCAATGTGTAAGCTTGGTTACATATTTGTCAAGCAGAGTCCTGAATCCGGATGAACAATCGATTTTGGAGAAAGGGTTAGGCTTTATACCAACACCACGCCTTGATAGATTCAAACTGTTTTGTGAACTCAGTGAGTTCTTTAGGAAATTACGGCTGAAAGCTTTTTTTGAGAATCGAGAGACCACTGAAAGCCAAACCCCTAATAGTGACACCAACTTCAGAAACAAATCGACCTTTATTCCCCCGGCTCATTTGGTTCCGGCAGGCATAATTGCCTTTGAACAAGCGGTGTTCCGGGAAGTGGAAAAGATTGACGAACCGATATCTTTCAAAAATTTAACAGGGGTTCAATACAAAGCCATATAATCCCTAAAAAATGACCCTAGTATTGTAATTAAAAGCGCCGATAAAGGCGGAGGTATCGTCATACAAGACACTGTTGCATATGATGCTGAATGCAGACGCCTCCTTAATGACACAAGAAGTTACACAGTTCTGAATGAAGATCCATCATCATCATTGAGGGATGAGATAGTGGAATTAGTGATGACTGCTGAACGAGATGACTGCATTAGCAAACAAGAAGCAGATTTTCTGACAAATTCTGAAGGTACAATTCCATACTTTTACTGTCTTCCAAAAACCCATAAGAATCGGTTGCCACCCCCTGGCAGACCGATAGTTTCAGGCATTGGGTCCTTATTAGAACCCCTTTCGAAATATTGCGACTTTTTCTTTAAACCCTTGATACAGTCAACAAGTACCTACATTAAGGACACCAAGAGTCTACTGTCAATGCTTTTGACAGTCAAGCTACCTGAGGAATCGATTTTTCTTGTCTCGTTAGATATAGAGAGCCTGTACACGTGTATTCCCCAGGATGCGACATTGAAGGTTTTGGCTGACGCTCTGGATCAAACTGTGTGGGAATATAACACTACCAAAACGTTTGTCATGGAGTGTGCAACTCTGGCGTTAAAACGTAACTATTTCCAGTATCAGAACCAGTTCTTTTTGCAAAAGACTGGTACTTCCATGGGCAGTACCTTTGCCCCTAGTATTGCTGGGCTGTACGTCTACAATTTTGAGAAAACCCACATTTTGTGCAACACCAACCCTTACACTCTCAATGTAATCCTGTGGCAGAGGTACATTGACGATGTGTTGTTAATATGGAAGGGCACAGAGGAGAGCCTTGTGGCCTTCTTTGATTGGGTCAATACTTGCGACCCACACTTGAGGTTTACTCATCAACATAGTCGGGAGAGCATCGAATTTTTAGATGTGACAATCACCAGGACAGGTGATCATTTGACCACCAAGACGTTTCACAAACCTACCAGCAAGAATAACCTGCTCCACTTCACTAGTTTTCATCCGCGTCCCTTGAGAGAAAACTTACCTTTCGGACAGTACCTACGCCTCCGTAGGAACTGTAGTAACATCACCGATTTCAAGAGGCAGGCGGAGGATCTGACTAAGAAACTTTCTCGCAGAGGGTACCCAGCCAAGATCTTAAAGAAAAGTTGCAAACGGGCGAGAAATCAGAATCGGGAGGCCCTACTAGAAGATCACACAAGAGAAGAACAACCAGAAACACCGTTGACATGTGTAACGACATACAGTAACATCTCCAATGTAGTGAACCGGACTATAAATAAACAATGGAGAATATTAACAAGCAATGGTTTGGAGTGGCAAAAACCACTTTTTTCCTACAGACGTGAGAGAAGCCTGAAGGATGCATTAGTACACACTCGCCCCAACAACAAAAATGATAGAGCACCTATCCCGAATGTACTTACCACTTGGGGGCTTCCACCAGTGGTGGGCCACTACCCATGTGGTGGGTGTAGTGTGTCTCACCTGACCAATGCAACGAAAACCTTGAAATTAGAAGAAGGGAAACTCTGGCACCTGAGAAGTCACACCAATTGTAACACGACTAGCTTAGTTTATATGATAGTCTGCCCATGTCTTTTGAGATATGTGGGCATGACCACACGGAAAATCAAGCTACGTATAGGGGAACACCGCAGCAACATTAGATGCCAGAGAAATGCAACGAAATTAACAGCACACTATCTAGAGCAGGGGCATGGGCCGAATGATTTGACTTGGACCATTATAGAACACCTTGAACACAGTTATGAGAGTTCTTTATTTGAAAAAGAACAAAGATGGGTGCATCGATTGGGAACTAATCGTCAAGGACTCAATGATGAGATCCCGTGGGGGTCAGTGATGAGACGTTAAGGTATGACCGCCTATGGACAATGAGCCCCTAAGCTATTGATTTCTAATGAAGTGAGGTTCACTAACAGGATAACAGAATCATATAGGGTCTACTAGAGGTCCTTTTAGAAGCAAACACATGAGGGAGAGGAGTATACATAGAATGAATAAATAACTGTTAAATTATTATCCCTCTCTACCCATTAATTTGTTTCTCTTTGTTTCTCTTTGCTCCCTTCGTTTGTCACTTTCACTCCCCGTTACAGGGGTGTACTGACTGATGAATTTCCCCTTTGATTTCCAAGCCGGTAATAGGACTGTGCTCTGTTTACTAATCCAAGATGTGGCTTCAGACCGGGGACCCGGTCTGGGATGTAAATTAAAGTCCTTAAGATTAGTTGCACTGTAAGGATTGCAGTGCTGAGAATAAACGGCTTTTCTTTTGCCTGGTGTGCATGAATACGAGTTTTTAAATGAATGGAGTGAATACTCGCTAATTAGACAACTACAGCTTTAAATTTCTTGAATCTGCAGCCTGAACTGACCTCGTAAGAGTTAAGCACGTAGGTCACGTGGTATCTGCGGAAGTAGAAATGAACGTTCTGAACGCTGCTCGGGTTGTTCTTCGAGCCGTGGCTGCGCCAGAACTAGGTGAAAACGCGGGGAGTCGCCAGCAAGCTAGTGAGTAAATGAGCTCTTTTATATCCCCGTTCTTTCTGATCCTTAAGCTACACGTTCTGCCAGGTCTTTCATGTTCTGAGCAGGAACCATGAGTATTAGAGCAAAACAATCGCTATAAAATCTTGTCTGGAGACTATGGTTAATCAGACTCACTGCCGATGTGTAGACATTTAGGGGCAGATTTATGTTAACTGGCGCATCCCCAGGGATGCGCCAGTTAACATGCGCCACAGTGCGCCACAGCTCCGCCACCCATGGTGCGCCGCATTTATGATGCGGCGCACCATGGGGCAAAAACGGCACAGATGCGTGACGCATCTGTGCCGTAAAGGTGACGCATTGCTGGAGTTGCGTCGCAAGCGCGACGCAGCTCCAGCAAGGCTCGGGGGTGCCCCATCTCCACAATGCTGCGTCAAGACCTACGCCTGCTTCAAGCAGGCGCAGGCTTTTGACGCAGCATTGGCCTGAAAGTGGCTGAGTGTAATCTTATAGATTTCACTCAGCCACTTTTGCGAGGCGCACCTGCCCCGGAAAGCCCACCCTGCGCCGGAACGCCCACAAGCGGCGCAGGGCTTTACAACGTGACGCATCTGCCTAGATGCGTCACGTTGTAAATCGTTCGTAGGGATGCGCCACGTTTACGCCGCCTTGCGTGACGCAACAGCGGCGTAAACGTGGTGCAAGTGCCTCATAAATCTGCCCCTAAGTGCTATTTCACTCTCAAGTTAATTCGACATTACTACCCTTTCACAATGAATTAAAATAATACTTCATTACACGGGACAATGTAATAATTGCTTTCACGTTGCTTTTTACTAGACGCTGACGTGAAGAATTCCCCCACCACGGACTCATGGGGTTTTTCTGTAGGATCTATGCAGTAAGTCACTACTTAAAATTGCATTTTACTCAGTTACGAATTTGAGGTCTTTTTCCAGCTTAACATAAGAGAACACACACATGACTAGAAGCCAGATTATTCTCTTTTTCTCCTGGACAGGTCCTAAAGAGAATGCTCGTCTTTCACTAAAATCTAAGAAAAGACTGGAATACTAACAAAGTGAGTTCCTTCACATTAATGAACTTCCGTTTTCACAAGCGTGATTTAACTAATCTGATATGGACACCAAGGTCAAATGTCCGTATGTTATTTTCTCTTTAAGGAAAACTGTTTGTTTTTAAATGTTGTTACCAAAGGGGGTTATTGGGCGGGAATGCAGCCTTGGTCCCTGGTAAATGAGGTATGAATAATTTGACTAAATATTATTCAGGATTACATAACAGTTTAAACACCCGTCCAGCATAACAGCTAGAGTGGTCTATATTTTGTTGGTTTAACACACATTGGTTTGAATGCGTCACAGGGAGATGGATGGGTAAACCAGAAGGTATAATTGGTTAATTGAACAAATGAGGTAATATGTTACCTATGAATAGGGTATGATTTTTGGTTATTGAATTATTTTACAGATTCCATAATCCTCACAGAACAGAGGTAACACAGCTGAAGTTTTTTCCAGCACAACGAACAAAAGTTGGTAAAAACATATTGCCTTGAACATCCATCCAACGTGAGTAGGCACTTTAGGGGGTGTACTGCCGCGCTGGGTGAGTAACTTTTATCACTGGTCCTGAGGAATGCTGGGTCGAATAAGACCATCTAGCTGAAACATGTCGACCGTTTTTTAGGACAGGGGGTTCAAATTTACTTAACTCTTCACTGTCCGCACAAGCACATTGATTTTAACCAGAGTTCGAGTCACCCCTCTAGTAAAATTGTTGGTTGAGGGAGTGATCTACACTCTTTTTAATTTGCACTTCTGTTTTTCGTACCTCTCACATACGGAATAATGGGAACCCGATGAAGACAAACGGCTACCTACCGAGTGTGGGTGCCTGAGGGGCCCATTTTTTCCTTTTGGTATACTCGTTCTTCCTTCTCTCTCTATATATTCATTACGCTTATTAACACAGTTTCAGAACCACGCATGGGGCACTGATGTTGGCTGGTGAAAGGTCTTTTCAACATCTCTCCCAGTGAGTTTGTTATTTATTGATTATGGTACTCTCTAGTTGTTTTTGATTGACTACCTCATTAATATTCACGAGTTAGGTCATTTGCGACCCACTGTTTTGCAATTTCCTAATTGCAAGGATTCGCAATTCCGGAATTGCAAATTGGTTTCTTAGTACATTTGGCCGTTGAAGTTGGTGGTAACTGCAAATGTTTCTCGACCGCATTCCTGGTCTCAAAACATTCCTACATACCATTGCTGTCGTGTAGTTCCTATATACCCAATACAGGATCTGCGCGTTCGGATAACATAAACTGTGGGTTTGGTGGTAGACTGGTTCCAAGCACCCCCTCTGGATACGTTAACTTGTTTTGCATCAGCTAGCTCACAGTGCCACTAGAATCTCCTCTTATCAGGGAGGGAATAGTTTCTGGCAAACCTCAGAACATGACAACCCTGATCTCTCAGAATCGTGGAAACAATATGCTACTTTTCGCTCAGTCACTTGTGTTCACTTAGTTTGTCTAAGAGATGCACAGAATAAACAGTCTGGGCGTTTCAATAAGAATGTATTGAACAGTTGTTATTCTGATATAGAATAGATTTGCTGTAACAACCATTAGACAGTAGCAGAGATATATGATTAGCAATACTACAAAAGTAAAGTGACGGTACAGTTCTACCATCTTGCAGTAATCATGAATATATACAAGTACATAAAAACATGATAAGAAAGTGCGTACTCCTAAGATGTCTCCCTAACTAGATATACCTTAATGTACCTAGTATCGGTGTAGGTGTTATGCCAAGAATCCCTCTAGGATTTAGTCAACCCCATTACCTGAGAAAGGAGAGAATATGAGACCCCGTCCTGGTCCCAAGTTGGACACTCCACAAGGGATGTTACACCACTGCTAGCTGGAGCGTCTGCATGCAGGAACCTCAGCGTCTCTGGTCAGTGTGTCAGACGGGAAGTCACAGTCTCCTCTGTTTGTCAAAGCAAGGCATGATGTATATATACCCATAGGTCTCCCCAGGGGTCCTACCTTGCTGTGTTACTGTGTCGGCCTAAAGGATGACGTCAGGCTTGAACTTTAACATAGATATTATACAGGAGATGTTCTTATTACTGTGGGTCCTGCTGTGCTTCCAAGAAGCCTCATGCATAATGTATGAGTGGCGAACCAGGGAAAAACCTGTGTTCTGAATGCAGTCGCATCTAGGTAAAAGGTCAGTCCCTATGAACCGTTATGTTTGTAATGTAGGGAAGGATAGAGGTGAAAGGTTGCAGGGTTACCTGTGCCTATAAAGGGTACCTATATGAAATATAACAGTGCAACTTGCTAATAGTGACTGGCAAACCCAATTTGCGATTCCGTAATAGCTTACCAAATCACAAATAGGGTTTGTACATTAAAAATAGCTTTTTACATGTCGCAATCAGCCCAATTCTGCAAATCGGGCTGCTTGCGAGCTGAAATAATATTCTTACATTTGGCCCAAAGTCCCACTGATCTGCAATTTTAACACTTTGGTGGTGCTATAAGAACTGGTAATGTGATACCTAGATAATAAAAGCTTCAATACAAAATGGAATAGAAGTAATTTAAGATTGATACAAAGGCAATAGGGGACATTCATCACAGGTTATCTGGAAGAATATTGACTGATGCTGGAAAAACGTCCATGCTCCAGAGGAAGTCACTTGACAATGTGATTAATGGACAATCGGGGGTAATTTTTTCATAGACATACACAATTATTGCCCACCCCAAATGGTGCTTTATGTGTAATAGCCTAGAATATTTATTTATAGGTTGCCAAAACTGTTACTTTGTTAAACAGGCAACATGTATGTGAGTCCTTTTCACAGCTGCCTAGAACACAGGTATGGGGAGGCCGGGTGAAGTAGAGATTTGTTCCATCTGCTTCGGAAACACAACAGGAATCTCAGTAACATCTTTTCTCTGTAGCATCTTCTTGCATGGCATATCCTCTGTTATATAGAATGTGATATTTAATTTGTAATTTTTTTCTGAAAAATGCTGCCTGGTGGTGAAGGAAAGGTCCTCTGCACAGATCAAAGAACAACTGTTCTATGTTCCTGACAATCATGCATGTTCACTGAGGGCCCAGGCTGACTGTGCTGGCACCAGCTGATTCTACCTGGATGATGAGCCATATTATCTCATGCTTGTATAGGGAAGGTTACAACTGGCCTCTCATGTTTAATTTAATTTCTCCGTCCCTTGCAACGTGTATGCTATACTTGGCTATTGCAGCCTAGGAATACAGTTTGCATCTCCTGTATGTAGATGTTTGACAGTTTTATTTTTCCATAATACATACATGGTACATACAAGCCAGGCCTGATTGGATACCAACCTGTAAGCAACTGTTTAGAGAGAGGTGAGTGTGTGTATGTGTGTGTTGGAGGGGTTGTGTTGCTATCCTTGTGGGGACTTGTGTATATTAACACTCTCATGTTGTGGGGACTTGATTGCACTGTGGGGACCTGAACCCAGGGCCTCACAAGGCAATGTTTTCTAAATATAAAAGAATTACTTCAGAAACATCTGTGTCAATTTTTATGACTTTTAAACAAAAAAATGCCTTGTGGTGATCTGTGTTTCATCAAGTGTGTTTATAATGTTGCTCAGCTCTGCCACTGTACACAGGAGGCAGTACTGCAGGCTTAAACACACTTTGCATTTAAACACACTTTGCTCACAAGAAACACACACCAGCAGCACAAGACAGACATTTCAAAAGGAAAGATGATTAAATCTGTGTTTGTCCAAATATTTTGTATGGAAATTAACCTTTTCTCTTAAAATAAAACTTTATTTACATGACGCTTTAAATTGTGGCTTTTTGTTTCTGAAATTGTTAGTAGCTTTCTAAATATTTTTAAAAGCAACTTGGGTCAGTTTTGAATCCCAGAATACTTCACTATTGCTGTTTGATCATTAACTGTAAATAGAGAATGATGGTGCACCGCACTGCAATACAATATAAACTGATTTGATCCTTGTTTGCAATTAATCTAGAGGCATTAATGCTTATTGTTACATTTTACTGCTTCTACCACAAATTCAGAAGTCTTTATGTTGCTTTCCTTTATTTACATATGGATTATTTTCTTTTAGATGATGGCTAATGAGTTTAGAACTAGCGTTGCATTGTGCTAAGGGCTATGTTCTCGCAGACAAGGAACTGAAGCAATGTTCTGCCTGCAGCATAGTGGAGTTTATTTGTAACAGAAAAGGTACGTTCTAATAAAATTAGTAAACTTCTTAGAAGATATATTAAAATATCGCCATAATATGTAATTATATTTAAATCATTTGTACTGCTTAATGTAAAAGCTGTTACTAAAGCTTTACAAATTAAAGCAGTTCCCATGGGCGTGTCAAGAACAATCATAAAAAGGAGGATGCACCAAAAGGTTTTTTTCTGCTGATTGCAAGTGTACATTGTACTATTGCATAGATTTTTCTACTTAGGCAAATTTAAACTTTTCTAGACTATTGCTGCTTAAGGTTCGTGGGGGAGGGCCATGGCAGATGCATGGTTTTATTCACACAACAGTGCTTCTTTGTTTAAATATGAAATAGTTGAGTTTTTGCCTCTCATTTCCAATTCTTGGGTCAAATTTACAGACATGACTGGTCCCAATAAGTTGCTGTACATTGTGGTTGAAAAACATTAATACATATATAACATTGTATATTGCAAATAAGAAGTGATGTATATCTTACTCTACCTGGTATTTGGGAGATCCTAAACCCATTTTCCTATTTGTAAAGGCTAAGGGGTAGATGTATCAAGATTCCATTTTGCGATTTCTAAATAGCGATTTTTAAGGAATCACTATTTAGAAATCGCAAAATCGAATGTATGTAGAAAATCGCTATTTTTTAGCGATTCCATAGTCTTCCTTATTTGCGAAATAGCAATTAAGGAATAATTTCCCATGCAATCCCATGGGCCCGGAGGCCCATAGGAATGATTGTGAAATATTTCTTACTTTGCTAATCGCATTTTGCGAATTCACAATTAAGGAATAATTTCAAGGGTGCAGGGGCGTCTCAAAGACACCCTGCTGCACCCCTGAAATTTACATGTGTGTGCTTATGGCGCACCTATATGCCCTAAGGGCATGTATGTGTGTCACATGCCACCTTCACCTTCACAAATGCCAAATAGGGCATTTTTAAATGAAATCGCAAATTACCACCAACTACAAGTTGGTGGTAATTTGCGATTACTTAACTCAAAATCGCAATTTCTAAAACCCACATACATCGCATTTAAGGAATCGCAAAATTTGCGATTCCTTAAATGCTTAAGCAAAATAAGGAATCGCAAATTTTTGCGATTCCTTCTTTTGCGATTTTTTGAAACATTTAAAAAAATGCAAAAAAGCCTTTTGCGATTCGCAAAGGCCGAAATTCGCAGGCTTGATACATCTACCCCTAAAGGCTTTAAGGAATCGCAAAATGGGGTTAATGCTTAGCAACACAACATTTAATGAATCGCAAAATTTGCAATCACAACATTTTTTCATACACCAGACCCCTTATCTGACCTCTGTGCCCAGATTCAATAATATTTATGGCAAGGCAGTGCAGCATTTTTACTAAGATATGGCTAATTGTTTCTTTCCGCCAGCACTAGTGCACTCTGGACTACCTTGCAACAGCAGACAGCCTTCCACAACAGTGCAGGGGTTCTGACCTCTCTAAAGCATAGGTTTTGTACCCAGATTTTTCCAACTTTTCATATGTGCTGTACAAGGCAGCATACAAGCAAAGTTGGACAAATAAGGAGAAATTAAAACATTGTTCCTTGTTGCACCTGCCACAAAGAGGCATAGGGTTTGCCACGAATCCCTGTTATCATTTCACAAAAAGGAGCCAAAGAGGGAAAAAGAACGAGGGAGCCCTCCACTCATAAATACAAAAAACAGAAACCTGGTTACAATCTAACACATATAAATCCAATTTTCAAATGAGCTTCACATCCATTCTTTTTCGGTGAGACAAGGCTGACTATCTAGTCACCCCCACCCATATGTGTTCTTAAATTTATAAAAATCAACCATCCCGAATCAGGTTGGGTGGGATTAACAAAAATGAAAGAAAAAGGTCCATCAAATAAAGTGATTTCAATCTAACATCCTTAAATCTAAAGCCCGGTAATGCAAAGGAGGTCAAATTTACTCTCCCAAGATTAAAATGGAGTTACGGACACTTGTCACACCTATATTTTATTTTTGATATTGTACGCACTCATTTAAAACAACAGTGGCATATTTAGACCATCTTAGAAGGGCCGTTCAGGTTAAGATGGTCTAGACGTTTTAACTTAGTTTGACATCACTTTATTTGATACACCTTATCTTTCACTTTAGACACAATTAGGAGTTAGGTCACGTTTTTTTCGGTCAGTAAAATGTCAATTATGTCAGCGTGAGCTAACTGGTGAATACCTACTAGTAGCTCAACTAGTGCTGCTTACGTGAGCCACTTCCTGACCTACCTCACACTTTTTTAGACTTTGTTAGTCCCACCTAGCTATTTCGTCATGATGGGCTCCCAAACTGATTTGGGATGTTTGATTTTACAAACCTCTGTCTACCAATGTTAATAGATAGAGATTTGTGTTAAAACCCTTGGGTTGCTGCATGGGAACAACTATATCCCACACATGGAACACCCTCTTGACACAAGTAGCGAAAAGTAGCGCATAGTGCAACTTTGTATTATTTTTGGATATCTTTTAACATAAATCCTGATTTTTTGGGATAGTAAATCCCAGCCCAACACTTTGTGCTAGATCTGTGTCACAAAAGTGGCATAAACCTGGAGCAAAGCATTAGCAAATATGGGCCTTAAAGCTAGCCTCTTATAAGTGGTAAGCAACCTCATTTAGAGGCAATGTGGTTGCGATTCTGGATGTAAATTGAGTCTCTTCATCTCGTTTGTTCTTTGTATAGTCTACTGTCACCGAAGTTGGGTAAGATCCATTCCCCTTTGCAAGTTTTGAATGGGGTGAAAGGGAAACACTGGGGTTGGTTAGAAGTCAAAATATGCATGGTTTCTTCTGTTTGGAGGTGCACAGACTCAAAATGTACTCTAATTTCCAGCAAGATTTGTGGAATAGCTCAGGTAAAAAAAATTCAGAAGATCAATTTAATCCCGAGTTTTGATCCTTTTTAAAGAATAAACTCTTGAGTGCATCCAAAATCAGATTAGAGCCCACACTGGAATTGGGTTACTGTGATTTCCACATCCATAACATTTTATAAAGTATCATTTGCACATATAACTAACGAGATTATGTAAAACAAATTATGCAATTTGTGCTTTGACATTATTATCTAGCTATTTTAACATTGTTTACACATTGATAAAAAGTGAATTGCATTGCTTAGAAAAACATTGGTTCATTTAGGTAAGAAGAACACAAAAACCGAGCAAACTGTTATTAATCAATAGATAATGATTTTATCTCGCAGTAAAGCCCATGATTAATAATTTATTAACACTGTCCTTTTCACCCTCAGTGTGAAATAGCTTGTGTAAAATATACAATGTTGCCGTCAAGACAAAAACAAACACTCATGTACCCATGCACCTACCTGTCATGATAAACAGGGTTTCTTATTTTTTATGCACATATCTGTAATGATTTAAAATGTTGTATCAAACTGTAAGGCATCTTAAAACTCTTATCTGCCAACAAGATCTGTATTGTGCTCAATACATTTCTTATATATATACCTTATTTCGGAGTGCCTTTTTGACACAACTGCTGTTTTGAAAGCGGTGTTTGCAAAGATAACACAGCAGACCACTTACTGGGAAACACTGGTGCTTCATGGACCAGTCAGTGGTTGGATCGCATATCTGGAAATAACCCTGGCTTGAGTGGCTTCCTAAGAAACACAGGGCGTGGGGTCTTTGCTCTTCCTCTGTAAAGAGTTTCCATCTTCCAGGTATTAGACGCTTTAGCGGTTAAAGTGGGCCTGAAAGACCTTCCCCTTCCCAAAGACACCAATTTTTAATAACCCAGAGTTCACCCTGGGGCTTCAACCTGATCAGGTCTTGGTTATGGCAGGAGGGAGGCTGTAAACAGTTTGGCTGCCTGTTCAACCTCCAGGGGATAAGTCCCTTTGATCAGCTCAAGGCACACTATGGATTGGAGGAAGTGGATCGTATCCAATACCTCCAATACCTCCAAGTTCCCCATTGGGTACTGCAGCCTTCCATCCAGCCCCGTGCAGAAAGGCCCATGCCACCCTTCTAAAAATTATTCATTTTCAAGAACAACAATAGGTGACTAATTACCAATTGTACGCCATCCTTAGCATGGTAGGGACTATAGCTCACAGGGGTAACAACATTGAGAGGGTGAGACTGGCAGACCCATTATGATGTGGAGTGGGCAGACAAATACCACAGAGCATGTCTTACTACACACAACATCTCAAGTACAGAGACATCATATAAGATCCTACTGGTATGGTACCCCGGCCAGACTTGGTGCATGGCACTCTACGCACTCTAAAGAATGGTGGAGGGGCTGCAGATCACTATTTCACCTTTTATAGCATTGCCCCAAACTGTCACTCTTCTGGAAACAACTGCTTGACAACATTGACAACATTTTCAAGACCTCTATTCCTAGGTTTCCAGCCTACACAATACTTGGGCTGCCCAACCCCCTAATGTTCCCCTCTATTCACCTCAGGAATGTATATGGCACCGGCATTAGGTGCAGCACATCAAGCAATTCTTGCTCTTTGGTGAACCAACCAGAGCCTTCAATACAGAACCTGGTTGCGCAAACTATGGTTAATCCTAGGATTGGCAAAAATGTTGCTCACGAGAGACAGAGACCTGGTGACTAATCACAAGAATGGGCCCCCCATATGCATTTCATCTATGGAATTCAACAAATTGATATGCCACTCTTATCTGAAACTATTGCGGTTATTGCCCGTTCTCGACTCTCAATCTATCCATATTTCAGCTTTTACACTATGTGATACCAGCCCCACAACATTGCCAGTTCTTTTACTGCAATTGCATGACATCTTTTGTCAATGACTGATTCTATCCGTCCTGATAGCTAAATGTAATTTTGTTTTGTTTTATTTTATTAGCTGAGTATCACAATATTGGAACTTGGTATGCCAAGCCTTCATAATATCCAGCTGTTTTTGTAATTTTTCCATAGTGGTAGTTCTGATGTAGATGGAAAATGGCACCTCATAGCCCTCCCCCCAGATATCATGTTTGTGCCTGCACACAGGCTAGGATGCTCTGCTGATCACCGTGGTTCGGTGTGTCATTACCTTGTTCTTCATTTCCTCCGGAGCTGCATCAAAGCCATGTGGGAAGTCATGTGGGAGACAAAGTAGTGGAAGGGGGTGTCACTGCCGCTCCTCTGCTCTGCCACCCACGGAGGTCACCACAGAGGTTGCTCTTTGCCACAGACCACTCTGCCCATATCGGGGATGGGGGCGACACTTTGAGGCTGCTTCTTGGGCTATTCCGGTAGTTGCTAACTACAGACTACTTTCATGTTTTAAATATGTATGTACATATCGCAGTATATCCTCTTGCTCTTCCTTTCCCTTTCCTGTGTTCCCTTCCTCTCTTTCTCCTGCCCCTTTCCAATCCTGTGCACCAATTAGTTCTGGGCTCATGCCTGAATGTTCATGTCATGGGTGCTCTATGAGTTGACAATTGAATGTGACGGTTGATGTTATTACTATCCAAGACTTGGAGATCAGAGGTTGAATAAAGACACTCCTGCTACATACAAGACCTTGTGATATCTTCATTCAAATCTACCTGCATTACCGCATACTTTTGTGGAGACAAGTGTGAGTGCCACTTGCAGGAAGAACATGGAGTGTATTGTTGGAGTGAAGTCTGGTGCGCTGGATGTTGCTCACCATCCCTCAAGAGCCATCTGCCCTGCTCTATGATTGCCTGAAATGAACGAGCATGAGCAGGTGTTCAGTGCGCTGGATGTTTCCCCGCTATGGCTGGTGGGTGGGGCCACCTGAAAGGGAGCTCTTCTCTGTGAGCATGCCTCAGAGAAGGAGCAGGGGGAAAATCCTCCTCAAAGGCAGGAGCAAGTCACCAGGTGCTTCAAGCCTTGTTTTGGTTTTGGCTGCCGTTTTGACATCCTAGTGAATTCCTATTAGTTTGTGTTCCAGCTATATTGGCAGCCTTTTTAAGTGATGTCTACAGACAATGTAAACGTTTCCTTGGAAATTGAGAGATCAATTACCATTTTAAACAAAATAATTATAAATATATACATATATATATCTTTCATCTAGTGCAGTGACTCTATTTGTTCCTGTTTTTAGAAACACATGAATTATGAACATGCAGTTAGACCCACGTTTAAAGTTTTTACAAATAAAACGTGAACTACCTATACCCTAGAAAAAATGGAAGGCAGAGTTTTTAACATATTTAATGGCAATTGATGGTAATTAGAATGCCAGCTAGGAGGAAAAAAGTATCTTTTTACATTCTTTAGGGACTGAAGGACAAGAAGTCTTCAGATCCTTGCCTAAAGTTGAGAATGAGAATGAACATGAGGCATTAAATCAGTTTGATGAAGCACTTTTGGGACTAGATGTTTGCTTTAAGCCTACTGTTAATACCACACTTGAGAAATATCACTTGTATATGAGGGGACAGAAATGAGGAGAATCTATTTATGAATTTCTAACTGTACTGAGAATTGTATCTAACACATGTAATTTTGGAAACACAACCAACAAAATGACGCGTCATCAACTCATGGCTAACACTAACAATAAACACATCCAAGAAGGTTTGTGGATCACGGGAGAGCCCACCATAGATGAAGTGGTGGCTACAGCCAAAGCCATAGAACAGTCCGTGAACTGGGTGAAGGAAGTAAATGAAACTCAACTCAGTAAAAAAGAAAATGAAGTTTGTGCAGTTACAGGAAAACATATGAAAAATTTGAGTCATGAAGGTGAACGTAAGGACAGCAAGACGTACTGCTGTAGAAGCGGTGATGCCAACCCTTTTGCGTCTTCAAGAAATTGTTCTGTACTTAATAAGGAGTGCAACAATTGCAAAAGAAAAGATTACTTTTCAAAAATGTGCAGTGATATAAAAAGACAACCCAAACATCATGTTGCACAGGTATTAGAAGGTACATCTTTGAGAATACTTGAAATTGATGAAAATGATGTTGCAGAGAAAAATGTGATGCTAATGGTGCATGAAGAAAACAGGGAAGATGACGATGAACCCATTAAATCACCTTTGTGCAATTTGCAAGTACTAGGGATAGAGTTGTCTCTAAAAGCAAGCTCTGGTTCTCTGTTCACTATAATATCCCAGGCATACTTTGAAACCAAATTTAAAAATAAAAAGGCGCCTTTGTTAAAACCTATCAACAACAATGGGCAAACCAATCTACGCTTGGTGGCTTGGGCAAATGATATTGTCAGGTAAAAGCGCCTACAAAGGATTTATTATATGAAACATTTGAATCAATTAGTGTACTTAATCTTGACCAGCTATCCTAAGTTGCCTGTCACAAAATGTTTGTATCTCAAAAACATTTAACAATTATGGTTGGTTGGTTGATAGCTTTATTTCGATATGCAGGTATCATAAAAGCATTACAAAATATATAAAAACAGCACATCGTCAAAGGACTGTACATTTAAAAACAAAAGAAATACAAGGTAGCAATAAGATCAGCAATAAATTATTTAAAAATATATTAAATAGATAAGGACAGTCTTTTTAAACGGATCAACCAAGCCCATTTTAAAAATTTGGATACAGCACAAACGACCCGAGAGGAAGTATCAGATAGTAAAATCCGTAAAGCCACCAAATGCTGGCGAGTACCCAATTGTCTACAAAGTGGTTTTAGCCAGTGGGATCTTGGACTGGTGTAATCTGGACATTCAAAAAGGAAGTGAATCACAGTTTCGGGCCTATTAGTACATAGGGCGCAGTAGCGTGAAGCCTGTGCAGGCATGTTCCATCTAGAGAGGCGGTCATTTAGAGGTAATGTACCTAGTCTAAATTTGATGAAAAGACCCCGGTCCATAGGTGCCGTAATTATGTCCAGATAAGGCTCAAGGGCAACAACATCTTTTATTTGCAAATAGGCTGCGGTGGAATTGCAGTGACGCTGATTGCTGATGAGCTTAGCAGAGACCCATTCCCAATACAGTTTTTTTAGGGTCGCTTTCGGGGGGGCAAAGTGGGTGGACCAGCACGACCCCAAGCCTAGGTCCCCTAAAAGATTTTTAATATCCCTAAGCCATTTGATCTTGTTGCAACCGTCCAAGCCCATCACCTCTGACAGCCCGTCTGCGTATGATTTTAATTCCGGAACCCTCCACAGACGAGCCCAAAGGAGGAGAGGCCGTAAACGGGCCTGGTCCTTGATTTCTTTACAACCCGTATCCAAAAGCACAGGAACTGTCGGGGTGCTCATCGGGATGGCCAAGAGGACCTTTAAAAATGTATTCTCTGCCTTGGTCAAAGCCTCCACGTTACCTAAGCCCCAAAGCTCAGCCCCATAAAGTGATGCGGTTACTGCTCGGGCTTTGTAAATATCTATTATTGGAGCTACACATTGTTTAGATGAATTATTGTACTCCTTCAACAGAGCTCCCCCAACCCTTTTGTGACTGATGGTTATTTTGTTTATATGGGGAGTCCAGCTCATGACATCACTCATTCGAATTCCCAAGTAGTCAAATTCTGACACTCTTTCCAGAGGGATAGAGTTCAGAATAGGAGGGCGGCCAAGCTTACGGGGTGGGTGCATAATTAGATATTTGGTCTTATCCACATTGATGACAAGTCCTCTTTTTGTACAGAAGTCCTGGAAGCGATTCAAAAGCTTCTGGAGCCCCTGGGGGGTTTTGGAAATGAGGAGGGTGTCGTCGGCAAACAACAGGGTTGGAATCCTAATGCCCCTCAAGGAGGGAGCATCTGCTGGTTCGCCAAGCAGGTGCTCTACCACCCCATTCACATACAGGGAAAACAGGGTGGGAGCCAGTACACAACCCTGCCGGACGCCCCTAACGACCGGGATCCTATCGGTCTTTTCCCCATTTAATCCCCATCGCACCTGAGCATAGTTGTCATTATGCAGTTTGATGAGGAGCATTAAGATGTAAGGGGGCATCCCAAGACCATACAACACCCTCCAGAGTTCCTCCCTAGGAACCAGGTCAAAGGCAGTCTTTAGGTCTATAAAGGCCAAGTAAAGACTGCCTTTGCCCAGCTCCACCACCTTCCAATAAAGTAACAGGAGTCTAAAGACTTGCTCGATAGTTCCTGTACCTGAACGAAAGCCAGCTTGCATATCGGACAATATGTGGTTGTCATCCACCCACTGGAGAATCCTCCCTAAAATGGCTTTACCCGCTAACTTCTGGGTTGAGTCAATGAGGCTAATTGGCCTATAATTTCCCGGTGAGTCCCGACAACCCTTTTTAAAAATTGGGACCACCTCTGCCCCTTTCCAAGACTCAGGCACAGAACCTCCCTCGAGGATAGCATTAAGGAGGCCAGAGATCAACACCCAAGGCCAGAGATCAACACCCAATTATATCCACATGTATCAATCTTGTACAGACATAAAGTATAATGGAAACACGGGTGTATGTATTCAAAAGAGTTTAATATTGTTGCAAAAAAGTTTTTTTGTGCAGAATACAAAATCATTACATTACAAAATGAAACCAGAAGTTTTAACTATATACAAATCAATGTTCTTCCTAGTCACAATTGTGAACACCTTTTCTGAAGTAATTAAACAATGATAAAAAGAAAGAGGTGTGATTGTCGACGTTTTGGTCTAATTAAGGCTTTTGCAAGACCCAGATTCCATCTATGCAAGCAACATCATGGCCGGAATGTGCATTGCAAAAGGGGGGTTAGACATGCTGGCACAATTGGGGAATTTACCAGGTGAGATGAGGTTCACAATTGTACTTATAGACTATCATTCCAAGTGGCCTGAGGTAAAGTTTGTGGAAAATGTAAGCACCAGTGCCGTGATTAAATTCCTAGCGGACGTATTTAGTAGACAAGGCTACCAATTGATCAAGGACAATGGTGTGTAATTTATTTCAAATGAGATGACATAGTTTCTTCATACTCACAAGATAGAGCATGTGCGTACAGCCTCATTCGACTGATTAGTAAAGCGATTTTTTCATTGTTTGAAGAAAAGTATACACTAGGGAGGTATGGCCACCTCCCAAAATCCTAACGTGATGGTAATACAACCCCAAAGATTAATTCCCCATATCAATCCTGTGAGATCCCTTAGCGCTACATATTTTTTGCCCAATCATGATGCATATATTATCGCTAAACCTCCCACAAGGAGTGGCAATTTGAGTACAATATAAGCAGATGTTGAGAGTAGGAGGTTGGTTAAAACCAATCAGCTAGACACACAACACAGCCAACACATGTGCTTCAGCCCCTCATTAATCCACACTAGGGGGACTGGTCAGACGAAATTGGGTGATCAACTTCCAATGAAAGGGGGCGACCCCTGGTACCTAGCAAAAAGGGATGGTAAATCAAATGTAGATTGACTCTATGAGCCTCCGACCCAGAATAGTTACACCAACACTGAGCCAATATGTCGCACGATTGAGCATGTACCTGTGTCTTGTCATAAACATACTTGGAACACGATTATCAATGATTTTACCAATGCTTCCGTCAATGCTTAGTTAAATTAAACGGGCCTGATTCACAGTACTAACGTAAGACAAAATCCTAAACTTACTACCATTTTGGTATTCACAGAAAGCACTTACTCATTTCGGTATTCACAAAAGTTAGGAGTCCTAACTTTAGGAGTCCTAAATGCCTTCTGTGAATATCAAAAGTCTTAAAGTTAGGATTTTTCTCAGTTTAGGAGTCCTAAAGTTAGGAGTCCTAACTTTAGGACTCCTAAACTGAGAAAATCCTAACTTTAAGACTTTTGGTATTCACAGAAGGCATTTAGGAGTCCTAAAGTTAGAAGTGTAAACTTTACTACTCCTAAACAGAGAAAAATCCTAACTTTAAGACTTTTGGTATTCACAGAAGGCATTTAGGAGTCCTAAAGTTAGGAGTCCACACTTTAGGACTCCTAAACTGAGAAAATCCTAACTTTAAGACTTTCGGTATTCGCAGAAGGCATTTAGGAGTCCTAAAGTTAGAAGTGTTAACTTTACTACTCCTAAACTGAGAAAAATCCTAACTTTAAGACTTTCGGTATTCACAAAAGGCTTTTAAGAGTCCTAAAGTTAGGAATACCAAAATGAGTAAGTGCCTTCTGTGAATACCAAAATGCATACGTGCCTTCTGTGAATACCAAAATGGTTGTAAGTTTAGGATTTTGTCTAAATTTAGTTCTGTGAATCAGGCCCAACATGTCTGCTGGTATGATTCTTCCAGGCACAGTTCTGTTACTAACTCTGAAGCGTCAAGAACCACAGTCAAACTTATGTTGTGGAATGTGGCTGGCCTGCAAGTCAAGTTCTGTGATCCAGAATGGAGGGAATTTATAGGTGGCCAGAAAATTATCTTACCGCAAGAAACATGGGCCACACAGTTGTTGTACAGTTTGTGTATAGTCCTATTTACCTAACCTTTTATGCTAACACCATTCCAGGTACATCAGCTGAAGCTTTGGGGAGTTTAATCATCTGACTGAAAAACGTGTGTGTCTACAGGGTTAAGCTGATCAAAAAAGACATAAAATATATAATGGGTGTCCACATTATTAATAACAGTTCCTGGCTGCATGAACATATGGTGTTTTTAAACATCTAGGTAGGCTCTGTTCACAATGATGTGGAGTCACCGACTATACATATACTGCACCACCTGGTTGAGAAATCTTTGCACCACTCCTGGCCTAGGGCCTTAAGGGGTGATTAAAACATAGAATCTGAACCACTTGACCCATTCTCAAGCTTAAAGGCCAAAGAAGATGCCGATTGGGCCATCCCTGAGCTTGCATTGAACATGGCCACAAAGTGGCTACTAGTGGTGCGCCAAGTGTTCCATCTTTGCCTGGATTATGGCCCAAGAGCAGCATATGGACACACCAGATTTGACTATTGCTCTCATCCTACCTTTAAGCGAGGGTTGTATACCAATTCCATTGATTACTTATTATTAGACCAGAGGCTTTGGACTTTAATGGTCGATATCATAGTTGTCAGCAGGACAGACAGTGATCATAATGGGCGCCACACTGAGTTTAGCCCTGACTTCTTTGGGAAGGCCCCTGAAGATAGTATTGCTTCCATTGTAATTACCTTGGAATTGACAAACAACCTCAGGAACATAAAGTGGGCTTTTAGCAGTAAAAAATGAATGCATTAAGGCTGGCATTTACAAGGCACTAGTATATAAATTTGATACTTTTGACCCAACCTTACACCATATGGGGAGTATGCCCAATGTGTTAATAATCAAGAGGAGCTATTAGGAACCTTAAAGCTTCTATTAACTAAGCTGATCAGGAAGGCAAAAGCTAGACGCACATCTTACACTTGGTTCTCATCGGAATGTAGGGCGGATAAGGGGAACTTCGTAAATGTACTCAAGGCAGACTCCAAACCTGAAACAATCTTGACAAGAAGGACATACAAACATTGTCTGGGCAAAGCGTAAAAAAAGATTGAGAGGCATCTCAATGGTTGCAGATGCCAGGCTCCTTAGGGAAACATGACTTTAGGAACATTTTGGGGGTTGGTTGCTGTGGGCAAGTGATGTGGTAACTCTACCCCTGAAGTGATTGTCCCAGCAAATCTCTCAGTTAAGCTAAGACTTTATATAGTGAGGGTGCAAATGGCTTCGTAGCCCCCCTTCAAGTAAGGACCCTACATTGTCTATTTCTCAGTTTCCATGCCATTTGAACTTCAATATGGAGGATTGTCTTTTAACATTCACTATAGACGCAACTAGTAATGCTCTCCTTCACATGAAAAGAGAGGGAGCCCCAGGCCTGCATAGCATTCCAGTGCTGTTATTCCACATGGAGCCTAACATCTGGGTCCCCTACTTCAAAATGCTAACAAATGCTGTTTCTCACAGGGAGAAAATCCCAGAAACGTGGCGAGGTTCAATAATAGTCCCTATCAACAAAAAGGACAGAAAGACACCTCTGAAAATTATAGGCCCATTAGCCTTATAGATTGCACTCAGAAGATCTTTTGTCACCAAATGCTTAATAAGGATTTTTGAGTGGATGGCGGATCAGAATGTTCTATCACATTTCCAGGTGGGCTTTAAGGAGAAGACAGGGACATTGGACCAGATATTCTGCAATATGATGACCTGTGCTGGAAATACAATACTGTAATAAGCTGGCTCTCTATATACTATACCAAAAAGATGTATAATGTGCAGAGAGTCCAGGGGATCCCCAGAAGCTTTACAGAGACTAAAGTGTATTATACTAATGCTCTTTTTTGTGGTAGTGTGGCTGAGCAGAGGGTAATGTGAAGCATTTGTTGTACACACAGTGGCAATAAATGAGACACACACTCAAGGAATAAATACCAGACCATTTTATAATAATAATACTTCCCAGTGAAGTGATTGTCCCAGCAAATCTCTCAGTTAAGCTAAGACTCCCAGTGGCTAAGCGTTGTATTTTTAAACTGGGCTGTACGATCTTTAAAGCCCTGTCTGATTTTGCCCCTATCTTTATTTCCTCGAAATTGATACCCTATGTTCCCCCCAGAGACCTCCGTTCTTCCGGCCACAACCTGCTAGTTACCCCTAAAATTCGACGGAAAAAACATGGCGGCTCCAGTTTTTTCTTTATTGCCCCTAAGACCTGGAATTCCTTCCCGTCCACTCTTCGACACTGCCCTACTTATGGCTGTTTTCGCAAGATGTTAAAAATTTATCTTTTCCAGTCAGCCTCTGCCCCCTTCGTATTTGTTATGAGCGCCATGAAACCGTATGGTGACCGAGCGCGGTATAAAACTTTTTAACATAACAGTTTAACATAACAATACTTGGTTATATTTATTTTGTAGAGCCACATAACTTTTTCATAGGCAAATACATTTTTCAGAAGATATACTTTTCAGTTTCAACAATGCAATTTTCAAACTTTGCAATGTTAACCTATGAGAGGAGGAAAACATTCAGCATAAATAGGGATGACATCGACTTACAAGACCAGTCTTCAGGAGCTACAGTGCACCATCTGTGACCCCAAGGTGTCTGGGTGCGGGGTGCAAATTTGAGGTCGGGCACCCAATGCAAATCAATGGTGATTGGGTCCAATCGGTCAGAGGCTGCTTACAGGTAAGTAGCAATGGCTTGGGGGCCATTCTCCAGGATTTGAAGCAAGCACTGCATGGGCCAAAGTCAGCACTAACACTATACCACCAGCGGCACATGGACAGCCGGGTGCAGGGTGCCAACACAAAGTTGAGTGCCCAATGCTAGGGATGGGAGAACAGCTAAATTGACAAGGGATGCAGGCTCAGGCCAAGAGGCCAGTCACAAGAAACCTACACCTGCAGTGGTAAGTTGTGGTGCTCGGGGATGCAGGGACACATTTTTTCCTCTTCACCAAGGCCCAGGACGGACGGGTGCAGGGGTGCCTTTTGGTGTCATAAACGACTTAGAGCAGCGGGTCGCTGTTGGGGGGTTTCCGTGCAGGTATGGCAGGTGGCATTGTGGAATCCAGGAGAGGTCAGCTCATTGTGGGCTCAGGCTCTGGTGCACTGTGGAACCTTGCTGGAATAGGCGGGCCACTTGGACTCGAGCCAAAGGCATCGGGTGCAGAAGTAGCACCTGGGCAGAACTCACCTTTCTTCAGGTTAAACAGTCCTAACTTTAAAGATGGTTGCTTAGTGAACAGGTCCGCTGTTTCTGGGAGTCTTGATCTTTGTTGAAGGCTTGCAGTACCCCCCAAGGCTTTGGAGGTAGCTGGGCTGCAGGATGGGTCGTATTTTGGCACATGATCATCGAAGGCTGCAGACAGGCTGGTAGGGCTGGGGTCAAATCAGTTGGTGTCTTCGTCTTCTCTGCTGGTGCAACTCTGTAGTGTCTGGCTCTTCTTCGTTCATCAGGAATTGGAGTTCAGGATCTGGGGATGCCACCTAAATACTACATCTTCTGTTATACCCACCTACTGTAGAAGGGGGACATATTGGATAAGTCCCACTACCTTCAAGATGGGGGCACTGAAAGGTGTAGTTCTCCTCGCCTCCAGCACCTGAGGGGTAGAGTTGGAAGATGGGGTCACACCTTCTATTTTTTCTAAGTTTTCCTGCCTGTCGTACTACCAGAAAGGTAGTGAGGACAGGAATGGGGGCCTACTACCTCTAACAGGAGAGGCAGGGGTCAAATTATAAAGGCGGTGGGCCTTTGAAGTTCCCCATCAAGGATGGCTTATCCTGACCGGGGTGGAGGTGTGAACCCCTCCACCCAGGAAAGACGTTGTTCTCAGCCATAGAGTGCACTGGCACAGGCACTCTCCCCATGAGGTCAGAACACTGTCTGGTGACAGCAGACTGGCTCAGGCCAGTCAGTGCCACACTAAGAATTGGTAGGTTTCATGGGACATCTAAGGGGTCCTATGTGTGCACTTTGTAATAGATCTAACAATGGAATCAGTGAAGGTTAATTAAGCTGAGATGGTTGCTACCAAACCTACCATATTTCAGTAAAGCCATCATGGAGCCAGAGAACTCCTAATGACGAGTGTCCAGCCCATGTACGTACTATGGCTTTCCTGGTTACTGACATTGTCCAGGAATTAACAGGGATATTGCAGGGGCAGATCGGCTCAGGCAGGTAAGCCCTCATAGGAGATATAGGGCCCGATTCACAAAGGTAAATTGTGACTAAAGTCTAACTTTACGACTTTCAGTATTCACAAAAGGCATTTACAAGTAGTAAGGTAAGACTTTTGTCTCAGTTAAACTTAAGTTTTGGTCTTAGGTTAAACTGAGACAAAATAAATACACTTAAGACCAAAACTTAAGTTTAACTGAGACAAAAGTCAAACTTTACTACTCGTAAATGCCCTTTGTGAAAATCGAAAGTTGTAGAGTTAGACTTTCGGCTCAGTTTACCTTTGTCAATCGGGCCCATAGTGCACCTCGCCTTAGGGCTTGTCTTACCTATATCACATGCAGTGTCTACGGGCATGGCAAGCAAGGATGTGTTCAATTGGTATTGGATGGATGCACAGCTCAAAGGTTGGTTCAATGTCTCAACAAAATTTAAAAGAGGTTCTGGTGCACCAGAAGGGTGACGTCGAGGGTCCCACGACGTCAATACAATAGTGGAATAGTGAGACTAGACAGAGTCTGGAATCATCCCCTGTGGGCACACATTAGATCGTCTTCTAAGTAAAGAAGACTTCCTTAGCAGTTTTTCTCAAGTGTTCATTTTATTTAAAGTTGTCTTTCAAATCATATTGGTAGTTTTTTATCTTTTTCCAGACAATTTGATAACATCAGGCAATGTCCATTTCAAAATCACCAATGCATTTCGGGCATTAGATTCATGCCCTTCATCAGGGAGACGACACTATAAAAAATATATGGTGAATGACCGTTAGTGAGCGGTAAAAAACGGATGAACAAACAATTAAGGCAACATGATTGAGCTCATTAACATTAGGTAAAACATGATGTACTGGTCGGTTAATGATTTGATTATATCACGAACAAATTATCACAACCATAATGACACTCATATGCAAAACAGTATACATGATGGACAAAATCGGTGTCACTTACATGCCTTTCCAAGTATAGGGTTCAAAATCTGTAACAAAAGGAGAGTGCAGAAACTGGTTTACTATTTGTTCGGTGTGTGGGGTCTGAAAGCGTGGTGGTGTGCGAGAAAAAACGCGGGAGTGAAACTAACCTGAGATTGTTGAATTCAAGGTGTAAATAATCCAATGTTCGTTTCAGTAAATGCGGCACGAAGGAGTCGGTCGCGCTACTAAATTCAAAGGGAGAGATCTCCGATCATGTGGGCGATCACATGACTAAGAGGGTAGAAAAAAGACTCAGCAAGAATGTTTAACTCCACTCGCAAAAGCGAGGATGAAATTCAGAATTGGGTGCCTTCACCTAAACGGTTGAAGCAGATGATCGCAGGATCTTAAATTACCGGCTAGAATTGTAATATGCAATGTACGGGGAAAAAATAAAAATAGAATACAAAAGGAAGGTAAAAATGGGAGGTCAGGGTAACGTGGCAGTGTGGGGACTCGATCCACAGTCTGTTGCTTGGAAAGAATGTGAGACTAAGGGATTAATGTGTTGCGCCACCGCGATGGTGGGTGACATCAACGAGTTTGTGACCCTAAGACTAGTGATAGTGTGGGCTGTGTATGGTGATAAGTGTCAAATGTATAATATACAAACGCTGTAGGCACAATAAATGATCATAAGAGCAATTGGTTACAGGTAACATGCAAGTTCAATTCTTTCATTCAAGCCCGTTGGCTTCTGGGTTGAAAGTTTCTGAATCCACTGGTTTTCTCTGCGGAGAAGGTAGCTGGAGTTGTCACGACCTTCAATTTTAGGAACGATTTCCAAAACAATGAATTTGATCTGTGAGACATTGTGTTTCTCTTCCGTGAAGTGAGATGATAAAGCTGATTTGATGTTTCTTAGTCTGATGTTTGACTTGTGTTCTGTTAGGCGCACTTTTATACGCCGCTCTGTCTTGCCCACGTACATCTTGCCACACGGGCAACGTATCCCATATATTAGGTTGCTTGATTCACAGGTTGCATTCACCTTAAGTTTGATTCGGTGACCTTTAGATGGATGATTTATGCTACTACCTCTGATAATACTATTACAGTGGCCGCAGTTGAGGCATGGTCTCGTGCCTGAGTAAGTGGTCTCATCTGTCATAGGATTTTGTAGAATTTCTCCCAAGTTTTTAGCTCTGTTGAAAGCAAAAAGAGGTGGTTGGCTAAATGATTGATTGAAATCAGGTTCGAGATTTAGAATTGACCAGTGTTTACGGATGATTTGTTTGTATCTTTTACTAGCAGTAGAAAATTTTGATACTGCCACTATGCGTGACTGATCCTTTTTTGGTTTGTACGTAAGCAAGGTAGTTCTATCGATATTGTCGATTCTCTGTCTAGCTTGATTCACTACTATTGGCGGGTATCCTCTTACTAGAAACTTGCTGGTCATTTCTTCTAGTCGTACCTCCAGAGTTGTTTCATCCGATGCAATTCTCTTTACTCTAGCCATTTGCGAAAATGGTAAGTTCTTAATTAGGTTTGGTTCATGGAAACTTGAGTGTAGCAGCATGTTGTTTCTATCCGTGGGTTTCACGTACAGATCCGTTGTGAATCCTGTGGGGGTTCTTATCACTTTCACATCCAGAAAGTTGACTTCAGTGTTGGATGTAACCCATGTCAGTTGGATCCGTTGGTCGATATCATTGAACTTCATCAAGGCCTTGATGAGATTTTCCTCCGTGTTGGTCCAAACGATGAAAAGATCATCGATGTATCTCACGATCATTTTAAGGTTGTCAATCCATTCACTGTTGGATAAAATATGTTGATTCTCATACCACTGCATGAAAATGTTAGCATACACGGGCGCTGCCGAATTGCCCATTGCCATCCCGGTGAGTTGTTGGTACCAGGTGGTGTCTATTTTGAAGTAGCTGTGATATAGTATAAAGTGCATCAGCTCCATGAGAAAGGTTTGAAAGTCTATATCCAATTCCGTTTGGAGTAGGGCTGCTTCCATTGCTTCAATGCCCATATCGTGAGGTATGCTGGTATACAGACTCCGTACGTCTGCAGTGCATAAAATGATGTCTTCAGAAGGGGTTAGAATCACCTGTTGGAGTTTTAAGAGAAATTGTGACGTGTCCTTAATGTATGTTTGCATAGTTTGTACCGTAGGCTGCATGTATTTGTCCAATAGTTGTCCGATGGGTTCGTGGAGACTACCTCGTGTTGACACGATCGGTCGCATGGGTGGATCAAATGTGTTCTTGTGGATCTTTGGGACCAGTCTGAGGGTAGGGCTTCTGGGATGGAGAGTTATCAGAAAGTTCTTCGTTCTTTCATTGATGATGCCATTTGTAAGAGCTGTATCAATCAAAGATTTGAGGTTTTTTGAGTATTCTATAGTTGGATTGTGGTCCATTCTTTTGTAAGTGTTGATATCCGTGATGTGTTCCATCACCTTGGCATTATACATATCGCTGTTCATGATTACGATGGCTCCCCCTTTGTCAGCTTTAGTGAATTTAATCAATTTGTTAGAAGCCAATTTTCTTAGAGTGTCTAAATCCTTCTGGGTGGTGTTGCGACTTTTAGGTTTCTTGTGTTTTATCTTATGCAGGTCTTGTTTCACAAGGTTCTCAAATAAATCCAAGGTCTTGTGACTGGTCGGTGCTTGGAAGGTGCTATGTGGTCGTAGTCCACGTAGTTGATCACTGTCAGGCTGTGAGCGATCCGGCAAAGTGTTATCGAAAAAATGTCTCAATCTGAGTTTACGCATGAGTTTGAAGAAACTCACTTCCAGTTCCAGATTATCAGTGGTGGCTGTTGGTACAAACGATGTGCCCTTCTGTAATAATGCCAATTCATATGAGCTAAAGTTGTGATCACTTATGTTGATAACTAGTTGTTTTGCGGTAGATTCTTCTTTGTTCTTCTCTCCTTCTCCTTGTCCTTCTCCTTGGTTGTAGCTGATGTGCTTCGTGTGGTAGGTGGGTCCCTTTCTTTGTCTTTTCCTTGTCCCTCTCCGGGGTCTCCTTTTTGGGCTTGGCCCTGGTCTAAAAAAGGATTTGTGTCAGAGGTTTTGCTAGTGGTCGGTTCCTCCATTGGTGTCTTGTCTTTAGGGATGCCGGTAGATTGAGGTTTACGTGGTCTCTGTGTGTCACTATCTGTGGAAGATGTGTCAGTGTTGGAGTTGTATGGACGGTTTCTACGTTTTTGTGCATAGATATCTGCCCATGTGTAGACTTCCCCAAGGCGGTAGTCCAGGGTATCTCTTTTATATTTACGAATTTTTCGTTCGTTTATTTCCTTGGTATGGCGGTCTATTTGGTTTTTGATATCTTCCAGTGTGTTTTTCAATTCGTCCTCCGTCATCATTTTGGCTAGTTCAGTAGATGTTTCCTCAATCTCCGTGCTGAGTTCTTCTAAAATGTTAGATAATTCCTGTATAATTAGCAAAATCAAATCTAGTGAACACTTGTTCAATATTTCGTACCAGCGTTCTTGGAATTTCTTGGAGTGCTTGCAGAGGGATGGTTTGAGTGCTATTCTCAGGCCACGTGGTATGCGTGCGTTCCGATGGTATCTGATAAGTGTACTTGCAAGTAGTTGTTGATTGGTTTTTCGTTTCGTGAGGTATAGTAAATGTCTTATATTTTGCTCTTTAGATCTGCTTGTGCTGTCCTGCGTAAGTTCTTCCCTGATTAAGGAGTAAATTTGATCAGCATCTTTAGTTTCGAAAGCAAACGTGAAAGCCCTAGCTTCCGTACTTTTCGTGATATCATCGTAATTGCTCATAGTTGGTTTGAAAACGTCGAGGTTAAGTGCGTGCCATCCGTCCCGTGGACTCTATGTAGACTACTCCAAACGGAATTGGATATAGACTTTCAAACCTTTCTCATGGAGCTGATGCACTTTATACTATATCACAGCTACTTCAAAATAGACACCACCTGGTACCAACAACTCACCGGGATGGCAATGGGCAATTCGGCAGCGCCCGTGTATGCTAACATTTTCATGCAGTGGTATGAGAATCAACATATTTTATCCAACAGTGAATGGATTGACAACCTTAAAATGATCGTGAGATACATCGATGATCTTTTCATCGTTTGGACCAACACGGAGGAAAATCTCATCAAGGCCTTGATGAAGTTCAATGATATCGACCAACGGATCCAACTGACATGGGTTACATCCAACACTGAAGTCAACTTTCTGGATGTGAAAGTGATAAGAACCCCCACAGGATTCACAACGGATCTGTACGTGAAACCCACGGATAGAAACAACATGCTGCTACACTCAAGTTTCCATGAACCAAACCTAATTAAGAACTTACCATTTTCGCAAATGGCTAGAGTAAAGAGAATTGCATCGGATGAAACAACTCTGGAGGTACGACTAGAAGAAATGACCAGCAAGTTTCTAGTAAGAGGATACCCGCCAATAGTAGTGAATCAAGCTAGACAGAGAATCGACAATATCGATAGAACTACCTTGCTTACGTACAAACCAAAAAAGGATCAGTCACGCATAGTGGCAGTATCAAAATTTTCTACTGCTAGTAAAAGATACAAACAAATCATCCGTAAACACTGGTCAATTCTAAATCTCGAACCTGATTTCAATCAATCATTTAGCCAACCACCTCTTTTTGCTTTCAACAGAGCTAAAAACTTGGGAGAAATTCTACAAAATCCTATGACAGATGAGACCACTTACTCAGGCACGAGACCATGCCTCAACTGCGGCCACTGTAATAGTATTATCAGAGGTAGTAGCATAAATCATCCATCTAAAGGTCACCGAATCAAACTTAAGGTGAATGCAACCTGTGAATCAAGCAACCTAATATATGGGATACGTTGCCCGTGTGGCAAGATGTACGTGGGCAAGACAGAGCGGCGTATAAAAGTGTGCCTAACAGAACACAAGTCAAACATCAGACTAAAAAACATCAAATCAGCTTTATCATCTCACTTCACGGAAGAGAAACACAATGTCTCACAGATCAAATTCATTGTTTTGGAAATCGTTCCTAAAATTGAAGGTCGTGACAACTCCAGCTACCTTCTCCGCAGAGAAAACCAGTGGATTCAGAAACTTTCAACCCAGAAGCCAACGGGCTTGAATGAAAGAATTGAACTTGCATGTTACCTGTAACCAATTGCTCTTATGATCATTTATTGTGCCTACAGCGTTTGTATATTATACATTTGACACTTATCACCATACACAGCCCACACTATCACTAGTCTTAGGGTCACAAACTCGTTGATGTCACCCACCATCGCGGTGGCGCAACACATTAATCCCTTAGTCTCACATTCTTTCCAAGCAACAGACTGTGGATCGAGTCCCCACACTGCCACGTTACCCTGACCTCCCATTTTTACCTTCCTTTTGTATTCTATTTTTATTTTTTCCCCGTACATTGCATATTACAATTCTAGCCGGTAATTTAAGATCCTGCGATCATCTGCTTCAACCGTTTAGGTGAAGGCACCCAATTCTGAATTTCATCCTCGCTTTTGCGAGTGGAGTTAAACATTCTTGCTGAGTCTTTTTTCTACCCTCTTAGTCATGTGATCGCCCACATGATCGGAGATCTCTCCCTTTGAATTTAGTAGCGCGACCGACTCCTTCGTGCCGCATTTACTGAAACGAACATTGGATTATTTACACCTTGAATTCAACAATCTCAGGTTAGTTTCACTCCCGCGTTTTTTCTCGCACACCACCACGCTTTCAGACCCCACACACCGAACAAATAGTAAACCAGTTTCTGCACTCTCCTTTTGTTACAGATTTTGAACCCTATACTTGGAAAGGCATGTAAGTGACACCGATTTTGTCCATCATGTATACTGTTTTGCATATGAGTGTCATTATGGTTGTGATAATTTGTTCGTGATATAATCAAATCATTAACCGACCAGTACATCATGTTTTACCTAATGTTAATGAGCTCAATCATGTTGCCTTAATTGTTTGTTCATCCGTTTTTTACCGCTCACTAACGGTCATTCACCATATATTTTTTATAGTGTCGTCTCCCTGATGAAGGGCATGAATCTAATGCCCGAAATGCATTGGTGATTTTGAAATGGACATTGCCTGATGTTATCAAATTGTCTGGAAAAAGATAAAAAACTACCAATATGATTTGAAAGACAACTTTAAATAAAATGAACACTTGAGAAAAACTGCTAAGGAAGTCTTCTTTACTTAGAAGACGATCTAATGTGTGCCCACAGGGGATGATTCCAGACTCTGTCTAGTCTCACTATTCCACTATTGTATTGACGTCGTGGGACCCTCGACGTCACCCTTCTGGTGCACCAGAACCTCTTTTAAATTTTGTTGAGACATTGAACCAACCTTTGAGCTGTGCATCCATCCAATACCAATTGATCATTGTCTACATAGAGTCCACGGGACGGATGGCACGCACTTAACCTCGACGTTTTCAAACCAACTATGAGCAATTACGATGATATCACGAAAAGTACGGAAGCTAGGGCTTCCACGTTTGCTTTCGAAACTAAAGATGCTGATCAAATTTACTCCTTAATCAGGGAAGAACTTACGCAGGACAGCACAAGCAGATCTAAAGAGCAAAATATAAGACATTTACTATACCTCACGAAACGAAAAACCAATCAACAACTACATGCAAGTACACTTATCAGATACCATCGGAACGCACGCATACCACGTGGCCTGAGAATAGCACTCAAACCATCCCTCTGCAAGCACTCCAAGAAATTCCAAGAACGCTGGTACGAAATATTGAACAAGTGTTCACTAGATTTGATTTTGCTAATTATACAGGAATTATCTAACATTTTAGAAGAACTCAGCACGGAGATTGAGGAAACATCTACTGAACTAGCCAAAATGATGACGGAGGACGAATTGAAAAACACACTGGAAGATATCAAAAACCAAATAGACCGCCATACCAAGGAAATAAACGAACGAAAAATTCGTAAATATAAAAGAGATACCCTGGACTACCGCCTTGGGGAAGTCTACACATGGGCAGATATCTATGCACAAAAACGTAGAAACCGTCCATACAACTCCAACACTGACACATCTTCCACAGATAGTGACACACAGAGACCACGTAAACCTCAATCTACCGGCATCCCTAAAGACAAGACACCAATGGAGGAACCGACCACTAGCAAAACCTCTGACACAAATCCTTTTTTAGACCAGGGCCAAGCCCAAAAAGGAGACCCCGGAGAGGGACAAGGAAAAGACAAAGAAAGGGACCCACCTACCACACGAAGCACATCAGCTACAACCAAGGAGAAGGACAAGGAGAAGGAGAGAAGAACAAAGAAGAATCTACCGCAAAACAACTAGTTATCAACATAAGTGATCACAACTTTAGCTCATATGAATTGGCATTATTACAGAAGGGCACATCGTTTGTACCAACAGCCACCACTGATAATCTGGAACTGGAAGTGAGTTTCTTCAAACTCATGCGTAAACTCAGATTGAGACATTTTTTCGATAACACTTTGCCGGATCGCTCACAGCCTGACAGTGATCAACTACGTGGACTACGACCACATAGCACCTTCCAAGCACCGACCAGTCACAAGACCTTGGATTTATTTGAGAACCTTGTGAAACAAGACCTGCATAAGATAAAACACAAGAAACCTAAAAGTCGCAACACCACCCAGAAGGATTTAGACACTCTAAGAAAATTGGCTTCTAACAAATTGATTAAATTCACTAAAGCTGACAAAGGGGGAGCCATCGTAATCATGAACAGCGATATGTATAATGCCAAGGTGATGGAACACATCACGGATATCAACACTTACAAAAGAATGGACCACAATCCAACTATAGAATACTCAAAAAACCTCAAATCTTTGATTGATACAGCATTTACAAATGGCATCATCAATGAAAGAACGAAGAACTTTCTGATAACTCTCCATCCCAGAAGCCCTACCCTCAGACTGGTCCCAAAGATCCACAAGAACACATTTGATCCACCCATGCGACCGATCGTGTCAACACGAGGTAGTCTCCACGAACCCATCGGACAACTATTGGACAAATACATGCAGCCTACGGTACAAACTATGCAAACATACATTAAGGACACGTCACAATTTCTCTTAAAACTCCAACAGGTGATTCTAACCCCTTCTGAAGACATCATTTTATGCACTGCAGACGTACGGAGTCTGTATACCAGCATACCTCACGATATGGGCATTGAAGCAATGGAAGCAGCCCTACTCCAAACGGAATTGGATATAGACTTTCAAACCTTTCTCATGGAGCTGATGCACTTTATACTATATCACAGCTACTTCAAAATAGACACCACCTGGTACCAACAACTCACCGGGATGGCAATGGGCAATTCGGCAGCGCCCGTGTATGCTAACATTTTCATGCAGTGGTATGAGAATCAACATATTTTATCCAACAGTGAATGGATTGACAACCTTAAAATGATCGTGAGATACATCGATGATCTTTTCATCGTTTGGACCAACACGGAGGAAAATCTCATCAAGGCCTTGATGAAGTTCAATGATATCGACCAACGGATCCAACTGACATGGGTTACATCCAACACTGAAGTCAACTTTCTGGATGTGAAAGTGATAAGAACCCCCACAGGATTCACAACGGATCTGTACGTGAAACCCACGGATAGAAACAACATGCTGCTACACTCAAGTTTCCATGAACCAAACCTAATTAAGAACTTACCATTTTCGCAAATGGCTAGAGTAAAGAGAATTGCATCGGATGAAACAACTCTGGAGGTACGACTAGAAGAAATGACCAGCAAGTTTCTAGTAAGAGGATACCCGCCAATAGTAGTGAATCAAGCTAGACAGAGAATCGACAATATCGATAGAACTACCTTGCTTACGTACAAACCAAAAAAGGATCAGTCACGCATAGTGGCAGTATCAAAATTTTCTACTGCTAGTAAAAGATACAAACAAATCATCCGTAAACACTGGTCAATTCTAAATCTCGAACCTGATTTCAATCAATCATTTAGCCAACCACCTCTTTTTGCTTTCAACAGAGCTAAAAACTTGGGAGAAATTCTACAAAATCCTATGACAGATGAGACCACTTACTCAGGCACGAGACCATGCCTCAACTGCGGCCACTGTAATAGTATTATCAGAGGTAGTAGCATAAATCATCCATCTAAAGGTCACCGAATCAAACTTAAGGTGAATGCAACCTGTGAATCAAGCAACCTAATATATGGGATACGTTGCCCGTGTGGCAAGATGTACGTGGGCAAGACAGAGCGGCGTATAAAAGTGCGCCTAACAGAACACAAGTCAAACATCAGACTAAAAAACATCAAATCAGCTTTATCATCTCACTTCACGGAAGAGAAACACAATGTCTCACAGATCAAATTCATTGTTTTGGAAATCGTTCCTAAAATTGAAGGTCGTGACAACTCCAGCTACCTTCTCCGCAGAGAAAACCAGTGGATTCAGAAACTTTCAACCCAGAAGCCAACGGGCTTGAATGAAAGAATTGATTTTGCATGTTACCTGTAACCAATTGCTCTTATGATCATTTATTGTGCCTACAGCGTTTGTATATTATACATTTGACACTTATCACCATACACAGCCCACACTATCACTAGTCTTAGGGTCACAAACTCGTTGATGTCACCCACCATCGCGGTGGCGCAACACATTAATCCCTTAGTCTCACATTCTTTCCAAGCAACAGACTGTGGATCGAGTCCCCACACTGCCACGTTACCCTGACCTCCCATTTTTACCTTCCTTTTGTATTCTATTTTTATTTTTTCCCCGTACATTGCATATTACAATTCTAGCCGGTAATTTAAGATCCTGCGATCATCTGCTTCAACCGTTTAGGTGAAGGCACCCAATTCTGAATTTCATCCTCGCTTTTGCGAGTGGAGTTAAACATTCTTGCTGAGTCTTTTTTCTACCCTCTTAGTCATGTGATCGCCCACATGATCGGAGATCTCTCCCTTTGAATTTAGTAGCGCGACCGACTCCTTCGTGCCGCATTTACTGAAACGAACATTGGATTATTTACACCTTGATTCAACAATCTCAGGTTAGTTTCACTCCCGCGTTTTTTCTCGCACACCACCACGCTTTCAGACCCCACACACCGAACAAATAGTAAACCAGTTTCTGCACTCTCCTTTTGTTACAGATTTTGAACCCTATACTTGGAAAGGCATGTAAGTGACACCGATTTTGTCCATCATGTATACTGTTTTGCATATGAGTGTCATTATGGTTGTGATAATTTGTTCGTGATATAATCAAATCATTAACCGACCAGTACATCATGTTTTACCTAATGTTAATGAGCTCAATCATGTTGCCTTAATTGTTTGTTCATCCGTTTTTTACCGCTCACTAACGGTCATTCACCATATATTTTTTATAGTGTCGTCTCCCTGATGAAGGGCATGAATCTAATGCCCGAAATGCATTGGTGATTTTGAAATGGACATTGCCTGATGTTATCAAATTGTCTGGAAAAAGATAAAAAACTACCAATATGATTTGAAAGACAACTTTAAATAAAATGAACACTTGAGAAAAACTGCTAAGGAAGTCTTCTTTACTTAGAAGACGATCTAATGTGTGCCCACAGGGGATGATTCCAGACTCTGTCAAGCAAGGATGTGTGCCATATCGACTCTTCAGTTTTGTCTGCACAAAGACATGCAGACTGAATTGGCAGTATGCATGTGCTTGGTGAGGGGTCCCTTAGGTAGGCACAACTAGTGCTGCAGCCCCAGAGGACCCTCTTTAGTACCCATGCACCAGGTATCAGGGATACCACTTACTAGGGACTGAAGGGGTGCCAATTGTGATATAGTTTTAGGGAAATAACACTGGTACTGGGATCCTGGATAGTGGGGAGCCAGTACTCTACAGTCCAAGCTGCATCAAAGCCAAGAAAAAAGTGGAGGTGTACTGTAACAGAAACGTGCTTTTCTATATGAGTCCCCCCAGCCCACAGGCCCGGTCACTCAGCCAAACTTGGGAGAGTCTTTCTAGTCTGTCAGGCAAGGAAGAGAAGGGAAAGTGGAATGAATGTTGCAGGGCCTACTCTGCCTTACATCCTTATGTCTAGGTTAGGCCGCTCGTGAATTGAATCTGCGGTTTTGCCCTGCCTGCATCGCCTGCGCTACAGGAGTAGCCCATTACCCCTTCCTTGTGCTGCTGGACCGGCTAGGAAGCCTGACAACACCTCGTGGCCGCAGAGGAGGGTGAGGAGCCGACCCCGGGACTGCGAGGACCAGCATACAACACCTCCAGCTGGTCCTCTTCCCGCGTGAGCCGCGCCCCCTCCCAGTGCCACGCCCCCAGCCAAGCCCTACAACTTCTCGCGGCGCCCGCTTCGCGGGTGCCGCTCGTGAATTGAATCTGCGGTTTTGCCCTGCCTGCATCGCCTGCGCTACAGGAGTAGCCCATTACCCCTTCCTTGTGCTGCTGGACCGGCTAGGAAGCCTGACAACACCTCGTGGCCGCAGAGGAGGGTGAGGCGCCGGCCCCGGGACTGCGAGGACCAGCATACAACACCTCCAGCTGGTCCTCTTCCCGCGTGAGCCGCGCCCCCTCCCAGTGCCACGCCCCCAGCCAATCCCTACAACTTCTCGCGGCGCCCGCTTCGCGGGTGCCGCACGTGAATTGAATCTGCGGTTTTGCCCTGCCTGCATCGCCTGCGCTACAGGAGTATCCCATTACCCCTTCCTTGTGCTGCTGGACCGGCTAGGAAGCCTGACAACACCTCGTGGCCGCAGAGGAGGGTGAGGCGCCGGCCCCGGGACTGCGAGGACCAGCATACAACACCTCCAGCTGGTCCTCTTCCCGTGTGAGCCGCGCCCCCTCCCAGTGCCACGCCCCTATAACCGGTCACACCTTATAACCGATCCCTGAAACGCGCATCGCGGGACACGCGCGGGTCGGAGCCCGGGGCGAAGACCGGGCAAAGAGCGGGCCGTTTTAGGCCGTTCGAGGCCAGACAGAGCCGGGCCGGGCCACCCCCCTAACATCTAGCCCAATAATCTCTCCGATCATATTTCCATCAGCTGAATAATGTCTCCAAGGGGATCTAGAAGTAAGACTGCAAAAAAAAAAGGACAACTAACCGGCCCCTTAGATAGTTTTATTACAAAGGCAAACAGCTTTATAGATCAGAGTATATCACTCATGGAGCGGAGAGTATCCCAAGACCTTTTGGAGGCCCGACGATCCTCACTGGGACATCTAGCAACTGCCAGAACGCCTGCACCAACCAAAGGTCAAAGACACAGCGAGGGTGGGATTAACAACAGACAGAGCCTTCCAAATATAGTTGATCTATCGGTATCACAACTCTCAGAATCCCAAATAACAGCTGACTCCGACCTAGAAAAAAACCCCGATCTAAACTCACACCCTACCCCAGAAGAGGTTAGACAAGCAAGAGGGAGGAGGGAGGGAGCCATAAAAAAGAGAAAAAACCATGTAGTCACAAATGAAACACCAATGAGTAAACAAACTACACCTGGAATAGAAGAAACAGGAAACATACTTAGTCCCCCCATGCTGGCAAACCAGAGTAGGCACATTGTTAGTATACATCATGATGCCTCATTCGTGACGAACTTAGTAGTAGAACCCGAGGGCTCACCTTCAAATGATGTTGATAGCAATTGCAACTCAGATCTGATGCGGAAAATTGAAATGCTGCTACATAATTCTCTTTTACCCATCCGCAACACCCTAGCAAAACTAGAAAAAGCTGTAGCCGAACTTACAGTGTCGGTAAAAATCAATCCTTCAACCCACGCACAAGATTCACAAAAAGTACATAAACCCGGGGTCCCAAAACCGGTAAATATAATCTCAGCGGCCCAAGCAAACTCCTCGATACCTGTGTCCACTACAGCCCCGAAATCCTTAGCCATAATACAAACAAAGAACAAACCACGAGACCCTGTGGTCTCAACAATCCCGTCAGGAACAAATAGCACCCCTATTAACGGCACTATCACGGCCATTACCAATAAACAACCACCAATTAAACAATCCCAGATACACCGTCCGAGGGAAAGACAACAACAGGGCTAAATACGACCTATAACACGGCCAGTAACACTGCCACCAGAAGCGAGTCCCTTCGTCGCTATACTGACTGGCGTTCCAGAGCTGACAGACCAAAAATTTGAACCAAATTGGTCACTAAAAAACAAGACACAACATTGGCTCAGCATAAACCGTCCACCACCACCCCCCTATTGTTCCACTAGAATTCTGATGATCAGAAGAGCCCCCTGGGTCGGCCATGGTAGAAAAACAATACATGGGGACTGCGTCCTAATTACCTTCGAGGACCCCAGAATAGTGGAACACATTTGCTGTGAAGATGACTACACTTCAAACAGGGGGGTAGGATTAAAACGTCTTTCCTTCTTTTATCCACCCACATCCCAAGATGGTCCCTCGCAAACAGAGGGACCCTGGTACACAGTAGGTCCTCGTCATCGAGGTAGGGAAAGGGATGAATGGAGAGGGCAAGAACAGTGGAGAAAATATAGAGAACCCCCACGCTGGGACAGCTGGAACGGACTACCATTAGCAAATATGTATAGTGGTCTAGAGTGTGTCGACTGACCACCACAGCCCGGAGAACAGACACTTGAAACTCCATCTATCCCGCCAGCTCCAGTTAACCTCTTAATCCCTGAAGATCAACCCATTCTGAACAAATTACAAACAGTACCAGCCCCCAATGTTGATCGGCCAACTTTGGGCGTGATCTCCTGGAACATCGCGGGATTACGACCAAAGGTGGAGGATGGAACCATCATGCACCATGTACACAGACACCAAATAGTCTGTCTGCAGGAGACATGGTCACAATCAGAACTCCATCTGCAGGGATACAAGACATACTTTTCCCCGGCATTAAGGGGGAAAAAGGGTAGACCAAAGGGAGGACTAAATATATACATAGCTAATACCGTCCAAAACACAAAAATAAAAATCATCGAACTAGAGCCTAATTTTCAGATCATAGGTCTCTCTTTACCTAAAAATGAGTTTGTCCTCATTAACTTTTATAATAATCTTGAGGAAACACAGCTCTAGAGAGTTTTAGCTCACCTTTACGAGAAAATAACCTCCCTCAGACAAAAACAAGGAGTGCACTGTCTATAATATGGGCAGGAGACCTCAATCTTCACCAATGCATCCAGCCACACCAAAAATGTCCTGGTATGGTGACAGAAGAAGGAGGTTTCCTCTCCCATTTTTCCCACAATATTGTGGGTGGCATAATGAATGATCTCCTATCAGATTTGGACCTTCAAATAGCAAATACTCCGGATCATAGAACTAGCTTATTAGAACCGACCTTCATAGGAAGAGGTTTCAGCACTACGGTTGATTATTTTATAATTTCAGCCAGTTTACAATCAAAAATAAACAGCTTTGAAGTCATACCAAACACCCAGAGTGATCACGCTATACTAAAATTGGAATTGACCACAAATCACCAGCAATCTCTCCCTCTGACGATAGCTAGTGTACTGACCCAGGGCAATATGAATTTGGCCCAACTGAATGGGTATTCAATAAAATGGGGGAAAATTAACCCAGAGGAAATCACTAAAGACTTGATACAATCAGTGTACCCCCAAATTAAGAAATGCTTAGATATACGGACTGAAGATGAGCAACTTCTTAATAATTTTGCCCAAATAATGGAAAAAGCAAAGTCCCTACTAACAGCAAAACATAAAACTGGATCATCACGCCCAAAAGGATGGTTTAATCGAGAATGCACTCAGTCTCACTCAAGTCTGAAAGTGGCACTAAACAAAGATGAAAGAGATACTCATACTATATCTGCCTTAAGAAAGGAATATCGTATAGCCAGAAAAAAAAGAAAAGCGGAATTAAAGCAAGCCTTATGGGATGAACTCCACGTTAGTGCACAGAAAAAGAACAGTCAGTCCTTCTGGAGAGTAATTAGAGCCCCTTTTTTGGCTGACGACACAAACCCAAAAATTGAAGTTGCGATAGACGAGTCAGAATGGGTATCACATTTCTCCAAAATCTTTCAAAAACCATCATCCGAGAAAGAATTTGAAGACGAGAATCAAAAAGCTCCGCTCTACCCTATTCAAATAGCCTTTGACATTTCTGAGATCCTTCTGGCCTTGAACTCAAGCAAAAATGAGCGTCAGGCCGGGACTGAGTCCCGGCGGACCTCTTTAAGTACAACACAGACCTTTGGGCCCCAATTATCACCAGGGTGTGCACGGCAGCAGCAAAGAAAGGAATCCTGGAATCCTGGACAAGGTCCATCATGGTACCGATATTCAAGAAAGGCAACCGCCAGGACCCCGCTTGCTACCGCCCAATATCATTGTTGGACTCATTGGGGAAGATGGCAGGTAGGGTGATCCTAGAGCGACTTCAGGACTGGGTGGGCGAGAGAGGCACACTGACTGATCTACAATTTGGCTTTAGAGAGGGATTTGGAACTGTGGAGCAAGCCCTCAACCTCTCTGTGATTATTGGAAAATACATACATGCCAAAAAAGACAAACTTTATATGGTGTACGTGGATTTATCCGCGGCATTTGACTGTGTCTCCCACACTAAAATGTGGTCCCTCTTAACCCAAATGGGGATAGACCCCCCACTCCTGAATTTCTTAAGGGAAATGTACTCCAAGCCCTCTGCCAGAGTCCGTTTTGGTACAAAGGGAGAGCTGACAGCGTCGTTTAGAGTGGAGCATGGAGTCAGACAAGAATGTGTCCTGGCGCCCTTTCTTTTCTCCCTCTATACTAACAACCTGGAGGTCGAGTTGTTGAAGGGCGCCCGGGACCTCTCAATGGCAAACCAACGCCCGATTCCCGCTCTGCTCTATGCGGACGACGCTGTCCTCCTGGCACGGACCCCCTGCGAACTCCAAAGGATTCTGGATAGGTACTCCGAGTACATGGGTACCCTAGATCTTCACGTAAACGTGAAAAAGACTTTTGTGATGACGGCAGGTGCAGGGAGAAAACATCTGAAAAACATTACCCTTAACAAACAAAAAATAGACTCTGCAACCGAATATTGCTATCTGGGAATTACTATAGATAGCAAAATATCCTGGAAAAAGGCAGTGGAGGCGAGGAAACACTGCTTCAAAAGAGCGACAGCGGCATTGGTGACATTCTCACAAAAACTGGGAAAACGACGGCCCGTGGAACTCCTAACGATATACAGGGCCAAATGTATACCAACAGCCCTGTATGGAGCAAGTTTATGGGGTCATACAGACGTCACTTCTTTGCAAATAGCAGAAAACAACTTCTTAAGGTTTCTTCTGATGGCCCCAAAGCGATCCTCAACTTTTGCTTGCCACGCTGAATTAGGTGTTCCACACATTGAGGACCTCGCAAAAATCCAACCTCTACTTTTATGGCGCCGGATCTGGTCTTCGGAGAAAAATGACCTTACCAAAACGATCGTGGCAGACGCGATGACATTAGATCATGCCCTGAAAATCAAGTGGTTAGCCTACATCAGGAACTTTTGCATTGACCTTGGGGCAGAGCAATACTATTCAAAACCTGAAACAATTAGAGAACTTACAAAGAAACAACTGAAAACATTAGCCCTGGGACATTTGGAACCTGAGAGTACAATCTGGAGCAGGTAAACCGTCTGTGCAACATGCGATAATGGTCCAATCCACCTTTTTAATTCAGCCTTATTTAAAACTTAACATTGGTATCTTTGATCGCTTCTTATTGACAAGATTTAGATTAAATATGTTTCACAGACTGGTAGCCTTTCCAACAGCAAATGCGTGGGACTCAAACCCACCCTTATGTCCCTGTGATGAAAAGTCAACACAAACCACACTTCATACTATTTTGCTTTGTAAGTTCTATCAGGAACATCGCAAGATCTGGCTATTGACTTTATTAAAATCCTGGGGTCTCAGACAATGTCGTCCTGCCATGCTGTGCTTACAGCTTTTGGACACTGAAATGACCTGCTACCATGTTCTTAATTTCCTGAAGTGTATACATAGACACCGAAAAAATCTCTAAAAGCAAATTCCGCAAATAATGTATCGTCTTCTTCAGATGAGGAATTTACTGTTATATCTAACTACCTTGCACTTTTTCAAATGAATTGTTTTACTAGGTATCTACACGCTTTTTATGGATTCCTCTTCAAATAATGTATCGTCCCTTTTAGATGTGGAACTTACTGTTGCATGTAACTACCTTGCACTTTTTTTTTTTTTATGAATTGTTTTACTATGTATCAACATGCTTTTATGGATTTCTAATTTTGAAATTCCGAATAAAGAAAGATTTATTATTATTTGTTAGTCCCTTTGAGTACCTAGTCTACCTAATCAGTTTCAGGACCTAACTTACAGTGCTCCTATTCTAACTCTTTAGTGTCTATACCCACTCATTTTAGTTTGGGATCAGATGAGTCCACCACAGCTCATTCTAACTTAGCCAGAGCAACACCCAGCTTACCCAAGGAGGTTACCCACAGCTTGAGTAACCCTACCAGGAGCAACAGGGCCAGGGGCCCTAATTTGCTTTTTGGCATGGGGTCAGACCACCAGGCCAAGGACAGAGCAGCCATAAAGGCTAACAACCAGCAGAGGCCACTGGCAGCTGTCAGTGTACAGAACCACACCTTTAGCTCTTCACTGACAGGTGAAGGTGCTAACTTATAGGTTTCTTTAGGTTCAGGTTGCCTGACTGCTGTTTTAGAGTGGAGGGTTACTACTTCTGGTAGTAAGCACCCTTCTTCCACTCTGTTTTCTGGCGGCTGAGGAGCCGCAAACTCAGTCTGGACAGTTGTCTGACTAGTCAGGACTTCTTTTAGGGCAGGTAGGGTTTCACCAGTGCCATTTTTGGCATTTTACTCTACTGGTGTATAATGTCCTTGGCCCACTGGAACTGTAGCTAACAGTTGTCCACCTTTTCTACAGCTTTACTTCTGTTTGTTTTGGGGCTTACCTGTACTAGCTGCAGGTTCATCCCCTCCCCCAGAATCCTTGGGTGAGGCCTGGCACAGGACCCGTACTTCACGTTGGCTCAGACCAAACTCTGGGTGGTCATTCCCAAGGAGAGAGTCAAGGGGAATGTCTTTACTAACTATCACCCTTTTCCAACTAAGGAACCTAGCTATTTCTAAGGGTACTACCGCCATGGGCCTAACAGTGGTCTCCCCTGGGATAGCCCTTACTCTTTTTGTCTCACCTGAGACATCCTGGTTGGAGAGTACCAGCCTGTCATGCACAACAGTGTGACTGACACAGGTATCTCTCAGGGCACTGGCTGGGATTTCATTCACTAGTAGGTGGTGGAAGTGTCTGCTCCCCTCTGGAATCTCCAGCTCACTTTTTGGGCTTTTTAAATTTAAAGGTTAGAAGGATTTCCCCATCTGAGGAACCATCCTCAAGGGCTACACTGGCAACCCTTGGAGTTATGCAATGGGTTTGGTTTCGTGGACAGCAAGGGTCCTTGGCTTCGTGCCCTGTCTTGTTACAGTTAAGGCACCGAGCCTATCATGGGTCCCAGTTCTAACCCTGATACTCATTTTTAGTTTGTGAAGTGTCTCGGGACCATCCTCCTGGGCTGGTTTTTAGGGGCCTACATGGGACTCTTACTTTTATCTTTTTCCGAGTGACCCACTTTTTCTTCTGGGGGTTCTTTTTGGTCTCTTTCTTTTGGTCACCCCCACCAAATCTAATTTTGGACACTCTGGTTCTTCTTATCCAGTGACCAGACTTCTTCCCCAACTCTTGGGGACAGGCTGGCCCCAGGTCTACTAGGTATTGATGCAACTGTTCCTGCGCACAATTACATAACAGATCTTGTTTCATTATCAAATTAGAAAGCCAATCATAATCATGCAATTGTTACCTTCTAACCGGATCCATGTTAAAATTGAAGTAAAAATATCGATAACAAAAATATCGCCCCTATACTTAAAAAGGTAGGTACAGTAATATCGACGCAAAAATATTGATGTAAAAAATATAGAAGTAAAAAATATCGACTTTAAAAAATAACATAACTTAAATTAAATTAATTAAATATTATTATTATTAACAAATTAAATTAATTTTAATATATATTTTAACTAATTATAACAAATAAACTAAATGTAATTAATATAAACACAACAAAGTTTACATATACATATATTTACTTAAAAACATTTTATTACCTATTATCTTTATTTAATTTATAAACTTTATTAATTATATAAAAATAAAATAAAATCATATATAAATATTTAAAAATAAAAAAAATATTTAATATATTCTATATTTAATTAACACATTAAACTAATAAAAAATGCATACATTCAATAGCAAAATAAAAACATTAATAGTTAAAACATTAGATAGCAGGAGGGTAAACATTACTATTCCCACTCCAGTGAGTGCAACAGTAGGGAAAACGCTGGATAGCGTAGGGGTAAAAATGATAATTCCCACTCCAGTGAGTGCAACAGTAGGGAAAGCGCTGGATAGTGTAGGGGTAAAAATTACTATTCACACTTCAGTGAGTGCAACAGTAGGGAAAGCGTTGGATAGAGTAGGGGTAAAATGTAATATTCCCACTCTAGAGAGTGCAACAGTAGGGAAAGCGCTGGATAGCATAGGGGTAAAATTTACTATTCCCACTCCAGTGAGTGCAACAGTAGGGAAAGCGCTGGATAGCGTAGAGGTAAAATTTACTTTTTCCACCCCAGTGAGTGCAACAGTAAGGAAAGCACTGGATAGCGTAGGGGTAAAAATTACTATTCCCACTCCAGTAAGTGCAACAGTAGGGAAAGCACTGGATAGCATAGGGGTAAAATTTACTATTCCCACTCCAGTGAGTGCAACAGTAGGGAAAGCGCTCAATAGCGTAGGGATAACATTTACTATTTCCACTCCAGAGAGTGCAACAGTAGGGAAAGCGCTGGATAGCATAGAGGTAAAAATTACTTTTCTCACTCCAGTGAGTGCAATAGTAAGAAAGGCGCTGGATAGCGTAGGGGTAAAATGTACTATTCCCACTCCAGAGAGTGCAACAGAAGGGAAAGCGCTGGATAGCGTAGGGGTAACATTTACTATTCCCACTCCGGTGAGTGCAAAAGTAGGGGAAGGGCAGGATAGAGTAGAGGTAAAATTTACTTTTCCCACTCCAGTAAGAGCAACAGTAGTGTTGTGAATGTATCTAGGACCCTAATTAAATATTCCCGATTCATGCACTTTTGTGGTTATAACAAAACACATCCTTATAAAGGCATAAGAATCATGTCCATATTTAGTCATAGCCAATGCAGTCCAAATACGGCAAGGCTACTCCCATAGACTCCTAGAAAGTACAACGCGTTCTTTAAACAAACCAAGCCTCCATCAGCCTGGGAATTCCCCCTGCTTTTGTTTTGATTTGCACAAGAACTCCTGGAGTCCAGAAAGAACTGTTAGTTCTTAGTGACGTCTTATGTCCAACCTTACGTCAAACCCGGCACCTTCCAGGTATAAATATACCAATGTTGCCTTAAGCAAACACACGGTGGTTTGGAGCAGAGCAGCCATCTACTTGCCCGACGCCCAGCTGATGCGAGTGCCGAAGGAAGCCGACCCTCCCATTTGACGCACTGAGAGAGACGCTGTCTTTTCTCCTGCCGAGAAATCCAGCTCCGGTGTTTCCAGTCACCCTCGCGGGTTGCTGGGAGATCGAGTCCTGAGAGAGAGATACAAGACCTCCTTCATTCTAAAACCAAGGTACGGAGCTGATTAGATCCGTAGAGAATTCTTGACTCAGATTCTTGGCAAAAACCTAACTTACTTAAACGGCAACTTACTTACTCCTTCCCACGTATTAGGCTTAGGTCAGGTACACCGGGGTAGGCGTATCTTAGAAGCACCAGTTGAGTACGTTTAGTCAATGATTTTATGTATGTATATATTTTATTCGTTTTAAAGTATCATATGGCTCAGAAACCATATCAATGCTTTTACAGTATTATTTCATAATACTACTTTTACTGTAAGCACTTTACTTCATGATAAGTATTGCAATTGTGGCAACTCACTTCTCTTGCATGAGAAAGAGGACTGCTCAATAAATAGCACCTTTTATTGAAAACGCCTGTCTCTCTACTTCTCTGCACTCTGGTGAAACTAAGTATGTACGATTGACTGAGTGAAATAACTATCTATTGTTTTCACACGACTCCGGAGATATACTCCTTGTTCTGGAGGGAGCAAAGTTGTCATGTTTATGCGGTTGTCAGAAACTAATCCCTTCTTGTCTAATCAGGAAAGTTAACCCCTTCCTGTTCATTCGAGAAAGTTTCTAGTGACCTCTGAGCTAGCTGGCATACCTAATTAAGTCTAACACATTCAGTAGAGACCTAGATGACCTCAGTCCTACGTCTAAACTATTGGTTGTGTTATTCCAATGCGCAGAGCCTATTGGGAATATAGGAACTACACTACAGTAGGGAAAGCGCTGGACAGCGTAGGGGTAAAAATTACTATTCCCACTCCAGTGAGTGCAACAGTAGGGAAAGCGCTGAATATCATAGGGGTAAAATTTACTTTTCCCACTCCAGTGAGTGCAACAGTAGGGAAAGCGCTGGATAGCATAGGGATAAAATATACTATTTCCACTCCAGAGAGTCAACAGTAGGGAAAGAGCTGGATAGCATAGAGGTAAAAATTAATATTCCCACTCCAGTGAGTGCAACAGTAAGGAAAGCACAGGATAGCGTACGGGTAAAAATGACTATTCCCGCTCCAGTGAGTGCAAAAGTAGGGAAAGCGCTGGATAGCGTAGGAGTAAAAATTACTATTCCCACTCCAGTGAGTGCAACAGTAGGAAAACCGCAAACTACCAAAACAATAAGAACTAAAAATATCAACATTTTCAATAAATTGAATTTGTAATGTTCACATAATTAATATATAAGTATAAATATATTATTATTAACAAAGATAAAAAAATGATTTAGCACTATAAAATCCACAACAAATACCTAAAATTAATTACACAATGACATTTAATATTTACTAATTAATTAATGAAAATGCATTTTTTATTATTTATTAATTAAACAATTAATTAATTACCAACTTGCTGTGCAAGTTAAATTGCACCAGCTATTGCACACCAACTGGTATTGTGCTTCAGACAAATGATGAGGACATTTCCTTTAAACTAGCAAGTCAGAACTTGAGCATCTCACTGCTACCCATGTTGACAGTGGAAGACATAGATGTTAGACAAACAGTGAGCAACCTAGTTTGGGATTTTCCTGGAAAGGACATCATACTCATCGAAGGGGTTGAGCCGGTTCGTATCCAAGTTAAGCCAAATGCTGAACACCTGAGAAAACCTCCGTATAACCTAACGCCCAATACAGTTGCAGGAATTATCCCTGTAATTGAGTCTATGATTGAACAAGGCATTTTGAAAGAGATCCTGGGGAGTCCATGTAACTCACCCAGTATGGGTTTGCAGAAGATGAGCGGTAAGTACCACATAATGCAAGTTCTATGGAAAATAAATAACATAGTGGTTCCTTGTCTCCCATGGTACCAAATCTATCAGTGATATTTTTTCAAACTCCATATGAGACTGAATGGTATACACTCAAAAGATTGAGTTTTTAATATCGATTTGCATTAATATCGAATTAAAAATATAGAATTGACACAATATCGAATGGACAGAATATAGACTACAAAAATATCGAATAGAATAGCAGTAATATTGAATTCAAAATATAGAATGGACAAAATATCGAATGGACAGAATATAGACAACAAAAATATAGAATGGACAGAATATAGACAACAAAAATATCGAATTTGAGGTAAGTAAGTTAATATCAATTTTTTAATAATGTCCAATTTTTTAAGTGTTTTTTATGTTAGTATATGTGTGAAAAGTGTATATTTATTTTATAATTTATTTTAATTAATTAATTTTATGGTATTTAATTTTTGAGTAATATAATTCTGTAGCGGGTTGTGGGTTTATAGGGGAATAGGGTGGGAAGTAATTTAATTATAATTAATTAAATATGTTAATTTATTTTTTGGTATTTATTTTGAATTAATTGTTAATTAATTGTTAATTGGTAATTAAATAAAATACAATTGGTAATTCATTTTAATAATTGATTAATTGATAATTATGATAATTTTATTAATTTAATTTCTGTTGTGGGTTGTGTGTTTATAGGGCAATAGGGTGGGAAGTAATTTAATTGTAATTAATTAAATACTTTAATTTATATATTGGTTTTTTGTTGTAATTTTTAATTAATTTTTAATTGTTAAATAATTAATTGTTAATTGGTAAATAATTTGTATTAATAGGTAATACTTATTTTAAGAATACATTTTTATTTGTATTTTTAATTAATTAATTAATATATTATATAAAATTGTTAATTACTTTTTAATTAATTTGTAATTGGTATTAATATTTTTTTTTAATTATTCATATATGAAGTATTTACTTTCCCTACTGTTGCACTCTCTGGAGTGGGAATAGTAATTTTTACCCCTACGCTATCCAACGCTTTCCCTACTGTTGCACTCACTGGAGTGGGAATAGTAATTTTTACCCCTACGCTATCCAACGCTTTCCCTACTGTTGCACTCACTGGAGTGGGAATAGTCATTTTTACCCTCCCGCTATCCAACGCTTTCCCTACAGTTGCACTCACTGGAGTGGGAATAGTAATTTTTACCTCTACACTATCCAACGTTCCCCTACTGTTGCACTCTCTGGAGTGGGAATAGTAATGTTTACCCTCCCGCTATCCAACGCTTTCCCTACTGTTGCACTCACTGGAGTGGGAATAGTCATTTTTACCCCTACGCTATCCAACGCTTTCCCTACTGTTGCACTCACGGGAGTGGGAATAGTAATTTTTACCCTCCCACTATCCAACGCTTTCCCTACTGTTGCACTCACTGGAGTGGGAATAGTAATTGTATCCAAGCCGTTATGCAATGTTTTCACTATTGTTATATTTAATGTACTGTAAAATATTAATTAAAAAAAATATTTTAACTGTTTTAACTTATTATATATAATTTATTTTTATATGTGTATTATAGGTTTATTTATATATATGTAATTATATTTTAAAATATGTTTTTAACGTTTTCAAATTATCAATAATAATTACTTTTTAATATTATTAAATTATTATATTTATATTATAAACATTAAAATGTGTTTATTTTTTAGATTACATGTTTTATTTATTATTGTGACCTTTTTAAAGTAACTTTGAGTATGTTTTACTTTATTATATTTATTATTTAATTAATGTGATATTACTTTTAAGACATTTAAAAAATTCGATATTTTAGCATTCTATATTTTTAACATCGATATTTTTTATTCAATATGTTTGCACTTACCTGTTTGTAGATAGGGAGTCAATATTCAGTCATTCTATATTTTTACCTCGATATTCTGGTAAATCGATATTCTTGTATTCTATATTCTGTCAGTGATCCAGACTGAATGGCTCACTGTCATTGATCTTTATCAAGCCGCCTTTTCGATTCCCCTCCATGAGGAAAGCCAATTCTTGTTTGCTGGGGAATCGTGTATTAACGTGGTGCAGTTTCCCACAAGGGCATATAGAAAATCCTTCCATTTTCAACCAGATCTTGGGGAAGAATCTGGAGTCTCTAGTTGTGCCCTGTAATTCTGTCCTAGTCTAGTATTTCAATGACCTTTTGGTTGTATTGAATATTTGAGATGCCTGTAAAACTGATACAATTGCTCTACTGAAGGATTTGGCTGAGAATGAACATAAAGTTTCCCCAAGCAAGTTGCAGTGCTATATGACAGAAGCCGTCTACTAAGCACATCACATTGTGAAGGGTGCTAGAAAGATGTCACAAGAAAGAATTTCGGCAATCATACAAATTAATCCGCCTTGCATGCAGAAAGAAGTCAGATGGTTCTGGGAATGGTGGGCTACTGTCGTCAGTGGATACCCAACTTTTCCCGAATGGCTAAGCCTCTACATAGTTTGAAACACAAAGATGAGTCCGATACGGTGCCCTGGGACAAGGATTGCTTGAACACATTCCTGGGGCTGACAGACAGCCTTTGTCATGCTCCAGCACTAGGAATATCAGATTACCACAAAGCGTTTTTGCTCTTTTGTTGAGAGTGAGAAGGTTGTGCGCTCTCAGTATTGACACAGATTCATGGAAGTGCCAGTGGACCAGTTGCCTATTTTTTAGCTATTCTGGATCCAGTAGCATCTGCATTACCCAGATGTCTCCAAGCAATTGCTGCAACAGGTGTCAGCAAAGAGAGATGTGAGAGCATCATAATGGGTCATCTTTTGACTGTCTACATACCCCACTCAATGGAGATATTGTTGACTCAAACTTGTACTCAGCACCTAACCAATAGTAGGCTCACAAGGCATGAGCAGACAATTTTTACACGTTACCCTGAAAAGATGTTCAGTCCTTAACCCTGCTATGCTGCTTCCTATACTTGATTGTGATGCGGAAGAGATCGAAATAGAGTGTGACTGTTTCGATGTCACTGAACTATGCACCAAGCCCCGTCCCAACATTTCTGTGAGCCATTGCCTGAATCTGATTACACCCTGTTTTTGGATGGTTCTTCTCTCATAGACAATGGGGGAAACAAGAGGGCTGCTTATGCTGTCTGTAGTGTTACATGAGCAGTGAAAGGTGCCTAGCTTCAAGGAGTAATCGTCACACAGGAGGCAGAATTGATCGCTCTCACTAGAGCATGCTGCGTTTCAGTCCAGCTAAAATAGACAATATTCAACATTAGCCAGTATGGGTTTGCTGGTCTCAGAGGGAATTTATGACCTCATTAGGGTCCCTGATCCGAAATGGAAAAAACAGAGAAAACTGTTAGAAGCCGAGCATATGTCAGCACAAGTTGCTGTCGTTAAGTGCTCTGCCCATTGTAAACGAAACAATTTCGGGACAATTGGAAATCGCTATGCTGACAAAGTTGCTCAAAACTTTGGACTAAACATTTACACTTTCCATGTTGAATATACAAATGAGGGAACAGATTAAACCAATTTCAGCCTTTTGATGACAATTGCTGAAACATGGGAGGAAGTGAAGTGTTTGCAAGAGGAAGTTACTGAGGAGAAACAGCAGGGTTGAATCAGAGCAGGATGTGTAAAACGAGATGATATACAAAGCAAAGGGGTAACCCAGTATCCCTCAGAAACTGTGCATGTATAGTACAAACAACAATCGGTTCTGTCGGGTGTGCAATTTCTTAGTAGTTTTAAGCTTTTAAGTAAAGTAATGAATCCGAGGAGGGCGTTAGAACACAAATACAATAGCAAAGTCAGTCATTTTTTCAAAAAAAGGGGAGAGTATTTTACTTAAACTTTCAAAGATTCAAAAGGGGTTTTTTTTGATTCACAATACAAAATTACCATAGGAACAGGCAGTCTGGTAATTCAGTTAATGGAGAGGTGCAAGTGTCATTGATTTACAGTGACATGGTGAATAAAGTGACTAAGTGACAACATAAGCTATGGACATATATTTACAAGTGAAACATTTTTTAAAACAGGTCCAATTCCAGGCTCAGGAATTGATCCGCATTGATTTGTAAGCTGGGAGACCTATTGAAGTATGGACAAATAAAACCATCGACGTTTCGATCCTGAGCCGGGGACACTTGTGTTATTTCATAAAATCTTCACTTGTAAATATAATTCCATTGCTTATGTTGTCACTTACATGTACAGTACACTGATTTTGTCACTTAGTCACTTTCACTTTATTCACCATCTCACTGTAAATCATTGTCACTTTCACCGCTCCATAAACTGAAATACCAGACAGCCTGTTCTAATGGTAATTTTGTATTGTGAACCAAAACAAACCCCTCTTTTGAATCTTTGAAATTTTAAGTAAAATACACTCCCCTTTTTTTGAAATCATGAATGACTTTGCTATTGTATTTGTGTTCTAGCGCCTTCCTCAGATTCATTACTTTACTTAAACACCCGTCAGAACCAATTGTTGTTGTTGTTGTAAAACGAGATGAAGACATTTGGGTGAGGAGATGGAAGAGCAGCACTACCTAATATTTTGTTACCACCGATGACGACGTACTTTCATGGTTTGATGCATGTAGGAAGAGATGCTATGGTGAATTTGTTTAGGGAAACTTGGTTTAACCCCAAGTTTTGAGCGATGCTTAAGGCATTGTGTTACCGATGTGTGATTTGTCAGCAAATGAATGTGGGAAAGCAAACTGCTGTTACTCTGAGTCACATAGGAAGATCTGGAAGTCTTTTCAACAGACTGCAATTGGATTTCATGATATGCCAGTGTCTTATTGATTGAGGTACATTTTAGTAGTGGTATGCATCTTTTTACGTTGGGTGGAAGTCTAACCAATAAGAAGCTGTGATTGCCCCTTTATAGATAAATTGTTATGGATGGAACTCATCCAAAGATTTCCATTTCTAATATTTTTAGAGTCATACAGAGGAACTCATTTTAATAATGAGGTTCTTAGAATGATGTGTGCCGCTTTAGAAGTGGAGCAGACATTACTTTGAAATCCAAACTGGCTAAAGAGTGTGTTTTGATATCTTTGAAATGGCCTGGAGCTTTGCAGTGTCCCAGATCAGAGAAGAGGACTGTTGCCTCATGAGATAATCCTGGAAGGGCTACACGGTTGCCTGCTGTGCTTGTAAACATCACAGACGATTTGGTGCTCAATTACTGTAAAGGATTGGCTAATGTTGTTCATTCTGTGTTTCACCATGTTGAAGCGGCGATAGCACCACCACATCAGGAGCAGTGCCACAACCTTAGTCCTGGTGACTGGGTTGTTGTGGAGAAACATGTGAGGAAGAACTGTCTGGAGCCTCACTCGTGTCGTCCATACAAGGTGATCTTGGTCACTAGGACTGCTGTGAAGTGGGGTGGTAGTCTTAAGTAGCTGCATGCGTCCCACCCTCGTAGGGTCCTGTGTCCCCTTGAAAGAGAAACAGCACCTCTCCAAGAAGAGATGCCAGCAGTCATTGAAAGGTCATGGGAAGGGGTCAGCCAAGCTGTAGGGGACCAGACAGAGCCTGAGGAAACACTTGAACGATCTGGGGGGTCTTGAATCTGAAGTTAAATCTGAACTCGAAGAAGTTGAAGCTGTGTTAGGGGAACAAATTAGATTCTGACGCCAAAGAAGGAACTAGTGCTGTGGAACCACCAGTGGTGGTGGAAGAAAGCTGGCCAAAGAATAAAGAGAGGAGAAGGTTGAAGTTAACCTCTGAAAACGCTCTTGAACCCATAGCCAAAGCATCTGGTGAATCAGTGGAAACGAGAGTGAAGGATCAAATCTCAGAAGATCTAAAACATCGAGGGTGCCTTGCTGGAGGTACCTCTAGAAAAATGCCCCTTTTTTCATGGTTACTTCACACTTTTTGCCTAATATCTGATGCACTTTGACTGAGTGTGCACTGGGTCCCTGCTAATCAGGTTCCCAGTGCCTGTATTCTTTCCCAAAACTGTAACTTTGTTTTCACAATTGGCACACCTCTGGCTCAAATGTAAGTCCCTGGTAAAAGGTGCCAGTGGTACCAAGGGGGCCTTGTGACCTGAGAGGGCTTCTAAGGGCTGCAGCATGTATTGTGCCACCCTCAGAGGCCCCTCACCAAACACACACACAAACTGCCATTGCAGTCTCTGTATTTTAGTGGCGACAAAACTTCAGAGTCGACATGGTACACATCCATGTATAAGCATATATTTAACAAGGACCCCCTGAATACACGGAAATGCGGTTCCTAGACCAGGGAAAAACAAACGAATGATATGTACCAATCTAGGCAACGAAAAGAGTAGAAATAGGAAGGGACTGAGCTACAACATTGGTTTTTGCTAAAAAATTCACAGTTTATTCAGAATTGTCAAAACACATATAATATCACATTTCAAAATCAATATCAGCAATGGCGAATTTAACACAATAAAATAAAATTCAGAACATCATTTAAAAAAGGAAATCCAATTGTGTATATGGATACATATAAGGTAAAAACAGAGTGTAAAGAGAATGTGGCAAGTTATTTCTCTACGTGCGTTTCGGCGGACCAGCGCCTTCTTCTGGAGCAGCCACGAAAATTTCTAAAAGGAAAATTACATACAAGGAAAATTATACAAAATATCATATATATTCTTTAAATCATGGTTTTAATACATGCAGTTTCTAATTTCTAATATTTTGACAGTAGTCTCAGTCTTTCCATTTTACATTAAACGTAACATTTTAACATATCCACATTTTTTTATTTCATTTCCTTGCTTCACTGGCAGTTACAGAATTTGAAATGCATCTGGAGATATAGAAACATATATAGGGACCTAAAAGTTGGCAGAGGCTGGCGGATATTGTGGTGGAGCCATGTAATTCCAACTATAGCATGTATTCACAGGAGATGATACATTGTATAGGAGTAGTGATTCCAAAGGTTGGAAATAAGGAACTTTAAAAAAGGATATATAATAGGAAGTTCCTAATACGTGTCCCTCAGTTGTAGGCCACTTATATGAAGATAGAAGATTATATATATAAAGCCCAAATTGCTAAAAATGATCCTAAGTGAGAGATTATAGTCTCCTATTTTTTGACAATAAATGGACTTATACGTTTGGATAAATGAATATATCCAATAGTTAGAAGCACTTACATAAAAACGGAGGATAATATATATAGCACGATTGTTGAATCTGGTTCTAAGTGAAAATTTATCCTCTCTCGATTTCTGAAGATAACACTACAGACCAAAATTAAACAACGGGGGGACAAGGTAATGTTATATATAGGTCCATGGTTACTATTTCGAAATCAAGGTTTTTATAGTGTTGGTTTTTACCTATTTCAATTTGGGTCCAGAGATAGATTTCCAAATGCAGTCTTTGCTGTTTGATGCTTTTAGGTCATAGTCTTTTGGTTTTATATTTCCTAAAAAAATATATATAGATTTTTTAAGTTTTAGGAAATTATTATAACTAAAGATGTGCAAAATTCGAGTTTTCACAATAGTGAGTGAAGTCGATTAATTTACCTGAAAGGTGTAATTGAGTATCATTTAAACCCGCCGACCGGAAACAGTGAAGGAATCAAAAGAATGCTTGTTTGCTTGATATAACGGTAATACAATCCTCATGATGTGGGGATCTTGTTAAAAGTAATCTCCTGTATATTAAAGGGAAATGTTTCAAAGTGAGCGTTTATTTAATTTTTTGATCAATAGCAACTTAGTTAGTTTTTGTCCATGCAAAGACAAATAAATTGTGGTTACCTTATTGATTTACTTCCAATAGGGTGGATTAGGTAAGGTTAAAATAACTCCCTGTCTGAAAAATAAAGACAAAGAGGGATAAAATTGAGAAGACTTGCATATATAAGTAGTCAGTCAGAGGTGAGAGTATCACACTAAGTGATTAGAAGATCTTACCCAATTGAAATTAACAGGGCTCCTGGTTTCCGGCGGCGGGATACGGGGTTTCTGTAGTCCTGTCACGATCGATAGTACCTGAATGCGCCTGGAGTTACGTTTTTATACTGCTACTAATGGGACGATTTAGTGCAGCTGTGCTCCGTGTAGAAAGAAGAAACGGACCTACTAGTAGGAGCGATAGAGAGAGGACTTTATTTTTAAGGGAAGTCGGCATTGACTTAAATCAGCGGTGCGCTGAGGCATTGAAATAAAAGAGGGAATGTAAAGTTAATGAGATCCCTAAAGAACTACTATGGAGCGCGATAGAAAAAGGACTCTATTTTTAAACGGAGTCGGGTTAGTACGGTCTATAAACTACATATTGAAGCGCTGATACTGACCCGAATCAGCGGTGCGTCAGACAACAAAAAATGGAAAAGGGAATATAATGACAATAAGATCTCTACTATTAACAATGAAAAAGGGAACTGTGGTCCTTTTATAAAATAGCTCTTCAAAATGAAATTTATATGTGTTTTATTAAGTTTACAAAACATCAAGGAAACGGAGGGGCCACTAAAGTGGAATATTATTAAGGTTATTTGTAAAAGATATGGTTCATGTAACTTCGAAATTTTAAAGTGGCAGAAATAAAAATAAAACATATACATGAAATATAATTTGTGTTCATAATAGGGCAGGTGGGACTGTAAGGAATTAACTCTGATTTAGCATATGGCATGTTCCCAGGGCTGTTCACTATTCATTCCCTCACGGAAGGTATTAAAGACAAAAATCCAAAACACCTCCCTTTTCTTTCTGATGGCTGATCCACCATTGGCATCTGGGGTATGAATTTTTTCTAAGACTCTCCAAGTAAAGTCTTCTGCATTGTGTCCTTTTTCCAGAAAATGTTTCACCATTGGGGCAGCAAGTTTTTTAGTTCTAATCGCAGAGCGATGTTCATTCAGACGTGTCTGTATCGTACGGGATGTTTCTCCTATATATCCCAGGAGGCAAGGGCATTGTATAAAGTAGATCAAATTCGAGGATCTACAATTACACATTTCTTTTGCAATTGTTTTATGACCATTATGAGTGAATTCCTCTCCTCTTATGATATTAGTGCAGGAGGAGCAAGAGGAGCATGGAAAAGTTCCTTTCACTGGGTTACCCGATACAATCGACCTTTGGGTCAAATTTCTTCCGACCGATGTGGTTTTGAAACGCGAATGAACAATGTATTCTTTTATGTTTTTATTTCTTTTATAGGCAAAGAGTGGCTTGGCTAATTTCTGTTCAGAGGTACAATTGCTGTTCAAAATATGCCAGTTCGAGTTTATTAATTGTTTGATTTTGGCATCGATGGTTGAATGTTTTGTTATACAAACAACCTGTTCATTAGTTTTCGAAGGTTTGGTTTGGAGTAAGCAATCTCGGTCGTAATAACGGGCACGCTTGTAGGAATGTCTCACTAGCCGATGAGGATAGCCTCTCTCGATAAATTTGCTTCTCATCATTAGGGCTTGTCTATCGAAATCTGCCAAACTTGTACAGTTTCGTCTGACTCTTAAAAATTGAGAAAATGGAATGGAGTCTTTTTGTGATCTGGGATGAAAGCTGCTGTAGTGCAGCAAGGTATTCCTAGCTGTGGGCTTTATATGCAAGTCAACTTTCAAGATGCCCGCATCATTTATAATTTCGATGTCCAGAAACTCCACTTTTTCGCAACTAATGTGCGACGTAAAACGAAGATTAGGGTCTGCCTCATTTATCCAAGAGATAAACTCCTCTAGAGTCTCCCTCCCATCGGTCCAGACAAAGAAGATATCGTCTATGTATCTGGACCAATGGGAGACAGACTCAAAGAAGGGGGTCATTTCATTATGAATGTATTTTTCCTCAAATGCCGCCATGTATATATTTGCGATCGAAGGTGCCACTGATGCGCCCATACTTACGCCTTTGATCTGGCGGTAAGTATTGGATCCAAATTCAAAAAAATTGACAGTTAGAACAATTTCCAGACATGCCAGCAAGAATGTTTTAGGGCAAGGGATGTTCTGCAAGTCAATGAACCAAGATGTGGTTTTCATTGCTTCGGTGAGTGGAATATTGCTATAAAGGGACTCGACGTCCATAGTGACTAAAAGGTCTCGTTTGGAATTGAAGGCTAAACCTTCTGTCTTTTGTATCATATCGCCTGTGTCCCGCACATATGATTTAATTTTTGGTATAAACGGACGCAGGTAGTTATCTATGTATTTGGATAGTGGCTCAGTGGCAGTGCCTATGGTTGAAACTATTGGGCGATAGGGTGGATCATTTGGATTTTTATGAATCTTGGGGAGCCCGTATATGCATGCAGTTTTACCTAGATTGTGATTTAAAAATTCAAATTCCTTGATGTTAATGAATCCATCTTCTAAAGCTGTTTTTGTTAAAGACCTTATTTTTTTAGATAAGTTCAGTGGGGAATACGTTTGGATAGGAGTGTAAAATAACTTGCATCCAAAAATTTTAACATGTTTAATTCATATTGGACAGTGTCAATGAGAACGATCCCACCTCCCTTATCGCAACTTTTAATGGTTAGGTCTTTATTGGAGGAGATAGCCAATAGAGCTTGGTGTTCTTCTTTGTCTATATTATAGATGGGTTTAGGGATAAATCTCAGTGCTTGATCTAGTTTTTTTTAGGACTACCAACTCAAAGGTAGCTACTTCTGGTCCTAGTTGTTCTAAAGAGGGACTGAAAGTTGATGGAAGACTTAGCGGTTTTATAGTGGTAGATTCTTCATCCCCACGGCCTTCTGTTGCGAAAAACCTTTTTAAGCGGATCTTCCGAAAAAGGAAATGATGTCGCAATAAAGTTCAAAAAGATTGGGAGTGGAGTGAGGGACAAAGGAAAGACCTTTGGATAACAGTGTAGTACTAGATGTATCTAAGTCAGTTTTCGAAAGATTGAAAATAGGAATTACATTCCCTGCTTCCAATATTGCCTGTTTCTTGTTTCGCGTATAAATTGGGGTTCCTCCTGTTGTTGCTGGTGGTGTTGGGGTTTGTAATTCCCTCTCGGTTGTCCCTGAAAATGGACCCGGGGGCGTCCCCGTCCCATCCCTCTGTTCCCTAAAAAAGGCTGTCTACGTGCCCCTCTACCTGGTGCCTGATTGTAGTTAGGTTCTGGTTCATAATAACCTTCATTATCATTCTCAGAATCAGAACTTTGTGAGACGGTATTTACTCGTTGTTGCTCATCCCTATTTTCTGCAGTGAAATGGTTCTGTTTATAAAAATCTACTTTTAAATAGGGATAGGTATTTTCAATCGTGGCATACCGTTTATCTTTTAGTAATTTATCGTTCTTTCTTTTATCTAAATAGCTCGAGAATGATTCTAGTTCTTTGTTGCAATCTGCAATCTTTTTCATGGCATCCTCTATGTTTCCCATTTTTTTGATTTTGTCTTCAAGTTCATCGATATCTGATCTTACTTCTGCTGCTAGCTCTTTGGCAGTTTCGACTATTAGCATCATTAGGTCCCTTGAGCACCTACTAGCAATTCTACTCCATTTATCTAAAAAAGCCTTGTAGTGAACAAAGAGACCAGGAATATTTCTTACACGAAGACCCATTGGGATAATACCTAGACGTAGATATGCCAACATAAATTCGCCATGGGCTTCAATGCGTGTGAGCTTTTTCTTAAGATCTAATAGTTTCTTAGTGTCGTCATTGTGACGAGTGGATTCACCTGTGGTATGGTTGAAGGAACTCGAGGTGCCAACGAGCATCTCGAATTCTTCATCGGTGAACCCAAACGTTTTTTGGAGAGCCATAATGTTCGTTTATGTAAGTTTATGGCAATCTATATGGATGGATAATATCGTTGCTATGATTACCACGTGAGGCAAGGAAAGGAATAACAATAAAGTGCTTGATATGAGAACAACGGAATAGCCCTGCACAGACAAGCTTTGGGAAAATAAGCATATATTTAACAAGGACCCCCTGAATACACGGAAATGCGGTTCCTAGACCAGGGAAAAACAAACGAATGATATGTACCAATCTAGGCAACGAAAAGAGTAGAAATAGGAAGGGACTGAGCTACAACATTGGTTTTTGCTAAAAAATTCACAGTTTATTCAGAATTGTCAAAACACATATAATATCACATTTCAAAATCAATATCAGCAATGGCGAATTTAACACAATAAAATAAAATTCAGAACATCATTTAAAAAAGGAAATCCAATTGTGTATATGGATACATATAAGGTAAACACAGAGTGTAAAGAGAATGTGGCAAGTTATTTCTCTACGCGCGTTTCGGCGGACCAGCGCCTTCTTCTGGAGCAGCCCCGAAAATTTCTAAAAGGAAAATTACATACAAGGAAAATTATACAAAATATCATATATATTCTTTAAATCATGGTTTTAATACACGCAGTTTCTAATTTCTAATATTTTGACAGTAGTCTCAGTCTTTCCATTTTACATTAAACGTAACATTTTAACATATCCACATTTTTTAATTTCATTTCCTTGCTGCACTGGCAGTTACAGAATTTGAAATGCATCTGGAGATATAGAAACATATATGGGGACCTAAAAGTTGGCAGAGGCTGGCGGATATTGTGGTGGAGCCATGTAATTCCAACTATAGCATGTATTCACAGGAGATGATACATTGTATAGGAGTAGTGATTCCAAAGGTTGGAGATAAGGAACTTTAAAAAAGGATATATAATAGGAAGTTCCTAATACGTGTCCCTCAGTTGTAGGCCACTTATATGAAGATAGAAGATTATATATATAAAGCCCAAATTGCTAAAAATGATCCTAAGTGAGAGATTATAGTCTCCTATTTTTTGACAATAAATGGACTTATACGTTTGGATAAATGCATATATCCAATAGTTAGAAGCACTTACATAAAAAAGGAGGATAATATATATAGCACGATGGTTGAATCTGGTTCTAAGTGAAAATGTATCCTCTCTCGATTTCTGAAGATAACACTATAGACCAAAAGAAAACAACGGGGGGACAAGGTAATGTTATATATAGGTCCATGGTTACTATTTCGAAATCAAGGTTTTTATAGTGTTGGTTTTTACCTATTTCAATTTGGGTCCAGAGATAGATTTCCAAATGCAGTCTTTGCTGTTTGATGCTTTTAGGTCATAGTCTTTTGGTTTTATATTTCCTAAAAAAATATATATAGATTTTTTAAGTTTTAGGAAATTATTATAACTAAAGATGTGCAAAATTCGAGTTTTCACAATAGTGAGTGAAGTCGATTAATTTACCTGAAAGGTGTAATTGAGTATCATTTAAACCCGCCGACCGGAAACAGTGAAGGAATCAAAAGAATGCTTGTTTGCTTGATATAACGGTAATACAATCCTCATGATGTGGGGATCTTGTTAAAAGTAATCTCCTGTATATTAAAGGGAAATGTTTCAAAGTGAGCGTTTATTTAATTTTTTGATCAATAGCAACTTAGTTAGTTTTTGTCCATGCAAAGACAAATAAATTGTGGTTACCTAATTGATTTACTTCCAATAGGGTTGATTAGGTAAGGTTAAAATAACTCCCTGTCTGAAAAATAAAGACAAAGAGGGATAAAATTGAGAAGACTTGCATATATAAGTAGTCAGTCAGAGGTGAGAGTATCACACTAAGTGATTAGAAGATCTTACCCAATTGAAATTAACAGGGCTCCTGGTTTCCGGCGGCGGGATGCGGGGTTTCTGTAGTCCTGTCACGATCGATAGTACCTGAATGCGCCTGGAGTTACGTTTTTATACTGCTCCTAATGGGACGATTTAGTGCAGCTGTGCTCCGTGTAGAAAGAAGAAACGGACCTACTAGTAGGAGCGATAGAGAGAGGACTTTTTTTTTAAGGGAAGTCGGCATTGACTTAAATCAGCGGTGCGCTGAGGCATTGAAATAAAAGAGGGAATGTAAAGTTAATGAGATCCCTAAAGAACTACTATGGAGCGCGATAGAAAAAGGACTCTATTTTTAAACGGAGTCGGGTTAGTACGGTCTATAAACTACATATTGAAGCGCTGATACTGACCCGAATCAGCGGTGCGTCAGACAACAAAAAATGGAAAAGGGAATATAATGACAATAAGATCTCTACTATTAACAATGAAAAGGGAACTGTGGTCCTTTTATAAAATAGCTCTTCAAAATGAAATTTATATGTGTTTTATTAAGTTTACAAAACATCAAGGAAACGGAGGGGCCACTAAAGTGGAATATTATTAAGGTTATTTGTAAAAGATATGGTTCATGTAACTTCGAAATTTTAAAGTGGCAGAAATAAAAATAAAACATATACATGAAATATAATTTGTGTTCATAATAGGGCAGGTGGGACTGTAAGGAATTAAATCTGATTTAGCATATGGCATGTTCCCAGGGCAGTTCACTATTCATTCCCTCACGGAAGGTATTAAAGACAAAAATCCAAAACACCTCCCTTTTCTTTCTGATGGCTGATCCACCATTGGCATCTGGGGTATGAATTTTTTCTAAGACTCTCCAAGTAAAGTCTTCTGCATTGTGTCCTTTTTCCAGAAAATGTTTCACCATTGGGGCAGCAAGTTTTTTAGTTCTAATCGCAGAGCGATGTTCATTCAGACGTGTCTGTATCGTACGGGATGTTTCTCCTATATATCCCAGGAGGCAAGGGCATTGTATAAAGTAGATCAAATTCGAGGATCTACAATTCCACATTTCTTTTGCAATTGTTTTATGACCATTATGAGTGAATTCCTCTCCTCTTATGATATTAGTGCAGGAGGAGCAAGAGGAGCATGGAAAAGTTCCTTTCACTGGGTTACCCGATACAATCGACCTTTGGGTCAAATTTCTTCCGACCGATGTGGTTTTGAAACGCGAATGAACAATGTATTCTTTTATGTTTTTATTTCTTTTATAGGCAAAGAGTGGCTTGGCTAATTTCTGTTCAGAGGTACAATTGCTGTTCAAAATATGCCAGTTCGAGTTTATTAATTGTTTGATTTTGGCATCGATGGTTGAATGTTTTGTTATACAAACAACCTGTTCATTAGTTTTCGAAGGTTTGGTTTGGAGTAAGCAATCTCGGTCGTAATAACGGGCACGCTTGTAGGAATGTCTCACTAGCCGATGAGGATAACCTCTCTCGATAAATTTGCTTCTCATCATTAGGGCTTGTCTATCGAAATCTGCCAAACTTGTACAGTTTCGTCTGACTCTTAAAAATTGAGAAAATGGAATGGAGTCTTTTTGTGATCTGGGATGAAAGCTGCTGTAGTGCAGCAAGGTATTCCTAGCTGTGGGCTTTATATGCAAGTCAACTTTCAAGATGCCCGCATCATTTATAATTTCGATGTCCAGAAACTCCACTTTTTCGCAACTAATGTGCGACGTAAAACGAAGATTAGGGTCTGCCTCATTTATCCAAGAGATAAACTCCTCTAGAGTCTCCCTCCCATCGGTCCAGACAAAGAAGATATCGTCTATGTATCTGGACCAATGGGAGACAGACTCAAAGAAGGGGGCCATTTCATTATGAATGTATTTTTCCTCAAATGCCGCCATGTATATATTTGCGATCAAAGGTGCCACTGATGCACCCATACTTACGCCTTTGATCTGGCGGTAAGTATTGGATCCAAATTCAAAAAAATTGTCAGTTAGAACAATTTCCAGACATGCCAGCAAGAATGTTTTAGGGCAAGGGATGTTCTGCAAGTCAATGAACCAAGATGTGGTTTTCATTGCTTCGGTGAGTGGAATATTGCTATAAAGGGACTCGACGTCGATAGTGACTAAAAGGTCTCGTTTGGAATTGAAGGCTAAACCTTCTGTCTTTTGTATCATATCGCCTGTGTCCCGCACATATGATTTAATTTTTGGTATAAACGGACGCAGGTAGTTATCTATGTATTTGGATAGTGGCTCAGTGGCAGTGCCTATGGTTTAAACTATTGGGCGATAGGGTGGATCATTCGGATTTTTATGAATCTTGGGGAGCCCGTATATGCATGCAGTTTTACCTAGATTGTGATTTAAAAATTCAAATTCCTTGATGTTAATGAATCCATCTTCTAAAGCTGTTTTTGTCAAAGACCTTATTTTTTTAGATAAGTTCAGTGGGGAATACGTTTGGATAGGAGTGTAAAATAACTTGTCATCCAAAAATTTTAACATGTTTAATTCATATTGGACAGTGTCAATGAGAACGATCCCACCTCCCTTATCGCAACTTTTAATGGTTAGGTCTTTATTGGAGGAGATAGCCAATAGAGCTTGGTGTTCTTCTTTGTCTATACTATAGATGGGTTTAGGGATAAATCTCAGTGCTTGATCTAGTTTTTTTAGGACTACCAACTCAAAGGTAGCTACTTCTGGTCCTAGTTGTTCTAAAGAGGGACTGAAAGTTGATGGAAGACTTAGCGGTTTTATAGTGGTAGATTCTTCATCCCCACGGCCTTCTGTTGCGAAAAACCTTTTTAAGCGGATCTTCCGAAAAAAGGAAATGATGTCGCAATAAAGTTCAAAAAGATTGGGAGTGGAGTGAGGGACAAAGGAAAGACCTTTGGATAACAGTGTAGTACTAGATGTATCTAAGTCAGTTTTCGAAAGATTGAAAATAGGAATTACATTCCCTGCTTCCAATATTGCCTGTTTCTTGTTTCGCGTATAAATTGGGGTTCCTCCTGTTGTTGCTGGTGGTGTTGGGGTTTGTAATTCCCTCTCGGTTGTCCCTGAAAATGGACCCGGGGGCGTCCCCGTCCCATCCCTCTGTTCCCTAAAAAAGGCTGTCTACGTGCCCCTCTACCTGGTGCCTGATTGTAGTTAGGTTCTGGTTCATAATAACCTTCATTATCATTCTCAGAATCAGAACTTTGTGAGAAGGTATTTACTCGTTGTTGCTCATCCCTATTTTCTGCAGTGAAATGGTTCTGTTTATAAAAATCTACTTTTAAATAGGGATAGGTATTTTCAATCGTGGCATACCGTTTATCTTTTAGTAATTTATCGTTCTTTCTTTTATCTAAATAGCTCGAGAATGATTCTAGTTCTTTGTTGCAATCTGCAATCTTTTTCATGGCATCCTCTATGTTTCCCATTTTTTTGATTTTGTCTTCAAGTTCATCGATATCTGATCTTACTTCTGCTGCTAGCTCTTTGGCAGTTTCGACTATTAGCATCATTAGGTCCCTTGAGCACCTACTAGCAATTCTACTCCATTTATCTAAAAAAGCCTTGTAGTGAACAAAGAGACCAGGAATATTTCTTACACGAAGACCCATTGGGATAATACCTAGACGTAGATATGCCAACATAAATTCGCCATGGGCTTCAATGCGTGTGAGCTTTTTCTTAAGATCTAATAGTTTCTTAGTGTCGTCATTGTGACGAGTGGATTCACCTGTGGTATGGTTGAAGGAACTCGAGGTGCCAACGAGCATCTCGAATTCTTCATCGGTGAACCCAAACGTTTTTTGGAGAGCCATAATGTTCGTTTATGTTAGTTTATGGCAATCTATATGGATGGATAATATCGTTGCTATGATTACCACGTGAGGCAAGGAAAGGAATAACAATAAAGTGCTTGATATGAGAACAACGGAATAGCCCTGCACAGACAAGCTGTGGGAAAATAAGCATATATTTAACAAGGACCCCCTGAATAAACGGAAATGCGGTTCCTAGACCAGGGAAAAACAAACGAATGATATGTACCAATCTAGGCAACGAAAAGAGTAGAAATAGGAAGGGACTGAGCTACAACATTGGTTTTTGCTAAAAAATTCACAGTTTATTCAGAATTGTCAAAACACATATAATATCACATTTCAAAATCAATATCAGCAATGGCGAATTTAACACAATAAAATAAAATTCAGAACATCATTTAAAAAAGGAAATCCAATTGTGTATATGGATACATATAAGGTAAAAACAGAGTGTAAAGAGAATGTGGCAAGTTATTTCTCTACGCGCGTTTCGGCGGACCAGCGCCTTCTTCTGGAGCAGCCACGAAAATTTCTAAAAGGAAAATTACATACAAGGAAAATTATACAAAATATCATATATATTCTTTAAATCATGGTTTTAATACACGCAGTTTCTAATTTCTAATATTTTGACAGTAGTCTCAGTCTTTCCATTTTACATTAAACGTAACATTTTAACATATCCACATTTTTTAATTTCATTTCCTTGCTTCACTGGCAGTTACAGAATTTGAAATGCATCTGGAGATATAGAAACATATATGGGGACCTAAAAGTTGGCAGAGGCTGGCGGATATTGTGGTGGAGCCATGTAATTCCAACTATAGCATGTATTCACAGGAGATGATACATTGTATAGGAGTAGTGATTCCAAAGGTTGGAAATAAGGAACTTTAAAAAAGGATATATAATAGGAAGTTCCTAGTACGTGTCCCTCAGTTGTAGGCCACTTATATGAAGATAGAAGATTATATATATAAAGCCCAAATTGCTAAAAATTATCCTAAGTGAGAGATTATAGTCTCCTATTTTTTGACAATAAATGGACTTATACGTTTGGATAAATGCATATATCCAATAGTTAGAAGCACTTACATAAAAACGGAGGATAATATATATAGCACGATGGTTGAATCTGGTTCTAAGTGAAAATGTATCCTCTCTCGATTTCTGAAGATAACACTATAGACCAAAAGAAAACAACGGGGGGACAAGGTAATGTTATATATAGGTCCATGGTTACTATTTCGAAATCAAGGTTTTTATAGTGTTGGTTTTTACCTATTTCAATTTGGGTCCAGAGATAGATTTCCAAATGCAGTCTTTGCTGTTTGATGCTTTTAGGTCATAGTCTTTTGGTTTTATATTTCCTAAAAAAATATATATAGATTTTTTAAGTTTTAGGAAATTATTATAACTAAAGATGTGCAAAATTCGAGTTTTCACAATAGTGAGTGAAGTCGATTAATTTACCTGAAAGGTGTAATTGAGTATCATTTAAACCCGCCGACCGGAAACAGTGAAGGAATCAAAAGAATGCTTGTTTGCTTGATATAACGGTAATACAATCCTCATGATGTGGGGATCTTGTTAAAAGTAATCTCCTGTATATTAAAGGGAAATGTTTCAAAGTGAGCGTTTATTTAATTTTTTGATCAATAGCAACTTAGTTAGTTTTTGTCCATGCAAAGACAAATAAATTGTGGTTACCTTATTGATTTACTTCCAATAGGGTTGATTAGGTAAGGTTAAAATAACTCCCTGTCTGAAAAATAAAGACAAAGAGGGATAAAATTGAGAAGACTTGCATATATAAGTAGTCAGTCAGAGGTGAGAGTATCACACTAAGTGATTAGAAGATCTTACCCAATTGAAATTAACAGGGCTCCTGGTTTCCGGCGGCGGGATGCGGGGTTTCTGTAGTCCTGTCACGATCGATAGTACCTGAATGCGCCTGGAGTTACGTTTTTATACTGCTACTAATGGGACAATTTAGTGCAGCTGTGCTCCGTGTAGAAAGAAGAAACGGACCTACTAGTAGGAGCGATAGAGAGAGGACTTTATTTTTAAGGGAAGTCGGCATTGACTTAAATCAGCGGTGCGCTGAGGCATTGAAATAAAAGAGGGAATGTAAAGTTAATGAGATCCCTAAAGAACTACTATGGAGCGCGATAGAAAAAGGACTCTATTTTTAAACGGAGTCGGGTTAGTACGGTCTATAAACTACATATTGAAGCGCTGATACTGACCCGAATCAGCGGTGCGTCAGACAACAAAAAATGGAAAAGGGAATATAATGACAATAAGATCTCTACTATTAACAATGAAAAGGGAACTGTGGTCCTTTTATAAAATAGCTCTTCAAAATGAAATTTATATGTGTTTTATTAAGTTTACAAAACATCAAGGAAACGGAGGGGCCACTAAAGTGGAATATTATTAAGGTTATTTGTAAAAGATATGGTTCATGTAACTTCGAAATTTTAAAGTGGCAGAAATAAAAATAAAACATATACATGAAATATAATTTGTGTTCATAATAGGGCAGGTGGGACTGTAAGGAATTATATCTGATTTAGCATATGGCATGTTCCCAGGGCAGTTCACTATTCATTCCCTCACTGAAGGTATTAAAGACAAAAATCCAAAACACCTCCCTTTTCTTTCTGATGGCTGATCCACCATTGGCATCTGGGGTATGAATTTTTTCTAAGACTCTCCAAGTAAAGTCTTCTGCATTGTGTCCTTTTTCCAGAAAATGTTTCACCATTGGGGCAGCAAGTTTTTTAGTTCTAATCGCAGAGTGATGTTCATTCAGACGTGTCTGTATCGTACGGGATGTTTCTCCTATATATCCCAGGAGGCAAGGGCATTGTATAAAGTAGATCAAATTCGAGGATCTACAATTCCACATTTCTTTTGCAATTGTTTTATGACCATTATGAGTGAATTCCTCTCCTCCTATGATATTAGTGCAGGAGGAGCAAGAGGAGCATGGAAAAGTTCCTTTCACTGGGTTACCCGATACAATCGACCTTTGGGTCAAATTTCTTCCGACTGATGTGGTTTTGAAACGCGAATGAACAATGTATTCTTTTATGTTTTTATTTCTTTTATAGGCAAAGAGTGGCTTGGCTAATTTCTGTTCAGAGGTACAATTGCTGTTCAAAATATGCCAGTTCGAGTTTATTAATTGTTTGATTTTGGCATCGATGGTTGAATGTTTTGTTATACAAACAACCTGTTCATTAGTTTTCGAAGGTTTGGTTTGGAGTAAGCAATCTCGGTCGTAATAACGGGCACGCTTGTAGGAATGTCTCACTAGCCGATGAGGATAACCTCTCTCGATAAATTTGCTTCTCATCATTAGGGCTTGTCTATCAAAATCTGCCAAACTTGTACAGTTTCGTCTGACTCTTAAAAATTGAGAAAATGGAATGGAGTCTTTTTGTGATCTGGGATGAAAGCTGCTGTAGTGCAGCAAGGTATTCCTAGCTGTGGGCTTTATATGCAAGTCAACTTTCAAGATGCCCGCATCATTTATAATTTCGATGTCCAGAAACTCCACTTTTTCGCAACTAATGTGCGACGTAAAACGAAGATTAGGGTCTGCCTCATTTATCCAAGAGATAAACTCCTCTAGAGTCTCCCTCCCATCGGTCCAGACAAAGAAGATATCGTCTATGTATCTGGACCAATGGGAGACAGACTCAAAGAAGGGGGCCATTTCATTATGAATGTATTTTTCCTCAAATGCCGCCATGTATATATTTGCGATCGAAGGTGCCACTGATGCACCCATACTTACGCCTTTGATCTGGCGGTAAGTATTGGATCCAAATTCAAAAAAATTGTCAGTTAGAACAATTTCCAGACATGCCAGCAAGAATGTTTTAGGGCAAGGGATGTTCTGCAAGTCAATGAACCAAGATGTGGTTTTCATTGCTTCGGTGAGTGGAATATTGCTATAAAGGGACTCGACGTCGATAGTGACTAAAAGGTCTCGTTTGGAATTGAAGGCTAAACCTTCTGTCTTTTGTATCATATCGCCTGTGTCCCGCACATATGATTTAATTTTTGGTATAAACGGACGCAGGTAGTTATCTATGTATTTGGATAGTGGCTCAGTGGCAGTGCCTATGGTTTAAACTATTGGGCGATAGGGTGGATCATTCGGATTTTTATGAATCTTGGGGAGCCCGTATATGCATGCAGTTTTACCTAGATTGTGATTTAAAAATTCAAATTCCTTGATGTTAATGAATCCATCTTCTAAAGCTGTTTTTGTCAAAGACCTTATTTTTTTAGATAAGTTCAGTGGGGAATACGTTTGGATAGGAGTGTAAAATAACTTGTCATCCAAAAATTTTAACATGTTTAATTCATATTGGACAGTGTCAATGAGAACGATCCCACCTCCCTTATCGCAACTTTTAATGGTTAGGTCTTTATTGGAGGAGATAGCCAATAGAGCTTAGTGTTCTTCTTTGTCTATATTATAGATGGGTTTAGGGATAAATCTCAGTGCTTGATCTAGTTTTTTTAGGACTACCAACTCAAAGGTAGCTACTTCTGGTCCTAGTTGTTCTAAAGAGGGACTGAAAGTTGATGGAAGACTTAGCGGTTTTATAGTGGTAGATTCTTCATCCCCACGGCCTTCTGTTGCGAAAAACCTTTTTAAGCGGATCTTCCGAAAAAAGGAAATGATGTTGCAATAAAGTTCAAAAAGATTGGGAGTGGAGTGAGGGACAAAGGAAAGACCTTTGGATAACAGTGTAGTACTAGATGTATCTAAGTCAGTTTTCGAAAGATTGAAAATAGGAATTACATTCCCTGCTTCCAATATTGCCTGTTTCTTGTTTCGCGTATAAATTGGGGTTCCTCCTGTTGTTGCTGGTGGTGTTGGGGTTTGTAATTCCCTCTCGGTTGTCCCTGAAAATGGACCCGGGGGCGTCCCCGTCCCATCCCTCTGTTCCCTAAAAAAGGCTGTCTACGTGCCCCTCTACCTGGTGCCTGATTGTAGTTAGGTTCTGGTTCATAATAACCTTCATTATCATTCTCAGAATCAGAACTTTGTGAGAAGGTATTTACTCGTTGTTGCTCATCCCTATTTTCTGCAGTGAAATGGTTCTGTTTATAAAAATCTACTTTTAAATAGGGATAGGTATTTTCAATCGTGGCATACCGTTTATCTTTTAGTAATTTATCGTTCTTTCTTTTATCTAAATAGCTCGAGAATGATTCTAGTTCTTTGTTGCAATCTGCAATCTTTTTCATGGCATCCTCTATGTTTCCCATTTTTTTGATTTTGTCTTCAAGTTCATCGATATCTGATCTTACTTCTGCTGCTAGCTCTTTGGCAGTTTCGACTATTAGCATCATTAGGTCCCTTGAGCACCTACTAGCAATTCTACTCCATTTATCTAAAAAAGCCTTGTAGTGAACAAAGAGACCAGGAATATTTCTTACACGAAGACCCATTGGGATAATACCTAGACGTAGATATGCCAACATAAATTCGCCATGGGCTTCAATGCGTGTGAGCTTTTTCTTAAGATCTAATAGTTTCTTAGTGTCGTCATTGTGACGAGTGGATTCACCTGTGGTATGGTTGAAGGAACTCGAGGTGCCAACGAGCATCTCGAATTCTTCATCGGTGAACCCAAACGTTTTTTGGAGAGCCATAATGTTCGTTTATGTTAGTTTATGGCAATCTATATGGATGGATAATATCGTTGCTATGATTACCACGTGAGGCAAGGAAAGGAATAACAATAAAGTGCTTGATATGAGAACAACGGAATAGCCCTGCACAGACAAGCTGTGGGAAAATAAGCATATATTTAACAAGGACCCCCTGAATAAACGGAAATGCGGTTCCTAGACCAGGGAAAAACAAACAAATGATATGTACCAATCTAGGCAACGAAAAGAGTAGAAATAGGAAGGGACTGAGCTACAACATTGGTTTTTGCTAAAAAATTCACAGTTTATTCAGAATTGTCAAAACACATATAATATCACATTTCAAAATCAATATCAGCAATGGCGAATTTAACACAATAAAATAAAATTCAGAACATCATTTAAAAAAGGAAATCCAATTGTGTATATGGATACATATAAGGTAAAAACAGAGTGTAAAGAGAATGTGGCAAGTTATTTCTCTACGCGCGTTTCGGCGGACCAGCGCCTTCTTCTGGAGCAGCCACGAAAATTTCTAAAAGGAAAATTACATACAAGGAAAATTATACAAAATATCATATATATTCTTTAAATCATGGTTTTAATACACGCAGTTTCTAATTTCTAATATTTTGACAGTAGTCTCAGTCTTTCCATTTTACATTAAACGTAACATTTTAACATATCCACATTTTTTAATTTCATTTCCTTGCTTCACTGGCAGTTACAGAATTTGAAATGCATCTGGAGATATAGAAACATATATGGGGACCTAAAAGTTGGCAGAGGCTGGCGGATATTGTGGTGGAGCCATGTAATTCCAACTATAGCATGTATTCACAGGAGATGATACATTGTATAGGAGTAGTGATTCCAAAGGTTGGAAATAAGGAACTTTAAAAAAGGATATATAATAGGAAGTTCCTAATACGTGTCCCTCAGTTGTAGGCCACTTATATGAAGATAGAAGATTATATATATAAAGCCCAAATTGCTAAAAATGATCCTAAGTGAGAGATTATAGTCTCCTATTTTTTGACAATAAATGGACTTATACGTTTGGATAAATGCATATATCCAATAGTTAGAAGCACTTACATAAAAACGGAGGATAATATATATAGCACGATGGTTGAATCTGGTTCTAAGTGAAAATTTATCCTCTCTCGATTTCTGAAGATAACACTATAGACCAAAAGAAAACAACGGGGGGACAAGGTAATGTTATATATAGGTCCATGGTTACTATTTCGAAATCAAGGTTTTTATAGTGTTGGTTTTTACCTATTTCAATTTGGGTCCAGAGATAGATTTCCAAATGCAGTCTTTGCTGTTTGATGCTTTTAGGTCATAGTCTTTTGGTTTTATATTTCCTAAAAAAATATATATAGATTTTTTAAGTTTTAGGAAATTATTATAACTAAAGATGTGCAAAATTCGAGTTTTCACAATAGTGAGTGAAGTCGATTAATTTACCTGAAAGGTGTAATTGAGTATCATTTAAACCCGCCGACCGGAAACAGTGAAGGAATCAAAATAATGCTTGTTTGCTTGATATAACGGTAATACAATCCTCATGATGTGGGGATCTTGTTAAAAGTAATCTCCTGTATATTAAAGGGAAATGTTTCAAAGTGAGCGTTTATTTAATTTTTTGATCAATAGCAACTTAGTTAGTTTTTGTCCATGCAAAGACAAATAAATTGTGGTTACCTTATTGATTTACTTCCAATAGGGTTGATTAGGTAAGGTTAAAATAACTCCCTGTCTGAAAAATAAAGACAAAGAGGGATAAAATTGAGAAGACTTGCATATATAAGTAGTCAGTCAGAGGTGAGAGTATCACACTAAGTGATTAGAAGATCTTACCCAATTGAAATTAACAGGGCTCCTGGTTTCCGGCGGCGGGATGCGGGGTTTCTGTAGTCCTGTCACGATCGATAGTACCTGAATGCGCCTGGAGTTACGTTTTTATACTGCTACTAATGGGACAATTTAGTGCAGCTGTGCTCCGTGTAGAAAGAAGAAACGGACCTACTAGTAGGAGCGATAGAGAGAGGACTTTATTTTTAAGGGAAGTCGGCATTGACTTAAATCAGCGGTGCGCTGAGGCATTGAAATAAAAGAGGGAATGTAAAGTTAATGAGATCCCTAAAGAACTACTATGGAGCGCGATAGAAAAAGGACTCTATTTTTAAACGGAGTCGGGTTAGTACGGTCTATAAACTACATATTGAAGCGCTGATACTGACCCGAATCAGCGGTGCGTCAGACAACAAAAAATGGAAAAGGGAATATAATGACAATAAGATCTCTACTATTAACAATGAAAAGGGAACTGTGGTCCTTTTATAAAATAGCTCTTCAAAATGAAATGTATATGTGTTTTATTAAGTTTACAAAACATCAAGGAAACGGAGGGGCCACTAAAGTGGAATATTATTAAGGTTATTTGTAAAAGATATGGTTCATGTAACTTCGAAATTTTAAAGTGGCAGAAATAAAAATAAAACATATACATGAAATATAATTTGTGTTCATAATAGGGCAGGTGGGACTGTAAGGAATTAAATCTGATTTAGCATATGGCATGTTCCCAGGGCAGTTCACTATTCATTCCCTCACTGAAGGTATTAAAGACAAAAATCCAAAACACCTCCCTTTTCTTTCTGATGGCTGATCCACCATTGGCATCTGGGGTATGAATTTTTTCTAAGACTCTCCAAGTAAAGTCTTCTGCATTGTGTCCTTTTTCCAGAAAATGTTTCACCATTGGGGCAGCAAGTTTTTTAGTTCTAATCGCAGAGTGATGTTCATTCAGACGTGTCTGTATCGTACGGGATGTTTCTCCTATATATCCCAGGAGGCAAGGGCATTGTATAAAGTAGATCAAATTCGAGGATCTACAATTCCACATTTCTTTTGCAATTGTTTTATGACCATTATGAGTGAATTCCTCTCCTCTTATGATATTAGTGCAGGAGGAGCAAGAGGAGCATGGAAAAGTTCCTTTCACTGGGTTACCCGATACAATCGACCTTTGGGTCAAATTTCTTCCGACTGATGTGGTTTTGAAACGCGAATGAACAATGTATTCTTTTATGTTTTTATTTCTTTTATAGGCAAAGAGTGGCTTGGCTAATTTCTGTTCAGAGGTACAATTGCTGTTCAAAATATGCCAGTTCGAGTTTATTAATTGTTTGATTTTGGCATCGATGGTTGAATGTTTTGTTATACAAACAACCTGTTCATTAGTTTTCGAAGGTTTGGTTTGGAGTAAGCAATCTCGGTCGTAATAACGGGCACGCTTGTAGGAATGTCTCACTAGCCGATGAGGATAACCTCTCTCGATAAATTTGCTTCTCATCATTAGGGCTTGTCTATCAAAATCTGCCAAACTTGTACAGTTTCGTCTGACTCTTAAAAATTGAGAAAATGGAATGGAGTCTTTTTGTGATCTGGGATGAAAGCTGCTGTAGTGCAGCAAGGTATTCCTAGCTGTGGGCTTTATATGCAAGTCAACTTTCAAGATGCCCGCATCATTTATAATTTCGATGTCCAGAAACTCCACTTTTTCGCAACTAATGTGCGACGTAAAACGAAGATTAGGGTCTGCCTCATTTATCCAAGAGATAAACTCCTCTAGAGTCTCCCTCCCATCGGTCCAGACAAAGAAGATATCGTCTATGTATCTGGACCAATGGGAGACAGACTCGAAGAAGGGGGCCATTTCATTATGAATGTATTTTTCCTCAAATGCCGCCATGTATATATTTGCGATCGAAGGTTCCACTGATGCGCCCATACTTACGCCTTTGATCTGGCGGTAAGTATTGGATCCAAATTCAAAAAAATTGTCAGTTAGAACAATTTCCAGACATGCCAGCAAGAATGTTTTAGGGCAAGGGATGTTCTGCAAGTCAATGAACCAAGATGTGGTTTTCATTGCTTCGGTGAGTGGAATATTGCTATAAAGGGACTCGACGTCCATGGTGACTAAAAGGTCTCGTTTGGAATTGAAGGCTAAACCTTCTGTCTTTTGTATCATATCGCCTGTGTCCCGCACATATGATTTAATTTTTGGTATAAACGGACGCAGGTAGTTATCTATGTATTTGGATAGTGGCTCAGTGGCAGTGCCTATGGTTGAAACTATTGGGCGATAGGGTGGATCATTCGGATTTTTATGAATCTTGGGGAGCCCGTATATGCATGCAGTTTTACCTAGATTGTGATTTAAAAATTCAAATTCCTTGATGTTAATGAATCCATCTTCTAAAGCTGTTTTTGTCAAAGACCTTATTTTTTTAGATAAGTTCAGTGGGGAATACGTTTGGATAGGAGTGTAAAATAACTTGTCATCCAACAATTTTAACATGTTTAATTCATATTGGACAGTGTCAATGAGAACGATCCCACCTCCCTTATCGCAACTTTTAATGGTTAGGTCTTTATTGGAGGAGATAGCCAATAGAGCTTGGTGTTCTTCTTTGTCTATATTATAGATGGGTTTAGGGATAAATCTCAGTGCTTGATCCAGACACGCCATTGACCTATGGAATCTACTAGACACCATCTCTCCAGACGTCGCCTTCCTAACTGAAACTTGGATGAACGCTTCCTCCGCCCCAGACATCACCATTGCCATCCCTGAAGACTATAAGATCATACGCAAGGACCGTACCGGCCACACAGGAGGAGGAATCGCTATCGTCCATAAGAAATCAATCCGCATCTCAACCAGCTCTGACACCAACCTCGCCAACTCCGAACACCTTCACTTCCAAATACACATCGACCCCAAGACCACACTCAGAGGCACCCTCCTCTACAGACCACCAGGACCCCGCGCAAAATTCAGTGAAGACATCACGGACTTCGTCACTCCACACGCGCTCCCCTCCAAAGACTACATCCTTCTGGGAGACCTCAACTTTCACCTTGAAAAGATCAACGACCACAACACCACCACCCTCTTGGACAACCTCGCCAACCTCGGACTTAAACAACTAGTCACTACCCCCACCCACATCGCAGGTCACACACTCGACCCCATCTTCACCTCCAGCAATCATGTCTCCTTCAGCCACACTACGGATCTCCTCTGGACTGACCACAGCTGCGTTCACTTCACCTACAACAAGCCGAAACCCACCAACCACCTCCAACCAACTCTGCAAAGAAACTGGAACAAAATCACCATCGACCAGATCTCCTCATCGCTCCTTCTAAACACCCCAGCCCACTCTTCTAACCCAAACCAAGCCGCCGCCAACCTCACCCTATGGTTATCCAACACCGCCGACACCTTAGCACCACTGAGTAAACGTCAAAGCAAACCTGGCAGCAAGAAGGCCTCATGGTTCAACGATGATCTTAAGAAGTCCAAGAAACTCTGCCGATCCCTTGAAAAGGCCTGGAAAAAAGACCCAACCACTAGCACCAAGGACGCCTTCAAAAACGCCACCCGCACTCACCACCAACTAATCCGAAAGGCCAAGAAAACAGCATTCAAGGATCGACTTGACAACAACGCCCACAACAGCAAGGAACTTTTCAACATCGTCAAGGAATTTTCCAACCCCTCGGCCAACTCCAACGACATCACCCCCTCTCAAGCCCTCTGCGACTCCCTAGCCTCATTCTTCCACAACAAGATTGCAGACATCCACAACAGCTTCGACAACCAACCCGAAGACCAACCCACCCAACCATTTGCTGAACATTCTCCCCCCGTGAACACCCTTAACGACTGGAACCCAATCTCCACTGAGGACACAATCCGCCTGATGAATTCCATCCACTCAGGATCCCCCACAGACCCATGTCCTCATCACATCTTCAACAAAGCAGACTCCGTCATAGCACCGCACCTCCGAGACGTCATCAACTGCTCCTTCAACTCCGCCACCTTCCCGGAAGACTGGAAACACGCTGAACTCACCGCCCTTCTGAAAAAACCCACAGCGGACCCCACCGAACTCAAAAACTACCGCCCCATTTCGCTCCTTCCATTCCCGGCCAAAGTCATCGAGAAAGCCGTCAACAACCAGCTCGCCGCTTTCCTCGAAGCCAACAAATCCCTCGACCCCTCACAATCTGGCTTCCGAGCAAAACACAGCACTGAAACCGCCCTCATCGCAGCAACAGACGACATTCGAACTCTACTGGACAATGGAGACACAGTCGCCCTCATCCTCCTCGACCTCTCTGCAGCCTTTGACACAGTCTGCCACAGCACCCTGTTACAACGCCTCAATAACATCGGAATACAAGGAAAAGCACTTGAATGGATTACCTCGTTCCTCACCGGAAGAACCCAGAGAGTCCGCCTCCCGCCATTCAAGTCCGAGGCCACTGAAGTCATCTGTGGCGTACCACAAGGATCCTCACTCAGCCCTACCCTCTTCAACGTATACATGAGCCCCCTCGCGGCCATCGCCCGCCAACACAACCTCAACATCATCTCTTACGCGGACGACACTCAACTAATCCTTTCTCTCACCAATGACCCCAGCACCGCCAAAACTAACTTACACGAAGGAATGAAAGAAGTTGCCGAATGGATGAAACAAAGCCGTCTGAAACTGAACTCAGACAAAACAGAAGTCCTCATCTTAGGTACATCCCCCTCTGCATGGGACGACTCTTGGTGGCCTGAAGCCCTTGGAAGAGCACCCATCCCGACAGACCACGCACGGAACCTAGGCGTCATCCTGGATTCTTCACTCTCAATGAACAGACAAGTCAATGCCGTATCCTCATCCTGTTTCAACATTCTTCGCATGCTCAGGAAGACATTTCGCTGGATCCCCACCGAAACAAGGAAAACAGTCACCCATGCTCTAGTCACGAGCCGACTGGACTACGGAAACACCCTCTACGCAGGTACTACCGCTAAAATCCAGAAGAAACTCCAACGAATCCAAAACGCCTCAGCCAGGATCATATTAGACATCCCGCGCAACGAACACATCTCTGGTCACCTGAAAGACCTCCACTGGCTACCCGTCAATAAGAGAATCACTTTCCGACTGCTAACCCACGCACACAAATCACTCTACGACATCGGACCAGAATGCCTCAACTCACGACTGTCCTTCTACACCCCCTCCCGCCAACTACGTTCTTCCAGCCAAGCCCTCGCCACTGTACCTCGCATCAACAAGACCACCATGGGAGGCAGATCCTTCTCATACCTGGCTGCTAAAACATGGAACTCACTCCCCGCTTACCTTCGCCTCACCCAGAACCACCTAGCATTCAGAAAGCAACTTAAAACGTGGATATTTGACAAGTAATCCTCCTCCCCTTACTAAGCGCCTTGAGACCCTCTGGGTAGGTAGCGCGCTATATAAATTCTCTGACTTGACTTGACTTAGGACTACCAACTCAAAGGTAGCTACTTCTGGTCCTAGTTGTTCTAAAGAGGGACTGAAAGTTGATGGAAGACTTAGCGGTTTTATAGTGGTAGATTCTTCATCCCCACGGCCTTCTGTTGCGAAAAACCTTTTTAAGCGGATCTTCCGAAAAAAGGAAATGATGTCGCAATAAAGTTCAAAAAGATTGGGAGTGGAGTGAGGGACAAAGGAAAGACCTTTGGATAACAGTGTAGTACTAGATGTATCTAAGTCAGTTTTCGAAAGATTGAAAATAGGAATTACATTCCCTGCTTCCAATATTGCCTGTTTCTTGTTTCGCGTATAAATTGGGGTTCCTCCTGTTGTTGCTGGTGGTGTTGGGGTTTGTAATTCCCTCTCGGTTGTCCCTGAAAATGGACCCGGGGGCGTCCCCGTCCCATCCCTCTGTTCCCTAAAAAAGGCTGTCTACGTGCCCCTCTACCTGGTGCCTGATTGTAGTTAGGTTCTGGTTCATAATAACCTTCATTATCATTCTCAGAATCAGAACTTTGTGAGAAGGTATTTACTCGTTGTTGCTCATCCCTATTTTCTGCAGTGAAATGGTTCTGTTTATAAAAATCTACTTTTAAATAGGGATAGGTATTTTCAATCGTGGCATACCGTTTATCTTTTAGTAATTTATCGTTCTTTCTTTTATCTAAATAGCTCGAGAATGATTCTAGTTCTTTGTTGCAATCTGCAATCTTTTTCATGGCATCCTCTATGTTTCCCATTTTTTTGATTTTGTCTTCAAGTTCATCGATATCTGATCTTACTTCTGCTGCTAGCTCTTTGGCAGTTTCGACTATTAGCATCATTAGGTCCCTTGAGCACCTACTAGCAATTCTACTCCATTTATCTAAAAAAGCCTTGTAGTGAACAAAGAGACCAGGAATATTTCTTACACGAAGACCCATTGGGATAATACCTAGACGTAGATATGCCAACATAAATTCGCCATGGGCTTCAATGCGTGTGAGCTTTTTCTTAAGATCTAATAGTTTCTTAGTGTCGTCATTGTGACGAGTGGATTCACCTGTGGTATGGTTGAAGGAACTCGAGGTGCCAACGAGCATCTCGAATTCTTCATCGGTGAACCCAAACGTTTTTTGGAGAGCCATAATGTTCGTTTATGTTAGTTTATGGCAATCTATATGGATGGATAATATCGTTGCTATGATTACCACGTGAGGCAAGGAAAGGAATAACAATAAAGTGCTTGATGTGAGAACAACGGAATAGCCCTGCACAGACAAGCTGTGGGAAAATAAGCATATATTTAACAAGGACCCCCTGAATACACGGAAATGCGGTTCCTAGACCAGGGAAAAACAAACGAATGATATGTACCAATCTAGGCAACGAAAAGAGTAGAAATAGGAAGGGACTGAGCTACAACATTGGTTTTTGCTAAAAAATTCACAGTTTATTCAGAATTGTCAAAACACATATAATATCACATTTCAAAATCAATATCAGCAATGGCGAATTTAACACAATAAAATAAAATTCAGAACATCATTTAAAAAAGGAAATCCAATTGTGTATATGGATACATATAAGGTAAAAACAGAGTGTATGCCATTCCTACCAACCACTGCCTGTGGCATAGGTAAGTCACCCTTCTAGCAGGCCTCACAGCCCTATGGCAGGGTGCACTATGCCACAGGTGAGGGCACAGCTGCATGAACAATGTGCTCCTGCAGTGTATGTGCCATTCACAGGAATTGTAAGTGCAGTGGGGCCATATTGAGTACATGGGCTAGGAAGTTGTCATTACAAACTCCACAGCTCCATGAGGCTTTCCTGAATGCTAAGGAGTTTGGTATCAAACAGATTTAGTATTTAGAGGCATCCCTGAACCTTGATCCTAAGATTCTTGTGACCCAAGAAGAAAAAGGACAAAAAAGACGTTGTGCAGTCGAGCCAGGAAGACAACTACTAATTTGGCCCCAGTCCTACCGGCCTGTCTCCTGCTCAAAGACTCTGCAAAGAAGATGACGCCTGTTAACCGTGGGCGGAGAACTCCGCTCCGGCCTTGGAGTGTGCAGAGTTTTGCCTACTCAGTGTTCCGCGGAGAACACAGAGTAGGCAAAAGTCAGCATACTTCGCAGCAGAGCGGAGTTGGCCCACCACCTGCCTCCACCCCCTCTACCGCCCACGCATGCGCATTTCTTTTCAGTATTTCTAATACCGAAGAAGAGGAGAAGGACAGCCCGGGGAGGCCGCCGTTAAAAGGTAAGTGTTTTTAACTGCTTTAATGCACTTTTAAGTTATATATTAATAGGGGGTGGAGACGGGCGGCGAAGCGGCGCTACGCGGAGTTCCAAGGAGTTTGTTGCCAACTCCGTGGCACTCCACGTAGCACCGCTTGCGAACTTGGTACAGGCTTAATGCCTGTCTTGTTGCCAACGACTTATAAGAACACGAGTAAGACTGACACTCTTCAGCTAAGACTAGATCTCCAGAGAAAAGCAAACCTGTCCAAAATAAAATACAACAAGGATTCCACTTAGGTGGATCCGCAACCCCTGCCTACTCTGTACCCGACATGTGCAGCCCAAGTTTGGGTGGCTCTCCTGTCATTTGAAGTCTCCCCAATGATACTAACCTCGTTTCCTTCTGTGGCTGACCTCTCCTGGGCCCTACTAAGTCACCTGAGGCCTCTACACGAAGGGTCCCACTGACCGCGTCCGCTCTGACCAAGAAGTTCTGACACTAAAAGGTACCCCTGCATCCTCAGCCCTGGCCTTGCATTCCTCAACCAACAGTGCCTCAACCTCATCCAGCCCTCCAACATAGCTGCCCAGCCTGTGGTCACCCTTAGCCATCCTCCTGTTCCAAGCCTGCAGCCTCTTTGTGTGAAATTCTTTTGAAACTCTCACAACTTGATTTGGACTGTCTCTTTTCATTTGCACTTCCTTACCCGACAGGACTGAGTGCTTTGAGGAACTTAGTGCTGAATAAGACTGAATTTCCTTATCTGAATCCGGGAGAGTCTCCTGTGCTTGTTGATGGACTGAGAATAATGATCTTGAAATGATTCTTAATGAACTAGTTCCTCACATTATTAGAGATGATGAATGAACTTTGTGGAATGCTTCAAAGAAGAAATACCTAGGTCTGAGTGGTAGAAGAATAAAATTAGGATTAACATTTAGAAGAACATAGAGTAGGGGTAGGGAATCCTCATGAAGATTGAATGTATTTTGTAAATAAAGTTGAGCACAAATAAAGACTGTTGTACAATTTTCACAGGTGAAGATCGACAGAGAGAATTCTGTTGCTGCTATTTCTCTATCCACTTGGTGTGAATCTAGATCGAATGGAAACGAATAGTACTGTTCGTAAACGTTAGTGCATAATATGCACAATATTAATAATTTTAGTGTTAGGCTTGATAGCGCTTATTGTTGGATTAAGTTTGAGTTCAACAAAGGGCAAAGTATAGAAACATACGTCTGCACCGAAACCATCACACAAAGGCGTCGATTCCGATCCGTTAAAAAGCGCTCCGAATTTCCATTCGGAGCGTTTTTCCCCGTACGATTCGTACCCGTAGGCGTCCCGGTACGAATCTGCAAGTACGATCACAATCTAAAGCGTCACTCCGTATGGCTCGTAAAAAACTCCCTCCGAATCGAAAGTCCATACGAATTGCAGTCGGCTGACGTTCCACGCTACGTCCGGACGTAAAAAGAGCGCGTCTCCCGAACCAGGAAGTACGATCCGTGTAGAACACACTCCGTACGGCTCTTTTTCTACGAGAGCTCAAAACTACCATAAAACCACACTCTGGCACGAACCGCACCCCGGTACGCGACAAGCAGGACATGAACGCCGTCGTCCGTCTCATCCCTATCCTGTACGGCCACCACCTCGTACTTAGAAACCGACGACGGCGCAGAAGGTGAGTACAGCGAACTTCAACATACCTGTACGTGTTGCCACACGCGCACATCTCCATTGCACGACTGTCATGTCTAGGTACGTTGCACCACACACTCCCGCACTTCACCAGTGGAATACAGAGACGTACCGCACCTACGTCATCGACCTAGGGATACGGTACGTCACCGCCCAACACCAGTGGAATTCGGAGACGTACCGCACCTACGTCATCGACCTCGGGGTACGGTACGTCACCGCCCAACACCAGTGGAATACGGAGACGTACCGCACCTACGTCATCGACCTCGGGGTACGGTACGTCACCGCACAACACCAGTGGAATTCGGAGACGTACCGCACCTACGTCATCGACCTCGGGGTACGGTACGTCACCGCACAACACCAGTGGAATTCGGAGACGTACCGCACCTACGTCATCGACCTCGGGGTACGGTACGTCACCGCACAACACCAGTGGAATTTGGAGACGTACCGCACCTACGTCATCGACCTCGTGGTACGGTACGTCACCGCACAACACCAGTGGAATTCGGAGACGTACCGCACCTACGTCATCGACCTCGGGGTACGATACGTCACCGCACAACACCAGTGAAATTCGGAGACGTACCGCACCTACGTCATCGACCTCGGGGTACGGTACGTCACCGCACAACACCAGTGGAATTCGGAGACGTGCCGCACCTACGTCATCGACCTCGGGGTACGGTACGTCACCGCACAACACCAGTGGAATACGTGCCGCATGTACGTCATCGAATTACGTCACCGCACTTCACCAGTGTAATAGACATGTGGGACATACGTATGCTAAGTAATTGTAAGTGTAAGTATCAGAGTGTGTGTGTGTATAACACCCCCCCTTCCCACCAGTGCCCAGCATCAGAGTGTGTGTATGGCTAACACCCCCCCCCACTGCCCACCAGTGCCCAGCATCAGAGTGTGTGTATGGCTAACACCCCCCCCACTGCCCACCAGTGCCCAGCATCAGAGTGTGTGTATGGCTAACACGCCCCTCCACTGCCCACCAGTGCCCAGCATCAGAGTGTGTGTATGGCTAACACCCCCCCCACTGCCCACCAGTGCCCAGCATCAGAGTTGGTGGCTGAGACCCCCCCACTGCCCACCAGTGCCCAGCATCAGAGTGGGTGGCTGAGACCCCCCCCCACTGCCCACCAGTGCCCAGCATCAGAGTGTGTGTATGGCTAACACCCCCCCCACTGCCCACCAGTGCCCAGCATCGGAGTGTGTGTATGGCTAACACCCCCCCCACTGCCCACCAGTGCCCAGCATCAGAGTGGGTGGCTGAGACCCCCCCCACTGCCCACCAGTGCCCAGCATCAGAGTGGGTGGCTGAGACCCCCCCACTGCCCACCAGTGCCCAGCATGAGAGTTAGTGGCTGAGACCCCCTCACTGCCCACCAGTGCCCAGCATCAGAGTGGGTGGCTGAGACCCCCCCCCACTGCCCACCAGTGCCCAGCTTCAGAGTGTGTGTATGGCTAACACCCCCCCTCACTGCCCACCAGTGCCCAGCATCAGAGTGTGTGTATGGCTAACACCCCCCCCCACTGCCCACCAGTGCCCAGCATCAGAGTGGGTGGCTGAGACCCCCCCCCACTGCCCACCAGTGCCCAGCATCAGAGTGGGTGGCTGAGACCCCCCACTGCCCACCAGTGCCCAGCATAAGAGTGTGTGTATGGCTAACACCCCCCCCACTGCCCACCAGTGCCCAGCATCAGAGTGTGTGTATGGCTAACACCCCCCCCCCACTGCCCACCAGTGCCCAGCATCAGAGTGGGTGGCTGAGACCCCCCCCCACTGCCCACCAGTGCCCAGCATCAGAGTTGGTGGCTGAGACCCCCCCACCCACAGCCCACCAGTGCCCAGTATCAGAGTGGGTGGCTGAGACCCCCCCCACTGCCCACCAGTGCCCAGCATCAGAGTGTGTGTATGGCTAACACCCCCCCACTGCCCACCAGTGCCCAGCATCAGAGTGTGTGTATGGCTAACACCCCCCCCACTGCCCACCAGTGCCCAGCATCAGAGTGGGTGGCTGAGACCCCCCACTGCCCACCAGTGCCCAGCATCAGAGTGGGTGGCTGAGACCCCCCCACTGCCCACCAGTGCCCAGCATCAGAGTTGGTGGCTGAGACCTCCCCCCCACTGCCCACCAGTGCCCAGCATCAGAGTGGGTGGCTGAGACCCCCCACTGCCCACCAGTGCCCAGCATCAGAGTGTGTGTATGGCTAACACCCCCCCCCCCACTACCCACCAGTGCCCAGCATCAGAGTGTGTTTATGGCTAACACCCCCCCACTGCCCACCAGTGCCCAGCATCAGAGTGGGTGGCTGAGACCCCCCCCCCACTGCCCACCAGTGCCCAGCATCAGAGTTGGTGGCTGAGACCCCCCCACTGCCCACCAGTGCCCAGCATCAGAGTGGGTGGCTGAGACCCCCCCCACTGCCCACCAGTGCCCAGCATAAGAGTGTGTGTATGGCTAACACCCCCCCCCACTGCCCACCAGTGCCCAGCATCAGAGTGTGTGTATGGCTAACACCCCCCCCCCACTGCCCACCAGTGCCCAGCATCAGAGTGGGTGGCTGAGACCCCCCCCACTGCCCGCCAGTGCCCAGCATCAGAGTTGGTGGCTGAGACCCCCCCACCCACAGCCCACCAGTGCCCAGTATCAGAGTGGGTGGCTGAGACCCCCCACTGCCCACCAGTGCCCAGCATCAGAGTGTGTGTATGGCTAACACCCCCCCACTGCCCACCAGTGCCCAGCATCAGAGTGTGTGTATGGCTAACACCCCCCCCCCCCACTGCCCACCAGTGCCCAGCATCAGAGTGGGTGGCTGAGACCCCCCACTGCCCACCAGTGCCCAGCATCAGAGTGGGTGGCTGAGACCCCCCCCCACTGCCCACCAGTGCCCAGCATCAGAGTTGGTGGCTGAGACCTCCCCCCCACTGCCCACCAGTGCCCAGCATCAGAGTGGGTGGCTGAGACCCCCCACTGCCCACCAGTGCCCAGCATCAGAGTGTGTGTATGGCTAACACCCCCCCCCACTGCCCACCAGTGCCCAGCATCAGAGTGTGTTTATGGCTAACACCCCCCCACTGCCCACCAGTGCCCAGCATCAGAGTGGGTGGCTGAGACCCCCCCACTGCCCACCAGTGCCCAGCATCAGAGTGGGTGGCTGAGACCCCCCCCCACTGCCCACCAGTGCCCAGCATCAGAGTGGGTGGCTGAGACCCCCCCCCACTGCCCACCAGTGCCCATCATCAGAGTGGGTGGCTGAGACCCCCCCCACTGCCCAACAGTTGCCAACCTTTACATCAAAAACCTACCATTGCTAACCACATTACCATCAGGAGAGTGACACATGTCATCATACCTATATTCTAACATCACACCAGCTCCCAGGCACACAGCAGTCACAGACATATTCACACAAACAAAAGTTCAGAAAAGGAAAAAAATTGCTTTATTCAGCTGGTTCTAAATAGAAAAGCAAATAAGAGTCCTCGCTCATTAAAGGCCAATGGCCAGTCCAAAGATGTCTCTGCAACAGTCTGTGCCTCCATGGGTGTGCTCACACCAAAACTTGCCTGCACATGGTGTTTAATCCGCTGTGGGAACTATGGGGGCACCATCTGTGGAATCCTCCGGCACCGCATGAACAGGAGAGGGAAGGACAGGTGGAGTGGGTGCAGGTGTAGTGGATTCATCCACACTGGCTGGGGCATCGCCGAAAGCAGCTTCAAAAACCTGGCTGCATACCTCAGCCAGTGCGGAAAAACTACCACCTGAACCCGGGGACACATTGGGGGTGGAGGTACAGGGCTGTGTGTCACTTCTACTGGGTGTGTGGATGCGTGTGTGAGGTGTCTCCCCTCTCCCTGTGGGTGTGCCTACTTCCCCTTGAGAATGGGTGCGTGGAGCTTTGAGCTTCTTATGCTGTGTGTGTGCGCTGGGTGTGTCTGACCTGTGGCATGTGCGTGTATGATGTGTAGGTATGTGAGAGGCAGAGGTGGATGGGTCTGAAGGATGGGGGGGAAAGATGCTGCTGGGTGTACAGAGCTGCCGTCAGTGTTGACTCCATGGCAGCCACACTCCGACGTAGATCAGACATGGCTGATGACATGCTCTCCATGAACGACACCACCTGTGTAAGCAGTTGTGTATGTCCATGGAGGACAGTCAGCATGGATGTCTGACCTACTGCAATCTGCCGGAGTAGGTCCACAGTCTCAGCACTGAGGGCAGCAGGGGACACAGGGGCAGGGGCTGCAGTGCCGGGAACAAAGGAGGCACGGGGTCTAGCACGGACCCTAGGGATACTAACAACTGGGAGGGTGGAGATGGTACTGGAGGAGGGGAGGGCAGCCGAAGAAGATGTGACCATTGCTGCATATTCCCCCTCCTCCTGAGAGTCTGACGCAGAGTTGTCGGCATGGTAAGATGTGTCAGTCACATGTCGTCCGGCCTGCAGACTCTCCTCACCCTCCGTGCCACTGTCTCCCTCTGACTCCTCATAGCAGGTGGCACTGTCGCTGGGTCCCTCGGCCTGGTCCGCGCCTGTGTCTCCTCCAGATTCAGATGATGATGCTGTGGGCAAGGAGAACAGCAAAAACATATCAGTCACCTGTACACATCAGACATATCAGGTACAATACATTATGCCTCATTTCTAAACATGGCATGCATCATGAGGCACATTACACAGAACTCTGCACAATGCAAAGTCTACTTGTGGCCAATTGTGAGAGACACAACGCTCAATGTACAGTAGGATACAAGCAAAAGGCAAGCAAAAAAATTGTATGAGATACACAATGATGATCCACTGCCTGACAACAGGATAGCTGATTATGCATCCCTGCTCATTTTCCCACCCTGCCACCCAAACCCAGAACAGGACATGTTTGAATTGCTTAGACCTTGTGCCACATGGGAAAAGTCCTGCCTGTACTGTAATGTGATGCCATCCTGGGACCTGAACCAAGTGTAACATCACCTCACACTGGCATCACAGCTGTTGACACCCAAAGCCTCATTGTGTGGCTGACCATCATTATTAGTTAGAAACAACATTCTACATATTTGGCGCATATGCACACACGCACTGCCCAGTGTGAGTATGTGTAAGGCCAAAATATTTCACATGTACATTGTGCACCTGTATCCAACACATTACAATTCGAAAGAGTACCATGGTCCAAGGCCACTGAGGCAGACTCGTGCAGAAAACACATGTTTAGACTCAAGATCAGTGCAAAAATATGAAGAATGGCAGACACAGTGAACATGTGGTGCTACATGTAATGTAACAACAGGTGTCACAGACCCACCTCAAACATGATGATGTGCAAAGTAAGATGCATACTGAGACATTGCACCATAGGAGTACATGTGAAAAATAAACATCAGCCAAAGCGCAGGGCAAATGTGGAGTAGGGCAAGGCATGTAAAGAAGCAGCTGCAGAAACTGGGACATTCTAATGCGAAAGCATGGAGTGCCTGTCTGACCACACCACTCAAACTATGGAAGTGTTACCATGCCTTGGAGCACTGCAGGGAGCATGTGACACACATGACAACAAACAGACATGTACCTACCCCCTACTTGCTGCTGTCCCTCCTGCAACTGCCTATGGAGGTCTGGGAACACCACTTCCAGGACCCGGAGCATGTTGGGGGTGAGGTGGCGGGTGCCGCCATGCCGGCGTGGAGCTTCCAGATGCAGCTGGACTCTGGCGATGCGGCGGGTCCAGCACCGGATGTCCTGCCACCTCTTCTTGATGTTCCTGAGTCTCCTGCGAGGCCCCCCTCACTCCTGACAGCCCTGGCGATGTCCAGCCAGATTTCACCCTTCTCATAGGCAGATACCTGTCACAAATGTAAAGTAAAAGAGCATCAGTACACCTGGTCCATGTTCAAAAGACACACATATGTGCACTAAATACTTGATGACAACAGGGTATCGTAGGCTCCACACATTTGAATCATTGTCCATGAGTATGTGGCCTGTGAGCAAACACTGCTGCATTACATGCCATTGAAAGGCTACAGATGACATGACGTGGGCTAAACACTCTTAGAGCATGGCACTCACAGAGCAATGTATGCTACATCTGGGTGCACTGCAGCCCGTGACACGCTGTCGCACACCCCACTACAAGAAATAACTCTCTTTACACAAGACTGTACACCCTGGCATTCACTCCCAACAACATTGCATCTATACACCATACATACACAGTGGGCATTATGTCACCCACACAACAGGTGCAGACTCCAAGGTATTGCACCAATCACTCACCTGATCCTCTTATCTCCCATACAGCTTGCTGTAGTTGGGCAGGAGGGCATCCAGCAGGGCCTTGTTCTCAGCATCAGTGAATGCAGGTGCCCTCTCCATGCTCAGCTAATCAGGGTCCAGAGGATTCAGAGACAGCAGCTGTGGTTACCACACCAATGTTGTGCAGGCAAGTGCCCTCCCACAGCCACATGCTGCCTTATATATGTGCTGCAGAGGGTCTGTGAGTCCAAGGAGTAGTGTGTGATAGGCCACCATAGTTAGCATCCTATGTTCCATCCAATCACATCACACATAAGCCCATTACACACATATGCATGGTTTGAAAATTGAGCCTGAGCTGAACAACAACTTTTGCAACATTGTATACTTTTGGCAAACTGAATTTTCTAGAACACCTGTAGGAGCCTCACAAAACTCAGTATCCATGACAACCTGGTTGCATTTTGATCAGTACACTGTTCCCCTAGTTGTTCACTATTATTTTTCTAAAATGCCCACACAAGTACGGTGACATTGCGTTGCTAATGCAAACCAGTCAATGGTGGAACGATGCGTACACACACACGTACCTTGGGGTACGCTTTGCTCGTGCATGGCGGAAATGCAATAGGGAAACGAGGCGTACACACGCACGTACCTTGGGGTACGCTTTGCTCGCGCATGGCCGAAATGCAATAGGGAAACGAGATGTACACACGCACGTACCTTGGGGTACGCTTTGCTCGCGCATGGCCGAAATGCAATAGGGAAACGAGGCGTACACACGCACGTACCTTGGGGTACGCTTTGCTCGCACATGGCCGAAATGCAATAGGGAAACAAGGCGTACACACGCACGTACCTTGGGGTACGCTTTGCTCGCGCATGGCCGAAATGCAATAGGGAAACGAGGCGTACACACGCACGTACCTTGGGGTACGCTTTGCTCGCGCATGGCCGAAATGCAATAGGGAAACGAGGCGTACACACGCACGTACCTTGGGGTACGCTTTGCTCGCGCATGGCCGAAATGCAATAGGGAAACGAGGCGTACACACGCACGTACCATTGGGGTACAGTGTATCAGACATGGTCAAGTGAAGGATTGTGTAGCCAGCGTCCCTGTCCACCTTCATGTCACCATTGGGAGAGTCACACCAGGAAATCACATAGCAGGGATGTTGTCTACACTCATGTCGACGATGTGGTGCATACATCAGCATGGCATACATTCATCAGGATGCCCCTGGTGTGGCAGACATTGAAGAAGCACAGGGATTGTGACCCTGTGCCTCAGTTGATGTGTGAAGAGCTTGCGAGACATGTCATCAATCATATTGCACATGTGCATCACATGCAGTCAACACTTTGCACCGGAGTAACGTCAGCAACATGTTGCAAGGAACATCAACACTGGAATGGCTCACCATTCAGTACAGGGAACTGGCACATGATGACAGCAACATGCCCACTGTCACAGAGGTATAATAGCCACACAGCATGACCCTGTGTGACCACGTCATGTGAGTGCCATGAGCGACATTGTGCATGCTGTTTGCATATGAAATGAACAGGTCAGTATTGTACAACTCACCTTAGAATATCCCCACATATCATCCTGGATATGTCAATTTCTGTTCTGTAGTACACTTGTGTGTCGGTAGGCATGTCCTGCTGCTCTGCATGTGTTGTTGGCATCATGTGGGCCGTGATGACGTTGTCAGAGTACTCATACGTCACCTCTGCGTGCACACGTCAGGTCCTCTTTTTTAACAACACCAGCGCTGGTCCCGTATAAGTGTAACCTTACACACTTTTGTTGCCACATTCATAGTACAATCACTTCAGACCTTTTAGCTTGGATTCTCTGACTCAGGACGGTGCCAATAGGGATGTCATTTTCAAAGCCTGCGAGGAATACAAACTAGTCATGTTGGTGACTGACCCTCACCGTCTGTGTCTCCACTCTTATCACGTCAAGCACAACAACAAGAGCTGCTCCCAATGCCGGGACCAGACATATGAATCCAGGTGTTATTGGTCCCACAAGCCACTCAGACTCCAGCAGTTGGCACTGCACCACAATAGCTCATGGGCTGGACGTAGGACGAGTGCATGGGCGTTGTAGTTGAGACATCACAGCCCCTTAATTTGACATCAGTGCTCCAGGGCAAAGTTGTCAGGTAAACCAAATAAGTCAGATATATCTGATAGCAAATCAAAATCACCACAATGCACGTGCAATGCTGCATGGGATTCGGGTGACACCGACCACGCGGCTCTGTCAGAATTGCAGCCGTCGTAGCAGGCACCACGACCTCCGGTCCCTGCCCTGCATGTGATGCAGGAGGAGTTAGTGCACTTCCTCATGTCCATGATGTCCCTCACCCCACCAACGGCCTACGCGTCGGCTTCTGGGACAGCGGACGCGTCTGTTGAATAGCCCCTGACGCCATCACTCGCTTACTCCTGGATGCAGGCGGCGCATATGTCCCAGAACCGCTGGGACAGACAGGATCTGAATGTTCATCCTGGTCCCCGCTGGTTCAACTCCCAACCTCACTGGCAACTATCCCCCAGGTGTCAGCCGTGGCGCCGTTCTCGGGTGGTGATGTCCCCGATACCACACACTGTACGGCTCCGGCGTGGGAAATGTGCTGCAGAACACCGCTATTGATGCTGTATGGGGAGTTTAACTTCAATGAGCCGGGCACTGCTCATTACAATGGTTGTCAATGAGTATTGGGAGGGTCATGAAGAACCACTGCCACGTGAGTGTCAGTCCCAAGACAACAGGACAGGTGGACTGGGGGATGCAAGTGGTCTGGGCACCTAGCCAGACACTGGTGATGTCTCTACTCCTAACGTGTCTTAGGATGAGCGGGCAACGTACAGTGTTGTGTTAACGTGGGCGGCCGGAGCCTTGGCCCTTCATCTCCCCATTGCTGCCATGAGGACCAACTCCTCACTGAGGACCTTAAACTCCACTCCGGCTCTGCTGAGCCTCTGCAGGCCTATCTTGTGGAATGTACTGTATCTATATTGGGCAGCATGTACAGCCACGCATCATGTTTGGCTGTAGATCGGCACATTGTCAGATCCCCACACCCGCCCTGGACTGACCATGTTCCCTGTCCTCCCACCCCACCCCAGAGAGCATGGGCATCCAGGCCTCCAAATCACAGTCCACATTCCTGTTAGCTCTGCTGTAGAGGGTATCTAAGAGGTATGAGCACTACGGAAAGACGTCATCATCCTCCCTGAGTCTGGGACTGAGGTCTTCCAACATTACATGCATCTTAGTCCGCTACCCACACTCTCGGTGGGACATGGTTGTATAACTGCTGGCAGAGTGTGCGTTGTAGGTACGGGCAATACTTGGGCACGCCCTTGTAGGATGCCAATCAGCGGCACTGTCATTTTTCCGGTGTGGCCTGGTTACCCCCGACTCACTGGGCAGAGCGATGGCATCCAGGGAGGCAAATAGGTCAAAAGCCTGGAATGTATTGAAAGTCGGGAATATGCTACTAACTACTGTTGTTTAATGATATTTTGTTACAAAAGGTAAGTAATGCGTCCTTACTGTTCAGTACATCTGCTGTAGGAGCATCTATGTAGTGTCCTTGCCGTGATGACAGGGTTACTAATGTACGCACACCATGCCACGTGTGTTAATGACCTGTTCATATGTGTGATGGCATCACAGACCATTTGTGAGAATAAAACATTTATGCTGTAAGATGATGGATATGTAATAGTTAGGGATGCTACACACCGCAACATGACTAAGGCAGAACTGTGCAAATGATGGCACATGTGGTGTGTGTGTGTGTTTATTGCTGTCAGATGTCTGGTTGTGCAGACAACCTGCTACAGACATTCACATGACATTTGTCACTGACATGATACATTGTCATGCTCACTAAGACCTTTCCATCAGATCGTTTGTATGCATGTCATATCCATTCCACACACCACAGGTCTTTAATTATTCACGGAGGAGTGGCTGGGAGCTGGCACACGTTACTTCAGTGTGTATGCCACGCCACACTCCAAATTGTCTAGATCATTTGAAGCAGTCTTGCTTGTGCCATGTACATTGTTACAGTCTTAGTCAGACAGTTGAAGACATTTCCAATAAATTGTGTATTGCAGGGCACCCCCTCTGGAAAGGCCGTTGCCTGACTTGGAAGCCATGAGGGAGCGCAATTGTATTAGTCGGTATCGCTTCAACAGACAGTTGATCAAGGACCTGACGAACAGGCTTGATGCTCACCTACAACCACGCCACAGGTATCCAACTGCACTGACACCCAAGGTAAAGGTGATGGCAGCCCTCCATTTCTTTGCCACAGGTACGTTCCAATTTACCATAGCTGATGTGGGAGGGATGTCTCAGACAATGATAAGCCGGGTGTTGAGTGATGTTTTGGCAGCTATATTGCTCCACCTAGATGAATTCATTAGATTCCCTACTCCAGAAGAGTTGACAGATGTCAAGGGGGAATTCTATGCCCTGGGCCGCATGCCACATGTAATTGGTGCAATTGATGGTACACATGTTACTCTGGTGCCACCACAGGCTCAGGAGCAAGCGTATCGCAACAGGAAACACTACCACTCGATAAATGCCCTGGTGGTGTGTCTTGCCAACATGATTATCTCACATGTTTGTGCACGTTTTCCAGGATCGTGCCACGATGTTTTCATCATGAGGCGTAGCAGGGTACCACAGATGATGCTGCAGCTGCACAACCACCGGGCATGTCTAGTTGTTGAGTATACACTGTCAGCTCTGTATGTCAGTATGTCACAACTTCATGGTCTGCATCATATTAATCACTCTTGTACATGATGTCAATTTGCAGGAGACGCTGGATATCCTAACATGCCGTGGTTAATGACTCCACTACGCAACCCCATGACAGCTGCAGACCAGCGGTACAACAATGCCCATGGGAAGACCAGGCGGGTGATTGAGCGAACATTTGGACTCCTGAAGAGCCGGTTCAGGTGCCTGGACAAGACAGGCGGAGCCCTCCAATACAGCCCACGCAAGGTGTGTGACATCTTCACCGTGTGCTGCATGCTACACAACATGGCAGTGGAGAAGGCCGTGCCACTCTACCTTGATCCTGATGAGCTGGAACATCCGCCTGTTGAGGATGAAGGCCTTGCCCAGGATGCCAGTGATGAGGAGGATTAAGATGATATCCGGAGTCACCTCATCCGCAACTTCTTTTCATAATGGTGAGTCATAGCAGATTTTCTGTAACAGATGGACTCTAGAGTAGCATGGGTAGCATGCTGTGTATGCAACAGACTGTATGCAAGGTCACTTGGATGTGTGTTGTGCAGTGTCACACATGTGCATTTCTAATGCAACACATACGTGCTATGTGTGCACTTGGAATGTACAGGTGTTCTACAACATCTGGCTATTCAACAGGACATTGTGATAATGACATTATACAGAACTTGACCCCTTGTGTGCCACTCTCATCCACAGCTCGCCCTGCCTGTTGTCCGTTGGGGTCATCGTGGTCACCCTGCTATTGCTCATTATGATTGCAACGTCAGCCAAATCAACGGAGCATGCATGGACATGTGTAGAAGTCAATTTGGGTAAGGACGCATATGAGGCTGTTTAGCGTTGGTATGTTTTGAAACGTGTGGTACATGTTCATGTGCATGTAGTGAGACCATGCATACATGCAACTACATTATGTTACTTATTACATGTATGCCCACTCCCATGACAGGATATTCACCCCATCTGACTGTCATCTGTCATCTGTTGTAGTTTGAGAGTCTGGTGAATGCATCAATGTGTGTAGACATTGCCACTGCAACATTGCAAATACCTTGGGTTGACATTGTGTCAGAGGTCACAACCACGGACTCTGCAGCCTCACTGTGTGCATTAGATTGTGACTGGATCCTCACCTCCAGCTTGTGGCCCAGTCCAGTTTGATTACCATGAAACTATGTGGTGTGGGTGTGGGCCAGTGTATGGTCCACATGTTAAGACAACTGTCCTGTGAATCAGTTTACATGGATGCATTGCCCCTTGTAGCAGTATATCATGTCACTGTCATGTCGTTACCTCAGTGCAGGTTGAGAATACTGCTACGCCAGCCTTCACAGTGAGTAGCAGTGCTGTATAGATTCAATTGATGCCAAGTATGTTTTGCATGTAAAGTGAAAATGTTGGGATGATGCATATGTGATTTATTGTGTTGCACCAGTGGAGTGCAGTCATTCACATGAATCTCTGGTCCCGTGCTGCATTCCTGTGTAATTGTCGGGTCTTATTATGTGGCTCGGATCAACATCACTAGCACTTTATAGTTCTTCTACCTGCATGTAATGTTTTGCATAGTAATGCAAACTTGACAGATCAAAAGACTGGCTACAGAGTGCCTCCATTGCATGTTGGTCATTAGCTTCCTCAACATATGAGATAGTTACAGCTGTTGTGGCTGAAGTCAAGTTTGCCTACATGGCCCTTATGGGTAACCAATATCAGATACAGACATTACAGTTGGCGTAAGTAGCATTTCCATATGTTTCCATTTGTTTGTAAGGTCCACCTCATCTGAGCCAGTGAATGAGTTTTTTACAACACAGATCTAATTGCATGGTAGCTCAGTTGTGAGCGGTACACATGACTCTAATGGATGACAGACTGTCCTAGGTTTTATGTGTCCGTGTCATAGCATCGGATCTCATGTGATGGCATGATTAATCATCTAAACTTGTCTCCAGTTCGTACACTTCACAGGTGTGAGTGGTACAGTGTATCAAATGAGGTATTTGAAATGTCAGTGACATGAGAATGTAATCCTAATGGTTATTTGCCTCTGTTTCAGGTCTCCCTCCCAGCAGTTCCCATCCTCTCCTTCCCTCGCCTGATCACCCTTTTGTGTCTGTCGTTTGTACTCAGACCAAGTGGCTATTTGGAGGTGGAACCCTTTGAGCATCACACCACTCTGAAGAAGAAAGGTATGGCCAGTCCTTGACAGGCTTGTAGGTAATAGTACTGCTGCATTACAGATGACATCAATAATAGTGTAATTTGGACTTCTTGCCAAAGCACATGTATGTTTCATGTTGCTCCATGGGCTCACAATGTAAATAATCATGTTGTGCATGACGTCTGACTTCTACAGAATATTGTGCCGCCTTGATGTCAACGCACATGTCCTTCTAATGTGCATCTATACTATTTGTCATTAACTTAGCTTATGGTTGTTATGTGTTTACCTGTAAAGTGACCATACGCATGGGGTTGGGGAAGGCTAGTATACTATGTTGTGTGTGAGGTAGATGGCTTTGTAGCTGCTGTTTAGCTTTGAAAACACTAGCTGTAGTCCACACCTGATGATGCTGTGTGTCCTGTGCACCACTTGTCCGTAATGGCCCTGATCCAGTGACTGTGATCCTGGTGATTACTGTGCCATTTAATTGTCAGTGACCCTGAGTGAGGCTGACACTCCTGCCTTCACATACACATGTCACTTTGTGGCTTGCCAATGGCGTTGTGGTATGTGCTTGTTTTGCAAGTTGTCACACCCCTCCTGCCGTCATGTCTTCACTCATTGCTGCTGCTGCATACACAGCCACCATGCAGCGCACACCATCCAGGAACACTGACACCTACAGGATGACCCTCCTTCCATCCATTTATGGAGCATGCTCCTGCCACCCTACACACAGACAAAACCAGACAATCAGCTTCCTGGTATCACAATGCTTCGGACTCAGCCATTGCTGCTGCTATGCCTGTGTGTGCGACACATACTGGCACGACTATGCAGATTCACATGACATCGGGTCTACGTACCACCAGGTCATGTGCCGTGTCCAGCACACCCCCCCTTCCACGGCACAATATTGTACAGTGTTACCTTGTCAACACCACTATAGCACTAAACTGCTTGCTTACAGTCACGGGGCTGTACACAACCTGCTCACACCACTGCAACATAGCTGTCACAGTCAGTCAAGTTGCCACATGGAACACACACCATGACCATGTCTCTTGGGTGTGGTGTGATTTCCCCGTTGTGGTGTAGGTATTTGTCAGACGTGTGTAGTTGTTCTGTATGCGTAGCTATCATTACTGTAGTATAGTACTTGTAGCTACATAGGGGTAGGTCACCTATTCAGGTGTGCTTGTGTAGAGTGCTACAGCCCATTGCCCACAGTCTGTCCTGCCAGCCTTGTCCTGTGCGCCACACATCACATCCACAGTACTGCATCATGCTGATGATAGCTCACATACCTGAGGACACAGTTGTAGGTACTCTCTACGTGGACCACAACTTTTGTGCCACTGATATGTACACCTCAAAGTGACTCTCCTGGGCCAGCCTGTGATACAATTTTTGGGATCCATACCCCCCTCCAGCATTTACTGTTCCACGCAGGTGTGTCTTTCCATCCATGCAAGTAGTTGATAGGAATTTCTGACCAATGTGTGTACTCACTCAGATTCTGATCGAAGTGTGAGGCTGACTGCAGTTTGTTGTATACCCTTGCATTTTATACATTTGCACACACATATCATTTTATGCTGTTTCAAAGATAACTCACCAAATGCGTATGAGGCTTAGAATATTTATTGGTCGATATTGTGCAGGAAACGTGAAAAGATGCTGTACAGGAAGGGGTGGAATCCAAAGTTCACTGCTGGAGATGAGATGCCTTACAGTTTGAGTCACCAGAGTCCAGGCCACAGTGCTTGGCATCATTGGGCAGACTGTGACCAGCAAGTCCTTGTGGGAGAGTGTCATAGGGGATGCTGTTGCACCCAGGGGCAATATTCCAGGTCCAGTGTCCTGGGAGATGTCCATGGCCCACTGCCCCTCAACGTCTTCGCCGTGGACGACCCACCTTCCTTGGGGGACCCTCATGTGCAGGCATGGACGGTGCATGGGACGCTACGTCAGAGGGTTCCTCCTCCTCCTCCTCCCTCCCTGTGGCTGGTGTTGCACTTTGCCGTGATGTTGCTGGCCTTGTGACACAGGGAGGGGGCCGCATGTTGGCAGTCATCTGACGTAGCATATGGCAAATGTCCCGATGCACCATCAAGAGCTGAGCCTGGTGTGCCTCCACCCGTCCATAATGCTGGTCTTGCCTGGCTATTTGCTCTGCCTGCTGTTGTCTGACCTGGTTGAGGGCCTCCGCAACCTGGCTTACCTCCCTGGTGTCCCGCCGGTATGCCTCCAGGATGTTAGCGAGTTCAGGCGGTGCTGCAGCTGACTGTCCAGATTCTCACCTCCGCCTTCCGCCACTCCCACCACCCTGACCCACATGAGCACGGCCTGCGCTAGTGGGCACATCCGCTCGACGGGCCCCCCGATTGCTGGCAGGGTGGAGGTCGTCACCAACCTCAGGGGCGCCCGACAAAGGGTGTCCCTCATTTTCAGACTGGCTCTCTTGTGGATCATGGGCAGGGCTCTGACCTGTCTGCTGGGATGTGGTGGGAATGGGTCCGGTGGTTGGCTGAGATGTAGCTGGTTCAGTTGCTGCAGGGGTTTGGGATCCAGAGGAGCCAGGTTGGTTGGGGTCATCCACAGTGCGTTGAGGGACGGCGCTGTTGGTGGGGTCTAGGTCCTGCTGAGCCTGGGACTGGGATCCTTTCCCCCCCCTGGGGGCCTCCGCACGTTCCCCTGTGTGTGGGAGAGACAGACACTGTTAAGGCACTATCAAGTGACATCTTGTTTACTTATCCATTATCAGCATCACAGTTCCACAAGCTTTACATAGTTGACATTGTTAAGTTGTGTATGTAGTGGTACAAAAATAAAATGTACTCTGGGGTATTTACATTCTTCCTTTGTCTTGACAATGACTGACACAGCCATTGCTGTGTCTTGTGTTGCCGGCACCACACGTGTTAAGCATTGCTCAGTTTCACGCAACATCCAGGACACGGTGTAAATCCTTATGTCTGCGTCATGCATGCACAGAGTTCATATGCAGCGTGTTGATGTAAGAGACAGAGCATCATTATTTGGCATGTCATCTACTACTTTGGATGTCTTTTGCTGTCCCGTGCTGGCCAAACAATGCCAACACCCCTGGACCTGTAGACACACAGTTATAGATCATGGCTTTTGAACTTGGCACTTCTCAAACACGCATCACCTTGTCGATACTCATGTCCATGTCAGTACTTACGTGCATACACAAAGTTCATGAGATGGGACACGTGCATTGTTTTAGAGGCACAATGGACTGGAGCATCTGCTATGTGCATGTATGAGTTGTATGCATATTCATATGAGTGAGTGTTTTGTTGTGGTACATGACAATTGGGATAGTGTTGCACTCCATTGCCTGTCCCCAGGGGATGACTTTCTGTATGGGGGTGTATGACAAGGCATGCTATTACTTTGCTTGGGAATTGGAAGCGTCCATCGTTCATGATTTGGCTGTCCCCTGATGCAGCATGCTGGCATGATCGTGTTTTTGTGTTGGTGCACAGGATGTGTGACCTTGTCCTGGTGTTTGTGTTTGCAGTGATCACAGGAGGGACTTGTGCTGCCTACACCTGTGCCCATTGTGTACTACAGAGCATTCCGAGATGTGTGTCCTGACACAGTACAGTGTGGACTGCAAATGGTGGGTGTGTTGCAGGCACATAGCAGATGACTGCTGGTACTTGTGAGACATCCCTTAACATTCTGCTCTATGGTGTTTGTAAGGCCTGTGCAGTGCTTAGGTGCAACTGTGTGTGTGCCCAGGGAGCTGCGGTGAGGTGACAGAGGGAGGAACACTGAGGGATGGATACAGAGGGAGGGAGGGCAACAGAGGGAGAGGGCAACGGTGGGAGAGGGCGACAGGGCGACAGAGGGAGAGGGCAACAGAGGGAGAGGGCAACAGAGGGAGAGGGCGACAGTGGGAGAGGGCAACAGAGGGAGAGGGCAACAGAGGGAGAGGGCAACAGAGGGAGAGGGCGACAGTGGGAGAGGGCGACAGTGGGAGTGGGCAACAGAGGGAGAGGGCAACAGAGGGAGAGGGCGACAGTGGGAGAGGGCGACAGGGATGGAGACAGATTGTTTGTGCTTGCTTGCTTGCGACACTGCCTTACTGTGTCACAAAATATCGCATCTCTGGAAGGTGTGTCCGCAACATGAAATTGATTAGGAGCTGTGGTCTACTATCTTGTGTGATATTTCCCTATCCCTGTACATTGGGCATGGTGCTTGAGTGAGGCCCTGGGACATATGGGATGAGAGCAGCCTCCTACCCTCCACCTTCCACCCTTTGTGGCTCCCACTTGCAACATACCACTTTTAGTTGTGTCCTGCTAGGACTCATGGCCACCCACCCCATGCTGCTGGGCACTGTTGTAAGTCCACCCATGTGACATGTATTTTTTGTACACTCACCAGACTCAACGGCTCCTTCTATTCCATGTACTCCCACCGGTGGCAGCAGGGCCATGACTCTCTCCTCCCAGGGATGGTATACAGGAGGTCTGCGGGGACCGCCGCCTCCTGTGTGGTGTGCAGAGGCGTAGTCCTGGTCCATTTTCTTCTTGACCATCCTCCGCAGCTCATACCACCTGGACTGGCATTCTTCCCTGGTGCGCCGGATGGGTGCAACAGCATTGACCCAGTCTACAATCCTCTCCCACAGGCGTGTTTTTTCTGCCAGGCTGGTCTGTCTGACCAATGCGCCAAACAGCTGTGGCTCGACTCTGATGACTTCATCTGTAAGTATCTCATTCTCCGGGTTAGTGAACTTTGGATTCTTGGGTGTGGTCATGGTGTGGGGTGTATGTGATTGAGGGTGTGATGGTGTGTATGGATGAGGGTGTGTGGTTGTGATTGTGAAGGGGGTGGTGTGGGTGTAGATGTGATGGTGTATGTGTGAAGGTATGTGGCTGCAATTGTTGGTGTGCTTTCAGTTTCCTCGCAAGAATGGCTATGTTGCAAAGGATGATGGGTTATATGTGTGGACCCTTTTATTGGTCAAATAGTGGGTGTGGCTTAATTTGAATTGGGTGTGTGTGTGTTATATGGGGTGGGTGTTGGTGTTGACCTCTGTTTGGCTGTGACCAGGACAGTGATTCTTAATGGAGTGTACACAGGAGACATGTTCAGTGTTGTTGTGCGACCTGTTTGGTAAGTCCTTGTGCTGCTTTGGGTGTTGGCGTTATGTGTGCGTGTCGTACTTGTGCGTGTGATCGACTTGTATGGGCCGTTGGCGGTTGGGGCTGTTCGCGTGGGCTGGTTGGGGGGGTGTGTGTGTCGTACTTGTGCGTGCGATCGAATTGTACGGGCCGTTGGCGGGTGGGGCTGTTCGCGTAGGGGGGTGTGCGTGGCGTACTTGTGCATGCGATCGACTTGTACGGGCCGTTGGCGGGTGGGGCAGTTCGTGTAGGGGGGTGTGCGTGTCGTACTTGTGCGTGCGATCGACTTGTACGGGCGGGTGGGGGTGTTCGCGTAGGGGGGTGTGCTTGTCGTACTTGTGCGTGTGATCGACTTGTACGGGCCGTTGGCGGTTGGGGCTGTTCGCGTGGGCTGGTTGGGGGGGTGTGCGTGTCGTACTTGTGCGTGCGATCGAATTGTACGGGCCGTTGGCGGGTGGGGCTGTTCGCGTAGGGGGGTGTGCGTGGCGTACTTGTGCGTGCGATCGACTTGTACGGGCCATTGGCGGGTGGGGATTTTCTCGTAGGGGGGTGTGCGTGTCGTACTTGTGCATGCGATCGACTTGTACGGGCCGTTGGCGGGTGGGGGTGTTCGCCTAGGGGGGTGTGCGTGTCGTACTTGTGAGTGCGATCGACTTGTACGGGCCGTTGGCGGTTGGGGCTGTTCGCATGGGCTGGTTGGGGGGGTGTGCGTGTCGTACTTGTGCGTGCGATCGAATTGTATGGGCCGTTGGCGGTTGGGGCTGTTCGCGTGGGCTGGTTGAGGGGTGCGTGTCGTACTTGTGTGTGCGATCGACTTGTACGGGCCGTTGGCGGGTGGGGCTGTTCGCGTAGGGGGGTGTGCGTGGCGTACTTGTGCGTGCGATCGACTTGTACGGGCCGTTGGCGGGTGGGGCTGTTTGCGTAGGGGGGTGTGCGTGTCGTACTTGTGCATGCGATCGACTTGTACGGGCCGTTGGCGGGTGGGGGTGTTCGCGTAGGGGGGTGTGCGTGTCGTACTTGTGCGTGCGATCGACTTGTACGGGCCGTTGGCGGTTGGGGCTGTTCGCGTGGGCTGGTTGGGGGGGTGTGCCTGTCGTACTTGTGCGTGCGATCGACTTGTACGGGCCGTTGTCGGGTGGGGCTGTTCGCGTAGGGGGGTGTGCGTGTCGTACTTGTGCATGTGATCGACTTGTACGGGCCATTGGCGGGTGGGGGTGTTCACGTAGGGGGGTGTGCGTGTCGTATTTGTGCGTGCGATCGACTTGTATGGGCCGTTGGCGGTTGGGGCTGTTCGCGTGGGCTGGTTGGGGGGGTGTGCCTGTCGTACTTGTGCGTGCGATCGACTTGTACGGGCCGTTGGCGTTTGGGGCTGTTCGCGTGGGCTGGTTGGGGGGTGCGTGGCGTACTTGTGCTTGTGCGAGGGGTACACGTGTGATATGGTTTGACGCTGCTTGATGCGACCCGATATTTGCCGTACGATTCATTGTTTATGTCCGAATACTTTGTTCCGTCCAAATCGCTGTCAGGTTTCTCGTACAGGATCGTACTTGTGTGTTTGTACGGGCTGGTTACGAATCGTACGGTAGGATTCCCGATGCATGGTCGTACGGATCATCGACTGTGATTCGGACGGTTCGATGATATTCGGACGGAAATAGACGGGAACTGTTCGGAATTCGCAGGTCGGACGTAAAGTTCCCATTCGTACGGATTCGGATACGAATGCGATTCGTACGGCGGATTATTTTACCGGATCGGAATCGACCCCAAAATAGGTGGAGGGTTATATTCATTGGTAGGGCAGAAGCTATATACTGATTTATCTAGAGGAGATTACAAATTTAGGGCTAGATGTAGGTAAATTAGATTTACCGATTCATAAATACCGAATTTTACCGATTCGGTATTCATGAATCGGTAAATCTAATGTAGGTAATTATTCGGTAAAAAATACCGAATCGGTAGGATTCGGTATTTGTCATTGATTCCTATGGGCCTTGAAGCCCATAGGAATCAATGGCAAATACCGATTTGGTAATTACCGAATCTGTAAATTTACCGAATTGCCAACGGGGACAGGGTGTCACTTTGACACCCTGTTGCACCCCTGTTTCTGGCTTGTGTGCCATGTGACACACATACATGCCCTTAGGGCATGTATGTGTGTCACATGGCACAGGTGTACATGCACAGATGTGCATGTACACAGATATTCATTATTTACCACCAAATAGTATTTGGTGGTAAATAACGAATCGGTAAGGGCCTGTGGCACTGTTTAAAGTGCCACCTACATCTGTATTTACCGATTCTGTAAATTTACCGATTCGGTATTTTATAGAATCGGTAAATTTACCGAATCGGTAAATATACCGATTCTGTAAATATAAGGCCCCCTAGATGTCAAACACCAAATACCGGTCGGTAACGGCCGAAATCGGCCGTTACGACCGGTATTTGGTGTCCTACATCTGGCCCTTAATGCTTACACTAATCTGCTCTATGAGTGCGTTAATACAATGAAAGCAAGGGACTTATGTTTGTATGCAGTTCCCTTCTTCATTGGCCTATTGCAATATATATCACCAAATACCATTGACATATGGCATTACATATAGCTTACTGTTGATTATTTTCTATGGTCACGGTCATTTTCAAAATTACTATCCTAATTATGACATAGCATTTTCAGAAGTACCGCTGTTTAAACATTTGAACTGATATGCCTATGCTCAAATTACAGAAACTGTTAGCAGATAGATTGCCCCAAGTAACATGTTAGGCACTGCTTATGCACATAAGTATAACTTGATCTGTGTCCTTACTGATATTGAAAAGAATTTCAGAGAGCAGGTACCTGGATGGAACAGACTCTGTGATTCCTGGTATTCATTTTATTTATGGCAAGAATGCTTATTTTAGGTTGCAGAACAAATGGTATTGCACATGTTATGTAGGACTAGTGTTTCGGAAGATCTATCATGTGGAGAATTGTCATCATCCTGTGTGGTAGGAGAAACTGAGGTCCAAACGAGGTGCTACTGCTGGAGAGATCATGGAAGATATTTTTGGTGCAATAATTCCAAATGTAGGGGTGATATTGAGTGACATTAAGATTAGAAAACTTTCGACTGTAGTTCATACGTTATCTACTAATAGGGCTGGAGCTTTTTGGCTTGTAAATACTGAGTTGGTTGCTTTTAGGGCTATGGTTTTACAGAACTGTCTAGCGTCAGATATTTTGCTTGTGAAAGAGGGCAGAGTCTGTCAGATGTTGAAAGTCCAACAGTGTTGCACTTACGTCCCAGACAACAGTAAGGACCTAGAGAAGGCCATAAAGAATTTTATGGACGTACATAATTAAGTGAGTGTATTGGTAACAGAAGTGTTTGGGATTCAGTTGGACGTGGATACAGTGCTGTAGGTAGATGGTTTGCAGATTTGGGAAGTGGTATCGTTGGTTCCATTTTTAAACCATTGTTGATTAATGGTGCTCTTTGTGCAGTAATCTTGATTGTGGGAGTGAAGGTGTATAGGAGATACAAGGCGAAGAAAGGGGTCTCTTGAAAAAAGGGAAGACTTGAAGATAGAAAGGAAATAGAATAAATATTACAATGAGATGAAGCATTTGGAGGAGTTAAAAAGGACAGCAATAGGCATGGCAGAGGTTTAACTTGGTTAATCTTATAAAATCAAGATATAAGATTACGAGATTGAATGATGGCTTGACTTACAATCAGCATGGGGATTTGAGAAGTTTAATCTGGATCCCATCTGAGACAACATAGGAGTGCATCATAATCACGATTAGTCAGCACTTGAATATATTCAGTATGAATAATGTTACTAAGGAGAGGTGAGTATTGAATATTTAAAGTATTCCACCTGAAGAATTTGTGTATAGAATGTGATTAATAAAGTGCTATGTAACATTTATATGTTAATGTGGTAGGAGAAGTTAACATAAAATGTGTCAGATTGTAAGGTTACTAAATTAGAAAGTGCATGTTTAAACACTTATATGTGTAACAAGAATTATTTTCATAAAGGTGCATTTAAAATGACATCTTTGTAATTCTTTACAATATGCACATGACTTAAGAAGCTGCATTTATTGTCTTCTGGGTAGAAATGTGTATGTATTATGTAACCCTCTGCACTGCTAAAGATGACTAGAGGAGGCCTCGAGAAACCAGTTTAGTTCATCCTCACGTTAAAACCTAACATGTAATTTGTATTTTTTTTAAACTCTTTTTAACAGTTGCAGGAGACATCAATACAAGTGACACAGATACAGAGTTATACATGTAAAGCGCTCTGATACCTCCGGGTCTAGCCAGCGCTATATAAAACTCAAGTAAATAAAAAAATAAAAAATAAATAAAATACCCAATCAATAGTACACACAGTTGGAAAGTGAGGGAGTTTCCCCAGTGAGTCCTCCCTTCCCCAAACATTACTTCCCAGCCCTGCCGTTGAGTTCCATCTGAACACTCATCCCCTGGCTGTCATTTAGCCCTGCCTATACTCCCACCAGTGGCTCCAAATCGTATCCCATTTTTTGGTGCAGCCTCTATATTTATAAACAGCCTTGTCTGCCCACTGGCACCAGTCCATATCACGCTCTTAGTCTCCCACACCCGGTGGTATCGCCGCCCCCCCCCATGTTGGAGTGATATTACTCTTTGTGATTGCCGAGGCCAGCATGAGCCACGTGGCGAGATGTTTAGGCCACCGCTCCTCCCCCACAATATTCAGGATATGCCATCTTGCTTCCAGTGGGACCCGAAGACTCGTGGTCGCAGCCATGACCTCAGTCACTCCCTCCCTAAAGTGGCAAACAGTGGGACACCTCTATATGATATGGAAGAAGGACACCTCCATCCTGTACCCTCTTGAGCAAGTCTGAGTTGCACCGCCCCCACCTATGTTGTAGTGTCTTGGAGAAATATGGTCTATGCAGAATATGGATATGTACCATGCGGAAGCACACACAAATGGCTATCTCTCTAGGGCACTGCAATGCATCTGCCCAGTCATCATCCTCTAAAAGACCTGAGTCTGTCTCCCACACGTCCCTCAGTGGGCTAGAGATTCCGCAAAATTATTAAGAAGTTTGAGGTAGGCGCAGGAAATGGCCTTTTCCTCCATCAGATCAAGGATGAGCTGATCCTCAGGGGAGAGCTCTCAGGGAGAGTTGCAACTGTAGATACCGAAAGCAGTCAGTGTCAGCCATTTGATATTTGGACTGCAAATTTTCAAACACGATCATTGCCCCCTCCCGCCATATGTCCCCCAAATGATCAATCCCAATGAGGCTCCCTTGGGCGATGCTCTGTAGGCTTCCCACTTTTCTCAGTCCATCACTGGTCCATAAGGGAGTTTGAGCTGTCACTTTTCCCTCCCAACCCAACAGTTTTGTTGCTTCCCGCCAAGCTTGCACTACTACCTGAGTGTGTGCTGGAAATTCCCTCTCACGGCTCTTACAATAGAATACCCCTAGATAGCCCATTGATCCCATTGAACGCCAATCCAGCTGGTATGCTGGCACCGAGGAATCTGGGAACACCCAGACATTCATGTTTATAAGTTGGGATGCCAGGTAGTAACAACTGATATCTGGAACTGTCAGTCCGCCGTCGTATACTCCTCGCTGGAGCTTCCGCAATGTTATTTAGTGGATTCCTCCCTCCCAAAGCAAGGTTCAAAGTTCAGAGTCAATCTACTGGAAGACGTTAGACGGGATTCTATACGGGTGTTCTGGAGCACATACAGCAGGCGCGGAAGGATCATCATCTTGAACAGGATGGTCCGACCCATCAAGGAATATCCCTACCTTCTACAACTTAACAGACTTTACTCATTCCTTGATTCCAAGTTGTGTTCTTTATTAACATCAGAGTGCAAATAAAAGTTTGTGCACCAATTAGATTCTGATTTGTGTATCAATACCTAGAGTGCACAATTTACCCACAAAAAAGTTAAATTGTTTCAGTAGAAAATCCTCATCAATAAATACTAAACATACAGTAAATACTGGTTCCACATGTTAAAGCAAACACAAGGAAGTGATAGACGTAAGCGGTGAAACTTTTCAGACACTCACCCCCAGTCAGAGATCTGGGTTGAACCCATCATCGTTCTTTAGCTCATGTCACCACGCGAGTTCAAACCCAGTTATATGCATATCAGTCTTGGCCCTGTGCCTCAATGGAACAGTCCAGCCCGAACTGCCAAGCCAGGTCTTCCCTGGACCGGAAACAAGCATCCTGTGACCGGTTTCAGGATAACACCCCTCATCAGCCAGGTTAGCTTTAATCCAGTGGCAAAGTGAGCCTGGGACCCACGTCTGGGCATACCCGGCGCTCTTAGGGTGAGAAAGCAAAAAACACACACATAATGGGCAGAATGAGGAACAAATCAAAACATTCACCTCCAGTCAAGAGATCAGGGTTAAATCCATCCTTCTTTTGCTCATCATGCCACCCCAGTTTAGACCCAGCCAGATGCAAATCAGTCTTGACCTTGCTCCTCATGGGAACAGTCCAGCCCGAACTGCCGAGTCAGGTCCTCCCTGGACTAGAAACAAGCATCCTGGGACCGGTTTCAGGGTTTTACCCCTCATCAGCCAGGATAGCTTGAGTCCAGTGGCTTAGTGAGCCTGGGACCCACTTCTGGGCATACCCGGCGCACTTAGGGTGATAAAGCAAAAAACACACAAATAATGGGCAGAATGTGGAACAAATCAAAACATTCATCCCCAGTCAAGCGATTTGGGTTAAATCCATTCTTGTTTTGCTCACCATGCCATCCTTGTTTTAGACCCAGCCATATGCAAATCAGTCATGACCCTGTTCCTCATGGGAATTGTCCAGCCCGAACTGCCCAGCCAGGTCCTCCCTAGATTAGAAACAAGCATCCTGGGACCGGTTTCAGGGTTTCACCCCTTATCAGCCAGACTAGCTTGAATCCAGTGGCACAACAAGCCTGGGACCCACGTCTGGGCATACCCAGCGCACTTAGACGAGGGTATGTCCTTATGGGAGCAAAAACAATCAACTACCTTTCACTGTGGCTGAGACACCATCCACTGACTGGATATTCCATGGTTACATCACTCTACCAGTCCCGACTTTCCAATTCCAATACTGTATCCAATACCTACAGGTAGGCAGATGTGAACCGCTCGGGGATGTATATGTGCAGGAGTATTGAGAATTGCTGTTCAGGTTGAGAGGCAGGAATGTGGAAACAGACGTTTTTCTTAGTGGCCTTGACTGTGAAAATGCTTTAATGGCTCCTGTTGGACTTGGCCCTTCTGGCAGGTTCACCCCTAAACTTTTTACTTTAAATGGTGACCTGGTGATTGTGATTTTTGGTTTCTGCGCACTTTCACTGTGTCCCAGTGGAAAGTGCGTGCGCACTCTGAGTGCATGTGGTGAGATAGGCCTGCCCTCCAATAGGAATGCATGGGGAATGTATATGTCCCTTGTAGTTCCTGATGCGTGGGGTGTGCAGGCTCGAGTCTGGTATGTGCGGACTCGTGTGATTGAATGCTGCGCAATAATGCGTGCAGCCTGTTTGTGTCTAATATGAAAGTGCCACTTCTAGAAGTGTGCCTGTCTGTGCAGTGAATGTGCTGGCGCGTGATTGGCTGGAGCTGGCTGGGGTGCCAGGCTCCATGAGTCATGATGGGTCTGCCCGGTGGTGAGTGTTGAGATTAGCATGTGTGATGTGAGGAATTGGTGCACCTGGGACCTGAATAGGGCTGGGCCTTCCCCACACAATGCTGGCTTCGCCCCCTGTGGTGCGACTGTTGACCCTAGCCTGCCTGGTGAATGGAAAGGTGGCTGGGGAAAAGAAACTACTCCAAAACTAGCTGCGACTGGTTTCTCCCCCACCCTGCACCCTGAGACAAAGGAATTCACTGTATAAAAGGGGATTCTGTCTCCTTACAAAATGTTCTTGTTTCTGACTGGAATCTGCCAGGGGCGTGCTGCTGCTGGGGCCCAGGGGAAGGCTTGCCTCCCTGAGCCCTGCCCAGCCCCTGGATGCTGGAGGACTTCATGGGGGACCCCCCCTGCCTTGCCTGGAGGACTCCCCTTTGCTGAGCAGCTGGTTGCTCCCTTTCTTTGCTCCAGGACCTTGCTGCCTCTTTTAGTGTCCTGGGAAGACTGCGTGTCCTGTTCTTTTTGAGCCTTTAGGAGGGAATTCCCTGGTGAGGGATTCCCCCCGTGATCATGGCAGCGCGGGTGCCACCCCGCTTATTTTAATGTTTTCCTGGCAGGTGCTACCCTGCCTTATGCCCCATTATCGTTATTTTTACTGCGGGTGCTCACCCCGCTTATTAGGGCCCTTAACGGGTGCCCACCCCGTTTCTACTTTTATTTTGGACCTCGAGGGTGCCCACCCCTCATTTATGCCCCAAGTTTTCACCGCCGCGGCCCTCGCGCCGCAAAACAGGAAGTCAGGCACTACGGTGCCTGATGCAGGGCGGGACTTCCGGTTTTGGAGGGAAGTCCCGCAACGATTGGCTGCCCGCTGCCGCCGGGAAAAAGGAAAGAGAAGCGGCCGAGTAATGGCCTCCCCGCTGCCCAAGGCTCCCATGAGTTGGGGAGAGCCCCGGGGCCACCCACAGGAAGCCGTCCGAGCCTCGAGGGCTCGCCTCTTAGTCCCGGTCCCGAGATGGGGGACCGGGTGAACCAGGAACTGTCGGACGGGGCTCTCATAAGCCGGGAGAGCCCCGCAGGCCGCCGCTGGTGCAGGACTTCTGCCTCCACCCCCCTCAAGCCGGTGAGTTGTGCAAGGGAGTCCGGGTGGGGTGGAGCAGACTTAGAGCGGCCCCGTCAGGCAGCGGGCCTCTCCAATGGTTTCTCATGTGTTTGTTGGGCCCCGTGGGGTTCCCAAGGCCCCGTGGGCCCATACCGCCCATGGTGGGCCTTTTTCTTCAGCTGCCCCACTTGGAAGGGGTCAGCTGCAACGTCAGGGGGCATGTTCGGCTTCCTAGGAGCCCTCGTGGGCCCCACCGTGCTGGAGGCATATTTCCATTTCAAGAGCCTATGTCTGGCTTTTTCCAAGGCACATTATTGATTTCAAGGGCCAGAGGAGCCCGTGCTGAGGCCCGTGGCTCCAACGATGGGGACAGTTATTTCTACAGAGCCAGAGTGCTCCCATGCACACCATTATTTCCAGAGCCAGATGGCTCCCAAGTGTGGCACATGTCGTTTCAGGGCTACTGAGAGCCCATGCCCCATTTGAGTGATTCCCAGCTGGCCAGCAATTAGTGGGCAGCTGTACCGTTTAGGTTTTCTTTTTAGTTGACTTGTTCTTTGGACTTAGGAGTGAGTCGCACTCCTTCCTCCCTACTTTGGCTTTCCCCCGCTGCGCAGCACCTAGTGCCAGCTGCAGCGTTTAGGCCCTATTCTGTCCCTGTCCTCAGCTGCCCAGCAAGTAGTGGGCAGCTGCTACGTTTAGGTTTTGGCGCAGTGGCACAACCGGGACTTTGATGTAAGTTCTGTGCTAATGTTATTTCTGCAAATTGTTCTTTGCTGCACCTCTGAATGTGTTTTGATGCGTCATGTGCCTTGTTCTTACACCTCTGAATGTGTTGTTTATGCATCATGTGTTCTCCTGGTCTGCACCTCTGAATGTGTTTTGATGCGTCATGTGCCTTGTTCTTACACCTCTGAATATATGTTTATGCATCATGTGTTTTGTTCCCATGCCTATACCCCTAAATGTATGGTGATACTTAGGAGGTTGTTTTCTCCTAGTACAGGTGTTTCTAGTGAGGTCCTGGTTCCCTGCGTGCCATTCTCCTAAGGTGGTTAGGGTTGCGTAGGGGGTACTTACCTCTTACCAGTGATTACTGGTTGTGTGCTACATGATTATTTGGTGTTTAACTATCTCCAAGGGCTTGATACTGAGCTTGCCCCCTGACCAGAGTCCCAGGACCAGTGGACTCTATTGTGCTTTCCCTGACAAATTGCTGGGACTTGTCTGATCTCCTTGGGCCGCTGGGGCCTCGCCTGAAGTGTGCCTTGCTCACCCCTGCAGCTCGGGCCTAGCCGCCCCCGCCAAGAGCCGCACCGCTCCTTGTGAAGCCGTGCTCTGCTCCACCTGGGCCGCCCGCATCCTGCACCTCAGCAGCTTGTGCCTGGGCCGCCCTCATGCCGCGAGCCACGCCACTCTCCTCTGAGCCGCGTCCGCTTCGCTGGGCCACCCGCACCCTGCCCCCTCCTCCTCTGAGCCCACACCTTGGTCGCCCCAACCAAACGCTTGTAGCGCGCGGGTCGCCACTGCCCTCTCAGGCCTACTGAGGAGATCACTCGCATTATCCCGTGCAACCAGAACAGAAGGTATGGTCCGTATCCACCGCCACTTATTATATGTTCTATGTTCTAAAAGTGTTACCTCTAAAAGTACTTATTCCTGACAGTGGTCCAGGTGGCCCTGTCCTGTACAAATCCCCTGTAAATTCTGCCCGTGCCTGTTGGCACATTGTAAAGTGTGTGTTTCTCTCTAATGTGTTTTGCAATACAAATGCTATTTTTACATATACCTTGTGTGGAGTTCCTTTTGTGGGGGGCCTTGGATGTTGTTGCTGGTGGGTGCGTGCGCAAGTGCTTTACACATTGCCTCCGAGTTTAGCCTTACGGCTCGAGTCACGTTACCAAGGGGATGAGCAGGGGTTATCTTGGTGTGTAACTCCCTTGCCCTGACGTGGAAGTGGTGGTCTCTGACTGACTTTGGCGCAAGCCCTGGATAGCCAGGGATCCTATTTCTAACAGCTCCTTGGTTTGCAAGGATATTCCTCTCCACGGGGCATGCAATGCTTCGGTGGCAAACTTGTCTTGTTATCTGAAGGGTTCCCCAGCTGCTGTGATTTATCATGTGTTCAGGCTGCTCACATATGGGAACTATTTGGTGCTGAATGAGCATGGTTGCTGTGGAATGGAACAGGGCATCGCCTATCTAGTGACGGTTAATTCCAGAGTCACTAGTACACAAGTTCTGTTTGCACGTACCTGCACAGTTAGGGAGGTAGCCATATGGCCTCCAAGAAATGTTTCCAACATTAAATTTGATTCCCGAAGCAAACTGCAAACCATGCTCTTGCAAAAATTTGTGGCCTTAACTTTATCCAAAGAGATGTTTGACCTCCAGGTTGCAAGGTCCTCGTCTCAGATACTGTTGTGTAGTTCCTAGGAATCCTCAGGACCTGCGCGTTTTGGACAACCTAAACTGAGGGCTTGGTGCCCCAACCACTTGTGGATACCCCCAAAGGATATGTCAGTGATTAGACCAGCTAGCTCTACAGTGCCACTACCACCCCCCCTGTATCTTACAGTAGTGTAGGTAGTTTCTGGCAACCACTAAACATGACAACCCTGATTTACCAGGAATCGTGGAAAACAGAACAGTACTTTTCACTCAGACATTCGTGATTGCTTACGCTCAGAAAATACACAGGATGGCGATTAGGATGTTTCAATATGTATTTATTGGTCCAGCTACAGTCTTGTGTAAAACATATGTGCTGTGCCAATCAGAAGACAGAAGCATGCTAAAGAGATTGCAAGTACCAAGGTGCTAAATAGTAGATACATTTCTACCATAGTGGTAATCAGATGAACATAGGCCCTTCAGATTAAAACAGTAGAAAAATGCACTCCCTAAGTCATGGGTACTCACAAACTTTCTCTCGGGGGCCAAATTTACAGTGTGGTTTGTGGCCGAGGGCCGCACTGGTGGGGACGGGGTCAGAGGGGGAGGGGCGGGGCTAAAGCAAAAAGAAAACTTGTGACCATGAGGTTGCACACAGGTCCCTGCAGCAGATGCCTTCATCCACTGAGCCACCAAACCCAGCATACATACATCTCTCTCTCCCTCCTGCCCTCCCTCTCCATCTCTCTCTCCCTATCCCTCCTGCCCTCCCTCTCCCTCTCCATCTCTCTCTCCCTCCTGCCCTCCCTCTCCATCTCCATCTCCCTCCTGCCCTCTCTCTCCCTCTCCCTCCTGCCCTCTCTCCCTCTACATATCTCTCTCCCTCCTGCCCTCCCTCTCCATCCTGCCCTCCTTCTCCATCCTGCCCTCCATCTCCAGCCTCCCACCCTCTCCCGCCCTCCTGCCCTCCCTCTCCATCCTGCCCTCCCTCTCCCTCCTGCCCTCCCTCTCCATTCTGCCCTCCCTCTCCCTCCTGCCCTCCCTCTCCCCTGCCCTCCATCTCCCTCCTGCCCTCCCTCCTGCCCTCCTTCTCCCTCCTGCCCTCCCTCTCCCTCCTGCCCTCTCTCTCCCTCCTGTCCTCCCTATCCCTCCTGCCCTCCCTCTCCCTCTCCATCTCTCTCTCCCTCCTGCCCTCCCTCTCCATCTCCATCTCCATCTCCCTCCTGCCCTCTCTCTCCCTCTCCCTCCTGCCCTCTCTCCCTCTACATATCTCTCTCCCTCCTGCCCTCCCTCTCCATCCTGCCCTCCTTCTCCATCCTGCCCTCCATCTCCAGCCTCCCACCCTCTCCCGCCCTCCTGCCCTCCCTCTCCATCCTGCCCTCCCTCTCCTTCCTGCCCTCCCTCTCCCTCCTGCCCTCTCTCTCCCTCTCCATCTTTCTCTGCCTCCTGCCCTCCCTCTCCCTCTTTCCCTCGCTCTCCCTCCTGCCCTCTCTCTCCCTACTGCCCTCCCTCTCCATCTCTCTCTCCCTCCTGCCCTCTCTCTCCCTCCTACCTTCCCTCTCCCGCTCCATCTCTCTCTCCCTCCTGCCCCCCCTCTCCATCTCTCTCCCTCCTGCCCTCTCTCTCCCTCCTGCCCTCCCTCTCCCTCCTGCCCTCCCTCTCCCTCCTGCCCTCTCTCTCCCTCCTGCCCTCCCTCTCCCTCTTGCCCTCTCTCTCCCTCTTGCCCTCTCTCTCCCTCCTGCCCTCCCTCTACCTCCTGCCCTTTCTCTCCCTCCTGCCCTCTCTCTCCCTCCTGCCCTCCCTCTCCCTCCTGCCCTCCCTCTCCCTCCGGCCCTCTCTCTCCCTCCTGCCCTCTCTCTCCCTCCTGCCCTCTCTCTCCCTCCTGCCCTCCCTCTCCCTCCTGCCCTCCCTCTCCATCTCTCTCTCCCTCCCTCTTCCTCCTGCCCTCCCTCTCCCTCCTGCCCTCCCTCTCCATCTCTCTCTCCCTCCCTCTTCCTCCTGCCCTCCCACTCCATCTGTCCCTCCTTCCTGCCCTCCCTATCCTCCTGCCCTCCCTCTCCATCTCTCTCTCCCTCCTGCCCTCTCTCTCCCTCTCCCTCCTGCCCTCTCTCCCTCTACATATCTCTCTCCCTCCTGCCCTCCCTCTCCATCCTGCCCTCCTTCTCCATCCTGCCCTCCATCTCCAGCCTCCCACCCTCTCCCGCCCTCCTGCCCTCCCTCTCCATCCTGCCCTCCCTCTCCCTCCTGCCCTCCCTCTCCCTCCTGCCCTCTCTCTCCCTCTCCATCTTTCTCTGCCTCCTGCCCTCCCTCTCCCTCTTTCCCTCGCTCTCCCTCCTGCCCTCTCTCTCCCTACTGCCCTCCCTCTCCATCTCTCTCTCCCTCCTGCCCTCTCTCTCCCTCCTACCTTCCCTCTCCCGCTCCATCTCTCTCTCCCTCCTGCCCTCCCTCTCCATCTCTCTCCCTCCTGCCCTCTCTCTCCCTCCTGCCCTCCCTCCCTCTCCCTCCTGCCCTCCCTCTCCCTCCTGCCCTCTCTCTCCCTCCTGCCCTCCCTCTCCCTCCGGCCCTCTCTCTCCCTCCTGCCCTCTCTCTCCCTCCTGCCCTCTCTCTCCCTCCTGCCCTCCCTCTCCCTCCTGCCCTCCCTCTCCATCTCTCTATCCCTCCCTCTTCCTCCTGCCCTCCCTCTCCCTCCTGCCCTCCCTCTCCATCTCTCTCTCCCTCCCTCTTCCTCCTGCCCTCCCTCTCCATCTGTCCCTCCTTCCTGCCCTCCCTATCCTCCTGCCCTCCCTCTCCATCTCTCTCTCCCTCCTGCCCTCCCTCTCCCTCCCCCTCTGTCATCTCACTTTGTGTGTGTCTGTCTGACTGTGTCAGCCTTCAGCCGGGGCTGAGACAGCTTCCTCAGCGCGCACACACAGACAGCCGCACCAAAGTACTTTGCAGGTCTTTAAAAGACCATTTACATGTTATTGAGGCTTTGTTGTAGCGCCCCTGCATCTCCACTCTGACAATCACCACTCGCCCGGCCCCACAGAGCAGAGGCTTTGTCGTATTTCACCTCTTAGCACCCCTGCATCTCCACTCTGCTTTGTGGGGGCCGGACGAGCAGTGATTGTCAGAGTGGGGATGCAGGGGCGCTAAGAGGTGAAATACAACAAAGCCTCTGCTCTGTGGGGGCCGGGGGAGCAGTGATTATCAGTCTCTGAGTCCTCTCAGTCAAGCGCTGCTGCGGCGGTGTTTGCTAACACTAACACATTATTTTTTTAGGCACAGGTACTATTGTCTGCAAGGTCAGCGGGCCGCCAAGGAAGGCTTGCCGGGCCGCTGGCAGCCCGCGGGCCGTACTTTGAGTACCCCTGCCTTAAGTAATATCCCTAAATGTACCCAGCCTAGATCTGTATGTGCTGCATGTATATGGGTGTAGATATATATGTATGAAGCCAAGAAACTCCAAGGGAAGAACCATCCCCCTCACATGATGGTTGAGAAGGATGGACCCCATCTCTGCTTCGAAGATGACAGCTCGTAAGGGATGTCAGACCACTGCGTGTCGAAGATTCAGCATGCAGGACCCCATGTCAGCTTGGAAGGAATTTCCTCTAATTTGCAGGGGGGCATAAGAGTCTTATATACTAGAGTGAGCACTACAGGGTTTCTTCTAGAATCAATGTGTTTTGAAAATAATCATAAATGTTTTCAAAACAATCATAAATGTTTTTCAAACAAATGCAATCATTCACAGTTGGCTGTTGGCCAAGGATGAAAAAGTGATGAACCTTTTACAAAAAAAAATCATACTGTGCCTAGGACTTGTTTATGTACATCATGTACAGGGATTATGATAGAATACTAAGAGCCTGGTGTCAAAGAGACAGGAGCAAACTACTAAGTAAAAAGTCACTTGTTTAGAATCATTATTGTCATGTGGATTGGACAAATGTATGTAATAGGGGTATACATGACAGGACTAGCCTAAAGGCCATGACATCCACTCCTCATCAAAAGGTCAACAGGGTCAGCCAAATAATGATAAAGCTAAACTTGTATGAGGGGTTATTGTTATACTGAGCACCTTGAAAGCCACTATGCTCAGTGTGAGGAGGTGGCTCTATATATACTTGACAATAAGGCAGTGCAGTGTGTATAGAGTCCACAAACCCCAAAGGTTTAATAGAGGTTAAAGTCAGAACTGACCTTACTCTCCAAAGTGGTAGCTTGGTCGAGCAGTAAGGCAGTACCAGAGGACAGTGTAAAGCATTTGATGTATGTCCGAATGAGGTTGCACACTGCTCGTCCCATCAGCGTGTGACCCCGGAGTATGATGGTCGATGTAGTCGGTATCAGCGGGTGCGCTTCTACCCAAGTGTTGAGTCTTGAGGGTGTTCACTGGTGTCCTTGCCATCCCTGGACACGTGTTTCGCGTTCAATATTGCTCATCAGCAGGGATTAGGCGTGCGCACGGGGTTGCTGCGTGGGCTGCCGAAAATATTCGTAGGTCCAGATACCTCTTAAGGCGCGCAGGTGCGTTATCTCGATGTCGTCACCTCCACTGGCTCAAGGGAGCCTGGTATAAATACTATGTCCGAATGAGGTCGCACACTGCTCGTCCCATCAGCGTGTGACCCCGGAGTATGATGGTTGATGTAGTCGGTATCAGCGGGTGCGCTTCTACCCGAGTGTTGAGTCTTGAGGGTGTTCACTGGTGTGCTTGCCATCCCTGGACACGTGTTTCGCTTTCATTAACGCTCATCAGCAGGGATTAGGCGTGTGCACGGGGTTGCTGCGTGGGCTGCCAAAAATATTCGTAGGTCCAGACACCTCTTAAGGCACGCAGGTGCGTTATCTCGAGGTACATAATGTACAAGGATTATGATAGAATACCAAGAGCCTGGTGTCAAAGAGACAGGAGCAAGCTACTAAGTAAAAAGTCACTTGTTTAGAATCATTATTGTCATGTGGATTGGACAAATGTATGTAATAGGGGTATACATGACAGGACTAGCCTAAAGGACATGACATCCACTCCTCATCAAAAGGTCAACAGGGTCAGCTAAATAATGATAAAGCTAAACTTGTATGAGGGGTATGAGCACCTTGAAAGCCACTATGCTCAGTGTGAGGAGGTGGCTCTATATATACTTGACAATAAGGCAGTGCAGTGTGTATAGAGTCCACAAACCCCAAAGGTTTAACAGAGGTTAAAGTCAGAACTGACCTTACTCTCCAAAGTGGTAGCTTGGTCGAGCAGTAAGGGAGTACCAGAGGACAGTGTAAAGCATTTGATGTATGTCCGAATGAGGTTGCACACTGCTCGTCCCATCAGCGTTTGACCCCGGAGTATGATGGTCGATGTAGTCGGTATCAGCGGGTACGCTTCTACCCGAGTGTTGAGTCTTGAGGGTGTTCACTGGTGTGCTTGCCATCCCTAGACACGTGTTTCGCGTTCAATAACGCTCATCAGCAGGGATTAGGCGTGCGCACGGGGTTGCTGCGCGGGCTGCCGAAAATATTCGTAGGTCCAGATACCTCTTAAGGCGCGCAGGTGCGTTATCTCGATGTCGTCACCTCCACCGGCTCAAGGGAGCCTGTATAAATAGTATGTCCGAATGAGGTCGCACACTGCTCGTCCCATCAGCGTGTGACCCCGGAGTATGATGGTTGATGTAGTCAGTATCAGCGGGTGCGCTTCTACCCGAGTGTTGAGTCTTGAGGGTGTTCACTGGTGTGCTTGCCATCCCTGGACACGTGTTTTGCGTTCATTAACGCTCATCAGCAGGGATTAGGGGTGTGCACGGGGTTGCTGCGTGGGCTGCCGAAAATATTCGTAGGTCCAGATACCTCTTAAGGCGCGCAGGTGCGTTATCTCGAGGTCGTCACCTCCACCGGCTCAAGGGAGCCTGTATAAATAGTATGTCCGAATGAGGTCGCACACTGCGCGTCCCATCAGCGTGTGACCCCGGAGTATGATGGTCGATGTAGTCGGTATCAGCGGGTGCGCTTCTACCCGAGTGTTGAGACTTGAGGGTGTTCACTGGTGTGCTTGCCATCCCTGGACACGTGTTTTGCGTTCATTAACGCTCATCAGCAGGGATTAGGGGTGTGCACGGGGTTGCTGCGTGGGCTGCCGAAAATATTCGTAGGTCCAGATACCTCTTAAGGCGCGCAGGAGCGTTATCTCGAGGTCGTCACCTCCACCGGCTCAAGGGAGCCTGTATAAATAGTATGTCCGAATGAGGGTGCACACTGCTCGTCCCATCAGTGTGTGACCACGGAGTATGATGGTCGATGTAGTCGGTATCAGCGGGTGCGCTTCTACCCGAGTGTTGAGTCTTGAGGGTGTTCACTGGTGTGCTTGCCATCCCTGGACACGTGTTTCGCGTTCATTAACGCTCATCAGCAGGGATTAGGTGTGTGCACGGGGTTGCTGCGTGGGTTGCCGAAAATATTCGTAGGTCCAGATACCTCTTAAGGCGCGCAGGTGCGTTATCTTGAGGTCGTCACCTCCACCGGCTCAAGGGAGCCTGTATAAATAGTATGTCCGAATGAGGCCGCACACTGCTCGTTCCATCAGCGTGTGACCCCGGAGTATGATGGTCGATGTAGTTGGTATCAGCGGGTGCGCTTCTACCCGAGTGTTGAGTCTTGAGGGTGTTCACTGGTGTGCTTGCCATCCCTGGACACGTGTTTCGCGTTCATTAACGCTTCATCAGCAGGGATTAGGCGAGTGCACGGGGTTGCTGCGTGGGCTGCCGAAAATATTCGTAGGTCCAGATACCTCTTAAGGCGCGCAGGTGCGTTATCTCGAGGTACATCATGTACAGGGATTATGATAGAATACCAAGAGCCTGGTGTCAAAGAGACAGGAGCAAGCTACTAGGTAAAAAGTCACTTGTTTAGAATCATTATTGTCATGTGGATTGGACAAATGTATGTAATAGGGGTATACATGACAGGACTAGCCTAAAGGACATGACATCCACTCCTCATCAAAAGGTCAACAGGGTCAGCTAAATAATGATAAAGCTAAACTTGTATGAGGGGTTATTGTTATACTGAGCACCTTGAAAGCCACCATGCTCAGTGTGAGGAGGTGGCTCTATATATACTTGACAATAAGGCAGTGCAGTGTGTATAGAGTCCACAAACCCCAAAGGTTTAACAGAGGTTAAAGTCAGAACTGACCTTACTCTCCAAAGTGGTAGCTTGGTCGAGCAGTAAGGCAGTACCAGAGGACAGTGTAAAGCATTTGATGTACACACTCAGTCAGCAAAAGGTTTCACACACTCAAGAACTGAACTCCAGGCCAATTGTTATTATATCCTTAGATATAGTTGTTTTATTTTTAGAACCGACAGTTATAAAAATATACTTTTTCGAGATACGAGTACTCTCAGATAAATACTTTGCAGAGGAGCAATAAGTTTGTACACACAATAATTACAGGATAGCTAATAAGCAATACAGTTCTGAAACACCCTCTAGCATTGAGCTCAATGGGGTTTTTCATAGGAGAGTACAGTTGATTACTTTATGGATTACTTTGGTAGTTCCAGGACTAGGTCGTTGATTCAGTCCTGGGGTCTAAACGGAAACCAGATTAGCAAAAACGTTTTAGTTACTGTGTTGGATTTTCCTGGATACAAAGCTGTTTTAAAAGTTCAAACTTTTCAAGATGATTCTGACAATGTTATCCAAAGGGAGGAAATTCAGGTTACAGATAAAGTACGATCTCCTAGGGCCAGCACTGGGAGCTTAACTTAAAACAGGTAGGTAATTGCGTTTCAGTATTTTGTACGATTTTTGAAGAATATTTGCAGTTTTCAAAAGTAGACACTTAGAAGAAAATTCATAGAAAAGCATACAATGGGTTCCTATGGAGAAAAATACAGGTTACTAGTAAACCCGCTAGGGATTACTTTGGCGGTTCAGTACTGTGCTGAAAGGTACAATACTGGCTTCTCTCCTGATCACAGTTGAGTATTTTTGAATTCGGACTTTGGCTGATTTTATAGGAATATTTCCAGTTTTCAAAACTTCACACATAGAACATTTTTTAGTCAAAATGGGTCAATGTTATCCAATGGCAGGTAAGTGACTTGCCGGCCTCCAGGTGAGTACTTGGTTGGTGAAGGTAAAGTTCTGGGCACAGACTCAGGGGTCCCTCAGGATCAGGTAGGTACAGTTTAGTACACCCTCAGCGGCACAGGGGCGGCCGGGTGCAGAGGTAGTTAGGCCCATTGTTAGTCAATGAGAGGCAGGGGGGCCTTCGGTTGGTGGCGGCTGGCTAGCAGGCCACGCGGCTGTGGGAGCTGGGCTCCGGGTCACTTGCTCTGGGCAAGGGGGGAAGTATATTAGGACAGAAAGGTCACAGCCAGCGGCACTCTGGCGGCTGGGTCCAGGGTGCTTTTGAGCCGTCGGGTGCTCAATGTTATCCAATGAGGTTCTTGACAAAGGAACAAAGGCTGCAGGCTCGGGACGGTGAATCTCCGGGCTGACCAGCACTTCTAGAGGTAAGTTGGGATGTTGGAGCACAGGTAGGTACCCCAAAGGAAGGCACAGGGGGCTGCAGGGTGCCGGGTGCAGGGGTGTCTTTGGGTGTCGGAAAAGCTTACCTTCGGCTGGTCGCAGTTGAGGTGGCCCGTGGTTCTGAGTTTGCAGGCGTCGGCTGGTTCATCGAGGAGGGTCTTTGGGCACTGGACTTCGTGTCCCAGTCGCCGGAGGGACGTCCTCGTGGTCTTGCTTCGGGTTGGCCCGGCCCGGGCTCGGCTGGTGCAGAGTGGGCTGGTCCGGAGCTTCCTGGTGGGCACCAGGTGGGTTGTTGCAGCAGAGCCTCTGCTGATGGGAGTCCCAATCTTCGAGAGGGTCAAGGCAGGCAGGTCTTCTGGGTGTCCTAAGGTTGCTGTCTGCGGAGGTCGCCAGGATTAGGCAGGAGCAGGTTCCAGGATCAACAGGCCGGTAGGGCTGGGGCCAAGTCAGTTGTTGTTGTCCTGTTGTTAGCAGCTGCGCGGCAGGTCTTCTTCTTCTTGATCTTCTTTCTTCTTGTTGGTATCGGGATCTAATGAAGGAAGGTTCAGGGAGCCCCTAAATACTGAAATTATGGGCGATGCAGGTAGGGCAAGGGCAGGGACCAATGGGTCCCTGTACTGGGGTGAGTACACCCCCAGCCTGCTCCTCTCCTGTGGGAGGGGGCAGGAGCCTAGCTGGGATTGTGCAGGACTCCCCATCTACAAGATGGCCGGGGTCCGGGGTCGTGCTTCACCTCGCCTCCTCCACCTGAGGTGTGGAGTTGGCACAGGTTGGCACCCCTCCCTTCCTGATGTAGTTTTTCCCACCAATCTTCCCCCAGGGTGGGGGTAGGCCTGGTGGGGGGCTGTTTGCTGGGTACAGCAACTGGTCTGGAGAAGCTCTCAGAGGTGGTACGCCTTTGAAGCTTCCCCCTGTTCATCCTGGGGAGGAGACATATCACCTCGCCCAGGATGTGCATTGTTTTAGGCCCAGGAGAGCGGGAGGCTCTCCACCTAGGGGTCCAGCAACATGTTTGCTGTGTGGCAGCCTCTGCAACCACTCAGCCCAGACGTGGATTGTAGGTTCGGGTTTTGGAGGGCATCTCTAGGATGCCCTCTCGTACATTTTACATTAAATCCCACACTGGCATATGTGGGGGTTAATGTGCTGAGAAGTTTGGTACCAAACTTGTCAGTCTTCAGTGTAGCCATTATGGTGCTGTGGAGTTCGTAATGACGACCTCCCAGCACCATATACTCTTAAATGGCATCACTGCACTTACAGTGCACAGGAATGGCCCTGGGTACTGTAGGGGCACAGGGCTCATGCCCCTGTGCCCTCACCTCTGGCATAGGGCACCCAGCTAGAGGGGTGACTGAAGTATGCCAGGGCAGTGGGTTCTGTGGGAATGGCACACAGGGATGTGTGCCATGTTGACTCTTGCTTTAGTTCTGTACTTAGGCACTCAGCCTGCAAAGGCAGTGTGTGGATGCCAGGGTATAGGGTCCCTGAGGGTGGCACAATAAGTGCTGCAGCCCTCAGAGGTCTTCTCTGGTCACCATGCCCTGGGTACCTAGGGCACCATTTACATGGGGCTGACAGGTGGCCAGAGATGCCCATTGGGTGTTTTGTTTCAGCATAGCTGTTCTTTGTAGGGAAGGAACACAGGCCCTGGGTACCTGGTTGGCAGGGACCCAGGGCACACTCAGTCAAAGTACATCAGCAGTTCAAAAAAAAGAGGGGGAATACCAAGGCAAGAAAGATGGCACTTTCTCACACTCAGTCAGAGCAGAGAAGGAAAATCAAAGCAAAGTCAGTTTCGACCTTCAATTTAGAAAATGTTTGAAAAATGCTGAATAGTTCCCAGCACAGGAAAGGCCAGATTGTTTATGAATCCTGTGCCGAAGACTCAACATCGCTCAATATTGCATCCGCAGGTGGCAATCCCTCCAGTACTTCCAAAATAATTTCTATTGAGAAAAGATTGTCATCTCTGGTTCCCACAGCAGCCGCAGGGGAAGAATTAGATACCTGCACTCCTGGAACCAATGCCTGTACCTTTGGAGCAGAGCTGATTTCCCTTCTAACCGGTGTGGAAGCATCCCTTGGAGGCAGGAGGGTAAGCATCCCTTGGAGGCTCTAGAAATACCATCCTCAACATGGGAATACGCTGTGGACAACTTTATACGTGGGCCTTCAAGGGCTCCAGTAGCACGGCTATGTCCAGTGGCGCAACCGCTGGAAGTGTCAGACACAGCTCCAACAAGCAGCCAAATCCACAGAAGAGGCAACAGAACACAGACAGGGCACAGTCTAGCCAGACCGGTCTGAAAGACAGGAACCAATGCTCACTCAGATCTCGAAGCCGAGGTGTAGTCAGGTAGAACACCAGACACTCAAGACAACGTCATTCCTGCAGTTTTCTCTCCATTTCTAGAGGGATGGGGACGTCCATTGCGAAGCAATAGAATTAAAATCAGGATGCCCACTACTGATAGCAGGACCAAAGGAAGCCCTCCAAAAATGTTTCCAAGTACGGAGTGTATGAAAGCTGGAATTACTCTGAAGATGGTCTGAAAGGCAGTTAAGATACCTGATCCTTGGTGCTTAAATAAGCGTCCAATCCTACTAGTATCAGACATGTTAAAGATAAGATGAACCATTTCTCCGAAATGGATAGGGAAGTTCGTACAGACCAGGACCTGTATCTCTGCTGAAGACCTTGCAACCTGGAGATAAAAAGTCTCTCTGACTGAAGTTAAGGCCACATTTTGTTGAAACAACATGGTTTTCAGTCTGCTCAGCGAATCAAACCGTATACTGGAAACATTCATTGAAGGCCACATTGGTGCCTCCCTAACTGTGCGAGCTTGGGGAAACAATACTTGTTTATATCAAGCAACCCTGACTATTACTGTGACTAGATTTGCGATGCCTGATGCCGTCCCGCAACAGCCTTGATCATTCAGTATTAAATAACTCCCATTCAAAAGTAATGCTGGATGAATCACTGCAGCTGAGGAGCCTTTCAAGTAGCAAAATGAGTTTGCCTTCAAAGCATTACTTGGTCAAAGCATTACATGCTCCGTTAAGCACACTTAAAGCCTTCCCACAGTATGTACCACTTAAGAAAACTTTAGTGTGCTTATTTCTGCACCTATATCTATATGGTAACTCCCATGATTCCTGTGTGTACTCTTCACCCAATGCTTCATACCTGCCTGCTTGGATGTATGTAAGGCAGAATTGGAACTTGAATGTCATGATTGGCAGTGGGATATAGCCATACATTACCCATTCCGTAGATGGTGACTCTGCCACTGTAAAAGTTAACTTCTCTAATTTTTCAATGAGCAGCATGGTGTACTTTGCATCTTGGTGTGCCATGGTCAACTGTCTGTCGGTCAGATTATAAGTGGAAAACAGATTTGAGCCGTAAATGTACCACCATGACACGTGGCCAGAACGCACTGATTGTAGCGTCCAGCTTAAAAGCATAATGGAGCGCAATTGAGATTTCCTGTGTTGTAAAATAGGCAAATCTTGTTCCATTGTGTCAATTGCCGAGGACACAATGTTGTCCAGTGAATAAATACGCAAAGAAAGTGTGGTCATACCATTGTCTACCACAGCCAAGGCCTTTTCTAGGTTAATCCTATCAATCTTATGTAATCTCTCAGCAGCATCCTGTTGAGAGACTTTCCACAGTTCATTATAGATAGCATTTAAGAAGCGTTTTTTATGAGGTTTCTTGGGACCTTGCATGTTGTCTGACAGAAAGGACAAGTGTTGTTTCACCTGTGGTAGTGTTGAGGTTTTTAGCCATTCTAGGCACAAATTTCCAACACTATAAGAAATCACTACCCCTGGGTCGTTGGTGTGTACATTGTGTGGGTCAGGCCTATGGATACTAAATCCTCCTGTGGTACCCTTGAATGTTGATGACACCTATTTATGTCAATAGGCTAAACCAACCATGACTTCCAATTGGGAGCTGATTAATTGCATGTACCGTTCTGTATTATTGCACCCAGCACCTCCTCACTTGTCAGTGTGTCATTAAATAAACCTTCAATAGGTGTGAGTAAGGGGATGCGTGGTGTTTTCAAGTCTGTTATTTTTGCAAACCCGAAGCAGGTACTCTGTTTCACTGTTCTGTTCAGGAAAATTATCTGTAATGGTATGAGGTATGATCTAAATAAAGCCTCAGATCCTGAACTTGCCATTCTTTGGTCCCCCAGATGGACTTTGTGTCTATTTTGTCCCTCTAATAGTCGAACTCTGGTATAGATATTTAGGAGATAAAAGGTGCTGAATATATGAGCATGGTGCTTCTCAGCATCATTTTCTTCACAGTTGCATTTGTCTGTACTCGCTTATAGTAGTATGAAATTGGTTCTCATGTATTGAACCCTGAAAAGTATGTAAATTTCTATGCAAATGTGACAGAACTACCTTTCGTGGTGTCGGACAATATTCCCATTGATGGTAAGTGTTGACAGTGCATGGTACACTAGCTCTGTCAAAAAATGAATGACCAAAATGCTGGTAAGAATACATGCTGTCAAAGTGAGTATCTTCATACAATTCCCAGTAAGAAAATGCAGCAGACTGTTCTAAATCTGAGAGCATAATATTTACAGTCTTAATGTCCCAATCATCAGAGATTGTACTCGGGGTAATGAAAGCACTCATTGAAATTTTAAATATGTGTAGAATTTTCAAATGTTCAATAGGACCAAATACATCATATGAAAGTTTATCCCAAACTATACCATCTAGTACTGGAACTGCTGTGATGTTTACGAGGGACAAGACTCTATGTTCACAGTATGATGACGTATGTCGTTTCAGGATCAAGTTCACAGGTTGTACTGTAGAGCGTTGTGGGAGGTAATGTCCATTCAGTAGTAGGAAAAAGATAGTTACTATACCAATCAAAATTAAGAGGAACAGGATCACTAATGCAAACCAAAGATGCAGCAAAGGGGGCACAAAGTAAGTCTTTTTCAGCCAGTGATAGAATTGTCGAAATTTTTCTTTCTTGGAAATGGGTGGCGTTTGCTCAGATTCACTTGAGTCTGAAGAAAAGGAGCCAGACGCAGTTCGATCTCTCTTTGGGAGCTCAGCAGTATTTGTAGAACTAGCAGTTGCTTCTTGTGAAGACACATTGATGTAAACTTTCTTATTGGGCTGAGTTGCAATTTTCTTTTCAGTTTTATTTGGATCTTGTTCAGTTTCAACTGGTGTAATTCGTACTCCGTTATTTGCTAATCAAACATCTTGTGAAGAGGGGTCTTGAAACGTTATTAGTCTTTACATTTGAACTTCCTGTATAGTAGCGAGATCAGATCTGTGGCTACCCAGGATTCCAAATGTCCTAATGTTGAGAATCTGCCACATAGTGAGGTTTGATCAGATCAATGGAGACAAATCTATTTTCTTTTTTGCCGACAAGAGGTGGAAGAAGTACTGTTCTTGTTCCTTGAACCACCAGGACAGGTACAGGTGTTCTGTAGGATCGCCCAAACTCCTTGTTTTCCACAATAATTTCCCTGATCAGGCCCCCAATCTTTGGGACCCAGACAGGTCTTACCGGAACTGGTTTTTCTTCCCCAATGGTGGTGCATTATACTTAGACATTTCTTTTTAATGCCCGGAATTCATTGAGTTCCTGTAAAACAGCCAAACGATCATTTAATTTAAATGGTTTTACATCCGCCACTGTGCTAACACAATCGAGGTCAGGTACCCACATTCCTGTCCCAAACAGGATCTCATGAGGGGTATGTCTTCCCAAGGATTTTCTTGGCATATTGTTTAGTGCCCTCTGGACCCCATATAGGTGAGTGACCCCCCTACCGCCCGTACCTAATACCTATGCTGTTAAGGATTGCTTTAGGCCCCGGTTCTTCCTCTCCGCCACCGAATCTGCCTTGGAAGGGTAGAGGGAGGAGCACCGCAAGGCAACGCCCATACTTTCCATGGCTTCCTTGTAAGCCCGCTAGCTAAACGCAGGGCCACGGTCAGAATGTAACGTACCAATTGCGCATGTCCTGATGAAGACTAGCAAATCCTTTATAACAGTTTGAGTGTCAGCCGGGAGCTGAGGCCAAACCCAACCTATCTAGAGAATAAATCCACTGCCACCAAGATGTACTTATAAGCCCCGTCTTAATTTGAAGGGGCCACAGTGATACAAATAGACACATGCGAGAGGTCTGTCTGAAATGAGTGAGGGTGTTTGCGGTGGCCGTGCTACGGTTGAACCTTTCATCTGCTGGCAGATGTCGCACTTTAAGACATAAGGCTTTTCTTTGTTTAGACAAACTTGGCCACCAGAATCGCCACTTAGGTAATAAAATTGTAGCAATGGCCCCTGTGTGTGCTGAGCCCAAACCCTTGTGTGCAACTGGGATTAAACCTATTCTGCGATCCATTTTTGGATTAACTCTATCCCCCACTCCTGGAATTTGAGCATAATGTATGTTTTGCACATCTAAATTATATGAATATTTGAGTGGAAATACATTCAGAATGGCAGAGCCATTCTTTGGGGCGCTGACAGCTATCAGGATGTCTCCATCTATCCTTGTGCTAAAACGAGTGATTGCAGCAAGGGCAGCAGTTCCCGCTGTCGACTTGGCGGCTTCAGCAGCCAGTGAATTCCCTTCAATGTGTACACAAACACGCTGATGACTCAAAGTGTGAATAACTTGAGCCTGTGGCAGGCATACTTTCAGCTTTAAATGTGTAGTTGTTCGCGCACAGCCTTAGTTTCACAATAAAATTAAATAATCTTGGTGTGCACTATGGGTGTGTACTCCGGTCTCATACACTCCAGTACTGTGATTCTTGTGGACCCGGCAATCGGGGGCGTCTTGCCTTAGTATACGCGGTAATCACTACCTAGGATTACGATGCACGTTGCGATTAAGCTTATTGATACGTAAAGGTACGAATTGCACACGGAGTAGTTTGAAGCGATCACGTCAATTTCCATTTTCAAAGCACCCTGGATGTACGTCACAACCGTTGACCACTGCGGTTCTAACTGCACCTTATGACTGCCTACGTATTTGCGGCAATCATTACTTTCACAGAGTTGTTCCTTTATCGATATATGCCTACTGAAACTCAAACTCACGGCTATCATTTAGTAGAATGCATGAGACTAACATCACGACAAGTGCCCTCACTGTTCTAGGTGCATGAATAATTTCAGTTACTTATTCAATTAACACTCCCATATCTTACAACATTACAAACAGACGCGGTTTTAAACATTGTACTTGCAGTGACCTAGACACAAGACATGTCTCCTCATGTAGTGACACACAGTTTTTATTTTCACAGATTATTGTTCCCTGATGAAGGGTTTATAACCCGAAATGCATTGAAGCGTGGGGAAAACATAATCATATATGTGCATGAAATTGCATGGAATCAAGAAGAAAGAAAAAGTTCATATGAATTAATAAATATGAAGAAGTGATCTAAAATCCTTTAGTAGAAATATTCATTTTTGAACATTTTTGAACATTTATATAAATCCAACTGGGACCAGGTTGTGCCAGAGGGGACGCCCCCGATTGCCGGGTATGCAAGAATCACATGTTTTCAGCTTTGCCACTTTTTCCCATGATAATTTATGTTTAATTGGGCAACCCTTGCAATCTCTAACCCCATTCTGGCCCCAGTATTGAAGATATTCATTACAGGACTGAACAGTAAAACGAATTGTAAACTATCAGTGTGAGAAATTTCTGACCCGTATATTGTAGTGCTATTATCAGGGCTTTCAGTTCTGCCAATTGCGCTGTGTAATCTCCTTGAGAATGCGTAGTCATGTTGCTGGGATGGAACTTACTGTCCCACATACGTCCCTTCACTATAGCACATGCTACGCTATACTGTTGTTTACTTCCCATGGCAGGCTGAGCAGAACCATCGGAATAAATGATGTATTTATATTTCTCTAGAGGCAAGTTTTCATTCAGGAGAGGGTATTCTTGTTCGTACTGCAGGAACGCTTGTGTTTTTATTGTAGAATCGTATTTGTAATCTACATCTGTTGCAGTGAGAGAATTGGCTCATTATATCCATCACGGATACAGCGCTTTTGCATTTGGAATGCTCGCTTTGGTAACAGATTCTAAAGTTGGTACAGGGGCTAGAACGACTATGCGTTTTCCCTGTGCTAGTGCTCTTCTCTCACTATTTGACTAAAAACAATGGCTCCTGTGGAATAATAACCTTTCTATAATAGTAGAAAGGTCCACGCAATGGCAATAGTAAGAGTTATTGTTTGATATCTGAGACAGAGCAGCCAGACACACAAGCAAAATGATAAACAATTTTGTTTATGAAATACATTGAAATAACATGAATGACAGAGAACAGAAAAACTTTTTCTTGTGAAAGGTGTCCCAGTGAAAGTATAAGGAACCTATAACGAAAGGGACATTTTTTTGTGACATATGTACATGGTTTCCTTAAAAACAAAAAGCGACCATTAACAGATATATATTTTTATAGTCAACACTTTATACAATAAAAAGTGCTGAGTGTTGATCACTTTTAAATTAGTCACTGCGTTTCAACCCTGTTGTTCAATGAAGGGTCTCTTCAGGACCTACAGTGGTAGGGACACCTGAAGGAATATAGGCACTGTCTAGTGTATGAAGTGTCACCGTGCATGGCAGTGATAAAAAGGGAAAAGTTTACTCACAGGCTGACCAAGCCCGGCACCCATGTGAGGGTAGAGGTCGACAGGGCTTAAAGTGGATGGCACGTCTTGTCTAAATCTGTTGTTAGGCTGATCCAGATGAGATTGCATCTGAACGCCGAGACACCAGGAGACAGACTGCCTCAGTTCCAATAATAGTCTTCAAAGTTATCTTACAATTCCTGGTTTCAAGTGTCTCTTATCCTGGGTTGGTGCGGAGCAGCCGTGTGTAAATCACTCTGCTCGGTACGATGTCATCGTACCGAGCAGAGTGATTTACACACGGCTGCTCCAGACTAACCCAGGAGAAGAGACACTTGAAACTAGGAATTGTAAGATAACTTTGAAGACTATTATTGCCACTGTAGCAGTCAGTCTCCTGGTGTCTCGGCGTTTAGACGCACCCCTTGGGTGCCCTCATCTGGATCAGCCCAACAACAGATTTAGACAAGACGTGCCATCCACTTTAAGCACTGTCGACCTCTACCCTCACATGGGTGCCCGGCTGGGTCACCCTGTGAGTAATCTTTTCCCTTTTTTTCACTGCCACCCACGGTGACACTTCATACACTAGAGAGTGCCTCTATTACTTCAGGTGTCCCTACCACTGTAGGTCCTGAAGAGACCCTTCATTGCACAGCAGGGTCGGAACGCCGTCGACTACTTTAAAAGCGAATCAACACTCAGCACTTTTTATTGTATAAAGTGTTGACTATAAAAATATATATCTGTTAATGGTCGCTTTTTTTTTAAGGAAACCATGTACATATGTCACAGAAATATGTCACTTTCGTTATAGGTTCCTTATACTTTCACTGGAACACCTTTCACAAGAAAAAGTTTTTCTGTTCTCTGTTATTCATGTCATTTAAATTTATTTCATAAACACAATTGTTTATCATTTAGCTTGTGTGTCTGGCTGCTCTGTCTCAGGTATCAAACAATAACTCTTTCTATTGCCAGTGCCATTGCGCAGACCTTTCTACTATTATACAAAGGTTATTATTCCACAGGAGCCATGTTTTTTAGTCAAATACTTCACTCACCCTAGGCTCCATGTGAGTAGGGTTCCCTTGTTCCTTGTTATAAACGTTCTCTCACTACAGCAGTCTGTACTGCTGTCAATATTTATTCAGTTGCCGCAAATCCCATTTCATCATTTGTGTATTAATGTGATTTGTATGCGATTGGGACTGTCTCACCTTCATTGAAAGTGATATATGGCTATCCTGATAATCCAAGGACCATCACGATCTCCAAGTTAGTAGAATTCACATGTTTGTGTAAATGTTTTGATACTATCATGTCAGCCTTAACTGAACGGAGAGCATCTGTGTGTTGCTGTGTCCACTGATGTGCTGTGAAATCAAGTCTGATTAAATCGTAGAATGGTTCCACTCTTTCTGCATAATCTAGAATGTATGTTCTGCCAACATTTTTAAATCCTAATAAGGATTCCAAACCTTTGAGAGTCTTTGGAGTTTGGAGCAGCGCACACTTTTCTAAAATGTTGGCAGCCTGGCTCATGTCTTCACATGAGAGCTCATATCCCAAACACAGGACATTGAGATGAGCAATTTTTGATTTTTTGAAAATAAATTTGTAGCCCAAATTGGTGAATTCCACAATTACGTTGTTAACCCTGCACACGTGTTAAAGTAATTCATCGCCCATCAGATAGATGTCATCTACATAGGACATAGCCTCCTCATCACATATTTGTAATATTTCTGACACTCTTGCCAAGGATATCCCAGGCTGTTTTTATACCCCTGAGGAAAATGGCAAAAATGTTGTTGAGTGCCTAGGGAAGAGAATACTGTCAAGTATCTGCTTTTTGGAGCTATATTTTGGCAGGAAAATCCATTTGAGGTACCCAATGTTGTTTTGTATTTCTTCCACACAGTGTTATTCATTAATGCGGCACTGTGTTTGTTTTGAACAGCAAATGTTTGTGTGTATGTGTTCAAATGTCGGTAATCTAAAACTAGACAATATGTGTTGTCAGGTTTCATTACTGGAAACAAAGAATTATTTATTGGGGAGGTGCAAGTCTCAATCAGGGAGAGAGGTGTGGCGCCGCGGCCAGGGCGACTGACGCTGGAATCTGGGGATCACGGTTCGATCCCCAGCTCCGGCGGCAGATTAGCCCAGCACCATGTGACTCTGGGCAATAGCTCGCTTAATCTTCCCGACGGCCCCCAGCGCCTAGAGACCCTTACGGGTGATTGTGCGCTTTACAAATGTGGACTTTACTTTTACTTTAATCACACCTTGGTATTCAAGTTGGTCTAGGATTTCCTTGACCTGTCTTTTTGCATCGTTCTTTATAGGGTTACTGTCTATGTGGATTAGGAGTAGATTTTAATGGGATTTGGTGGTGGGTAGACTCCACGTCCCACCCTACATGGTTGTGCTATAATGCCGGAGCTAGCGCTAGTGCCCACTCCTGCGCGTATACAAGTTTTAAAGATTCTGGAACGAGGTCAGAGAAAGCAGGCAAAATTACGCTATCCCCTTTTTGGAAATCCATCACAAACTCAAGCGGCCAATCTTTTTCTGCTAGCAGTATGTCAAATCCATATGTTAAGTTCTCCCAAAAGAGACCTTTAACCTTTCTTGGGGTATCCCCTCAATTTGGAGTGCAATTTTGTTTGATCAATGTGGGACACTAAGGGCCCGATGTAGGTAATCCCAGATTATCAATTCTTAAATACCGAATCACACCATTCGGTATTTAAGAACAGGCAAATGGGATGTAGGTAATTTTACCGAAAAAATTACCGAATCGGTAAGTTTCGGTAATTACCGAATCGGTAAATACCGATTTGGTAAATGCCATTCATTCCTATGGGCCTGGAGGCCCATAGGAATGAATGCCAATTACCGAATCGGTATTTACCGATTCGGTAAAAGGAGGAAACATTGAAGGGTGGCAGGGTGTCACTTTGACACCATGTTGCACCCCTCAATTGTGTATTGGTGCACATGTTGCAGACATACATGCCCTAAGGGCATGTATTTCTGCAACATGGCACTGTTGGAAAAGCCAAAAAAATGCTTTTTCCAAGGTTTTCATTATTTACCACCAACTTGTAGTTGGTGGTAAATAACGAATCCTTAAAGCCCTGTGGCACTGTTTACAGTGCCACCTACATCTCAAAACACAGATTCGGTAATTGTACCGATTCGGTAATTTTCCCGACTCGGTAAGATTACCGATTCGGTAAAATTACAGAATCTGTGTTTTGAGATGCCCTACATCTCAAAAGGCTTTTACAGATCGGAAACGGCCGAATTTGGCCGTTACCGACCGGTAAATGCCTACCTACATCTGGCCCTAAGTCTTGTATCAGGTGGTTCCACAGTGATGTGCTCATTCAATACTGCTGTCACCAGAAAATCCATCAGGTTCTGGTGAGCTATTGTTACTTCTGCCCGCTGTCTAGCATCGTCAGAGCCCATTCCCCGTTCAGAAGCTGAGTCCTCAGTAACCTGGGAATGTCTAATTTTTAAGCCAGCTACTTTCTTCTTTTTGAATTGAGGTTTTGATTTAGATTGTCCTTCCTGTTTGATAATATAATCTGAATTTTGATTTGTTTCCCTTTTTGTCTTTGGTTGATCTTCTTGCTTTTGTTCTGACAGCCCATCCCTCTCTGAGTATTTTGAGGAACTCCTAAAGGAACTATAGGAACGTGATACTTGTCAGGTTTCCTCATGTTATCACGATTCCTACGGTTGTACCTCTTGATTAGAGGACTCTCGTTGGGGAGACCCACCCCATGATCGTGAATTCTTCCCTGAAGTTTTATTTATAGAATTCTTGTTTTTCTATTTCTTTTTAGAAGAAGCCGACATTTGCTTCAAGTTGTCCTTGTCAGAACTACCCGCCATTTGCGGCTTCCCTGCTTTGGTACCCAATTTATCTCTACCTAACGCAGCATAGGTTTCTTGAATAATTTTTGGTAATTCTTGCTCCTTATGTATAGGTGCTATTTCCCTTAGTAGGCTGTGTATGCCACTGCTGCTGGCTCCCCTTTTATGTTGCTCAGCATGATTGCAGAGACTTGTGCAAAGTTACCGATCAGTTTCATTCCCAAGTCCAAGGCAGGTCCTGCCCCATCCTCATTATGTATTTGTTTCAATACCTCTGGAACGACTGCTATGGAAGGTGTACCGTGCATTTTAATGTATACTGCAGCAAAGATTGTTCCCCAAGTGGTGCAATCCTTGATAGAGGGAACCAGACCCATTAGCAAGCAAATGATTAGCATTTTATGTTTTTCCTGCAGACCTGTATGGGAAAATACTGCTTCCAGCTGTGCAATTTTTTGTGCTATCCAGAACAGAATTTGCTCCCATTTGGATAGAATTGTCCCTATTACTGATTTCAGTGTCTATGGGTTAATGGAAGGTGTGGTGTGATGTGGAATGACTGGAGCATTTCTTGCAGGTTGGACTGTTAATTTTCGCATGACAAACTGGACAATGTGTCTGTATAGCCTGACTATGTCTTTGCATATTGCACAGACTTCATCCACTGGTGATGTATCTATCTCGGGATGTGGAGTGAATGTCGCTAAGGCCGGCCAAGTCGCTCCTTCTATACTGAGCCGATCGAGTCTCACGACAGCTGTTGTGTGTGGGAGGGTGCCTTTAAATCAGTTTCTGTGTTGCTGGTAAGTTAACAGGACTTCAATGTCTTCGCATGGAATGTAGTCATCTGGTGGTAGGCTGTGGATCTGCAGACGGGAACTGAACTCAAGAATATAATACCTCCAATCCGAACACCTTGTGTGCCTCAATCACAAAGGTAACACAGCCACCTGTTGCAGGTAAGCCGTGTTCCAACACCTTTATAGTTACTGCATGTCTACAATTCTCTGTAATGTTAAGAGCATTTGCAAATTATTCTTCCCCGTTTCCTGAACCAATGCTCGTGGACTCAGTCATTCTCAAATGGAAAAGAACAAATCTTTCTAGAAATGTTAGGGGTTTTGCACAGTGTGGGAACCTTTTACCTCTACAAGCTTGTTAAACCTTCAGTCAATACACGAGGTATATCTAATCAGCTGAGGTGGGTTTCCCTTTCCCACTTCAGACATCCCTGAAAAAAGTGTAAGTGGGGCTTTCTAAGAAAGCACGGCTGAACTACTCAGATTTTCCCTGTTAATATAAGAACTCACCCCGGGCGTAGTGTATGTAGCTGGGCTACGTGGAGGTTCACAGAGTTGCAAACAAACTCTGTGGAACTCCGCTCCGCCACCTGCCTCCACCACCTCTATTATAACAAGTAATTAAACATTTATTAAAAATACATTTTAAACCACTTACCTGTACTGCGGCATCCCCGGTCTGCCCTCCTCCTCTTCCTTCCTGTCTCTCTAATCCTTGAGAAAACTATGCATGTGCTGGTGCACGCGCATGCGCAGTTTTCACAAGGATTAGCAAGACGGCGAGGAAGAGGAGGAGGGCAGCCCAGGGGCACCACTGTACTGATAAGTGGTTTTACATTTATTTTTAATTAATGTTTAATTACCTGGTATAATAGGGGGTTGCAGGCGGCGGCTGGCCAACTCTGCTACCCTGCAGAGTGTGCCAAGATTTGCCTCCTACGCGGAACGTGAAGAAGGCAAACCTCCGCACACTCAGCGGGTGGAGCAGAGTTCCCCAACTAGGGTTAAAAAGAACCAAACCAACATTGGCCGCTCCATGTCATGTAGAACCTAGGAATACTCAGGTCCTGTGATTGTTGGATGACTTAAACTGAGGGCTTGGTGTCCCAACTGCTTCCGGATACCCCCACAGGATATGTCAGCCGTTAGACCAGCTAGCTCTACAGTGCTACTACCACCCCTCTGTATCTTATAGTGGCTTAGGTATTTTCTGGCAACCGCTGAACATGACAACCCTGATTCCTCAGGGATCGTCGAAAACAGTACAGTACTTTTCACTCACGCATCTGTGCTTGCTTACGCTCAGAAAATACACAGGATAGCGATTTTATTGGTCCAGCGACAGTCTTGTGTAAAATATATGTGCTATGACAATCAAGAGACAGAAGCATACGAAAGAAATTGCAAGTACCAAGATGGTAAATAGTAGATACATTTCTACGATAGTGGTAATAGATGAACATAAGCAGTTCAGATAAAAACTGTTGCACTTGCATATTCTTAAAATGCGCACCATAAGTAATTTAACTCTATGTACCCAGCCTAGATCTGTAGGTGTAGCATGTATATGCGTGCAGCTATATATGTATATAGCCAAGAAACTCCTGGCGAAGAATCAGCCCCCTCACCTGATGGTAGAGAATGAAGGACCCTGTCTCTTCTTCGAGGATGACAGACTGCAAGGGATGACAAAGCAAACCCAAAGGGGATGATGGACGGAGTGTTGAACAATGCAAGCACTCACCCCCAGTCAATTGATCTGGGTTTAATTCATCATCATTCTTTAGCTCACTCCGCCACCCCAGTTCAAGACATGGCCATATGGTCCCTTACTCACTTTGCCACTGGATTCAAGCTACCCTGGCTGATGACGACTGATTAGCCAGAAGCCGGTCCCAGGATGCTTGTTTCCGGTCCAGGGAGTTCGGGCTGGACTGTTCCCATGAGGCACAGGGTCAGACTGATTTGCATATGGCCATATCTGAACTAGGGTGGCGGAGTGAGCTAAAGAATGATGATGGATTAAACCCAGATCAGTTGACTGGGGGTGAGTGCTTGCAATGTTCAACACTCCGTCCATCATCCCCTTTGGTTTTGCTTTGTTTGCCGTAAGTTGGCAGGGTATGCCCAGATGTGGGTCCCTTGCTCACTTTGCAATGAAAAGTATATCGGTGGTGCACAGCCCAAATTACGTAGGTTGTATAAATGCAGGTAACTGGTGAGGGTGCTCTCTGGAGTGGCGTTACCGTCAAACGCCTAACTTAATAACCCATGTGGTGTACGCATAAGCAATGCAAATACATCCTCCAATGAGGCACTCCATGTAGGGTCAAATCAATTGATTCCAAAGTTCTTTGAAGATTTAAAGAATTTATTGTTCCAAAATAGTCATTTCAGAAATCTCGTGGATATTCAAATTATATCGACGATAAATGATTCAATGCATATATAATCATAAGTAAGTGTAGGCTTCAATGCATTTTGGGCGGAACGCCCTTTATCAAGGAGAGCTAAAACGAGAGAAGAAATATGCCCATATTAGAATGGAGAAATAAAAAAGTGAAATTAAAAAAGGAACGGAGTTGAATAGTTATCATAACAGTTTTAAAGTGCCGATCAAATCAATGTGGTGGGCAGGCGTTTATAAAAAAGTGAATCGGGTCTATAGTGGAATGAACGTGATAGCAAGACGAACAAACGTGTAAAAAGTGAGCGGAAACCATAAAAGTTCCGATGTTCGCTTCAGTTGCTGGACTTACTTCGTAAGATAGGCGAGAAGGCTCGCCGTGACTGTCACAAGGTCTGAAGATCCCGGTGGGTTTACCGTTCGTTTGTGTGGGTTAATAAAAAGATGGGGTGTGGCAGAAGATGGAGGGAGGGCTGACAGGGTGGAACCAGGCGAGTGAACGAAAGACGTTACCATGGCGGCCATCTTAAAGTGGTGTGAAACTAAAAGGGAGTGCTCAGGTTGGGTACAAGAAGTGAAGGTGAAAAAACTAAAACATGAAAAATAAAATACAGTGAGGTGCAATTAAAGTAAATGTAATAAAGATAAATGTAATAAAGAGCAATGAGCTGTACAGTAAGCATAAGGTAATTACAGATAACAACTATACTCAACACGATCATTAAGACCATGTGGTTTTAAAGTCTGTAAGCGAAAAATCCATTCAAGTTCTCTTTTTAGCAATAGCTTGCGGTTGTCGATGCCTTCTGTCGGAGAAATGAGTTCAAGTACGATAAACTGGAGTTGTGCAATGGTGTGATGAAATTCCTGAAAGTGCATAGCAACATTGGATTTCTCCTGTTTTGTACGAATGTTTGATTTATGTTCATTCATGCGTGTCTTTATTTTTCTCTCGGTTTTCCCAATATACATTTTACCGCAGGGACACTTCAATGCATAAATCAGATTTTTGACTTGTAATTTGATGAGGTTGCCTTTCATGGGGTGTCTGATCGTATTACCCTTGATGACACAATTACAATTATTGCAGTTTAAACATGGTTGTGTGCCTTTGTAATGTTTGATGGTGGGTGTTGGTTTTGCTAAAATTTCCTTTAGGTTCTTACTGCGGGTATATGCGAACAATGGGGGATTTTTGAAAATGTCCCGAAAATCGGGTTCCATTTGTAGCATAGGCCAATGTCTAAGGATGATTTTCTTGTATTTCGTTCTAGCTGTTGAGAATTTGGATACCAAGACCATGCGTTCATCTGATTGTTTGTGTTTTTTAGAGAGGCTTTCCTGTCTGGTGATGTTTGTCACTCGAATTTGGGCTTCCTTGAGAATTCTTTCAGGGTATCCTCTTTCGAGAAATCGGTTGTGCATTTCCTGAATTCTAATGCTCAAAGTTTCTTCATCTGATGCGATACGTCTAATGCGTAGCATTTGGGAGAATGGTAAGTGTTTCTTGAGCGATCCCTGGTGAAAACTGGTGAAATGTAGGGTGTTGTTACGATCGGTGGTTTTCCTATGTAAATCTGTGCTGAATCCTTTTTCAGTGATCTTGATCTGAACGTCAAGGAATGCAATCTCTTTATCACTAATTACCCATGAGAGTTTGATGCGTTCATCTTTCGTGTTGAGTTCCACTAAGGCATTAGTGAGTGATTCTTTCGTGTCAGTCCATACAAAAAACAGATCATCGATGTATCTAACATACATTTTGATTTTGTCGCTGAAGGTGTTGTTGGCGTATATGTGTTTGTTTTCAAAATTCTCCATGTAAATGTTGGCATATGTCGGAGCAGCACAGTTTCCCATTGCCATTCCGGATAGTTGAAGGTACCATTTCTTGTCCACTTGAAAATAACTATGATACAGTGTGTACACCATGAGTTCCATGATGAAAGATTGCATGGCTATATCAATGTCACTATTAAGTAAGGCTTGTTCGATGGCTTCTATTCCTCCTAGATGGGGTATGGAGGTATATAACGAGCTGACGTCTGCGGTGCAGAGTATCAGCGGGTCATTGTTGTTGACTTGGATCTCATTCAATTTGATCAGGAATTCTGTTGTGTCTTTGATATAGCTTTTTGTTTTCATGACCAATGGTTGAAGGTACTTATCAATGAATTTACCTGTGGGTTCATGGATGGATCCTTTGGTGGAAACTGTGGAAAAGTAAATTTTGTCATGTTCTGTGTCCCTACGTGTCATCCATCATATGTTATGTGTGCATGATTAAATATGCATATGTACTCCCCATGTCCGATTAATGACGCAATTACAGTTGTGTCCACCTCTGGTATGTTATTTTCCAGTCCTCGTGAATACTACGAATATCAGGCCTATGTAAAGCTACGTTGCCACGTTTCTCAGTGTGCACGTTATTTCATTATAAAGTCCCCGTTTCCAGGCCTCAACAGGGCCCGGACATCAGATTCAGCTCCTGTCTCCTGAAGCCTCGCTGAGGAGCGATCCAGCCCCCACCTGTATCCTCGACCTTTCACTTACTTCCTGCCTCGCAGTGCCCGGTGCAGCTTGGCTCTGCCTCTGAGTCTGCCAAGACTATGTTATGATTCCAGCTATCAGTTTAGTCCTCCTTCTCTGCATTCCTAAGCTACTGAACTGCATCAATAGTTTCCGTCATTGTCTAGCCTATGCGGCTCCACGTTAGAGAAATACTGTATTTAATGGTCATTTAATATTCTTCATCACTCACTATATGTAGAATAAATGCATGCTCTGGTCTTAGAGTCAATTAGCTTTTCCCCTCATGACTTCTAGTTTATATCAACATGTTCCCTAAACATTAGATACCAGATAGGGTTTAGGTACATGTCGCTCCGACCCTCCAGACTTTAGTCTCTGCTCCTAGCACAGAGTTCATAGCCCCCAGCTTCTCCTAGTAATACGTCATTGCCAGTTTGCGCGCACCATCAGGTTAGAGGTCCCGGCTCCTTAGGTAGCCCCCTCCTATGTTTCCGCCCCATTCATGACATATCCTGTTACGTCTGCACCACATGTCTATGTATACGCCCAGTTACACCTCTTTTTACTCTTATCTTTCGCGACTGCTACGCGTCACGCCTTCTGTTCCACCCACTGCTACGCCTACTGCAATGTAATGCTATGTGTTCGCGCTATGTATATATGCTCGTGTATTGTTATCAAAAGTTAGCGCGCTCATCCCAGACCCAGCCCCAGCAGCTGCTGGGCCCTGTCATCCTATTCCTATGCAGGTTGTCCTGTTCCTGTCCTTATGCTGTATTAAACCTGCAAAACTCCTACTACCTCGAATCTTGACTCTTATTTATTGAGCTATCTGTTATGATATATGTCTAGTCAAAAATAGGGTATTATTTATTTATTTACCACATAATGGCGCCCGAACAGGGACTTGCCCTTTCCCCACGCGTCGGTGAAGCCACGCCGACCCCCTGACCCTCTGCAGTCGTGACGGAACTCTTCTGCGCAGTGGCAGATATTTCTGCTCAAGTATCCCTCAGGCCCACGGAGGAGACGGAGGAGGCGGTCCAGCATCCAGACGAGACGGTGGAGGAACGCGGCGAGTCCCGACCAGAGCCCAAGCCAAGAGTCCAAGGTCCGAGGTATCCGGAGGTCCACCCGTAACTGAAGTCCGAGGTCCGAAGTTCGTCGTCGTAGCAGTCCAGTCCAGTCCGAGGCCTTCCGTTCTTGCTGCCCGGTGAGTACCGTTACTGGGGTGGTATCTAGACAGGGTCAATTTAATTGACTCTGGTCTGTGGGTTGGTGGTACACAGTCCCACAAACGAAGTGTCCACTTCGGTGGATACGGGTCCTGACGTGTCTCTGTAAGAGACCGGTAAGTTTCGTACTGTTTCAGCAGTGCATCTAGTTTCTGTTCTAGTCAAGTTTCTGTTCTCGAGAAAATTCATGTGTTCTGTTCTCAGTATTTCCAGGTAGTATTCTGTCCGAACTGTTATTTTAAATGTTTTTCATGTATTCTAATGTCGTGGTATGAATGGGAAATAAGTATCGTGCTTATTGTGTATTGTATTGTGTCTAGATTACAGTTCAGTCATGCCTATATTTTCCAAGTTACGTCAGTTAAAGACTAGAAAGGGTCTGCTGGAAGCAGCAGTTCCCGTCCCGCCCAGGGACAGTCCAGGTCACTTTATGTATCAGAAGCATGGCATAAGCGCCATATTGTATCTAGATTTATGGGTAGAGTATACCAAACAGTTAGAAGAAAAGTATAGATGGCCCGTATCGGGTACATGGGATGCCGAATGCATCATGCGAGTAGAAGAAACATTATGGAAAAAGAAAGCCAGACAATCACAGAAAGATGCCATCGAGTTATGGCGCAAAGAAGCTCATAAGAGAACCGAAAAAGAAATCAGAAAGTCAGAACTAAGTAGAGAATCCCAAGAACGAGCCCAAGAAAGAGAATTAATCGAGATAGGTGAACGAGTTAGAACTGAGCAATCAGACAGACAGAGGAATGCCCTCATTAAGGGTATGTATCCTCTTCTTGCTGAGGGCTTGCCAAAAGCGACCCCAGAAGCATCCAGTAATTTCCCGCCACCATTAGTTCCGACCAAGCTACGTCACAAACCGACCGCAGCTGATATTTTTATTTCGTCCTATCTGGACGACACAGTCCCAGAATATGCAAATCCTGTTCGCACTCCGCCAGTCCCTGTAAATCAGGTAATTTCTGCTCCCCCAGATACCGGGGTGCCCTTAACAGCCCCCCTGGGTCAGCCCGCCATACAAGTCCAGCCCACGTTACAATTACCGACCCTGCCAGGACGAAAAGCATCAGTCGATGATTCTAGTTTAGGGGCCGCAGGAGGAGGTCTTCCTCAAACTCCGCCGCCATACAAGCGTTTATCAGCACTCGAATTACATGCTCAAGCATCACAGCGTACTCCCAAGAGTAATAAGTCTGTCGCAGAAATCAGGCAAACCCTTGGCGAATGTGTCTATGACCCAGTTCCAGGCGAGTTTAATATGGTTTTATATTCCGTACGCGTAAGGAGAGTGACCGAGTATCTAGTCACCCTGCCGAATATGAAAGAAGATCTAGACAGGATATATTGTTTCATCCGTACAGGGGATGACCCACAAAGTATTAGTGATGCCATGTCTCAAAGGAAAGCCGAGATTCAGCGCATGATATTAAAGTTTTTAATTAACTGTCTAATAAGAGAACAAGATTACCCGTCTAAAGATCCGGAAGAAATGAAAACTCTGACAAAGTGGAGTGATAATATAGCCGAAGGAAAGCACAATACCATTGGTGCCATGGAAAGTATGTACAAGAAAATCCGTAGAGAGATAATAAAGATACACGAACAACGTAAAGCAGCACAAGTAAGCGAGAAAGAAAGTACCTCTGATCCTGAAGAGGAAGACGACGAGAATACTGCCAGAATAGCGTATGTAGGAAAATCTAGATTTCCAGATCGCCATTTACGTCTAGAACACAAGTCTATTTTCCATCATCCAGCACCAGAACAAGGTTCCCTAGAACAAGTATTTCAAGCTACCGATCACATTCTGAAATCACGAATCGGTTATAGTGAGTTAAGTACCATGCATGAACAAAAACTAGCCCGATCAGCAGTCAGATGGATTACTGATTCTACCACTTTTCCAGACGAAATAGTGGCACAAATGTTTCTGAAAATGCCCCCAGCCGAGCAGCGACTGGTGGGTATGTATATGATTCAGCACCTCATTACTTTGTATGAGGGTCAACATTCTGATCCAGGCCCGTTACATGATATCTTGAACGAGTTACTCCAGTATAGATGGAGAGGTCTAGGTACCGATTTAATTAGTGTCATTCTAGAACAGCGTCATAAATATAGAACATTCTTGAACCCGCATTTTGTTCATGTCTCACCCCCAGAAAGTAAACCATTTTACATAGACAGACAGAATCCGTTACGAGAAGTCCACCCAGTCAGAGGAACGGGTGGCGAAATGCAGCGAGTGTTTGTATACACTCCGATCACAAAGATGGAACTCCTCGAAATGAAGAAATTAATTCCCTGTCATGACAAAGATCCAGCAGGGTTCCATAGAGAATTAAAAGACATGCTCCGTATGGGAGAATACACTTACCCAGATATCATTAAAATGTTAAAGGTTCTGCTACCCGCAGGGGTGTATGAAAAGCTAAAGGAAAAAGAATGGGAGGTGGGAGAGAAAAAGATAGATTGGGCAGTCCTAGAAGCAGAAGATAAGATACGTGTACCAGGTACTGGTCTTGGAGAGAAATGTAAAGAATTACCAGAATTATTAATTCAAGTTTTACCCAGATTATTAACAACGAGAAAAGAAGACTGGGATGCAATCTCAGCCTGTAAACAGAAACAAGACGAAGATATTAGTGATTTTTATTCTAGGTTTGAGAAATGTTTCAGTATCAATAGTGGCCTCAAGACAAGTAGTGAGTCATATCCTCACCTTTTTGTTACCAAATTAGTCGAGAATTCAAGTCCACAAGTTAAAAACCGAGTTTTGAAAGTCGAAAGCACCTGGCAAGCAAATACTCCGTCCCAGATGCTCCAGATGCTCCAGTACCACCAGAATAGAATCAGGGAAGAGCAAGAACACGAGAGAAAACGTATGAAAGTCACGAAAATGAAAGTACTAGTTGCACAATCTGTTCCTCAAGACAGTCAGAAGAGGGGTCCGAATCAAGCCAGTCATCCTGCAGCACCCGTTAAAGGGAACTGCAATTATTGTAAACAACCAGGTCATTTCATAAATGAGTGTGCAGTTCTGAAACATAACATAGCTACTGGTAAGACTAAAGAAAGACCACGTCCGCCTAGACAAGAACAAGTTTCACAGATTCCTCAGCCACAGAATGCACAACAGACAGTTACAGCACCGCAGCCTATTGCTGCAACACAGCATGTTACATCGCAGATGTACCAGTATGCACAGTCCGAGTATCCAGAGTACCAGCCATATTCATGAAACAGCCTAGAGAGGGAGGTAGGCTTGCCTCTCATCGAGATACCTGTAGATCAAGAAGGTCCCTATGTTCACAGTCAAGTATTAGGGAAAGACAGAAAGTTTTTGATTGATACAGGGGCAAGTAGGACCACAATTAGTCATGCCGAAGTTCCAGGGGCTCCGCTCTCAGGCTCAAGAAATGTTTCCCTTGGATTTTCAGGAAAGCCTATCGTTAATGAGATTTCAAAGCCAGTTACTCTAGAAGTAGGTCCATTGTCCCGCACTACTGATCTGTTACTTACTAAGTCATGTCCAGAAAATCTATTAGGCATTAAAACACTGAAAGAGTTAGGTGCAGTTATATGTTGTTCCCCAGAGGGAATACGTCTGTTCCTACGTGACTTTAAGGGTCACTATGTATTACGAGATTTTGATTCCAGACTGTCTAATGTCCCGCAGCATTTATGGGCGCAAGGTCCAACTGATGTAGGTTATATGCAAATCACACCCTATCGTGTGACTCTCAAACCAGGTGTAGTGTTACCACGAATCAGACAGTACAGATTGCCACCCGAGGCTGTAGCAGCCTTATCCAAAATTATAGACGAGCTCATGGCTCAAGGAGTAGTTGTAGAAACTGACTCCAATGTATGCAATTCTCCGATCATTCCAGTCATGAAACGTACTGATCCAAATGCACCCCCAGTATATCGATTAGTGATTGATTTACGAGAACTTAACAAATGTATTATTCCTCAGTACCCAGTTGTCCCAGACATCTCTTCCCTATTGACAGCCATTGATTCCGAAGCCACGTTCTTTACAGTAATCGACCTCAAGAACGCATTTTTTAGTGTTCCCATCCATCCAGACAGCCAGTTTCTTTTCGGATTTTGTTTAAATGGAAGGAGCTATATGTTCACACGCGCTCCTCAAGGTTTCACAGAAAGTCCTAGTATTTACAGTCAAGCACTCAAGAGACAACTAGACAACATTCACATGCCAACTGACACTGCCCTGCTCCAGTATGTCGACGATCTATTGATCACAGCCCGTTCTGAACGTGACTGCGAGCGAGCGTCACTGACGGTTCTGTATTTCCTAGCCGAGATGGGACACAAGGTGTCCCCTTCGAAGCTTCAATTCTGTGTCCAGCAAGTGGTCTACTTAGGACACTTACTGTCCAAGAGGGGTAGGCAGTTGACACCAGACCGTATCCAGTTGATAGCGAGTCTTCCTCAGCCCAGAACCCAGAAGGAGGTACGTGCCTTTATCGGCCTTACTTCTTATTGTAGACAATGGATTCCCCAGTATGCATTTCTAGCCAAGCCACTGATACAGTTAACGACACAGGAGGCAGCCGTATCGACTGTTCTCCCTTGGACATCTGAACATACACTTAGTTTCAACGAGTTAAAGAAAGCCCTATGTCAAGCTCCAGTTCTAGCTACACCGAACTACAGTAAGCCTTTTACACTTTTCGTTACTGAACGTGAAGGTACAGCATTATCTGTTCTCACACAAGATCAAGCAGGACAATACAAGCCGTGTGCTTATTTTTCTAGCACACTAGATCCAGTCGCCCAGGCGTTGCCTGCGTGCCTCAAGTCAGTTGCAGCCACAGCACTAGCTATCAGACAAAGTGATTCCATAGTTTTAGGACACTCCTTGACAGTACAAGTCCCACACTCCGTGGAAGTTCTTTTAAACCGAACACAAACTCAGCACTTGACAATTGCACGTTTAACAGGTTATGAATTGACACTGTTTCAGCCACACATAGATATTAGACGCTGCAACGTCCTGAATCCTGCTACACTGTTACCATCAGTTAGTTCAAATCCAGCCACACATGATTGCGTGGAAGTAGTTAACATTACGACAAAGCCAAGACAAGACCTGACAGACATTCCGTTACCAGATCCTGACCTGACACTTTATGTGGATGGTTCATGTATGAGAACTAGTACAGGAGAACTAGTCGCCGCGTATGCAGTTACTACTGACACCGAAGTTATTAAAACACACCGTATTGATACCCTGTCTGCTCAAGCAGCAGAGCTAGTTGCTCTGACACAAGCCTGTATACACGCCAAGAACCTGAAAGTTAATGTTTACACAGATTCACGTTACGCATTTGGAGTCGTTCACGACTTTGGAGTGCTCTGGCAGGAGAGAGGTTTCATGACTTCTCATGGAACCAAGATCCAGCATGGTATCCTTATCCAAGCTCTGTTAGATGCAATACATTTACCGACATCTATTGCTATCATGAAATGCAAAGCACATACGAAAGTTACTGACATTATTTCCCAAGGTAATGATCTAGCAGATCGCACAGCCAAGCTTACAGCACAGACTCTAGACAGTCCAGTTAACATGACACACACTCCAGATCTGACTACATGTATGACAGTTAAGGACCCTACTCAAGATGTCATAGATATCCAGTTACATGCTACTCCCGATGAAATCAAGAAATGGTCTGAACAAGGAGGGGTCCAGACAGATCAAGGATGGTTAACAAAGGGTAGAGCCACATGGTTTCTCCCCGACTCTATGGTTCAAGTCATAATTAATACCGCACATAGTCCAGCACATTTAGGAGAAAAAGCTATGTTAGACAGTATCCAGAACATTTGGTTCAACAAGCATTTACGAGCGATGTCGAGGTTTCAAGTATGTCCTTGTAGTTGTATGCGCTTTGTCCAGGTGGACAGAAGCATATCCAGTCCCCGATTACACAGCCGCGACCACTGCCAAACAGTTGGTTCGTGAATTCTTCCCTCGATATGGACTCCCTAGAGTCGTATATTCTGATAACGGTCAGCCATTCTCATCTGAGTTGATGAAGCACGTTTCCCTGTTGTTAGGGTACCAGTGGAAGTTCCATTGTGTACGCCATCCTGAAGCAGCCGGTCTAGTCGAGAGACATAATCAGACTCTGAAAATTCGAATTGCCAAAATATGTAAAGATAAGGGTGTGGACTGGCTAGTAGCTCTGCCAGTTGCTTTGTTTTATATGCGCATGGTCGCACATTCCAGATCAGGTCTGTCCCCGTATGAGGTCGTTTTCGGCCGCCCCCCTAACATGTGGGGTACTCCTAGACCCCGAAGTATTACTGATGTTTCATGTAATATGCTGACAGATTACCTAGCTTCCTTGATGTCTGCCCTCAACTCATGTCGTTCACAGGTTGCCGCCGCATTTCCAGACAATACCGAGGTGGCACCGCATGAAATCATTCCAGGTTCGATGGTGCTCGTCCGGAACTTTGACAGATCGAGTCCGCTGGAGCCACGTTGGAAGGAGCCCCGTCAGGTCCTCCTCACCACCCGTACAGCTGTGAAATTGGAAGGACGCCGCGGCTGGGTACACCTTTCGCACGTCAAGAAATTCTACGGATTAAAACCGGTCTCCAAGAACATTTCCCAGGATATCAAGACTTGTCAAAACATTGTTCCTAAGGACTGTCCCGCAAATGACATTGATTCAAAACCCCCCTTGGTAGAGAAAACTCCGCAGCAGGAGTATAAGCAAAAACTCCGGTCTAGTAAAATAAGTCAGTCAGTTTGATTGTATAAGTCCTCCCCTAGGTGAAACGGTTAGACTGTTTCTGACATGTATAAAATAGACCCCCATAGTGAGAGAGTTAGTCAAAACTCAAACCGATGTATTGTTTTTCTAAGTTTCATATCATTTCTCAGCCTTTTGATTTCCTGCACCAGTTACGCATTTTTCCTGTGTTTTCCAGTTCCTCATGTAAATAAGCCTTCTAATGTTACCGTAGAACACACGTTTAGTGATCTGCCTCCTCACGAATATTCCTACCGCCTCGCTATGCGTAATAACTCATTTATCCGCATGTTACATTATTCACACCAGACCAGCAATGCCACTAATTGTTGGGTGTGTGGTCGACTCCCCCCTTTCCAGACGTCAAAGGGAGTTCTGCCACTCTTTCCTTATCCCTTTTCCCATAATGGTTCATGTGGAGCATGGTCCACGTTAACGTCATCCTTAACAGACATGTCTTTTCTTAACAGCACATGTTTCCCAGACAAGCAAGGTTTCCCCCACAGAACAGGTTTAGATCTAGAAAATGAAGTGTACAATTTAGGTAACTATTCGTCGAATTTCATGGTCCTGAATGTTCAGTCTGATTCTACTCCAGACTCACCTGCTATTTCAGTATTACCAGTCAAAGGCGAATTATGTGTCCGTAATTATGGTTCTGTACACGTAGGACATAGTGATTGTACCACTATTATCAAGTATAGTGACAGTGGGAAATCTATTTTCAAAGCTTCACGTCATTCTTATTTTGTTTGTGGTCAAACCGCATATGTTCGTCTGCCCCTCGATTGGGAGGGAACCTGTTACATTGCCTTCCTACTGCCACCTGTTTTTCTAGCCCCACCTGACTACCATAGGAATTCCTACCTAGTACATACTAGACACAAGAGAAACCTCCCGATTGTCGATTATACTGAAACTGCTGCAGAGCAATTCATTGATATTGATAAAGGTGTGTTCCCTTATTTAGGTACAGTTGTAAATAGTAAGCTAATCCGTAGGTTAACAAGAACCCTTGAAGCAGTAGTAGATGAGACTGCCTCCGCTCTAGGTAACTTAACCGAAGAGCAATCCTTTATGAGATTTGTCGTTTTACAGAATCGTCTCGTCCTTGACGTCATACTGGCCGATAGGGGCGGGGCCTGTAGAGTCCTCGGATCTAGTTGTTGCATTTTCATTCCAAATAACGCGCCGTCTGTTTATTCAGCTATAACCAGACTTCATAAAATTGCCCATCTGTTACACCAAGATCCAGGCACCTGGACATGGTCCGGTTGGTTCTGGAATATAATTTCCGCCTGGGGATGGAAAGTCCTGTCCTTTCTAGGTATTGCAGTAGCGATTATATTCAGCTGCTGCCTCTGTATACAATGTGGCCCTGCGATTTGCGGCATGTGTGCTACCTCTTGTATTCCTAGTCCCAAGCCCCGTTCTAAATCCCGTTCGAAGACAATTCGAGATGAACAAATGGTACTGTATGAAATGATAGATGGTATCATGAGTATTGATGTTTCCTGATGGAAACGTAGTGACAAGGAGGGAATGTGGAAAAGTAAATTTTGTCATGTTCTGTGTCCCTACGTGTCATCCATCATATGTTATGTGTGCATGATTAAATATGCATATGTACTCCCCATGTCCGATTAATGACGCAATTACAGTTGTGTCCACCTCTGGTATGTTATTTTCCAGTCCTCGTGAATACTACGAATATCAGGCCTATGTAAAGCTACGTTGCCACGTTTCTCAGTGTGCACGTTATTTCATTATAAAGTCCCCGTTTCCAGGCCTCAACAGGGCCCGGACATCAGATTCAGCTCCTGTCTCCTGAAGCCTCGCTGAGGAGCGATCCAGCCCCCACCTGTATCCTCGACCTTTCACTTACTTCCTGCCTCGCAGTGCCCGGTGCAGCTTGGCTCTGCCTCTGAGTCTGCCAAGACTATGTTATGATTCCAGCTATCAGTTTAGTCCTCCTTCTCTGCATTCCTAAGCTACTGAACTGCATCAATAGTTTCCGTCATTGTCTAGCCTATGCGGCTCCACGTTAGAGAAATACTGTATTTAATGGTCATTTAATATTCTTCATCACTCACTATATGTAGAATAAATGCATGCTCTGGTCTTAGAGTCAATTAGCTTTTCCCCTCATGACTTCTAGTTTATATCAACATGTTCCCTAAACATTAGATACCAGATAGGGTTTAGGTACATGTCGCTCCGACCCTCCAGACTTTAGTCTCTGCTCCTAGCACAGAGTTCATAGCCCCCAGCTTCTCCTAGTAATACGTCATTGCCAGTTTGCGCGCACCATCAGGTTAGAGGTCCCGGCTCCTTAGGTAGCCCCCTCCTATGTTTCCGCCCCATTCATGACATATCCTGTTACGTCTGCACCACATGTCTATGTATACGCCCAGTTACACCTCTTTTTACTCTTATCTTTCGCGACTGCTACGCGTCACGCCTTCTGTTCCACCCACTGCTACGCCTACTGCAATGTAATGCTATGTGTTCGCGCTATGTATATATGCTCGTGTATTGTTATCAAAAGTTAGCGCGCTCATCCCAGACCCAGCCCCAGCCGCTGCTGGGCCCTGTCATCCTATTCCTATGCAGGTTGTCCTGTTCCTGTCCTTATGCTGTATTAAACCTGCAAAACTCCTACTACCTCGAATCTTGACTCTTATTTATTGAGCTATCTGTTATGATATATGTCTAGTCAAAAATAGGGTATTATTTATTTATTTACCACATGGGTCTGAAGGGTGGGTTGTGGAGGTTCTTGTGAATTTTCGGACTTAGGTGGATTGTGGGACTCTTCGGGTGTTCTTGCAACAGGTAGTTTTTGGTGCGATCTTCGATAATCCCAGTTTGATTGGCTCTGTACACAATGTCTTTCAATGTGTTGTGGAAGTCATGAGTAGGATTATGATCAAGTTGCATATAGATAGAATTATCTTCAATATGTTCCCTGAGACTTTGGTAGTACATGCTTGAGTTGAGAATCACCAGTGCCCCGCCTTTGTCGGCTTTAACACATTTAATATGTGGATTATTAGCTAAGCTTTTGAGAGTATCATGGTCTTTTTTAGTGATGTTTTTGTGTTTGAATGAGGATTTGAAGTTGATATTCAACAAATCTTTGCGTACTATGTTTTCGAAAAGGTCGATGCACTTGTGGCTGCTGGGTGCTTGGTAACTGCTAGTGAGTCGCAGTCCCATGAGTTGGTCACTTTTGATGGTAGTATTAGGAGGTAAAGTATTCTCAAAGAAATGGCGTAGTTTCAGTTTCCTTGTCAATTTAAAAGTGCTCACTTCAAGTTCTAGGAGATTGGTGTGTGCTACAGGAATGAATGATGTGCCTTTCTCAAGAAGATCCATTTGATGTTTAGAAATCATAGTGTCAGATATGTTGATAACTAAGTGGGCTTTTTCGGTTTCAAGTCTTTCTTGGTGACCGTGCTCCTGGTCATTGGATGGCTTTTTTCCTTGTCTTTTCTTTTTGCTCCGCCGGAGTCTTCGATACCTTCTGGGTCTAATCCTAAAAAAGGAACCGCGGATGGTTCATGTGGTCCCGTTTGGGATGTGGATGCTTGTTCCTGGGTTGTAGTTTGACGGCTAGACGAAGTTGAGGTAGTTTTTTGTGAAGGTCGGTTAGAAGAATCGCTTCCAGACGATGAAGTGTCAGTTTGTGCATTGAACGGTTTATTACGTCATCTTTGGGCGTAGACATCGGCCCAAGAGTAAACTTCATCTAGCTTGTAATCAAGCGTGTCTCTTCGGAACTTTCTAACTTTACGTTAATTGATCTCTCTGTAATGTTTGTCAAGAGTGGTTTTAATGTCATCAAGTGTGGAAGTAAGTTCTTCTGGTGTAAGTAAATCCTTTAATTCACTATCTATTTCCTTGATTTCAAGTTCCAAGTCCTTAAGAATCCCGGAAAGTTCTTCCACAATTAGAAGAATGAGGTCAAGACTACATTTGTTGAGTTTCCCATTCCATTTGTCTTTGAATGTCTTAGAGTTCTTGCATAGAGAGGGCTTCAAGGCTATCCGTAATCCACGTGGGATCCTGAGTGCGCGATGGTATTTAAGTAAAGTGCTCGCATGGAGCTTTTGATTAATGTGGCGTTTGGAGAGATACAGTAATTGTCTTATACATTGCTCTTTATTCCGGATAGCTGTAGTGGGGCTGATGTCTTCTTCGATTAGCGAGTAAATACGTTGGCGTTCGTTTTCATCATAGGCAAGGGTGTGAGCCCTGATGTCGGTGCTTTTACTGATTTCGTCGAATTGCATGTTGTGTGGCGTGCTGACCACCCGTGGGCGGGTGAAGAGACTTGACAATGAAAAGTATGTCGGTGGTGCACAGCCCAAATTACGTAGGTTGTATAAATGCAGGTAACTGGTGAGGGTGCTCTCTGGAGTGGCGTTACCGTCAAACGCCTAACTTAATAACCCATGTGGTGTACGCATAAGCAATGCAAATACATCCTCCAATGAGGCACTCCATGTAGGGTCAAATCAATTGATTCCAAAGTTCTTTGAAGATTTAAAGAATTTATTGTTCCAAAATAGTCATTTCAGAAATCTCGTGGATATTCAAATCATATCGACGATAAATGATTCAATGCATATATAATCATAAGTAAGTGTAGGCTCCAATGCATTTCGGGTGGAACACCCTTTATCAAGGAGAGCTAAAACGAGAGAAGAAATATGCCCATATTAGAATGGAGAAATAAAAAAGTGAAATTAAAAAAGGAACGGAGTTGAATAGTTATCATAACAGTTTTAAAGTGCCGATCAAATCAATGTGGTGGGCAGGCATTTATAAAAAAGTGAATCGGGTCTATAGTGGAATGAACGTGATAGCAAGACGAACAAACGTGTAAAAAGTGAGCGGAAACCATAAAAGTTCAGATGTTCGCTTCAGTTGCTGGACTTACTTCGTAAGATAGGCGAGAAGGCTCGCCGTGACTGTCACAAGGTCTGAAGATCCCGGTGGGTTTACTGTTCGTTTGTGTGGGTTAATAAAAAGATGGGGTGTGGCAGAAGATGGAGGGAGGGCTGACAGGGTGGAACCAGGCGAGTGAACGAAAGACGTTACCATGGCGGCCATCTTAAAGTGGTGTGAAACTAAAAGGGAGTGCTGAGGTTGGGTACAAGAAGTGAAGGTGAAAAAACTAAAACATGAAAAATAAAATACAGTGAGGTTCAATTAAAGTAAATGTAATAAAGATAAATGTAATAAAGAGCAATGAGCTGTACAGTAAACATAAGGTAATTACAGATAACAACTATACTCAACACGATCATTAAGACCATGTGGTTTTAAAGTCTGTAAGCGAAAAATCCATTCAAGTTCTCTTTTTAGCAATAGCTTGCGGTTGTCGATATGCACAACCGATTTCTCGAAAGAGGATACCCTGAAAGAATTCTCAAGGAAGCCCAAATTCGAGTGACAAACATCACCAGACAGGAAAGCCTCTCTAAAAAACACAAACAATCAGATGAACGCATGGTCTTGGTATCCAAATTCTCAACAGCTAGTACGAAATACAAGAAAATCATCCTTAGACATTGGCCTATGCTACAAATGGAACCCGATTTTCGGGACATTTTCAAAAATCCCCCATTGTTCGCATATACCCGCAGTAAGAACCTAAAGGAAATTTTAGCAAAACCAACACCCACCATCAAAAATTACAAAGGCACACAACCATGTTTAAACTGCAATAATTGTAATTGTGTCATCAAGGGTAATACGATCAGACACCCCATGAAAGGCAACCTCATCAAATTACAAGTCAATGCCACCTGTGACTCCAAAAATCTGATTCATGCATTGAAGTGTCCCTGCGGTAAAATGTATATCGGGAAAACCGAGAGAAAAATAAAGACACGCATGAATGAACATAAATCAAACATTCGTACAAAACAGGAGAAATCCATGTTGCTATGCACTTTCAGGAATTTCATCACACCATTGCACAACTCCAGTTTATCGTACTTGAACTCATTTCTCCGACAGAAGGCATCGACAACCGCAAGCTATTGCTAAAAAGAGAACTTGAATGGATTTTTCGCTTACAGACTTTAAAACCACATGGTCTTAATGATCGTGTTGAGTATAGTTGTTATCTGTAATTACCTTATGCTTACTGTACAGCTCATTGCTCTTTATTACATTTATCTTTATTACATTTACTTTAATTGCACCTCACTGTATTGTATTTTTCATGTTTTAGTTTTTTCACCTTCACTTCTTGTACCCAACCTGAGCACTCCCTTTTAGTTTCACACCACTTTAAGATGGCCGCCATGGTAACGTCTTTCGTTCACTCGCCTGGTTCCACCCTGTCAGCCCTCCCTCCATCTTCTGCCACACCCCATCTTTTTATTAACCCACACAAACGAACAGTAAACCCACCGGGATCTTCAGACCTTGTGACAGTCACGGCGAGCCTTCTCGCCTATCTTACGAAGTAAGTCCAGCAACTGAAGCGAACATCGAAACTTTTATGGTTTCCGCTCACTTTTTACACGTTTGTTCGTCTTGCTATCACGTTCATTCCACTATAGACCCGATTCACTTTTTTATAAACGCCTGCCCACCACATTGATTTGATCGGCACTTTAAAACTGTTATGATAACTATTCAACTCCGTTCCTTTTTTAATTTCACTTTTTTATTTCTCCATTCTAATATGGGCATATTTCTTCTCTCGTTTTAGCTCTCCTTGATAAAGGGTGTTCCGCCCGAAATGCATTGGAGCCTACACTTACTTATGATTATATATGCATTGAATCATTTATCGTCGATATGATTTGAATATCCACGAGATTTCTGAAATTACTATTTTGGAACAATAAATTCTTTAAATCTTCAAAGAACTTTGGAATCAATTGATTTGACCCTACATGGAGTGCCTCATTGGAGGATGTATTTGCATTGCGTATGCGTACACCACATGGTTCCCTTGCTCACTTTGCCACTGGATTCAAGCTTGCCTGGCTGATGATGGCTGATTAGCCAGAAACCGGTCCCAGGATGCTTGTTTCCGGTCCAGGGAAGATATGGCTTGGTATTTCAGGTTGGACTGTTCCCATGAGGCACAGGGTCAGACTGATTTACCTATGGCCATGTCTGAACTGGGGTGGCAGAGTGAGCTAAAGAATGATGATTGATTAAACCCAGATCAGTTGACTGGGGGTGAGTGCTTGCAATGTTTAACACTCCGTCCATCATACCCTTCGGTTTTGCTCAGTTCATAAGGGATTAAGACTGCTGCATATCAAAGATTCAGCATGCAGGACCCCGTGTCATCTTGGAAGGAACTCCTCTAATTTGCAGGGGAAATAAGGGTCTTATATACTAGAGTGGTCACTCCAGGGTTTCTTCTAGAATCAATAAGTTTTGAAAACAATCATAAATGTTTTGAAAACAATCATAAATGTTTTGCCAAACAAATGCGATCATGCACAGCTAGCTGTTGGCCAAGGATAAAAAAGTGTTGACCATTATACAGAATAATTATACCATGCCTGAGGACATGTTTATTAATGTCAGGTACAGGGATTATGATAGAATACCGAGAGCCTGGTGTCAGAGAGACAGGAGCAAGACACTAGGTAAAAGGTCACCTGTTTCAAATCGTTATAGTGATGCGGACGGGTCAAATTTATGTAATGGGGGTATACATGACAGGACGAGCCAAAAGGACATGACAATACAGACACTACTCCACACTAACTTCCTGCTGCATTTAGGGGAGTTGGTATATCGTATCTGTAACATGCCTGACAAGAAGGGAATAGTGCACTTTTCTAAATGTGTTGGATCCGGTTTGGTTAGCACCTTTCAGGCGATTTTCAAAGTTGTACCATCTTTCATACACTCCGTGTTGGGAAGAATTTTTGACGGTCTCCCTCATGTGAAGGAAGTGCCCCAATTAGGGTCACCCGGATCACTCATGACCACCTCTCAGCCTTCCATACCAAATGGAGAGTCGGTTAGACAGTAGAGAATACAAACCAATAGCAGTTTATTCAAAGTACACTCAGAGCGGAGCCCTGTCTGCCCAGTCACAAGGAGTGCTGCAGAGGGACTGACATCAGCAAGACTAACGATACATTATGTAGATTTCGAAACGAATGTAAGCATGCCCATCACAGAATTTTCCAGAGACATGCAGCTGGACCATGAATTGCGAAGGAGTAAGTTTTGATTCTGGGGCCGGACACACACTATCTACCAGTCAAGGTCATTCTGTCCATGCCCGCCTCTGGGGGAGGCCTACATCTTAAAGGAAAGTATGGCTAATTAGAACAGTGCATTCATTAGTAAAGCAAAAGTCAACTTCCGAAGAAACATAACTTAGAGGCAGCCATTTCTCAGAACTGGCAAAGGATTGGTTTCAATCATAATACAAAATGGCGCCTGTACACAAAACGGCGCAGCAAATGTTAACTTACGTAAAACAATGCAAAAGCATGATTTTTATTCCACCAGACCCTCCTTTTAGCATCAGCTAATTATTTTGTGTTGTGACAAAAAGACATTTAATTAAATAAGTCATTAATAAACTGTCTTTGGCGCACTTCATATCTACGGTTTCAGGAAGGGAAGTAGAAATGAGGGAAGGGAGGGAAGAAGTCTCCAAAGTATCCTCATCTATTTGCATGAGGTTGTCGATTTCCTTCTGAATCATAATTGTTGCATTAGTATCATGAATTGAAAGTCTCTTGGGGCAAGAAGAGTAGTGCAATAAGAGCAGCATCAGGGGAGACACTGAACTAGAACACAACAGGAAATCAGGATCACAATGAAATAAATCACCTTTCCAAAAATTCAGCCCCACCCACCAAAGACTGACCAACTCCAGTTCCCACTCTCCATTACTTTAACATTTTCTAGGATGTCTAAAATGTGTTGGATAATGTTCTTCTCCATATTAGTCATCCCGACTACACACTGGTCTCCTACTACAGCACACACACCACCACTCTTAGCTAGAATTAAATCAACAGCATATCTAGTCTGCTCTGAATATATCCGCATGCTTTCCGATTGGGTGGTGATATCACGCAAAGCTGCTACTGTAGAATTAGACAATATCTGCAGATTACATCCAAAATATTCTATGGCTAGTTCACCCCTGGCCATTGCAGTACCACCAAAGGTAATGATGGAAGAAAGAATATGCCCAAAGGTGATACCATTGCTGTAATTATTGACTTCCAAATCTGTCACTCCGTCACAAAACTCTGCTGTCAATGTTCTTTTCACCCATCTTATACTAAGCTTACTGTACTTACAAAGTATGCCTAGGAGGAGCACCATTCCTAAAGCAACATTTTCTGTACCATTATGAACATTTGAGTATGTATCATTGGACAAGAAAAAAAATCCTGGATGCGCATATAGTGATAATCTACAGGGGCATATCTAGTATTCATTCCAGAGGTATTTGGATCCTTATTTTTCTCTAAATACATTGTACTCTTAAGCAGTATTACTCCAGAAGAGTTAACTTACAAAAATGCATCAGTACTAATAATTATCGGACAACATGCAGGGTAATAGCCAGATTTTCAAGTAACCGTCAAATCTTGGTAATGCCAGCCAACTAGGGTGATGTTCTGCTCTTTCATATACTAGTTATCACAATACGTGGTATTATCACACCCCAGGTACCCGTTTCCTTGTGGCTTTCTGTAATACAGACAAGGACCAGGATATCCCATACCAAACTCGCCCCTTACCTCTATGAAGTGGGCTGGGCGAGTATACGTGTAATTAACAAGTGACAATGGGTATGCAGTCCATAAACGTGTAACAGATTGAATAGGATAACAAACTGTACAGATCCCAAAGAATCTTTTATGCGTGTCCAGAAATATGTTACTCGGGTTGTCCTTTTTGTGCAGATTTATTTATTTATTTTTGGTGTAAGACTTTATTTATAGTTGCCATTAATACATTACTTTGTTCATTACATCGAAGGTCTGCCGTCTATTATTCATCATCATATCGACAGTGTTACACAGCTATTCAGCCTACAACCTTCCGGTCCGGCAGCAAATGCTAGCGCAGTACATAAGGCAATCAAAGAATAATTGGTTAATACGCATCGTCTTACTTTTTATTTATTCTAACAAAACTGTAGACTCATTAAGATCAGATAGTCACTTATAACCATAACAACATATCTTCAATGTCTCTAGCCGGTTCAAGGTGCCCGGGCTGTTGTCCCATCCCCTTCCAATCCCAGGCCATGCAGTACCTCTGGAGCTCGGTTCCCAATCTGCCTCCCATCTCCTCCCTGCCTCCTAATATCTCAATCATCCATCTCTTCCTCATCCCCTGAACTATCTACCTCCTCTTCAGGAAGTGGTTTGCATAGGTCCCCTCTGTATCTGTTCCATGATTAACAGACCATGTTCCATTTGCAAGGGTTAGCTCTCATTTTATAGACTGCACGCTCAATCAACATGAGTCTGTCCATCGTCCTGCACCATAACGCTAATGTAGGTGTTTCCGCCACTCCCCACCTCTGTGCAATGTCTCGCTTGGCCACCATGGTCCCGATCGTAACCCATTGCCGCTTCCGGTGCATCAGATCAGTCCGTTCCCACACATTCAATAGACATACACGCGGGTCCGGCGCCAGTGAGATCTCAAGAGCTTGGGAGATGGTGCGCATGACTTGTCTCCAATACCCCGAGATAGCCGGACACTCCCAAAGTGTGTGCAACAGTGTCCCCTCCTCTCCACACCCTCTAAGACAGTACGGGTTTTCTGCCCTGTGCATTTTATGTAAGGTGGTTCTGGTGTAGTATACCCTGTGTAGTATCTTGAATTGTATCAGTCTGAACCGAGCCGAGACACCCGCCTCTCGTGGTGACGCCATTGCGGCGTTCCAGTCTGCCTCATCCATGGCTCCTAGCTCAGTTTCCCATTTCTCTTTTAATTTATGCAAAGGGTCCGGTAGAATATTCAGTAGTTTACGATAAGTGAGCGAGGTGGCGCCTGTCTGCATGAAGTCCGTGAGCAGGCGGTCCTCCAACGGCGAAGAGTCCGGGACTTTCGACCCCGGCTCAATGGCTGCCATTAAAGCATGTCGTATTTGCATGTATCTGTAGGTTTCAGTGGGGCCTAATGCGTATTGCTGCTGCAGGTGTGAGAAAGGGACCATCCCAGTACTGGTCCACAAGTCTCCTACTGTCGTGATTCCAATGTTATCCCATTGGGTAAATCCCTTGCTGGATCTAAGACAGCCTAGTTGTTAAGTGTCCCACAACGGTGTAAGCCTAGTTATGACCCCTTTCCATTTAAGTTGCGTCTGCGCCTTATGCCAGAGTAGCACGGTGTGCTTGGTCGGGCCAATCAGTTTCGTCGTGAATCCCTGATTGTATAATGGGGCCAGCAAGCTGTGCGTACCCAATTGTGTTCTATCCGCTAAATATGCCGGGTCATCATGCGGGGCGTGTATCCACTGATTAATGACTTTAAGCTGCGACGCCCAATTATACAGCTGCATATTCGGCAAAGCTATCCCCCCGTCGTACCACCCCCGGTTGAGTTTGACATGCGCTATTCTGGGCGGGCGTTCTCCCCATAACAGATCTGTCACCACCGCTGTTACTCTCCGGAAATAGGAAGGCGGTATCAAGACTGGGGTATTCTCCAATACATATAGGAGGCGTGGTAACGCCATCATTTTAAATAACGCCGCTCGTCCCAACAGCGTAAGAGGGAGAGCTTTCCAGTGTCTCACGTCCGCCCTTAGGCGAGTGAGTGGCGGCAGTAAGTTCTGATCATAAAACACAACTGCGTCACGAGCGACGTGTATACCCAGATACTTAAATGAGGTGTCGGCTATTGTCAATGGGCAATTGTCAGGGAGATTTGGTGCAGGACCTTTCAGTACATAAATGACTGATTTTGTCCAGTTGATTGTGTATCCGGAGTTTAGACCATGTGCGTCACATAGTGCCAGCAACTTCGGAATGCCTGCCTCTGGGTCGGATAGATAGATTAGCATGTCGTCAGCATACAGGGAAACTCTATCCTCCCAGCCGGCTCCCCATTGCAGTCCTTTCAATAATGGGGTAGTCCTAATAACAGTAGCCAGTGGTTTTAGGACCAGCGCGAATAGTAGGGGTGGGAGTGGGCATCCTTGTCGTGTTCCCCTAGCCAAAGGGATTTCTCGGGACATGTGGCCATTGGTCGCTACATGCGCAACAGGATTCGTGTATAACAGTGTAATCCAGGAAATAAATTTGGGGCCAAAGCCCATACGGGTTAACACTGCGAACAGGTACTGCCATTCCACCATGTCAAACACCATTCTGGCATCCAATGATAGCATGGCAGCCGGTTCCGTCAGCAGGGGGGCTCGCGCCATTGCTCCGTGCACACGTCGGAGGTTCAATGCCGTGCTCCTATGTGGCATGAAGCCCGACTGGTCCGGGTGAATTAGGTGTGGTAGGTGCGGAGTCAATCTGCTTGCTAACAATTTCGCCAACATTTTTGCTTCGGCGTTAAGCAGTGAAATTGGGCGGTATGACGCACAGTCTGTGGGTGGTTTACCTGGTTTCGGGATGGCCACTATGGTCGCCATCCGCTGATCCAGGGGCAGAGTCCCCCCCTCCCGACACTCCATTAACATGGCCAGCAGAGGTAAACTCAGGGCGTCCGCCATAGTCTGGAACCACTCAATCGGGATCCCGTTGGGGCCCAGCGCTTTGCCAGTGTGCAGCGCAGTAATTGCCGTCTGTATCTCGTCCACCGTCAGGTCTGCCTCCAGTTCATCCACTGCCTCCGGTGGTAGAGTCACGATCTGTGCATCCTGAAGTGCTGATATTGCCGCTTCCGCTGTGACTTCTACTCTTGGGGTATAAACGTCTTGGAAGTGGTCAGCTAAGATTTCTACAATCTCAGAGGGACTCGAATGTGATATCCCCTCCGAGTCCTTCAGTTGTAATATGTGTCTGCAGCCCTCTCTTTTTTTATCTAACCATGCCAATAATTTACTGGCTTTGTCCCCTATATCATAGACCCTTTGCGCTGTCGCCTCTATGTTTTCTACTGTCCGTCGCTTAAGGAGGTCGTCATGCAACTGTTGGCAAAGGTGGAGTGAGTGAAGTGTATCCTCTGATGGGTGTGCCATATGGTCCGCGTTTGCTTCTTCTAGTTTCAGTTCCAAATCTAGCAGTTCCTGTTTTTGCGTACGTTTGTGCCCCGCTATTGTCGCAATCGCTTGCCCTCTAAACACTGTTTTGTATGCCTCCCATAAGGTCGTTGGGGACGTCACTGAGTCAGTATTCTCCGCAAAGTAGTACCTGGTTGCTTTTTTTAGTTCTTTACGGATGTGGGGTACCTTAAGATACCCCGGGTAAATTGGGTAAACTCTTCTACGGGCTATTGCAGAGCATGATAGGGTAAGTGTCAAGGGGGAGTGATCTGAGATACCCCGGGGCCTTATCTTTGCATCATGTATCGTAAGTCGGCCGTCCCCCAATGTAAGGAAGTAGTCAATACGGGACAGGCAGTTGTGGGTTGCTGAGTAGTAAGAGTATTGCTGATCATCGGGGTGTAGGCGCCGCCATATATCTACTAGTCCCTGTGCCTCTATGAACTCACTGAAGCGGGACGGGCCAGGCGTCTGTGCCCGAACCGGGAACCTATCCTGTGTATTATGGGCCACCGCGTTGAAGTCTCCTCCCACTACTAGGTCTCCCTCCGGGAGCTCCAACAGGAACCTTCCTAGGTCCGGAAGCACAGTCGCATGCAGTGCCGGTGGAATATATACTGACACTACGCTGAGGGACTTTCCTTCCCACTGTCCACATGCCGCTGCAAAGCGGCCGTGACTATCAGTCTTGGTAGTCTGTAGTATGAATCAGGATGCTCTTTTCAATAAAATGCCTGTCCCCCTGGACCCTGAAGTGAAGTCTGAGTGTGTTATCATGCGGTAACCTCGTCTATCCAGAGCCTTGCTAGCTGTACCCACTAGATGCGTTTCCTGAAGGAGGATCAGATCGTGATTCAGTCTCCTAATACTCTGGAGCACCAACCCTCTCTTTATCTCGTCCCCTAGTCCCCTGACATTCCATGATATCAACTGCAACAGCGGCACCTGCCCCGTGTCAGGACCACCTTCTACGATATCAGACTGTACCATTTGTGCCATTGTGTGCTTGTAAAAATGGACATGGTTCCCGTAGGGTGTGGTGTCTGTGTTCCTGGCCTACACCCACCCCCATGGACGCCTCATTCGTCAGCAATGACGGGCCTGCTGTCTTTGGGTGGACTCCGGCTTGTCCGGCGTGTATACTCCAGCTTACTGTGAACGTTGTGGTTCTTCGTGCAATCTTTAGAGTCAAACATTTCAAACAATTAAACAGCGTTGCCCCCCTATCCCCTGAATTCCCCCCTCCCTGCTCCCCTGCTACACAGACTTTGAACTGCCCGCCACCCCAATTTAGCAGAGTGCCTGACCCTACCCAAATAGAAACACAGAGTTACTTGCTCGTTGGGGGTGAAGAGTACTCCGGAGTCAGCGACCCCTCTTACCCTCTATGGAGGTCCTTAGGCCAGTGTCCATGGCAGCCCACGCGGCAGTCCCAATATCAATAAATGTCTTGTACCTGCCGGAGTGTCAATCTTCCACCTCCAGATCTCCACTAACATTGTCTCTCATTGATGAGCTTCTCTCTTCTACCGGCCCCTCCGCTCGGACGTCCTCACGGTCTCTTATACGCCGGCCTTAGTCCGTCCTGTGCGGCGGGGGTGAGAGGTTGGTCGCCAGCCGCCCAACCAGTCCCGGGCTATTTCCGGATTGTCAAAAAACCACGTCCTGTTTTCCGCCACCACTCGTAGTTTAGCCGGGAATAGCATGGAGTATTGGATCTCTCTTTTCCTTAGTTCCTTTTTTATGTCCAGAAACGTCTTCCGCTTTCGGGCCACCTCCGCCGTGTAGTTCGGGAAAAAGGCCAGTGTGGCTTTTTGTGCAGATTTGAGAAATAACCTGGTTCTCAACATTTAACAGAGCAGTCAAATCTCGATCAGGGACCCAGGACAACCCAGCTAGAATCAATAGCAGTAAAATCACAGAAATAATACAAAGCATTTTTCTCTTGGTTGACCAGAATACATGTGTATGAACGGGGGAAGTCACTGGCTGCCCTTCATCAGCAACCATTCTGGCAAAGCGATGAATAACAAATGATAAACAAAGGGGCAAGAGGAATATACAAGTTCCCAGTGTCCGTCAGAGCCTCACTGGTACAGGCTCCTATTGTCCATCAAAACTTTGGCGCTCTTGATCACCGGCAGTGGAGCTTGCTCTGTCCTAAGCTCGGGTTCCCACATCGATCAGGATAATGTACCACCAAAGAGATACCATCAACGTATCCTGTCCAATGTTCAAACAGTGCACAAGTCTCACTTCACCCTAGGCTAGTTCTGTTGGTACTATAACAAAGTAAATCTACTCTTATACAGTCCATCCCTACTTAATCTGACTTCTCTTTTGGTACACTGTTTCTCTGCTGAGGTCGCAAATTGTATCTAGTGACTCCACGCACAGAGGAATCAATAAAAAGGGGCTTTTGGATTGACCGTATATCTGGAGGAACTGCTGCATTCAGCACTTCATCATTTTCCTCATGTGTTTTGGTCCAGGTCAATCTTGCATCACTGAAGGAGACTAACCGGGGCACTGCTTCATACTCGGAGTTCCCTACTCCATCCTTTGTCCATTGATCATAGGGTAGAGGTAGCAGGACCCTGCGACAATGTGTCACGTGGATCCAGTTCTTACGGCCAACAACCTTAACTGCAATACGTGTTGATAAGAGAACCTGTTCTGGTCCCTTCATCGCAGCTCCAAACTCTTCTTTTGCTGAAAATTGTGTACCAAAACATAATCCCCAGGTTGGATATTGTGTTCGGGCCCTCTGATGTAGCAGGTAGGGTCTCTCTGACCTGTTGGTGAACAGAATGCAAATTGTCAGTTAACTGGCAAAGGTAATCTATCAACAATGGATACTCAATATCTGAAAACCGCTGAGGGAGTGGGATGCCCCAGACATTTGCCAGGCGTCCAAACACAACCTCGTGCAGTGTCAATCCTGTCCTGGAATGTGCCGTTGTTTCTCGTTGACAAAAGAGCTATTGGGAAAGCATCTGGCCATTGTAACCCTGTAGTCTGCTGAATCTTTGCCAACTTCAATTTGAGAGTACCATCGTACGTCTCCACCAAACCTGCTGACTGCGGATGATTGGCAGCGTGAAACTTTTGCTTGATACTCAAGCCATCACAAATTATTTGGATTACTTAGGCGTTGAAATGATTTCCCGTTATCACTCCAGACCACATGGGGCAGGCCAAAACGAGGAGGGAACTCCTTCAGGAGTACCTCTGCAGTCATTTCGGCTGTATTATTTTTAGTGGGATAAGCTTCAACCCATTTTACTGAAGCACAAACAACCACCAAAACGTACTTCAAAATATTGCACCTATCTAACTTGATATAGTCGATTTGGAGGACCTCAAAAGGGAAAGTGGGTTTGGCAAAATTAACGGGTGGTGTAGGAGTACCCTTTCCAGGATTTTGCATCATGCACACCATGCAACACTTTACTAACCTAACATAACCTTGACTTTGTAAAGCGCACAGCTACCTCCAAAGTGGTTCCCGGTTCTGGGGGCCCTCGGGAAGATTAGGTTAGCTATTGCCCAGAGTCACATAGTGCTGGGCTGACCTGCCGCCGGCAATCAAACCATGAACCCTGTGGTCCAGAGTCTTCCACTAAATGTACAGCTATCTTCGAAATGTTATCATTCTGCCATAAAGAGTCTAATAACTTGCAAATACCCTTAGCACTAATATGAGCTTGACCATGGGCCACTGTGACTATAAGAACAACATATGCATCTGGCAACATCTCTCTCTGCTTCCCTGACTTATCAATCCAACACCCCTCATCATTCAATTGTGCTGTACTTTCTTGCCAAATTGCTAATTCCTCAATTGTGGCCTCACTTTGTATCTCCTTCACAGCAGGTGACCTAAATAGGTAACCTCCTGTCAACAATACTGACATCACAATTTTATAACTTCGTGCAAATCAATCGCAAAACGATAAACATCTTCATGCTCATCAAAAGAACCTGAGGCATCCATTTAGGAATTGGAAGAATAGGGCTATTACAAATATTAGCTGTTGTTTCCACAACCACTACTTTCTTTTGTAAATCTGTTTTTATTGTTTTTGTTCCAAATAATGGCAAATATGGCAATACAGAAAATATCAATCATGACTATTAATATGCACATCAGTTTTAGACAATCAGTAATAACTCGTACAGTTTCCCAATCGGCTGCAAGTAAGACCACATACATTGGATTTAACATTCCACCCCTATATTTCTCATATATCTTCATCAGCGATGTCGTCATCATGTTCGGGTATAGGCTCACATATGTTCCCCCGAAAAATGTTCCACGCTGCCCATATTTTGGTCCATTTTTGGGGACAGCCCTGGGTAATATAGACTGTTCTTTCGGCCATCATGACTAAATCCATATCTTTACACCAGGCCGATAGCGTAGGCAAATCTTTGGCTCCCCATTTCTGTGCTATATTGCGCTTTGCCACTATGAATCCTAGTGTTACCCAAGTTTGTGTCAAGCGTGTGAGGTTGTTGGGTTCCCATATGTTTAGCAGGCATTTTCGGGGCTCTGGAGCCATTGAGACACCCGTAACTTGTGATAGTGGTCTCAGTATCCTCCTCCAGAACCCAGCTATCAGGGGACAGTACCACAGTGTATGATAGAAGAACCCCTCCTCCCCACAACCACTACTTTCTTAATCAAGTCCTGCATAATTTGCAATAAGGCTTGCTCACCTGCCTGCGGTATTTTAGACTGAGGGATACGAGGTAAAATAGTGCCATTTTTAACCTGTATTGAGACTGGTGGTTTCTATAACAGTCCCAAGTCTGTATCAGCTGTTGCCCACAAAGTGGGTGGCACATCTTTATATTCAACATGACGTGGTGCATCTAATGGACAAATGCTGTTTAGCGCGCACTACATCTGAACCCATTGTCATATAGACACCTGCCAGAGAACAATAAATCGTAGCATGCAATTTTTTCAAAAAATGCAAACCCATCAAATTGTCACCACAATTAGATGTCAGCAGGAATGGTGAATCCACAGTAAAAGGACCATTGGTCAATGCAAGGGGTCTTGAAATGGAGCTTACTACCGGTATCCCAGAAAAACCTACCAAAACATTATTATGGCCAGACAGAGCCGCCCCAGGGACCATGTTTTGAGAAACAGAACTTTTCATCGCACCTGTGTTCACCAAAAATTCCTTAGTCAAACCTTGCACTTCTGCTGTCAGATAAGGACCACACTGTTCTACAGGTATCTGAACTGGTCCCCCACTCTGTTCCTGGCTCTCCTAGCTAAAAGACATTCCTGTCACTTCATTCATTTCATAGGCATCATGATAGTATTTTCCATCTCGAGGGTCATCAAAATAATTAACGACCCTTTGAGGCTGCAGTGTTCTGAGCCCTATCAGCCCCACCAGCTCCACTACCTTCTCCACGAGCACCCCGTCCTCTAGGGAATTCTACCTTTTGCAAAAGCACAGGACACTCACTGCGCCAATGTCCCTCCTCCTTACAGTACGCACACTGATTTGGCCACAAGGGCGTAGTATTCGGCTTCCTATTAGTGCATGGAAGCTGTTGGGCAGAATCACCACATCCTCTACCATTTCCCCTAAACGCCTGCTGTAACAACACCTTCATCTTTAAATCCTTTTGCCTTTTCTCTGTCCTCTCTTTTTCCTCATTAGCCCTATGTTCATAATAATGTGCCATATCCAAAATAACAGAAGGGGAAGATGTGGACCAAGTACTTTAAGAGGCCTGCAATCAAGCAACAATTTCAGGAAGCAAATTAGAAACAAATCTATTAACAAACACCCAAACACCTCCCTCAATAGACAAATCCTGCCCACTGTAATCCAAAAACGTACCTTAAAACGGAGTGAAAAAATCAGACATACTCTCATCTTTCTTTAGTCGACAAGCCAATAATTCATCCCAATCTACCTTTCTCGGCAAAATAAGGGAATGCACATAGGTAATATTGCGGCCCGGCAACACCAAAATAGCCACCTGAGGATTGTCACCTTGCTTTCTCTCCCTGTCCCATGCTTTAATTTGATCCCATGTACCTCCCAATTCCACAACATGATCTTGCGTGTGCACCTGCCTCCAAATATCAACTGAAACCAGTAAACAAAAAAACATTTCAATATCAGCAAGAGTCATTACAGTGGAAGAAGCAGCTTCAGTCAATTCTTTATAATATGCAGTAGGATTTTTCCTAGGGTCAGGAAAATGTGTCTTAAGAGAAAAAACTTCACTACTTTTCCACGGAGTATAAATCCATTGCTCCGGAAAACTAGCCGCCACTGCCGCTCAAGTAACATTGCCGCGGCCATCTGTTAATTCTGGTATCTCGGGGTGATATATGGGATGAACCTCTCTCCTAGGAAATTGAGACACTGACCTCGGACTTTTCTCATGTAATCTTCCCCTATAAGCTATTATTGTCGCAACATTGGAAAACACCTACCCTGGGCCCAATTCACTGAGATACACCCGATCTCTAATATTATGTAAAATTTGAGGTGCGTCCGCTTCAAAACACTGCTACCAAATACTGATTAGGTTTGCACACATATGTTTAAGGGCATGCTGTTGAATGAAAGGCTCAAAATCTCTAATTTTTGCCCTGACTTCTGTGGGGTCTAGACTATCAATGGGACTACGGGCCGACTGGGCAGCCAGATTAGCTATTACCTGTTTCTCATCATCTCCCACATCAGATAGTACTAACGGTAACATACACTCCTTAAATTCCGTCCAGTCCCCATCCTCAAATCCACGTACCGGTGTCCCACTGTTACCAACGTCAGAGGATCTAAAACCATAGTAGGAGAAGGAACAGACATCACAGGCTCTAACGTCGATGATTGTTGCGTCGCAAGAGAATGAGCTGGGGAAAGGGGAGCTAAGACAATAGGGGTAGCAGGGGTACTAACAGTCATAGTTACCACAGATGGCAAAGAAACAGAAGGAAGAGGAGGAGGAGGAGGAGCCAAAGCCACAGCCGTTGAAACAACAACAGTAGATACAGGGGCAGAAACAGTAGATGCAACTGTAACGAGCGACTGCGAGGGCACCGGAACAGTGGGAATATTCTTTGTGAGGCATATGGAGGCTGGGATCCGGTGTCTAGCAATTCTTCCACAAAAATATAATCTTCTTCCTGAACCACATATGATTTATCAATTTGTAATCAAAACCTTCTATCTTCACATTCAACACCTTTTTCTTGTTTCTCTCTATCATAGGCAACCGCTTTCTGAGTTAATGTCTGCATTCTTCCTTTCCATGCTTCCTTCTCTGCCGTCAATCGCTTCTGCCTAGCTGCTTTGTCTCTTGAGGAACTGTTCTTGTAAATACTCAATCTTTTGTTCATCGAAAGTACCTGTCAATTGCCATTGTACCTCAGCATTGTCCCTCCTATATTTGTGCCAAAATATACTAAACATAATAGGGCCAAGACCATGCTTAACATAAAATCAAAATTCGGAGAGCCTTCTAAAGGCGCCGGCTGACTTTCTTCCAATCAAGCAACAAAGTAGAATAACAAAGACAACACAAAGAGCACAGCATACTTACACTAGGCATTCTTAAAAGAAAACAAGTTCACTAGTTTATGCCTAGCAAAACAATTGAAACTGTTTTTATCCCAAAAACGGTTCGTAGACAAAACCAAATACAAGCCAAAATGGTACCATATCCAGAAAGAACAAAAGCAAACTCACCTGATTTATGCAGGCCAAACAAAGTTATTCCCCACTGCCGACTCTTCAGACCAAACTGTCAGATCCAAGGGTTTCGCCATTCAGGACTCCAGTCAGGATGACCACTGGGCAAGGCACCATCCGGTGGGACAGAAGGGGCAGCTGCGAGTACCAGGAACTCTTCGTGCAGGGATCCCTGATCCGTCCGTCTGACTCAACGATGGCCTCGACCTCCCCCCGGTCCGCGTAAGTGGATGGGTCACTCACCCGAAGGAATCCCTGTTCGGTCGCCAACTGAAGAAAGTGACCTGATTAGGGTCAAACGGGTCACTCACGACCATCTCTCAGCTTCCATACAAAATGAACAGTCAGTCAGACACTAAAGAATACAAACCAACTGTAGTGTATTCAAAGTACACTCAGAGCGGAGCCCTGTCTGCCCAGTCAATAGGAGTACTGCAGGAGCGTAACGATACATTATGTACATTTCGAAACCAACGTAAGCACGCCCACCATGGAATTTTCCAGAGAGATGCAGCTGGACCATAAATTTACAAAGAGGTAAGTTTTGATTCTGGGGCAGGCCACACACTATCTACCAGTCAAGGTAATTCTGTCTGTGCCCGCCACTAGACAAGTGGGAGAAGGCTTACAACTTAAAGGAAAGGTATGCGCTAATAAGAACAGTGCATTCATTAGTGTAGCAAAACTCAACTTTTGAAGAAACATAACTTAGAGAAGGTCGTTTTTCAGAAGAGGCAAAGGATTGCTTTCGATCTTAATACAAAATGGCGCCTGTACACAAAATGGCGCTGTGAATTCTAACTCATGTAAAATAATGCAAAAGCATAATTTTTATTCCAACATTTGTCCTGCTACTTGTGCTGGGAATCCTGATTTTATTTTATCTATTCCGCAATGGATGTTCCAGTTCAACTCGGAATGGAGACAGCACTTCTAGTACTGCTTTGCCGTGAGCGCCCGATACACTGTTTCAGCACACCTCGGCTTCAAGAATTAAATGAGCATTGGTTCTTATCGTTCAACCCAGTACGGCTTGACGGTATACAACCTGTCTTCCGCTGTCTGCTTTGCTGCTACGAAAGCGGCCTGGATATATGTCTCGGTTCAGAATTGGTTGTGACACCAGACTTTGAAGTACTAATGGATCTCTTAAAGTCCCATGCATATTGCTGCCCCCAGCAAATTCCATTGATGATGAATGCATTCTTAGAGCAACCATGGGATTCTTCGGCTCCCAGGAAACTTGTGGGATACGCCTCCCTCATTGGCTTCTGTGGGAAATGGATGAATCACCTTTGCTCCATATACATGCTACAAGGTGCGCCTCTGGTAACTTCTGTGGATGTGGTCAACAGCAATTTTGCGTCTACCACTTGGAACATATAAACAATTGGCCTTTCCTGTGTGGTTTTAATAACAAAATGAGGAAAAACATATTTTGCTTTTTCTTGCCACCATGGCTTACTGAGTGCTTGGGATCTCAAATGATATAAATGACTTAAAGACTTTTAAATAAATATTTTAAAAGAAAGCCCACTTTTTAGGTACTTTTAAGAATAGTTTTTTAACTTTTTTTAAAATTGTCTGCTAGCTTTTCCAATAGCTTTTCTGATATCAACCCTTAGTATGAGGAGTGGATGTTATAGTCCCAAGTTAGGCCCATGAAGCAAAGCAGCTCACTTTTTTCACAAAGAACATTATCAGCTGTGACCTTGTGCAGATATTTGCGTGCACGACAATGTTGGATTAGTTTCCCTGAAGCAAAACTTGTTTACACATCTAGCTTCGCACAACATTATCACACCGCCCTGAACATTATGTACAAGGTCTAGTTTTGTACTGTGTACACATTTCATCACTATCTTCATCCACGGGGCGACAGGGCTATTTACATACCCATAACATCACTAATCTATACTCACATCTCAAGGCTGCTTTCTATTATAAAAGATGAAGCATCCCAAAAGATTAGCAGGGGGGACACTTTCACTCACACCGAGGTATGTGCATGCTGAGAATTCACCACGCAGCGGTCTGACATTTTGTGAGTCCAGTCCATGACCAAGACAGGGTCCTTTATTCTCTCCCACCAGGTAAAGGGTTTGATCGTCCCTTGGGGGAATTCTTGGCTTAACACCTGCACATATTCTAGGTACACTTCGAGGAGGGTTTGCATCGTGGGGTACACTAGATTACTGCCTTGCATGCAGATATACATTGGTTCAACACCATGGTAGAATTATATCTACTATTTATGTTTTTGGTGCTTGTAATCCCGTTTATCTGTGTCTGTCTACTTATCACTGTAGCACACAAATTTTATGCAAGAAAAACATTGGTTCGATGATTATTATTGAAAACGTCCCACTATGTATTCTCTGTATACTTCTCTGAGAATAAGAGAGCATGAGTGACTGAACAAAATGGTTCTGTACTGTTTCCACGATCCCTGAGGGGTCTAGGTTGTCATATTCAGTGGTTGCCAAAAAACCATTCACTCCATGATAGGTTAGGGGGGCTTACGGTGGCACTGCAAGCCAGCTGGTCTATAGGCCAACAGATTCTTCGAGGGTGTCTGGAATCATTCTTGTCACCAAGCCCCTAGTTTTTGTTGTCCAAACAATGCGAAGATCCTATGATTTGATAGAATCTACACAACAGTGACCCGCAAAAATGGTGGTCAACATAAATGAAATAAAAAAACATGAAAAAATGTTCCATTTACCTTCTTAGCCTGCAACATGTTCTCGGTGTTCTCCGGCCCCAGTTCCTGACACCTCCTGTGTGAGGGCCTACGGCTCCTTCTTCAGTCCAGACACTGCTCTCATGCTGCATGAGAGAAGCATCTGGATTGGCTGGAGCAGGGTGCCTTAGTTCTCCGAAGAACACTGAAGGCCAGTGTCTGCTCTCCAAGCCGGGTTACAGAGTTTGAATTGTGCATGTGGGTTTGGCTGTAGAAAGGAAGCCAGTCAAACCAACATGTGCAATTCATACTGATGGGGCCACATATCACTACTGGGTGGGGGGGTTGGAGCTCCTCTGCTCTCATAGTGAAACCACTGGTGGTGGGCCAATCCTTTATGGAATATTTAACGCACCTGATAAATAATGAATGATACCACAGGGCAGGTTAGTTATCAGGTGCGAAAAATAACACCTATAATGAGCGTATGGGAAATAACATGCAGAATTTGGTGTTTAACTAACCAAAATCAGAATGATACAGTAACTACCATGTGCTTTTCCCCTGTTAAATTTAACAAGCCTTGAGGGAATTACACATACATTAATTATCGGATACATTAAATACGTTTTAGCTTGTAATTCCAACCTGTGCATAAACAGGGGTTTCTGCATGGGTCAGAATATACCGACCACATCATAATCAGGTCCTAAGTGTTCTATTTTACATTATGTGATCTTACAGTGTTCCATTTATGGAACTCTGAGATGTTGCTGCTTGGAGGTAGTAGAAAAAGTTAATGCATATTAGTATCCTCTTTTTCTTTAATAAAATCATGATTTTACGCCATGGTGAAGTAACAGAGCTGTAGAGATACAATTTGGTAGATGATTCCTTTATTGCCCGAGGAGCAACAGTGGACCTTACATCTTCCAGTCCACTCAGTAGCATTCTGGCCAACAACATGGGTGGAACCAGAACACATAATTAAGTGAAAACATTCTGTACTGCAATCTGGAAGGACACTCTCCTTTAACCCCTACTGAAAAAGCCTCACCTTGATGCGGATGAATCCAACATTTATCGACCGATAGCCAGCCTACCATTTCCAGCCAAAATTGCCGAACAATTGATGAACCTCCAAATCTCCCAATACATTGAACAACATTCCCTCTTAGATGACAGCCAATTCGGCTTCCGCAAACTTCATAGCACTGAGACCGCACTCATCAAATCCACCGATGAGATAAGAAAGGCACTTGACCAGGGAGGAGCGGCAGTACTCATCCTGCTAGATCTCACTGCGGCCTTTGACACGGTCGATCACAACATCTTGATTGACCGTGTCAATGCCATTGGCATCCAAGCTAAAGCTAAAGACCTCTTGAGATCTTTCCTAGCCGGCCGCATCCAGACAGTCCAGCTAAAAACTTTTCTATCTGAACAACTGGCCTTACCTTGTGGTGTCCCTCAAGGCTCATCCCTCAGTCCAACCCTATTTAATATCTATGTCACCGCTTTGGCAAGGGTTATTAAGGACTGGGGGATGAGCCTAACATCTTATGCGGACGACACCCAATTGGTCCTTACCATCAAAGAGAACGGAGGAAAAATAGCGGCCAATTTTCAACAGGGCATGCTGGCTATCAGGAATTGGATGTCAGTAAACTGCCTCAAATTGAATTCCAACAAAACTGAGATTATGACTTCGGCAAGCTCACCCCCACTTGGCCAGATGCATGGTGGCCCACTAACCTAGCCCCCCCTTCCCTGCTACTAATGTCAAAAACCTAGGAATACTCATAGATGACAAACTCACCTATTCAGCCCATGTTAACTCCATTGTCTCATCATCATTCTTCAAACTTAAAGCCATAAAAAATATTCTCCCACTCCTTCCCCCGAACTCTGGCAAAACCTTGATCACCTCATTTGTCATGTCCTCAGTGGATTATTGCAACGGACTTCTGGTTAATGCCCAAAACAAGGTCATTAAAAGGTTGCAATCTATACAAAACGCCGCGGCCAGATTGCTTTCCGGCACCCCTAAATTCCATCCCATTGCGGACACCATCAAAAACTATCATTGGCTGCCAGTCAAAAATAGAATAACGTTTAAAGCCCTCTGCATCGCTTACAAAGCCTCCCACAAACAGGGCCCGCGCTTTCTCATCAACCCTTTCGCATTCCATGTCCCCAAACGAGCACTCCGCTCTATGAATAACTTTATCATGACAGTCCCACGCACCAGAACTGTCGCATGGGGCGACCGCAGTTTCCACGTATCAACGGCAAAACTTTGGAACTCCCTTGAACCAGATGTTAGGTCTGCCCCCACTCTGACCATTTTCAGAAGAAAAATAAAGACATGGCTCTTCAACCAGTAACCTGATCCCCTCTTCCCTTCACGCTGCTTCATCCATAGCGCCGAGACACCCTTGGGCAATTGTTCGCGCTCGATAAATTGCATAAATAAATAAATAAATAAATACATTACACGAGGACATTTACGAGAATTTAAAGGCAACCTGGTTGCCAAGCAACACAACACTTCCCCCTCTTTATATATAAAAAAAACAACAAAAAAGTACAAGAAAGGAAACTTACAAAATAAAAGAGGGTTGCACATTAAGGAAAATACATATTGTTGACCACAAAATCTTTAAGCCAAGTGGGAGCTTTCCTCTCATGAGGAACCTTCTGATTAAGAGCAGTAGAATCAGAAAGCATGATGTTCTCACCTGAGGTTGGACCAGCCGAAGTGGAACCAGCCGGAACCACCCCATCCCCCTCCTTCATAAAGATAGGTTCAACAGGAGTATTTTCTGTTATGTCAGGAGAAGAAGGTGAGTGGGAACAAAATGTACCATTAATATCATCCTCCAACCATTCTGAATTGTGAGGATCATCACTAATTGAAAAAGGATGATCAATAGCAACCCTTTTTAGATTCCAAACTTCACCATTTTTAAGTCTCACAGCATTGTGTAATACATCAACAACTTTTTCAGCATCAAAGAAAGCACTCTCGCCCTTGCACATAAATCCTGTTTTTTAACCCTAACCCAGTCACCAACTTCAATGACAACCGGTTGGGTAGAGTGCTTGACATTAAAATATTCTTTGCTCTTCTCATGAACACGTTGCATTCTATTCCACACCTCATCCTTAGACCAGCTGGCGGTGCCAGAAGGACATAACCAACCAGGGTTAAATTTAGACCGGGGTTTACGACCACAAATAATAATAAAAGGTGGTAAGCCAGTGGCTTCAGTGGCAGTCACTCGGTAAGCCCAGACAGTTCTACCAATCTGTGTAATCCAATCCTGATAACCACTAGTAGCAATTTGAATTATACCTTTCAACACTCGGTTGAACCTCTCAATCATACCGTTTCCGCTGAGGTTATAAAGGGAGGTAGTTCTGTGGTTGATTCCAAGTTTTGCAAAATAATTCTTAGCCATATTAAACACAAACTGGACACCATTGTCACTAATTAATGAGGCAGGAATACCTTCTGAAGAAAAAACGTAATCCAAGAACTCACGAACAGCAAGGGTATTAGCTTTATCAACAACCTTAACTGTTGGCCAACGAAAGAAGAGATCCATAAGCACAATAACATACTTTTGTGACTCACATTGGTCCTTTATGGGCCCAAAATGTCAATAGCCACAATATCCCAAGGTTCCTTTGGAACAACAGTGTTACACATTGGTGGTCTCAGTGTCTTTAAGGACTTATCAGAATTACCACACACTGTGCAGTTCCTGACCACTCTCTCAGTCTCAGTATCCAAACCAGGCTGCCAGAATAATTTTTTTAATACAGATTTGGTTCTGGTAATGCCTGAATGACCTTCATGGCATAATTCAATAATAAACAAACGAAGATTCATAGGAGGTACAATTCTCTCTCCCCTTAACAGAAATCCATCACAAAAAGAAAGTTCAGATCTGACTTCCCAAAAAGGTTTACCCGTATCAGGTAAATTGTCTTTACGGGGCCAACCATCCAACACAAAAGATACAACTTTAAACAGTGTTTTGTCACTCTGGAATTCAGTTTCCCATTCAATCTTGTTGATAGCAGAGCGACCCTGATCGTGAATTAATACCACCTGAAAATCATTCCATTTATCATCTTCACACTTTTCCAACATAACAGGTATTCTAGAAAGAAAAAAGGCAACTAATTGTCTTTGCCAGGAGTATAAACAGTTCTGTAAGTAAAACTCTGCATCCGCATTGAAATCCTAGCAAGTCTTAAAGAAACCTTAGAAGAACCTTCAGTGGTCAATATTTTAATGAAAGGCTTGTGGTCGCATCTTAAGGTGCAAACTTTTCCCCATGTAAATGATTTGAAATGACTGAGACCCCAAGCACACGTTAAGGCTTCCTTCTCAATTATAGGATATTTCTCCTCACATGGAGACAGAGACCTAGAGGCAAATGCAATGATGTGTTCCTTGCCCTTGCAATCATACTGAGACAAAACTACCCCCAAGCCCTTATTACTTGCATCAGTGGTCACCAAACTTTCCGCTGCAGGATCAAAACTGCTGAGAGAAGCAGCATTTGCAATTGCAGTCTTGATAGCTTTAAAATCTTTATCACATTCAGTAGACCATGAAAAATTCACATTTTTCCTAAGTAATTGACGAATGTTAAAACATGTTCCCGCAAAATTAGGAACATTTTTGGCACAGAATTCTGCCATGCCTAAGAAAGACCTGACATCATCCTTACTGGTGGGAGTTGGTTCATTTTCAATTGATGAGACCAAAGAAGGCTTAGGTCTAACACCGTTACAATCAATGACATGACCAAGATACGTTACACTTTCACATGCAAATTTACACTTAGAAAATTCAATAGTAAGCCCTTTACCTTCCAATATGCTCAAAACTTTGATAAGTCTAGAACCATGCTCCTCCTTAGTTCCTCCATGTACCAGATATCATCTTGAAAAAAAGTTACGCCCATCTCCTTTTTAAACAAATGAAACATCAGGCGCTGAAACACAGCTGGGGCCGACACAAGGCCAAAAGGCATGCAAGCAAATTGGTAACATCCAAAAGAAGTTATGAATGACGTAAGGTGTTTAGAGTCTTTGGACAAGGAAATTTGATGATAGGCCGATGAAAGGTCGATAGTGGAAAACCACTTCGCACCATTGAGGCAACTTACCATCTCATTAATTTTAGGCAGGGGAAACCTGTCAATTACAAAATTGTTGAGATGGCCGAGGTCAACACAGAGTCGGATTTTCCCATTGGAGTGCTTGGCAATAACAACTGGAGAAATCCACTCCGAAGCCTCTATGGGCTCTATTACTTTAGCAGCTACCAGTTTTTCAAGTTCATTGGCCACTTCATCCTTAACCAAAATAGGCACATTACGACAACGGTGAGCCTTGGGGGTGGCATTTTCTTTGAGACGGATTAAATGCTCGAACCCACGTCATTTACCTAGATTACCACTAAAAACAGAAGGAAATTGTTTTATCATTCTATCCCCCAATGATGAACCTCCATCAATATTCAAAACGTGTTCTTTGCTGTTGGGATCTAAAATAATATGAAGTAGCTTCTGATCCAACCAACCCAAAACAGGAGGACCGCTCTTGGCAACATACAATTTTCCACGACAAAATCTGTTTTTGAACTCAAAAACAAACCATCTGTAGCCAATGAGATACATTTTCTCACCGCTATAACCCTCCGGATGAATATCTGGTTCCAATAAATGTTTAAAACTACACAACCAACCGGGGGTCTAAAGGCCTAATCTAGTTGAAGAGACCAAACACATATCCAAAAGGTAGAGTGTATCTATATGTGCTACAAGAAATGCTAAATTAAAGGGAACTCACATCCGGAACCAATAACTTGTTGGTGATAATGTGGTTGGGATCCGTTGTGTGCTTGAAATCTGGATAACCATCAACTATTCTAAGTGATCAGTTTTATCATTTGGTCAAACAGTTTGAAGGAGTGGTGAACCACTTGATCATAGAGGACACCACGCCTGTGTGCACATAGGTTAGGACCCAACCAAGAAATCACTAAGAAAAATCCAAAAGGCAATAAGTTTTCATTTTCCCATTTGAAAAGATAGAAAAGAAACACGCTGTGCATAGAAACGTGGGTTAAAATAAGATGATGTGTTCTAATAAAGACTAATTTTATTTGAGACAAGGACACACCCCTTCATTAAAAGCAGAACAGCGCAAAATGCAGCTAAAACAAATAACTGCCATAAAGGGCCCAACATGTTTCAGCCAGACGGGCTCTACTTCCCTTAGGCTTTCTTCAGGGCCTCTGTTCTTATAATTGCTACTGCATATAATCATGTGATGAATTTGAAAATAAACCAAACAGTGAAAATACTTGCTGCGGTGCAGTAAACGAATACACCGTCTGTTCCTCCACATCAAAGGATGCCATTTACATCTATTGAAAAATCAAGACAACACACCACATATAATGACATCTATGTATAGACATGAATCCCTAGTTCCTATGTGAATTCCTCATGATATTATGCAAATAGATAAAAAAAATTATTCGCTCACCCAACTTGATGGGGGACTAGACCTCACCTCACCTGGACCATGCTCAGGATATTGAGGCCCCGCGCTATGAACAGTAGGGTAAGAATAGAGGGGTAGAATCATGGAACTGAAAAGTAATCAATGTCAACATGGAATTCTAAATTAGAATCTCTATTAACGAATTCCAACTGCATAGCAAGTCAATCATCCGGACCGACTCATTGTAGTTAAAAACACCTGGACACAACCCAAACCTTTAACACATGTATAATAACTCCAACAACGGTAGTATGTATGTTAAGACTAGTATATACATACTAGTTATGCCTTGATATTATAAGGCAGAAATGCTGAGGGAAGGTTTATTGCAGAACTCCTTGTTATTGTATTATCAGAGCTCTAAATTTGCAATGCAAACTCTGAATTCATAGACTCAAGTACCAACCCCAGATATCATCCTGATTGAACATGGATACTGTGTTATACCAGCAACAGTGAAGACTAAGCAGTCCTGACAATAAGTAAACACGAGTGAATGCTCGTTTTTGCGCCATACCTGTTTCATATTCTCCAAAATGTCTAGTAGGTGAGGTGAGGTCCAGTCCCCCATCAAGTTGGGTGAGCGAATACATTTTTTTATCTATTTGCATAATATCATAAGTAATTCACATAGGAACTAGGGATTAATGTCTATACGTAGATGTCATTATATGTGGTGTGTTGTCTTGATTTTTAAATAGATGTAAATTGCATCCTTTGATGTGGAGGAACAGACGGTGTATTTGTTTACTGCACCACAGCAAGTATTTTCACTGTTTGGTTTATTTTCAAATTTATCACATGATTTAGCAATTATAAGAACAGAGGCCCTGAAGAAAGCCTAAGGGAAGTAGAGCCCGTCTGGCTGAAACATGTTGGCCCCTTTATGGCAGTTATTTGTTTAAGCTGCATTTTGCGCTGTTCTGCTTTTAATGAAGGGGTGTGTCCTTGTCTCAAATAAAATTAGTCTTTATTAGAACACATCATCTTATTTTAACCCACTTTTCAATGCACTGCGTGATTCTTTTCTATCTTTTCCAATGGGAAAATGAAAACTTATTGCCTTTTGGATTTTTCTTAGTGATTTATTGGTTGGGTCCTAACCTATGTGCAGACAGGCGTGGTGTCCTCTATGATCAAGTGGTTCACCACTCCTTCAAACTGTTTGACCAAATGATAAAACTGATCACTTAGAATAGTTGATGGTTATCCAGATTTCCAGCACACAACAGATCCCAACCACGTTATCACCAACAAGTTATTGGTTCCGGATGTGAGTTTCCTTTAATTTAGCATTTCTTTTAGCACATATAAATACACTCTACCTTTTGGAAATGTGTTTGGTCTCTTCAAATAGATTAGGCCTTTAGACCCCTGGTTCGTTGTGTAGTTTTATAAGTGAATATTTGGGGATGTGAACTCTGGCTGGTCTTAAAACTTCCCTAGGACCCTACCTCTCTGAGTGTTTTTGTGTTTTTTGTCCAATAAATGTTTGCCTACTTTACTAATGAATTTACTTTTTCATAACTTTTCATCAATTATTGTGTAAGGAGACCCTGAGTCTGCTATAATATCCGCTTTCACACCCCCAATCAACATGTTGCAAACAGGTTTGTTGGTACAAATTACACCATTGATGTTGAGCATCATGTTACTTCTGAAGTTCGTAGATAAATCATCATTCAAAATCATATCACCAGGATCAAGAACAGAACTATCCACATCTTCAATTAACTATTCATGTTTGCTACATACTTAATTCTAGAGTTCTTACTTTTACAAACGTTTGCAAAATGGCCAACTAAACCGCAATTGGTACACATCTGCTGAATGGCAGGGCAGGCTTTACTATGAGCAAGATGATCCAGGCTGCCACACCTGTAGCATTTAGCACGATCCCTATGGGGAGGTCTTTCTTTCAACCTGGGAGAACCCTTATTATAAGCATTAGGAATATAATTTTGCTAATTAATGCTACAATTTGAGTATCATTTTGTAAAGCAACAGCACATCAACCAGATATTTCTGCTTTCCTTATGGTAGCCAGTATGTCATCCAGGGAGGCATTGCCATTCACCCACAATCTGCCTTGAATAGCAGGATTAGAGGTATGCATGACACCTGATCTCTCGTTAAATCGTCATGTAAGGCTTCAAATTTACAATCCACAGCTAACCTCTTTAAATCTGAAACGTAGGTATCACTAGTTTCACATTTAGTCTATTTTCTCTGAAAACATTGATACCTAGTGACACCAGTGCATACTTTAGGTTTAAAGTAGTTATCCAATTGTAGTAAGGCGATTTCGAAAACATTGAAATCACCAGAAGTCACCGTATTAGTCAATTGATGGAATGCTTTAAGTCCCATCGGACCAAGGGCATGCAAAAGTAATCTTTTTTTTTGTTCAGCAGCCATATTTTTTGCTTCGTCGACAGCTTCAATATATTTAACAAAATAAGCTTTCCACTCTGACCACTTAAGAGGAGGTTCAACTCCAGTGGCCCAAAATGGTTGAGGAGAAGAAATGGTGAAATTAGAATTGTTGGTCATAGTTGTGCTTGTGCCCTCTGTAGACATGGTGACAAAAATTTAGAACAAAGGATAAGTAAAATGATAAAATCCTGTTATTAACGTGCAGTACAGTCAGGAATCACAAGTCAGGATATAAACAAGGTGGTACAGTATCTCAACAGGTTAAAAATGGAAGAGGTGGTATCCGTAATTACCTAAAAAAAAAAAAAAATGCAGTAAATAGAAGCAGATTCCCAGCTGCGCGATATGCAATTTGTTAGTTGCGGCGATAATCAGTTCCGATAACTGGTCGCTAAGCAACAGGTACACACAAAGAAGGTCAAATTCAAAATGGGCGTCCTAGAGGTCACGTTGAGTGACCCACGTGATGACGTTGCTCCACTGAATGTGGTTGACGCGGAAGGACATCACGGAGAATTGTGCGCCTCCGAAGTTCCGGGATCGAAGGCAGCAGAGAAGCAGCAGCGTAGAACGCTGGGCAGACACGGCCGGTGGTAGGTGTAACTGCAGGGCGGTGACGTAGGGAGGGGGAGGGGAGTGTGGGGGGTTGTAATGTATGGATTACGGACTTTAACAGGTAAGTAAACATAAAAATAAATAAAACGAATTTTGTTGCGCGCACTGCATCGCATTTGATGATGCAGGGCACACAACGAAATTCGTTTTGGAGGCTGTCAGTTTCTTCGTGTTGTGGAACATGCTGTCAGCCTATTCAGTGGAGCTGTGAATGCGCTCCTGTGACTGCCTGCTTTACTGGACATATAGTGCTAGCAGTGCTCTTTAACTGCAGGCATCCTATTTTGGACCTGATTTTGAAGCTTCCTGGTGTGCCCTACATTTGCAGATACAGGGCTTAATGATGTCGACTGTTCCCTCTGTGAACATTTTTTTGCTGGATGGCCCCCCCTCTGCCCAGGCTGCTCGATGGAAAGAGTGGGTTGGTCGCTTGGAGAGCTACTTTGAGGCCATTGATCTTGACGAGGGGAGATAGCGTCCAATGTTATTGCATCTTGGCGGATCAGCAATACATCGGCTGGGGCGGTCGGTGGTGGAGGAGACCCCGCATACTGACTATGAGAGGTTTCTGCTACGTCAGGCAAGGCAGTTGCCTAATGAATCTGTTGATGTTTTCTTTGCTCGCTTGCAGGTAATGGCTAGTACCTGCAGGTTACCTGATGCTGCAGATGAGATAAGGGCACAGTTTATTCAGGGCTGTTATTCCAGCAAGCTTCGTGAGGCGATACTTCAGGTGCCCAACATGCCGATGGAGGACATGCTGACCCGTGGCAGGTCTAAAGAACTTTCGAAGGTGAGGGCGGCCCATATGGATGCTGCTCTTCAGCATTCTGTAAAGACCGAACCAGTGAATGCTATGATGGTTCGACGTACTGATAAACAGAAAATACCTCCTCACAAAGCAGAGCGACATCGGACATGTTACAGTTGTGGGGGTTCGTTTCCTCATAATGGAACTTGTCCTGTGGTTGGGAAACGGTGTTCCAGTTGTTACACCGTTGTGTAACAATTACACGTGTGTAACAGTTACATGCCTTACAGCCTGGAGGTGCAGTAAGAAGGGGTTTGCCTAAATGTGATGTTGAGGTGGATGGTCATTTGGTACCTGCTCTGATTGACACTGGGGCGTCCATCAATGTGATGGCTGAATCCATGATGATGGGACCACCAAATATACCAGTATTGAGTGGGACATCCATTAAGGTGTTCGCTTTTGGGGCTAGTGAACCCCTTCCGATGGCTGGTGTTTTTTCTGCGGTGATTTCCCATGGTTCCCATCAAGTGAAAACGCCCGTACATGTTACCAAAGACGGTCAGGGGATGTTGCTGAGTTGCCAAACAGCTGAGAGTCTACGCCTGGTCGTTTTGCATTGGCTATCCATCAGTGGACTATTGATGATTTACTGCTACAATTCTCGCAGTTATTTGATGATATAGGGTGTCTGAAGGATCGGATGATCAAATTGCACATTGACGAGTCTGTCCAACCAGTGGCATTGCGTCATCGATGAGTGGCTTTTCATCTTCGGCCGAAGGTGGAGGCAGAGTTAGCAAAGTTGGAAGAGGCTGACATCATTGAAAGGGTGGAGGGTCCGACTCCGTGGGTGTCTCCGATTGTGGTTGCCCGCAAACGTAAACAACCTGGTGAAGTTAGGATTTGTGTGGACATGCGCTTACCTAACTTGGCAATCAAACGTGAACGTCACCTTACCCCTACTGTTGATGACATTGTGGTGGAAGTTAGTGGGTCAAGGTGGTTTTCCAAAATGGATCTTCGTGCTGGGTATCATCAGTTGATGCTTGACCCTGCTTCTAGGGGAGTTACCACCTTTTCCACACATGTCGGACTGAGACGTTATAAACGTTTAAGCTTTGGCATTTCTAGTGCTGCCGAGGTATTTCAGGACACAATTCAGGGGGTGTTGGCAGGATTGGAGAGAGTGATAAACATCAGTGATGACATTTTAGTTCATTCCCCCACTTTGGATGGACATCATAGTCGTCTCAAAGGCGTATTTCAGCGTTTGATGGATCATGGTTTAACGTTACACAGAGAAAAATGTGAATTTATAAAAACTGACATTTCATTCTTTGGTTATCATTTTTCGCAAAATGGGGTATCTCCTGATCCATTGAAAGTATATGATATACAGACTGCCTCTGCCCCTGTTAATGTGTCCGGTGTGAGAAGCTTCATGGGTATGGTCAACTATTGTGGTCGCTTTATCCCTGGATTGTCTAACTTGACAGCTCCTTTGCGAGAGCTTACAAAGTCTAATGTTCCGTGGGATTGGGGCCCTGAACAGGAATCAGCCTTTCAAGCTACTAAAAAGGCACTGTCTGCTGATACTACCCTTGCTTATTTCAATCCAGCACTGGACTCTGAACTGGCAGTGGACGCAAGTCCAGGTGGCATAGAAAAGGAGGCCATCGCGGTGCATTGGGGATGTCGCCATTTCCATTTGTACTTGTATGGTCAGCCTTTCGTGGTATATACTGACCACAAACCACTCATCCCTTTGTTTATGGGGTCTTCCTCAAAGCCTCCACCAAGGATTGAAAAGTGGATTTTGCAGCTGCAGGACTATTGTTTGATGGGGATTTTTCGTCCTGGGGCGTTAAATCCTGCTGACTATTTATCCCGGCATTTTCGACATGCCTCGATGTTTGAGGAAAATGCTGCTGAGGAGATTGAGGAATATGTACGGTTGATAGTTGAGCGCTCTCGGCCTCTCCCAATTTCTCTGGAGGAAATTGTGGGTGCTAATGATGGGTGTCTCCAATTATGCCTATCTGCTATTAGCACTGGGAAATGGAGTGGAGTCATGAGTGCCGCCAAGTGTCGTACTGATGATGCTAGATCTATGTTGGCAGCATTATTTCAGGTTCGGAATGAGTTGACCTGTTCTCCGGAAGGATGTCTTTTGCGGGGCTCAAGGTTGGTGATCCCTGTGTGTTTGCAACAGAGGGTGGTGGACCTGGCCCATGCGGTCCATCAAGGAGTGGTGAAAACTAAATCTCATTTGAGATCCAAAGTGTGGTTTCCTGGTTTGGATACTTTAGTGGAGAACACAGTCTTGGGTTGTGCATTGTGCCAGGCTGCCGGAGGAGGGGATGCCCCTGCCCCTATCATCACGGAAGATGTTCCATCTTTTCCTTGGCAGAGGGCTAGTGCTGCTTTTGGATGTCTACCAGATGGTCGCCATATGCTGGTGGTGATCGATGATTTCTCCAAATATCCAGAGGTGGAGATTATGGACACTACCACAGCATGTCGTACGATTCCTTTGTTTGACAAAATTATGGCAACTCATGGTCTGATTTCTGAATTACGCACTGACAATGGACCTCTTTTTTCTAGTCATGAGTTTTCTTCTTATTTGCAGTACAAGGGAGTGCTTCATCGAAGAGTGACTCCTTTCTGGCCTCAGGCCAATGGGGAGGTTGAACGTTTTATGCGTACTCTGAATAAAACTCTTAGGATTGCTGTTACTGATCATTAGGATTTAGATTGTGCTATATTTTTGTTCTTAAAGGAATATCGGATGACTCCACATTCAACCACTAAAGTCAGTCCTACATCTTTGTGTATGAATCGTCATATGGGTGACTTTGTACCAGTGTTGGGGTCCTCTCCTGCAACTTATGCTGCCGTGGCTGGAGAGCTGAAGAATCGGCAGATGAAAAATGACAAAGTGGCAATTAGCCGTGGGGCTGTGCCCCGGACATTTTCTGTTGGTGATGTTGTAATGATGAGAAATAGGCATCGGAAAGGGAAGTTTAGTTTGCCGTTTGAGCCTGAACCTTGGGTGGTGAAATCTGTTTATGGTACTAAGGTTACTATAGCAAGGGGTGGGGTAACCATCTCAAGGAATATATCTTTCTTTAAAATGTTTCATAAATCCGGTGAGGCTCAGGACAAGGATTATGTGATGTCCGATACTGTTTCAGTATCATCAGATTTCGGGGATGTTGGTCCGGTATCTCTTCCTCCTTTAGTCCCGGTGGGGGGGGATGAGGGGTGTGGTCAAAGTGACGTGCCACCTGTATCACCTGTATTACCAACGGCTGAGGGGTCTGGGTCTATGTCTAGGTCTCCTGTTAGTGATTTGCCTTCTGGTTTCGGACATCAACGGAGGGGCATGGGCCGTTATCAATTGAGAAACTGTCCTGTTTGTTCCACACGTTTGAGAGATTATGTCACATGTTTGAGATGATCATTTTTGTTTCTTTGATTGTAAATAGGGGAGGAATGTGATGTGGTCGTCAGGCTTACCTGGATATGAATGGCGCCAAAAGGGATTGCGCTGCTACAGCTGATGTTTATATAGTGTATTGGTTAATGGCTTTATTGGGGGTGGGGTTTGTGTTCACCAATAAAAAGGTCCTGGTTTGGCCAGGACGATGAACAGTCGTACCTGTGTGTGTCTGATGATTACTCCCGACATAACACCGGTGACTCAAAACAGCTGGGTATCATTTGGAACATCCACTCTTTTAGGATCATAACTTTTTCTCCACTCTGAAAAAGTGATTTGATTTGTTCTTCAACCTGGTTTTAATGGTTCCCAAACAGGGATAAAAAAGGTTCCCACAAGGTCATGGCTCACATCCGTATATTGGTCTCTGTCCCTTCACAGCAATGAGTCATTCATTTCGGTATGAATGAAGCCCAGATTTTAGGTGAACAAGTAAGCCTTGGTGCACTGCAATGTCGCTCAACTGGCTAGACGCAACAGTGATAATGCTCAGTGTAGGCGGTGTGTATAGGAGCCAGACTACCCATAAAACGAGTTCATAATTTCAAAGGTATGCAATCATGAAGCATGTGGCTATTTGTACAGTATTATAAATCTGAGAGCTCAGAAAAGGGCATCAGAGCTTGAGGTGCTGTCCAATTTGCATGAAATGATGGAGTTATCGTTCGTGGTTTGTCTTCAATCATCTCACGCATTACATACATTTTCCTATTTCGCTTATTTTTAAGAAAAGAAGTAAACACTGTGGCCCGGTTTTTTTAATGCTAAATATGAGATCATTCAGAGCTCAAGAAAACGATCAGAATGATTCGGTAAAATATTCCTCAAGCAACCATGGGGCATATTTACAAGCCCTTATCGCCACCACAAAGTAACTTTTCTCGACATTGTGGTGGTGATAGGGGCTTCATCTTATTCGCAATGTGGCATTAAGTCACTTAACGTGGCTTAACACCGCCTTGTGAATAAGGCACCCGTTCACACTATACTTAGCGTGAAAGGGGTGGGCAATGATTGTTGTGGTGGGCATTCCACCGCACCACCCATTGATTTTGACGCTGTCCCATATTTACAAGGGAGGCGTAAATATGGGGCAACAGCAAAATTATGACCAGGGAAAACCTGGTTATGAGGAGAAATGTTTAATTTCACCTCTTTTTTGCTGCTTTCATGTGTGCAGGAACATGTCCCTTCGTGCACATAAAAAATCATAAAAAAATGTTTTACGTTTTGCAACTTCTATGTGTGCTGCATTAAGCAGCACACAAAGAAGTTTCAAAAAGCCATTTCAGATTGTTTATGTTCAGGAAGGGACACCTTCCTGCACATAAACAATCATTCCCCCCTCAACGCAGGCACCCCTTGAACCATGGTGCAAGAGTGCCTCTGTTGGCGCTAGGAAGCTAAGTTAGCACCAGCAGAGGAGGAAACACAAGGCTATATTGTATAGTTGTAAATATTGTGCAGCTCTGCATTTCAGAAGTGGCTGAGCGTGGTGTTAAGCCAAGGAGGCTAACGTTGCGCTCTTCCACTTCCTTGTAAATAGGCCTCCATGTGTTACAGTAGTCACCAGGGAGTCATAATTCTGCATTCACTGAATAACAGAAAACGAAGCATGGTTACTAGCACAAAGGAAATTAGTACATGCATGTACAGTGTCACCCATGGCGTGTAATGATTGGCACATTAATTAATGGAAGACCAATGAATGCAATTACAAACAATTGCACACAGGTCCTCTCTGCCCTTAGGATGTTTTAATGTGACTTAGCGTCTACGGCACCAACCAAAACCAGAAAATGGGCCACAAGATAAGCTTCCAAGGTCACAACTTGCCTGTTTGCCACAGACTGTGTCATGGTGATATCTACTGATTTGAAATGCTTACTATCATATATTAGGTCTCAAAAAAGAGACGGTATCCTATGTAGCAAAGTTACCCTTTCGATGTGTTCTCCTCTGAATTATTTTTCCTTTTTCAGGGGACTCATTTTTCTGCTATATGACTATGTTCTCTGTGACACTGCCATTCAGTGCTATAGTTACCCTGCAAGAGCCTTGGTTAAAGAAACATTTAGGGGCATATTTCAGGGAGGCTTATGTTGTGATGTACAATTAGTAAGCCTCTTGGAGACTCAAAGTGCTTTGAAGTATTTATTCACAGCAGCTTTGGAAGTCCAGGACTACACAACCTTCAGTGCCAGCATCAGCCCTCAACTGCTCTTGCCCCAAGATTTCACTTGTGATGTCACTTTGCCCATACTGGAATCCCACTCACACAAACCTGGTCCTGCATGCACCTAATAGATTAACCATAACAGCTTGTGGTACATGCATGACGCAAACCGAAGCCACGCATGGCCTCTTAGCATGACTCGAAGTGACCACCTAAATCAGGAGAACTGCAGCACAGTTGAAATCACTGCTTTCCGGTACTCTGCCCTGGGTATCATTCCATGGGTATTGTGGTGGGTGTTCTCATGCAACTCCCAAAGATTTTGGCTCATTTCCAGATTTTCAAGGACTTGTAAACCTGGGAATAGACCAAAATCTTTCTCCTTCCCAGGGGAGGCATAACAAAGAGAAATATATTTATGTTTCCTTGTTCCGTCCTCTTTCTATGTGTACTGCATGCAGCACACATAGATACAGGAATATGCCTCCCAGGATTGTATGTGTGCAGGAAGATTTTACTTCCTGTACAAAACAATCATGCAGTCAATGCAGGCACACTCACCATGATGCAAGAGTGCCTGCACTGGCAATTGGCAGCCCTTTGTGTGCCAGCAAAGGGGGGAAAGTCAGGAATGCGCTGTATGGTTTAAATACAGTGCATTCCTGCCCTTTCTGAATGACTAAGTGCAGTAAGGTGACTTGCTGTATCACCATTTCATAAATATGCCCCTTAGTGCCAAGACCCCTGCCCTGAGGATTTTGAGGGATGCAGAATTGACCAGGATAACTTTCACAGCAGTTGTAAAATAGTGGGACTTAGTCCTTTTTTCTGTCTTTCACACAACTGGAACAAGGTGATGAGGCTTGCCCAGGCCGGGCTCAACATAGATAGGAGTCTCCCACCTGGATCCTTTTGCCATGCTGAAAACCACTTCAGTGAGATTTCAAAGAAAATGTTTCTGACCTTTTGGGACTATGCCTGGTTACAGCTTCAGCGTTATCCAGCTGGTGGATTTTAAAAACCAAAATGGAGACTAAGTCTAAAGATAAAACCTTGGACCTAGGTGAAATTCAGCTTGTTGTGGCTTTGAGCTTTTGGTGCCTACCTCAGCCGCCTCAGTGGCAGCTCAGTGGTGACCTATCCATCTTCAAGGGACATACGCTGGCTTCAGCATTGGGCATTTTCTCCATTGGAAGACTTCAAGCTCCAAAAGTATACTGTCAGATTGACCAGTGTGACCTACTTGTTGTAGTCAACCTCTTCTCCACAGAGGTTGTCTTGAAATCGCACCGAAATCACAGTCAACAGCAAACTGATACTTTACATTGGTGCTTTAATTTTTGTACATATTCTTTTCTTTAAAAGTGTTAAGATTCATATCTCCTGTTTCCTTCCTCTCATTTAGATCATTTGTATGTGTTTTTGCTCTTTACATTTTACTCTTTTTTTCTTAAAGTGTTTTGGGACATCGTTTAAGTTTTCTTACCTTTAAAATTGTTGGTAGTGCTTGAACTTAATACTCATCTCTCTGATGACCTGCCTGATGCTTGCGCCAGACCTATAAGGTGTTTTACAAAGTTTCACTGGGAGCTGTTTTGAGACAAAAGGGCTCATTATGGTTTCAGCAGTTAATTTTGACCCCTGTGTAAACCCCTGTTTAGGCTTGGGTTGGAATTATGAGTTATTAGGTATTTAAAGGCATCTGATAATAATCGAATGGGTTAAGTAACATAACCTTCATTAAATGTCGTCAGGTCAAACATGTCGAAATATAACAGGAATTAAACATACGGTAAATACGGTATTCACCTTAGCATGTGTTTTTTTAGTGTGTTAAACACAAACGTCTGTTTGTTATTCCCCATCAACTTGTATTAGGTGTAATGTATTGCACTCAATAAATAACGCACCCTGTGGTGTCATTAAATATCACCTATACTTGTCCATAGTAAAGATGTGTTAATTACTTTGGAACGGGCATACATTCCCACTTTAATAACCATTTTATGACATAGTTGAATGCAAAGCAGTAAGTAACTTTACATGAGCATGGGAATAAATAAATTGTGATGTGAGCTGCCATCCTACGTATTGGCCATGTCCATGAAGACTTGATGAGAAACCACACCCCTATACCATCCCTCCATCCAGCATTACCTATGTGTTACGCTTGTCCTATAAATCCTACAACTCACTCTAACTGAGCACTAAAGTAATAGCAACATATGCAGGGACATCTTAAGAATGTTGGGGGCCTGGGGCCGCACATATTTGGGGGGCCCCTTTCTCAGAACAGCCTTGCATTTATGATCCAGCTTCAGCTCTGTCACGCCCTCTTTTGCCAGGTCAGCAACAGTGCAATTGCACATTGCTCCAACTTCTAAATGTGTTGACATTCAGGGGCAGATTTACAAGCTCCTTGCGCCTCTTTGACACCACCATTGCGTCACTTTTGTGATTTAGCGGCAGCGCAAATCGAGCGCCATGGTGCGGGGTACTTACAACGTGACGTTGTAAAGCCCTGCACCACATGTTGGAGTTCTGGTGCAGGGGGGGGGCGTTCCGGCGCAGGAATGCCTCCTAAAAGTGGCTGAGTTAAATCTACAAGATTTCACTCCGTCACTTTTAGGGCCATGCTGTGTCAAAACCCTGCACCTACTTGAAGCAGGCATAAGGATTGATGCAGCATGTTAGAGATAGGGCACCCCCTAGCCTTGCTGGAGCTGCATCGCGCTTGCGACGCAACTCCAGCAATGCGCCGCATTTCCGCCGGGGATGCGTCACGCATCTGCCCATCCGAGCGCCAAGGTGCGCCGCATTGTAAATGCGGCGCATCAGTGGTTGCGCACGGGTGGGCAGATGCGTCGCAACTCTTCTGGCGCATCTCTGCTGATTAGCAGAGATGAGCCAGAAGTCGTAAATCTGCCCCCTAAACTTTAGGAATAGTGACCTGTGTTTTCAATATTGTAACACAGCAGCAGCTCATTAATATTACTGCAAATAATCTCTGTGAAATATGAATATTTGTGGTCCTGTTTTGATCTAAAAGAATGAAATATTAATGCAACATTTCTCTGCACAATGTCTGTAATAGACTCTCATACTTTACCTATTTTAAAAATAAATTAAAGGAAAACCATACTTAAAACATTCTGTTTAAGAATTATTCTAGGTCACCAGGGCACGACTTTTTGCAGAACAAAGCTGTCTCTATCAAGTGCTCCCTTAAAGGCTGGGGCTCTGGGCAAGAGCCGACTTTCCCCATGCCTTAAAACATCTCTGATTTATGTTAGATGTAACATTAGTGTCATTCTGTCAACACACTCTCATCGTGTGCAGCAGCGTTTATACTTTGCAAGTGTCTGAAATTGGTAGGCATGTAGGAAAGCCAGTGTTTAATGAATCATCACGCCTGCAGTTAGATTTACCCCTTTGTGGATATGTACTCTCGTGTTCTTGCCTGTCCTTGTGCTGCCAACACACTCAATTTGTATATGTAAATGAGGTTGAGCCATATCCAACTCCAAAAGATGCTCAATTTTATCAGACCGGTTTATTATGTATACGCGCATAATGTAAGCACTGAAGAAACATTTTGTGCACTTGTGGCATAACCTTAGATGTGCATAGCTTGCATTCTTTTACCTTTTCCAAGTCGCTCATATTGAGCTATTGAACTCTTGCAGAACTTTCACGTATTTCAGGGCTAAGCGCCTCCTATGTTCCTTTCACCACTATTTCCTCTTTCGCATCCCATCTCCCCAAGTTCAAATGTATTTTTCTCAACGGTGGCATATAGAAATAACGAATTGAACTAGATGGACAGGGTCATTAGCAGATGGGAAGATTTCACAACGCGCCAGTGCCTCTGAAATACCAGTATACCTGGGGCACTGCAGGTCACATGTTGGACCTATACCTGGCATGGACCAAACAGATCCTCTACCTTAGCTTTAGTATGCACCAGCCTACCATTAAATCTCATCATTTGCATGTAACGTAGCATACATATAGCACACGTTGACATGTTTACGTTTTTCGTTTTTAATGATAATGGGTCCAATTCAGAAATATTTTGCTGAAAATAAGAAATTAATGCATTCCACATTTCCCCATGTGGTTTGCGTTAGATTACGAGCTATTTGGACCTTCGCTGAAGCTCCGAGGGATATGAAATGAAATCTCCCCATAACATACTTCCAATTCATATTCATATTCCTCTTATTTTGCCATTGCTACTCCTGGGTATCATTTACATAGGGCTAGATTTAGGAAGGGAGTGTGTTGCTATTGTGTCATGCATGGTGTCGCTGTGGCAACACAATCCCTAAGTTAGATTTACCAAGAAACGCAAGGTCAGCTGCATGACCCTGCGTTGCTTGGTAAATCTGGAGTAAAGCAAGGCAGTACCAGTCACTACCTTGCATTACTCCACCCTGGGAAGACGTTTCATGGGTGTAGCATGGGTGTTTCACATGCATCCATCCATGTATTTTGTCACATTCCCGGATTTGCAAAGACTGGTAAACCTGGGAAGGTGTCAAAATGCCACGACCTCTAAGGGGCCACTACAGGGAAAAGTATGTTTATTTTTACTCTGAGGATTGTTTTTGTGCAGGAAGATGTGACTTCCTGCACAAAACAATTCTGCCTATTAACAGAGGCACTTTTGCACCATGGCGCAAGTTTGCTTGCATTGGCACTAGGCAGCAGATATTTTGTCAGTGCACACAAAGAGCAGAAATGCGCCATATATTGATACATAGGGTGCATTCTCACCCATAGTACATAATATGTTGACGATGGAATAGATTTCATCTGCAGTCAGGCATTGCTTTATTTTTGTGCTTCAGACAGACTGCCTTTAAATTGACACACACATTTTGGTGCAAGTTAAAACACATGGCACATGAGACATGAAATTATGCCCAGTCAGTCTGAAATGTGTTTTTTCTGAATTAACATGTGTTTTGCAATGTAGAGAAAACTTGTGATTTAAGTGGCCTTTTTAGTTGTGAAGAATAACCATAGAATGTGTTCTCTTTTCCCAGCTCATTTCCTAGTAATCTACACCCCTGTCTTAAGAGACTTTGGCTTGGTGCATATTTAGTTAAATATTTCAGTTTAAAATACCTCTTTTATAATGTGTGTGAATTAACAAATGCACCAAACACTACACATGGGGCTAAACGTTTTTTGCTTGAAAAGTTATCTAAAACATTAAAGCATGAGATGTATTAATGGTGTGCACTTTTAAAATTTACACTAAAGCATAATAATGCTATGTTGTACATTGCACATTTTTTCTATGTTGTGCATTAATAATAAGAAAAGCTACTTTAAAATAATAGCTTTGCTAGGAAATCTTTTATAAAAGGTATTAGTATGGAGTTGGGAAAACATAATGGGCTGATGTACATAAAGTTAATACTCTTTTGTGTTTGTTTTGCTTTTTGGGCCTAAGAAAACATGACCACTTGTGAATCCAGCAAGGATGTGACTTACATTAAAAGAAGAGAGCATGTGCAGATTGTACCAGCTTGCCTCAAGACAAAAAGGAGTCAAGGCCACTGTGAACTGTACATTCTTGTGATTGTGCCAATGTACCAGTGGTATTTAAAGTATCCTTCCTGCCTGCGATTAACAGGAACGAGGAATTTAGAATGAAACATTTTTTCCTAGTAAATGTTGCAAAAGCATATAAATGTATTAAATCATTAACGCTTCCTTTGTTAAAACTGGTATGGTTAGGATTTTGTAGTAAGATCAGGATGATGAGACTTCATGCCAGTGTGACTAACCAATCAGGTACAAGCTTTTCTGGAAATGCAACATTTTGTGTAGCCTGGCAAGAATTAGAGTATAAATAATGATCTCTTTGGAGGCGTGGTTGACTTTTTTGCTCATTTGGCTTTGCCTTAGTCTTAGACTCTTTTGCCTCTGCTTCATTCATATGGGTTAATCACGAGAACGTTGCGGGAGGAGATTGCTGCAGCCTTGGGAGGAAATTTGCATCCGAGGAGAAGGGAGGTTTCTTGCTCATATTTATTTAGAAAAGTCCTTGCACATCATATTTTTGGCACGGCAGGCCACATTCCTTTGAGGACTGGTGAAGGAGGGGCTGCTACCTCCTAAGACACAGACAGTCAGAGAGTCAGCTGATTAGGATAGAATTAGATGCTAAACTTTAAGTTTATGCTTTGGCTAATTAATTAGGTCTGAAAAGATTTATTTGTCTTATGCATTTATTTTTCTTTATGGGACATTTTTGCAAACTATTTAATTATTGATTAGCCTTGCAAGACTCCTTTTCTTAGAAACGCTTTAAGAGTTTTGACTGACATTTTGCGCCACATTTTCTTTTCTACGTGAGATGCTTATATGCAGACTGTAATATGTTCTGTATTGATGCTATTTTTCCTGTTTTCCAAATTCTGTAACCTGATTGATATTTTACTAATGAATAAAGGGTTATAGAAAAACCTTAACTTTTGACTAGAAAATAAAACCCTTTAAAATACTCAACCACTCTCTTCATTGGATTAAATAATAAATGCATTTTTTGATTTTTCATGTTTATGTAAGTCTCCTGAGGTAATATATGGTGTCAAGGGCCCAACACCTTTTCAGCGGTAAATTCGAGGTAGATGAGGTTTTGTATTGAGAAATTACTGCTGCATCATTGACATACGCAGGAATATTTTTTTGTTTTACTTTATTCCAGAAAGACTTTTCTTTTACTTTTTTCTTTTGTTTTATTAATTATTTTTTTATTGTGTTTTATAAAGCACAAACATAACCATTGTGATGTACAATGATAGAGCTGTAGAGGTCTACAGTGCATTAAAAAACCTGCCACAATAAGATATTGAGTTTCAGTAGATCTGCCAACCAAAGGTAAGGGTGAGTGGACAATGTTGCTGTGCTTTGCATCTTGTACATGTTCCTATGAGGTGTCAGAAGCACCTTCCATAGAAAGCTGTCTCAAGATGTAATTCCTGGGTTTGCCAGACTTCACCGGGATTCTCATCATTTCTGCTTACAAGACAAGAGCTGTTGCTTCACAAACGTCCTGCGCAGACAAAGACACAAATATATTCACAGTTTATATTCACAGTTTCAACGAAGACTGACGGATGCTGAGGATTTGAGAGGGTTTTCATGCCCTACAGTTACGAATATCAGGCCAAGGCGATTGAATCTCATTTTGAAGAGTGCAGGTAAAAGGTTTGACTAAAAACACTGACATCAATCTTTTTAAAAGCTAATTAGTGTTCTGGGCAGCCAGGATCATAGAGCCTGGCAGCCTCTACCTTCTAGGCCTCTTGGGCTTAGAAAGGTTTCTTTTCATTCTGGGTCATTTGGCTTCTTTGATGGGCATGCAGCCGGCAAAGAACCTACTGTTGCTTCCCAGAACTGTCTTTTTCCTCTTCAGAATGGACTGGTTGTGATTCTCCTGAGCATCTGAATGGGGGGGCTTCAGTTGTCACTTTGGTGGTCTTTGGTCCTCTCTGCAGTTTGATCGACAACACTTGGCCATTGTTGCTGATTTCACTCACGTCCTTTGAAGGGATGTAATCAAATGGTGAATCAAAGGACTCTGGATGTGCCTGCAAGAGGGGGTTGTGAAGAAGGCTGTAGAATTTTTTTACCACTTGCCACTTGCAAAAGTGAAGATTTCTGTCAGTACATCTCATTCTGTCCAGAAGCTTCTGATTCATTTCGTACAAACCCTTCATCATGTTGAGCTGCTCTTTCTGCATTTTTAATTGCTCCGGCAGCTGGCTCTCCTTCTCCAACATGGCCGCTGATGGAGGACCCGGCATTGGTGGTGTTTCTTGTTGCAACCAGTACAGTAGGTACAAGATCTTCTCTTGGTGCTGCTGCTCCAGTTGAACAAGTTGGATTTGGCGCTCAGTTTCCATCTCTGCCAACTCTTTCCGCTCATCAGAAAGAGTCATCTGCAAATTAGCAGAACGGGCCTTGGTTTGCTATAGGTTACTCTCTTGTTTACTGCATTCCACTTTGGCGGAGACCATCTCTTCGATAAGGTATTTCAAAGCAAACTTTACTTCCACAATTTTGGTCACGGTTTCTGATTGCTGCTTGAAAGGGGCATCACTATCCGCATCCAAGAGCTTCTGCTGTAGGTCCACTTTTTGAGCACTCCTTAGCTCCATCTCAGTCTCCAGACTCTCAATTTACTTTGTGACCAATGACTCTGTGTCCTCTATATTTTCCAGTTCAGCAACAGTGTTCATCTGCCTCTGGATTTTGTGTAGGGTGCATTCTCTGGCCCCCTTTTTCTGCTTGAGCTGAGAAAGATCTTGAACCAAGATCTTTCTGTCTTACAGCAGATCGTTCAAGTTATTCTGGACTTCTTCTGTACTAACCAATATTTCCACCACATTAACAAGACAGTTCTTAACTTTGGCTGCAGCTCCCTCCATGCCCCAGTTCTGAAACTCCTTGTGTTTATCTACAGGCCCCCTCTGTTTATGGCTCACATCCTAGAGGTGTTTGTTTGCAGCTATGGCATCCTAAATTTTACGCCTGAGCAAGCTGGCCTGTTCTGGAAGTCCCATTCTAATTTCAGCAGCTCATATTGCCTCTTGATGTTCTTTTCCTTCAGTTGAATCACTTCCTTATCTTTCTGCTGCTCCCATTGGCAAAACTTCTCAGCTTCCTCTTTTATCTGCTTCATGAGCTGCACACGCTGTGCCTTCATTCCCTGCATCTCGAGGTTCAGTCGGGAGACTGTTCGTCCTGTTGATTCTCTCAGTTTAAGCAGCTTCTACAGCTCACCCAGCTTCATTTTTAGATTAGCTATCTGTCCCTCCAACTCCTGCAGTCTCTTACACCGGTGCTCACTTAGCTTTGCTTGGTTGACATCTATTTTTTTCACTGTCTGAATGGCGAGAACAAGTTCTTCCTTTTCATTTGGCAGCCTCCAAGTTCTTCACATTATTCTGATGTTCACACGGGATGGGCTCCAGGTGGCTTTAAACCTGAACCATCTTTTTGGCTAGTTTTTTCTTGAGCAGAAGGGCTTTACTGAACTCAATCAGTTCCTTTGACATCTGTGCCTGTCAACCGGAATGATGGGTAGTAAAGCCATCGGGCATCCTCTTGGTGTTGGGATAAGATTCAGTTGGTATTTCATCCTTCTCCTTTTCCTCATCACTACATCCAGCTTCTGCAGCCATCGCCTCAATTGAATCTGCAATACTAGCACTTTTATCCTTGAGCTCAACACTGACTTGCTGCAGACTTCGGATAACCTCACGTTTTTCTTCAGCACTTGGTCCTCCAAGGTTTCCACTAGTTTCTGCAGGTCAAGCTTGCACGCAGCTTTCTGGCAGAGCTCCTCAATCTTGGTATTCAGTATCTTAATCTCCTGTTTGGTCATGATGACCCTTTCCAGCATGTGGGCAGTCTGCCCAGTGGCGTCACTCAGTTTGCAGCACAATTTGTCATTCTCCTCCTCCAAGAACTTGTTCAGCTCCATCAAGGACTTGAGGGTTTCAGAGGGTGCCATGTTGGATAGCATGGGCAGAGTGCTACTATGAGCCTATAACAATAACACATGGAGTTCCCGGACCTAAGCATTCTGGTGCTGGATCTCAGCAGACTGAGAGTCTAAGTTGATCACTGGCTTCTTCTTTATCTGCCCCGCCCGATCTGCATAGCGCAACGTGTTTAACGTTTCCTCCATGTTGGAGTCAGCGGGACTGATCATTCAATCATCAAAGTTTGGCTGTTCTCACCCACAGTGTCTTGTAACAGCCTGGTCAGCTTCGAGTTTCTGTATGGGACGAAATTCCCTCTCGTATTTGCCAAGGCACAGTGAACCTCGATTGATGTTAATACCTTCCTTCACACAATCACCCTCTGCATTGGTCTTTTTCTGCCATTCGGATTCAGCTAAGTCCACCAAATGCAGCCTGGAGCGAAAGCTGCTAGTTTGATCAACAATTTTTCAATGGTCGATGGAGATGGTGAAAATTGCATTTTCTGGTTGATGAAAATTGTGAAGATTGCACGGGAGCATGATGACTGGGAGTTCATGGCAGTCAAAGTCACCGTCTGACAGTTGTTGCCCTGCTCCAGTTGTTGGACCAAACAGGAACTGAGCGCGAAGGAGGTGAACCCGCCACACCCGCAGAGGACGCCAAACACGGCATGAGACACACCACAATTTTGGAACCGCAACAGGTATCCGTGAAGGAAAAGAAAGAGTAATATCATTTGATATCGACAACCGCAAACCAGAACAACTATATCGGGTCACCTCCGAGCCCATTATTTTGTATATTAATCTTCACACATATACAGAAATATTGATCGCTGCTGGACGAACCACCGCCAGCAGTATTAGTCACGGGCCCGGCTGGGTCGGAATTATCACCAGCTGAGCGACCTTCTGACATCGATACGGCCTTCTAGCCCTGATGAATCGCGAAGGCGATGAAACACGTGTCGGCTGGCTGTAATCTCCATTAAAGACTCCAAGATTTACTCATCTTCTGGATATCTTGTCACTTCTGTCATACTTGGTGTTTGTAATTTTGTTAAATTGTAACTGGACATTGATTACTCACATGAGAGTGCTTCGGCAATCCGCAAAGCAATTAGCAGTAGTTTGTTCTACTCTATAGAGTGGTTTAGGTTTGTCCACTCGCCGTGAAGCACCGTAGACATCCTAATGATCATAAGTAAATGCGTATAAACTGGCAGTGCACCCAACTACAACTGTTTAAAAACCTTCCTGTTGTTTCAATCTGCTCCAGTCAGGACACAGTTTCCAGAGGAGAGAACGCATCACGCTCAGTCAAATCCACATTCTTTATGCCTTATTTAGGATCTTCTCGAAAGTTGATCTGAGAAGATTTTGTTTCTAAGAATAACAGGTATAGGATCTCCTCATTGTTGATCTCCAGGTAGGACACTTTCTGTATATGCTCCCAATCAGGTCTCTGTTTGATTTCTTTGAACAGGGTACGCATAAAATGGGGGATAAAGCCCACTGTAGGTTCATTTTATTGTTCTTGGGTGTACCCGCCACCCATAGAGAATTTTCCCATAGCAAATTTTCTCAAAGTATCACATTTTGTTGCAAAAGTCCTTCTGAGTGAGTGAGAACAACTGTTTTGTTTCACAATGTAAGTTTGAGAAAGCTTCTCATGAGTATCAGATAGTACAATACAGGCCTAGAATACAGTCAATTTAGGAATACACAGGATATAAGTCATGAAATAAACATTTCGATAAAATAAAGCAATATTCTATCATCCCCTTTCAACCTATAAGCAAACTGAGATGTTAAAGCTTCTGTTCCAGAGATTTAATGTAACTTTGCTATTTTACTGCAATTTCAAAGTACCATCGTGTAAAATTATTTCAAATGATAAAATATTAATCTTGTTTCTAGTGTTCTATATCAGCACATATATGAAGATTATTGTCTAAGGGTTTCAGGAGGTTTACACTCCACAGCACCACTTTGGCATTTCTCATTTGGTGCACAATTTTCACATATACAGAAGATGGAATTCAGAACGGAAACCTTTAACAACACACACAAAGTTATCCAAATTATTTTTGATTTCATTAATTCTTCACACCATTTACTATCTCCATAAGATGGTTAAGAGCATTATAACACATGATTACATCCCTTTACCATTCTATTATATGTTAAAATAATTATGCTAAGGCTGATTAGTGAAAAATAAACCTATATTTTTCAAATTAACATGATTTATCCTAATCTACAATCATCTGCATACTTTTACGATGCAGTAACTAAGGGGGTTATTATGATGGCGGGAGGGCCGCCACCGCCAGGCCGGCAGTGGCGGTCCTTCCGCCATCTGAAATTAGTTTTCCCCCCGACAGATTACGAAGGCAGGGGGAAACCTCAGGGATGCGTGACGCATGCAAAGACCATCCGCCAAGGTTAAACAAGGCTTTATTACCTCCAGCCTTGCGGAACCAATAAATTGGCCAGAATTGCAGCGGTGCCTTGCAGGCACCGCCATAGGTATTAGGATATCCCTTTCCGCCTGTCTATTCATGGCGGTCAACCCACTGCAAAAAGACAGGCGGAAAGGGATTCGGGGGGCCCCCTTGTGGGGGGCGGTGGTGCGGCACTGGAGGGGTACCCATGGTACCTCCCTGTATTTCCCTGCACTGCGTGGCAGGCACCACGTGGTGCCTGCCACATAGTGCAGCAAAATGCAGCGCAAGTACTTTTAACATTGAGTACGGTGCTGCAGCCAGCAGCACCGCCCGTGTTGTTAAAAGCCCAGGATGCGCTCACCAGTATGGTGGGCGCATCCTAATCGCAGTGGTGGGACCGCCGCATGTCTGGCAGGCAGTCCCAAATACTGCTTCGATGGCGGGCGGACCTAGTCCGCTCTCTATTATAATTAGCCGTTAAGTTTTTCAGGTTTAATTCTCATGTCTCTTTAAACTATATATTGTGCACATTTATTCACGTATTACGTATGCAATGTAGTAAAATCAGTTTATGTGTCATGTAGGGATTCCGACAGCTTTTCTGCAGCATCAGTATGGAAGTTTAGTTGAAGTATGCAAAAAAATCCGTGAATGAGACACAGTGTCTTTTTATTCACTGACTTTCATTTTCAGTGTTATCATTATTTCATTTTGAGGTCGTTGATTTCTTTTGATGTGCGGTTTTACATTTGACATATTTACATTGTGATACTTACGTATACAACAAACATCCACACAAAAAATCTGTAATATATCCATATTAGCTTGAAAGTCTGTAAAATAATCTAGTCCCATTTATAAACCCAGATGTAAATTCGGTTGGTATAATTGTTCTGTTTTCAAGGATGATGAGTAGAAAGGGCATTTTGTTCTGGAAATTTATTATCAATTTCATGGGCAAAATGAGACTGAAAGTGCAAAATTAATGGGTTGATGATGACTCACCCTAAGGGCTTAATAATGCAGAACTCTTTGCTCGCCTGTGATAGGCGAGCAGATGTTCCCTGAGAGAATGCTTTCGATTTTGCAAGTAAATGGAAAACCGTCCTATGCGTTTGGCCCCTATTTACTGCAAACCCTAAAAGGTATCCATTATCCCACATAAAGATTCATTTTATGATTCACCGGTCATTGTAATGCAGTTAAATCTATTTTAATTGAAGGGGTTGATAAAGGCCGCAAAAAACACTACACTAGTTCATGAGCACGGCAGACAATTTAGTAAGTGAAGGATTTTTGCAAACATTTTATGATACAGTGGTCTTAGCACTTTGACAATCTTCAGTAATGGTACTGGCAGTATGAATCGTCAAAGCTTGTTTTACTGGCGACGCATATAACAATCAGGAATGTAGAGTCTACATTTATTTATTTTTTTCTTTTAGATTCCCGGATAATTGCCCATAACTTGACTCATTTAAGATGTGTATTAAAGTTATGCGCTTCCCCCAGATCAATGCTACATCGGTCTATGCTTCTATTTGCCCCTTAATTACAGTAACCTTGGAGGTTCTTAGCATTTCAGCTCTGGACAAATTGCTTTCTTTACTTCTGGCAGTTAGCTTCACACAGCCTGGGGCTGCTTTTTCTTGAGCTGTAACCACCAGTACGGGCTTTATACATTTAAGTAGAGGTGACAACTTGAGAATAATAACTAGTAATTTGTTCCATGGTTGAAAACCTATATGTTAGCAAACAGTGTAAATGCCGTAACAATAATTATTGTTTTTGAAGGCAAATGTAGCAAAGCTTGTTCATCATTAACACTTCAGTTAACAGTTGGATAGTTTGGATGTTTTTCAGTGCAAAAGTCGGGACTGAACAATCATGATGACAAAAATATGATTCACGCGCACATCATAAATTCATTTTTTATGACTAATTATCAGCAATCCTTTTTTTAATTACAGAGTAAATTACTAATTCCTAATATGCCTAATTAATGCCATATTTTGTTTAACACTCATGTTCTTCCAGATGAAAGGAAATGTGACAATTTTTAAGAAGGCGCAACATAGTGAAATCTATAATCTATATTTTTCAGCAAGTTTCCAAACAACGGAAGTGCGACAGTAAAACGTCAATTGAACTGAATTAATATTAACTTTCAACAAACAAAACTCCGTTTCCTCAGTTCACAGTGGAAGGGTGACAAGGTCTGGGCTTTAACCAGATACCAGACCCAAGGTGTGAGCGCAGTCAACTCCTGCTGTGCACACCTTTGGGCAGCAACATGTGGGTAGAGGGGCTGGCTCCTTTTACTTTAGTTTTTTATGTTTGAAAATGCATCTTATTTCATTTTTAATACTTTATATTTGTGTGGGGTTCATGGACACCAATGTTGGTTTTGAACCTTCAGGGGTTCTGGGGCCCATGTTGGACATCTGATAGTCTGCATACCCAGTACCAGTATCAAGTCAAGTCAAAAACAAAGTTTATTTAGACCATTGATCTATAAACCACAGTTCATCATATAAAATCTACATCTCACAAATTCATATTCTTAACAGTTAAAAAAGTCATATTGTCCTAAAAACTACATTTATTACAATTTAAAATCAGGAATTCATTTGGATTATAGAGCTACTGTCTACTTTTAAGCCTCCAGCCTTCCAGGGAACTTATACACACCCTGCATATATTTCCCGATAGCTATCGCGATATCTAAATTTTCCATATCAACTAGTAGCTCCCGTGCTTGTGAACGCTCCTTAACATCATATTTTAAAAATATCGGGCGCAGGAACTGTTTACGTAAATTTAAAAATATATAACAATCCAATAAAATTTGCAAAATATTACATTTCATTTCTAATTTACAAACACATTTGCCATCAGGATGCGTTAAGGCAGCTTTTATTGCACTATTTGCGAATATCGGGTTAATACCTATTCTTAGCTTAAAAACTTCTATTCTTAGCCAACGGTTCGGTAGCAAATCTATGTAAGGAAAGCTTACATCTTTCTCCCAGCCTGAGCAAATACATTTTACAGAGTCTTTCTTTTTCAAATATTCTTGGTCTGTTACCCTAGAAATGTCTTTACCCTGCACTTTGAGTACACTCTTTATTACATTCATTTGGAGTGCCCTTGGGTCAATGTTCACATTTAGGTGGTCAAAGATGGCCAGGAGTTTACTTCTTGTTTCCTTAGCCCATTTTAACTCACTGGTCTGAATTTCTTTCATGCAACAGTATCACAAACTAGAACGAAGGCCACTTGATCGAGAGCCCTTTCTGGGAAGTTTGCTAACTCTTAGGCAGTGTTCAGTCAGCTTAGAGTTTGGTGTATTTTCATAAATTATATTCACCCCGTGTGGCCACTTTAGTGCACAACACCACCTGAGCCAAGGTCCAGGGACTGCTTAACCTGCCCCCTTCTGGCTCCTACAATTTTTTTAGGGTAATATGGGAACAAAACCCCCCATTCTGTAATGACTTCTGCAACATACTTTTCATAACTGTGTTCAACCAATTAGAGCCTTCAGATCTGCAGATCCAGCTTTGGATCCGAGATCGGAAACAGGAGCTAGGAGGGGAGTAAAAAGCTCCCTTGTTCAATCAAATGTATTAATTCTGTAAACGTGGCTCTATTGATTGACTGCAAACCCTGGAGAATAACATTTTAGATGTCTCTCGTCTTTAACCCCTTTCAACCTGACCCGAAACAATTGAGTAATGCTAATTTCTTGAAAACTAATGAACAGATTTATGCCAAACTAAGCATACTCATTTTCTTAGTAAAGTTCTAGCTTCATGCCAAATTTGGTGAATTTCTGTTCAGCCTTTTTACTGTCTTGGAGAGCAAAGATTCCTATGGGATTTGAAAAAGGAAACTGCTTTTTTGACACCCACCTTATTTTCACACCCCCAAATATAAATCTGCTCAAAATATAGCAACCAAATCCAATTGGGCAAACATTTCTATGGAAAGTTTTGTTCAGGTATTTAACAGCGCCAAAGGAATTAGCAAATCAAAAAAAAGAGACAGACAGATAAATTTGATAGATAGATAGATAGATAGATAGATAGATAGATAGATAGATAGATAGATAGATAGAGAGATAGATAGAGAGATAGATAGATAGATAGATAAATAGACAGACAGACAGACAGACAGACAGACAGACAGACAGACAGACAGAGACAGACAGAAAGACAGACAGACAGACAGATGGGCAGACGGACAGACAGACGGACGGACGGACGGTCAACGGACAGATGCGCCAAAGGGTTGCACCCATTTAATCCCCCAGTATTTTTCTCTTTTTGACTATCCAGTTTTGTACTTTCACTGTGATTGTTTATCACTACTGAGAGTGCTAAACACCAGTGTCCACCTTTTAGGATAAGACTGCTGCTGCACAGCTAGAGAAACAGATTTTGGATTTGTTACATGTAAACACTTGAGTGTAAACGTTTTCACATGCGGGGGCTGCGTTTGTAAGTCTACCGTCTTGCCCAGTCCTGTATCTGCACACAGGTAGCCGTTGCAGAAGGGATCTTCAAGAATTGGTGCAGATCTGACATAGACCTAATGTGATTGTGCATTCAAAGTGTATATGAGTAGTGCTTACTGAAAGTCTGTGGTTGTTGTGCTTAACTGAATTACACATTACAGGCAAAATGTTATTGAGTGTAGACACACTGTCACATTTGGGATGTCACCCTTCCTCATGCTTTAAGAATGTTCACATTTCCCTGGCTCTGTCACAATCAGGCCCCAAGCTTTTGTCCCCTCTACTGGACCACGTTACTGAGACTGCTGGCCAGAAGGAAGACCAAAGACCTCCCAACATAATAGAGCCATCAACAGTGCTTGACTCAGTTCCTGGGAAAGAAAGAGTTGGGTTACACTGCACCTTGGCTGGGAAAGCCCCACCAAAGGAGACAAAGAGGAAAGGTCATGTCTCTGGAGCCAAACATAGGTGGCGCTCCCATTTGGACGTTTGATCAGGCAGTTTAATCAAATGGGAGGTGGAGCTGAGGCTCCCAGGAAAGGTGTTCACTTGAAATCATTATCTTTAAATATCTCAGAATGCTAACAAAGTGGGGTGGGATATGATAACACACACTGGGATGGCCAGGGAGTCCTGGTTTATAGAACTTTCCACTTATAGTTAAATAACCCTGCACAAGGAAGAAACTCTTGAGAATTCACTGGACCTGTGTGCAACAATGGAAAAATAATGTCAAATTAGAACGAGAAGGGAAAGAAAAAATGCTTCATGATGGATAGGGATTGGGTCCTTTACAGAGGGGGGTTTGACCCCAATGACTGTGAAAACAAAACAAACAAGACCTTGTGTAGAAATTCTTAGTTCTTTTTTAGACAATTCCGATCAAAGGAACACTAAATTGATTGATCAGTATAAATATTAATTAGTACGTTCTTGTGTCAAATCAAATGTATTTCTAATAAATACCTTATTATGTACATACATAGAGAAACATAACATTTGATGCATTCTAATGTGCAAGTTACCCATCACCCATGACACAGTCTTTGCAAACTAACACAATCTGGAATCACATTTGTATAGGACAGTATCACAATTGTTCATGTGAAGATGGAAAGGAAACAAAAAGAAAGAAATAAAGGGTTCCGTTCCAAAGGGTCTCTGAGAGGTGTTTGTATGTAGGGAAACCGCCCAAATTACTGGCCCACAGGGGGTATTGGCCGCACAATTCAGTGAGAGTGACAAAAATCAATTTCCTATGTTTGATTTAGCCTGCTTACCTTATTCAGAATTGGAAAGACCATTGTTTGACCTTTGGGTAAATGTTGACACATTTTGACCCTCTCTTAACGGAGGGTGTTATAAGGAATTGGAACTGGGTATCTTCACTTTAGTGACTGGAATGACCAGGGTGAAAGCAGCTGAAATCATGTGAAAGCCTGGACGCTACAGGTATAAGAAAACAAGGTACTTACCTGTAACTACGGTTATCCAATATTGGTATCATAGATTCACCTGCCTGAATCATTCCCCGTCGCCCAGGCGGGAGTCCCACGGAAATAATATATACAAAAGCAGTGCCTTAGAACATTTTTTGTAGTAGGCTGACAAGACTATAGGCCCAAAAAGGTCCAAAACTTAGCAGCCTATCTACCTCATTATATGAAAAGAACTAAAATCAGGTCCAACCAATCAGCTGCCAGCACCCTCTAGAACCTTCCCAGCAGAGGCAGTTCTCCTCAGATTTTCCCAGCACAAGTGAGAAGCATGTATCCCTAATACAGAACTGCTCTGCCGGGGAGGAGGGTGGGTGCATGTGAATCTATGAAAGATATCAATACAGGATAACCTTTGTTACAGGTAAGTAACTTGTTTTCTTATCCAGTATTGGGGTATCTTTCATAGATTCACATGCCTGAATCAGAATAGCAAGCAGTAAAACCATATCTGTCGTTTGCGGAAGGTGGGAGACAAAGCGTAATTCTACATATCCCCCACTCAACCGGAAGGTTATAGAGCACTAAAATGTAAATATACATATATGCAAAAACCTTCTGAAAGAAAATAATTATATTCAGATAACATAGTTCATATTAAAAACAGCAATTGACAAGCAAAACATTACAGTACATCACACATGCCCTTATGTCATGAATATAATCTGAGAGACCTTTATAAGTCTAACCTTAATGAAGAAGATGCTGCAGCACCGCTTGCCCCACTGCTGTATCATTCTGTGATGCCAACTGCAAGCAGTAATGCTTTGTAAATGTATGGACACTCTTCCATGTAGCAGCTCGGCAAATGTCTTCCAGCGTGACCCCAGCAAATAAGGCTGTCGAGGCCGCCATTATCCTGGTGGAATGTGCTCTAACCTTTCTCAGAAAAGGTCTGTTAGCTTTTTCGTGACAGTATTGTATTACTGAGGATAACCATCTGGCTATCGTTGCTTTCGTCACGGCTTGACCCAGCGTGACCTGACCATAAGCAATAAATAACTGGTTAGATTTTCTTATGTCTTTAGTCTTTTGAAGATAGAACTTTAGACATCGTTTCACATCAAGAGAGTGCTGGGCCTTTTCTGCCAGTGTGACAGGATCCAGGACAAAAGTCTTTAATTTTACCGGCTGGTTTATTTGTAATTGAGATGGTACCTTAGGAATGAACTTTGTATTGGTTCTCAGGGTAACAAGGTCCTTAGAGAAATGAAGGAAAGGCTCTGAAATCGTGAAAGCCTGAATCTCACTAACTCTCCGGGCTGAAGTGAGAGCTAGTAAAATAGCCACCTTCCAGGTTAAAAACTTTAGTTCAGCTTTGTGAATAGGTTCGAACGGCCTCCTCATTAACTGGGACAAAACGATATTGAGATCCCATTCAGGAGGTGGAGGTCGGATTGGAGGAAAAGCCTGAAACAATCCTTTGAGAAATTGCTTCACCAATGAGGAAGAGCATAGCGATGGCTTGTTTGAACTTTTTCTGAATCTTGATATAAAGCTGCCAGATGTACTTTGATAGAAGAGAATACTAGACCTGCTTTGGCTAGTGATAGCAAGTAAGGAAGGATATCCTCAGGAGGAGCCTGGAGCGGATGAACATTATTTGCTTCACACCAATAACAGAATCATCTCCATTTAAAACAGTACGTTCTGATAGTACTCTGTGCACGGGCTTGAGACAGAATTTCTTTACAGTCTGCAGAAATCTTGAGATCCTTAAACTCTAAGAAATCAGGAGCCAGGCGTGCAAGTGAAGCGATTGTGGATCCGGGTGTAAAATCTGACCTCCTTCCCTTAACATTGAAATTGTCGGATTGAGACGGATTGGAGGCTGCTGAGATAGCAGGAGCAGCTCTTGGAACCAGTACTGCCTCGGCCAGCGAGGAGCAACGAGGAGAAGAGTGCAATGTTCCCTCTTCATCTTTTGAAGTATCCTCGGTATCAAAAGAATCGGGGGAAAAGCGTATGCATAGATTCCTGACCATCTCATGGACAGGGCATTTCCTCTTGACCCCCGTTGAGGAAATCTGCTGGCGTAGTAAAGGCATTTGCTGTTCTGTTGTGTCGCAAAGAGATCTAGAGTTGGCCTGTTCCAGTTCCCATTCGTGGCAACTTGTGAGAGATCTGCTGAGGTTGTCGGCTAGAGAGTTTTGAACCTCTTTCACATGCTCTGATCTGAGGGTCATGCCGTGTCGTATAACCCACTCCCACAACTCTTGAGCCTCCTGCGAGATGGAGAGAGATCTCATCCCCCCTTGCTTGTTGATGTAAAACATGCTGGTGGTATTGTCCGTACACACCAGCACTGAGGAATTTGCAGTTCTTGGCAGGAACGCCTGCAGAGACAGGAAATGGCTCTTAACTCTAGACTGTTGATGTGTCTCTGCCGATATTGATGAGACCATCGCTCTTGAATTTGGAGGTCGTGGAGATGACCTCCCCATCCTTCCATAGATGCGTCCGTGGTCAGGATGAACTCAGGAAGGGTTTGGAGAAACGTGAGGCCCGGAGACAGATTGTTTTCTTTTGACCACCATAGAAGAGCTTGCCTCATTCTGGATGTCACCTTTATGTGATCGTCGAAAGACCCTCCTATTTGTTGCCATGATCGGTGCAATTCTTCTTGCAGCAGCCTCATCTGGTGTCTTGTCAATGGGACTAGACTGATCGCAGAAGAGCACATCCCTAGAAGAGACGCATATATTCGGACAGAAAGTTACTTTTTTGTTGAGATTAGTCTTGCTAGTTTTTGAAGTTTGCTCTGCCGTTCCTGAGACAAGAACGCCTTGCACTGTTGGGTGTCCAGTGAAGCTCCCAGAAAGGTCAACACTTGAAGAGGTTGCAGTTGTGATTTCTTTGCATTGAGAGTGAGACCTAGGTTTGAGAATAGACGGAGGGAGATTTTGACCGCTTGTCTTGTCTCCTGTTTTGATGGCGATGTTTGGGGTGTATGGGGATATGGAAGTAAGCATCTTCCAAATCCAGAGAAGCCATAAAATCCCATACATTGAGACAATTGAGCACATCTGCTAACGTCACCATGCGGAAACTTTGTTTCTTCAAGAATTTGTTTAGTTTGCGCAAGTCCAGAATCGGGCGCCACTCTCCCTACTTCTTCTTTATGAGGAAGAAGCAAGAGTAGAATCCTTTTCCTTCCTGTGAGATGGGAACCTTCTCTGTCGCATTCTTGCAAAAGATGTTTAAGGCTTCTTTGAACAATATGTGAAGTCGAGGGGGAGGGGGACCCCTGGGCGGGGTTGTAGGCGGTTTCTTTAAGAACTCCAGAGTGTGTCCTTATTTCACTAGGTCGAGGACCCACTGATCCGATGTAATGTTCTGCCATTGTTGGTAAAAGGGGAAGAACTTTGCGCCCACAGGGAGGGGAGGGTGTTGGACTGGCATCCGGCATAGCTCATTGACATTTTTTGGAATCTCGTCCCTGATTATTTGCTCTCCGTCTTCCTCTCTGACGAGAGAAATTGCTGGAGGAAGATTGCCTGTATGAAGACTGGTAATATGGCTGTTTGTACTGAGAATGGTATTGCCTGTTCTGTTGGTTTTGGTAATTTCCCCTAGAAGAAAAACCACAACCTCTTGCCTCTCTAAAAGAGCCTACCTTATATTGAAGGGTACCAAGTGATTTTGCGGTGTCGGTATCCGTCTTGATAGTAAGTAAGGTGTCATCTATGTGCTTACCAAAGAGTGAATCCCCGTCGTAAGCCACATCTAGGATCTTTGTTTGCACTTCCGGTCTGAAGGAGGTTGCTCTGAGCCAGCCCTGTGGTCTGAGGACCGCAGCACCTGTTAACTGTCTAAAGTTAGTTTTTGAGATGTCTAGGGCACAGTCTATTATTTCTGATGCCGCCCTCTCTCCTTCAAGCACTATTTTACATGCTTCCTGCTGACGATCTTCAGGTATCAAATCTATGAATTCTGACAGGTCCGACCACATCTGTCGGTCATAACGGGCAAGGATTGCCAAGGAATTCGCTGCTTTAATGGAAGCTGCCGCATTGGTGGAGAACATTTTACCTATAAGATCCAATCTCCTGCCCTCTTTGTCCAGCGGTATTGAGATTGGAGTGGATGGATTTTTGGACCTCTGTTGGGCATTTTGAGATATTACAGAGTCCGGACGTGGATGGCCCACCAGACAAGATGGAGTTTCTGGCATGCTCTATACTTTTTCTCAATACGAGGAAGGACTGCAGGGATAGAAGCGGGTGTCTTCATAATCTTAAGACCTTCTTTCCAAATGAATCCTATAGTGGGTATAGCCCTGGTGATCTTCCTATACCTGTCTTTGAAGTCGTGTCCGACTGCTCAATAGTAACTGGCAGTTCAAATCTTGTAGCAGCCCTTTGCATGATATTGTGAAAGCCGCCAATGTCCTCCGGCAGAGAATCCGAGGGTTGCGGCAAAGAAGGTGAAGGCATGGGGATTATGTATTCATCCCACGGATATGCAGGTGTGTTGTCATTAGGCAGCTCGCCTTCCTCTCTTTCATCTTCATCTGAAGAGGAAGTATCCTGATCCTCTATTGGTGTAGGGTCCACAGTATGTCTTGGCGACACTGGAGCTTGCGGTGTTGGAGGCATGGGTACGTCTGCTGGTACCGAAGGCGCAGCTAGCGTGGACGGTGTAGGTGGGAATCTTTGGCGATAGTCTGCCAACGGGCCTGTAAGTCCTGAACCAAAGAAGGAGGGAGATGACTTGTCTCCTCCGAACGTGGAGCTCTGTATGGTTGTCTATAGACAGGTGTAGACAAGTTCTCCTGATAGAAATGCTCCTGCATATCTTCTTCTTCATCCTCTTCCTGACATTTTATTCATAATTCTGATGGATGGCGTGCGATTCCAAAGGGACCTTCTTTGTCTCCATCATCCTCATCCGAGTCCTCCTCCTCTACATATGTTTCCAAAATGTGCGATGGTAGTAGTGGGAAAATATTAGAGTAGTCCTGCCTATGATAAGTCTTCAACTGAAAGTGAGAGAATGCCACTTTAGGAGTTGGCGTCTTGGTAATTTACACTGGAGGCGGCTGGCCCATAGACGGAATCGCCATTGCCAAGCTCATCGTCGACGGACTCGTCATCGAGGGGATCGTCGTAAACGGTGATACTGTCGACGGGACCGCCGTTGACGGGGCTGTCATCGATGGTTTCTTTGTCGACGGGGCTGCCGTCGACAGGGCTGTCGTACGGGGTTGTCGTCGACGGGGCTTCCGTCGACGGGCTCTTCATCGACGATATCTTCGTCGTCAACGGGCTCTTTGTCGACGATGACTTCGACGTCGACGGACTCTTCGTCGCCGATGACTTCGACGTCGATGGGGCTTTCGTCGACGATGGTATCGTCGTCGATGGAATAGTCGTCGACGACGATTTTGAGGAAATTGAAGAAATGTCCTTAGCCCTAGAAGATTTCTTTGAGGAAACCTTGGCTGACACAATAGGTGAGGTGATAGAAGAAGTAGACACCATAGCAGAAGAGCTTGAAGTGGGAGACGTCACAGATTCTGTGTGAGAAGACACCAGAGAAACAGTTTTTGCCTGGGCTTTACTCACAGTTTTAGTTGAAGATCCTGAGGGCGGAGAAGATGGAGATCCAAGAGGGGGAGACAATGACCTCCTTGAGGGTTCTGAAGCTCTATGAGAGGATTTGAGATGTTTTTTCCTCTCAGGAGAAGAGCTATCTCTGGATCTGGCTCTTTTGCTGAAAGTAGAAGTTCTGTCCTCATCATCTATAGAAGATGATTTGAGCCATAGAAGAAACCTTGCCTCCCTGTCCCTGATGGTGTTGGCAGGGAAGGTGTGGCAAATCCTGCAATCCTTCACAATGTGAGTGGGATGCAGACAGTAGATGCAGTCAACGCGCTGATCATCTACATGGACCCTCTTTTTATCACAGGTCCTGCAGACATTCTGAAGAGAAAAGTAGAAAACTGAGTAGGCACTCAGGGAGACTCCCTTCCACACGACGTGCGGTGAAAATCTGAAGAGAACTGCCTATGCTGGGAAGGTTCTAGAGGGTGCTGGCAGCTGATTTGTTGGAACTGATTTCAGTTCTTTTCATATAATGAGGTAGATAGGCTGCTAAGTTTTGGGCCTTTTTGTGCCTATAGTCTTGTCAGCCTACTACAAAAAAAATTCTAAGGCACTGCTTTTGTATATATTATTACCGTGGGACTCCCGCCTCGGCGACGGGGAAAGATTCAGCCATTTGAATCTATGAAAGATACCCCAATACTGGATAACTCAGGGGACACAGGACTCTTTCTCAAAATGTTCTCTAAGAAGTGGTGCTTGTTTCTTAACTCTCTTTTTCTGACAATTTTGCAAACTTCATGCTGACTCTGTGGCTGATCAAATAGTGGTCCAAGTCTGACAGGACATATACAAGAGGAGAAAGTCAGAGATGATTCAAAGCTGACAGCCTTTAAAGACGTTGTTTGAAAACATTCCCGAGTGCCCTCCAATGATCCTCATATGGAAGGAATGGGAGACACCCAACACATTGTTTTGTTGATTCACATGCTGAAGCTAGCATCTTAACTTTAGAATTTCTTAGCTGTTTTATGGCGATGGCACTATAAACATATAGGGCCAGATGTACAACCCTTCCAAATTGTAACTTGTCGTTTTGCAACTCGCAATTTTCAACTTTTGCAATGGAATTTACAACAGTGTCTCAGACACTGTTTGCGATTTCTAATGAGGTCGCAAATTGCCTGCCTCATTAATATTGATGAGGCAGGTGCAATTTGCGACCCCATTAGGAATGGCTAGCACTCCTAGGGGTGGTGGCCTGCTGGGGTCAGCAGAGCACCATGTCTCTGACTGCTTTTTAAATAAAGCAGTTTTTTTTTAAAAATGCAGCCCGTTTTCCTTACAGGAAAATGGGCTACATTTCTAAAAGAAAAATGAAACGTTTCTGTTACATTTTTTAAGAGTAGGCATTGGTCCGTGGAAACATATATTTTCGCTACCAGTCACAAAGGGGAAGGAGTCCCCTGGGGACCCCTTACTGTTTGCGAGTGTCTTGCCTCCTACTTGAAGTAGATGGTAAACTGCAAGTGTTTTGTACATTGAAGTGCGACTTGCTATTAGGAAGGGAAGCCCTTGGCACTCCCCTTTCCAATAGCGAGTCACAAACCCTATTTTGCAAGTTGGTAACAAAGCAAACACTACCTAAGTGTACCGAGCATGTATGTGGGTGTAAAGAGCCAAGAATTGCCTAGGAAAGAGCCATCCCCATTACCTGATTGGAGAGAATGAAGGCCCCATCTTGGTCTCAAGTTTGAAAACCCCCAAGGGATGTCAGACCGCTGCGTGTTGTAGCTTCAGAAGGCCAGGACATCAGTGCCTTGTGTCAGCATGGAAGCTTCTCCTCTGTCTATCTAGTGTTGGCATGGTCCTTTTATACCATAGTGATAACCTCGGAGTTCCTAACACAATTGATATGTTGTGAGTTTGATTATGTAAATGAGCCTAAATCAATACCTGCAATTATGCAAAGTAGTTCTTTATGACCATGACTTTTATACAGAGTATGTTAATCAAGTTATGTACATCATGTGCAGGAACTTTTCTAAGAATCCTCAAGCATAATAAACAAGGCTGGTTTCAAGGAAAGCGATCAACATTTATTCAGCACTCGGTAAAAGGTCAGTGCTAAAACCGTTATGGAGAGTAAGGTAGGACAAATGTAGGTGAAAGGTCCTGTAAATACTTAGGCCTAGATCGGGGTACATTTGGGTACATAACAACAGATGAACAGATAGATAGCATAGGGAGTTTAAAACGGGTCAAGATATCTTTAAATACAGGCATACCACAAAATATATTTCTAGTAAAGTGCTAATACTCACCTGTGGGTGTAGTGTTTTGCTATATTTGATGGCTGAATTTGCTAAAACATAGCAGGCGTCAAAGTATGAGTGCATGTTTATCAGATAAATAAATGTGGAAATTTACCAATTTTGACTCTACTTATTTGACAATCACGAAATAATAAAGATAAATACTAATAAGATAGCCCAAAGATTAATATGTATAAATACAGACTGAAAAATAAATACCATACAATCGGGGGCCTTAATTGTTTGTAATGTCTTTCTCTCACTTTTTTTATTGTGCGAATCACAGAAAAATATGTAAAGTAAGAATTGGACTAAATTACTTATACTGTCTCTTCTACAAACATGAATACATTTTTAAATATTTAAATGTTCAAGAACCTAAGCCATTTAAATTGGATGCATTGTTTAAAAAACATTGGCATGGCTGTTATTGTTCAAAAACGTGTGAATGAGGTCAATAAACATATTATTTTAATTATCCACTAGAAATTATCTCACAGTGCAAATATGTTGTACATGTAATGCCGGGACACCTTTTGGGTGTTTGCAGGCTTTTTAAAACCCCTCATGGATCATGAATGTAATAATTTTATATTTTTGGGTGGTGAAATTACAGCTTTTATGCAATGACTTCATGGTGTTTTTTGCTAGTGAGTATTTTATCCTGCATGTTGGCATGTTTTAGAAATCATTTTCATCTCTGGGCCGAACTTTGAATATGGCTTATCACTGTTCTCCCTTGTTTTACCCTTAGCTATTCATGGCTCTACTGGGAAGAGAATGATGCCGGAGAGCTAAACTCAGAAGTGTCTCTTTAAATAACTATCCTTTTTTTAATATTTATTTTTATAGTTAATGCTCCTTTTTTTGAAGACAATGTAAGTAACATTCGAGAACATCACTTCAATGAACGTAAAACAGAGAAAAAAATATATTACTAAAAAAATGGTCTCCTTTACTTTTAAATCAGTGGACGGTCCAAGAGAGGACCTGAGGAAACAAAGTAGTAAATCCAAGTTCACACTGTATGGCAATGTGAAGCATTAAAGAAAATGCCACCGTACTACTGATAATGAACAATGAACTAGGGTGCAAAGTTACTTAGGAGTCACGTAATGCAACACAGCAAAACAAAATGCTGGCCTGCGTTAAATGACAGGGAGAGAGAAGAAATGCGCCATATCTACTAAGATATGACACGTTTATGCTCTCTCCCTGCACTGGTGCACTGTGTGCTGCCTAGCGCCAACACAGGCACCTGAGCACCATGGTGCAAGGATGTCTGAATTACAGGCAGAGTTGTTTTTTGTGCAGGAAGGGATACCTTCCAACACACAAACAATCTTTAGAGGCATTTTTCTTTCTCTACGTTTGCTGCAGGATGCAGCACATGTGGAAAGAGGAAATACTGAGGACAAAAAAAAAGATATTTGTCCTTGTTATGCCTCACTCGGGAAGCAATCCCAGCTGACCTTAGTAAATCTGGGATTGCATCCAAATCCATGGGTGGATTCAGGGGAATGCCCCTGCTCCACCCATGGAATGTCTTCTCAATGTAGAGTAATGCAAGGCAGCAATTTGTGCTGCCTTGTTTTACTCTGGATTTACTAAACCACACCGAGCCAAGCATGGTTGCTTTAAGTGACATAATAAATCCCACTTAAGGGACACAAGGGTAACGTAAATCCTTAGTAATCTGCCCCGTATGTTCATGTACAACAAAATGCTATTGAGCATTGCTTTATACACTAGAGTTTATGCATCTGCTACTGGTATCACAATGAAGATGCCTAATGTGCAATAAGCTTTGTGCTTAATTTGTACTGGCACTGTAGAGGACCTACTTGCCTCTGATGATTGCTCCACAAGTGCTGTTTGTGAAGTACATTTTACTGAGTCCAGTGATTCAACAGCTTGGTTCTCGTGCAGCCCATGCTGCTGTTCATCTGTCTGAAGTATTCAGTACAGCCAGTATGCTGTTACATTCTATTATCTGGAGTAAACTGCTGTCCTATTTGAGGGGATTACAGGTTAAGAAGGGGATGCTAGTCCTCCACTGCGAGGGTGGAGGTAAGTTGCCTCAAAGTTGCCTGTCCTACTATGGCTCTGCAAATTAGACCAAGTACAACCCATTTAGAAATTGATGGTCAGTGGTAGCAATGGTAAGCCGCATAAGTTCCACAGAGCAGTAGCTTGTGAGTGCTCAACCTGTACAAGCTTGTCTTTGTGTCCCATGTTTATAAAGCCACAGGAGATGCAGATTCACTAGCTGCCTTTCAGAGCTAGTTTGGGTGGTTCTTTTTTCAAGTATCTTTCCCAAGTTGCTCTTAAGACAAAGCCTTTGTGAAGATTGATAGTATCTGTTTGTATGTGTGGAGTAACCCCTCTTCCAAAATCTAAATCAGGCCTTATATGTTTTTGGGGGAGTTCTTTCTGCTTTATTTCCCCGTGTTTTCTTTGAAGCATTCATCTTCAGTTATTGTAGGCATATCCGGGCAGCAACATGTATGGGAATATTTTGCGCTACCTGAGCAACAGGGTTCATTGGAGCAACACAAGCAATCCTAATGAACTTGCCTTTTTCTCTTACTTACAACGCTTTTGCAGAGGCAGAGTGGTAATGCTCAGTTGTCTTTTCGAGAAAATCACCATGAGTAACAACTCTGTCTCTACAATGAGTTAAGAAGTAGACTACACACCTACAATGACTCCTGGCTCAGTTAAGTTTCTCCTTACACTAAATGTACCCACTATATTCGAGAAGTCTGTTCCCTTGTTTAGAAAGTACATTTCAGTTTTCAACATTTTTTGGTATTCAGCTAAAAAAAATATGGGAATAATTATAAAAGGTGTTTTAATTCTTTCACCTCTATTGCATTTATTTTCACAGTATATCTCTGGAAAATACGAAATGTTACTTGTTAAAGATGTTGTAAGTGGAAAACTTAACGACCAATTTACATATTGACGGAGAGAGAACGCCCTCACAATGGCAATGGAGGTTCCTCCTGGCCAACACACTGGTCTGCCCACCCGATCTAAACATGGCCGGACCATATATTTGGTTACGGTGGTGACTACTCCATCACCAACATAGCCAAACTTCTCTGATGGCCCAACAGAGTAAAGGCTGTTGGAGAATTGACTCTATGTCACCCAATTAGGATGAGAAGACACATAGTCATTTTTTTCTGTCCTTCACCGCCAAGCAAACCCTTAGGCTAAGTTGCAGTAAAAACCACCCTTACATTGGGGAGATAAAGTCCAGGGAGAGGGAGTCATTATCTTTTTTATCTTCAAAAGAAAAACCCTACTTTTGGATTTCCTTTTTGGCAAGAAAAAAGAAAACAGTTTAGTCGAAAGCTCCATCATATTGCCAGAGCCCTGCACCAAACTGTGAAAAATATTGACATGATCTGCGTAATGACTGTTCTTGCCAATGATTTAGAAATGATACCTAACACGGCGTGAAATCCGCTCCGCTCACGAAGTTTGCGGATTTTTGGCAACTCCGCATACAACGCAGTGTTACCAAAAACTCAGCGCAGTTTTGTTTGTGTTTGCGCTCTCAAAATGCGTTTTCGCAGGAGTGACTTACCGGGATGCCTGTGATCGTTGACGAGATTTCGCATCATGTTACATGCAATGCACAATATGCACTCCTCTCAGTGTTGACCTAGGTGTCAACACTACAGTCAACACTGAGGAGAGAGCAAATTGTACCATGATACAAAGGAGCAAACTTTTCTGGGTTATGATGTAGTGTCTGGCCATACCCTTTTCCCTGCCCTGACTATTTTTCATGACCTCCTCTTCCATTTATCACACATTCCTAATGTTCCTTTTTGTAAAATTTGCATTCCAGCCCATTGATTACACTTTATTCGGCCCGAGCTGATGATTATGGTTTAAGCCGGAGATTAATGCCCTAGCCGTAGAGTATCGTCAGGGTGTGGAGATTCCGGCCCGACTGCAGACGTAAAGTTAGGAGTCGTAAGTGATTTCTGTGAATACCAAAAATCGTAAGTGCCTTTTGTGAATACCAGAAGTAGTACGTTTAGGATTTTTGTTCTGTGAATCGGCCCCTGAGTTAATAAAATGTAATAATATTATTAATAACACTGACAAGTGTGACCACACCCTAAGTTATATATTATATTTGTTTGTTTGTACTAGTAGTAATTAAACCACAACAATACCTGCCACTTTTCACTGGTGCTCTTCTTGCTTCTTTGCTTTTAGGTGCATAAATGAGGAGGAAGCGTCATCACCCATTGTACTGCCAGGGAGAAGTCCTGCTGTGCATAACGTCATGTGACGTGTGACCACAGACATTTCTTCAACTTGTGCCATTGCGTGCTGCTAACATCTGAAGAAGATGGCCCCAAAGAAAGGTCCTCCAGTACCAAGAAAGTTGCCAGTGAGAAGAAGGAACTGCGACTTACTAAGACTGATGTGCCGCCCAAGATCTTTTTGGGCAAACCAAAAATTGGGCCTGCAGCAGTGGTGTCCAGGAAGCAAGCTGGGAGCAGCACGCATCAGTGGACCCACCCCACCAACCCAGGCCCAAGTCCATGTCTGTCACAGAGGCAGCCAGTCTAATCATGACAACGCCAAAGAGCAGTGATGTTGAAATTGACTTATCATCATCACAAAGTAGTACCCAATGAATGCAGGAAACTCAGATAAGTGGACAACAACAGCCACAACCACCACCCACAATAGTAGTTGTTCCTCCCGAAGAAGGGGCAGTTCAGGAAATTGAGCTTCCAGCAGGTGAAGAAGAAGAGCGAGTCACTTTTTCTGAATATCCTTTGTCTTCCTGATCCCCAGCAAGGAAAAGGAGGATTAGTCCATCCCCCTTCTGAAGATCTAGGCGCCGCTTGGAAGTCCCCACCTCAGTCTAAGAGTGAGATATGCCACTAGTTAAGGCTAGGGAAAAGAAAGGTTTCGGAAAGCCTTAAAGTTATGAAGGGAGATGTAGCAGAGGACGAGAAGAGGAGGATGATGATGAGGTGGAGCCAGTCATCATGGACATTAGTCATGCCCCAGTGGAGGCTGACAATACGCCATCTCAAATTGCTGTGAGGGATGTGGCACAGATACCACCAACACGGATAACATCAACAACACCTCCAGCTTCCATATTTGCATTTGCAAAGGCCCAGCAGCGACCTACAGCCAGCACAACCACCGCAGTAGAAGTAGGTTCTGCAGAGAGTCAAACTCCACGCCCACCTACCAGTTCTTCTGGCATTGAAAGTGGCATCAGCAGCTCCAGAAATATCAGCTCCCCAGGTTGGGACTTATTTTTGATTAGCAGGACGGAGGTGAACATTGCGATATGCTCCATTTGTGGACAAGGTGTTAATCGGGGTAAGCTTGGTACAAACTATGGTACCGGAGGACAAACAACCCATCTGAAAAAAACACCACATGATCCAGTGGGAGGCGCACCTTAGCTGCCAAAAAACTGCACCCATTGTTGTTGGTGGGGATAAAGAGGTAGAAGATCTGGTTACAGTGGAAAGTGAACAAGAGGGAGACATTTTCTCTGGTACACACAGTAGCCCTGTCCCCAGCAGTCCAGTGGTACCGGCCAGATTCGCATCAGCAACATCGCAGTGGCACAAGAGTAAGAGTCAGGCTGCAACATCAAGGTGTCCCAGGCAAGAGAGTACCGCAATGAAACGTGTGTTGAGCCTAACAACATCTGGCATCAAGAAGATGTCACCTGCATCAGTGGCACCAGAAAAGAAAAAGATCCATGCTACCATTGTCAGCATGTTTAGGTTGGAGGGGCAGTACGAACGCAACCACCCAACTGCACGTTTGTACAATGTGAAGCTGGTTAAAATGTTAGCGCTGGACTTTCTCCCTTTTTCTTTTGCGGAAGGGGTAGGTTTTCTTGAATTTGTGACAACCACCTGCTCAAAATCGAAGGTTCCCAGCTGGGAGCAGCACCCCCGCATCAGTGGACCCACTCCACCAACACAGGCCCAAGCCCATGTCTGTCAGAGAGGCAGCCAGTCTATTCACGACAACGCCAAAGAGCAGTGATGTTGAAATTGACTCATCGTCATGGCAAAGTAGTACCCAATCAACACAGGAAACTCAGATAAGTGGACAAGAACAGCCGCAACCACCACCCATAATAGTATTTGTTCCTCCCGAAGTAGGGGCAGTTCAGGAAATTGAGCTTCCAGCAGATGAAGAAGAAGAGCAAGTCACTTTTTCAGAAGATCCATTGTCTTCCAGATCCCCAGAATGGAAAAGGAGGATTATTCCATTGAGTTCTTCTGCAAATCCCCCTTCTGATGAGCTAGGCGCCGCTTGGAAGTCCCAACCTCAGTCTGAGAGTGAGATATGCCACTAGTTAAGGCTAGGGAAAAGAAAGTTTTCAGAAAGCCTTAAAGTTATGAAGGGAGATGTAGAAGAGGATGAGAAGAGGAGGATGATGATGATGATGAGGAGCCAGTCATAATGGACATTAGTCCTGCCCCAGTGGAGACTGACAATACCCCATCTCAAATTGCTGTGAGGGATGTGGCACGGATACCACCAACACGGCTTACATCAACAACACCTCCAGCTTCCATATTTGCATTTGCAAAGGCCCAGCAGTAACCTACAGCCAGCACAACCACCGCAGTAGAAGTAGGTACTGCAGAGAGTCAAACTCCACGCCCACCTACCAGTTCATCTGGCTTGGAAGTGGCACCAGCAGCTCCAGAAATATCAATTCCCCAGGTTGGGACTTATTTTTGGTTAGCAGGAAGCAGGTGAACATTGCGATATGCTCCATTTGTGGACAAGTTGTTAATCGGGGTAAGCTTGGTACAAACTATGGTACCGGAGGACAAACAACCCATCTGAAAAAAACACCACATGATCTAGTGGGAGGCGCACCTTAGCTGCCAAAAAACTGCACAAATTGTTGTTGGTGGGGATAAAGAAGTAGAAGATCCGGTCACAGTGGAAAGTGAACAAGAGGGAGACATTTTCTCTGGTACACAAAGTAGCCCTGTCCCCAGCAGTCCAGTGGTACTGGCCAGATTCGCATCAGGAACATCGCAGTGGCACAAGAGTAAGAGTCAGGCTGCAACATCAAGGGGTCCCAGGCAATAGAGAGTACCGCAATGAAATGTGTGTTGAGCCTAACAACATCTGGCGTCAAGAAGATGTCACCTGCATCAGTGGCACCAGAAAAGAAAAAGATCCATGCTACCATTGTCAGCATGTTTAGGTCGGAGGGGCAGTATGAACGCAACCACCCAACTGCACGTTTGTACAATGTGAAGCTGGTTAAAATGTTAGCGCTGGACCTTCTCCCTTTTTCTTTTGTGGAAGGGGTGGGTTTTCTTGAATTTGTGACAACCACCTGCTCAAAATCGAAGGTTCCCAGCTGGTCCTATTTTGCCAGAGTTTCTGTTCCAGCTCTACATCACGACGTGCTGGAATTGCTTGAACAGGCTTTGCAGCAGAGTGCTGTTCACACTATCCACCTGATAACAGACAAGTGGACCAGTTGCCAAGCCACTTAATACATGTACCACACTGTACACTGGATCTCTTTTGTTGGGGTTCGAGAAAATATATCTGCAGGTGTTGACACTTGGAACCATTCAACTGTAGCCATGTTCGCCAATGAGAAATCTCATACTGCTCCAAACATTTTGGAAGAGTTTAACAGCAAGGTCATTGAATGGCTGCACCCAAGAGGGCTTAACATTAGTTTTGTTGCCACGGACAATGGCAGTAATATAGTTAGGGCCAATACGTTGGTGGCTATTCCAGGGTCTGTGTTTGGCGCACTGCATTAACATTATTGTTCAATACTTTATGAAAAAAGAAGACCGAGTCAGCAACTTACTGACCACCTGCAGAAGAATCTGCACACATTCCTGCCATTCTTTTAGAGCCCAGAAGCAGCTGACGATCATTCAATGTGAGCATAGAGTGCCAGTTAAAACACTCATCCAGGAGCTGCCAAAAGTTTGGAACTCAATTTATTACATGCATGAAAGTCTGTTTGAGCACTACAGACCAATCAATGAATTTGTCATGCAAAGAGGGGATTCTACTGTAAAAGGCATGACCGTTGAAATGGACCAGTGGGGCCTAATTAAAAGCCTGACAGAGATGCTACTTCCTTTTGAGCTCTTCACATGTGAAGCCAGCAAGGAGGACTGTACTATGGGCCAAGCTATCCCATTGTTGCACATGCTAAAGAAGCAGCTGAAGGGGGTGTCTGCAATGTACGCATGTGTGGAGAAAAAAAAGCATATGAGTTAGTGGAGAGCTTAACCCTTCGCTTATCTGAAAATACAAGGGTGCAAAGAAGCATTGTGTTATCCAACCATTACATGTCTGCCACAATTCTAGATACACGGTACAAAGCAGTACTGACCACTAACACATTGATTCTTTTTTCAGAAGTGGATGTTGCCAAGTACAAAACTTGGATAGCTGCGGGAACCAGTCGGTTAGAAAAAGAATGGTGGGAATTAGAAGCCTGCTACTCCAGACCACAACAAGTACTGAATGCCAGCCAGCGTCAAGTTCAACTTCAGAGCCTAAGGGCAGTGCGGTTGGCTCACAGCAGTCAAAACCACCAAGAACAACATCAACAACAGCAAGAACAGGATAATTAGCCCCAGTAAAATTGGCACAGGAATAGTATGTAGGGCAAGGGCTAGCTAGTTCCAGTGCTTAGGCAAAGTCAAAAGAGGCAGAGCAAAGCGGAGCACTCCTGAGCATTGAGCGGATGGTCCAACCCTATCTGGATGAACTAACAGAGGTTTACATTGATCAAAACCCATTGGTGTATTGGTGTGAGAAATGGGGCCAATAACCAGTGCTCAGCAGGCTGGCGATAAACTATCTGGCTTGCCCTGTTGCAAGTGTCTCTTCTGAATGTGTTTTCAGTGCTGCTGGTGCACAGTAACAGTAAAAAGGACCACTCTCACCCCAAAATGTGGAGATGTTAACCATTATCAAAATAAATCAGCACTTTATACTACCAGATTACACCATACCTGGAGTAGCACAGCAGGAAGATGATGACAGCGACTTAGGTCATGGAAGTAGTGTGTTAGGTGAACCACCATAGTTTGAGGATGAGCTCTACTTCCCTGACAACTAGGCTTTCAGTTTCAACTTGTTACTTTTTCTTTCTTCCTTATTTACTTTTATTATTTTTGTGAGTCTCTGTTTTTCTGGTTCGAATCACAAAAAATCAATCATCACTGTCTTACTGTTTTATTGACAGATTGGAGTTGCAACTGTGTGCAGTCATTAAAGTAGTAAGTCCACTCCCCTAAGTCCTTTTCCAGTACACTCCTCCTGACTTGCACTAAATCAATTTCCCTCAAGCCAGACATTGGTTGGAGAATAGTACAAGATGTGTGCCTGCCTCGTCGAGTTACTTCAAAGAACATGACTAATTGGTTATAGCTATCCTCCTTTTCGAGCCGAGGGGGACTGCCCCTTAAGAACAGGTAATGATGAGGCCATGCAATGGACGCGGACTCTGAGTGATTGGTGTTTGTGTTGTTGTTGTTGTACATGAGGTGTACTAGTATTTAATGTATTCTACACACAAAAAAGTGACTCAAGTAAATGTTTCCCTTCTTATTGTTTAATAACAAAATTGTACTTCTACTGCGGGCCGATCCATTGCACTTTTTAATATGGGATCTGGACTCACTCGGTACACTATAGAGTTGGAACCATGATGACCATACGATACTATACTCGTCACGGTCATTTAGTAGGAAAGGAGATGATTGATAGAATAACTCGAGGCGTATCATGAAGTGGCCTAAAAGGTATACAAGTCAAGAACAACCACAGCAGACCTACATGTCTGTGTAGTGGTGGAGGCGAGTGTAGTGTAGTATGACTGACAGCGGTGCATTGAGTTAGTTACTTAATTTGGAAAATGCTAATGTTGCTGTATATGTGTGCTCTGTCTGGCTCAAAATCTAGACTAAGTGGAGGTTGGGTGGGCGCCGCGGGCCTGCTATGTCTTGCTGTTGCTGTAGGTTAAGGTTGGAAACAGAGTAGACATGATTTAGCCATGCCGCCTCTGAAAGTGAACTTTACTTTTCTCCTTGATTTTTCAATATCCCTTTTTTTCCACCTACACTTACAGACCGGACCTTTACCCTGTGCTATACTGGGAAAAACAACTCACACTTACTTACCAATCGGCATCCGCCAGGCAGGCAGTGGCACCCAAGATTGAGCGTCCATGGAAGGAAGGACCAAGAGGAATGCTGAAATGCAACTCCCCAATTTGACCATGACATAATAACTTAGTATCATTCATCATCTTTTAATTAATTTGATTCATTTTTTCTCTTCAATCATTACAAATGTGTGCATTGTTGTTTATTATGTTTACTCGTTGCTTAATTATTTGACCCCTACAGCTATTTTTTAATTTTCTTCGCTAGTTTTAAAAGGAAATGTATGTAATTTGGGTCTCTTCGAGGGCAGACAGGCAAGGCAATTGCATAATAATATTAAATAATAATATACTGCTGCCCTGTACTACTAGTCTAGAACTACTTATCATTAACCATCAAGTCATCATCATCATGCATGCATTTCCTTTTTCTCCCTTAACAGATTTATGATGATCAGCTGCCAAGATTGTGTGTTGTGCATGTGTAGTGTTTGTCTTTGTCAAACCGTTGTCTCAAATACCCCTTCCCAACCATTCATCAAACCCCAACTCTATTCCCCTGGACGGTGTGATTTATATTGAGGTGTGACTAAATTAAATCTACACCTAATTGATCACATACTTACTGGGGCAGAAGTAGTGAAGGCAACACTAACTAAAGGCAGGGCGAGGATCTTCTTCCGCTCTAAGTGTTTATATATATATATATATATATATGTATATATATATATTACCTACTGGCGGTCGCCAGTAGGTAGGTATAGTTAGGACCTAGTTTCCATAGGCAATACGCAACATTCTATTTGGAATAACTTTGGTGCCAGTTTACGAATACACGTGGAATTCTCAAAGAACATGGCCTGCTCCGCTCCGCTCCTTCCCTGAAAGTTTGGGGATGATTCGTGAAGCGGGTGCTGAGAAAAAAGGGGGGTCACAAAACGTGTTTTCACCGTGCAATTTTCCATGGGACCTTTAGCCAGGGCTACAGCTCGAACGGCTGAACGGAATTACACCAAATTTGGCAAAAAGGTAGAGTTTGGTTCGCAAATTATGCTTTCTGTTAAATGGTGTAAATCCGTTCAGTAGTTCCTGAGAAAATCAAAAGTAAAATCATAGATATATCTATAGATGAAGTACCGTACTCTGTACCTTCCTGAGCACGAGCTGCATGGTCATTGGCTATCAACTTACTGTCAACACTCCAAACCAGGATGTGTTGGCAGCCATCTGAACCGAGGCACAGGAAAACAGTAAAACAAACGTGCAAAACACACAAAGGGGGCATGGTAGAAACACCCTGACCCCCTAGGCCTGCTGAGGGGGTCCCATAAGGACCCCCAAGGCCCAAAAACATTTTTTTAAATCGCGGGGTACACGTACCGTACTCTGTACTGTACTCTGTACCGTACTCTGTACTGTACTCTGTACCTTCCCGGGCACGAGCTGCAAGGTCAATGGCTGTCAACTGTCTGTCAACACTCCAAACCTGGAAGTGTACTGGAGGTTCCTGGTGGGCTCGTTGGCTCCCAGGGACCCCTAGTATGCAAGGGGAATTAGTTCCCCCTCTGCAAACGCACCAGGGGGCTGCGCTGCAGAGAGGTGTAAAAAGGGGCGTGGCCTCATTATACCTTTCTGCAAGGCACCACCCTGGTGCATAATGGAGGTTCCTGGTGGGCTAGTTGGCCCCAGGGACCTCCAGTATGCAAGGGGAATTAGTTCCCTCTCTGCAAATGCGCCAGGGGCTGCGTTTCAGAGAGGTGTAATGAGGCCATGCCCCTTTTTACACCTCTCTGCAACGCAGCCCCCTGTCCAATACTGGAGGTTTCTGGTGGGCTAGTTGGCCCCCAGGGACCCCCAGTATGCAAGGGGACTTAATCCCCCAACTTAGAACACGCTACAGGATGCGTTTGCACAGTGGTGAAGGTAGGGGGCGGGGCTTGAGGTGATATGAGTGCAAACATGCCCTGTGGTGCATTTTCAGTTGGGGAATTAATTCCTTTTCAATCCAGAGGTCCCCTAGGGGGCAACTAGTCCAACAGGTATCTCCAGTAAGTGCCACAGAGCTGTGTTGTAGAGTCTTGTAAAAAGGGGGCATGCCCTCTTAACACATCTCTGCAACACTGCATACTGGAGGTACCTGGTTGGCTAGTTGGCTCACAGGAGACCTCAGAATTGAAGTGGAATTAATTCCCCAACCTAAAATACACCACAGGGCGTGTTTGCACACATGTTACATCAGGCCCCGCCCCTTTCCTTCACTATTGAGCAAAATATTCCTGTAAAATCAACCAAACTACGAATTCCGATTTACTCACCTGTTATCACAAGAGACGTCAGTGCTGCATCTTTGAGCGCACTACTGATCCTGAAAAGTAATTCTAACCATACTTACAGTAACTTGAATTTCCTTCCATAGGCTAACATTAACTGGTTTCACTTGGAAATTTTTCTGAATGTGGAGTTTTGGAATATTAAAAAATTCCTCTAAAATCAGCCGAACTCCGAATTTCGATTTACTCACCTGTTATCAGGAGAGACATCAGTGCTGCATCTTTCAGCTCACTACTGATCCTGAAAAGTAATTCTAATCGTAGTTACAGTAACTTGAGTTTCCTTCCATAGGCTAACGTTGACTGGTTTCACTTGGAAATTTTTCTAAGTGTGGAGTTTTGGAACTTAAAACAATTCCTCAAAAATCAGCCGAACTACGAATTCCGATTTACTCACCTGTTATCAGGAGATACCTCAGTGCTGCAACTTTCAGCTCACTACTATTCCTGAAAAGTAATTTTTTTTTTTTTTTAAATCTTTTTATTGTAAAACAAAGAAACAAATACATACACAAACAACGACCGGAGTGCATAGGGTAATTACAGTTGCAACAAATAGACGCAGACTTCCATTTGTTACAGTATGAAATTAAAGGAGAGTAAACGGGCCTAAGAGTCCTCAAAATCCACACTTGCAGGATCCAGTTCTGGCGGTTCACAAATGCTGCCTCGATAAGCATTCCAGGCTCCCCAAATCCTGACCCACTTGCGGGGCCGCCCCCTGGAGACATACACAGACTTCTCACGGAACATACACCAATCAAGATCTTCCATCCATTTTCCAACCCTGGGCGCCCGTTCAGCACCCCAGAGCTGTGCAATATTTCGTTTGGCGACTGCACAAGCGAGAGCCACCCACACCTTTCCATGGCTCGGCAGGTCCGTGGGCTCCCACACATTCAACAGACAACTCCTTGCCTCCAGATCAACCCTCACGCCCCACACTTCACTCATTTTAGAATGTATCCGCGTCCAGAAATCACAGACCCTCTCACACTCCCACAGAATATGCATGAACGACCCCGGCATCCCACACCCCCGTCGACAGTCAGCAGACCCAGCCAGTCCGATCCTCTACAGTCCCAGGCCCGTGATATAAGAGCGCTGCAAAATCCTAAGTTGGACCAAACGGAGCCTCATAGGGACTGCCACTTCCTTAGGGGATGCCACTGCCTCCCTCCAATCCTCGTTGTCCAGAGCAAGGCCGTCGGCGACCCATTGGTCGCGCAAATGCACCAAGGGGTCCTCAGAGTGATTGATCAATTTGCTGTATGTTAGAGAGATCACCTTGGTGGGCATGAGGCCATCAAGTAGGCGATCTTCCAGCGGGGAGGCCACCGGCAGTACCTCGTCGCCAGAAATGGCTGCGTTCAAGGCATGGCGAATCTAGAGGTAACGGAACCGCTCGGTGTCATTCAATTGGTACTTGGCCTGCAATTCCTCAAACGTCAGCACCCCATCCCTACCCCATATGTCACGGATCTGCGATATTCCAATCAAATCCCAGCGATCAAAACCCTTCGTGTTCCAGAGCATCCCCAACCTCTCAGAGCTCCACAACGGCTTAGCCAGTGTCAAACGCCCAGCGCATTTGAGATCACCGTTGGCCTCATGCCACACTCTCGTGGAGCACAAAGTGGGCCCCTTCAATGAAAAACGACCATGGTTGGCGTATAAGACACGGGTGTACTCTACCCCCGGCACTTGACCGCGATCCATCGCATAGCCCGGGTCAACCAGGGAGCCATAAATGGCATGATTACTTGGGGCCAACTGAGACGCCCAGTAGTACTTCCGGATATTTGGCAAACCGATGCCACCATCGTACCAAGGCAGCATCAGTTTTGAAAGCGCAATGCACGGCCTCCCCTCCCACAGAAGGCCACGCTGCAAGGACTCAATCTCACGGAAGCACGACGGGGGCACAGGGTCAAAGGATTTCTGTAGAGCGTACAGGAATACAGGAAATCGCGGGAGAGCCATCATCTTAGAGAGAACAGCCCGGCCCAGCATAGAAAGCGGCAGCGTTTTCCACCTTGCAACATCCGCACGGAGTCTGACTAGAGGAGGCAACAAATTCAATCAAAAGCGCACTCTGGGGTCCTTAGAAATCTGGATCCCAAGGTAGCGGAAACTAACCGACTCCAATTCCAATTTCACGGGGCAGTTCCCCGGCACTCTAGGGGGATCTCCACTCAGAACAAACAGGACCGACTTCGCCCAGTTGATCGAAAAACCGGAATACCTCCCAAAGATGGTGAGGTTATCCATAAAGACAATCAATGAGGCCCGGGGGGAGGTCAGATACAGCAAGATATCATCGGCGTAGAGCGAGATCTTGTCTTCCCACTCCGGGGTCCAGCGCAACCCTTTGATCGAACGATCCCACTGCACCCAGGCCGCCAGCGGCTCCAGGGCCAGGGCAAACAAAAAAGGCGAGAGGGGGCAACCCTGACAAGTACCATGCCCGAGTAAAAAGTCGTGAGACCTGTGATTATTCACTACTACTCGGGATAGGGGGGCCGAATAAAGAAGGCGAACCCAACCAATAAAGACAGGGCCAAATCCCAGCTTTGCCAAGACCGCAAAAAGGGAAGGCCACTCCACACGGTCAAATGCCATAGTGGCATCTAAAGACAACAGTACAGTAGGTTCATGGATGTGAGACGCACTCGCCAACACACCATGCAACCGGCGGAGATTAAGTGCAGTATTACGTCTAGGCATGAAGCCGGATTGGTCTGGATGAATCAAGGTGGAAATAACCTTTACCAGGCGGGTGGCTAGCAGCTTTGCCAGTACCTTGGGCTCCATATTCAACAAGGAAATTGGGCGGTACGAAGAACACTCCAGCCGAGGTTTACCCTCCTTAAGAATGACGACAATATTGGCAACCTGTTGATCATAGGGCAACATCCCATACTCCAGACTTTCGATGTACATATCTTTTAAGTACGGGGCCAATCGATTAGCGTGGGGGTTAAACAGTTCGATAGGGAGACCGTCAGGGCCGGAAGCCCTGCCAGAATGTACCCCCCTGATGGCCACTGCAACCTCATCATTCGTAAGGGCAGAATCCAACAGTTTCCTATTATCATCCGACAAGGCAGGCATCGGTATGTCGCGTATCATATCAGCATTTTCGGTTTCAGTATAGGTACCCGCCGAGGTGTACACCTCCTCGTAATACTGAGCAAACTCATCAACAATCAGCTGGGGGTTCGACGAGGCCGCGCAGCCCGCAATATACAGCTTCGGAACCAGCCGAGACCCCCAATCGCCCTTTTCCAACCAAGCAATCAACTTCCCCGCCTTGTCGCCATGCTCATAAATCCTTTTCTGAGTGGTGTCGTGTTGCGCCCTAGCTCCGTCGCGGGCCAGAGTCTTGTATTCATCCCGGAGCAGCCCAAGGCGGTGGTCCGCCCACGGCTCACCCCGGAGGAAACAGCAGTTTCTAAGGCCAAGAGCTCCGCCTCCACCCTGTCTAGTTCCGCCCTTCCCTTCTTCTTCTGCCGAGAGACAAGGAAGAGAACCTCCCCTCTCGTGACAGTCTTGTATGCCTCCCAGAGGGAGCACCTCGACGTGACCGACCCCTCGTTTTCACAAACGTAGCTATCCGTGACTCGCACAAGTGCCCTCTGCACCATAGGGTCTCTCAAGCGCCAAGCGTTGATGGGGGCAACCCTACCAACATCACCCTGTCCCACACACAGTCGAAGCCATATTGGCGAGTGGTCGGAGACTCCCCGCACCAAGTGAGTTACCTCACGGACAGTAGCTACCTGGGCCGCCGGCAATAAAACATAATCAATCCTGGAAAGGGAATGATGCGCTGCCGATGCATGCGTGTACTTTATAGTACTCGGATGACGGAGACACCAACCGTCTACCAACCCGAAGTGGAGACAAAATCGGGCAGCCATCTACGAGAAGGCAGCAACGCACAGGAGGGGCGCCTGTCTAGTTTACCATCCATTACGGCGTTGAAGTCCCGACCGAGCACCATAATACCCATGGGCAGTGTTAGAAACATCCGGCCCAAATCACAAAACGTATTGACCTGCAGCGCCGGGGGGACGTAGATACACCCACATAGCGACCACGATTGTCAGACAAGGTGGACTGGATCGTAAAGGGAAAGGAGTTTTTCACAAGGATGCCCACCCCCCTAGAGCCTGAAGTGAAACCAGCGTGTGCAACAAGCTTGTACCCACCCCTGTGTAGCGCCAAACAGCTTTTTCCCATGAGATGAGTCTCCTGTAACAGAACAACATCCGGCAAACGTCGCCTAATAAACTGATTCACTGTAGTGCGCTTTATCTTATCGCCCAATCCGTTCACATTCCAGCTAGGAATGGGTAACCCCAGGCCCTGTCTATGGGAAGCCATGCGTCACATCAAGAAGGTACAGGAGATTCGAAGGCTCCCACAGCAAACCCCGGTCTTGAACCACAAAAAAACCAACACACAAACCCCCCCAACACCCAGTTTCCACGCCCCCCACCCTGCACCCCTGCATGTAGCAAATGCACATCCCCAACTCGCAGTGTGCCTGTCACCCCCAACTAACTACAGGTATCTACACGTAGAAAAACGGAGGGGGACCTTACAACAGGCCGCCCGTCCCCACCACCCCAAACCAACCAAAGCCCCCCCTATGCAATGATACAGAAATAGAGTCAATAAATGAAAACATTGCAGAAGGGGTGGAAGAGAACAGACAACCCCCACCAATCCCTCTGCGCCAGTAGCAATCTTGTACGGCACCGATTCATACAGATCATTGTTCCTCGTCATCTGTCCAGGCCTGAGCCCCGGGGTCGGCACCCTCAATACGATCCAACCAGTCCGCAGCTACCTCAGGAGAGTCAAAGAACCAAGTCTTTCCGCTATGTTCGATCCGCAGGCGAGCCGGATACAACATAGAGTACTTTATGTCCCGGACCCGTAAACGCCGCTTCACCGACGTGAATCCTTGCCGCTGTCTCTGTACCAGCTGGGTGAAGTCCGGAAAAAACAACAGCGAAGCGTTCTCGTAGGCCAACGGGCCCGTGGATCTCGCCGTCTGTCCCGAAAAATCAGGACTCGGGCACTGATGGGACGCGGAGGCGCCCCAACCTTTGGGCGGCCACCGGGGATCCTGTGTGCCCTCTCCACAGTAAAGAACTTGCTGAGGCCCTTAGGCGCGCCCGACCTTCGTACTCATCGAGTTTCCGATCAAATTGATGTCGGGCCACCTTGAGGTCGCACACCGCCTTCTGAAGCTCCGAGACATCCTCGAGGAGGCTCCCAGTCTTAATCTCAAGGTCTTTAACCTTCTCAGATGTTTTGGTGAGGTCAGCCCTGATGAGACCCACCTCTATGGTAACTGTGTCCAGTTTCGTGTCGATCTTCCCCAGGGTGGATTGAACCCCGTTGATGGCGGCCATTAATTCCTTCATGGTGGGATCTTCACCAGCCGGGTCTCCCTACGGGTCCCCGGTCGGAGTCCGTTTCATATCAACTGGGGACCCCCTGGAAACAGCATACTTGTCTATACGATTAGACTGGACCTGCCGAGTAGATTTCTGGATTTTCGGCTGATTCTTGTCAGGGTCTCGTGACGCCATCTCAACCGCAAAAGCTGGAGAAACCCACCACTCCTCAGTCGAGTGGAGACGGGTCTTGTGACGGATGACCTCGGAATATGGTAGAGAGACCAAGGACACTCCAGCCGTCGCCCGGGTACGACAAAGTAAGGTTCGACCGGCCACTTCCGGTCGCGGAGGCCGATGTTGTCGCACTCCACACCGGATGGCTTCACACCTGGGGTCCCGGTCCCCGAGATCACAGGCCCCAATACTTCGGGCGACGATATTCAGGCGCCAAAGCAGCCAATCCGGCCAAAATTTCACCTAGTGACTCAGGTGTTGGACCCCCACCCAATGGTAGGGACGGGGTTCAGGATAATGTACCGGATAGTCGGTCAGGATGTGGCGGCCGGCGGACCCGATGCTCAAGCGGCCATCTTGGTCGCCGGTGCGGCTCCTCCACCTGAAAAGTACATTAATTTAACTGTACTTACCAGTAACTTGAATTTCCTTCTATAGGATATCATTGCCTGCTATATAAAATATATATACATTAAAAAAATATATATTACAATTTCAATATTTTTAAAAACATTTTTTTCAATTTTTAATAAAAATATGTAATGTAATTTAAAAAATAAAATATCTAAAAAAATACTCTAAAACAATGTAGTAAATTAGTATAAAAAATATAACCATTAACACATTTAAAAATTATTTTTTACAAAACGTTTGAAATTCACTGAAAAAAAACCATAGGTTTCAGCCACGTTATAGTTAGGAATTAGCATTTAAAAAACCTTTGAAATTCACTGAAAAAAACATAGGTTTCAGCATCATTATAGTTAGGAATTAGCATTTAAAAAACCTTAGATATTCACTGAAAAAAACATAGGTTTCACACATGTTATAGTTAGCTGGACATTTCACTCATACAAAACCATTCAAATTCCCCCGTTATAGTTAGTTCAGCTAACTATAACTCGCGCGCCCGCAATGCACTACTGATGATGTCACATATTACATCACTCATGACATGGTCAGTGACATCATGTATGACATCACTGATGACATCTCAAATGACAGCACTGATGACATCACTGATGACATCATCCTTGTGTAAAAGTGGCAGACCTCCTCTCAGCGTAATATAACCTTTGATACACACATTCAAAAATAGAAACTAAAAATTTCAAAACAATGGCGATTCCAATACCAGTTACAACAACCTATTCAGTAATTCCAAAATCTACATACACATCCACTCATTCACCAACAGTTCTATATAGTCTCTCATACATGTACTCACTCATCATATGTACTCATACACCTATACATCCTGTTACACACTGATACTCAACCAGTTACTCACACACATACTCACAAATGCTAATACACTATCAAACATCCATTTACTTGCATATACAGCTATAAACACACACCACTACACTTACTACTACAGAAACTTACACATACTTACTCTCTTAAACAATCACTTATAGAAGCACATACTTATTTATACAGGAACTCTTCCAATCTCTCACTCTCACACATTCTCACTTATATACATCAATACCCACATACACTAATTTAAAACATATGTAGTTACTCATAAAGATACTATTGAGACAGTCATTCACTCACTAACACATCCATACACACACTCATCCACCCATACAGTCCTGCACACATACTGTCTTCAACATCCAAACAGTGAGTCAGTCATTCATGCATCTATGCGCTAAGTAATATCCCCCACCGAACAATACAGACACTCAAACTGATACTCATAAAAACAACTAATACCCATTTAAACACTCATGTAGCTACTCACCAACTGTTGCAGCCACTGATACACAAAGTGAGACACTGATACAGATATATACATATTTAAAAATCACTCATTAATCCATGTATTCACTAAGATACACTTAATAATTCAGTTATACAAACAATTTTACAAAAATACCCATCCATTTAGACACTTATTTACCCAGTTATTCTTCCATTGACCTTTAGATATACATATATAAAAAATACTAGCAGCCCGTCCCGACATTGTCCGGGAGCAATTAGGCTTCAGGGCCCCCGCCCGCCCCAACGTTGTCCGTGGGTCCCCCGGAGCCTTCCTCCATATATTGCAGTATTATACCTCTATGTTTACTTTGTACGCTTTTGTAACCTGCACACGTCACTTTTTCCTCCTGTAATGCAGTATTATACCTCTATGTTTACTTTGTACGCTTTTGTAACCTGCACACGTTACTTTTTCCTCCTGTAATTCACCGTTTGGCTCACTTTTGTAATCCTCCGTTTGCTTCCTCTTGCTCACGATGTACGCTTTTGTAACCTGCACACGTAACTTTTTCCTCCTGTAATGCACCGTTTGGCTCACTTTTGTAAAGCTCCGTTGGCTTCCTCTTGCTCACGATTGTCATTTTTGCTTCATTTTAACGCCGCTCACCGCTCCTAACTAAATAAATAAATAACCTACCTCATCCGCCGCTCACCGCTCCTCCCCGCCTGTCCGCCGCTCCTCACCGCCTGTTCGCCGCTCCTCCTCGCGCCATGTCCGGTGGTCCTCCTCGCGCTCCTGGACACCGCTCCTCCCCACGCTCCTCACGTCAGCACGCACGTCGCGGCCGGCGCTTCTTCCAAGGGACTACTTTTTTTTTCGGTACATTTTTTAAATAACGTATATTTATTAAGTTTATATAGCCTATGTCCATCTGCACACCCTGACGATTACAACGATGTATCGGGTGTGTGGATTGGCACTGTGGTTCCCGAGTTTACCCGCCTCAAAGGTTCAAAGTTCTTCCTTTATAATAGTAGTATAGATGTATTTTTCAGAACGACACACATTCACTAAATGATGTCATCAGTGATGTCCTCAATGATGTCATTTGAGATGTCATCAGTGATGTCATGAGTGATGTCACTGACCATGTCATGAGTGATGTAATATGTGATGTCATCAGCAGTGCATTGCGGGCGCGCGAGTTATAGTTAGCTGAACTAACTATAACGGGGGAATCTAAATGGTTTTGTACGAGTGAAATGTCCAGCTAACTATAACATGTGTACAACCTATGGTTTTTTCAGTGAATTTCTGAGGTTTTTTAAATGCTAATTCCTAACTATAACGTGGCTGAAACCTATGGTTTTGTCAGTGAATTTCAAAGGTTTTTTAAATGCTAATTCCTAACTATAACGTGGCTGAAACCTATGGTTTTTTCCGTGAATATATATGTATACACTGAATCAACCATAGGTTTCACACATGTTATAGTTAGCTGGACATTTCACTCATACAAAACCATTGAAATTCCCCCGTTATAGTTAGTTCAGCTAACTATAACTTTCATGCCCGCAATGCACTGCTGATGACGTCACATATTACATCACTCATGACATGGTCAGTGACATCACTCATGACATCACTGATGACATCACTGATGACATCACTGATGACATCATCCAGTGATTGTGTATCTTTCTGAAAAATAAATATTTTTTATATATGTATATCTAAAGGTCAATGGAAGAATAAATGGGTAAATAAGTGTGTAAATGGAACTTTTTTTGTAAAAATGATTGCATAACTGACTTATTAAGTGTATCTTAGGGAATACATGTATTAGCGAGTAATGTTTAAATATATAAATATCTGTATTTGTGTCTCACTTTGTCTATAAGTGGCTGCATGGGTTGGTGAGTAGCTACATAAGTGTCAATATGGGTTATTAGTTGGTTTCTTGAGTCTCAGTATGAGTGTCTCTATAGTTCGGTGAGGGATATTACTTAGTGCATAGATGCATGAATGAGTGACTCACTGTTTGTATGTGTTTTGAAGACAGCATGTGTGCAGGACTGTATGGGTGGATGAGTGTGTGTATGGGTGTGTTAGTGATAGTATCTTTATGAGTGACTACATGTGTTTTAAACTAGTATATATGAGTATGTTAAGTATTGATGTATATAAGTGAGTATGTATGAGAGTGAGAGATTGGAAGAGTTCCTGTATAAATAAGTATGTGTTTCTATAAGTGATTGTTTAAGAGAGTAAGTATGTGTATGTTTCTGTAAAAGTAAGTGTAGTGGTTTGTGTATAGCTGTATATGCAAGTAAATGGATGTTGGATAGTTTATTTGCATGTCTGAGTATGTGTGTGAGTAACTCTATGGATGAGTGTCGGTGTGTAACAGCATGTATAGGTGTATGAGTACATATGATGAGTGATTACATGTATAAGTGACTATATACAAGTGTTGGTGAATGAGTGGATGTGTATGTAGATGGTGGAATTACTGTATAGGTTGTTGTAAGTTGTATTGGAATCTCCATTTTTTTGAAAAATGTTGTTTCTATTTTTGGATGTGTGTATCAACGGTTATATTACGCTAACAGCAGGTCTGCTACAAGGATGATGTCATCAGAGATGCCATCAGTGATGTCATTTGAGATGTCATCAGTGATGTCATGAGTGACGTCACTGACCATGTCATGAGTGATATAATATGTGACGTCATCAGCAGTGCATTGCGGGCGCGCGAGTTATAGTTAGCTGAACTAACTATAACAGGGGAATTTCAATGGTATTGTATGAGTGAATGTCCAGCTAACTATAACATGTGTGAAACCTATGTTTTTTTCAGTGAATTTCTAAGGTTTTTTAAATGCTAATTCCTAACTATAATGTGGCTGAAACCTATGTTTTTTTAGTGAATATATATATATATATATATATATATATATATATATATATTAATATATGTACTGGAAAACTAAACACCCACTTCCCTTACAAAGAAGTGGAAAGTTTGCATGTCTACAGCCTTTCTTATTTTTCACCTTATTCATCTTCCGCTCAATCAACACATCATCCACACATACACACACACCTACTTGCTGCCTTTCTTGACTGGGGTTATCAATTATTCTTCTTTAATTCAAATTCAAAGTGCAGGCCCTTTATTCAGCCTTCTTGTTAACTACTACCCGTGAATGGCAGTGGGTAATTTGCACACTTGCTTCCTTACTTGCATCCTTTCTACCGCACACTGTGTGTACTTTGTGCACTAGCTTGCTTCCTTAGATGTGGTACTCGTTTCTTTTGCTCCCACTGCGGAATCCAACACCCTATCTGTGTAATGAGCTGGAAATCCAAATATCCACTTCACTGACAAGGCAGTGGGTAGTTTGCGTGTCTCCAGCCTTTCTTATTTTTCACCTTTTTCAACTTCCACTCAATCAACACATCATCCACGCATACACTCAACTACTTGCTGCATTTCTTAGCTGTGATTATCAACTATTCTTCTATTTCATATTCCTATTCAAAGTGCAGGCCTTTATCAAGCCTTTTTATTGTAACAACTACCCCGGCCGAAGGCACCGTGAAATTTGCACACTTGCTCCCTTTCTTGGCTGGGGTTTCAATTATTATTCTTCAATTTCATATTCTGATTCAAACTCAAAGCCCTTTATCGAGCCTTTTTGTTGTAACTACTGTTGCAGGGATTCTGCTCCTACACAGAACTGTGCATAAAGACTTAGGATCTCAGTGAATTACGGTGTTCCAAAACCCACCTTAGTACCCAAACCCCCTAACAGACTAACAATCAGTGACTCATTGGTTCTTCATCTTATAGCAAAAACACCAATGACTAGTCAACCCAGAACTTGCGACTTAGATTTCCTCAAGTAAGATGGATAACAAGAGCACTCTTTGGTTATAGTCTTACACCAGTCCAAAACAAGGAGTAAATAAAGACACGTGCAAGTTTGAAATGTTTATTTCTAACGCCGTAATCTCATGCACAGTACCTTAGATAACACAAGAAAACATATTATCAGAAACAAGGTTGTCAGCATTGTTACTATTCCATAAAATCCAAAGGGACAAAGCATCTTATAATGCTAAAGGGAAACAGATTTAAAATATACCTTGATTTCACACTCTCTACCTAGCACGTTAGTTTATAACTACAGAAGGTCTCATATGATAACATGGGCGGACCCATACCACTGGTACTCAGCAGTAGTGGATCACATTGAGTTCTGCACAAACTGTCAAGATATGAATGTTCTCCAACTGTGTGTAATCATGCCTACACAGTGCATTATTAAACGCGCCAGTATCAGAGGTGGCCACAGCTGCTGCATATGTGTTATGGCTTGAACGTGCGAGGATCATTGTAAATAACGGACACAGTGTCCAAGATAACCTTGATGTTCCATGCTCTCACTATACACACTAAAGTAGCGAGGCAGTCTACCAATGTAGTATAACAAATTATTCTCATGTGAAGCAAAATACTCAGCCTTCTCTAAACAATATCACAAGTGCATGTCGTGTGCAAAGCAGAGCAGGAAAGCAAAAATGGTGTTTAAGCTTCTAATAAACCCATGCTAACTTAACACGGTGTGAGTGCAAGGCTCAGCCCCACGGCACCCTTCCTTGATCGAAGCACGTGATATAAACGTGGGCGAATTACGAACGCAGAGTCCAAGCCTGAAAAGCAGAGTCAAGTTCAAATTTGCAAAAAGAATTATTCGCTGTTTCATAGAAAGCAGTAACTAAATAATAAAGAATAGGTAGAAAAATGAAAGACTATTATTCCAACAGCGTATAAGCACAGTATGTAGCAACAGCCTCCAAGAGGAAGTCATTGTTCTCATCTGAAAACATTTCAGCCATCCAATTCAATAGTGGGAATGACCATACATGTTCCTCAATGACCGGAGCCTCTATCACCATCGGATGAAAACTCGGGTCATCTTCAATGTAACTGCGTGCCAATAAGTCATGCGCCGCTGCAAAAACATTCCAACATCCCGTTATTCCATGTATCGCTGCTAAGGCCATAATCCCGCCGCCAGAACAGAGCAAGTCATGAAACACTAAGGGGCTCATCAGCTGGTCATAATCCGTGTTGGGAGACACCGTACTGCAGAGACACAAATCCAGGGTCCAGTCATAATCGCAGCTTAGGCAATGGAAGACAGGTTGAACGCATGTGAAAAAGGAAAATCGAAATGATAATCCATAAGCTGCACTCAATGTAGCCAGAGGCAGCGCTCCGTAAAACTAAGCATTCGGTTGCGGACCAGCAACAGCCGAGAAATATTGTCATGTGCTGCAGGATATGCATCCATATTTAAGTAAACAAATTAATAAAAGCACACCGGCAACTAATGCGAGTATTAAGGGGAATCCACCAAAGATGCTGGAAAAAATCGAATGGAAAAATGCAGAGAAGACACCAAATATAGTTTGAAAAAGAGTCACAAGGCCACTGCTTATAACTTTAAAAAAGTAAGGTAACTCCGTAGTCAAGCACGCACTAAAGATAGTCTGAATTAACTCCCCAAAATGCAGGGGCACGTCTGTATTTAATAAAGCATGCACTTCTGTGCGGGTGTTTGCTACATGAAGGACAAATGTTTCTCTAGCAGATGTAAGAGCAACCTCTTTTTGAGACAATAGCGCTCTTATACGGCTCATTTGGTTGACTCTGCTTTCAAGGTCAGAATCGATGGACAGATAGAAACATTCAGCTTCCCATGCAGAGGAGTAAACACAACTGTTTGTATAGCAAACCACACGCTCAGTTACCGTAATCATGTAAGCGATGCCTGCTAACATCGCACAACAATCTGCATTATTTCAAAGTAAATAACTCCCATTTGCCATTAAACTCAACGTTGTTATGATAGCACGTGTTGGAGTGCCTTTCAAAACTCAGGCCAAATTAGGCGCAACTTGATTACAAGAGCCAAGCAATTGTATGTGTCTACAAATTAAGGAGTGATCTGGTGTTATTGTGCAATCCTCGCCATTCAGATAAACTTCTTTTCCCTCCCTCAGGCATCTATATGTAAATGGAGATAAGCGCTGCCTAAAGATGCATATCTGCCTATAGCATAGCATTTCATGCAAACCTCAAACTTAAACAGGCTAAAAGGTAACATTATGATACCGTGGATAAGCCACACAGCTGAATCGGATCTCCAATGAGTGACCACTTGTAACCATTCTCATAATGCGCCCTGTGCTCTGCTTTGACAGTGAGAGAGTGATCGCACCATAGTTTGTACTGCTAATCATTCTCAGCATAGGCTACAAATACGCTTTCACATTACACGTCGCATCAAAGCTTCCGTGTGACGTCATGTACGGCGCCCCGTGCGCGAAAGACGTGAATGTTTTTAATTATTTAAAAACATATATTTATGTATTTAATGAACATACTAACAGAATACATTATATAGGGTAGTTCTTAAAATAGTTTTTTTAAACTTTGAACAATCGTATATTACTTTTAAAAGCAATTACACAAATCACGGAGGAACGTCATGCGTACTCGCAACTTAAGAACACCGTAAGCACAGCGTAACCGTACGCAAAGCCATGTGACTTTAAAAGAAGAGATTGGATTGGTTCATAATACTTCCTATTCCAACAGTTGATAGTTCCGTCCCATTTTAATCATTTCACTTTGACTTTCTAAGAAGAAGCATCTCATCTGAGAATCTTGTCTAATAGAAGGAAGATTACCATAATAAATACTCATCTTCCAGCCATTCTTCAGAATACTTCATTCCTCAAGAACCTCCAAAGCAGAGGAAAGAAGCTCTAATTTGGCAGGGCCTGATTCACAGAACTAACTTAAGACAAAATCCTAAACTTACTACCATTTTGGTATTCACAGAAGGCACTTACTTTATTTTGGTATTCACAGAAGGCACTTACTCATTGAGGAGTAATTTCATTATGTGAATACCAAAATGAGTAAGTGTCTTCTGTGAATACCAAAATGAGTAAGTGCCTTAGAAGGCACTTACTCATTGATGAGTAGGTGCCTTCTGTGAATACCAAAATGAGTAAGTGCCTTCTGTGAATACCAAATGAGTAGGTGCCTTCTTTGAATACCAAAATGGTATTAAGTTTAGGATTTTGTCTTAAGTTAGTTCTGTGAATCGGACCCGCAGTTTTTTACTTTTCCAGAAGGGCAAAAAAAGGTTAATGCTCCAAAAGTAACCTGTAAAATTTGCCAAACAACTCTTTCAAGGGGATCCATCTTAAAAATACTCCTTTTGCACAGCAAATATGGGGCGACACGTGAAGAACTTGCACCCCAACAACTTTGCTCGAGCTGCAACACGGAGGTTGCGAGACAACCCACATGCTACTGCACCAAGCACATCAACTGCTGCAGCAGCATTTTCAGCAAGCAAGCCCCCTGTTTTAGAAAAAAATTGCCCCGGGATTTGGCCTAGAGGGTCAACATGTTTCTACCCTGACCCCTTTCCTTATTTTTCAACTTTCTTTTACAGTTTTCTTGTGACTCGGGCTACCGAGGCACAAGATGGCTGCCAACACTTCCTGGTTTGGAATGTTGACAGACAGTTGACATCCAATCAGCATGCAGCTCGTGCTCGTAAAAGTACGCGTGCAGTACTTCGTCTATAGATATCACTATTATTTTACTTTTGATTTTCTCAGGAACTACTAAACGGATTTACACCTTTAATAAAAATCACAATCTGCGAACCGAACTCTACCTCTTTGCCAAATTTGGTGTAATTCCGTTAAGCCGTTCAGGCTGTAGCCCTGGCTAAAGGTCCCTATGGAAAATTGCATGGGGAAAACACGTTTTGGGACCCCCTTATTTCTCGGCTCCCATTTAACGAATCACCCCCAAACTTTCAGGGAAGGAACGGAGCGGAAAAGGCCATTTTCTTGGAGAAATTCGCAAAGATTCGTCCACCAGCGCCAAAGTTATTCCAAATAGAATGTTGTGGATTTCCTATGGAAAGTAGGTCCTAACTATAACTACCTATTGGCGACCGCCAGTAGGTAATATGCATACATATATATATATATATATATATATATATATATATATATATATATATATATATATATATATATATATATGTATATATATATAATATGCATATATATACAAACACACACTCACACACACACACATATATATATATATATATATATGTATATATTACCTACTGGCGGTCGCCAGTAGGTATATATAGTTAGGATTTTTTCCCTATGGGATTTTTGAAAATTTTATGTCTAATAACTTTGGCGTTTGTGGACGGAATTGGCTGAAATTTTCAGGAAAATGGAACATTTTGTTTCTGAGCAGCCCCTGGAAATTTGGGGGGGGGTTCGTCAAGGGGGGGCCGAGAAAAAAGGGGGGTCCCAAAACGTGTTTTTCCAATGTTAATTTCCATAGGGCGGTTGGCCTCACTTTTAGCCCGAACGGCTGAATGGATTTGCACGAAACTTGGCAAAATTGTAGGGACTGGTAGCCTGATGTGCCTTTGCTAGGTCTCAATATATGTGCTCCAGTGGATTTTGAGAAATTAACGTTCAAAAAAAGATATATATCTGTAACAGCGGACCGGGCAGCGCTCCGGTTCGCGTACTTTTCGCGTTACGGAGCTTTGTGAAGCGAAGCTGATTGGTTCTCCGGCGTCTGTAAACATTCCAAACAGTCCGTAGCGGCCGCCATCTTGTCTCTCGGTAGTATCGAGAGACAAGAGGAGGCCAAAGCGAAGGGGCAAATGACCATAAGGGGGCATAGTAGATCCTCCCTGACCGCCTAGGTTTGATGTGGAGGTTTTAAAAGGGCCCCGCGGGGCAAAAAAAAAAAAGAAAAATAATAATCGAACGGCTGAATGGATTTGCACGAAACTTAGCAAAATTGTAGGGACTGGTAGCCCGATGTGCCTTTGCTAGGTCTCAATATATGTGCTCCAGTGGATTTTGAGAAATTAACGTTAAAAAAAAGATATATATCTGTAACAGCGCTCCGGGCAGCGCTCCACTTCGCGTACTTTTCGCGTTACGGAGCTTTGTGAAGCGAAGCTGATTGGTTCTCCGGCGTCTGTAAACATTCCAAACAGTCCGTAGCGGCCGCCATCTTGTCTCTCGGTAGGATCGAGAGACAAGAGAAGGCCAAAGCGAAGGGGCAAATGACCATAAGGGGGCATAGTAGATCCTCCCTGACCCCATAGGTTTGATGTGGAGGCTTTAAAAGGGCTCCGCGGGGCAAAAAAAAAAAAAAATCGTTTTTTTGGTGGGGTGCGCCCGGTTAGCGTAACGGGAAGCGGACTGGGGAGCGTACTACAAGGAAAGAAGAATGATTGACTTTTAACTTATTGTATGTTTATAGACTTTTTAAAACTTTTTTTTCTGCTGAGTGACGTCTCGGCCTATCTCCACGGGATGCAGTCCCTACCATCTCGGCGTTTAAGCCCAGGGGGACCGGTAGTGTGGGAGAGATAACGGGGCATATTATCAAGGGGGTTTATCTCCGCTTTTTTGGCTTTAAAAGCCAAGAAAGCGGAGATAAAATTATCTCCGTATTACCTAGCTGTCGCTAACACCAGTTAGCGACCGCTAGTAGGAGATAGCGACCATCTTGGGCCCCACTTTGCATGTCAGTGATATTTATCACTAATGACATGCAAAGTGGGCATGCCAAGATGTTAGCGACTGGAAACAGTCGCTAACATCGCTATCTCCTATTACCAACTTTTGGAGATATTCGAGCTAAGCGCGAATATCTCCAAAAAGTAACACCTGCCCTGAGCAGTTCTTAGCCATGTTATCCAATGGGAGGTGGATAACATGGCTAAGAGCATTAGCTCGGTAATGCATGAATATCGCTGACTTTTCAGCGATATTAATGCATTGCGGCCGTTTTTTATCGCATTTGCGATAAACCTTGATAATAGCAAGGTTTATCTGCGATAATTTCTGACGATGCTTAGCGGTAAAAAATTCGTTGCTAAGCATCGTTAGGGATAAATATCGCTTAACTTTGGTAATATGCCCCAACGTCTGTTAACGTTCGATTCGAAGGAAATCAGGAAGTGTTGAAAAACATTGTCTGCGCCATCTTGCCTTTTTTCAAATGCCACACTTTTGTCGTGCACGGCAGCCATTTTAGATGCCTTGACCAGACCCACTCTCTGCACGCTGTCGATCCTTAGCATGGCTCCCCATCATCGCAAGCATCTCCCCCAGGCACTGGTCACCCCCGCTCTCTGTCTTATTCATGGGCAATAAACCTCCCCCCATCTGCGCTGCTCTTCCCTGAGAATCACACCCTGTGCCCGCCCGACACCTCCCTTTCGCCCTATTCACTACCGCACCCTCTGACACTCCTCTTCCTCTGTGTCCGATTGTCCAGGCCGGTCCCAGGCTATCAGCTAGCCCTGCAGATGTAGTTTATGGCCCCAGCTGTAAAGAATCACCCCTCTTCAAAGGAGTTATAGTAGATCAAGGCCCACACCCGATGAGATCCGTCACACCACACGCGTTCCTACTATCTGAAAACCATCCTGTATTGTGATTGGGGAGGGGACCGAGCCTGAAGCGGAAGATTCCAGGGATGACTCTTTGTACATCAAAGTTTTTAGAATTATGTGTCACATTAAAAATATATAGCACTCCAACAAAGTAGTAGGATTATAAAACTTTAATAACTTATAAATATATACAACAAAACAAAAACAGTAAAAACATTTAAACATTTTTAGGGAAAAAGAAGGAACAATGGTCAGTAGCGGTCGGTTGTGCGAATAGTCCCAAGGCAGCACAACGTCCAGATTTCTGGACGGCACCCAGGTGATGTTGCCTGGGTGCCGCACTGATTTGGGTATCCGGCGTGGGGCGTCCCGGGGGGTGGCTCGTCAGTAGCGGTCTGTTGTGCGAATAGTTCCAAGGCAGCAGAACGCGCTGAAATGTGGATGGCACCAAGGTGATGTCCAGTAAGTTGCCGCCCTCCGAATAACGGCGTGGGGCGCCCCGGGGGGGGGGGAGGTGGCATGAACGGGCCTCCCCAGGTGGAGCCTCGTCTGCTGTAGTGGGGCGCCCCTTTACCGTTTCAGTTGCCATTCCGTCCGCTTTTGGTCCACTGTGTCAAAATCCGCAATTCAGCTGAGTTGCGCCCACTCTTGCGGTGCAGCGATAGGCGGCTGTCACAGGACTCTCAAAATGGCTGCAGCCTCTTTCCTTTTTGGGCCTGGTCCACTGAAATGGCCCTGGGACACCTTGGAAATCGGACGCTTGTCTTCTAGGTCTTGGACCCCATTCTCGAAAGCGTCCCCTCCGCCTTGAGGATTCTACAAAAGTCTTGGGGGCCCCCGACTCCTGCAGGCTTCCGGTGGGGAGCGGCTGCCATGATTGCTCACGGAATGACCACGACGGAGCCACGAGATGGTGGTGCTTTCATGCTGATGCCAGCTTCAGTCTGAAACATCCAGAAACAAGGTGGGGCTTTCATCGCTTGGGGAAAAAAAAAAGTTTTCATCCAATGAAAAGTGTTATTTTTAGGTCATATGATCAAGCCTTCCATCATTAGGAAACCAAAAGTAAAATGAACCAATGAAAAGTTTTATAAACAAGTCACATGACCTGTTATGCGGCATAGGGTATAAAAAGCGTAGAAAATCCGTTGGCACGTGAGGCGGCGTCAGTAGCGGACCGATGTGCGAATAGGGCGAAGGCAGCACAACGCGCCAAGATCCGGATGGCACCGAGGTGGTGTCCAGCAAGTTGCCGCACTGGTGTGGCCATCCTACAATGCTGAAAGTCGGCGTGGGGCGCCCCGTTGGCCTGTGAGATGGCGGCAGTAGCGGACCGATGTGCGAATGGGGCCAAAGGCAGCGCAACAATATTTTCGGAATAGAAGACACCACAAGGCGCTGAGATGCCAAGATCCGGATGGCACCGAGGTGGTGTCCAGCAAGTTGCAGCACTGGTGTGGCCATCCTACAATGCTGAAAGTCGGCGTGGGGCGCCCCGTTGGCCTGTGAGTTTGCGTCAGTAGCGGACCGATGTGCGAATAGGCCGAAGGCAGCACAACGCGCCAAGATCCGGATGGCACCGAGGTGGTGTCTAGTAAGTTGCCGCACTGGTGTGGCTATCCAACAATGCTGAAAGTCGGCGTGGGGCGCCCCGTTGGCCTGTGAGTTTGCGTCAGTAGCGGACCGATGTGCGAATAGGCCGAAGGCAGCACAACGCGCCAAGATCCGGATGGCACCGAGGTGGTGTCTAGTAAGTTTCCGCACTGGTGTGGCCATCCTACAATGCTGAAAGTCGGCGTGGGGCGCCCCGTTGGCCTGTGAGATGGCGTCAGTAGCGGACCGATGTGCGAATGGGGCCAAAGGCAGCGCAACAATATTTTCTGATTTGAAGACACCACAAGGCGCTGAGATGCCAAGATCCGGATGGCACCGAGGTGGTGTCTAGCAAGTTGTGGCACTGGTGTGGCCATCGTACAATGGTAAAAGTCGGCGTGGGGCGCCCTGTTGGCCTGTGAGATGGTGTCAGTAGCGGACTGATGTGTGAATGGGGCCAAAGGCAGCGCAACAATATTTTCTACTATATTTTCGGAGTAGAAGACACCACAAGGCGCTGAGATGCCAAGATCCGGATGGCACCGAGGTGATGTGTAAGTTGCGGACCGATGTGCGAATGGGGCCAAAGGCAGCTCAACAATATTTTCTGAAGAGAATACACCACAAGGCGCTGAGATGCCAAGATCCGGATGGCACCGAGGTGATGTCTAAGTTGCGGACCGATGTGCGAATGGGGCCAAAGGTAGCGTAACAAGATTTTCTGTATGGAAGATACCACTAGGCGTTGAGATGCCAAGATTCGGATGGCACCGAGGTGATGTCTAGCAAGTTGTGCCACTGGTGTGGCCATCGTACAATGGTAAAAGTCGGCGTGGGGCGCCCTATTGGCCTGTGAGATGGTGTCAGTAGCGGACTGATGTGCGAATGGGGCCAAAGGCAGCGCAACAATATTTTCTGACTGACACCACAAGGCGCTGAGATGCCAAGATCCGGATGGCATCGAGGTGATGTCTAAGTTGCGGACTGATGTGCGAATGGGGCCAAAGGCAGCGTAACAATATTTTCTGTATGGAAGATACCACTAGGCGTTGAGATGCCAAGATTCGGATGGCACCGAGGTGATGTCTAGCAAGTTGGTGTGGTCATCCTACAATGCTGAAACTCGGCGTGGGTCACCCCATTAGCCTGTGAGATGGCGTCAGTAGCGGACCGATGTGCGAATAGGCCGAAGGCAGCACAACGCGCCAAGATCCGGATGTCACCGTGGTGGTTTCATAGTTGAGAGGCACTTCATCTGCAGTGGGGCGCCGAGATCCGGATGGCACCGAGGTGATGTCTAGCAAGTTGCTGTACTTGTGTGGTCATCCTACAATGCTGAAACTCGGCGTGGGTCGCCCCATTAGCCTGTGAGATAGCTGTTCTTTGGATTTGGGCCTGGTCCACTAAAATGGCCCTGGGACACCTAAGAACTCGAACGCTCGATTTTTTTTTCCTTTCCTGTACATGCAAAAAAAGGTAAATGCCCGGTATGTTACACGCTTCATCTGCCACGATGAACTCTCCAGAGGAACCGAAAAAATATATAGTTGTGGTAACTATACCATGCATCGTCATATGGAGAGGTGGCACCAATTAATTATAGTGCTGCATAAAAGAGAGATTTGGAGGAGAACCCCTGACCTGCTAGTACATTCATCAAAGAAGTGGCACTGAGAGCTTCAGAGGCAAGGGAAACGGTCCCAAATATTTAGAAGAACTTTGGAAAGATTAAAATGACATGTTTAGATTGTGGTAAATTAATTTCATGTGGACAGATGAGTGTTACTCTATAAATACAGCATATGAACATCATCATAGTCGATGGTTGGTAGAGACATTTTGACTATATCCTGGACCTGCCCGTCCTCGCCCAAAATGGCGCCGGAATAAATGGGACTCGTAACTCCTTGTTGTGTACTGGTTGCAGAACCTTGAAATCACGAGATACGTATGCAGTTTTGAAGCACATGGCGGGCGGGGACGAGAATTGATTGAATATTTCGACATCCCTATTGATATTAAGTTCTGATGTGTTATTGATTACTGTACTGTTGAAAATTCGAATTAACGTCACCCATGGTACTTGCCCGCAAATGTATATCTAGATAATTTTATTGTAACTGGCCCTGTCGTATTTTAATTATAAAATGTACGTCCACCGATTCCGTAACTGTTAGACACCTTAGTTTTTGCAACCTAATGGCCCGCCCGTTACGTTCCTCTACAGTGTAAATGTCTATTCATCATATACGATTACAGTTTGCTCCGTGGCAGGCCCACGTGGTTATAGGCTCGTATTTGTATAATGAAATTTTCACAATAAAGGTTTTTAAAAGAAAACATGGTAGTAGTGTATACATTGGTAAAGTTTTTAATAATAGTCACTGTTTTAGAATCATTAAAAGGCAAGTGAAATAAAGCAGACCAATTACATGAAGGGTAAAAGGTATAATACGAAGGAACGCAGTAAAGATAAATGGTCAAGGGCTGTTGTGTTTTCTATTCCTGCAACATAAAGTGATCGATAAGAATCTCATATTCAGGCGTATCGGCGACTAAGACAGCAGGTCGACCCTCTTTTGCTCAACGGCTCCGTCATGGGACGAAGAAACGCTCTTTTTCTCGAAAAAAGAATATATTTTACTTGCAGGACAGTTGTAAAATTTCCGGGAAAGTACATTAGCCTGGAACATTATAACATATATTTAAGAGAAAATAATGTTCGGAAGTAATTAAAAGCGTAATTTTTAGGTGATATGACCAAGGCTTTCATCATTAGAATAAGAAAAGTAAAATGAACCAATGAAAAGTTTTATTAACAAGTCACATGACTTGTTATGCTTACGTTACGCGCTGCGCGCCCCGGATAACTTCCGGATGCGCTAACGCGGCGCGTCATATGACGCATTACGCGACAACGCAGGTCCAGAATATAGTCAAAATGTCTCCACCAACCAGCGGTCGAAACACAACCCCTTTCAGCAGGCTAAATAGTTCTGTTAAATGACAACAGAAGGGACAGGCAACAAGAACCATCAGTCAAAGAGGGGAGGGCTAGTTCTTCTCTACCGGGTTACATTGGGGCGCTACCGGAACTGATCGAATTGGTAGTCTACAGTGTTTCTGGATGTTTCAGACCGAAGCTGGGGTTAGCATGAGAGCAGCACCATTTCGTAGCTCCGTTGTGGCCATTCCGCAACCAATCATGGCAGCCGCTCTTTATCGTTATTTTGGGCGGGGTGGGTGGCGGAGCCGAGCTGTTTTGCAGCCATCATTGTGTGGAGTTCAGTTCATCTCACTAGTTTTGTATTTGTCATGAGGGGTTGTTCCTAATGTTTCTATTTTAGCGAGGTCAAAAAGAGATCCCATTAGTGGCCTACTGATTTTGCTCGATTCCTTTTCTTTTTTTTTACACGATTTTTCGTTATCTGCAAAGACTAAACAGAGTATTGCGACTCTGTGTTTGTTTGTAAATAGAGAATGAACCAAAGAGAACTAATTCTAAAACAGTAAATACTTGGATAACAATCAATCAAATGGAGAGAGAAGCAGGCACGACGGATTACAACGGGGGCAAAGGCCTGCGTTAACTACCTTTCACTATCTGCAAAGAGAGAGTACTCCTAATAGAAATGAGGGGGGGGGGCACCATTCAAAGCAGATCAGTGTGCATAAACACGAAAATGTTTTCACTTACCACGTACTTGACATTCGACAGCTTATGATATTTGCTATTAAAAAACCATTGAAATTCACTGAAAAAACCATAGGTTATAGACCATATATAGTTAGGAATTAGCATTTACAAAACCTTGAAAATTCACTGAAAAAACCATAGGTTATAGACCATATATAGTTAGGAATTAGCATTTAAAAAACCTTATTTTACTCACACAAAACCATTGAAATTCCATATATAGTTAGTTGCACTAACTATATATTGCGCACCCGCAATCCACTGCTGATCATGTCACATATTACATCATTCATGACATGGTCAGTGACATCACTGATGACATCACTGATGACATCTCAAATGACATCACTGATGACATCACTGATGACATCTCATTTGACATCAATGACCACATCACTGATGATATCATTCATGTGACAATACAATGCATCTCCTCACATTTTAATATAACCTCTGTTTCACCCAGTGTTAAATACAGAGTATAATTTTTGAAACCATTGACACACCAATACTAGTTACTACATACGTACTCACTGATTCCTACGTCTACACACACATTCACTCATTCACCCATACAATCATTCATACATACAATCACTCATCTTTACAACACTATCATATGCACTCATACACCTATACAGACACTCACACTCTGCCACTCATCCATGGAGTTACTCACACACCTAGTCAGTCCTGTAAAGAATCAATCACACTTCCATTTTCTTGTCTATACAGTTAAACATAGAGCACCTTACATTTTCAAACATATAGTAACACATACTTACTTTCTTATACAATCATTGATACAAGTACACATTGATCTGCACAGAGTCACACACCTCCCAGCCAGCCACACACACACTCAGTCTCCCATACAAATACTTGGACAATCAATCAATAACCCATATAGTTAATCATATAGCTACTGATCAACACATGCAGTAGTTTACAGAACAACAGACATAATGATGCACAAATTAAGACAGTTTAGTCACTAACCCATGCACTCAGTGAGACACATTTAATCACTCACTCATACATTCAGTCATGCACCTACTAAATCCTTCGTCCAGACAGTTATACATCTACTCATTCTTCAATATCTAAAACATATTTAAACTTTACAGAAACACACAGTCACTGGATGATGTCATCAGTGATGTCATCAGTGATGTCATTTGAGATGTCATCAGTGATGTCATCAGTGATGTCACTGACCATGTCATGAATGATGTAATATGTGACATGATCAGCAGTGGATTGCGGGTGCGCAATATATAGTTAGTGCAACTAACTATATATGGAATTTCAATGGTTTTGTGTGAGTAAAATAAGGTTTTTTAAATGCTAATTCCTAACTATATATGGTCTATAACCTATGGTTTTTTCAGTGAATATATATATATATATATATATATATATTATGTTTCCTTCCCCCGCAGGGCGTTTTCCTCGTGCACCCCCAGATAAATCAGCGATGTCCAGCCAAATTAGGTAGTTCAAGATTACTATTAATAACAGCAGGCCAGCAACACAACCCTACGCGTTTCTGTCTCTACGTAGACCTTGCTCCCGGGACTGTTAAAGAACCACAATGTTTTTTTATGTTAATTAATAAAGTAAATGCAAACAATGACATAATTTCCTGTTTCTGGCACAGGGCATTGTGGGACATGTAGTGCAACATAATAATGTAAACAATCATTATTGCCTACAAAATGTCCAGAGCCTATCCTTCTTATTGCTTACTATGGAGATTGTAGGATTTCGATTATTCTATTCATATGACCAGCAGTGTAGTGTTATCTCACCTCAAGCAAGCCCTCTGGTGGGCATAAATAGTGCTACTTGTTTAATTGTGGTGACATGATATGTATGCGTACCTTTCCGAGCACGAGCTGCATGCTCATTGGCTTTCAACACTCCATACCAGGAAGTGTTTTGCAGCCATCTTGTGCTTGGTAGACCAAGGCACAAGAAAGCAGAAAAACAAACGTGTGGAATGCAAAATGGGGGCAGGGTAGAAACACCCTGACCCCCTAGGCCTGCTCATGTTGTTCCACATGGACCCCCAGGGCCCTAAATTTTTTTTCAAAAAACCCGGTCTGCTTTTTTTCAAACTACCCCCCGGGGGACCAAATCCCGGGGGCATAGTGAAAAAGAAGTGTGGGGGGGCCCCAACCCCCCCACACTGCCCTGGGGACCGCCGCCCCCGGGGCAAAACAAGGCAGCCCCCTGGCGCATACTGGAGGTTCCAACGGGAATTGGTTCCCCCTCTGCAAATGCGCCAGGGGGCTGCGTTGCCGAGAGGTGTAAACAGGGGCGTGGCCTCATTACACCTCTCTGCAATGCAGTCCCCTGGCGCATACTGGAGGTTCCTGGTGGGCTAGTTGGCCCCCATGGACCCCCAGTATGCAAGGGGAATTAGTTCCCACTCTGCAAATGCGCCCGGGGGCTGCGTTGCAGAGAGGTGTAAAAAGGGGCATGGCCTCATTACACCTCTCTGCAACGTAGCCTCCTGGCGTATACTGGAGGTTTCCGGTGGGCTAGTTGGCCCCGAGGGACCCCCATCATGTAAGGGGACCTAATCCCCCAACTTAGAACACTCTACAGGGCGCGTTAGCACAGTGGTGAAGGTAGGTGGCGGGGCTTGAGGTGATGTGACTGCAAACATGCCCTGAGGCACGTTTTTAGTTGGGGAATTAATTCCTGTTCAAACCAGAGGTCCCCTAGGGGGCGACTAGTCCAACAGGTATCTCCAGTAAGCGCCACGGAGCTGTGTTGCAGAGTGTTGTAAAAAGGGGGCGTGCCCTTTGAACACCTCTCTGCAACACAGCTGCCTGGCGCATACTGGAGGTACCTGGTGGGCTAGTTGGCTCACAGGGGACCTCAGGATTGAAGAGGAATTAATTCCCCAATCTAGCTCACTACTATTCCTGAAAAGTAAATGTAACTGAACTTACCAGTAACTTAAATTTCCTTCCATGGAATACCATTGCCTGCTATATAAAATATATATACATTAAAAAAAATATTAAATTAAAAAAATATATATTACAATTTAAATATTTTTTAAAACATTTTTTTTCAATTTATTTAAAAAATATGTAATGTAATTTAAAAAATAAAATATCTAAAAATAAATAGTTTAAAATAATGTAGTAAATCGGTATAAAAAATATAACAATTAATACATTTAATAATTATCATTTACAAAACCTTTGAAATTCACTGAAAAAATCATAGGTTTCACCCACGTTATAGTTAGGAATTAGCATTTTAAAAACCTTGCAATTTCACTGAAAAAACCATAGGTTTCACACACGTTATAGTTAGGAATTAGCATTTAAAAAACCTTGCAAATTAATTGAAAAAACCATAGGTTTCACACATGTTATAGTTAGCTGGACATTTCACTCATACAAAACCTTTGAAATTCTCCCGTTATAGTTAGTTCAGCTAACTATAACTCGCGCGCCCGCAATGCCCTGCTGATGACGTCACATATTACATCACTCATGACATGGTCAGTGACATCATTCAAGACATCCAATTGGCTCAATTTCTTCTCTCTGTTACCTCCTCTGATAGATTTGGGAACTGCATCAATTACAAAGTAGCAAAGATCTTGAAGGTTGTTATGGTGCACCAATTTAAAATGTCGGGCAACTGCATATGAGGAATCCAAATTCACAATTGCCCGTAGGAGCTGCAAGATACGGTTAAAAGGTACTGCCAACATATTGAAGTTGACATGTACATTTAAGTACATAAACTGCATAGTCGGTTTTACATGAATAAAGGCCTTGAATTTTATATGGCATAGAAGAAAAGGCATCCTCAAAAATCTGTTTATTCACCCCAAACTTACAGGATCTGCACGAACTACACTTGTAGAAACCCTTTCTGTTTGTCAACCAATTGCCCATATTGCTTACTTCTGGGCTAGTCCTTACAAGAGCATCCCTCATGGAGGGCGCTCTCCTAAAAGTTATTACAGGTTGTGATTCCAATTCCATAGCCATGTCAGTCCTGAGAATGGGCCAATGTTTGTTAACAATCCTTCTGACTTGTTTCTCTTGGCTACTGAATGTGGTGATTAAGCTCACCACTGGTTTTGATTTTACATCTGAGTGTGTAGTATTCACAACCACACTACTAGTGCCGGATTGAGTAACCTGATCCTGTATCCTAGCCAGTGCTGATTGTAGGTCCCTCAAATCATAGCCTCGAGCTTTAAATCTATATGTGGATTCAGACAAACATTTTTCCAAGTCCTCTTTCTTGCTGCATATCCTTTTGATACGTAAAAACTCCCCATAGGGGATACTTTTAATAAGGTGCCTTGGATGGGCACTGCTGGCATGCAATATAGAATTGCCAGCAGTGGCCTTTCTATGTAATCTGGTTTGTATGGTATTATCTTCCATATAGATCTCCACATCTAGAAATTCCACCCTCAAATTGCTAACGTGAGCCGTAAATTGGAGATTCAAGGTGTTTTAATTGATATCAGTAACAAATTTCAATGCTGATTCCTGTGAGCCTTTCCAAACAACACAAACATCATCGATAAACCTCCACCATTTGATGACATGCTTAGAAACACTATCAGCATGAGTGTGTATGAGGATGTGCCTCTCCCACCAACCAACATGCAAGCATGCATAGCTGGGGGAGAAGCACGCCCCCATCGCCACACCCCTCATTTGCTGAAATAGCTCCTTATTAAAATGGAAAAAATTGTTAGTTAAACAACGTTCTGTCATCCTTAGCAGCATCTTGTTGTGTTGGTAGAAACAAACATCCCTATCTGACACAAAATGACTGATAGCATTCAGACCATCCTGATGGTTGATACTGGTATAAAGGGAGCAATTGTCCATTACTAAAAAGCAATAGTCCTCCTCCCATTTAATCTCATTGAGCTTTTCTAAAAAATGACCAGTATCCCTAATGTAAGAAGGGAGATTTTCTACATATTCGTGGAGAAAAAAGTTCACATATTTAGACATGGCCTCTAGTAAACTTCCTTGTGCAGAGATTATGGAGCGCCCAGGAACTGGAGTAATTTGTTTATGAACTTTAGGAAGGAAATATAGACTTGGAGTAATCGGGAAGTCAGTACTTAAAAAATTGTGCTCTTCCTTACTGATTAAGCCCTCACATTTCCACTGAGGCAATTCTTTGAAAACCTGATCTTTAACCACAATCAGTACAGAGAAAGCTACTTTTTTTGTAACAGCAAGTGTCATTAAGCTGCTTCATAGCCTCCTCCATATACATTGTTCGTGGCCAAAGAACTTTATTCCCGCCCTTATATATATATATATATACATATATATATACTCATATATATCAGCTACACTGGCAACAGATTAGATTGCCCACCCTTGCTCATTAGTAGGTATTTGCTATTCTCTTTTTTCCAGAGGAACATAATTATTAACCTGTTATTAATTATTAATTGCCATCAATGACTTATCCTCCTTCCAGCACTAAGGGTTATATTTGTCCACTTCATAGGTCGAGCCAACTTCAGTTTTTTGTAACTTGTACTAGGCTATCCCTGCCACCATTTTTCGCATTGTTATGGATTTGCCATATAATACATCATGTGCTACATAAGCTAGAGATTTTACCCCAAAATATTGTTTCTAACTCAAACGGATAAAAAGTTACTAAAAACACGGTGATACATGTTGCTGCGCAGTGGAAGGCAGTTTGCCCTTCTGTTGCTTATTGCTATACTTAGATATTAATCTGGTACTGTGGTGAGGGTACGTGGTCACCTGCAGACATTACTATGTTAGCATAAGTGAGGTATTTGGCAAAACGCCATTTTGCTGGGCTTGCCGCTTTTGCACACAACACTATATGGCTCTCGTACATAACCTACTTGTGCTCTTTCACATGAGATCGGTCTGTTCTTCACAAATCTAGGCGCGCTCTGTACCTTTAGTCTGTACAGCACGTTCAAGGTCGAATAACAATGTATGCTGTTGATTCATGTTGATCTGTCCCACGCACATTAGACATAACAGAAACGCAGCTGCAAATAACTGAAACTCGGGTGCTTTTAATATTGTATTGCATGCATGGGACGGCACTTGGAGAAAACCTTTCCAACATCCAGGAGCTGTTCTTGTTATGGGATGTGATTCATTCCATCTGATCTTGGAGGTATGGGGTCCCCGTCCAAGCCTAGAGGTCTTCTCATATGATAAATTAAAACTAGCTCCTAGCACAGGAAAGTTGGTAACTGGATTATAATCCTGTTTGCACTATCATTTATTATATGCTTTCCCCTTTTGTGTTGTATGGAATTGTAACAAGGCTGATCGTTTTATTCTTATGTGTATGTTTGTTAGTATTGGCGAACATACTGCACCTTAGAGCACCTTAGTTAAAATAAACATTTTAAACTATATTGTGTCTCTGATTACTCACGTTGTGGACTAGTATGAGTGTTAAACCGAAAGAGTATTCTTGATTCCCACTATTCCTGAGAGTTTACTAAGTCGCATGTTCTAGGTTGTCTCATCATTGGTAGCTTCGCTGTAGCACGAAGAATGAATGAGATACTAATGCTGTCGGATCGGGGTTCTGGGCACTGAGGTGGGTTTTTTGGTACATCACAATACACTGAGGTCCTGGTTTCCTGTGCATAGTTCTGTGCATGAGCAGAATCCCTGCAACGATACCAATAAGGTGCAACCTATGCCCAGGCAGTGTTAACAAGTGTCAAAATGACAAAATAAGGAACAAAAATACTGCAACAAAATGTGCCGCATTACGCTGCAAAATTTGGCTTTTCTTGTTGCATTATTTAGCCACACCTTGCCGCATATTGCGGTCCTCCCCTGCCACGTAATTAGTGGCCCTCTCTATGAATATGAGTTGTAAGCAGTTAGTGAAGATACACAATAGGAAGAGAAGAAAAAGTGGAATATGACTTAGAGTTGGATAGATATCTACTTTTTTTGAGATAAGCTTCCTCTTCTTCCCTTTGCATCCCTCTCTCGTCTCTTCCAAATTATGGGTAGGGGGACCCTTAGTTGGCATAATACGTTTGAAATATGCTCTTTTTGTCTCTAAATAGGGCATTATTATTATAGCCTCTCTCTTTGTGAGATAAGAGGCATTCAATTGTAGAACTGCATTGAATTATTCTGTTTTCTTCCAAGAAAGAGTATTGAAATATTGAAACGGGCTTTAAAATTGTATCTTCTAGCTATGTTATTTTTGTACACAGGTTCCTCCCATAAGATGGTTGTGCATATTGTCGTAAACCCTATTCCCCACCCTCTAACAAACACAGAGCTGCTACAATCTAATACACAACTTATTTTTTTAAATCCCACAGAGAAAAGTCAAGATTATATCTGAATAATGAGTTCTGAGAAACACAGAGTTAATGTTACAGAAAATGCTAACAGGAAAGATGCCAAAAGTAGCATTAATTCCAACAGCATCAGGCAAAACGGAGTAAGATGTACAAGAGTGAACTACATATCCAGGGGCACGAACGTACCTGGCCTTACACGCAAGGGAAGGACTATTCTTCAAAAGACACAAGAGAGGTCCAGCATGGAGTGGGGAGAAACACTCAGCATTTTCAAAAAGCTGGACATAAAAAAAAGCGTATACCCCCCTCGAGAAAGGTGTGTGGAGGGCAAAAACAGCTGTTTCGAAGTGGTGGGAGTTACACCATATAAAAAATACAAGAAGAAACAGGGCACAACCCCACAATAAGGATCTCAAGGGACGTAAGGAGGCAAGGCTCAGATAAGAGAAGCTAGGGGCAGGAAAAAAGAAGTCAGGGCAAAGCACTGTTTACCACTACTATCGCCTGTTACCAGGGCACGATTCGGGGTACCACACGGGTGGACGGCCTTCCATCACTTATTTTCCAGGGTGGACACCGGCCATCCTGCTTATCAAAATGCCGACCACCCTGCCGTGCTCATCCAAAGTGTGATAAAGTGCGCACCAACCAGCTGCGGCCCGTGGAGGGAGTTACGGTGGGGCAGTGAGGCGGGGAGGGGGAGGGGGAGAGGCAGGGTGGAGGGTGCATGGCAAAATGCGATGCTGTGCGCACTATGAATTTCGTTTTATTAATTAAATTGTGTACTTACCTGCAACTATCCCTATGCCAGTTTTTAGCACCCTCCACCCTGCCCCTCCCCCTTCCCGCCTCCCTGCCCCACCGTAACTCCCTCCACGGGCCGCGGCTGGCACCAACCAAACCCCGCATTTCCTGGTGATTGCCTTGGACTGCTGGTCACCATGCCCCTGTGGGGACCTACCAGTAGACGCTGTGATCTGCGACCAATCAGTGGTCGTAGCAGACGTCACTGCATGGGTGTGTCTGCAACTCGGCATTCCCGCCCTCGTGCTCCATGCCCTTTATTTTTTGGGCTTGTCTGCTCTGGCTCCTTTCCTTTTTGGAAGTGACTGGATCCAGATATCTACATGTCTCGCGGCTCACCCTCCCTTCCTGGCCTTGCCTGCTGCCTGACCTGCCTCCTGCTCGAGACTTCCCTTCCTGCCTGGCCTCGGCTGCTGCCTGACCTGCCTGACCTGTGCGAGACTCCACTTCCCTTGCAGGCTGTGCCTGCTGCCTGACCTGTCTTGCTTGTCCTTGGCATCTAAGATGTACACCTAGGAAAACATTTTCAGCTTGGCGACGGTTGGCGACAGTTTCATAGTAAGAAGTGTTCAATACTGAATACTGAATACTGTATAGTGGTGTGTTGTTGACGTTTTATATAGCGAGAACTCGACCCGAATGTATCAGAATGCTTTATATGAGCACCAGTTACATTACAGACTGACCGACGCATTCATTTTTAGGCACCACTCTAGCCTACAAAATTAAGTTAAAGCAAACGGAGCGCTGAAACTTTTTGGACACTCACCCTGAGTCACAGATCTGGGTTGAATCCATCATCGTTCTTTAGCTCACTTTGTCACCCTAGTTCCGACACAGCTTATGCAAATCAGTCTTGACCCTGTGCCTCATGGGAACAGTCCAGCCCGAACTGCCAAGCCATGTCTTCCCTGAACCGGAAGCAAGCATCCTGGGGCCGGTTTCGGGCTAACAGCCCTCATCAGCCAGGCTATCTCGAATCTAGTGGCAAAGTGAGGAAGGGACCCCGTCTGGGCATACCCTGCCAACTTAGGGCGAACAAAGCAAACACAAGGAGATGATGGACGGAACGCTGAAACTTTTCAGACACTCACCCCAGTCACAGATCTGGGATGAATCCATCATCGTTCTTTAGCTCACTTTGCCACCCCAATACAGACACAGCTTATGCAAATTAGTCGTGACCCTGTGCCTCATGGAAATAGTCAAGCCCAACTGCCAAGCCATGTCTTCCTTGGACCGGTAACAAGCATCCTGGGAACCGTTTCAGGCTAACAGCCCTCATCAGCCAGGCTAACTTGAATCCAGTGGCAAAGTGAGCAAGGGACACACATCTGGACATACCCAGCCAACATAGGGTGAACCAAGCAAACAAAAGGAGATGATGAGCGGAGCGCTGAAACTTTTCAGACACTCACCCCCAGTCACAGATCTGGGTTGAATCCATGATGGATTTAGGCCAAGATCTCTTTCTTGTTCTTTTTGCATTTATCACCCTGAGTGGGACGGGTTTGCCCAGACGTGGGTCATGTGCTCTTGTGCCACTTGAGTCAAGCTAGCCTCGCTGGTGGGGGCAGAAACCCCGAAACCGGTCCTAGGATTCTTGTTTCCAGTCCAGGGAAGACCTGGCTTGGCAGTTCGGGCTGGACTGTTCCCATTGGGTGCAGGGTCAAGACTGATTTGCATGTGGCTGGGTCCAAAGTAGAATGGCATGGTGAGAACAAAACGATGGATTTATGCCCAGATCTCTGTACTGGGGTGAATGTATGACATTGTTCTGCATTGTGTCCATCAATTGTTCCTTTTGCATTTGTCACCACGAGTGGGACTGGTATTCCCAGACGAGTGGGACGGGTATGTCCAGATGTGGGTCTTGTGTTCTCCATGTCACTGGAGTCAAGCTATCCTGGCTGATGAGGGCTGAAACCCCGAAACTGGTCCTATGATGCTTGTTTCCAGTCCAGGGAGGACCCGGCTTGGCAGTTCGGCTGGACTGTTGCCATTGGGTGCAGGGTCAAGACTGATTTGCATATGGCTGGGTCCAAACTGGAATGGCATGGTGAGCAAAAAAAGGATGGATTTAGGCCTAGAAATCTGTACCGGGGTGAATGTATGACATTGTTCTGTATTCTGTCCATCAATTGTTCTTTTTACAAAATTAAGTTAGACCTAGATTACGAGAGTCTCCTTAAACTGTTCCCCACCTTTACAACCACCTGTGTAAAGCGCAGATGTTGTCATTAGAAGTAGTGGAACATTTTCACATTATCTAAATTTTTCCCTATTGAAATTTTGGCATGTCAAACCAGCGAAATTTAATTGGGGCAGGAAAGCCCGGAAAATATAGTTGAATGCTGTTTTTGGCGCGAAAAGCACCAAAATCCACTTGGTGTGCCCCATTTTGTTTACGAGCAAACTCGTGGTTGGTGCTGTTTATCGCACTAGATGAATTCAGGACTTCTGTGTATCAGATTTCTATGGTTGCAGAAAAGGGCATTTTATTTGCAGTTTTTCAATCCGAGGAATCAAACAACCGGAAAAGAGTGCATCCCATCTCTTTGTGTTACAGCTTTGGAATGTGGATCTCTCATTATCATGGACAAATATGGTCCCAATACACCCAGGGATGGAGAAAGTGCAGAGATATCCGATTCTGTGCCATTACCAGGGCCACTGGCAGAGGAGAATCAAATTATGCAGCAAGAAAATGCAAATTGTTCGACCTAATGCAGCACTTTTTGTGATACCATTTCTTAATTCTTTGGTAACTTTTTTACATGTGGACGCTGCCTGGGCAAAGGTTTTACCTCATCCAAATACAGTAATAAGCAACGGAAAGCTGAACGATCAGCCTTTGCATAGGACATTCAACTGAGCGGCAACACGGGTCAATTGCAGTTATTTTGAGCTAAAAACAATAGTTGTTCTTAAATTCTGTGTTCTATGCGGTAGATGATGAATTATGTGCAAATGCAAAATGCCTGTAATAATGTTTAGAATTATGTCACAGAGTCGGTTTGATGGCTTAATTCCAATTGCTCTAGGTATAATGCACAGAAACCTGAAGTAGGACTCCCGGTTTTATGGTATTTATTTTTTTAACATTTCTGTCTGTATTTATCCATATTTATCTTTTGGCCATTTTATCTGTATTTATCCATATTTATTTATGTGCTTTGCGTTAAAATTAGGTTGTCAGACTGTACAATCATAATCACTATTGTAGTTTCAAGCATGTGGGTTTTTTTCAACGCACAAACTCTGCTTTGTTCATGGTGCTATGTTTTAGTATGCCTCGCTTACAGCTCTTAATGGCTTGACTAATGTTGTTTTATCCCAAACTTCGTCCACATTTGGGCTGTTAATTCCTCCATACAGGGACCTTAAGTCACAGGCTTAAATACTGAGCAGCTTCAATTGTTAAATCTTGCAATATGTGCAAATGATAAATGTGGGGCACATGTGATGTCACTTTTTGCAGTGATGTCACTTCCTTCCGTGATGTCACTTCCTGACATGATGTCACTTCCTGCCGTGGTGTCACTTCCTGCCGTGGTGTCACTTCCTGTGACACCACTTAACTTGGAGAGTCCCTCCACTTCTTTTTTTAGGACTTGTGCCCTGCCTGTCACCCCAGAGTTACCAGCTTGGCAGCACAGTAGTGTACAAATCCAATAATCGTATGTTTCATGGCTCCCCGGTGCTGTATGTGCTCCTAACCCTTGTGCTGCGGGCCTACCATGAATCAGATCACACAGTCCACGATGCACCCTAGAAACGGTCACCAAACAAAGAAGGTAGTTCCTTGCATTACAGGGGTGCCAGTTTGAATCGAGTGCCCGCAGAATGCAGTACCCTGATATGTTGCCTAGTGACCACCCAGACCAATCTACCTCTATTCATGAAGGTGTTTCTCCCCAGGGTAAATTAGTACACCGAAGAGACGCGACACTTGAGTTTTTCTTCTATCTTTACCGCAGTATATGTTTTTTTCAGTATGTGTTTATTTCTGAGCTGGGTAGTGCATGTGAGATGCGCATTGAGTGAATGTGCCTACCAGTTGCACGTACAATTTACCATCCTGTTTCGCTTGTAGTGGCTTTTTTTGGATCCTATGTAGTATGGTAGCTCATGACAGGGTAATGATCAGGGCCCCTTTCCCCTGTGATCCCCAAAGCACTGTATATGTTTTTCCCCAAACCCATAATTTGTATTCTGCACAATACAGCAGTGTTTTATTTCACAGAGCATGTAAGTGAGCGCCACTCGTTCCAAACGCTTACCATAACGGAAGCCCTGTTTAAACACGTCTGACCACCACCATATTAGAGGACGTGAAACAATGGAAATAAATGTGTGCGCATTCGCAAACGGGGTGGGAGCAATTCAGAAAGAAACAAGTGGCATGGTTACGCCTCCCATGCCTGCTTCCCAAGCAAATGCAACCGCATCAAATAAAAGTGTTGAAAAATTCACCGCAGCCATGTTAAAGCTGTGTGTTCACACCAGTTGACCAATTCAGTGAAACAAGAGTGCGCAAACAAACAATAAACACATCAAATAGCAATGCTACACGTAACAGGGCTAGGTGCCTCAAGTGTAAATCACACCCAAAGGTAGGACAACGATATAACTTCTACCAATAAAAATAAATTAATTAAGAAAGGCATTGGAAGGAACAAATGGAAAGTAATGGTTGTGGTCTCAACACCCGAGTAGATACAGCATGCCTCGCAGAGCAGCACATGTGCGCTGCTGGGCTCGACTGAAAAATGCTTTATTTAAAAGCAATCACAGACATGGTGGACAGCTGAATACTGCAGACCACCATGTCTGTGATGGATGCGATTCCCAATGGATTGCTAAATTACTAATTGCAACCTACCTCATTAATATTCTGATGCAGCTCCATTTGTGACTTACTAGGAATCGATATTTGGAAATTAAGGGCCAGATGTATTAAGAAAGCATTTTGAGATACCCTAATTGCGAATCCTTGCGATTAGCGATTAAGAACTCGCAAAACAGCATGTATGAAAGTGTGTTGAACATTCTCTGTGATTCCCAGTGGGTCACAAATGACCAACCTCTTGAATAAAAATGAAGGTGGGTCGCAATTTGGAACCATTAGGAATGGCAAAAATCGCAGGGATGGTGGCCTGCTGAGGTCAGCAGACCACCATATCTGCGATTGCTTTTAGATAAAGCAATCTTTTTTTTTGTGAAGCAGCCCATTTTCCTTTGAGAAAAACGGGATGCTTTACAAAAAGAAACATTAAAAGTTTTCATTTCATTTTTTAAGAGCTGGCAGTGGTATGTGGGACCACTGCCTGCTCTGAAAAAAAGAGATTGATAAGTTCACAAAAGGGAAGGTGTCCCTTGGAGACCCCCTTCTGTTTGCAAATGGTTACCACCAAAATATGAGAATGTTTTGTGACTGTCTTCATGGTCACAAAACATTCATACATACCAATATGAATCAGTATTTGGAAGGGACGCCCTAAACAAGCCCCTTCCAAATACCAAATCACAAACTCATTTTGTGATATGGTACCAGGTTACCGAATCACAAAATAAGGTTTGATACATGTAAAACGCCTTTTTTTCTGTTTGCGAATCGGCCTGTGTGCGAACACAAAATTGGTTGCTACATGTGGCCCATGAAGGTTCAGCCATTAGGAATACTGCTTTCAAAATTGTGTTTCTAAGATAATCGCAATTAGGAAATCTGTATTCCTCATGTTAGAACATCAGGCCCAACCTGATTTTACAATTAAATTATAGATAATTTTTTAAACATAAAGCTATCAAAGGCACATAATATTACAATTATGACTTTGATTCCACTTATAACATCAGCAACCCAGAACTCTGGTTTGAGATTGTGCATTGAACATTTATTTTGAAAACACAAGCCCAAGCAACATTTTATACATGTTTTTACTCCCTAAAAGGCAACATGAAACCCAATCTGTCCTGTAAACATTATGTAGCACGGTGAAGAATCTTTCCCAGTGGGAATACAGCATCCTTGCTGGTGCGATATATAATGAGGGAACAGTAGTCAGAGTTAGGAATCTTCGATTTACTTCATCAGAAAGGTACATTTTCAGTTCGACAAACTAGAAAAAAAGAAAAAAAACACTTAAACATCATCAAGGCAAAGTAGACATATCGAATCAAAAGGTAGCATATCACAATTTTTATTAATAATTACATACTGCCCAGTAAGTTGTCCGTATCTTAGAAACTATATTAAGTGACTAGCTTACCCGTCGCACGTTGCTGCGATCTCCGAAGAAAGGAAATTCAAGGAAACTCGGTATGATAACATTCAATTTACATTGTGTCATTTTATTGAAACTTATTCATTTTAATATGGAAAACATTTCAAAGTGTCGTTTTAATTCTATTTATTTATTCGAGTGCTTGTGGATTCACGATTTTTTGTTTTTCCGTCTGGTGCGTACATCAGTATTCGAAAGATTATGAGTGTCCTGGGGGGCCGATATTCAAAAAAAGTTTATGCCAGAAACTTTCACGGGAGTGTACTCAACAATTTCCCACAGTTTCCTGGCGATCGGGTGAATGCTGTTTTAATTCTATTTATTTATTCGAGTGCTTGTGGATACACGATTTTTTGTTTTTCCGTCTTGTGCGAACATCAGTATTCGAAAGATTATGAGGGCCCTGGGGGGCTGATATTTAAAACGAATTTATGCCAGAAACCTTTGCGGGAGTGTACTCAACAACTTCCCAAAGTTTCATGGCGATCGGATGAATGGTGTTTTAATTCTATTTATTTATTCGAATGCTTGTGGATACACGATTTGTTGTTTTTCCGTCTGGTCCGTACATCAATATTCGAAAGATTATGAGGGCTCTGGGGGGGCCGATATTTAAAACAATTTTATGCCAGAAACCTTCACGGGAGTGTACTCAACAACTTCCCAAAGTTTCATGCGATCGAATGAGTGGTGTAGTAATGCATAAAGGACAAACAGACAGACAGACATTCATTTGTTTTTATATATATAGATAACTTTCCTATTTCTTCGGCAAGACATGCCTCTGTGACATTAATGCAATCTAGATTTACTGCTCACCCAAAGTTGAAAATAGATATTGTATGTTGCGCCTAGAGGCGCATATTTTCGGAAAGTATAAAACTTATTTATCACCTGCATTGAAATATATATGATCAATTGCTTTAAGTTGAAAGAAGACTTGACTTCAGTGTCCACATTCAATATCTTGTTGGTATGAACATATGTCCAAACACACTTTCCCTCATAAAAGGCTGGGTTGTGAAAGCCAAGATAATATTAATACGCTCATGGAACAAGTAGGCCTGAATATTTTTAAAAAAAACATAGAATCTCTCAGTGACTCAACCCCAGAATTTTTGGTAAAAAAATGTTGACTTCCCCTGAGCTAACATTGCCAAAACGAGTTACAGGAACAGACGGCCTGGAGCCGAGGGACTTCTGGATTTATGCATTACTTCGTTGAATGAAGGTATATTTAAAAAGCAAAGAGAGGTTAGTGGACTAAAACCTCCTAATACTATTTCGACTAATGTTGTTGAACAACTCTTATGCTTTTTAATTCAAAAAACTGCCCACCTAAGGACTGATTTTTCCAGATGCTTTTATGAACTGCTATGTTTGTTTCTGATTAAGCATGCACGTTTGGTTATTATTGGAGATTTTAAATATTGTGCGGTAATCCAAAGACTGAATATAAAGACTGTAGGGCATATTCTCATGGACTTATCGCTGAGTTAGCGGCACTTTATCGCAGCCAAAGTCACAATAAATGTATTGCCCCATTCACAAGCTGGTGCTAACAGCCAATGTCACCAGTTTACCTGCAATAGCAGCCCCAAAAAACATCGCCAAAAATTACACCGGCAACTATCGCTAATGAGATGCAGAGTATACGTTCCCTTGCAAAAAGCTGCAACAACACCACTTAGCAACATTCTCAACGACCAGCCAGATCGGCGATGAGATCCCAAAACAGGCGTTAAGGTGCTTTAGCAGCAGGGATTTAACACCTGCTTTTACCTGGTGTAAAGTCGGACGACAACTTGCACCATAAAAGGGAGCCCAGCCCAGAGCCACAACAGAAGAACATCAGATGCCATGGAGCTCTTGAACATGCAGCTCAGAGCCCCGAGAGGGCCACAACACCCACCACCACTACCCCCAGGCCCGCAACTCCCCCCCGGACCCTCCCCCCACACCTCAGACCACCACAGAGGCAGCGCAGACAAAGACAGCGGACCAACAGAAAACGCACCAGCCTCACAGACCTAACACCGGAGGATGTCATTGCCTCCTACAGGCTCAAAAGGACAACCATCCCCTGCATCCTGAACATCATTGCCCACAGGCTGACGGTACAAACACAGCGGGCAACCAACATCCCTCCGCAGACAAAGCTGCTACCTGTGCTGCATATGTTGGCCTCTGGTACGTTCCAACCAACAACTGCCATAGTTGGAGGAGTCTCACAGCCAGCCCTGTCAAAGTTTCTCACAACTGTCTACATCAGCATGGTACCCCAGCACCTTCACTCCCCCCACACTGTGCAGGAACAGCTGGAGACCAAGCAAGGCTTCTATGCCATGGCTGGCTTTCCCCACGTGCTGGGGGAAATTGACTGCACACATGTCCTACTTGTGCCCCTTGCCGACACTGCACACAATTACCGCAACAGAAAGCTCATACATTCCAACAATGTGCAGGCAATAGTGGATCACCGGGGACTCTTCACCAATGTCGTCCCCAACTACCCATGCAGTGTGCATGATTCCTACATCTTCCGACAGTCCGTCATCAACCGGCACTTCCAGGATGGCACCTACGGAAATGCACTGCTCGTTGGTAAGTACCAAATGAACACACCACACACCCCAACTCCACAATCATGCAACTCACAACTCTGGGAATGCACATGTTACAAACTCACATACAATATGCCAAACAACATGCCCACCCATCAGACACGACAGCACAACTTACTGTAGTAGCCTGGGCTAGCCATGTACATGAGCCATCAACAGCATGGCACCTCAGCTACACAATAGCAGATTGTGGGAAGAGGTGGGAACCAGGCATGTGGGAAGGAGGCAAGTGACTCATGAATGAGAATTTACACAATGCCAAGTGTGGCGTGGATGTGTTGGCCAGACTGCAGTATGAAGATCACAGACATGCCTATGTCGACATATACTGCTGGTGTTGGGAGTGTAGTGGACAGTGGACGCAACCATGTCACCCCAGGCAGTGGGGAAGATTGTGGAAATGTAGCTTGTTACGTCCCCCCTGTAAGTGCGAGCGGAGTGGGATGGCCCGGGGTACGCCAGGCCAGCGTAGGGTGTGAATAAAAAGCACTTAGCTCTGGGTGTGGCTCTCTTCCGGAATTTTTCTGCCAGGGCGGCGCCTGTCACCCAGCGACGAGGCCGATGCTGTGCGTGGTGTTGCCTGTGATCCTGTGCGCCTGCTGCACCTCGGGCCGCTGGTCCCCATACCTGTCTTGCCTGCCCCTGCGCACCCAGGACTCACTGATGACCTGCAGACATCGGTGTGTGTAAAAGAGAGCCCACCGCGTGCCGGTGCAAGCTCCAAGCCCGAGGCCCCCGACATTGGCAGCCTCCTCAGACCATGGCTGGCCTCCGCGACAAAGGTCCCCAGCACTCCTTACTCGTTGACATATTCCACCTCTGCCTCTGGCCTACACTACGGTCAAGTAGGTCACACATTTGGAACTGAGCCTTGATATCCTGATTGCCAAGTTCATATGTTAATGGGACTTTTGATAAAATGCACTCCCTCCGATGTGGTGCCACCAACCGCACATGTCTGTGGTCCCATGCTGACTACTGCCTTCGGCCCACACTGTGGTCCTGTAGGTAACACATTTGGGACTGAGTCTTGATTTCTCAATGGCTGAGTTCATATCATTGTACGCAAGGAGAGGAGTAAGAGGAAGACCTGTTTCTGTCTGGAGGAAAAAGGATCATCGTTTTGAGGTGACCACTACCAACAACTGCTCTGGTGTCACTAACTCAGTGCATCGTGACCCAACGACACGTGGCTGTGGGCCCCTGCTGACCGCTGCCTCCAGCTTACACTGCCGTCGAGGAGGTCACACATTTGGAACTGAGTCTTGATTTATTTATGGCATAGTTTATATCATTGTACAGGTATCATCGCAGACTGCATACCATTTCAGCTCCGGTGCCACTAAGTCTGTGCCCCGACATTCATGGACACTCTCTGGTTGAACGTTGGTGGCATCTGAGTCTATGGCCTGGGTGTTGTCTTCATCATCATGTAGGTGATACTGAACTGGTGTTAAAAATGAAGCTGTAGCATTCCACTCCTCTATTTGCCTGTTTCTGCCGGCTTCTGCCCTCTGCATCATGCCCTGGAGGACACCTTTTACTGTCCCCACAACCCTCCACGACATTCACCTTCGACATCGACGATGACCCACTCAGCTCGCGTTGCCCTACCTCAGTGCACCACAAGTCACCGTCCCGTGGAGGTGTGCCTGTGCCGGCCACAGTGCATCAGGGGCCACTAACTCTGTGCAGCTCAAGTTATGGACCCTTGCTGTTTGAACTTTGAACTTCTGATTGTCTGATCACTGTTGTAGTTGTTGCCAGCACCAACCACCCCCTGCGGGGTGGCTTACACTCATCCCACACCAATCCAGCACAGGGGTCACTGGAAATGTGACCTATAGCCAGTCCCACAAACTATCTAAGTGTGTCCATGTGGTCATTATGTATGCATGAGGGTCCCGGGCCCTACCACATTACATTGGGCTGTGTACAGCGGACGCAACCATGTCACCTCAGGCAGAGGGGTAGACCTGGGCCGTGTAGCTGTGTCGTACCCCCCTGTGAGCGTAAGTGGAGTGGACTTGTGTACAACAGTCCAGCGTAAGGGTGTGGATAATCAACCCAAGGCTCTGGGCGTGGTTGCGTTTTGGCCTTTCCAAGGAAGTAAGTAATGCGTGTTTATCTGTTGTAGTGTCGGCGCCACCCATCCCACAATGGACAATGTTGCAATGTAGCATGCCCCAGGAGTGTGGGCTCAGCCTAAGAGGTAAATGAGGGAGCCCAAGCCCACTCGGGGTCAGGGATCATACATGCCAACTGTTGTGTGTGTCGCTATTACCGCAGCATAAGCCGAAGGTCTACCATCAACCGCATGGCGAGTTCAGTACATCTATGTCCGCCCTATCCTTACCTAAGGGCTACACACATGTGGCTGCCCACCTTCAGCGCACAACATCACTGTGTCGTTGTCAGGCTTGTGGACATGCGCAGACAGGCATTGCAATGATGTGCCGTAGGAGTGCAAGTGATGCAACTGTGCTACACACAATTGTAAATAGGCCCGGGGGATAGAGGAGCACCATTGAGGCTACGTAATACACACTGATGCCGCACATTTGCTACAAGCAGTACATGTCAAACATGAATCACAAAGTCACACATATCACACACTAATGTACCAGTGAGCCGGCTAACACGTCATGCAAATCGAACTATTGACTCATGTCTTGTAGTGTAGTGCCTATATCCCTGCGCTTAGGAATAATATACACTATAGATTTGACATAGGACTGAGGTCAGTATGTCTCTATCGAGTACATTAAACTTAATTACTTGTGTGTGCCAGCTAATTCAGAGGTCACTAGAAACTTCTCGAATAAACAAGAAGGGATTTGTGTCTGATAACCGCATAAACATGACAACTTAGAATCGGAACAGTCTCAGAATCGTGGAAACAATAGATAACAGCTTCACTCAGTCAATCATGCATGCTTTGTTTCTACAGAGTTTACACAGAAATGTATAGATGGGCATTTCAATAAAAAACATTTTTTTAACAGTTCTATTTCTCGTGCAATGGAATGGAATGGAAGTGTTTTTTATAAAGCGCGATAGCTACCCTGAGGCGTCCTAGCTCTGTGGACTGGCATGTGTGCTTGAGAAATAGAAATTACTTTATTTATTGAATAGTAGGGTTTTTTAGCTTTTTTTCAAAAAGATAACAGGTTGGGCTCTGATCAAAGGAGAAGGGGAAGGGAATTCCTCAATCCTGCTGAGTTAAAGGAGATCGTTCGGCCCCCACACCTGGCTCTCCGAATCTTCGGTACTGTGACTCGGAAGGCATGGGCGGATCTGAGCTGCCTGCTTGGGTGGTAGAGGGAGATCAGGGAGTGATTGATTGTGGCCCCCTTTCTCCAGAAGGCACTGTGTGCAATGCACATGCTCTTAAATTCGATTATTTTTCTGATTGGGAGCAGGGTGGAGGTCTCTTAGTTCTGATGCTACGGAGAGACGACGAGGAATCTGGAGGAGGGTTCGTGCAGCACAATTCTGGATGACCTGGAGCTTGTTTAAGGTTGATTGGGGGCCCCCCAGATAAAGAGCATTTCCAAAGTCCAAACGGTAGAGGATAAGACCATGAATCATGATCTGACTTGCCTTAAACGGAAGGAGCGGAAGGATTTTACGAATGAGCCTGAGTACACCGAAGCAGGTAACGGAGAGTTTGACTGCTTGGAAGTTGAAGGTGAGCGCCTTATCCAACCAGATCCCTAGGCTCTTAATTGTGTCCTTGGCTGTGGGGGCGGGTCCAAGAGAGGTTGGCCACGGGGAATCAATGGGGTGGTGAGGGGAATTACCTAACACCATCAGCTCAGTCTTGTCCCCATTTAGTTTGAGACAAGACACGGTCATCCAAGAGAAAACTGCTTCTAAACAGCCCCTAATGTCTCTGGGCCGGGGTTGGGGATGGTTCAGAGCCACCACTAGCTGAGTATCGTCCGCGTAGGAGATGATTTCTACTCCAAATGGGCAGACGATCTCAGCTAGGGGGCTCATGTACACATTAAAAAGTGTAGGGCTCAGGGAGGAGCCCTGTGGCACACCGCAGTTGAGTGGTTTGCTGGGGGTGGTGACTTTGCCCTCGAACACTTGAAAGGAGAGGTACGACAGAAAGGACTCGAACCATGTAATAGTTTTTGTTGATACGCCTAGATTAGAGAGCCTATGCAGCAGGATGTTATGGTTTACAGTATCAAAGGCGGCACTGAGGTCCAGGAGTGTAATGGCCACAGTGCCTCCTTGATCCGTAATCATCCCGGCTTCCTCTGTCACGGCAAGGAGAGCGGTCTCCATCCCATGCATGGGTTGAAACCCTGTTTGGGAGGGGTCTAACAGGTAATTTGTTTCGAGGAACTCTGTCAGGGTGTTATTAACATGTTTCTCAGTGATTTTGCTTAGCCAGGGCAACAAGGAAATGGGTTGGTAGTTTCCTGGGTTTTTCTGATCTAGGTTGGCTTTTTTAAGGAGGGCTTTGACCATTGCCTGCTTCCAGCTGGGTGGAACGATGCCTGTGGCAAGAGAGGTGTTAATCAGGTCAAGGATGATGGGGAGAATATGAGAAGTAACAGTCCGCAAGGACTGCGGTAGTGCTGGGTCGTTAGGGGAGCCAGATTTGACCTGGGCCACGATGGATTGTAGAATGGTGGGGTCCAGTGGGGGGAGGGTTTCCAGAAGGACTGAGGGTTGGAGTCCAGCATCCGTGGGCTCAGTTTGTGGATGGGGGGGTTGAACGTAAGGGAAGGAGGAACAGATGGTGTGAATTTTGTTATGAAAGTACTCGGTTAAATCATTGCAGAGAGATTGGGCATTGTGGGGATCTGGGGGTTTTCCTGGAGGTTGAGCAGGGTTTTTGCGATTTGGTAAATTTCTTTAGGCCTTGAGGCTGCTGCACTGATTTTATTTTTGAAGAAGATGGCTTGTGCTCTTCTACTTCCATTTTTGTAAGATTTTATGGCAGTCCGATATGCGGTTTTTCCTGAGGGTGAGTAGTCTAGACGCCATTTCCTTTCCAATTTTTGACATCGGCGTTTCATGTCTCGTAGATCTTGGGAGTACCAAGGAGCTGTCCTGGGGCTGCGTTTTGGTTCAAATCAAATAATTGGTAATATTGAGCCTAAGGATTGTGTTATCCATCTATTATAGTTCTCGTTACTTAAGATGTGGTCAGGGTTTCTTGGAGGTTTGGAGGATTCCAGGGTGGCTGCCCACTGTGTGTGGCTAAGTTTGGACCAGTTGCAGTCTCTCTGGGGTACTGTTAGTGGTGGGGGTTAAGGGGTAGGGGTTACCCAAGAGATGGGGATCAAGAAAACTATCCATGGAAGGGAGGAGGGTGTGCCAATTAAAAGGTCCACACAGTTACTGAAGATGGGATCTAGGAGGTGGCCCTTTGAGTGTGTCGGTTTCGATACAAGTTGTAAAGCCTCAGGACTGGTTGTTAATTCTGTGGCCGAGTGGTCCGTGGGGTCATCAAGATGAATATTGAAATCCCCTAGAAGGGTGTAGTTGGGTAGGCTGCAGGTTCTGTTAGCTATAGAGAGGGGCAGACAGTCGAGGAACTGGCCCATGCTGCAAGAGATATGAACTGCTACAATCGTAAGACAGAATGTGAAGTATAATACGTACAGCGTTAGCAGTAAGATAAAACAATACTGCAATATCATGGTTTGTAGCTATGACATATGTATTCATAAAAGTGCATACATAAATAACACAGGCTAAAATGTGAATACTCATCTAATGCTTCTAGTTAGTTTTACCCCTGTGTACCCAACCTAAGTGTAGTACGAGGTAAGAAGTAGGTGCTGTTTTCTTAAGTATAGCTTGCCATAGTTTAGTTTGGCCAGAGTTGCCAAGAGTCCCTCTAGGTTCTAGTCTGCTCCATACCTTAGAATGAGAGAGGTTGGACTCTATTTTCGGGTCTCGATCTCTAACACCTTGCAAGGGGAGTCAGAAACACTGGAGCTGGATTCTCTGCGAGGAGGATGACAGCGTCTGGTCAGTGTGTTAGGCGGGGACTTGACTTCCTTCTGAACTTACCGTGGCGAGCCGCGTCGTGCAAGTAGGCAGCCGAAGCATGGTTTGCCATGGCAAGTGAAGGTATAATTATACCTCGAAGGTGTTTAGGAATGTCAGTATCGACGTAAAAGTCGGGCAGAAGAACGTCATGAATGAACCCCTAAGGAATGGATGTACATGCATAATAAATTAGTTCTTGGTGAAATAAATAAACCAAGCAAGGGGATGTCATCAAGGCTTAAGAGTATGGTTTTCCAAGAACTCATTGTGACGTCGATGGACGGATGTAGGTGGCCATGCCTGTATTTGGTTAGCATGGATAATGCCTAAATAAGGGTGGATTTCTATGCCTAAATATGGGCAATGCGAATTGTGGCCGTATAAGGGCATAAATTGGGAAAACTATATACGATATCTAAGTCAAGACACAACACCCAGTCCACTTTCGTATGAACGACATTACTAAATTCTAAACATGCTAAACATATCTAAAAAATAGCTACACATGATTTGCTAAAAACATGTTGTAAAATACATTGTAAAAATGCATTAAAACTGTGTTTATGCATTTAAATGCAATGGTGCTGTACATATTAAAGCAATGTTTCAATGTAAGCAAAAGTTGTCATTGAATGGTAAGTGAATGAACATACATATATATGCATTATGAAATGGCTCGTAAATACAGAAAAAAGGCCGAAACCATTTCATGTCAAGTTACATAAAACAATTGATATTGACAAGGTGACATATTGTCTCTGAAAGTGAAGTGTTTGAAAGAATTCTGTACTCTATGAATAGCTCTACTGTAAGCAGTATACTTCACCAAAAAAGAAAAATACAAATTTGGAGAAAAAAAATTAATCATAGGAAAAAGTTCCTAGTTTAGTCTTTGTTTGGAAAAATAAAGGCCAAATTCAAAGTCTTCCCGGAACACTGTGTGCTGAATCAAACGTCAGTGTATGGGGATGGAGAAAACATGAAATCTTCTAATTCTGTAGACAAAAAGTTGTGTATCGTTGTAGGTGAAAGCTGTATTACCTCGTGTAGAAGACTAACCGCACATAGATGAGAAGCATCGCATTCAGCATTGGTCGCATCAGCAGTGTTTGTACAGGATGTTACCTGCATGCCTGTTGTTTCCTCTTGTACCTCAGAAGTATCCATTTGAATCTGTGAGATCTCAATGAATGCCGTCATCAGGATTGCAACGAGTGCTAAAAGTAGTGTCAGTCTGCCAAACAGAGAGTGCACGAAATTGGGAAATATTCCGAGGACTGCTTGAAAAGGTGCTAACAGTCCTGAACACACTTTCTTAAATAAATGTACAATACCGCTCGTATCAGACATGTTTAGGATACCTTCTATCATTTCTGAGAAATGTATAGGGCAGTTTGTATTCAAAAGGGCTTGTATCTCGGCTGCAGTCCTTGTGATGTGTAGATCATAGGTTTCTTTGGCCGAGGTCAGATGCACTGTTTGTTGTAAATGAATGGCTTTCATTCTGCTTAGAGTATCAATTCGTATAGAAGAGATGCTCAGTGAAGGCCATAGAGGCGACTCCCTGACTGTCTTGATCTGAGGGAACAAGACTTGTATACAACAAGAGACCCTGGATGTAACTGTTACTAGATATGGAATGCCTGGCAACATGCCACAGCAGCTGTGATCATTCAACATGAGGTAACTTCCATTTGAAAGTTGTCCAAAAATTAGATTAAACACTGCATCCAGAGAACCTTGCAGGTGGCAGGATAAGTTTGTAGTGGATCCATCGCAGGATCCGTGTAAATTAGTTCCCTGACATAGGAGAGAACCGCTTAGTGCGTTTTCACAGTTTGTACTGCTAAGAAACACTTCACGCCCCCACTCCAACATTTGTGTGTGTGTAAGGTAAATCCCAGGTTGTCTTGATGTATTCTTTACCCAACCTTTCATATTTGCCTGCTGGTATATGTTTTAGGCAATATTGAAAATGGAAAGTTGTAACAGGCAGAGTAATTTTACCATGCATGATCCACTCAGTAGCCGTTTTGCCACTGTGAATGGTAATTTTTTCCAGTTTTTCAATGCTCAGAACTGTATAGTCTGCTCCCCTTTGTGCCAGTTTGATCTGTGTATCAGTGAGATTGAAGTCTGAAAACAGTGTTGTAGTGTTGATTAAACACCAAGGCACATAGCCTGCACGTAGGTTTTGTAGCTTCCAGCCTAATAGCATGATAGAAAGTATTTGAGACTGACCATGTTGCAACATGACCAAGTCTTGTTCCATAATGTCTGTGGCAGAGGATACTATGCAGTACAATGAATATATCCTGGACGACAGAGTTGTTAACCCATTGTCTACTACAGCGAGAGATTTCTCTAAATTAATATGATCCATTTCTCGTATTCTTTCTGCAGTTTCTGCTTGGGTAACCTTCCATATTTCATTATAAGCATCATAGATACCGGCATATATGAAACGTTTTTGTTGAGGTTTTCTTGGTCCTAGCAAGAATTCCCTAAGGTCTGCGCCTTCGTTAAGTAAAGATAATTGTTGTTTCACATCCTCTAGTGTAGCTTTGAATAGCCAATCAAGGCAAAGTTTCCCTACAATGTATGTTGTTACTTCCCCTGGATGCTGTCTTTGAGCATAGGGTGGGTATGGCCTATTGATAGTGAAACACTGTGTTTTGTTCAGGAATCAATCTTGACAAATGTTTGTGCCTGTGGGCCGGAGCAACCATTTTTTCCAATCTGGATCTGATCTTTTGTGATGCAAAATAGTATGTACGTTGACCTCCCCCTATGTAGTGCTATTACTTGCAGGTGCGGGTATGGACGGAGTGTTCATGTCTTTGATCTTGGCTAACCCATGGCAAGATGTTTGTTGGACAGTGCCATTCAAAAACATATTTTACTCAGGGATGATACAGGCTCTAAACAAAGCTTCTAGCCCCTGCACTTGCCAATCTTTTGTACCCCAGACAGATTCTGTCTGAATATTGTCTTTCCAAAAGCAAAATCCTGTCTAGACAGTTGGGCAATAAAGGCTGCAGAATAAATCTGTTTTGTATTGGTTAACATATTTTTCGTTCCTGTCTTGTTCACATTTTTAAAGAAAAAACGTTTCTGGATTTGACAAGTTGAACCCTGAAAAATATGGAAATTTCTTTGCAAAAGTTTTTGAGCTACCCTTTGGAGGAGTAGGACAATGTTCCCATTGGTTATACATATATACATTTCTAGGTGATGCAGTTTTATTCAAGAAATGATGACCATAGTAGTTATAACAATACATTTGTCCATAGTCTGATGAACCCTTTAAATATTTATGATTTGTGAATACTGCAGACATTTCTAGATCAGACATCATGTTATTAACAGTCTCGAAATCCCAATCATCAGAAAAGGTACTATAGGTAATAAAGTCACTTAATTACATTTTAAACAAGTGTGAAATCGTCAAGAGTTCCGATGGGCCAACAATGTCATATTCAGTTTTGTCCCAAACTATACCATCTGGTATAGGAACTGCTGTGATGTTCACTGCTGACAAGTCTGATGGAATGATTTGTGTGGCTGGAGAAGTGAGTTCACTCTTTTACTTGCTGTGTCCATTTGAATATATCTTCCATTTATCAGCATACCCAGAGTTATTACCAGAGCTAACCAAAGTAGAAAGAATAATATTCCCAAAACAATCCGTAGTTGAATCCATGGTGAAACCAGATAAGTCTTTTTTAGGTGACGAAAAAAGTCTGTAGCTTGTTCTTTGGAGTTTCTTTGTGCTGGCGTCGTTTCAGGTTCGCTGGGATCCTCAGAAAATGTATAAAAGTTAATGAAATAGCCAGAGGCAGTTCTGTCAATGGTTGGAATTGCATCAGGATTCGTTGAAATCGCTGGAACCAGTTGATCACATGTTACTTCGTTGCAGACAGGTGTATCAGGACAAACTGTTATTTGGGTAATAAGTTCCATAGCTTTATTGCATAGTCCTTCTTTTCTCACTGTAGAATCTTCAAAGGTGATGAGTCTCTCAGTTTGAACCTCTTGGATTGTAGCTAGAGGAGTGCTTCTGCTACATTGTTGGAGTCCACTTGGCCTACTGCTTAGTATTGGCCACATAGTGTGGTTTGATCAGGTCAATGGACACACATCTTTTCTCCTTTTTACCAGCAAGGGGAGGCAACGCACTGTTCTTGATCCGTGGAATGCTTGGACAGGTACTGGTTGTCTGTAAAAAGGCCCAAATTCCTTCTTGTCCGCAATCTTTTCTCTGACTAGATCACCAAGCTTTGGGATCCAGACGGGCCTTTCTGGGAAGGTTGGTTTTTCCCCAGTGATGGTTGGCTTAAGGAACACGTTGCTTTGTTTCGATCTTAGGTCGTTCAAGTCCTGTAAAACAACCAAACGATCTTTGATTTCAAACTTTTTATTTTCCACCACTGTGCATTTCATGACAAGGTCCGGTGTCAACATTCTAGTCCCAAATAGGACCTCATATGGAGTGACACACCCTAGAGAACTTCTTGGCAAATTGTTTAATGAGCGTTGGACCCCATAAAGATGTTTGACCCACCCATCATCCGAGCCTAATACCTTAGCTGTTATAGACTGCTTTATGTCCCGTTTTTTTCTTCCCACAACAGAATTTCCCTCAGGATGGAATGGCGACGAACACCGCAATGCTACGCCCAAATTGACCATAGCTTCTTTGTAAGCTCGAGAGCTAAACAGTCAGAGTGTAGTGTGCCAATTGCGTATGTGCCGCGACTATGATATATTTATAGTTACCATCCCTTTGTAAGGGACCTCAGTGGTCCAGCTAAACACACGCTAATGGTTTATCTGAGATTAACAGGGGTGTCTGCGCAGGACTTTTCACAGTAGAGACTTTCATCTTCTGGCATATTTCACAGTCCAAAACATAATTTCTGGTCTGTTTCTTAATACCGGGCCACCAGTATCTCTGTTTTAATAACGATACTGTGGCGGAAACACCTGCATGAGCCGAGGCGATCCCTTCATGTGCTGCTAGGATTAGTCATAGTCTATGTTCAATGTATGGTATTACCCTATTCCCCACTCCAGGGATTCGAACAAACGGAACATTGTTCACATCAATTATATATGAGTATTTGAGTGGAAACCTTTTAGGTAACGCTGCACCGCTGCCTTTGCTCGAAGCATTGACAGCCAGTACTATTTCACTGTCTATTTTTGTTTTCAAACAAATGATTGCAGCTACGGAAGCCGTTTGCACAGCCCCCTTCGTGGCTTCATTAGCTAATGAATTCCCTACAACGTGAAAGCCATCACGTTGATGACTCAGCTTGTGTATCACGTGAATGTTTTGTATTCCGTTTCACAACTGAACTACTTGTTCCCAAAGCGTTTTATGCTTGATTTTGCCACCTTTTGCATCTTTGAAACCATTTCAAAGCCAATTCTGTAAATATTCATTGTAAGATTTAACACAGGAAAAAGAATTGCACACTATGAGTGTGGGTAATTTGCGATCGGTATTTTCAAGTGCCATTTTGAATGCTTGAAGTTCAGCTCGCTGAGCCGTACAATCTCCTTGAGATTTTGTTTTTGTGACCATCGGTCTAAATTTTCCATCGCGCATGCGACCTTTAATGATCGCGCACGCTGCACTGTATGCCTGTTTACCCCCCGTAGTAGGTTGTGCAGATTATTCAGTATAAATTATAAGTTTGTACTGGTCAAGAGGGAGAATTTCAGTAGGCAGAGCACATTCGTGTTCGTATTGTAGAAAGGTATTTATTTATTTATTTGAAGGGTTTTATATAGCGCTAGCTGGAACCGAAGGTATCAGAGCGTTTTAAATGAGGATTCGTAGCATTTCAAGTTACAAATTACATCCGTTACCAGAGCATAGTAAAACATAGGCAAAATAATGTTACAGTAATTCGTCGAAGGGAGGGGGAGGAAGGAGACAGGGCGGGGAGACGAGGAGAACAGTGCCAAAAGTCCAGCTGGGTAGGTGACGGCCGAGGTGGTGAGCCAGGGCATATCTCCTCTATAGCTGTCTAGCAGCTCCACCGGGCATCAGCCATGTTGCTCAGGTCTCAGCGGTCAGGGAAAAACAAGGTTACATTAGTTAAGGCTGCATCGACGAGACGGGGAGACCAGTGCCCAATGTCCGGCTTGGTAAGTGACAGCCGAGGTGGTGAGCCAGGGCGGATCTCCTCTATAGCTGTCTAACAGCTCCACCGGGCATCAACCATGTTGCTCACGTGTCAGCGGTCAGGGAAAAGGAAGGTTACAATAGTTACAGTTGCATAGTCAAATACAGAAGAAACAAGGCCACAATAGAGGAATAGAGGGAATGTGGGGGGGACGGTAGTAACAGGGGGCTAAGAAGCAGTACAGTTCTGGCAGATCGGCAGTGGTAGAGAAATACCTTGTGGGGGCCCAGAAAGTAAGAGTAAATAGGCCTATTGCTCAGATGGGGTCACACAGACATTAAGTCCAGAGTCAAGATTATGCGGTAGGTCATCTCGGCAATAGGGGATACCGTGCAGCATCGCATTCCATTCCTCTGTCTGTGGTATCTCTAGACCAGAGCGAACCATCCATGCGATTGGGAGGTGTTTAGCAGGCTGCTGCACTATCGGGTCAGAGGTGCGTGGATGCTGAAGATAGGTATACAACACTTTAGAGTGGTCCTGCAGTAGTGACACTCACTTAGCTGTATCCTTTAGTCTATTGCTTATTTAGCACATCTACGAGCCATGCTGTGGTCCTTGTTGGCGTCTTTTACTATCCTCGAATTCCTGCACGTCTATGCCCATTAAGGAAGAAAGTAGTTGAAAAATTGTATAGGGCTTAAGAAAATAATTAAATTCCCTATATTAATCTAAACCCATCAGGACAATCATTGAAAACTATAGATGTACAGACCCATTCCAAGATGGCCGCCACTTGGTCGAGAGTGGCTCAGCTTGTAGATGTAGTCCTTTGTTTGTCTCCCGTGCGCAGTCCTCTTTCCATTGCCAGCTTCTTAGCTTGTGTTTTCAAATAAGGATCAAAACATATTCAACATCTGTTGCAGCAAGTGAATTAACCCATTGTATCCATCTTGGATGTAAAGCTTTTGTATTCAGGATGCTAGCTTTTGTAACTGCCTCTAAGGCTGGTACAGGAGTCACGACCATAATGCCTTTCCCCTGTGCTAGGGCTCTTTCTTTTGGTACAGCGGTTTGAATTGCTGTCAAATTTTTTTCTGTTGATGTAAATTTCATTTCTGCTTCTGTATACAAATTTGATTTGCATGCAATTGGTACTTTTTCACCTTTGTTAAAAGTTAAGTAGGTGAATCCGCATTAACCCGGAATGATTCGGATCACTAAGTTGCGTACGTTTACGCGTGTTTGTAAGTGTTTTTTTGCTAACATGTCAGCTTGAAGTGAACGCAGGATATCAATTTTGATTTATTCATAGATAGGTTAAACCCTTTCTGCGTTGTTTAGAATGTAAGTTCTTTCAAAATTCAGGAAACCTAAAATAGACTGTAAGTTTTTCATCATTTTTGGAGGTTGGAGCAGCGCACAAAATTTGGCTGCCAGGCTTTTGTCTTCACTTGATAGTTCATATGCTAGGAAAAGGACGTTGAGATGGGCAATTCTTGATTTTTTTTAATTGAATTTAGAACCCTCATAGGCGAAGCCCAGTATAATGCTGTTCACCCTGTTCAAGTGCTTATTCAGGTCATCATCTGTCAGATAGATATCATCGACATATGACAATGCCTCGTCATCAAAAATTTGTAGTAACTCTGTTACCCTTGCTGAGAATGCTGGGGCCCGGGCTACAGCCCATTTCCTGGCATAAGTATATTTAAAATGTACTGGAACATAGTTGGAGAAGGCTGGCATAATGATGTCTTCACCATGTGGGCACTTCCTGACAAATTCTGGTGGCCTGTCCTGTTTTGCTAGAAGTATGTCATAGCCCTTTGAAAGATGCTCCCAAAAGAGTGCTTTCACTTTTCTTGGTATTTCTCCCTCCATTCGGAGTGTTATTTCATATAACTTTTGTGGAGAACTAACCCTGGTGTCTACAGTTTCAACTTGAATGTACTCATTCAAGGCCACTGTCTCAAGAAGTTCCTTCAGGTTCTGGTGAGCTATTGTTACTTCTGCTGCACTGTCCAGAATTGTTTGAGCCCATTCTCCGTTGTTGAGTTGTGTTCTCAGAATCCTTGGCATGTCTGATCTTCAGACCTGCTACCTTCTTTTTGGAGAGTTGAGTTTTTTTTTTTTTTTTAACGTGTTCTTTTTGATCTGAACATCCTCTTCTTTCGGATGTCTGTGATGATATCGGAAAGGTACGAGAAGGACATGTATCTGTATCTTGATACTGTCAAGTTTTCTCAAATTATCCCTATTCCTGAGGTTATACCTCCTTTCAGAAGGCTCCTTTTGAGGAGACCTACCTCAGGATTGAGAACGTTTCCCTTTTGAATGTTGTTTGGTATTTTCCCACTTTTTTTTAGAAGAGGTAGGAAAGTGTTTAATAGAGTCCTTCTCGGGACCTCCTGACAGTTGTGGTTTAACTGGTTTCCCACCCAAACTGTCTCTGCCTAATTCTTCATAGGATTTTTCAATTATTCTAGCTAATAATTGTAGTTGTTTTGTTACATCAAATTCCCTTAATTTCTGGCGGATTGCCACTGATGCTGCTTCTCCTGTAATATTAGATAATATTACTGTTGAGACCTGCTCGAAATGTTTCAGTAAATTCATACCTAAATTCAGAGCAGGCTCTGCCCCGTATTCATTTTGAATTTGTTTCAGGACATCAGGTATTACCGCCATAGACGGATCACCATGTGTTTTAGTGTAGATAGCAACAAAGACTGTGCCCCAAGTGGTGCCGTTTTCCAGATGTGGTGCTATCCCCATTGGTAAACAGATTGTTAGAATTCTGTGTTTCTCATAAGGGCTGGTATTAGTAAATACCGCTTCGATTTGAGTAATTTTTTGAGCTATCAGAATGGAATTTGTTCACGTTTTATGGGCATTTTACCCATGACTGTGTGTAACGTCCGTGGAGTGATTTTTAGCGCATTCCCCTGGTGAGAGTTTTGTCTTTGAATGGCTATTGTTGGTTGGACTGTGAAAGTCCGCATGACATATTGAACCAATTGTCTATATATGTTGATTAACTCTTTGAGTTGAGCAAGTAATTCTTCATTTGACATTTCTTCAATGTCAGGATGAGGTGTGTAGCTAGCTAAAATCTGCCATGTTGCTCCTGGACTACCTAGTGGACTGAGCCTGGTAATGTGATTTGAATGTTTTAGGGCGCCTTTAAACCAGAGATCATGCTCCTGGTATGTGAGTGGAATTTCAATATCTTCGAAAAGAATATATTCCTCAGGTGGATCATCTTCTTTGTAGAAGTGAAACATTTTAGTTATTGGATGTGATTCAGGGAATACTATCCATGAGTAGAATGTGAGATTCATGTGCCTCTATCACAATAACTACTTACCACCACTTGGTGTTAGGCCATTTTTAATAAGTTTCAGAGTGATGGCTCACCTTAAATTTGCAGCGATGATTATCGCATTTTCGTTGGTTTCATTAAAACCTGTATAATCAAAAGTTGTTGCGACTTCGTCGTTTACAGCTCCACCAGTTCCACCAGGGTCTTGAAGGGGCCACGAAAGAGTACTAGTACCCTATTCATAGCTGAGAAAGTAGAGTCATAACCCATGTTGCTAGTTCCCATTAGTAAATACTATGTCATGTTAGTGGAACATGACAAAGTACTCTTTTGTGGCCCCTTCAAGACCCAGCTGATACTGTGGGATTCAATAGCAATCTTGATGGGGGTACTCTGTATGTATGAATATTAGAATGTGGAAACTTGTGGGGAGACTACTCATATAAAACAACAGTTGAGTATCTTTGGTAAACCTAGTAGTGTTACTATAATAGTGAGTATGCATTTAACGCCGCGTTGGGTCTTGTTAGACCATGTGCTGTGGACACTTGATTCTGTTTTTTAACGTTAGAATGTGGTACACTACAAGAATTTTAGTTTGGTGTATTATTCTTTTTTTAGAGCGGTGCCTCCTTTATCCTGAGCTGTTGCCAGGTGGGGTGAGGCTTGGTCCTCCATACCATTGAGGTAGATGGAGTTCAGTCCAAATCAATGGGCTTACATGATGGTATAAAACAGGTTGCCCACATGTATTGATGGAACTATCGATTCATTCTTTTTCAGGAATCATTTGTGTTGTGTGCTTTTTCTTATCTATTTCAGAAATTTGCTGATACCAGGAGGAATAGTGGATTGTGAGAATTCTAACTCACATTATATCCTTTATGATTACTTAGTAGTAACAGTAGTTTGTTTGTTTTATCTTTAGAGGTCCTGACGAAAGCACTTGGCTTAATCTTTTGCCTGACGTGCTGAAACATGTTGACCACTTCTGTTTAGGACAGCTATTTGTTAAAACTGGTCCTAGTATTCACGTTTTGAACCCTTGATCGTGACAGACACTAATAAAATTCACAGTCTGTTTACGCACCAATTGTATACCTTGCACTTCACCACTTGCAGTGCACTTAAATTTGTTCCCATACACTCTACCTTGCTCATCTTGGTTATTATACCTTTGTGACACCTGTAAGCTCTGATTTCTATAGAGCAGATTTGTCACTCCTATAGACAAAGGATACCCAAATGATGAAGCTGATCACCATTTTTGGTGTATGATGGGAATCCGCATACATGAGATTTTATGTATTTTTTTTCCACATCACACTTTGATTCTTGTTTAGTTTGTTGTTTCCTTTTGTTCCATCAGATTCTAGACGCTAGAATATATTTTTTATTCACATATCTGTTTGGGGCTGCATATTCTAGTTGGTCTATAAACCCTGGCCTCTGACCCGTATCTACCTTTTCTGTGTATTTTGCTTTAGTGCAGCTTCGGCTGTGGGTCATTTATATCCTATATTTTTCTAGGATTTACTTGTTACACATGTAGTGTAGCTTTAGCTCCGTTTCGACAGGGCTTGTGTCCTTAGCGGTGGTCCGACTCCCTTTGTGTGCGGATATCTGTATACTTTTATTTTTTCACACCCACATTTGATAATGGCTGAGATTTGTGGTTTGGCTTATGATGAGAATGAGTTAGAATCCATTTTAACATCAAACCCTAGCATTCTAGATAGTCTCCCATTATCCTCAGCAGCAATTAATGAAGATGAATGGTACAAAGTCCTTGGTCTGAAGAAATCGCATTCACGTACCATAGTACATGGGTTGGCCATGGCTGAATACCTTAGAGGGAACTGTGCCCCTTCAGGGCTTATAGTTACCAATGCACCAAGATTGTTCCTAAAAGATAAAGAATTTCTTAAAGATTGGTCGATGATTGCCTGGCGATGCACACGCGATTGGCTGATTCTAATCATCAAAACAGCCAAGCGTGTGGCCGATACCATTCTCATAGAAATACAGTTGCTTGAAACACAAATCAAGACCACTATTAGCACGTCCTTTAAGAAAAATCAGGACGAGTCAAACAAGACGAATAAGGAATTCAAGGATAACATCCTTTTTTCAAAAATTTAAAAATTTAAAAAAGACCTGGACAAATTTAAGTTTGAGAAAGTATATCCATATACCAGCGATGGATACGTTCCTCCTGATTTCAACAACAAAGGCCGAAGACTTGGGTCTAGTTATGGTTCATCTTCTGATGACAAAACCGATTCTAGCGATTCAGATTCATCTGCCAAAGGTGTACAACAGAGAGGCAGAGGTAGAGGGAAAGCGTATCAACAACAGTGGCGAGGAGGGGCTTCGCACCAATTTCCTCCTTGGTGGCAACCAAATCCTTGGCAACCACCTTTTCCCTCAGGCCCTATGGGTCCAATGGGCCCGATTATTCCTTTTCAGAACTTTCAAGGAAACTTCCCTAACCAGTCTTTTTTAGGGTTTGGCCGAGGACAACAGAGGGGCAGACGCAGAAACCAGAGAGCACATGTGCATTGGAGTCCACCTCCCTCGCCTCGGAAACTGCGGAGCTCCAAGAAGAACAAACCGGGGCAAGCAGGGACGAGCAACGAGTCGGATTAGTCATCAATCTGAGCTCCAAAATACTTTCCGAAAGCGAAGAAAAGATACTCAACAGAGGCTTGGGGTTTGTAAGTACCACTCATGGCGATCCTTTTAAAGCAAATTGGGAGATGGCTAACTTTTTTCGCAAAGTGAGACTACACTTTTTCTTTAAAGATAGAGAGGCTGATGTAGAAACTATCGATTCCAACACAGGATTGAGGCAACCATCTACTTTCTGTCCTCCCATCAATCTTGTACCTCCACAAGTCCTCACATTCGAGCGAGCAGTGAATAGAGCTCTCACTCATGTTTTCCAGAAAGAGCGAAAGAATTTTTCCAATTTAACGAAGGAAGAACATGTAGCACTCCGCAGCCTTATGTCTGATTCCACAGTTACCATCAAGCCGGCGGATAAAGGTGGGGCGATTGTCCTCCTAGACACCGAGGTCTATCGCGAAGAATGTTTAAGACAGTTAGAAATGAGAAATGCCTACCGACCACTTAAACAAGACCCCACTGAGAGAATCAAAAGAGAAATAGTTATTATGGTGGAGGAGGCTGAGAGTGAAGGCTGGATAACAGCACCTGAAGCCAACTTCCTTGTTACCAAGAAACCTGTTATGCCATATTTCTATGTTCTCCCTAAAGTTCATAAGCCTAACCGACCACCTTTGGGACGCCCGATCATATCAGGCATCGGGTCTTTACTTGAACCCCTTTCTACTTTAGTTGATTTCTTTTTGAATCCCATCGTGAAGGAAATGCCCACCTTCCTTCAAGATACTAAAGACGTCCTTAGACTCATTCCCGACATCGAATATGATTATGATACAGATGTTCTAGTATCATTTGATGTAGAGTCACTCTACACCTCGATCCCACAGGACGAGACACTCGACTCAGTGAACACTTTGTTGTCACAGCGCAACCTGGATTCTATAACACCACCGCACTTCATCATAGCGTGTGCACAAATTGCCATGAAAGAGAATTTCTTTACATTTCAGGATACAATCTACCTCCAAATATCTGGTACGAGTATGGGCAGCATTTTTGCCCCAAGCATGGCTAATCTTTACGTTCACGTGTTCGAGCAAGAACACGTCCTCAATCACAACAACCCGCATCGAGATTCCATTCGCCTATGGAGGCGTTACATCGATGATATTTTTGTTGTATGGAGAGGTGATACCAACAGTGTGTACGAGTTTTTAGGATGGCTTAACAGCAGGAACAATTTCCTAAAGTTTACGGTGGAGATGGACAAACACAGGTTGCCATTTCTGGATCTTCTCATTACTGCCTCACCAAATGGCCTTGAAACTGAGCTGTATACTAAACCTATGGCAAGGAACTCCCTGTTGAGCTACAATAGTCATCATCCGGTAGCTCTCAGGGACAACCTGCCATATGGACAGTTTCTGCGTATTCGTAGGAACTGTACAACCAAAGACAGTTTCCAAAAACATGCTAAGATTCTGTCGTCCAATTTGATTGACAGAAACTATCCGAAAAGGGTTGTCAAGCAAGCAGCTAAACGAGCTAGTAATAACAATCGAGAAAGCTTGCTTGAAGTGAACAGTAAACAAACTACTAACCCTAGGTTGACATTTGTTAACACATACAGTACGGTGTCTAACGATGTCAAAAAATCTGTCTTGAAGCATTGGAAAATTCTTAATATTGAAGGTGACAACCTGCCTGCCCCCCTCTTTGCTTTCAAGAGAAATAGCAATTTACGCGACAAATTGGTACATACACGACCACGTGCCATTGAAGCAGCAACACAGGAGAACATCTGGGGGACCCCGAGTTTGCAGGGACATTTTCCTTGTGGCACCTGTAAGGTGTGCCCGTTGACAAAGAAATCCAAAACCGTCGACATTGGCACAGATCGCCCTTGGGTACAGAAGAAAATGACCAACTGCAACAGTGAGCGAGTGATATATCTTATTTCTTGCCCCTGTAAGCTGAACTAGGTGGGAATGACAGTACGAAAGGTTAAGTTGCGCATCATAGAGCATATGAGCACCGTGAGATGCAAAAAACAAGCTACTAGACTAACGGCTCATTTCCTAGAGTTAAATCACAAACCAGAGGATTTGACATGGACCATCTGAGAACAACCCTACATTCCACAGTATATTACAGATATTAACAAATTCCTCTTTCTTATAGAACAACAATGGGTTTTTAGACTCAAAAGTGATGCACAAGGACTGAACGATTCCATTCCTTGGTCGAGTCTGTAAGTCTGTGGAATACCAGAAGAGTACTATTCACTTCTTGTATTATACCGAACTAGTCCATATTGAAATCTGTACATTCCACATTGGGAGAGTCACAGCACTTGTAGTTATTCTGAGATGTACTCCTACTATTATCTATACTATTAAGATAATTTCCGATTTTTCTGGTTTTTATTTTAATAATCATGGGCAATTTCCGTGTATTTATCTATTAATTCTAACTATTATTATTATCGCGACATCGATCGACTTCCGAGTCTCCATTTTGAACCCGGAAGCTTCTTGCCGAAGACCGAGAACACTTAATGGCGCGTTGCCATCCGATTGGTACCTCTGTGGTAAATAAATAAATAATACCCTATTTTTGACTAGACATATATCATAACAGATAGCTTAATAAATAAGAGTCAAGATTCGAGGTAGTAGGAGTTTTTTGCAGGTTTAATACAGCATAAGGACAGGAACAGGACAACCTGCATAGGAATAGGATGACAGGGCCCAGCAGCTGCTGGGGCTGGGTCTGGGATGAGCGCGCTGGCTTTTAATAACAATACATGAGCATATATACATAACGCAAACACATAGCATTACATTGCAGTAGGCGTAGCAGTGGGTGGAGCAGAAGGCGTGACGCGTAGCAGTCGCGAAAGATAAGAGTAAAAAGAAGGTGTAACTCAGACATGTGATGCAAACGTAACAGAATATGTCATGAATGGGCGGAAACATAGGAGGGGGCTACCTAAGGAGCCGGGACCTCTAACCTGGTGGTGCGCGCAAACTGGCAATGACGTGTTACGAGGAGAAGCTGGAGGCTATGAACTCTGTGCTAGGAGCAGAGACTAAAGTCTGGAGGGTCGGAGCGACATGTACCTAAACCCTATCTAGTATCTGATGTTTAGGGAACATGTTGATATAAACTAGAAGTCATGAGGGGAAAAGCTAACTGACTCTAAGACTGGAGCATGCATTATTCTACATATAGTGCGTGATGAAGAATATTAAATGACCATTAAATACAGTATTTCTCTTAACATGGAGCCGCATAGGCTAGACAATGACGGAAACTATTGATGTAGTTCAGTAGCTTAGGAATGCAGAGAAGGAGGACTAAACTGATAGCTGGAATCATAACATAGTCTTGGCAGACTCAGAGGCAGAGCCAAGCTGCACCGGGCACTGCGAGGCAGGAAGTAAGTGAAAGGTCGAGGATACAGGTGGGGGCTGGATCGCTCCTCAGCGAGGGTTCAGGAGACAGGAGCTGAATCTGGTGTCCAGGCCCTTTTGAGGCCTAGAAACGGGGACTTTATAATGAAATAACGTGCACACTGAGAAAACGTGGCAACGTAGCTTTACATAGGCCTGATATTCGTAGTATTCACGAGGACTGGAAACTGGCATACTAGAGGAGGACACAACTGTAATTGCGTCTTGAATCGGACATGGGGAATAACATATGCGTATTGGTCATGCACACATAACATATGATGGATGACACGTAGAGACACAGAACATGGCAAAATTTACTTTTCCACATTCCCTCCTTGTCACTACGTTTCCATCAGGAAACATCAATATTCATGATACCATCTATCATTTCATACAGTACCATTTGTTCATCTCGAATTGTCTTGGAACGGGATTTAGAACGGGGCTTGGGACTAGGAATACAAGAGGTAGCACACATGCCGCAAATCGCAGGGCCACATTGTATACAGAGGCAGCAGCTGAATATGATCGCTACTGCGATACCTAGAAAGGACAGGACTTTCCATCCCCAGGCGGAAATTATATTCCAGAACCAACCGGACCATGTCCAGGTGCCTGGATCTTGGTGTAACAGATGGGCAATTTTATGAAGTCTGGTTATAGCTGAATAAACAGACGGCGCGTTATTTGGAATGAAAATGCAACAACTGGATCCGATGACTCTACAGGCCCCGCCCCTATCGGCCAGTATGACGTCAAGGACGAGACGATTCTGGAGCACAACAATTCTCATAAAGGATTGCTCTTCGGTTAAGTTACCTAGAGCGGAGGCAGTCTCATCTACTACAACTTCAAGGGTTCTTGTTAACCTACGAATTAGCTTACTGTTTACAACTGTACCTAAATAAGGGAAAACACCTTTATCAATATCAATGAATTGCTCTGCAGCAGTTTCAGTATAATCGACAATCGGGAGGTTTCTCTTGTGTCTAGTATGTACTAGGAAGGAATTCCTATGGTAGTCAGGTGGGGCTAGGAAAACAGGTGGCAGTAGGAAGGCAATGTAACAGGTTCCCTCCCAATCGAGGGGCAGACGAACATATGCGGTTTGACCACAAACAAAATAAGAATGACGTGAAGCTTTAAAAATAGATTTCCCACTGTCACTATACTGGATAATAGTAGTACAATCACTATGTCCTACGTGTACAGAACCATAATTACGGACACATAATTCGCCTTTGACTGGTAATACTGAAATAGCAGGTGAGTCTGGAGTAGTATCAGACTGAACATTCAGGACCATAAAATTCGAAGAATAGTTACCTAAATTATACACTTCATTTTCTAGATCTAAACCTGTTCTGTGGGGGAAACCTTGCTTGTCTGGGAAACATGTGCTGTTAAGAAAAGACATATCTGTTAAGGATGACGTTAACGTGGACCATGCTCCACACGAACCATTATGTGAAAAAGGATAAGGAAAAAGTGGCAGAACTCCCTTTGACGTCTGGAAAGGGGGGAGTCGACCACACACCCAACAATTAGTGGCATTGCTGGTTTGATGTGAGTAATGCAACATGCGGATAAATGTATTGTTACGCATAGCGAGGCGGTATGAATATTCGTGAGGAGGCAGATCACTAAACGTGTGCTCTACTGTAACATTAGAAGGCTTATTTACATGAGGAACTGGAAAACACAGGAAAAATGCGTAACTAGTGCAGGATATCAAAAGGCTGAGAAATAATATGAAACTTAGAAAAACGATACATCGGATTGAGTTTTGACTGACTCTCTCACTATGGGGGTCTATTTTATACATGTCAGAAACAGTCTAACCGTTTCACCTAGGGGAGGACTTATACAATCAAACTGACTGACTTATTTTACTAGACCTTAATTTCTGTTTATACTCCTGTTGCGGAGTTTTCTCTAACAGGGGAGGGGTTGTGTCAATGTCATTTGCGGGACAGTCCTTAGGAACAATGTTTTGACAAGTCTTGATATCCTGGGAAATGTTCTTGGAGACCGGTTTCAATCCGTAGAATTTCTTGACGTGCGAAAGGTGCACCCAGCCGCGGCGTCCTTCCAATTTCACAGCTGTACGGGTGGTGAGGAGGACCTGACGGGGCTCCTTCCAACGTGGCTCCAGCGGACTTGATCTGTCGAAGTTACGTACGAGCACCATCGAACCTGGAACGATTTCATGCGGTGCCACCTCGGTATTGTCTGGAAATGTGGCGGCAACCTGTGAACGACATGAGTTGAGGGCAGACATCAAGGAAGCTAGGTAATCTGTCAGCATATTACATGAAACATCAGTAATACTTCGGGGTCTAGGAGTACCCCAAATGTTAGGGGGGCGGCCGAATACGACCTCATACGGGGACAGACCTGATCTGGAATGTGCGACCATGCGCATATAAAACAAAGCAACTGGCAGAGCTACTAGCCAGTCCACACCCTTATCTTTACATATTTTGGCAATTCGAATTTTCAGAGTCTGATTATGTCTCTCGACTAGACCGGCTGCTTCAGGATGGCGTACACAATGAAACTTCCACTGGTACCCTAACAACAGGGAAACGTGCTTCATCAACTCAGATGAGAATGGCTGACCGTTATCAGAATATACGACTCTAGGGAGTCCATATCGAGGGAAAAACTCACGAACCAACTGCTTGGCAGTGGTCGCGGCTGTGTAATCTGGGACTGGATATGCTTCTGTCCATCTGGACAAAGCGCATACAACTACAAGGACATACTTGAAACCTCGACATCGCTCCATCTGAATATAATCCATCTGGAGGACCTCAAAAGGGTGGTCAGGAGGCTGGAAACCACCTTGTTCCACCGGGACACTTTTACCTGGATTAAACTGACAACATATCATACAGGTACGGACTTTCTGCTTGGCTGCAGCTCGTAAATGCTTGTTGAACCAAATGTTCTGGATACTGTCTAACATTGCTTTTTCTCCTAAATGTGCTGGACTATGTGCGGTATTAATGATGACTTGAACCATAGAGTCGGGGAGAAACCATGCGGTCCTACCCTTCGTCACCCATCCTTGATCTGTCTGGACCCCTCCTTGTTCAGACCACTTCTTGGTTTCATCGGGAGTAGCATGTAACTGGATATCTATGACATCTTGAGTAGGGTCCTTAACTGTCATACATGTAGTCAGATCTGGAGTGTGTGTCATGTTAACTGGACTGTCTAGAGTCTGTGCTGTAAGCTTGGCTGTGCGATCTGCTAGATCATTACCTTGGGAAATAATGTCAGTGACTTTCGTATGTGCTTTGCATTTCATGATAGCGATAGATGTCGGTAAATGTATTGCATCTAACAGAGCTTGGATAAGGAAACCATGCTGAATCTTGGTTCCATGAGAAGTCATGAAACCTCTCTCCTGCCAGAGCACTCCAAAGTCGTGTACAACTCCAAATGCGTAACGTGAATCTGTGTAAACATTAACTTTCAGGTTCTTGGCGTGTATACAGGCTTGTGTCAGAGCAACTAGCTCTGCTGCTTGAGCGGACAGGGTATCAATACGGTGTGTTTCAATAACTTCGGTGTCAGTAGTCACTGCATACGCGGCTACTAGTTCTCCTGTACTAGTTCTCATACATGACCCATCCACATAAAGTGTCAGGTCGGGATCTAGTAACGGAATGTCTGTCAGGTCTTGTCTTGGCTTTGTCGTAATGTTGACTACTTCCACACAGTCGTGTGCGGCAGGATTTGAACTAACTGATGGTAACAGTGTAGCAGGATTCAGGATGTTGCAGCGTCTAATATCTATGTGTGGCTGGAACAGTGTCAATTCATAACCTGTTAAACGTGCAATTGTCAAGTGCTGTGTTTGTGTTCGGTTTAAAAGAACTTCCACGGAGTGTGGGACTTGTACTGTCAAGGAGTGTCCTAAAACTATGGAATCACTTTGTCTGATAGCTAGTGCTGTGGCTGCAACTGACTTGAGGCACGCAGGCAGAGCCTGGGCGACTGGATCTAGTGTGCTCGAAAAATAAGCACAGGGCTTGTATTGTCCTGCTTGATCTTGTGTGAGAACAGATAATGCTGTACCTTCGCGTTCAGTAACGAAAAGTGTAAAAGGCTTACTGTAGTTCGGTGTAGCTAGAACTGGAGCTTGGCATAAAGCTTTCTTTAACTCGTTGAAACTAAGTGTATGTTCAGATGTCCAAGGGAGAACAGTCGATACGGCTGCCTCCTGTGTCGTTAACTGTATCAGTGGCTTGGCTAGAAATGCATACTGAGGAATCCATTGTCTGCAATAAGAAGTAAGGCCGATAAAGGCACGTACCTCCTTCTGGGTCTTGGGCTGAGGAAGACTCGCTATTAACTGGATACGGTCTGGTGTCAACTGCCTACCCCTCTTGGACAGTAAGTGTCCTAAGTAGACCACTTGCTGGACACAGAATTGAAGCTTCGAAGGGGACACCTTGTGCCCCATCTCGGCTAGGAAATACAGAACCGTCAGGGATGCTCGCTCGCAAGCACGTTCAGAACGGGCTGTGATCAGTAGGTCATCGACATACTGGAGCAGGGCAGTGTCAGTTGGCATGTGAATATTATCTAGTTGTCTCTTAAGTGCTTGACTGTAAATACTAGGGCTTTCTGTGAAACCTTGAGGAGCTCGTGTAAACATATAGCTCCTTCCATTTAAACAAAATCCGAAAAGAAACTGGCTGTCTGGATGGATGGGAACACTAAAAAATGCGTTCTTGAGGTCGATTACTGTAAAGAACATGGCTTTGGAATCAATGGCTGTCAATAGGGAAGAGATATCTGGGACAACTGGGTACTGCGGAATAATACATTTATTAAGTTCCCGTAAATCAATCACTAATCGATATACTGGGGGTGCATTTGGATCAGTACGTTTCATGACTGGAATGATCGGAGAGTTACATACATTGGAGTCAGTTTCTACAACTACTCCTTGAGCCATGAGCTCGTCTATAATTTTGGATAAGGCTGCTACAGCCTCAGGTGGCAATCTATACTGCCTGATTCGTGGTAACACTACACCTGGTTTGAGAGTCACACGATGGGGTGTGATTTGCATGTAACCTACATCAGTTGGACCTTGCGCCCATAAATGCTGCGGAACTTTAGACAGTCTGGAATCAAAATCTCGTAATACATAGTGACCCTTAAAGTCACGTAGGAACAATCGTATTCCCTCTGGGGAACAACATATAACTGCACCTAACTCTTTCAGTGTTTTAATGCCTAATAGATTTTCTGGACATGACTTAGTAAGTAACAGATCAGTAGTGCGGGACAATGGACCTACTTCTAGAGTGACTGGCTTTGAAATCTCATTAACGATAGGCTTTCCTGAAAATCCAAGGGAAACATTTCTTGAGCCTGAGAGCGGAGCCCCTGGAACTTCGGCATGACTAATTGTGGTCCTACTTGCCCCTGTATCAATCAAAAACTTTCTGTCTTTCCCTAATACTTGACTATGAACATAGGGACCTTCTTGATCTACAGGTATCTCGATGAGAGGCAAACCTACCTCCCTCTCTAGGCTGTTTCATGAATATGGCTGGTACTCTGGATACTCAGACTGTGCATACTGGTACATCTGCGATGTAACATGCTGTGTTGCAGCAATAGGCTGCGGTACTGTAACTGTCTGTTGTGCATTCTGTGGCTGAGGAATCTGTGAAACTTGTTCTTGTCTAGGCGGACGTGGTCTTTCTTTAGTCTTACCAGTAGCTATGTTATGTTTCAGAACTGCACACTCATTTATAAAATGACCTGGCTGTTTACAATAATTGCAGTTCCCTTTAACGGGAGCTGCAGGATGACTGGCTGGATTCGGACCCCTCTTCTGACTGTCTTGAGGAACAGATTGTGCAACTAGTACTTTCATTTTCGTGTCTTTCATACGTTTTCTCTCGTGTTCTTGCTCTTCCCTGATTCTATTCTGGTGGTACTGGAGCATCTGGAGCATCTGGGACGGAGTATTTGCTTGCCAGGTACTTTCGACTTTCAGAACTCGGTTTTTAATTGGTGGACTTGAATTCTCGACTAATTTGGTAACGAAAAGGTGAGGGTATGACTCACTACTTGTCTTGAGACCACTGTTGATACTAAAGCACTTTTCAAACCTAGAATAAAAATCACTAATATCTTCATCTTGTTTCTGTTTACAGGCTGAGATTGCATCCCAGTCTTCTTTTCTCGTTGTTAATAATCTGGGTAAAACTTGAATTAATAATTCTGGTAATTCTTTACATTTCTCTCCAAGACCAGTACCTGGTACACGTATCTTATCTTCTGCTTCTAGGACTGCCCAATCTATCTTTTTCTCTCCCACCTCCCATTCTTTTTCCTTTAGCTTTTCATACACCCCTGCGGGCAGCAGAACCTTTAACATTTTAATGATATCTGGGTAAGTGTATTCTCCCATACGGAGCATGTCTTTTAATTCTCTATGGAACCCTGCTGGATCTTTGTCATGACAGGGAATTAATTTCTTCATTTCGAGGAGTTCCATCTTTGTGATCGGAGTGTATACAAACACTCGCTGCATTTCGCCACCCGCTCCTCTGACTGGGTGGACTTCTCGTAACGGATTCTGTCTGTCTATGTAGAATGATTTACTTTCTGGGGGTGAGACATGAACAAAATGCGGGTTCAAGAATGTTCTATATTTGTGGCGCTGTTCTAGAATGACACTAATTAAATCGGTACCTAGACCTCTCCATTTGTACTGGAGTAACTCGTTCAGGATATCATGTAACGGGCCTGGATCAGAATGTTGACCCTCATACAGAGTAATGAGGTGCTGAATCATATACATACCCACCAGTCGCTGCTCGGCTGGGGGCATTTTCAGAAACATTTGTGCCACTATTTCGTCTGGAAAAGTGGTAGAATCAGTAATCCATCTGACTGCTGATCGGACTAGTTCCTGTTCATGCATAGTACTTAACTCACTATAACCGATTCGTGATTTCAGAATGTGATCGGTAGCTTGAAATACTTGTTCTAGGGAACCTTGTTCTGGTGCTGACTGATGGAAAATTGACTTGTGTTCTAGGCGTAAATGGCGATCTGGAAATCTAGATTTTCCTACATACGCTATTCTGGCAGTATTCTCGTCGTCTTCCTCTTCAGGATCAGAGGTACTTTCTTTCTCGCTTACTTGTGCGGCTTTACGCTGTTCGTGTATCTTTATTATCTCTCTACGGATTTTCTTGTACATACTTTCCATGGCACCAATGGTATTGTGCTTTCCTTCGGCTATATTATCACTCCACTTTGTTAGAGTTTTCATTTCTTCCGGGTCTTTAGACGGGTAATCCTGTTCTCTTATTAGACAGTTAATTAAGAACTTTAATATCATGCGCTGAATCTCGGCTTTCCTTTGAGACATGGCATCACTAATACTTTGTGGGTCATCCCCTGTACGGATGAAACGATATATCCTGTCTAGATCTTCTTTCATATTCGGCAGGGTGACTAGATACTCGGTCACTCTCCTTACGCGTACGGAATATAAAACCATATTAAACTCGCCTGGAACTGGGTCATAGACACATTCGCCAAGGGTTTGCCTAATCTCTGCAACAGACTTATTACTTTTAGGAGTACGCTGTGATGCTTGAGCATGTAATTCGAGTGCTGATAAACGCTTGTATGGCGGCGGGGTTTGAGGAAGACCTCCTCCTGCGGCCCCTAAACTAGAATCATCAACTGATGCTTTCCGTCCTGGCAGGGTCGGTAATTGTAACGTGGGCTGGACTTGTATGGCGGGCTGACCCGGGGGGGCTGTTAAGGGCACCCCGGTGTCTGGAGGAGCAGGAATTACCTGATTTACAGGGACTGGCGGAGCGCGAACAGGATTTGCATATTCGGGGACTGTGTCGTCCAGATAGGACGAAATAAAAATATCAGCTGCGGTCGGTTTGTGACGTAGCTTGGTCGGAACTAATGGTGGCGGGAAATTACTGGATGCCTCTGGGGTCGCTTTTGGCAAGCCCTCAGCAAGAAGAGGATACATACCCTTAATGAGGGCATTCCTCTGTCTGTCTGATTGCTCAGTTCTAACTCGTTCACCTATCTCGATTAATTCTCTTTCTTGGGCTCGTTCTTGGGATTCTCTACTTAGTTCTGACTTTCTGATTTCTTTTTCGGTTCTTTTATGAGCTTCTTTACGCCATAACTCGATGGCATCTTTCTGTGACTGTCTGGCTTTCTTTTTCCATAATGCTTCTTCTACTCGCATGATGCATTCGGCATCCCATGTACCCGATACGGGCCATCTATACTTTTCTTCTAACTGTTTGGTATATTCTACCCATAAATCTAGATACAATATGGCACTTATGCCATGTTTCTGATACATAAAGTGACCTGGACTGTCCCTAGGCGGGACGGGAACTGCTGCTTCCAGCAGACCCTTTCTAGTTTTTAACTGACGTAATTTGGAAAATATGGGCATGACTGAACTGTAATCTAGACACAATACAATACACAATAAACACGATACTTATTTCCCATTCATACCACGACATTGGAATACATAAAAAACATTTAAAACAACAGTTCGAACAGAATACTACCTGGAAATACTTGAAATTTCTCGAGAACAGAACTGACTAGAACAGAAACTAGATGCACTGCTGAAACAGTACGAAACTTACCGGTCTCTTAAAGAGACACGTCAGGACCCGCATCCACCGAAGTGGACACTTCGTTTGTGGGATTGTGTACCACCAACCCACAGACCAGAGTCAATTAAATTGACCCTGTCTAGATACCACCCCAGTAACGGTACTCACCGGGCAGCAAGAACGGAAGGCCTCGGACTGGACTGGACTGCTACGACGACGAACTTCGGACTTCAGTTACGGGTGGACCTCCGGATACCTCGGACCTTGGACTCTTGGCTTGGGCTCTGGTCGGGACTCGCCGCGTTCCTCCACCGTCTCGTCTGGATGCTGGACCGCCTCCTCCGTCTCCTCCGTGGGCCTGAGGGATACTTGAGCAGAAATATCTGCCACTGCGCAGAAGAGTTCCGTCACGACTGCAGAGGGTCAGGGGGTCGGCGTGGCTTCACCGACGCGTGGGGAAAGGGCAAGTCCCTATTCGGGCGCCATTATGTGGTAAATAAATAAATAATACCCTATTTTTGACTAGACATATATCATAACAGATAGCTCAATAAATAAGAGTCAAGATTCGAGGTAGTAGGAGTTTTTTGCAGGTTTAATACAGCATAAGGACAGGAACAGGACAACCTGCATAGGAATAGGATGACAGGGCCCAGCAGCTGCTGGGGCTGGGTCTGGGATGAGCGCGCTGGCTTTTAATAACAATACATGAGCATATATACATAACGCAAACACATAGCATTACATTGCAGTAGGCGTAGCAGTGGGTGGAGCAGAAGGCGTGACGCGTAGCAGTCGCGAAAGATAAGAGTAAAAAGAAGGTGTAACTCAGACATGTGATGCAAACGTAACAGAATATGTCATGAATGGGCGGAAACATAGGAGGGGGCTACCTAAGGAGCCGGGACCTCTAACCTGGTGGTGCGCGCAAACTGGCAATGACGTGTTACGAGGAGAAGCTGGAGGCTATGAACTCTGTGCTAGGAGCAGAGACTAAAGTCTGGAGGGTCGGAGCGACATGTACCTAAACCCTATCTAGTATCTGATGTTTAGGGAACATGTTGATATAAACTAGAAGCCATGAGGGGAAAAGCTAACTGACTCTAAGACTGGAGCATGCATTATTCTACATATAGTGCGTGATGAAGAATATTAAATGACCATTAAATACAGTATTTCTCTTAACATGGAGCCGCATAGGCTAGACAATGACGGAAACTATTGATGTAGTTCAGTAGCTTAGGAATGCAGAGAAGGAGGACTAAACTGATAGCTGGAATCATAACATAGTCTTGGCAGACTCAGAGGCAGAGCCAAGCTGCACCGGGCACTGCGAGGCAGGAAGTAAGTGAAAGGTCGAGGATACAGGTGGGGGCTGGATCGCTCCTCAGCGAGGGTTCAGGAGACAGGAGCTGAATCTGGTGTCCAGGCCCTTTTGAGGCCTAGAAACGGGGACTTTATAATGAAATAACGTGCACACTGAGAAAACGTGGCAACGTAGCTTTACATAGGCCTGATATTCGTAGTATTCACGAGGACTGGAAACTGGCATACTAGAGGAGGACACAACTGTAATTGCGTCTTGAATCGGACATGGGGAATAACATATGCGTATTGGTCATGCACACATAACATATGATGGATGACACGTAGAGACACAGAACATGGCAAAATTTACTTTTCCACACCTCCCCGACGGCTCTGAAGACCGTCCGATGTACCGACGGAAAGGTAAGTGTATCGCGCTACACCATCGGCGCATCTCGCATTTGATACTCTGAACCATAGGTGCATCCCGCACTTGATACTCTGTAACATAGGGCAAGGGTACGTGTGCAACTTTGCATCGAGACTGATTAAGACGAGAGCCACAATGTTAAGGAATACACTTAGGTCCTGGGATTCAGGGGCATTGCATTATTGATAACAAGATCGCTCCTGTGACTTTAAGGACTTCACGAGGGTCAACAATTATAGATACATGGCACTCGTGTTCAGCCAATAACAAAAAAAAGGGAAATTTTACCTCTGTCTATTATTTATAACATTGAGAGTAGTGGAACATGACATAGTATTTTCTAATGGGAACTAGCAACATGGGTTATGACTCTACTTTCTCAGCTATGAATAGGGTACTAGTACTCTTTCGTGGCCCCTTCAAGACCCAGCTGATACTGTGGGATTCAATAGCAATCTTGATGGGGGTACTCTGTATGTATGAATATTAGAATGTGGAACTTGTGGGGAGACTACTCATATAAAACAACAGTTGAGTATCTTTGGTAAACCTAGTAGTGTTACTATAATAGTGAGTATGCATTTGACGCGCGTTGGGTCTTGTTAGACCATGTGCTGTGGACACTTGATTCTGTTTTTTAACGTTAAAATGTGGTACACTACAAGAATTTTAGTTTGGTGTATTATTCTTTTTTTAGAGCGGTGCCTCCTTTATCCTGAGCTGTTGCCAGGTGGGGTGAGGCTTGGTCCTCCATACCATTGAGGTAAGATGGAGTTCAGTCCGAATCAATGGGCTTACATGATGGTATAAAACAGGTTGCCCACATGTATTGATGGAACTATCGATTCATTCTTTTTCAGGAATCATTTATGTTGTGTGCTTTTTCTTATTTATTTCCGAAATTTGCTGATACCAGGAGGAATACTGGATTGTGAGAATTCTAACTCACATTATATCCTTTATGATTACTTAGTAGTAACAGTAGTTTGTTTGTTTTATCTTTAGAGGTCCTGACGAAAGCACTTGGCTTAATCTTTTGCCTGACGTGCTGAAACATGTTGACCACTTCTGTTTAGGACAGCTATCTGTTAAAACTGGTCCTAGTATTCACGTTTTTAACCATTGATCGTGACAGACACTAATAAAATTCACAGTCTGTTTACGCACCAATTTTATACCTTGCACTTCACCACTTGCACTGCACTTAAATTTGTTCCCATACACTCTACCTTGCTCATCTTGGTTATTATACCTTTGTGACACCTGTAAGCTCTGATTTCTATAGAGCAGATTTGTCACTCCTATAGACAAAGGATACCCAAATGATGAAGCTGATCACCATTTTTGGTGTATGATGGGAATCCGCATACATGAGATTTTATGTATTTTTTTTCCACATCACACTTTGATTCTTGTTTAGTTTGTTGTTTCCTTTTGTTTCATCAGATTCTAGACGCTAGAATATATTTTGTATTCACATATCTGTTTGGGGCTGCATATTCTAGTTGGTCTATAAACCCTGGCCTCTGACCCGTATCTACCTGTTCTGTGTATTTTGTACAATATTTTGGAACACTGTATCCTTCAACATTGAACAAACCAAACAGTTAATACATAGGATTTTTGTCCTACTCAGCTATGGCGGATATTATCCCTACCCACTCAGGCGTCTTATGGAGTTTTATGAGTAGGGGTCTCTGAGAAAAGCACGACTGAGTTACTTCAGTATCTAGTGTTAAATTAGTGCCTTACCAATTTGTTGGGCGCCGTGCATTGTAGTTCCTATATCCTTGATAGGCTCTGCAAATTTGAATAATATACACTATAGATTTGACATAGGACTGAGGTCAGTATGTCTCTATCGAGTACATTAAACATAATTAGTTGTGTTTGGCAGCTAACTCAGAGGTCACTAGAAACTTCTCAAATAAACAAGAAGGGATTTGTTTCTGACAAACGCATAAACATGACAACAGTGTTTCCCTTAGAATCGGAACAGTCTCAGAATCGTGGAAACAATAGATAACAGTTCACTCAGTCAATCGTGCATGCTTCGTTTCTACAGAGTTTACCCAGAAATAGATAGACAGGCATTTCAATAAAAAAGCGTTTATTGAACAATCTTATTTCTCGTGCAAGAGGTATGAACTGCTACAATCATTAGACAGAATGCGAAATATAATACGTACAGCGTTAGCAGTAAGATAAAATAATACTGCAATAGCATGGTTTGTAGCTATGACATATATTCATTAAAATATATACATAAATAACACAGGCTAAAATGTGAATGCTCATCTGATGCTTCTAGTTAGTTCTACCCCAGTGTACCTAACCTAAGTGTAGTACGAGGTAAGAAGTAGGTACTGTTTTCTAAAGTATAGCTAGCTTTAGTTTAGTTTTGCCAGAGTTGCCAAGAGTCCCTCTAGGTTCTAGTCTGCTCCATACCTTAGAATGAGAAAGGTTGGAATCTCTTTCCGGGTCTTGATCTCTGACGCCCCGCAAGGGGAGTCAGAAACACTGGAGCTGGATTCTCTCCGAGGAGGATGACAGTGTATGGTCAGTGCATCAGGAGGAGATTTGACTTCCTTCGGAACTTGCCGTGGCAAGTTGTGTCGTGCAAGTAGGCAGCCGAACCTTGATTTGCCATGGCAAGTGAAGGTATATTTATACCTCAAAGGTGTTTAAGAATTCCAGTATTGACGTAAAAGTCGGGCAGAAGAACTTCATGAATGAACCCCTAAGGAATAGATGTTCATGCATACTAAATGAGTTCTTGGAGAAATCAATAATCCAAGCAAGGGGAAGTCCTAAAGGCTTAAGAGTCTGGTTTTCCAAGAACTCGTTGTGACGTTGATGGACGGATGTAGGTGGCCATGCCTGTATTTGGTTAGCATGGATAATGCCTAAATAAGGGTAGGATTTCTAAGCCTAAATATGGCCAATGTGAATTGTGGCCGTATAAGTGCATAAATTGGGGAAACCTATATACCGTATCTAAATCGACACACAACAGTCTCTCTCCGCACTGTCACAGGTGATCAAGGATAAGAAGTCTGCACTTGGATGATGACACCCCTCCGAGCCCCGAACACACAGTCCCAGAGGCAGTACAATGCGGCCCACAAACGCACCAGGGGCATCGTGGAAAGCACATTTGGTGTGTTGAAGTCACGTTTCAGGTGCCTGGACATCAAAGGTGGAAGGCTCCTGTACAGCCCAGACATCATGTACAAGATGATCGTTGCATGTTGGGTGTTAAACAACATATGTGTACCCACCAATGCCCCATGGATACAAGTGCCAGATGCACCGGACGATGATGATGAGTTCATGGTGCATTTTCCTGCATGGTGCATGGAAATTTCAGGACTGTAGCTGGTTATCGCTGATTTTTGTATCGCGGTTTGGGACATCGCTGCTTTTTTCTCATTCGTGTTTCGCATTTTTGCTGTGACGCGTTATCGTGAGACTATTGCATGGTACCGCCATGTTGAGAATGCAACGTTAACACAGCGTTATTTTCCTGCGATGGACTGCGATGTGAAGAGTTGCGTGAAGCTAATTTTGCGATAATTATCACACGTTATTGAGAATATCCCCCCTGTGAATTTACGTGACTGTTTTCATTAAATCTATCACAAGTCATACACAGTCCTGCATGTTGTAAAGCCTGATCTTCTATAATAGTAGACTAGGCTTTGCACCAAAACCCGTTGGAGTTTGCACTGATCCCTCTCAGTAATACCTCCTTGATGCAAAGTGATGCCACAGTTACTTACCTGTTCATTACATCCGAGTATAGTTTTCCTCGCCACATGAGTATCAAAGTGAGCTTCAGCTCCACACCAGAACCCTCCAAAGCAAAAAGTCAGCATCCGATGCCTCTCATTCCTCCCCAACATGGACGACCCGCCTCACCTCTGACGCACCATAAGAGGAGAGCCGGCCCATCCCACAGCTTGAGGAAATACCAAGCCCCATATCAATGAAGCCCTTTGAAGAACAGGAAGGGAGGGATAGGAACTCATGTGGCGATGAAAACTATACTCAGAGTAATAAAATGAGCACATACCCAAGCCAAGCGGCTTTATATCACACTCAACAAACCACTGACAAAAAGGAGATGCCAAAGAACCAGGTTTAATCCAAAACAACACAGTCAAAGGACAAAACCACCCAACAGCAAGGAAAATCATGAGTTGGAAGAAGCAGCTCAGAGAACCGCTTCAGCAAACCCCCCCACCACAGAGGGACCACCCAAAACAAACCCAGTAATGATCCATGAACATGTGCAGGGAGGACCAGGTTGCGACCCGACAAATGTCCTCAATAGAAACTCCCTTGAAAGAGGCCCAAGACAAAGAGAGACTCCTGGTGGATCGATCCTGAACCCGGGCCGACAACTCAGACCCCTGAGACCCATAGGGCAGCAAGATAGCCTGCTTGATCCAATGACTTAAAGAGGCCATAGAAGGCTTTTGACCAGGCCTTACCGGGGCAAAATTAACAAACAAACTGTCACAAAAACAGAAAGAAGCCTTCAGATCCAAATACACCAAGACTGCCCGACCGACATTCAAAAGTGAAAGGGAAGAATCAGCCCTGGGCTCCGGAATCGCAGCAAAAGAGGGCAACACCACCTCATGGGAGCAGTTAACAACTGAAGCAACCTTGGGCACAAACCTCGGACCGGGGCGTAACACCAGATGATCCAGCGTGAGGAAAAGAGCCCAGCCCCCTGATCCGACCTACTGAGACGATAGCCAACGAGAACACCACCTTCAAGGTGAGAAATTTCAAATTAACCGAACCCAAGGATTCAGAGGGCGAACCCTGAAGGGCCTGGAACACCAAAGGGAGATCCCAGGAAAGAGCTAAGCAAACTGCCTGAGGACGCTGCAATCGGCAACTGCGAAGCAAGCAAGCTACCAAAGGATCTAGACAGTCCAGCACCGGACAGCAAAAAGCCCGCAGGGCCGCCCGTTGAGCCCGCAAAGTAGAAGAAGCCAAGCCCACTGAAAACCCCTCAGCTAGAAAATCCAGAACCCTCAAGGTATCCACAGACACAGGATCAAACTCCTTCAAAACACACCACAGAGAAAAGGGAGACCAATGGTGGGAATAAGAAAGCAGAGTAGCAGAAACGATGGGAACCCTGAAGCAAATCCACAACATCACGGGAACAATCCTGTGCCAGCCACGTCACCTTCTCAGAACCAGGCCTGAAGATGGAGCCAACGCAACACTGCCTCAGGGAGCGAAGGGCCCCACAAGTGGTAAGGGAGATCCAGAATCGGCCAGCACTCCTGCACAGCCAACTCCCTCAGGAGAGGAAACCAAGGGCACCAAAGCCAGCAGGGAACGACCGCCAGAACAAACGCTTTCTCCTGGCGGATCTTGCACAGGACACAAGGAATCAAGGGAACTGGGGGGAAATGCGTACAGCAGGGAATTGGGCCAACGGAATGACAACCCATTCAACCTCCACACCCCTGGACACGAGGAGAGAGCTCAGTAGTGGGGCAGAAGAGCATTGAACTCATCCGCGAACAAATCCACTATTTTGTTGCCCAAACCAGACCAACAGCTGACGGACCACAGAGACCCTCAGGGAAATGGCAGCCATTGTCAGAAACTCCCTGCTCAGGCTATCCATCACCACGTTCTCCTTGCCCGGCAGATAAACCACCCTGAGGGACAATACTGAAGTCTCCGCCCAAGACTGGAGCTCCTGAGTCAAGTGCCAAAGAGAACGAACCCTGCACCCCCCTGATGATTGATGTACCTCATCACCACCTGGTTGTCCATCGGGACCAATACTTGATGACCTAGGCGCAGAGGGGCAAACTCCAGGCAAGCCAGGTTAATGGCCTTCAACTCCAGAAAGTTGGAGGAGCAACCTGCCTGGAGACTGACCCACACAGACCAAGGTAGCCCCCAGCCCAAGAGGGTGGCATCGGTCATTACCACCCGGGGAGGGGACACCAGGAACCGAAGGCCCCGGGAGTGTTTCGATTCCACCAACCACCAGCCCAGATCGGCATGAACCTGCGGGGAGAACACAACCGGGACATCGTAATCCCCCGAACAGGGAGCCCACCAGGACTGGAGATGGTCAACCAATGGGTACAAATGGAGGCAAGCCTATGGCAGTACATTAATGGTGGTCGACATCAACCCCGAAACCCTCAAGCACTGATGGTCAGGGGCATAGTCCAGAAGCAGGAGACAACCCAAGTCTCTCCACAAAGTATTTCTCCACTCTAGAGGTAAAAACAACAACCCCTGGACCATGTCCAGGTGACCCCTGATGAATATCAAGTCCTGGGAAGGCAACAGGAGAAACCTCTTGAGGTTGATCAGGAAACCATGGGCTGAGAGGACTTCTTAGACCCTCTGGAAGTGTAGAGTCCCCTTCGAAAGAGAAGAGGTAGATATCATCCAGTCATCCAGGTAAGGAAGAATCCTAATCCCCCCCAGTGGAGAATCCTAACTAATGGGGCCAAAACCTTGATGCAGGCCCTCGGGGCTGAGGACCAACCAAAGGGAAGTCCCTGGAACTGGAAGTGTCGACCCTCCACTTAAAATCGCAGGAAAAGCTGGGAAGACAGGTGGATGGGCACATGGAGGTAAGCATCCAGGAGATCCAGGGAAGCTACCACCTCCCCTGAACAAACAGCGGGAGGATCTCCTGCAATGAGAGCATCTTAAATTTTACATGGGAAATGAAAGAATTAACGTGCTTCAAATCCAACACTGGCCGGAAATCCCCTGACACCTTCCTCACCAGAAAAACGATGGAATAGACACCAAACCCCTGTTGGGAAACTGGAACCGGCCAAATGGCTCCTTTCACGAGGAGGTCCTGGACACCCGGCCATCAAAGCTTCCCATTTTCCTGATGACAGGGCTGCGGGGTGGCAAGGAAAGCGTCCAGAGGAGGGGAGTCAAACACGATGGAATAGCCCTCTCGGACTATTCTCAGGGCCCACTGGTCCAAGATGGAGGTCTCCCAGGCTGTGATAAAATTCTGCAGTCGGCCACCCACCGGAGGACTGGAAGCCGAGCACCGAGGATAGTCAGGACTTTGATGCTGGGAAGAGGAAGCCTGCTGGGAACAGGATTTGTTGAAGACGGGGTGCCCGGGCCACGACCCCGACCATGAAAGGGCATGCCAACCCTGAGAATAGAAGAAGGCATAAAAGATTTTCTGGGACCAAATAATCATCCATGAGAAGGGAGGAAGGGAAGCAAAAGTTTCTTGTCCTTCGTCAATTTCTTGACCATCTCCTCCAGGAAAGCACAAAAAGCTTTGCCCCAGAGAAAGGGATCTTAATCAGGATAGAGTTTTTGGGCCTCATCTGCCTTCTAGTGATGGAGCCAGACCTTGTGACGGGCCTAGAAAGCAGCCCCACCGGCTCCGGCGGTAGTCCCCAAGGTGTTGAAGGTTATGTCAGACAAGAGCCGCGTCTGCTGCTCAATGATAGCCAGCGTAAGAAGGACGTCAGCACTTTGCTCCAACAGATGAGACAATGATTGGAAGTCTTTCAACAGAGACTGAATCGTGTAAGGCAATAGGCGGATGCCGGCATGGAGAAGTTGGCAGTCGCATAGGTCCACTTAGCAGCCGCTTCCACTCGCTTGTCAACAGGGTCCGATGGTGAAGCATCCTCAAAATTGATGGACACCTGTGACGCAAGACCAGCCATGAGAGAATTAACCTTCATGGAGGAGGGGAAGTCCTCCACAAAATCCTGGATGGTGTAACATTTGGAAGGATAAAAGGGAAAAGTCTGTTTATCCACCTCCAGCCATTCATTGTCATTAATCTTCTTCACGCAGAATGCAGAACACATAGAAAGAAAAACATGAGGTGAAATAAACTGACTCAAAAGGTGTAAGTGACACACAGGGCAGGACCACCATCCTAGTTGATTTACAGCATAGCATAGACAATGGTGCTTGCTTCACTGACACAGGGCCTGCTGTAGGGCTAAAGGCTCCCCCACATACCATGACCGCCTCCTTGGATTCTCTCACTACCACATGCAAAAGTGGCCCTTATCTCTCCTATCATAAGATGTTGCCAAGCATAGCGCCCCCTGAGGTCACAGTGCCCTCTCAACAGGTCAGCACCCAGTTGGCTGCACCAGTCGCACTGCCTTAAAGCCGGCCCTGCACTGGCATGGATATACATCTATATTCTAGGGTTTCTTCCAGCACCACCAGGAATCCTATCTCTAGCCTCACCCCTAACAAAAATTATGAACTTCCATTAGTACTTGCAATGTTCAACACTCGCATTGGGGATGTGACCCCTTTCCTTCTGCATGACAGCATCTCAGCTTTTTCCTTTTATCTTCACGTGGATAGTCTGTTTGTGTCATGGGCTAAGATGCAAGCTTACCATAGTTGCACAGGTCAAATGGCCCACCCGAAACCATGTCAGCTGACGAAAGGAAAATTCGGGCTGTCAGGAAATTAGGTAATGCTCATGCAATAACCTCCCATTAAAAGGGAGTCCAGTGGGTAATTTGCTGTAGGTATGGGGGAGCAGGTTGTCATTGAAGAGGACACTGTCAAAAGGAGTACAGGGCATGACGCGCCTTGCCAAGTCAACAAGTCTCAATAATGGTCTGGCCCTAGCCATACACATGGGGAGGAAGAAATGTGTATTTCACTAAATGCTCACTTTAAAGGGTGGTGTTATCGTATTTTGGGCGTGTAACAGGATTCTGGAGGGTGGAGGCATTTGATTATGTGATAACGGTTGTTCACAGGTGGGGAGGGAAACGTAAGGTTAAAAATGAATGCGTTGGCAGATTTAGATTAGACTATTATGCAAACGCAGACTTACGCTGTTTGGCACACGGCAAGAGAACTGCAGGTATGTTGAACCGGGGATTATAATGTTTTCAATATAATGTTTTCTTTAAAAAAGCAGACTAGACCATGTGTGAACTGGTGGATGAGTTTAGAACAAGGTAACAGAGGGACTGAATTTTGGTGCAACAAGGGAAGTTTTCACGTGTGTAGTGTAGTACATAGTTTTATTTTGCCGCATCAGTTTGGAGGTTTATTGTAATGGAGCACCGATCAGGGGAACGGATAGATAATCACGAGGAGAGAGAGGTGGACTCGCAGGGGAGTACTAAAGAAAGGGATAGTATATTCATTTCAGGAGTATTGTATATTTATTATTTCAAAACTCAAGGTTTGGAAAGAATGGTTTGTTATACATTACTGTTTTATGTAAATTAGGTTTGACTCACGTATATTTTTAAATATCGTAGATACCCCTGACGAAGGTCGCAGAGGACCAAAATGCATTGGGTGAATTGTAATGTGATGGAGGAATCGGGTTTCCTTACTTGCCCGATTGGGCAATTCTTGAGCAATTAAAAAGCATGAAATTTTGGAACCTCCTAGCTTTGACGTGATGGATAAGCATGGTTAAACGATCGAAAATAAAAAGCATTGAATTGTTGAAACACTATGGATTACATGTATCAATTGGATTACATGGTTTACAAGGCTGTGCAACTCTTTCGTGACTTGCAAACCGCGCGTCACAACTTCTGGCCATAGCCATGCCACAGACTCATCTATAGACAGGAAATGTTGTCTTTATATAGGCTTTGTTGAAATCTACACAATATTCCAACATATTCTAACGTTGAACTTTCTCTAAGAAATGCTTGTTCCAGGCACATTCAATGCAAATGGCTATTAATGACCAATTCACAATGGAGAACAAGAGCTTTTTGATTCCAAAAAGGATGTAGTTAATAATTAGCTCATTGTGTCGGATTAGAAATGTTGGACTGCAGAGTGAAATGAATAAAAATCATGAATCCTAAGGATTTGGCCAAAGGAATCAGTGCAGGAAAGATTGAAGTGCATGGTGTTGGGGAAGCCAGGACTGAATAAGAGAGTGCAGACAGAGCAGAAAAGCAGAAATGTGTTTCATTCTGATTAAAATTGAGCTATACAATGCCCATCTCCCGCTTAGGTAGATGAAGGAAGATCTTTAGATTCAAACTACGAATTATGTCCTCTGGTAGAGAAGAGTGTAATTGGAGTATTGATGAATTGCATAAATGCAATTTCTTGAGCATCCTTTACTGCACGTATACATTCCATGTAAGGCAGATCAAGGTCAGTGCAAACATGGCTGATCATGTCAAAATAGCTAAGAGTGATACCAGGCAGCCTTCACCTGGCAGTGCTCCCTCCCCTTCAATAAAATATGAGGACCACCATTTCTGTGCTTCAGCCTTCTCTGAATGCTGATTGGAGGAGTTCAGAAGCGATGAGGTGAAGTACTTGATTAAAACAATTGGCTGTGTTACTCCCCATGGAAGGAAAATTTAGTGATGAGTCTCATGTTTTAGAAGATAGAAGTATAAATCATAGATTTAGCTCTGATAGCACAGAACAACATACCCATATCTGTTATGGACTAAGAGCAATGTTAGATTATGTACATTTTCATTGATGTAAGGTCCATTAGATTATGATAACTGAAAGTAATCACTTTCCTTGGATATGTAGTTTAGATTGTGCCCTAACCTTGCATCAAAGGAGGGACCTGAGAGGAAACTGAGTACCGAAATACGAAGTCACAAAACTCACAGGTGGGTATTAGAAATGTTTTCCTAAATTTGGGGAAATGATTTGCAGTTTCAGAAGCCTTTGTTGATACCCTGATGTGAATATAAAGTGTTGGGGAAATTTAACTGTATACATGTTTTAGCTTTTCTTTTTTTTTTTTAAAGAAAAACTGGGGGAGGGAAACAATGCTGTAAAAAAATATAGGATGAAAAACGGTTCGTTTTCAGGTAAATTATACTCTGTGCTAGCAATCGAACACAAGATAGAATAAGGGTATTCTCTCGAACGACCTTTACAGAGATCTTAAAATCTATCAGGTAAAACGAAATTACAAAGACCGTGTTGAATTATCCGACATAAAAGACGTCCACTAGCTGCATATGTTTTAATCAATCAATTTAAGAGTCATGAGAATTTTTTGAGGCAAGCTGGTTATACTGAAGATTTGTAAGAGTAGCGGACATGTTATCTCAACTAATGCCTGGCAGGAGTACAGTAAGCTAATGTACAAGGATGTAAATGAACTGAGATCTATAAAATAATTGGAAAATGTTATAAGGATAAAGCTTATAGATGATGAAGTTACTTGAGTTGTGAAAGGATGCAGATCATCCAGGGCACAAATTCAACTATACAATGATGTAATAATCATTGGTCTTAAACCGAAATCACAGAGAAGGTGTATTTTATATCCAATTGACAAGATGTCGTCAATTAACAATGAGGAACGTTTCCAATTAATAACCTTCCTTGAAATTGCAAGTTTACTCTAGGAAACGTTAAGAGTCACGAGTGAAGGCAAATCATTTAATACATTTTACTAAAACTGTATTTTGCAAAAACATTTCCACCATGGTCAAGATCATGACCCCTTCATTTTATGTCTACAAGGGAATTCAAGCAGGTAGACTGGTGGAATAAACTTAGTAAGTGCTGGGGGGCATAATCCAAACCTACCTGCAGTGGTGGGGAAGCCATGAGGGGAACGGCCAAGCGATTCCTTCACTCGTCCAGCCGTGAGGGAAACGGCAAACGCAACGCTCCTACATGGACGCTCCTGGACATTTCGGGCACTGGGAACTACATCACCCAGCAGCCCCGGGACCTGGCGCGCTCGTGACGCTCCCGCTGCCCCTGGAGGCGCTTCAAGAACGCGGAGCACCGAGCGTGCTTTGGGGACATAATCCAAACCTCCCTGCAGTGGTGAGGAAGCCGTGAGGGGAACGGCCAAGCGATTCCTTCACTCGTCCAGCCGTGAGGGAAACGGCAAACGCGACGCTCCTACAGGGACGCTCCTGGACATTTCGGGCACTGGGAACTACATCACCCAGCAGCCCCGGGACCTGGCGCGCTCGTGACTCTCCCGCTGCGCCTGGAGGCGCTTCAAGAACGCGGAGCACCGAGGGTGCTTTGGGGGCATAATCCAAACCTACCTGCGGTGGTGGGGAAGCCGTGAGGGGAACAGCCAAGCGAGTCCTTCACTCGTCCAGCCGTGAGGGAAACGGCAAACGCGACACTCCTACAGGGACGCTCCTGGACATTTCGGGCACAGGGAACTACATCACCCAGCAGCCCCGGGACCTGGCGCGCTCGTGACGCTCCCGCTGCGCCTGGAGGTGCTTCAAGAACGCGGAGCACCGAGCGTGCTTTGGGGGCATAATCCAAACCTACCTGCAGTGGTGGGGAAGCCGAGAGGGGAACCGCCAAGCGATTCCTTCACTCGTCCAGCCGTGAGGGAAACGGCAAACGCGACGCTCCTACAGGGACGCTCCTGGACATTTCGGGCACTGGGAACTACATCACCAAGCAGCCCCGGGACCTGGCGCGCTCGTGACACTCCCGCTGCGCCTGGAGGCGCTTCAAGAACGCGGAACACCTCCCGCCCCGCGGGACGCGCGCGGGTGGGCGCCGGGCGAAGCCCAGGCAAAGTCGGGCCCTCTGTGGCCCTCAGAGGCCAGAGGAGGTCGGGTCGGGTCATTCCTCTTGGCTGGTCTCTAGGGACTAAAGACATGAACTAAGGTATGCCTAACTAGAGACCAACCATTCAGAGTTTACCAGCGAATGTTCCTGTTTATTGTTTCTGTAGCCCCTTAGTCTTCCTTAGTCTTTGTAGATATATATTGGCCTCACACAAGGTGTGTGCAGTTGGGTCATTACCGTGTCGCATCATGACCTCTAAAGGATCAGCCAAACAATCTGCCTCGCAAGGAGGGTCACTTAAGGGAACACCTGACCTTTATTTAACTAGGGTAACATCGGCTTTTGAGTCAATAGAACATAGCCTCCCTAAAGACACCATAGGTAGCAAACGATCCCCTCCAATCCTCATTGACTCACCAAACTCTTTACTACGGAAGGAATTAAACGCTATTTGCAAAACAAGGTATATCCTCATTGAACAGGGAATTGAACAATCCAGTCTCACAACATGCCCCATGGGTATTGGAAGCCCTCAGATTAGGAATTTGCATCAACCTAATAAAAGTCCACTGGAAATCCCAGTTGTAACAACAGACAAAATTACCACTCAGGGGTTAGTACATCCTTATGTTCCCACCCAGAGCATAAAACGTAAAAATATGAAATATAAGGGGAAACCATTGAAATACCGAAAAACAACCTTAAACTCCTCTTTGGTTACTGCCACCACCACCCCGAGACACCTAAAGTGGGTCAAATACTGGAAACCCCTATATCCCTTTTACCATCTATTTTGTTGGCCCACTTTGAAGATTTAGTAAAAATCCTATTATCCCCGCTTATCGAAAGCTTAGAGAGAATTGGGGAAAAGCTCTCAACAATAGACAACAATACCAAGCCAAATAAGTCAAACAAGCAATCTCAGAGAATTGCTGCCTCAAAAATCTCTGACACGACTGCACACAGCATAATTGCCCAGAATAACGCTTCTGATCCTGTACTATCAGTTATTAAAAATAAGGAGGTAGCCAATGAACTGACAATGGCACATAGTTCTGTTCCCAGAGCTGGGTGGTCGAAAGTAGGTAAATGTTCTGTTGGGCTAGCCGGGAGTAATAGATCCATAAATTTACCACCAGAGGCAGCACCCTACGTACGTGTCCTCTCGGGAGTGCCCGTGCTTGCCACCGGGAAGATTGAAGGTCACCAGGACCTCAAAAACAAAGTCCAGTTTTGGTTGACAAAAAATAGACCACTTCCATCCAACATCAACGGGGCAATCCTAAATTTCAGAAGGGTGGGGTGGATAGGCTCCCGTCCTAAGAACATAGCGGGAGACCTAGTCATTGTCAACTTTCGGGACAACCTGGTTGTCCCTTATCTGCAAAGCTGGGAGCCACAAATAGGAGACGGGCCTATATCAACACTTGAACTGTGAGATTTCTACCCAAGAACTGCATACTCGCCAAGCACTAGGTGGAGCGTAGAGGGATACCACCGGGAGAGTAGGAGGGGTCCTGAACCAACTAGATATCAGCAGTTACCTCCCTATAACTACTAGAACCTACCCCTTGGCCCAGATATGTACTCTGATAGAACTAGTAACTCACTCCTATCAACTTTGTATTGTTTGATTGTGGAAATCTGATGTATTTTTATCTAAAATGGTATTGTTATTTAAATGTAAATGAATTTTGTACTTGTATGCTTTTATGGTTAATAATCTTAACCGAATAAAGTACTTACTGACTAGTAAGTGCTGTAATTTTTAACCTTCTAATTGAATTACATACAGCTACTTGGGTAAGTTTAACTTATAGTGGTGAAAGTTTCACCCTGAAAATAGTTATAAAAACGTTCTAAAACATAGGTGCATTTTCTCCCAACTCTTTGTATGTTTCTTGTTTTCCAGCCCGTGAGGATGCTTATATATGTTATTTCACTGAAGCTGAGTGAAACTGGATCTACCAGTCTATCATATGCAGTAGACGTCGGATTACTAGATTCTGACCTAATTGGATTGAAAGTGTGATGCCTGAAGTTGAGGCTTACAATAAGGAAAATGTTCTTACCCTTAAAATAGAAAGGGCAATGGCTATGATATCCCGCAGGAAGCAGAGTTAGCCTTGGTTATCAGATGAATGAAGATATGCATATGTAGCCCAAGGACTAACTGGGGAGTACATTACAAAAGAATGAGACAGCGTTGTCTAAGTGTGGTCTTGGACTCAAAAAGTTCTCCAATCACTATTGGGCAAATCTAGTGGGTTGTTTGACAGTCTTTAGTTCCAAAGTTGAACCAATTATGTTATATGTCTACCCTGCCGTTTTAGGTAATTTATAAGGAGTGCTGAACACCATAGCTAAATGAAGTGGAGTGGGAATAAGTATGGAATGAGAGAGGATGGGGTGAAAGGAAAAAGTTATAGTACTTTTTAGGTCTCGCTGAACTAGCGCGCATGCTCTGTCAGCGAGACATTTAGTAAACGGGTTTCAAAAGTACTACCCACCACAGGCTTGCAGGCGACCAGCTTGCTAGAACGCGCACATGCGCGCGCTACGTGCACAGCACTTTTTTCCGTCGCGCGTGTGCTCACAACTTGAGTTTTGGTTTTTTCGTGGCCCTGCCGCGCGGCCAATGCTTACTTGGACCATGCATTGAGGTTGTGTTTTCTCGCACTAGTAGGTTGAGTTTGTGTTTTCTCCGCATATCAGGGAGTTGCACCAATATTGTGTTTCTCGATGTAGCAGAGTGCCCGTCTGTTACTCCTACCGTGTGTGCTTCTCGACTTAGCATTGATTTGTGTGTGCCTCTTTCTCGAGCTAGCATTTTGTGTGTGCGCGCGCTTCAAGCTAGCATTTTGTGTTTCCATACACTCAACATAGGGATTGAATGGAGTGTTTCCAGGGACTTGCACTGCTCACGGTGACTCACGCTGTGAGTAACCCTTGGGCGCTCTTCTCAGGATGTTGCAACACTGCACGGTAGGAGACGTTAAGGGTGTGGATGAGGTTGGCACCCAGTCAGTGCTCACATCTATTTTCTAATTTCAAAGGTCCATGTGCCTAGCTTCGACGCTCGCTTATTTTTAGGGACAAAAACAAAACACTTTTTAAAAATAATGTCACGACTGTTAAAACATCTCAATAGTAGTTACTATCTGCCAAGCTCGTGTGGGGCCGGGGAAAGATTCCCGGTGTTAAGCAGATCTTTACCAACACAGAACCACACATCGTGCGCACCACCACCTACTATCGGCGCCAAACCCTCTAGAAAGCCCGCCTGGAAATCTCTGCCCACCGCATTTCTAAGGCACCGCCCGCATGCGATGCCAGCCCCGCGGGCAGGTGCTTCATTCAGAGCCTTTTGCGAATAAAAATGTAAAAGATACGAGTGAGTCCAAACAACCCCCAGAGAGTAATTAGTTGTTTACACAGACTTTTATTTATTTAAGAGCTTTACACACTTGTCACTTTCCCCAAGATGCAAACATCGGATAATTAGCAACGAGTCAAGCTGGGTCCGCCTTACTTAACTTTGTGATGTGTTTAAAGAAAAAACGTAGCGCTATTTTAAATCCTGCCAATACGGATTGTGAAGTCATCATTGTTGCACTGAGTGTGGTTGAGCGAAGGGACACGTACGCCCAAAGGAGGTTGGCATTTCCAGACTGACGATGGACTCATAGGCAGTTGGAGCAAGTGGTGAAATAAATATTATTAGTGTGCAAAGGAGAAATCCCACCTTGTTACCACTGCATCGAGAATTTGTCGATGCTGCATAATCTTCACTGCTTCACACTGTGCGTCAGTACAATGACACTGTACTCTGGGTCTGCTTACGTAGCTAGATTTATTACTAAAAGGGGAGAGGATGTGGTCTAACGGCTAAGGCGGTCGACCTCCAATCTGGAGAACTGGTTTCAAGTCTCGGAGTTGGCAATGACGCTGAACATCCTGTGATTCTAGGCAAATCACTTAATCTCCCCGTGCCTAACAAATAAAAATGTGTCCGTGTGTAACGTAACTAGGGCTCGTGTAGAGTGCTTTGATACCTTTGGGTCAAGCTCACGCTATATAAAATCCATAGAAAAAAAAGTGCCATATAACTTGTCATGGCCCGGCTACACATTCAATAATGGTATATTTGTCTTCATATTACTTGTTTAACTGCTTTAATTGTAGAAACCTTATGGTATAAATCCTGTATTTCACAAGGCCCATGAACAATGGCACATATTTCCAAGGCCTGGCCACACATTCAACAGTGGTAATAAAGAATATATATATGGTATCATATGACACGTTTAAGTGCTTTAATTGTGGAAATAACGTGGTATAGCACCCATATTTCGCAGGAACCGTAAACAATAGGACATATTTCACAGGTCCCTGTAAAATCTGGCAACTATTTAATTGGTGCCTTTGAAATGTGTTCTTAATCTTCATAACAACAGTAACAGACCGCTGCTTCAACATTGCCCATTGTTTAATCGACATTCTATCCATGAAAGGTAAGCAAAGCCTGGACATTGACATTTCAACCGGTGCCTTGTGTCAGCTGCTCCTTGCAGAGAACAGATTCAAATCAAATCAAATCAAAGCATTTATATAGCGCACTACTCACCCGGAGGGTCTCAAGGCGCTTGGGGTGGGGGGGGTCTGCTACTGCTCGAACAGCCAGGTCTTGAGCTGCTTCCTGAACGCGAGGTAGTCTTGGGTTAGTCGGAGGTGGGTAGGGAGGGAGTTCCAGGTCTTGGCGGCCAGGTAGGAGAAGGACCTTCCTCCAGTGGTGGCTCTTCGGATGCGGGGGACGGCGGCGAGGGCGTTGTTGGTCGATCGAAGCTGGCGTGTGGGGGTGTAGAAGTTGAGGCGGCTGTTGAGGTATCTTGGGCCTTGGTTGTGTAGGGCTTTGTGTGCGTGGGTGAGGAGTCGGAACGTGATTCTCTTGTTGACCGGGAGCCAGTGCAGTTCTCTCAGGTGTCCGGAGATGTGGCTGTGTCGGGGGATGTCGAGGATAAGTCTTGCTGAGGCGTTCTGGATCCGCTGGAGTCTCCTCTGGAGTTTGGCGGTGGTTCCGGCGTAGAGGGAGTTGCCGTAGTCCAGGCGGCTGGTGACGAGGGCCTGGGTGACCGTCTTCCTGGTCTCGGTGGGGATCCACCGGAAGATCTTACGTAGCATGCGCAGGATGTTGAAGCACGACGAGGAGACGGCGTTGACTTGTCTGGTCAGTAATTCAATAATCTGCAGTCTAAAGGGTGTTTTCCCTTAACTACATCATTACATATTTTCTTGAACAGTGTAACTCAGTATTTCACGTAATGAATTCAATAAACATTCACCCATTTGAAACAATGAAGAACATGAGTGGTAACATCTGAGCACTGTGACGGAATTATATAAAACAGACTTCACGACTATTTGCAGGAAAGTTATTGTAACATGTATTCTATGCAGTACGAACACTTTTTTTACATGTCTGTTTCTCTGCACTTTGATAACATCATAAAATAGGATCTTTGCCTCGAAATGATAAATGTGTGAATATTATTAAACCTATTCTACAGAATTGTGTCACTAGGCCACATTTCACCGACTTGGGGGCTCTCTCTATCTGTATATCTTTCACCATATCTGTATTTCTGTCTGTCTTTCGCTACATCGAACATGCTGTTGAACACATGTACTATAAAACCTACACTCACCCACATACCTATGACGTGTGAATGTCAAATTCCAAGTTAATACAGCCTAACTATTGCCAGAAATCACTGCTTATTGGATCAGCGGCTGCAACTTACCAATCATAACCCTATTACTGCTTGAAGGGCCTATATAATAAAGTTGCATATCGCTGGACAGATTTAACCATTTGTGCACTGATTCTGGTTGAATACATTTGCTTATAATTACTACTCATGAAAGAAATAGCATAACATAAACCACGGAGGCCGATCAGCAGAGTAAAGTGTTTTTATGGCCATTATTGTGGGAGCTGTGACTCAGATAATCTTTGCCTTTTGTGAGGCAGAACCCTCGACACACTTAGACAAGCATTGGCATAGCCAATAGGTCTCGCTTTTGGGGTCTTATAAGTATTTAGTTATGCAGCACAGTATCCTTGGTGCAACAACAACTGTTGCATGGCTAAACACTTATAAGGTCCCAAAAGCGAGACCTATTGGCTATGCCAATGCTTGTTTAATGAAAGATAGCAAGACATTCATTTTCTTTCAGTCTGACATTAGCCAAGAACTTTGGATTTGACTAAAATTTTCACATAGATTCATCAAGCATTTTTGCGAGCGCAAATGGTGCGAATCGCAAAATTCAGCCGTTTGCGCCCGCAAAAATTGCATTTGAGATTCATCAATCAGTCATGTACTCGCAATTTGAAAAATCGCAAATAATTGCGATTTTTCAAATTGCGATCGCATTTAAGGAATCTCAATTAGAGATTCCTTAAATGCTATTCATGATCCATTTCTGAATTGCGAATTCGCTATTTTTGGCCGCTATTTACCACGAAGTCTGACTTAGTGGTAAATAGCGAAAACTTAGAAAAATGCACTTTAGTGCATTTTTCTAAGTTGGATGTTACACACACACATGTCCTTTGGACATGTGTGTGCGCAACATCAGTCTACATTTTCATTTCAGGGGTGCTACAGGGTGTCCTTTGGACACCCCTGGCACCCTTGAAATCGCATCCTTATTTGCAATTAGCAAATTGCTAATCACAAATAAGGAATAACTCCCCATTCATTCCTATGGGCCTTTAGGCCCATAGGAATGAATGGGGAGTTATTCCTTATTTGCGATTAGCAATTTGCTCATCGCAAATAAGGAACATGTAGAAATCGCAATTATTTTTGCGATTTCTACATGAATCCCGTTTTGCGAGTCTTTAATAGCGATTTCTACATGAATCCCGTTTTGCGAGTCTTTAATAGCGATTCCTTAATAATCGCTATTAAGGACTCGCAAAACGGGACATTGATGAATCTATGTGTATGTGTATAATATACTTACATGAAGGCCCTTTCAACCATATCTCTTCACTCCATTGGTCTGTTCTTGTGTCATTCACCTTTTGCTTCTGCCCACTACATTGTAGAGCATGTGGCAAGGTGTCAGCCTTCTTCAGTCACTGGCTAACCACTTTGAGAGACTGCATTTAGCTCTTTAACAAGGGGCACATCCTCAAACAGGGTAGTTCCTTTCAGTACCAGTGTTTTTGTTTTCACGTTGTTATTACTTTAGTGTTGCCTTTGTAGAGTGTGATGTAATAGCAGGACACTTTCTACCAGATGAGAACACAGGGCACATTCAAGCTTCTAGTTCATGTCTCCTGCCAATCCTGTTGTGTGTTTTTTCCTCTGCCTGCCTCTTTTGACACCATATCAGTAGTTCAGATGAACTTGAATATAAGATCATGAGGGTGCTATATCTTTGCAACCCTGTCTGCATTTCGTTCCCTTTTCTGTCCATCTTTCTTCATTTTTCCTCTTTCTTTTCTGCTTTCCTCTTTCTTTCTTTCTTTCATTCTTCTTTGCTTCTTTCATTCTCTACTTGCTTTCCAATTTCTTCTTTTTCTTTCTTTCTTATGTCATCCCTTTTTCTCTCTTTCTTTCGTTCCTTCTTCCCGTCTTTCTTTCTTCTATTTTCTTTCTTTCTTGCCTCTTTCTTTCTTTCATACTCTCTCTCCTTCTCTCTGTTGTTCTTTCTGTCTTTCTTTTTTCTTTCTTTCTCTTTTCCACTTTCTTTTCTTCCTTGCTAATTTTGTCTTTTCACCTTCTTTCCTACTTCTTTCTTTCTTTCTTTCTTTCTTCCTCTGTTTCTGTCTTGCTTTCGTCTTTCTTCTTGATTTCCTCTTTCTTTCAATCTTTCCTTCTTGCGTACTTTGCCAAAGGCAGGAGGCTGCCAGCCAATGGCAGACAGTTTGGCTGTTTTAAATCTGTGTTAGCCAAGACCTTTATTATTTCACTAAAATAATGTGTATGACATAGGTACCTCTAGGGATTTTCAGCCAGACTTCGTCCATTAGCCTGGGGTACTGTCATTCACATTATTATTTCATCCTCCAGCATGCATCCAGCCCACTTCCATTTTACTTTACTGCGTGTTACAGCTTGTTGCCCTTTCACAAGGAGCACATTAATACAAAGTAGTTCGCTTCAGTGCCAAGGAGTATTATGGCAGTGTTTTCTTTTTTGAGATGAGTACAACATATTTGCCTTTAGGTAATGTTTTTATTTAGATTGGGGGTAAGGCAGATGTCCCGAACAATAAAGTTTTGCAAAAATCATGACAAAATATACCAAGAATTACCAAAAGGCTGGCAACCAATGCAGACTTATTGGCTTTGCCAATACAGGTTTTCTTTTGGCCTTGTGGATTACTTTATAGTGACAAGGAAGCTGATTTTAAAATTAAATGTTGGATTATTAGTGGAATGCCAAAATTATGTAACAACATTTGGCTAGGAAATTCAAAGCACTGTGTATCATCCAAACGTGCATTTTACGGAATAGTACTCTGCTAGATTTAAGGTAGTGATCTGATTCAGCGGCAGAGAGTCAAAGTCGTATACCATTTTTGGTGATGAACCTGATTTGTTGGAAGAAAGTTTCTTATTAAGAGTGTCTCAGGCACATAGTTCAGATAGGCAAGAGAGTGAACTACGGTAAAAATATTACAGTATGAGGATACCATAAAGAGCATAGCAAACAGGTTACAATTATATTGAATGTATATGGCCCACCCTGACTCGTTCAAAACTGTCCTTTAATCTAGTGATTTAAGATATAAAACGTGAATCGAAAATGCAGCAAACATAGAAACAGCAAAAACAAGGCGAAATAAAGCATTTCTCCTATTTTCTCCAGGGTAAGACCAGGTATTTTTTGTTCTTAATTTTGGTGCTGCGACATATTTCCACCACCACAACACCCATTCCCCTCCCCTTTCAAGCTAAATATAGCATGAAAGGGTGGCTTAACGCTGCCTTGTAAATGAGGTTAAGCCCGTATTGCCACCACAACGTCAAAAAAAGTGACTTTATGGGGTTGATAGGGGCTTGTAAATATGCCCCTGTGTGTGTGACTGTGTGTGTATGTGTGCGTGCGTGCATGCATGTGTGTGCACAGGTGTGCATGTGTGTGTGTGTGTGCATGCAGGTGCATGCTTACCTGTATGTATGCCTGTGAGTGTGTGGGTGCATGTACATTTGTGTGTGTATGCACACATGGATGTGTGAGTTTCTGTTTACACGTCTTTACTTCTATGTTAGTAAGTGTTTGTGTGTGCATCTGTGATATGCAAGCCAAGCAAAAGAAGTGGAATTTTAAACATGTGACAGTATTCCGCAAGCCGGATTCACGTTGTGCCTTCACAGCGCTGTGATTAAAACAAATGCGTCTATAGTATGCACTTGTTCAGCACAGAAATCGTTATAACTACTTGCCTTAGGGGGCGCTGGATTCTGAAATAGGTTAATTTACTATTCCAACTCCAGTAGGCGCAAGAGTAGGGAAGGTGTTGGACTTTAAATCCAACAGCATTTCACCAATGTGCCCCCATAAGGCAAGTCGTTAGGACAACTTGCGTGCTGAACAAATGCATTCTAAAGACCCGTTTGTTCTTTTGCAGGCAATATAAAGGCACAACGGGATTCCGGCTTTGGTCTGAAGGACGTTTCCTGTGGAATAGCAACTGCTCCTTAACTGGGCTCATTACACCACAAAATTACACCACTTTACCCCACAAAAACAGTGTTGAAGGGTCATACATTTGCTTCAGTTCAGCCACATACAGCACCCTATAGTATCCATACATCTGCATCCAGTGGGCCACACGTAATCTACAAACTTGAAACTAACCAGTCCTTCCATTTACACATGTTTTAGGTCACTGTATGTATTTAAACTTTCCTTAAATAACCCTAAGCTTCTCCTGTCTCCATGTCTCCATTTAAAGGCAGCTGCCCACTCATTTCTAACGATTTTATCAGTAGATGCTTTTTATTTGCACTGCAGCTGCTTTACTCCTTCAAAAACTAAAGCCATATACCTCAAATATTGTCATCGTTGTGCACTGGTATCATACTTTGTGTATAGTGTTGCTATTCTAAAAAACTGATACTTTTATATTCTTCTCATGCAGTACAGCAGAAGATTTTGGTCTCATGTGGTCAAAGAGTGCTCTATTCAGGTATGTTTTGGCACTTAAAACATAGCTCCTCCATCAAGGTACTCTGAGAGCTTCCTTGTACAGAACATGGATGCTACAGAATTTAGTAAAAGGGTACACATCTTAAGCGATGATATCCTATAATGGAGTGACTTTTATAAGTCCTAATATAAATAATGATACTAATTAATCCCTATAGAGACAAGTATGCTACCTCAATATCCAAAACAAGCATTGACAGAGCCAATCGGTCTGGCCTTTTACATAGCTACAGTTAGCCCAAGTACTAGCTGTGTCTACCAAGTCAGAAAAAAACTGTTTGAAGTCTTTAACAAGACTGCAGCCCTTAAGAACTGTTAAGCAACTGCTTAGCAAGTGTGTCACAATGCTGCAATAACTCACGTTGTTACTAAATGTCCATGTTGAGTAACTGCTTCAGAAGGTTGAGTGGGATGGCTTCAACATAAAATGGGCATATCCACTTTTGCTACTCTAATAAAGCTTTTCTACTCTTTCATGAAGGTGCCGCTCCGCAAGTCACTACTGGGGGGCACTCGGCAGTCAAATGTAAAATGATTTGTATTCTGTCTTAAGGGTGCAGTTTCACTAGTTGTTACTAAGTGTCTCTCAAAAGTCAAACACAAAAGCCATTGACATTCTTACACAAAGCTGCAGTTCCACTAGTTATTACCAGGTGTCCCCCACAAGTAAAATTCATAGCATTGATAGTCTTTCATGAAGATGCTATTCCGCTAGTCATTACTAGGTGCCCCTCACAAGTCAAGTACAAAAGTATTAAACGTATTACCTGAAGCAGCAGTTCCACTAGTCATTCCTAGGTGTCCCTATCAAGTCAGATTCAAAAGCACTGACACTGTTAAGTAGAGCTGCAGTTTCACTAGTGGTTACTAGGTGTCCCTCACAAATCAAAAGCAAAGGTATTGAAATTCTTACACAAAGATGCACTTCCATTAGTCATTACTAGGTACCTCTCACAAGTCAAAGACAAAGCATTGATAGTCCTTCATGAAGATGCAACACCACAAGTCATTACTGGGTGTACCACACAAGTCAAATATAAAAGCATTGAAATTCTTACATCAACCCACAATTCCACTAGTCATCAATAAGAGTCCCAAAATTTCCTCTAGGGTTAAAAGGCGTTGCTGCAGCTTTGTGAAAAATGACCTTCACCAAGCTTAGGAGATGTGGTCTTAGAATGTAAATTTGCATACACACATTTGCAATTTTAGCCAGTTGAACTTGTTTTCTATATGGTTTACTATGTGAGCTGGCTTTCAGTGAGGAATAAACACAGCAATTTACAATAAATGTCTTGAGTGTTATGAAAATAAATAGTTGATGTAACCCAACTATGCATCGGGACTAGCATTCATTGGAAGTGCAGGTGTCCAGTAATTCCTCATAACTGCAGTTTAATTCGTTTTTACTTGATATTACCTAAAAGTATTGAAATTCTTTATGAATGCATCAGTTCCACAGGACTTTGTTAGGTGTTCTGCTAAAAGTTACATGCAAAATGTTTAAAATGTGTAGTTAAACCTTACTTCAGTTTTATGAAGAAGGAACTGGTGTGGCTTTAGAGCATACATTTGCATGTACACTTCCTCCATTTTATCAAGTTGTGCTTGTTTTCTATAGGATTAATTATTTGAGCTAACAGATAGTGAGGAATGGATATTCAAATTTACAATAACTGTCTTGGGATTTATGAAAATAGTTGATGTAACCCGCCTTTACAAAGACACTAGCTGTCATTGGAAAGTGCAAGTGTCTAACAATTATACAAAGCTGCTGTTCCACTAGTTGATACCAGGTGTTCCTCACAAGTCCATCTGTCATTATTAGGTGTCCCTCACAAGTCAAATACCAATGCATTGAAATTCTTTAATTAAGCTGCGGTTCCACAAGTCGTTGGTAGGTGTTCCTCACAAGTCAAATGCAAAAGCACTGAAATTCTTACTTCAACCCCCAATTCCACTAGTCATCACTAGGTGTCCTGGATCTGCCTCTAGGGGAGAATGGCATTGGTGCAGCCTTGTGAAGAATGACCAGTACAAATAGCGGGGTGTGGATTTAGTATATAAATTTGCATACACACTTTCGCAATTTTAACCAGTTGTGCTTGTTTTCTATAGGATTAATTATTTGAGCTGGTTTATAGTGAGGCATGAACATTGTAATTTTCAACAAATGTTGTGAGAGTTAGTTGATGTGACCCTAGTATACATTGGGGCTAGCAGTCTTTGGGAGGTGCAGTCATCTAACAATCCCATAGTTCCATTAGTTATTTCTCCTCTCTCTCTCTAGCTCTCACTGACCAAGGCTCCGCTCCGCTGGAGGTCACCAGCCATCCAAAAAGATGCACTGTCCTCTTTGCTGAGCTAATATGGCGGTTACCTCCCCGCTCCCAACTCCTTAAAATCGCATCCCCTTCTGACCATCACCGTTGTCCCGGCCAGCAGCGTACTGGGCGTACTTCCTCTGACTCATGTGGATCAAGAAGTCAGCAAGTCCACCGGAAATATCTCCGGATGTAAATACGACCCGCTACTAATTCAACGGGACCACACGCACACTGAAATCGCATCCCTGTATATGACTGGCCCAGCCCGCATTGCGGCTTTCTTCGCGAGTGAGGTTTAAAGCCAAGTTTGCATTGGAAAGGAAAAAAATACATAAAAATAAACAAATAAAAGAAAACGTATATAAAAAAATAAATAAATAAAATAAACCTCACCAACGATACCTCTCAATCGCACACATGGACGGCTCGAGAGTTCCACCCCAGTGAGTCCTACCACTAGAGCTGACAATACCCTATGAGTGCCACTTTCCCTTTTTTGTTTTTAACCAATTGCAGTCTGGAGCTTCTACATTTACTTTGCCGCCCAGGACAAATCTTGAACTTTGTTTTCCTGACATGCCACACCTCAAACATGATACCACAGTGGCCTCCTCACACTACCTAGGGGTGACACTTGCCGGGGACGCTAACAGTAGATATTTGGAGACACAAACAGCAAAGCAGGCACATTGTCCATAAAACGCACCCTCCAGAACTCCAAAAGGAGGAAGCCATCTCCGTATGCCAAAACATTAACAGAATCCATAGAAACGAAAATATTTTTTTTTAAATGAACAAACCTCAATAAAATAGAAAAAAGACTAGTCAACCATCAGCAGGGGCCATCTTGAACTGGGCCTGCGCACATCAATCCTAACTAAAGCTGACTACGAACCAAAGCTCGGTTGACACACTGGACGGAGCATTTGCTCACTCACCCAATTGTTGAAAACGATGTCCTCTGCAAACCAATCCATCTACTGACACACATCCCCCAGTTGGCAAGACACCCCTTAACAAACAAAGACTCTAGTACAAGGGGCAACCACAATAACTTATCCATACCTTAAGACCCCTGATGCATATATCAAGAGATTTGGCCCAAAATACCACATTAACCACTCGGTTAAATGAAGCGCAACCTTCTCAAACAATTCCAGGAAATACATATTGCTGATACTTACAAGAGCATATCTAATGGCAACACGAAGACTGACCTCATTTTCTACGCTAAATGCTCTAAAAGATGGAGGAATGTCTTCCTCACACACCTTAAACTTGCTAAAACTACCAAAATTCCCTAGGGTACTAAACTTGTCACATCTCCTCTCAACTTTACAAAGCTGAGACCTGCATATCAAACTTCAGCACTGGGAACATACTACTTCAAGCAGTAGACCATCACCTTCCACATTTAACCGACACTTCCCTGCTCCCCTCACCTATCTAACCAAACTCTTTACAACTCCCGTCACAACACCTATACAGGTGGAGAAACCAGTACCGTCTCACCTACAAGACTCCTCCACTCTACCAAATCTCTCCCTCACCTCTACATCCTGTATTCAAAGAAACACTAACTATAGCACCACTGCTCCATCCATAACAAAAGACCATATAACAAACCCAACCCATGTCGCCCACGGGGCACATAAGAACACCAGCCCAAAGGTAATATCGACTACCCATGCGCCCCACAAAATCAGACCCTGAATTCCCTTCAATGGACCCTCCCTACACACCCAACCCCTCGACATATTCTACCCCAATGCCACCCCTCCTTCCTCCATTAGCGATCAGATGCCTACCTTAATCTCAGAATCCATCACCTGCCCACCGAATATCGGACTAACCAACCTCATCAACATTCTTACCACCCTCATAAGGCATTTAGAACAGAAACTCGATTCTCTAGCTAAAGTCCTTGCGACAGTAAAAAATGACCTTATGATCCAGACTAACTTAACACGCAACTTAGCTCTGAGAACAGTAAGCTGGGCCCCCCATAAAAATCCTACAACATTTCGCCGACCATACCACCATCCCCCAGAGCCGCAGGTCCGAGACCCTATCAGACATAGAAACAAAACTTCTCATCGAATCATGTAACCCCAAATCTCCTTGAGAAGTCTCAGAATCACCTTCCAAAATCCAAGTAATCATTGGCACATGGATTACTTGGATTACCCCCAGACCTCCTGCTCAATACACCACTATCCACACACTAGACTTGTAAAAAAACAACCCTTTTTACTAAACCTGTATGCTCATAAACTGTAGATCTGCTGATAAGCATGCCACAGATATTACCGAAACATGGCTTAATGATCACTCAACTTCAATACTAGACCTACTCACTCCTACTGGTTGTTCCATCAGCAGAAAAGACAACAGGGCAAATAGGGGGTGGACTGGTAGCCATCCAGAAAAAGGAAATACAACTTAACCACCTTGAAGCCATGAACTACACCACCTTTGAATACCTTGGATTAGAAACCAAAATGAAGGACAACTCAACCATCTAATTTCACATTATTTATCAGCCACCATGTTTGCCCTACAGTGAGGAACTTACTGACCTATTAACCAACTCTCACTTACCAACTCCAACAGTGCTCTCCTGGGCAACTTCAACCTACATTAGAATGACACAAATTACCCCACAATATCCTACCTGAAAACCTCCTAGAAATAAATGACCTCAAGCAACTCTGTAATGAACCAACCGACAGAAAAAGTTCAACCCTGGATGCAATCTTCATTATCTTGCCTACAGACTGGTCAGACCACCATCTAATTCTCTTCAAACTACAGGGCATATACATGCCAGCAATAAACTGCAAACCCTTACACTGGGCTAGAAACATCCAGTATCAAAGACAATATACAGTCACAACCCCTCCCCCAAACAGTTGAGAAACCTAATGCCCACTACAACTCATCGATAACCGATGCTCTTAACCAGGTTGCACCACTCAAACTAAAGAGATCAAGAAAAATCCAATCAAAATCCTGATTCAGTCCAGACCTAAACAAGGAAAAAAGACAACTGAGACAGACAGAAAGGTTATGGAGACAGAAACCCTCAATGACCAACCTCGTACTCTTAAGAGCCAAATGACTCTCTTATAAGAAACACATTTTCATGGAAAAAGCCACCTTCTTTTGTAATCAACTCGACCGATCAAAAAACCGACCCAAGGAACTCTTCAGTATAATAAAACAAGAAACCACTCTAACCTCCCAACAAGAACCACTATCCACCACTGAACAATGTCAAACTTTAGCTAACTTCTTCACTGACAAAATAGCCAAAATTGATTGCTTCTTGTTCTTAGAGATTACCTGCACAACCCAACCCACCGACACCTTCAACACCGAACCCCTTCAACCAAAGAATAACGCTCATTGGTCTGATTTCAAACTCCTGACAGAAGATGAAATGTTCAAAATTATTGCCAAACTCAAACCCACATCCCACTTTGCAGACCCCCTCCCCTAAGCCTTTGTTCAGAAACTCAACCACATAATCTCCCATTTATATCGACCAAAATCATAAATGCCCCCTATCATCAGGCCTTGTTCCAGACTCACTTCAACTCAGACAAGTCATCCACATACTAAAAATACCTGGCACAGACTCAAATGATCTTAACAATCGCAGACCTGGGGGCGCTAGAGAGCCCGAAGCCAGATGGCCGCATATTAGTGCAGCTCTGCTGGTTGGGGCTATAATCCTTCATTTATCCTGTAGCTACCCTGCCATCCATTGTTGCTAGTGTCTGAGCTGGAATCCGCAGACACTGGGTGATGGATTGATGTGCTTCTGACTTTCTGAGGGGACGGTTTGGCGAGAAACATCCCTGGGCGGCTGTGGCCTGTGTGTCACAATGTTGGCGATCAGCGGGCTGTAAGAGGTGCACGGCTGGAGCTTAGGCTGGGTATCGCTGCCAGTGTGCGAGGCGTTGCTGCCGGTGGAGAGCCGTGACTTAAGGGCGGCTCAACGAGGTGGTGGCTGCTGGCTGACAGCGCAAAGTAGAGGCTAAGGAGTTCGGCGGCGGTCACGGAGGAGCGGATAACACCACGCTGGCACTGACAACTCGAGCACCGGGGTGGAGGCAGGCCGCAAAGCAGACTCAGGAGCAGCTGGGGCGGCTGTCGCGGCTTGCGCGATCACTGTGTGAGCACTGTGTCGATCAAGAACGCTCATCGCAACCTTATGAGGCAGTTACCGGGAGCCCGATCCTGTGCCCTGTGTGTGGCTGGGACTGTCTCTGCCTGTCCCGTGTGAGGCGATCCGCCACCATTTTGCGATCGCGTCTGGGGCCTAGGCCTGGTCTCGTTGGTGGTTTGTGAGGCAATGCTGCTGGTGGAGAGTCGTGACTGAGGGGGCGCTCGATGAGGTGGCGGCTGCCGGCGCAAGGTAGCAGCTAAGGAGCTCGGCGGTGGTTACGGAGGAGAGGATAGCAACGCATCAGCACTGCTCACTCGAGCACAGGAGTGGAGGTAGCCCGCGAAGCGGACTGTGAAGCGGCTGCGGCGGCTGTCACGGCTTGCACGATCAAGTGCGAGCACTGCGGAGATCAAGAATGCGCACCGCAAGATTGTGAGGCAGTTTACTTGGAGCGCGATCCTGTGCTTTGTGTGGGGCTGGGACCGTCTCTGCCTGTCCCTTGTGAGACGATCCACCACCATTTTGCGATTGCGGCTGCCAGGCGTACCTGCTGAGATCCCCTTGCTGCCGGCGGTCGGTCGAGGCTTTGTATTACCGCTACCGTCCGGGTCTCGCTGTTACACACTATTGTGGCGCTGCCTCCTCCCAGGCCTTCAAAACTGACCTCAAGGTTCTCCTCCTTCAAAGACACTTCCAAATTTAATTTACGTCCTCTCTATTACCTGAAGGAAGACCTTCCATTACAGAAAATTCTATTCTCCATGACTATGGAAGTGCCTTCCCAGTGTGTTCTTGTGGTCTGAGTGTCTGCCAAGTATTGCAGCATTATCCTACTACCTGTGTTTGATACTCTTTTGAAGCTTGCACTTTTCTCTTGTAACACACTGTTTGCTACCTCTCACATTTTGTTTGCTTTAGATACTTGCACAAGTGCCACCATTGCCTACCTAACATTTGTTATTGAGTTGGAGTGTCTGACATTTATTGCAGTATTATCCTTCTACCTGTGTTTGGTAGTCTGGGCCAAACCAGTGCCAAAGCTTCTGGGAGGTGTGCCGTGCGGTCGAGTGGCTGAGTAGAGGCAGACGTGGCGGCGGAACTGCGCTGGACGAGGCCGAGGCCGAGCCGCAGAGCAGGTTGGTGCGACTTTCCCGCTCCCCTCGCCGCTCCCCTCACCTCCCCCCAGTATCTTCATCCATACCGCCATCCTTACCGCCGTCTCCCCCCACCATCAGCCTCTCTGCAGCCCTTTATCCTGTTATCCCGCCATCCTGCCGCCATCCTGCCGACTCGGCCTACCCCCGCACCCCTGCACTGAGCGCACAAAGAGCACAGAGAGCAGCAGGTCACCGGCGCGAGCCACAGAGGAGTGATGGAGAACGTTGGTAAGGTCGCGGAAACCCCACCGCGGAAAATTGCGGAAAATCGTGATAACCGTGAAAATTGTGACACCGCTAGTACACCGCTGCACAAACCTCCTGCGGGCCACTGCACACACTGCGGCATCAAGGGGTAACTCTGCACCCCGCAAAGGAGAGGAAAAGGACTCTCCAAACTCCGCAGAGCACCCGCAAAGGGAAAATCAGTCGCATCAGCAAAGTGTATCTTGCTCCAGTAACCAGCAATCAGTAACTCAGTAATCCGTGCCAGCAAGCCGTGTTGCAGTGTCTTTCCACAACCGGACAACAACCAGGGGAGGCCAGTGCACCCCCCGCCTTCCCTTTGTTGTGAGGTTTCTTGAGCAGCATCGGGGGGCCCAGCGCCCTCACCTAAGCCACAACCAAGGCAAGATCTTCAGGATTCAACAGAAGTGACTCTGGACAGCCCAGCGTGACAGAGTAATCGCGAGCGCGGCTGCCGTTAGAGGCGGGGGTGGTGGTCTAGGCTGGTCTGACTAGGTCCGACTCCGCCAGCGGCCCTCCCTATGTGCTCTGCTCGCTCACGCTAGCCCTTCCGTGGCCCTCAAACAGTGCTTCCTCGAACCTTGCCCGACCTTAGTCCACCAATCTTCGGAGGGATTTCCCGCAAATTGTCTTGAAGGAGCCGTTCGAGTGGCACAGCAAACACAGTGAAAACAGCGTGCCACAGGAGTAGCAGCGACTTGCACACACGCTAAGCTCATGCTAAGCCCCTGCAACGTAACAGGAATCGTGACCGGTGGGGCAGAATCAGAGGGGAGGATCGAACCAGTCCAGAGAGAGCACAACAAGCCCTGCAGGCTCAGCGACTGTGAAAACTTGCAGGTACAAGTGTGGGCTCGTACCTTGGAGTGGTGCAGGTCTGCTGGGATAGAATGGACCTGGTGTAATTGAGACCTAGCCCAGGTCTCAACCCAGGACCCCCTCCAGGCTGAAAATATAAAGATGAGAACAAGAAACTCGACTTTTCTGCAACACCAAGAGAAACCTCACCCTCACAAGTCAGCAAAACGTCTTAAGGAAAAAATGCTCTACCCCCCCGGAGGAGGAGCCTCAAACATGGGGACCAGCTATAAAGAACCACAAGTGGAAGTGGAGGCGGAGGTAGAGGCAGAGGTAGAGGTTGAGGCGGATCACACGGTAGATCTGCCACCAGTACCACTCCGGGCAAACAAGCTCCCACAAGGACAGACCGCACCCTCACACGTGATAACGCCAGACAAGGGCTCACTTTCCAGCAGCAATAGAAAAACATCTATCAAGATTGTCAGTAATAGACACATAAGAGACTTTTTTCTCCCCTCAATGCCTAATTGTGTTTTCCAGGATGCAGACCAAGAGAAAGCCACAACTACTTTGGCCACAGCCGCCTCTTTAAATCCTTCAGAAACTAACCTCCTTAGGAGCCTGGGAATCCCGCTATCACCAAAAATAATCATAGCACCGGGTGGCCCACCAGCCCAAATCAGAACAATACCGACTTTGCTTAGCAATAACGTCTAGCAAGACAGCACACCCTCTTTAACAATCCAACAGCCCCGGGATATGCCAAGGGACACTCTGGCCAACGGAGAGAAGGAAGATTCTTGGGCAATAGGGTCGCCCAACACCAAGGGGATAAGAGTAACCAGCGTTTCTGCTCTTAGTGTACACGCAGAACCATTCCAAGCTTCAGCAACTCACCACCCAAACTTAGGTAGCCCCGGACCTGATCATAAAGACATGAGACACAGCCAACAAGGTCAGAGGGTGGACCATACAACGGAGCGGCAGTGGGCCACATTGGATCATCACCTTGTACTAATTAATGATGTCTTGTCTTCAATGGTAAATGCTGCTACAATGCACGCCAACAAATTGGATGTCCAGATAAGCCTCCTTCACACAGTCGCTGGACTGATAGCAGGCATAGATTCCAAACTAGAAGACCTAAACTCCCTGATTCACCGCGGCCAGGCAAACACCACACCTACACCTAAACCGCAGGACTGCGGATGCAGCCCTGTGCTGCTTATCTTGGAAAAACTACCAGGGATAATAAATACTCTCATTGAAGATCTAAAGATAGAAGCCAGCAAGCATAGGAGCAATGACCCATCAAAGCTGATCAACAGGGACCACACTTCGCCTGGAATACAGCCGACTATCCATCCCAACGGCAATGAACTCCAGCAGGATACCCTAAGGACGGAGGTAGAGCAATCAATTAGGGCGTTAGAAACAACTACAGAGGCGTGCAGCACCATTGCCAAAGAACAAGCAAACTTAAACACCCTGCATGTGACAAGCCTAGATACCGGCCATTTACCTCGGAAAAACAAGAAAAAACTAAAAAAGCTGAACAAACATAGAAAAAGCAATTCTAACCAGAATGGCTCAATTAGGCCATGGTTATTGCCGGAAACCAAAGAGACTCCTACTTTCAGCAAGAACACCTTCAAGCCCAACACCCCCCAAAAGCCACCAACTTCAGACGGAAAAGACACCATGCCAATTAACCCAGGCAAAACCAATCTCGAACCAACCATTGGCGACTACATAAAAGAGGACAGAAGCGATGCAAAGATCAGCAAGCGCTCTAATCAACACGACGAACTGATAACTCGGGATGGCAGCCACGCCTTGCCAGGATCCCAGGTAGCATATCCAGAGAGCCTCCTACTGACCAAAGCGGTGGACAAAGCCTTGCAGAGTAAAACCAAAATTTCAACAAAGAAAGTCATCCAGGGCGTAGGCAGAAGGGACTCTCAAGACTCCATTAAGACTGCAGCATACGGAGTAAGGGAAGCATTTTCCACGACATTAAAAACGGACAACATAGACCACTGGTCAATAGTCATCACAAACCACGCAGAGGATGACGCTAATGTTTTGGCACAGAAATCCTTACATGACCGAAATCGTCAAGACACATCTGCAAATGGAACACAAAAGAACCAGACCCCCTACACCCAGGACGATCAGAAAGTATGCCTCCACCCGGAATACGCCTCGCAGGGCAAATGGGACATACTTAATCGTAGTAATATACTAAACCTTTTCACCAACATTCCAGGCCTGGAAAGCATAAAGTCATCAGACAGCGAAAGTGTTTCCTTCCTCACTCAAGGACCAGGCGACACCAATTAACCCACAGAACTGCTCTTCTCCAACCCAGATATGGCTCACACACTAAAAAGAAATAAGAAAGTATTGGAAGACTGGGGCATAAAGATTATGGATCGACCGGCGATAAAATACCCCATGCCGCTGAAACATTGCCACTTGAAGCAACCAAACGCCTCTCGAACCCCTGATACACTAAGGAAGACTCCGTTTGTGGAGAAATCAAATCCACATCTAAAAACACTCTCCATACTTCACGGGAGCCATAGTGGAACAAACACAAAATTAACAAGTGATGGGTTAATCAAGGTTACCACAATCCCGGGTAAAGGCACCCGGTGTTGCTCAATACAAAATAATTCCATTGAAGACTGGTCATAGGTGCCCAGGGCCTTAAATCACAGCTCCTAACCCTTGCACCCTCGCAATCAAGAACAGAAAACTCTACCGGCAGGCAGAGTTACCAGGTACAAAAAAAATGGAGATAATTGGTAGACAGAGCTCGACTATTATGTCCTGGAATGTAGCAGGGATAGCAAAATTACCACAACATCCGGCGATACACCCCGTTCCACGAAGGAATGGACATAATTTGCATGCAAGAAACGTGGGCTATTAACCCAGTATCAATAAGGGGATTTGCAGACTATCACAGACGAGCTGTTAAGGAGAATAATTATGGTAGACCGTCAGGAGGAATTTCAATATACATCAGGCTCTCTCGGAAGATACAATTTAGGGAAATAAAAACATCATCAAACTCGTACATGGCCGGCATCCTGAAAGGCTTCTTATCAAGTGAGGGCCCTCTTACCATACTGTTAATTAACGTTTACTACAACCCTCACGGACCGGGAGCCAAGGAGAAGCTTTCCCAGTTAATAGCCGATATTGAAAATCTCTTACTACAATTTGCCCACACGGAATTAACAATTCTCGGGGACTTTAATACTCATAACATTGGGGTAAAGTCTGCCGAAAGCAACAATTCTCCAGCCACGGAAGCTTTTAATGGCCTCTTGCTGGCCTATCAGCTATCATCAGCCTTACTCCTAAAGGACACTCCAGGAGCCCTCTGCCTGCCAACGTACAACAATCACACTACAATTGATTACATCATATTAAGTAGTCGGCTACAGAAGCTAATGACAGGGTACAAAGTGGTACAACGCAAGGAAAGTGACCATGCTGCTTTAATAACCACTTTAAACTCTACAGCAAGCAACCACTACATGTTAAACCAAATTGGATCAACAAATAGCGTCGAACTGTATGCTTTGGTGAGTAGGATTAAATGGGGCACAGCTCCCATTCACAAGTTCGAGGAATGGAAAAAAGCATGGGTGGATGGGACTCTAAATTAAACAAATAGGGGAACAATTGAAGAATGGGACCTGCTCGCTCATAACTTAGTACTACACCTACAAGGAGGAAAAACAAATAAAACTGAACCATATCCTAAGTACAACCTTGGCTGCATCGCTGCTATCAGAGAAAGTGCGAAACAAGTACGAACCAAAACGAAGGGTATACCTGAAAACTGGCTCAACTCAGGACAAAAAACTCCTTCAAGAAACAACAAAATTACACTCGAAACAAGTTTGGGCCTCAGAACGGGACCAAATTGAGGCAAAATGGCTAATGATTTTTGGATTATTGAGCCCAAGCAAATCGCAAGAGTTCTGGCAATACCTCAACACCTTAAATCAAGGAAGCACACAGAGGGAGAATTCAATTGATTCTGATACTTGGATAGCCCACGTGAGAATCGTGTACAAAGAAGAAGGCAGTTCATCTATATCAAACATAGATCTGGATAACGTAACCCAATTGACCAAGGCCACCAACCTAACAAAAATCATGAAGCAGCCGACCCTTTCAGAAAAAAACCTAGTTAACACAACTCTAAAAAAAATCAGACCCAACGGGGCGGCAGGACTTAATGGCCTGCCAGGTTCCTTATTCAGGCAAGATGCAGACTTTTGGACTGAAAATCTGACCGCGCTATACGCCTAATGTCGAATGACGGGGAACGTCCCCGACTCCTGGCGAAGATCGTTACTGCACCCTATTCATAAGAAAGGGCCGAAATCCAACACTCAAAACTACCGTATGATCACCCTGCTTGACATTTAGGGAAAGGCCTACGCAAGTACTTTACTAGCGGACCTTACAAACTGGGTTAGCAAGGAGGGCCTTCTGCCCTTTTAGCAAACAGGGTACAGACCAGGAGCCTCTACAGTGGACAACATTATAGCGCTTTTTTATTTAACATACAAGGATGTGGAACGAAAATCTCTCCCCATCTTTGCCTGCTTCATTGACTATACGGCGGCCTTCGATGGCGTTGACCGTTCTATCTTTTGGCAGAAATTGAAAAGCTGGAACATCGACCCTCTTCTATTAAAAGCCATCATATCATTATACTCAATAACGTGGGTTAGAATCAAACTCTCAAACTCAGTTGCCACAGAGAAAATTGATACCAATCGCGGACTGAAGCAAGGTTGCGTTTTAGCTCCGATGCTATTCAACCTATATACTGCAGATATGGGCAAAGCGCTGATCGGAGTATCGCTAGCAACACCGCGGCTCGGTCAAACTAAGATTCAATTACTGCAGTACGCCGATGATCTGGTACTATTAGATCATACCAAAATCGGGCTTCAAAAAGCCCTAACGTCCCTGGGCAATTACAGCGCAAAGAACAAACTGATCGTGAATGCAGCCAAATCAAAAATAATAATATTTGGGCCTTTTCTGAAAAAAATAACTGATTAAATGGAGGATAGGAAAGCTGACTTTGGACTGTATACAACAATACAATTATCTGGGAGTTTGGCTCAGCGAGACAGGGCGCCCAGGAGTACACCTGGACAAAATACGGGCAAAAGGGAAATGCATCTCATACGCCCTGGGGAAGCTCCATGCAACCTTACACAGCCCCACAACAACAGCAATACAAAGAGTACTAAGAGCGAAGCTAATTCCATCATTGAACTACGCACAACAGGCTTTCCCAGGAAAACTATCTAGCGCCCTGGAAAAAATCCACTGCTCGGCTTATAAAAAGCTATTTAATTTACCCACCTGCACCAGAAACACCTTAGTGCGGCTCGAATTTGGCCTGACACAACATAAACTTGAAGAACTGGCCACAATGAGCAAATATTTTTACCTCACCACTGCGACACTAGAGAATTCTCTGAAATCTAGTATAAAGAACATTTTTCTGGAAGCAGGAAACCTTTGGTAAAACAGCCTCTCCTCCGCCAAAGAAGCTTTGAATCTTGCAGTGGACAACTGGGATCCCGAGTTAATCAACTATGCTGCCATTAAGAGCGCAATAAAAAGACAGGTTCGACTCTGCTCGCGCACAACTGACTTGGAAGCAAGAGGCTTCCACGAGTCCCTAAAACATCCGCAGATAGTACAGACTTCGAAACTCCACCTTACCCAAGCTGTGGGTAAACAAGCAGTAAACAGGATATTAGCATCCAGACTACACCCTCTCCCCCTTAAAGACCTGTACCCTATGGGTTCATCTGAGATAAGGCACTCGGAGTGTCGGCTATGCAAATACAAATCAGAAAGTTTTGCACACATTCTATTTTGTTGTCCGGGGCTGTCCTCCTAGCGCAATCTTTACCTCAAGCCAATCCTACTTAGACAGGGCATTAGTTCTATAAAGGAGGCCGTCTACTATCTATTCACAATGGAAACAGTGAAAGATATGGCTGTGTTTAGCAAATTCATTCATTCATTCATACTCTTTTGTAACATGCACACGTCACTTTTCTCTTCTAACATACTGTTTTCTACCTCTCACATTTTGTTTGCTTTAGATACCTGCACAAGTGCCACCATTGCCTACGTAACGATTGTTCTTGTGTTTGAGTGTCCTCCATTTATTGTAGTATTATACCGCTACTTGTACTTTGTAAACCTTTGTAACCTGCACACATGTCACTTTTTCCTCCTATAATGTACCGTTTGCTACCTCTTGTATATTGTTTCCTCACATTTGTCACTTTTGCCTCATGTAACTTAATGTTTGTTGTTGTAATTTGTTCACTTGTAAGTTTCTCCTCATGTACCATTACTTTTCCTTTTGTGAAGCTCTCTGACACCTTCGGGTAAAGTCCGCACTATATAAAAACGCATAAATAAATAAATAAATAATGGTATGTGTGACTTGGGCCTGATTGATGTTTGGAGGCTGCGACATCCTGGGTTACGGAAGGGAACGTGCTACTCATATACACACAACATGTGGTACCGGTTAGATTATTGGCTCGCAACACATGATGTCAATGCTTGGGTGTCCAGGGTGTCGCATTTGCCCCGCACTTTGTCGGACCATGCGCCGGTCTTGCTTGTCATGCAAATACCCACTTACGCTCTGGCCCTCTTCAGTTGGAAACTGCAGACCTCGGCTCTACGAGATCCAGTCGAAGGTTTAAGGGTGGCTATTGAAAATGATTTCACTGACAATCTTGGGTCGGTGCAAAGTGTGGGCACTATATGGGAGGCATTTAAAGTGACTATCCGGGGGACTTGTATAGGCATGCAGGAAGGGGTGCTCAAATCACTGCGTGACTCCATGTAAAAATGTAAAAGATAGAGCATGACCTTGAGGCTGGAGCGGCAGTACAAGATGCACCTGATGCTGCAACCCTGGCTGCTATACGATCGCAGGTGACTGAGTACAGTGAGATGGCAGATCAAGAAGTGAGGCATTTGTCGCGATGATGCAAAGCTCGATATTATGGCGAGGGTGGTAGGCCGGGGTGCGCGTTTGCTGAGAGAATTACGGATCCTTGGGCCAAGTATTGCACTGTACAAGGAATTACAGAGGGGGACATGTCTTATTCGGACACTGCCGGTATCCTTGATCAATTTGTTAAACACTATAAAGATATGTATGGGTGTAGGCGGACGGCTGGTGAGGAGGAAATAGAAAAGTATCTGGACGATGTGGCTTTGGTTTGGTTATCTAAGGGTGAGCAAGATTTTCTGATGCATTCGCTAACCGCTGAGGAAATTAAAGATGCCATCTCCTCATTGCCTAATGGGAAAGCAGCGGGTACTGATTGGCTCCCACCTGAGATCTATAAGGAGTATGTCGATTTGCTGCTGCCCCATTTAACGGCCATGTATAATGAGGCATTCGAACTACAGCGATTGCCTGACTCGCTTAGAGAAGCATTAATCGTTGCATTGCTAAAACCAGGCAAGCCACCAGATTGATGTGAGTCGTACAGGCCGCTATCACTCATGAACACTGCTGTGAAAATACTGGCAAACGTCTTAGTGACCCGGCTGCGCCTATTGTTGACTGTAATGGTACTTCCAGACCAGTCCGGATTTATTCCTACCCGTTCCACTGCACATTACTTAAGGGCACTGTTTTCGGTCCTGCATCGTGTAAAACCCGAACTACTGGCGGCTGCGGTTCTTTTATACGCCGCTAAGACGTTCGATTCTATTGCCTGAACTTGTATGTTTACTGTGATGCATCGAATGGGGGTGCCCTTTTTTTTACCAGTTGGTTAAAATTGCTGTACACTGATCCGGTAGCCCGTGTGCGTTTTAATGGGCACACATCAGAGGCATTTGCGATCAAGCGGGGCACCAGGCAAGGCTGTCCGCTGTTGCCCTTGATATTTGCGGTTGTGCTGGAGCCTCTTAGGTATGCGCTGCGGCAGAGGCATGCTGGCTCAGCATTTGAGTTTTTACCAATGACCATTAGCAGTGTCCATGTATGCTGATGACATGGTCCTATATGTGAGGGAACCGGCACAACATCTAGAACAGATTATTCGGGAATAAATTCGCTTTGAGTGGTATTCTGGGTTAGCCATTAATTGGAACAAGTCTATAATACTCTCTCTCACACAATGTACTATGCCCTTTGTGCTGAACTACCCCCAGGAATGGGCCACTGATCCCGTAAAGTATCTCGGGGTATGGATTCACAGGAAGTCGTCAGGGCAAACTATGGCACGGCAATCTCTAAGCTCGAAGATCAGGTGGCACGGTGGATTAGCCTACTACTAACATTCGCTAATAGAGTTGCTCTTATCAAAATGGTAGTGTTACCAACATTTCTGTATCTGTTTGTCAATGTACCTATCACTTTAAAGCAGAAATTTTTTACTACGTTACACTCCTTGTTAATCACTCTCTCATGGAGGGGGCAAGAAGTCCCGAGTTAGCTGGGAGACTCTAACGAAGCCTTACGCGATGGGTGGATTCTCAGTGCCGGATATGCACTTATATTATTTATGTACACAGGCACAGTTTGCTTATTATTGGCAGAATGTGCCGCCGTTCACTCAGCACATGGCAGTTTAAGCCGGCGCTGTTCATCCCTTACCTCTGAAGGCAATGATTGTAAATCCCTATTCGGCGTTTGAGCAAGATGAGGTGGACAAGGTCAGATGGACAGCCCGGGCTTGGGAAGAGTTGGGAAAGCGGGCACAGCGGGCACACCGTGCGCTCCGGCTATGCCTTTGCTTCTTCATGCTGCACTATCTGTGACAGGGGAAGCAGGTAACTTTAAGATCATGCATGCTGTGGGGGTACATACCATGGGTGGGACATTTATCTCCCTGCAGGACTTTCTGAAGGATGGGGTGAGAGAGGCTATGTCCACATTCATAAACACTAGGCTTCGGTGTGCCATGCGTAGCCTATACCCATGCTTTCCTGAAGAACCTTCAGTGTTGAGGGCTCTGCAGCTACTCTACACTGCACAAAACAAGACTAAATTAGTTTCACGTCTATACCATGCCTCGCAGCTGGATGAAGGTGAGGCGTCGACTAAATCCAGGGACAAATGGGATGCGTGTCTAACACAGCCACTAACAGATGAGGAATGGGAAGAAAGCTGTAGAATGACTGGAAGTTTCACGGTGAATGGGAACTTTAAACTTATTCATTATAAGTATATCCATCAGATGTACTATACACCGGTCCAATTGTATAAATATGGCCTAAGGGAGTCGTCTTGTAAAAGGTGCGGCGTGGACAAGGCTGATTTCATACATCTTGCCTAGGCCTGTCCAAAAGTGTTTGCTTTCTGGGATGAGGTGGTAACAGCATTAACTGAAATGGTGGGTGCACCAGTAATAAGCGATGTGAAGTTGTGTTTGTTGGGTAATGTTTCTAACATTCCGTCAGGTGCTCGTAAGTTGGTGGTGCTATCTCTACAATTGGCTAAATGTAGAGTCACAATAAATTGGGACGGTAGGCCAGCGCCATTGATGAAGCACTGGTTACATGATCTTACTTATTGTCGTGATCAGCTTGCTTGTTATGCATAAGAGTTGCCAAGCACATCAAGACCCCGGGACGTGTGGGGTCCGTACACTGCATATATGTTGACCCATGCTGTGGATGATTGAGCATTAATGTATGCACCTATTGATACGAATTAACTGTTTTAACTCCCTGATTATCTGCTTGTTTTTAACTGATATATCTACTGTTTCCTTTTTGCACCTACTGTAATGTATGAGATATTGATTGTATGTATACGGCTCAGCTGCACTTTATTTATGTTTGAAAATTAATAAATAAATTTAAAAAACAATCGCAGACCCATCACCAATCTCCCTTTCCTTGCTAAAACACTGGAGTAATGCGACCTACTTCAACTTAATCAATACATAGAAAAATTCAACCTCCAGGACACCTTACAATCAGGTTTCAGGAAAGGCTGCAGCACCGAAACGGCTTTACTCAATATAACAGATGACATACACAAGGCCCTGGATGAAGGTGACTCTTGCCTCTTAATACTACTTCTCCTCTCAGCGGCATTTGATACAGTTCACCACCCGGCCGTACTGGAGAAACTCCAGACATGCAATTGTAATAATGGCACGGTCCTGAGATGGATCACATCATATCTTTAACATCGCTCCCAACAAATAAAAATGGACAGATGTTTCTCGGACGCTGCACCAATAACTCAGCCTCTCTTCCTGGAACCCCTTACAGCTATCCTAAACCAAGCAGGTATGAAATATCACTTATATGCAGACGACACTCAACTACAAAATAGAATCCCCCAGCGACATACACTATCTTGATGCTACACTAACCAAGATTCAAAATTGGCTTTTGACAAATCACCGGAAACTACACCCTAACAAAACTGAATTCCTACTCATCTCCCCAAAGAACAATCCACTACACATCCCTGAATGGCTGAAAAACTTGTATTCGCCTAACAACCCTATATCACTATCCAAATCTGTTAAATCCCTAAGTATCACCCTAGAAGCAAACCTATCAATGAATGTTCACATCAAAAACGCTGCCAGAGGTGCATGATACATGCTAAAAGCATCTAAAAAAATCAAACAGTTTATCTCACCTGAAGACTTTAAAACAGTGGTTCAATCTCTAGTCCTCTCAAAACTGGACTACGGAAAGGCCACCCTAACAGAAACCCCCAAATGCCACCTCCAGCCATTAACCTCAATCCTCAATGTGGCTGCCAGACTCATCACAGGAACCAAACGCTTCGACCACATCCCCCCAGTTCTCAAAAGCCTTTCTTGGCTCGCCATCTACAAAACTGCATACATCACCCACAAAGCTCTTCATTCTGCACCCCCAAATATCTACATTCTAAACTAGTGCGAGCAGGTGAAAACCTGGTTCTGAGAAGCTCCAATGCGCTCCTCCTTATACCCCCTAAACTAATTTTTTTTAAATCCCAGACATGATCCTTTTCTGCAAATTCCCCAAAAATCTGGAACTCACTCCCTAAAGAACTATGCTGCAACCCCTCCTTCTCCTGTTTCAAACGAGACCTCAAGACTCTTTTGCTCACCAATTACCTCAAGTACAGCATGAACTTACTTTCACCTCCCATAGACCCAACTCTCCTGGTCAATTTCCAGTCAGATTTCTTACCAGGCGAACTCAAATGCAATCTTCCTCCTCAGCACCAAATGACTTTATTGATTTTCACTGTGCATGTTTTGAATAACATGTGCTCCTATTTTTGTATAAATTTTAATGCAATGCCTTTTTATCTCTCACCATGTAGTTGTGCAAACTTAACCTCTAAACATGTAAAGTGCTCTATTACCTTTGGGTCGAGCTCGCGCTACAGAAAACTCAAAAATAAATAAATGAATAAAATAAAGGCCATGACAAGAGAGATCTTCTATTTAATTTGGAACTCCAAGATGGACAGAATGAAGAGAGAGGTGATGTTCAGGATCCACCATACCCTAGATGGACATCCAAGGAAGTCAGCCTGTGAGGGCCTTCATGTATGCAAGAGGGTTCAACAAATACAAGTTCAGCCCGAGATGGTGCACCTCAGATGAGACATCCTACCATCTCTTTTGGAAATGTGCTTACCCTCGCCCCGCTAAAGAAACCCCCCCACAGAGACACCAGCAAGAGGGCCAGCTGTTTCACCCCAGAACTCCTAGCCTCCAAGCAAGCCAGCCAAAAACTAGAGAAGAAATGGCACAGTGAACAAACTCCAGACAGCCACGCAGCACTCAAGGACGCCATCCGCAACCACCACCACCTCTTCAGAGCGGTCAAGAGGACCTCCTTCAAAGAACGCATCGACAACAATGCACACAATAGCAAGGATCTCTTCAACATCGTGAAGGAACTCTCCAACCCCAGCTCCAACATCCATGACAGCTTCAACACCCAGACAGCCCCAACAGACAGCAACACAACAGACCCTCCGCACACCATCGACCACGACCCCCTGCTTGCCTGGGCCAGCGTGAGTATCGATGACACCATCAAGACCATGCGCACAATCCACTCCAGCTCTCCGTCAGACCCATTCCCGTACCACGTCTTCAACAGAGCAAGCAGCTCAATCGCACCCCACCTGCGCAACGTCATCAATCTCTTCCTCTAGATCGCGACCTTTCCAGAGATCTGGAAACACGCAGAGATCAACGCCCTACTCAAAAAACCTAAGGCAGACCCAAGAGACCTCAAGAACTTCCGGCCCATCTCTCTGCTCTCCTTCCCAGCCAAGGTCATTGAGAAATCCATCAACAGACAGCTAACCCGATACCTCAAAGAAAACAGAATCCTGGACCCTTCCCAGTCAGGGTTCCGCAGCAACCACAGCACCGAGACTGTCCTCATCGCCGCCACCGATGACATCAGGACCCTGCTGGACAACTGCGAGATTGCAGCACTCATCCTCCTAGACCTCTCTGCCGCCTTCGATACCATCTGCCACCGCACACTACGCGCACGCCTCCACGCCGCAGGGATCCGAGACAAGGCTCTGGATAGGAACACCACCTTCCTCTCCGGCAGAACCCAGAGCGTACGCCTCTCCCATTCCGTTCCAAAGCCTCCGAGATCATCTGCGGCGTACCCCAGGGATCCTCCCTCAGCCTGATGCTGTTTAACATTTACATGGCCCCGCTCGCACACGTAGCTCGACAGCACGACCTCAACATAATCTCCTACGCCGACAACACTCAGCTGATCCTCTCCCTCACCAAGGACCCCATCACCGCCAAAGCCAACCTCCACAAAGGAATGAAGGCCGTCGCCGACTGGATGAAGACCAGCCGTCTGAAGCTGAACTCGGAAAAGACGGAGGTCCTCATCCTCTGCTCCAACCCTTCAGCCCGGGACGACTCCTGGTGGGCGACGGCGCTGGGGGCAGCCCCGACACCCACCGACCACGCAAGCAACCTGGGAATCATCCTCAACTTAATGCTCTCAATGACCAAGCAAGTCCACGCCGTCTCCTCCTTCTGCTTCAACACCCTCCACATGCTCCGCAAGATCTACAAATGGATCCTGACAGATACAAGAAAGACAGTCACCCAGGCCCTCGTCAGCAGCAGACTCGACTACGGAAGCGCCCTCTACGCGGGAGCCCCGACCAAACTGTTCAATCGACTACAACGCATCCAAAACGCTTCAGCATGACTGATCCTCGACGTACCACGCCATGGCCACATCACCCCACCTGAGAAACCTGCACTGGCTCCCTGTCAACAAGAGAATATCCTTCAAGCTCCTCACCCATGCACACAAGGCACTCCACAAACCCGCCCAGCCTACCTCAACAGACGGCTCTCCTTCTACATCCCCAACCGCCAGATCCGCTCCGCCGTCCTCTCACTCGCCACCATCCCGCGCATCCAAAGAACAACCACCGGTGGGAGATCCCTCTCCCACCTCGCCTCCAAGACATGGAACACCCTCCCACTGAGCCTACGACAGACCCAAGACTTGCTGGCCTTCAGGAGGATACTCAAGACCTGGCTGTTAGATCAGTAGCCGCCCCCCCACGCCGTGAGACCCTCGCGGGTATATAGTGCGCTTTACAAATGATTGATTGATTGAGAGACACACACACTTGGAGACCTCTAGGACAGTGGAGGCTCCTGTGCTTCTTTAACAATGTTCTTCTAGGGGTGGAGCTAGCTCGTCCGCAAGATGACTGCCTTCTGAGAAGGCTCTGCTGGCTGGAATGTTTTTCTAGTAATTATCAGCAGCCAGAGGGGGCATCGTGCCAAGCGCAGAATAGTATTGCCCCCTGTGTGCTGTGCTGACACGATTGCCTTTGCCGGCCAATTCTGTGATGCTGAACTTGAAATGCAACATGGGACACATTGTAGCCTATCCACTTGTCATGCCGACTAAACAAAGCAGCTTGTAACGCATCTGCGGAGGGGGTCGAGCTCCCTGCTCCATACGCTTCTCCCCCCCCCGGGGGGAGGAGAACTGTTGCAGAGGGCTGCGGGAGCCATGCGGCCCCAGCAGTTAGTGCCTGGCATGCACTGCTGGGTCCTGTGTGGCAACGTGGAGTCTCTAGCCTGCTGAGCTGGCCAGGCCATGTCAGTAGGACTTAATCTACAATGGGGTGGTGCCTGAGAAGGCACAGCCATAGAGATTACGATGTCTCTTTCCCTCTGCCTTCACATAGTGTTCTGTCCGCCATGTAAATCTGACGGAAAGGGACTTTGGGGGTCTCTAGCAGGGCCTCTGTGGGCCTTTGCAATGTGGCCGGGGGAACATCCTGAGGAAAAAAGGAGGGGGCTTTTGCAGGATCACGCCCCCAGTATTCCACAAAAACATCTTACCCAAAAACCAGCCAAGATTGAAGGTGGCAATCCTTAAAACACGTTCCTTACAGAAGCACCACTTTGAAGTATTTTCTCTCCTTCAAGATGGAGGCATAGACCTCTTGGCACTTCCGGAATCCTGGCTAGGAGACTCCTCAGTCCCTGACATTATTGCAGCCCTCCCGGGAGACTTTGATGCCCTCTGGCATAATCGTGGGGACAAAATGAGAGGAGGAGGGGTGGCCATTTTTTTCAAGAGGCGAATAATGGTTGCCAAAATGGTGGCGGAGAGCATTGATGACACAGATATACTTGGGGTCAAAATTTCATTTCAATCCTCCTGCCTTCTACTTCTGGTAGCGTACCGTCTTCTGCAGACAACCCCCTACTTCAACGATCTCTTCGCTGAGATTATCAATGACCTCTGCTCTTGGTACCAACGTCTACTTGTGGTTGGGGGTTTTAATTGTCACTGGGATAGAGTACCAAGAGAGCCACTGGCTAGCCAATTTGAGACAGCAATGGGTTCGATGGGGCTCTATCAACTAGTCGATGGTCCCACCCACATTAAAGATCACACTTTGGACCTCATTTGGACCTCGCAACCACGGTCTAGTCTAATAGACATCAGCCCCTGTGCCTGGTCTGACCACTCATTAATTAGTTGTTGGGTCCCAATGGACAGCCAGCTGTCACAACCACCCCAAGAGTGGAAAAAGGTACAAAGCTGGAAAAAAATGGAGGCTGCGAACCTGGTGGACACACTACTCAGGCTCCCCCCCTAAAAAATTGAGATAGGAAATCTGGACCAGGAAAGTGAAGCCCTCACTGGTACTCTGTGTGCAACTACAGATCAAGTGGCACCAGAGCAGAGAGATAGAGTTAGAGATAAGGGAAACAGAGCCCCCTGGTTTAATGAGATCTTGAGGGAAAGGAAGCAAAAATTCCGCCAAGCCGAGAGACGGTGGCGCAAAGCGTATGACCCAGCAGAGCTGACAAGTTACCAAACATTACTCTGCTCATACAAAAAATCTATTAAGACCAGGAAAGCTGAGTATTATGAGATAAGAATCTCAGTCGCGGCAAACACAGAAAGAAAGTTTCTGAATACTGAAAGAACTTAGCCAAAAGCCTGAGCAGAAATTGACAGCTGCACCCATTGACTGCAATGCTTTCCAATCCTTCTTTTCCCAAAAGGTCAGGGACATTCTCGCAGAGATTGATAACACCCCTATTAATGAGAGCTCCCTGGTTCAGCTCTAAGCCCCTCCCCCCTGCAAGGTACTTACCATCTTTCCCAACTTAGACTCAACCTCACTGACATCATTGATGAATTGGAACAAATCGGGCTCCCCTAAAGATCCCTGCCCTCACAGGAACTTCCTAATGGCCCTTCCTGGGCTGGAAAGGCAGATTCTCGCTCTATTAAATAACTCCTTGAAGTCAGGCTACTTGCCATCCAACATGAAGGAGGCCAGAGTTATCCCCCTGTTAAAAAAAATCAGGGGCAGACGTTGCTAACCCCAAAATCTATAGGCCCATCTCCCAGCTTCGCTTGCTGGTGAAAGTTGTGGAACACCATGTCCTTAAAACCCTCTCTGCTTTTCTGTGATGAACATCACCTACTCCAGGGGCGATAGGCAGGTTTTAGAGCCCACCACAGTACGGAGTTGGTGATGCTGTCAGTACTCGATGATCTCAGAATTATAGCTGACAACAAAAAAACAAGCGCCCTGATCTTACTAGACCTATCAGCAGCATTCAATATGGTCAGCCACGCACAACTGTTGGCCAGACTCACTGCTGTGGGTATCTGCGGGTTGGCGCATCGCTGGCTAGAATCCTTCTTGTCATGCCGGTCCCAGAGGATTCAGTTGGGTGAGGAGGTATCGGACAGTGGTATCCTTACCTGTGGTGTCCCCAAGGCTCTGCTCTGTCCTCACTCCTTTTCAATATATACTTACAGCCGCTGGTGGCGGCCCTAGCCAGTTCGGACTGCAGTGTCTTCAATTATGCGGATGACACCCAACTCATCCTCCGTATTGACAACTCCTCCCACGTGCATGATCTGGCACAAAACATTCTCAGATTTACAGTGAATTGGGTAACAGTCAATTCACTGAAAATTAATCCGGATAAAACGGAGGTCCTTGTCATCCCCACCAGAAGCAACCCCTGTAGTGACCTTTTCTGGCTCCATGAGCTAGGTGTCACCCCCACACCAGTGAGTGCCGGTTGTGAAAAGTCTGGGCCAAAAAGGTCACTTCAGTGGTCAGCACATGTACAGGTCTCATGAGGCAGTTGCGGAAACTAGTTCCCCTCCTTTCAACCACCTCATTACAGACAATTGTGTTGGCCACTGTTGTCTCGAGGCTGGATTAAGGCAATGCCTTATATATCAGCCTCCCCCAGAAACTTATCAACAAACTACAGGTGGTACTGAACGTTGCAGCCAGGATGATGTTCAGGCCCAAGAAGGTCTCATGCCACCCGGCTGCTGGGTAAGCTGCACTGGCTTCCCATCAAAAAAAAAAAAAATAATAATAATTTACAACAAGGGGTGGTGATGGACAGAGTCTCTGAATTAAGCAGAGTACTCTCACCCAGTCAAGAGATCAGGGCTAGATCCAACACCGTTTTTTAGCTCATTGCACCATCCCAGTTTCAGAACCTGGCTGTATGCAAATTAGTCTGTCCCTGGCCCAGTGCATCATGGGAACAGGGCAGACCAGACTAGACTACAAAAGCCAATTCTTACACTGGGAAGGAAACAAGCTTCCGGGGACCGGTTTCTGCCATTTCAGGCGTCTTCGGCCCGGCTTGCTTGAATCCTGATGGTGCAATGAGCAAGGGACTCACATCTGAGTATACCCTTCCACGCTTAGGGTGGACAAAATAATTTACAACAAGGGGTGGTGATGGACAGAGTCTCTGAATTAAGCAGAGTACTCTCACCCAGTCAAGAGATCAGGGCTAGATCCAACACCGTTTTTTAGCTCATTGCACCATCCCAGTTTCAGAACCTGGCTGTATGCAAATTAGTCTGTCCCTGGCCCAGTGCATCATGGGAACAGGGCAGACCAGACTACAAAAGCCAATTCTTACACTGGGAAGGAAACAAGCTTCCGGGGACCGGTTTCTGCCATTTCAGGCGTCTTCGGCCCGGCTTGCTTGAATCCTGATGGTGCAATGAGCAAGGGACTCACATCTGAGTATACCCTTCCACGCTTAGGGTGGACAAAATAATTTACAACAAGGGGTGGTGATGGACAGAGTCTCTGAATTAAGCAGAGTACTCTCACCCAGTCAAGAGATCAGGGCTAGATCCAACACCGTTTTTTAGCTCATTGCACCATCCCAGTTTCAGAACCTGGCTGTATGCAAATTAGTCTGTCCCTGGCCCAGTGCATCATGGGAACAGGGCAGACCAGACTACAAAAGCCAATTCTTACACTGGGAAGGAAACAAGCTTCCGGGGACCGGTTTCTGCCATTTCAGGCGTCTTCGGCCCGGCTTGCTTGAATCCTGATGGTGCAATGAGCAAGGGACTCACATCTGAGTATACCCTTCCACGCTTAGGGTGGACAAAATAATTTACAACAAGGGGTGGTGATGGACAGAGTCTCTGAATTAAGCAGAGTACTCTCACCCAGTCAAGAGATCAGGGCTAGATCCAACACCGTTTTTTAGCTCATTGCACCATCCCAGTTTCAGAACCTGGCTGTATGCAAATTAGTCTGTCCCTGGCCCAGTGCATCATGGGAACAGGGCAGACCAGACTACAAAAGCCAATTCTTACACTGGGAAGGAAACAAGCTTCCGGGGACCGGTTTCTGCCATTTCAGGCGTCTTCGGCCCGGCTTGCTTGAATCCTGATGGTGCAATGAGCAAGGGACTCACATCTGAGTATACCCTTCCACGCTTAGGGTGGACAAAATAATTTACAACAAGGGGTGGTGATGGACAGAGTCTCTGAATTAAGCAGAGTACTCTCACCCAGTCAAGAGATCAGGGCTAGATCCAACACCGTTTTTTAGCTCATTGCACCATCCCAGTTTCAGAACCTGGCTGTATGCAAATTAGTCTGTCCCTGGCCCAGTGCATCATGGGAACAGGGCAGACCAGACTACAAAAGCCAATTCTTACACTGGGAAGGAAACAAGCTTCCGGGGACCGGTTTCTGCCATTTCAGGCGACTTCGGCCCGGCTTGCTTGAATCCTGATGGTGCAATGAGCAAGGGACTCACATCTGAGTATACCCTTCCACGCTTAGGGTGGACAAAATAATTTACAACAAGGGGTGGTGATGGACAGAGTCTCTGAATTAAGCAGAGTACTCTCACCCAGTCAAGAGATCAGGGCTAGATCCAACACCGTTTTTTAGCTCATTGCACCATCCCAGTTTCAGAACCTGGCTGTATGCAAATTAGTCTGTCCCTGGCCCAGTGCATCATGGGAACAGGGCAGACCAGACTACAAAAGCCAATTCTTACACTGGGAAGGAAACAAGCTTCCGGGGACCGGTTTCTGCCATTTCAGGCGTCTTCGGCCCGGCTTGCTTGAATCCTGATGGTGCAATGAGCAAGGGACTCACATCTGAGTATACCCTTCCACGCTTAGGGTGGACAAAATAATTTACAACAAGTTCATCACCACCCCCTTTTCTGTATCGTTTTTGGCCACTATAGGTGTGGCAGGGTATACTCAGACATGAGTCCCTTTCTCACTGCTCCATCAGGATTCAAGCAAGCCGGGCCGAAGAGGCTGAAATGCCAGAAACCGGTCCCCGGTAGCTTGTCTCCTTTCTGGTGAAGAATTGGCTTGGTAGTTTGGTCTGCCCTGTTCCCATGATGCACTGGGCCAGGGACAGACTAATTTGCATATAGCCAGGTTCTGAGCTGGGATGGGGCAGTGAGATAAATAACGGTGATGGATCAAGCCCTGATCTTTGGACTGGGTAAGAGTGGTCTGCTTAATTCAGACACTCTGTTCATCACCACCCCCTTTTCTGTATCTGGCTTCCCATCAGGCAGAGAGCAAAATTTAAAGGCCTCTGCATTGCCCACAAAGCAATCTATGGGCAAGCCCCAGCCTACATTAAAGATTGCCTTAAGATCTATGTTCCAGGCCTTATACTGCGGTCTGTCGATGCCTGCTGCCTAGCGCTTCCACATTGCAATACTGCATCCAAAGCGGGCAGAGCTTTCTCTGTTCTGGTCCCTCAACTATGGAGCCAACTGCCTGAACACCTTCCCAAGTAATCCGCACTCCTCCCATTTAGGAAGCAGCTCAAAACGGTCCTGTTTAGAGGAGCCTTAGACAGTTTAGCTCCCTACCCTGCACTGTTATGGTACCGCTAGCAGCTCTGACTACTCTCTCTCAAGCGCTAAGAGACCTGCCGGTGATTATGCGCTATACAAATACCTGTTAACATTAACATTAACACATGTGGTTGTGCTGCGGTCGTTCTGGGGGCTGCAGCAAAAGCTGCAATGGAAAAAGGCATTTGTCCCACGACCTACCCTGCGCTCGCATTGTAATGTGACAGGTGAAACTGCCAATTACATGTCGGATGGTTACATTTCCGTGGCGAAGGCAGTCAAACGCTCATCCGACCACCATCAAAATCAGGCCCACAGTCTGATTCACTATTGTCTGGTATTCAAGAGCACTATAAAAATGTAAGTGATTGTAGTGGAAAGGGGTCAGTTTTTGTGCTGTTTTCTGATTTGCAGCTTTCCCAATTATAGAGTAACAAATCTGTTGGACAAATCTGCCATAACATGGAGCATGCACCAGAAAACAACTTACTCCCCAATGCTCATATTTATAGAGCTTTCTTCCAAAAGTAGTTAATAGCTGGACATTCAGAAATAAATCAAATGTATACTTACGCATTGAAAATTCTTTGTGAATCGGGTCCTAAGTGTATAAACTACTCGGGAAAAACCAATACATTGATCAGCCATCAAATTGACATGGTTATAACCTGTAATTTCTATGATCCCAGCATAGCTCTAGCATCAACAATCGCTAATATTGGAATTAGAACAGTAAATCTGGCAGTAAGCGGTAGCATGTTCATGCACTGGTCATGTTCATTTGATGATTGTCATTATAATTAAGCTTTCTAGCCTAGTTGGGCATATCCATGTTATTGCATTCCTATATCAGACAACACAATATTTCCAATAGCACTTACCAATCCCACCTAAACCTAAACAAATGCCTGGTACCTATTTGCAATCTTAAAACCATGGAATGCCTTGAAGAGCTCCGGTAGGGAGGAACATCACCAAGGTTTATTTATAGGTTCATGATCTAAGGGAAAGGTCATTAAAGCAACAAAAATATTGTAGAAAAAAATCGTACCATGTGCAATTCACGTCACTTTAATTTTCTGATATTGCTTCATTAACATCATCTATTAGGCGGGGATACTGATCTTGTACCTTTTTGAAACTTTCCAACGAAAGAGCATAAAGTCTGCACGCTGTAAAAGCTTTTGCAGTGAAGGTTCTCTTTCTATTATCAAGAAGAGAGTACTCTGAAAAAAAAAGTAATATAAATATTACTAAACATTTGTAATTATATTCAATGTTGCATTTCATCACAATTCACAACATTGTTCACTTATTTTATGAATAACATTTATGATTACTTAGTGGCATATTTACTAGTAAAGTGTTGAAGAAGCCAAGAATATGGTGCAGCCCGGCCTTTCCTCCATGCTGGTGCTACATTTAGCTGCCTAGCACCAACACAGGTGTCTGCGTTGCAGGGGAAGATTGTTTATGTGCAGGAAGGTGTCCCTTCCTGAACATGAAAAAAATCTTTAAAAGCTGTTTTGGAACTTCTATGTGTGCTGCATTTTTTTTAAATGATTGTTTATGTGCACGAAGGGACACCTTCCTGCACATAAACAATTATTGGCACTTTGCTGTTTCCTTGTGTGCTGCACAGCACAGCACACAGCAAACACGAGGAGAAATTAAACTTTTCTTCTTGTTTCGCCAGGGTAAGACCACGTTTTCAATGGTCTTAATTTTGGCACTGCCCCAAATTTGAGCCACCCTTGTAAATATGAGGTGGCATCAAAATCATTGGCAATTGCAGTGGAACACCCACAGAAACACCCACTGCCCTCCCCTTTCATCTTAAGTATAGTGCGAAAGGGTGCCATATTTACCAGGCAGCGTTAGTGGTTTAACACTGCCTTGTATATAAGGCGAAGCCCCTAACGCCACCACAACGTCCTGAAAGTGACGTTATGGTGGCGATAGGGGCTTGGAAATATGCTCCTTAGATACTGTTAGATTTTGTTCCGCTTCCTTTACAATACTTTGTGAACCTTGCTGATTTAAGTTGAAGACAGTAGTATACTGTTGCAAACTTTGTGCACTAGACACCCACCAAAAAATACCAAGTCAGAAAATGGGAATATTCAACATCTTCACTTTGACCAAATTTCTCATACAGGTATTTATAATGAGGCTGACAGTCTAAGGGACCAAGGCAATACTCTCCAATATCCAAGTTAGCTGAATCGATTGCAGCTCCGAATACTCAGTCAGATGCTCGAAGTCCTTCATGTGGGAACTTTAAGAAATCTTGATGACAGTCTTTCGGAAGATCTTAAACAAATGTTTGAGTAGTCTCCCAAAAAGGTTGGTCATATCGTTCCAAGGATAACTATTGCACTGGCTACTTTTTAGACTTCCACCAGTGTGACAAAGAATTTCCTTCCAGTTGCATTCATTATTTTGTTATTCCTATCTGAGTGGAATGGAGACATGGATATTTCAGACACCAATGTATGTCTTTTGTGTACAGATGAGAGAATGACAGTCAGGTTTTGGATTATGAGAAAGAAAAACAGGATCCTGCTCTAAAGGATCACAGGGCATATTTACAAGCCCCTATCGCCGCAGGAACCTCACTTTTAGTGACGTTCCTGTGGCGATATGGGCTTCGCCCTATTTACAAGGCAGAGTTAAGCCACTTAATATGGCTTAAAGCTGCCTTGTAAATAAGGCACTCTTTCATGCTATACTTAGTGTGAAAGGTGAAGGCAATGGGTGTTGTGGTGGGTGTTCCACTGCAATACCCATTGGTTTTGACACCGCCCCATATTTACAAGCGTGGCGTAAATATGGGGCAGCACCAAAATTAGGACCAGGGAAAACCTGGTCTTACCCTGAGATACAATGGGATTTGCTTTATTTTTCCTCACTTTTGCTGTTTCTATGTGTGCTGTGTTGTGGAGCACACATACAAGCAGCAAATGCCATTGATTGTTTATGTGCATGAAGGGACAGCACCATTCCCGAAGTGTCCCTTCTGTGACGAGTTGCAATTTCTGAGTGTGTTGCACAAAGCAGCACACATAAAAGTTACAAAACGCCATGTCAGATTGTTTTTGTGCAGGAAGATGTTCCTTACTTCACATAAATAATCCTTCCCCTCAATGCTGGCACCCTTGCACTGTGGTGCAAGGGTACCTGTATTGATACTAGGCTGCTAAATTTAGAGCCAGTGCAGGGAAAACCGCAGGGCTTCACTGTATTCTTGTAAATACAGTGCAGCCCTGCGTTTCAGTAGTGGCGGAATGTGGTGTTAAACCAACAAGGCTAACGCCACACTTTGTCACATCTTTGGTAAATATGTCCCTACATTTCTTTAACCACCTTGGTGTGGCAGGTATTAACAACTAGTCTTCAGCAAATTCTATTATGCCTGGGCGCCCAGAAAGCAGCAGTCTGGTGGTTTAACAGAATATCTTATATACATTTTTTCAGCACATAAATAAGAATGATTGGCTTAGTTGCCCCACGGGACGCATACTTCCAAATTCCAATCGCTTATCATCACACAAAGGTTCTAGGAATCTTAGTAGGTGAAAAGCATTACCAATATGTCGTCCTTCCATTCAGTCTACAATCTGTGCCACAAACCCTCTCAATTACATGGCACTTGTTGCAGCTTGGTTATGGAAATGAAAAATATTTGTTTACCCATATTTCAGTGATTGGCTTATAAAAGCAAGTACTCAAATACAAGCAAATATCAGTCTTTTAAAAATTTGTAATTTATTTTCAAAAACTCAGCCTACAAATCAATATGGACAAATTCATAGGTAAGCCAGGTTCAAAGTATAATATACTTGGGTACCAAAGTATACACAAGGATCAAAAGTGAGCATCTTTCAGTTGCTCCGTCATTGTATCATCGCTAGACAACCGGTCAGCTGATGTGGAGAGATTGTCTCCTCCATTGTCTCACCCATGAAACTGATTACTCGTGGGGAGATTTAGAAAACATTTTAGCCTGAGGAAGGTGGGAAATATCATATGCCACCGAAACGCGATGCTTCTGCTTCTAACAACTGTTTGATGAAATCCTTGGTTTCTAAATGGATCAGAGGAATAATATGTGATTAGAATTGGCCCTGAACATACAAGTTTACACAATATTCCATGCAAAGTACCTATATGTGATTGGCTTTGATAGTGTGGACTATCTCTAACCTAATCATTTTTCCTCCTTTTTTAATCATTTGTATTTCCTAAGTATTGTTTGTGTTTATATAATTTTTATATGCATTTCTTCCCAATTTGTGATATTTGTTGTCCCCTGATTACCAAATGTGTGTATACACATACATTTTTATTCATGCTATGAGATTCTTAAATGAAGTGTATGTTTTTATATAAAATAAAAGACCCATAACTTTTTTACATTTTATTTTGAGTTCCTTTTGGTGCTATTTGAGTGCAGATTGGTTGGTGGTGTGGTTGATGTATAGCGTGCATCTTTAAGTGAAACCAAAGGGACCCTTAGTTGTCAGTCTTTGAACCTATTATTGTACTACCATCTTAACTAGATATTATTACGCACAAAGTTTAACAACATTTTTTTTGCTAAAAGTGTTTAAAACTTCAAAGTAATTTCTAAAAACTTAAAACCATCTAAAACATTTTGCAAGCCCTAGCTCTAAAGTGTCCATAGTTATAGTCTGAGGCTCCTCCACTAACACCCAGGCTTTGGACGGCACAGTCTGTGTGCCGTCCAAAGCCTGGGTGTCAGTGGAGGAGCCGGCGTCCATACCAACAGGTGCAGTCACTACCTGCTGTGGCTCAAGGAATGTCGTCATCAACATTGGAATATGCTGAGGACACTGCAGAACATGGGCCATTATTGGGTCCAGTAGAGCATTCATGTTCAGTTGCGCACATGTTGGGAGTGTCAAACAAAGGTCTAACACACATTCTTCTGCGCAAAACAAGCATTGGAGGACAGGTAAGATGCAGTCCATCCAGACTGGTCAAAATGACAAGAACCAAGATGCACTTAGTTCTCTTAGGCGAGGCGTGCCTAGATGTTGTACCATGCTGTCACGGTATTTACGCTCCAGGTGTGCTTTTTCCATCTCCTTGTTGCTTGGACGTCCATTGTGTTGCAGATAAAAGACAATCAGGATACCTGCTATTAGGAACAGGATTAGCGGAAGTCCTCCACAGATGCTTCATAATATGGTGTGTATGAAGTTTGGTTTAACTCCAAGTACCGTCTGAAAGGTGCTTAGAAGTCCAGAACCTATGGTCTTCAATAGGTGGACTATGCCTGTCATATCAGACATGTTAAAGATACGATTTACCATTTCTGCGAAATGGAAAGGGCAGTTTGTATGGATAAGTGCCTGTATTTTTGCCGAAGACCTTGCGATCTGGAGATTAAAATTCTCTTGAGCGGAGGTTAGGGCACAGACTTCTGTAAAAGCATGACTTTTATTCTGCTTAGAGTATCTAACCATATTAAAGACACATTCAGTGAAGGCCATAACAGCGCCTCCCTGACTGTAAAATACTTGCATACAACAAGTAACCCTGGACCTCACGGTTACCAGATATGCGATGCTCGGGTGCATTCCACAGCAGCATTGATTGTTCAGCATCAAGTAACTACCATTTGAAAGTAGCCTGAATGCTGGAGTAATCACTGCAGCTGGGGCACCCCTCAGATGACAGGACAGGTTTGCTAGAGAACCATTTCAAGCCCTGTGTAGTATTATATACTGACATATGAGTGATCCACTAAAAGCGTTCACACAGTTTGTACCGCTTAGAAACACTTCTCGATTACCACTCCGGCATCAAAATCTGTATGGTAATTCCTATGATTCCTTGATGTATTACTTACCCATTTTTCATATCTGCCTGCCAGCTTTTATTCAAGGCAATACTGAAGCTGAAAAGTAGGGACCGGTAGAGTTATGTGGCCATGGATTAACCATTCGGTGGTTGGTGATTTTGCCACTGTAAATGGTAATCTATCCAGTTTTTCGATACACAGCATTCTATATTTTGCTCCCCTAAGTGCCATTTCTATCTGTTTATCTGTTAGATTGTATTCATAAAACAAAGACGTGCTGTTAATAAAACGCCAAGGCACATAGCCGGCATGCAAAGATTGCAGCGTCCAGCTTATCAACATAATAGAACGTAATTGAGATTGCCTGTGTTGAAATATGGCTAAATCCTGTTCCAGTATGTCTATCGCAGAAGATACAATGTTGCCGAAGGAATATTTTCTGGAGTACAATGTGGTTAACCCATTGTCTACCACTGCTAGAGATTTTTCTAGATTTATACGGTCTATTTCATGTAATCTCTCTGTGGCCTCTGGTTGTGATATCTTCCATATTTCATTGTAGGCAGCATAAATGCCAGCATAAATTAAATGTTTCTGACATGGCTTCCTGGGGCCTACTAAAAAATCCATAAGAACCACATCATGTAAGGATAAGTGCTGTTCCCCCTGTGTGAGTATTGAGGTTTCTAGCCAATCAAGGCACAAGTTCCCAACACTGTAGGATGTCACTACCCCTGGATGCTCTCTGTACATAATGGGGATCTGGCCTATTGATACTGAACCCTTTGGTCCTTCCCATGAATCTAGCTTGACAACTATTGGTGTCTGTGGGCCAAATCAACCATTTCTTCCAATGGGGGTCTGATCTATTGCATTGTATGACATCATCTAAAGTCATTCTTTTTTGTGATATTTTGTTTCCCTCCATGTGTGATGGAGTTTAAAGCTGAGGTGTTTTCAAATCTTTGTTCTTGGCTAGTCCATGGCAAGATGTCTGTTGCACTGTGTCCTTCAAAAACATGATATGTTGAGGGATGAGGCATGCTCTAAATAAAGTTTCCATTCCCTGAACTTGCCATTCCCTAGTACCCCAGACTGATTTTAAGTCTATGGTGTCTTTCCAGAAGCCGAAACCTTGTTCAGACAACTGGGCAATAAAGGAAGCAGAGTAAATCTGTTTGGTGTTTGTTAACATATTTTTCGGTGCTGATGTTGGTGCAACCTTATATATGAGGATTGGTCAGGCAAATGAAACCCTGAAAAATATGGAAACTTCTGTGTAAATGTTCTTCAACTGCCTTTCGGCAGTGTTGGTCAATGTTCCCAGTGGTGGTATGTGAACAAATTTTTAGGATTACGAGATTTATGCAAAAAATGATGACCATAATGTTGATAACAAAACATTGTTTAAAAATCAGATGTGCTTTCTAATGTTTCACTATTAGAAAATGCAGCAAATTTTCTAAATCAGTCGACGTGTTGTTTACAGTCTCAAAATCCCAATCATCAGAAAATGTTCTTGAGGTAATTATATCACTAAATGATATTTTACATAAATGTGGAATCTTTAAAAGTGTGGTTGGACTTAATATATCGAAATCAACCTTGTCCCAAACTATACCATCAGGTATAGGAACTTCTGTAATGTTCACTGATGACAAGTCTGTTTGTTCTCGATGAGATGATTGGTGTGGTTTTAAAAGTAAATTAACCTTTTGGGCTGATGAGCTTTGCCGAATGTATTGTCCATTAATAAGCATGTTAACTGCTTCACAGCGGCGCAAATTCCGCCGCAGTGCGGTGGAATTTGAAGCGTGCGTAGATTGGACACCCCCTGGCCATCCAACGCACACGCCCACTGTTGCGCCAGCCGGACAGCCGGGGACCATCCAACGCATCAAAGAGGTTAAACACTATCAATAAGCTTAACCAGAAAAGAAAGAAAAGTACCCCAGTAATTATCCATAGTTTTACCCAAGGTGATACCAGGTAAGTTCTTTTAAGAAAGTTTAGACAGACTTTAACTTGCTGCTTGCGTGATGTTTGGGCTGGATCCAGTTCACTTGGATCCAAAGAAAACGTATCAAAATTTATGAAGTAGCCAGAAGCTGTTCGATCAATTGTTGGAATTGCATCAGAATTTGTTGAAATCGTAATTTGCTCTTGTCGAGGCATGTTGACGTAGACATCTGTACTTGGCCTAATAGCAATTTGTCTTTGATTTTGAGATTGATTTTGAAGTTGAACTTCAGATTCAAGGAAAATTAGTTACATAGCATTGTTGCATAGTACATCATTCCTTACAGGGGACTCTTTGAATGTGATGAGTCTTTCCGTTTGAACTTCTTGAATTGTAGCGAGAGGAGGGCATCTGCTACTTTGGAGTCCACGTGGCCTGCTACTCAGTATCAGCCTTATAGTGTGGTTTGATTAGGTCAATTGAGGGAAATCTTTTCTTCAGTTTTGCAAGAAGCGGTAGAAGTACAGTTCTTGTTCCTTCAACTGCTAGGACCTGTACAGGCTTTCTGTAGGCTGACTCAAATTCTTTCATGTCTGCTATTTTCTCTCTGACCAGATCCCAACTTTTGGGATCCAGACAGGTCTTGCCGTGACTAATTTGACTTTGGCGGTCTGCTTCAGGTGGGCATTACTTTGCTGTGTCCTGGATTCATTTAGATCCTGTAAAACAGTCAAACGATCATGGATGTCAAAAGGCTTTTCATATGCCACTGCCCCTTAACAATCAAAATCAGGAACCCCAATTCTTGTCCCAAATAGGATCTCATAGGAGTGACACCCCCAGAGAACTTCTTGGCATGTTGTTCAAAGCTTGCTGCTCTCCATACAGATGTTTTACCCAGCTATCACCCGTGCATAATACCCTGGCTGTCAAAGACTGCTTTAAGTCTCGGTTTTTCCTTTCCACAACCAAATTCCTCTCGGGATGGTACAGAGAGGAGCACCGCAATGCTACACCCAAACCTCGCATGGCCTCCTTGTAAGCCCTAGAGCTAAATACAGGCCCCTGGTCAAAATGTGCCAATTGTGTATGTCCCTATAAAGACTCGCAGATCTTTCAGAACAATTCGAGCGTCAGCCGAGCTTTGGGGCCACACCCATAGGAATCTCGAGCAGGAATCCACTGCAACCATGAGATATCTGTAAGCCCCGTCTCTTTTTAAGGGGCTGCAGTGGTCCAAATAAACACAAGCTAGTGGTTTGTCAGATATAAACAATGGTGTCTGCGCTGGATGTGTTATGATGGAATCTTTCATCTGCTGGTAGATGTCGCATTTCAAGACCAAGGGCCATATGTAGGTAATCCAAATTTACTGATTCTAAAATATCGAATTTTACCGATTCTGTATTTCAGAATCGGTAAATGGTATGTAGGTATTGATTCGGTAAATTTTACCGAATCGGTAAAATTCGGTAAATACCGATTCGGTATTTCTGTAAATACTGATCGGTAATAGGGGAAGACTTACAAGGGTGGCAGGGTGTCAAATTGACACCCTGTTGCACCCCTGAATAGTGCATGGGTACACATGTGGCACACATACATGCCCTAAGGGCATTTATGTGTGCCACATGCCACTTTTGGAAAAGCACAAATTTGCTTTTTCAAAGGTTTTCGATATTTACCACCAACTTTTAGTTGGTGGTAAATACCAAATCCTTAACTCAGAAATGCACTCACTTGAGTGCTCCCTACATTAAGGATTCGGTAAGTTACCGAATTGGTATTTTAAGGAATCAGTAATTTACCGATTCCTTAAAAAACTGATTTGGTAAATTACCGAATCCTTAAATTTTGCCCCTACATCTCAAATGCCCAATACCGGTCGGTAACGGCCGAAATTTGGTAATTTCGGCCGTTTCCGACCGGTTTTGGGCTACCTACATCTGGCCCATAGTCTTTAGTCTGCTTTGTTAACCCAGGCCACCAAATAGCGATGTTCCAACAACGATACAGTTGCCGTAACTCCTGCATGTGCAAAACCTATCCCTTCGTGTGCTGCTAGAATTAAACCTAACCTATGATCCATGTTTGGAATTACTCTATCCCCCACTCCAGGAATCTGAGCAAATGGAATGTTATTGGCATCTAACTTGTAGGAGTACTTGAGTGGAAACTTTTTGGTAGTGCTTTGCTGTTTTTGCATGAATCAATGACAGCCACCATACTCTCACCGTCTATTCTCATTTTAGATCGAGCGATTGCAGCTACGGAAGCCATGCGTACAGCCCCCTGTGTGGCTTCATCAGCCAAAAAATTCACCTCAACATGAACAGCATCACTCTGATGACTCAGTGTATGTATCACATGAGCCCTCTGTAGTCCGGATTTCAACTCCACTACCTGTTCCCATAGCATTGTATGCGTAATTGTGCCACCTTTTTGCATCTTGGTACCCGTTTTGAACCCAGTATTGCAAGTATTCATTATATGACTGCACACAGTAAAAGGAATCGCATACAATTAGTGTGGGGAATTCTCGATCCGTATTTACCAGTGCCAGTATCAAGGCTTTTAACTCTGCCAGCTCTGCCGTGCAGTCTCCTAGAGATTGCATTTCCGTGCAACTTGGATGGAACTTCCCATCCCGCATGCAACCTTTAACGATTGCACATGCTGTGTTATATTGTTGCTTACTTCCTATGGCCATTTGAGCAGATCTGGCAGTGTAAATTATATATTCATACTGATCATCTCGGATGTAAGGCTTTAGCGTTAGAAACACTTGCCTTTGTTGCTGCCTCTAAAGCTGGGACTCGAGTCACTACTATTATTCGTTTCCCCTAAACCAGTGCTCTTTCTCTCACCACATCAGTCTCTACTGCTGTTCGAATCATTTCCTTAGAGTGCATCTCAGCATTTGTGTACAAATGTGACTTGTATGGAATTAGTACTGTTTCACCTTCATTATATGTTAGATAGGTGTACCCAGATTGACCTGCAACTATACAGATCACCAGGTTGTATAGGTGTATGCTTGTCTGCAAGTGTTTGGAAGCTATCATGTCAGCCTGTAAGGAACAAAGTGTATCTGTGTGTTCCTGTGTCCATTGAGAGGTTGTACTCTTTCTGAGTAATCCAAAATGTATGTTCTACCAAAATTTAGGAATCCCAGGATCAATTGTACATTTTTCAATGATTTTAGAGGTTGGAGCAGCACGCATTTTTCTAAAAAATTGGCTACCAGGCGTTTCACTTGACTTGAAAGCTCATATCCTAAAAGAAGGACACTGAGGTGGGCAATTTTGGATTTCTTAAAGTGGAATTTGTAGCTCTCAGATGCAAATCCCAAAATGATGGTATTCACTCTGTTCAAGTGCTCCTCTAAGTATTGTCCATTAGATAAATATCATCCACATCGGACAATGCCTCTTCATCCAAATTTTGAAGTAACTTAGTTACCTTGGCCGAAAACAACACTGGGCTGTTCTTATACCCTTGGGAGAGTCGACAAAATTGACGGTGGGATGCTAGCTCTGAGAATGCTGTTAGATACCTGTTTTCAGGCGCTACATTTTGCAGAAAAATCCATTTGAGATATCAAGTGTTGTTTTATATTTCTTTCGCACAATGTTATTCATTAATGAGGCACTGTGTGCAATTTGAACTGCAAATGTCTTGGTGCAAGTTTTCTGGTATCTATAATCTAAAACTAAACAATATGAATTGTCTGGTTTCTTGAACTGAAACAAAGGATTGTTCATTGATGAGGTGCAGTTTTTGATCACTGTAGGAGAGTAGGGTCTGCTATCCTATGGTCACCCCAAATTTTTGCTTTTTGCTTCACTGGTTTATGACTTAATGTGGCTGTGGGCCTGCTAATCAGACCCACAGCCTGCTGTTCTCTCTCTAAATTGTTACCCATGTACTTTAGGTGCATAACGAAATTGGTTCACCTTATTGGCCCCTGTAACAGTGTACCCAGGTACCCAGGGCATAGGTGCTTCCAAGGCCTACCAGGGGCTGCAGCATGCATTGTGCCACCCCTGGCCTGGCCTCCCTATTTGACACAACTGGCTTATCACTCAGCTGGGGTAAGTCGGTGTAACCACCCCTTACTTAGGTGTAGTATGCCTATACCTAACCTAAAATGGACACATATGTTCCTATCAGTCACTCCTATGGAAGGCCTCATCAATCCTGGAGGCAGAGTGCTTGGAAATATGTGAGATAGTGCTCTGGCATGAGCTGAGCCTGTCTGCAGCTTTTGGAACCATGTCCTTTAGCTGTTTCATGATATTGCCATACCATATACTCTTAAGTGCATTATGAACCTCGCGGTTAAATGCTATCTTGGGTTTGGCTTTATCAAAACATGTCGAGTAAGGTGTCATACGAATTGGAATACTACCCCCTCGCCAGTTCTGGCGACGGGGGTAGCATTCCACCCTTCTAGAGGGACACGACATATACCTAGCCTGAACCCCGGTTAAAGTTAAACAGAGCCTTAGCATCTCAAAATGGATGCTGCCACCACAGACACAAGTCTGACCTCCTGCTGCTGGGAGTCCTTCCAGCGAGGGCAGCTTGGACAAAGGGTTTCCTGCCTGGGGAGGTGCTAGCACCACTCCAGACAGGATTTTGTGTATTGGGTAGGACAGGGCTGAATAGAATCAGACATGCCTGGGGCACACAAGGTGTCCCTGTGCATAGGCCAGTTCAAACCGGTGCTGGGGCTTTCCAGCCCCAGTCCTGGCGCGAAACTGGACAAAGGAAAGGGGGTGTAACCACCCCCCTTCCTGGTTCCACCCAGAGGAGGGACCTAGTAGGTGATCCGGCCCCCCAGATTCGAATAAGAGTGGGAGCTGTGTCCTGAGACTTCAGATCATCCTGAATCAACTTGAAATACAGAAGAAGACTGGACTTCGACATTCTGCTGCTCAGAAGACGGAAGAGAATCTCCCTTGTGGCCAAGGAGTGACCACCCTGTGAACACAGGCACCAACCAGCAACTCGACATCTGCTTTGCCGCCGCCTCCCGCCGGAGCCCGAGCCCAGAGCCTGACAAGACCCAGACTCCCATACTTCTTACCGCCCGATCCACAGTCCCTGCAAAGAAGGGACCCGTGGAGGCACCGAGAGACGTGGGACCGGACCTCTTGGAAGACCCCCAAAACGCTGACTGCGCAGCATCAGAGGCACCCTCGACACTGTGCTTTGGGGTTTGAGAAGCCCCAACCTCGAGCAGCCCTTGCACCGAAGATCAGCCCCCCAGCATCTCCACAATCTGCGTGGGGCCCTTTTGCATCGTGCCACTCGACGCGCCATCCCGGCCACTTGCCACGTGGCTAGCGGCCATCTTGGCGACAAAACCTTCAACTTACACTGCGGGTCTGGTTGCTCCAGACTTGCCCTCGCTCCTGTAAAAAGGAGCCCCTGCTCTGACCTTGCTGGTCCGAGTAACAAGCCTTTTTCGATTTCTGCGTGGCTTGCATTAGCCAAGGCCTGTTTGCTCCAATCAAGTTGCGGACACCGCCAACAGCGAGAAGCCTGCGTGGGACAGCTCGTGACCGACTCCTGGACGTCTTCGATCCCTCGGGTCCACGTGGCTGCAGAGAGAAGCTACACGACATCACCTGTTTGCGCCCGACATTGCCTGGTTCCACTCTGGTTCCACGGTAGTCACTGACTAGTGACTTTGAACATTGTCCCCTCTGCTTTCAGGTCGTCACCTCTTCAGATCCACCCTTGGATCCACCGGAACTCTTCACATCGAGTCGCCTGCAGCATCTTCAGCTCCAAGCACCATCGACCTGCGTGACGAAACCCGACACTACTTCGACCCTATGCACCTGCTTCCTGTGGGTGAGGTAACTCAGCTCCGCCGGTGTTCCCACACTGGTACACACCTCTAGTGTCTGTGTCTAAAGTTTCATCCTTCTAGGTCACTCGGAAGGTTCCTTTTTAACTAACTTTGTAACTTTTACGCACCATTGACATTGCATTGGTAAAGCGTGCACTTTCCGCACTGCACCCGAGTCCCGCGGGCCTTTCCCGACTTCTTCACTGCTAGTCCCGAACAGCTCCAGCGATTCCCCAGGCCCTAGGCCTCTTCACTTTCCCCATAGTGGTTCTTATACCACTATTTTAGTATATGGTTTAGGTGGCCCCTAGGGCTCATCCATAATTGTGCAACTTTTGTGTATTTAAACTGTGTTTTGTTTTAACGCATTTGCTTCTGTGCTCATAAAGAGTATCAGGGATATTTGTAGAAATAAATCTATATATATTTTCAATATATATCTGTGTGGTGTCCTTTCATTTGGTATTCAAGGGATTGTGTATGGTAAAACAGCTTGCTTCACATGCCTTTACAGAGTTTAGCCTAAGACTGCTTAGTCCATGCTACCCCTAGGATAGCTTGTCTATAAGGTTGACTTTACAACCTGCACCATAAGGGGTTGCTTGGCATGGTACAAGTTGATCACTAGAACTAGTGAGCATCATATACCAGGCCAACTTCTCACAATCACCCCTTGGTATTCAAGTTGCTCTAAGATCTCCTTGACCTGTTTTTTAGCTTCTTGCTTTATTGGATATTGCCTCTGTGCAGTAGGAGTATTTTTTAAAGGAATTATGTGGTGGGTTGAATCCTCATCCGATCCAACATGGTTCTTGTATAATGCCAAAGTCTGGGCTACCGCCCACTCCTGTGCATATGTGTGTTGTAAGTGCCTGGGAATATGGTCTGAGAATGCTGGTAGAATTACAGTTTCTCCTTTAGGGCAATCCATGACGAATGCTGGCGGCCAATCCTGTTCAGCTAATAAAATGTCATAGCTAAACGTCAGGTTCTCCCAAAAGAGACCTTTCACTGTTCTACATTTGTCCCCTCCATCTGGAGCGTTATTTCATATACTTTATGTGGGACGCTTACCCTAGTATCGGGTGTTTCTACCGTGATAACATTATTCAAGTCCGCTATCACCAGAAATTCCATCAGGTTCTGGTGAGCTATTGTTTCTTCTGCCGCACTGTCTAGCATCGTTAGAGCCCATTCCCTGTTCAGTAGTTGAGTCCTCAGAATTCTGGGCATGTCTGATCTTTAGACCTTAAACAATCGCACAGCTGAATGCGCACAATTGCATAATTGTTTAACGATTTTTTCAAAATTCATCCGTTTTACTCCGTAATTTTCCAATTTTATCATTCTTATTCTTCTATTTTAGTTCGAGTCCACACGGTACAGAGAGAGGTGAAATTGTTAAATAGCTACGGTAGGGAAGTAAACGAGAGGGACAAGCCTCGGCGGTCTGCACATGGTTTACTATTCAAGGGTGTATGCAGAGGGTTTTGAAGACGGAAAGGTCTCGAAGGGGTACATTAGCAATACATTGTAAGGGAATATTTGAAAGGCATTGTGAGAAACTTGCACGTAAGGCACTGGGTGATGGGGAGGTTCAACTGTTTGTAAAATTGAACGTAAGGCACTGGGCGACGGGGAGGTTTCGACTGCTCGTAAAATAGGAATGTGGCAAGGATTTAAAGAGGGAGAAGCAAATTAATGAAACCGCCTGGTACTCAGGGACTCTCGTAATGCATAGATTTGTGGCGGAAAGCGTTTCAAATGTATAAATGTTTTCTGGAATCGTGCAACAGTTTTAATCAAATTGGGTCAGCAGTTGGTAATGCTATATTGAAGTGGACAACTCATTTTGTGACTGTGGTTATTTTTATTTGTTTACAGAGACCCCCGAAGAAGGGCGTCAAGCCCGAAATGCATTGGGTATTTGTTAAATAAACGCTGCCTGAAATGAATTTATGCTTTAGTCCTGCTCATTCTTAAAGTCTGGATAGACATGGTTTGAACAGTAAAAACTCGGAAACAGCATATACACTGAAGCGTGTGGACTCGAACTAAAATAGAAGAATAAGAATGATAAAATTGGAAAATTACGGAGTAAAACGGATGAATTTTGAAAAAATCGGTAAACAATTATGCAATTGTGCGCATTCAGCTGTGCGATTGTTTTGGGGCTAGATGTAGCTCCCACTACAGTGAAATTGTTAACTTTAGTGCCATTAGGGCATGGCACAAGACTCAATCAGCACGCAAGCTTCAGATAAAAAGAAATAAAGTTCGAGAAAATGGATTAAGAGGTGTGCATCCTGTTCCCCCATTTACAGTGATCTTTAGACCTGCCATCTTCTTCTTTTTGAACTGTGGCTTTTGCTTTTGTTTCTCTTCTTTTTTAGAAGTGTAATCTTGAGGGTGCTGCTCGTCTCTGGACTTTGTGTGCTCTTCTTTTCTGTCTGACCGTCCTTCCTTCTTTGAGTTTGTCAATGAACCCTGAAGGGAACGAGAGGAACGTGTGTCAGTATCCTGATACCGGTTAGGTTCCCAAATGTTATCCCTATTCATAAGGTTATACCTCTTTTTGGAGGGCTCCTGTGGAGGAGATCTACCTCGGGATTGAGATCTATTTCCTTTCAAGTTTTGCTGTTTTTTATTGTCCCGCTTCTATTTAATGTTGAAGCAGGTATCTGCTTAAAAGTGCCCTTCTCAGGACTGCCCATCTGTTGTGGTTATAAAGCTTTCCCACCCAAACTGTCTCTGCCTAATTCAGCTAATGCAGTTTCAATTATTTTTCCTAGTTCGTGTTCCTGTTCTAAAGGACTGAACTCCCTTATGCATTGGTGGATAGCCACTGAAGCTCCTTCCCCTTTAATATTAGCTAATATTATGGCTGATATCTGGGCATAGTTACCTAGTAACTTAATCCCTAAGTTCAGAGCATGCTCTGATCCGTACTCGTTTTGTATTTGTCTTAATACATCTGGTATCACTGCTAATGAAGGAATACAATGAGTCCTGGTATAAATGGCAGCAAATACTGTACCCCAATTGGTACAATCTTCTACTTGTCGTGCTATCCAGATGGGTAAGCAGATTGTTATCATTCTGTGTTTTCCATACGCGATAGTATTCGGGAATACTATGCCCGATTCACAGAATTAACTTAAGACAAAATCCTAAACTTACTACTTTTGGTATTCACAGAATGCACTTACTACTTTTGGTATTCACAGAATGCACTTACTACTTTTGGTATTCACAGAATGGATTTACGACTACTAACTCTACGTCCGCACTCGGGCCGGAAATTCTGGCCTGGAGGCGGAGCTTCCGGCTTAGAGGTGGAGCTTGCGGCCCGGAGGCGAAGCTTCCGGCTCGGTGGTGGGGATTTAGCCATGGCTGAAATCTCCAACTCTGGGCTGGAAGCTCCGTCTCCGGGAAAACTTTATGTTCAATTTAGACTGAGCTGCTTGCCGGTCTATGCATTCACAAAGAACTGGTCAAAAGCCTCCCCTGTTAGCTGCCCTGCCTGTAATAGCCAAGATGCGACTCCTCTCCATGTGTTTTTTCTTCTGCCCAGAATACGACATACACCGGAGGCACTGGCTACTGCCAATTTGCAGGAATTTGGGGTTCAGGGAGTCACGGGAGGCTTTTAGAGTCTTGTGAACCGACACTAACCCACTGACAGTTTTTGCTGTGTCACGGTTTCTTAACTCTATGTGGCACAGGTGTCGTAAGTTTTGAACTTCTCCCTGTAACTGACAATTGTTATTGCCCATTTCCAATTGTTTTGATGTTATCATGTATCGCAATCAAATGTTTAATACCTTTTTAACTTTGTCTTTTAAACTATTACCTAACTGGCACGAACTGTGACCAACCTACTATTTGGGTTTTACTCTGTAATGATCATTGATGTCTTAACTGTATGAAATTAGTATTTTTCCATTTTATGTACTGCTTTTATAGTCTACTGATCGAAATAAAGCTTGGAAATGGTAAAAAAATGGCCACTAGAATCTCCTCTTATCGGGGAGAGAACAGTTCCTGGCAACCTCAGAACATGACAACCCTGATCCCTCAGAATCGTGGAAACAATATACTACTTTTTGCTCAGTCACTCGTGCTCACTTAGTTTGTCTCAGAGATACACAGAATAAACATAATGGGCATTTGTCAATAAAGACTTATTGAACAGTTGTTATTCTAGTGTAGAGTAGATGAGCTGCAGCAACCAATAGACAGCAGAACAGATATATGATTTGAAGCACTAAGAAAGTAAATGGATAGGTTAGCTCTACCATTTTGTAACAATCATGAATACATAAACGTATATAAAACACATGATAAAGGACAACATCCTCCTACGATGTTAGGGGACGCACCACGTGTGACCCCAGGGCACCATAGCGGAGACCCAGAGGGGACGGTGCCCCTGCTTGGGCTCCCAAAGTCCCTTTCTGTCTGCCTTTCTTTATGGTGGCCGGTCCGCCATGAAAAGGCAAAGGGAAATAAACATTGTAATCTAGACAGCAGAGCCTGCACAGGCATGGCCGCCATTTATTTAAAGTAATTATTTTACGTGAAAAGTTTTTTTGGTGTCTTAATGATTATTTAATTATTTTGGTGAAAATATTGTACTTGATATTGTGTGAATCGATATTTTTCATATCTTCTATGATTATTTAAAGGTAAAGAAATACGTTTCTGATATGTTTGTTCTCAAGATTTGTAAAAATCGGTATTTTTAACAACAATATTTGTGTTTTTTATAGTTAAGTATACAGAGTCGATATTTTGTTATCAATATTTAATGTATGATATTTTTGTACTTTGATATTTGTTGGATAGATATTATGTCTGTGATCCTCCCATAAGCAGGCAGGAATAGTCTAATATTCATGACTATCAATGAATAATGCATGATGCAGAACCAACTTTTACCATTCTTGATTCACTCTACACTGCCTCATCGAGACAAGGACTCTTAAAGGAGTCAACAAAACAGTGACCTTCAATGGCATTTGTCTCCTGTCCTTTGATCCAGCCAAAGCTCCTGCAACATAATTGACCACATGCAGGGGCTTCTCTAACACAGTTTTACAATGGTTATTCCACACCTCATCAATAAGAATCCAACATATCCCAGAAACTCCCCATCTCTTGTGGGGTATCACAGGGATCATTCTCTCTACCATTATCTTCAGTCTCTACATGGAGCCTCTTTTATCCTTGCTTAGCAAAATCAGTATCAAGATCCAAGTGTCAGGATCCATCAAAACACTGACGTACAAGTTTTCCTATTCATCAGATCAAAACTTACCTCAAGATAATCCACAAGTCTAAGTGAAGTACTTACCTGATGTTTGTCCCAACAAAAACGGAGCACATCCTATTCATCACCAACAGCTCAGAAGAATCACAGATGCAATCTTGTTTGTCCATGATGAACCTAGACAGCTTCATCACTTAGACAATGGAGAATCTGTTGGATTTACACACAATATAGATATCACAATAAAAAAAATCTAGCTAGGAAAATTAAGACCACATGATAGCAGTGCATCCTGAAAAGACTGAAATCCTTCCTCTCAGCTATCAGTGTGCATAACAACAGAACAAAACCTGGTCCTCTCTCGCATGGTTGAAGGCAATGCTCTGCTCAAGAGCTTATCTAGTATTATTTTTGTGTATTTCATATCACTTATAAAAACATACTTCAAATGAAGGTATGGTTACAAAACAAAACCTAAAAAAATGAAATATGACAGTTATGATTAGGTCTACCATCCATAATTCGCACAACAGCAATGAAATCCATAACTTACATACCATATATGTAATGATGATATGCTACAACCAACTTATTGAACACAAAAAAGTGAAGGATTACGGGATTCAATTAATAGAATGCTAGAATTGATCTCAGATACTGGTAATTACTTGGAGCCACATCCCTGTCCATCGTTATTTTGCACAACATGCCAGCTCAGATTGAACCCAGCCATTGGCAAATCAGTCTTGACATTGCCCCAAAGGCAAAATTCCAGCCAAAATAGCCAGGTCAGGTCCTTCCTAAAACGGAACATAAACAATCCAGTACTGCTATTGCATTTATTAGAGCTCAGTAGCCAGGTATAGCTTGGGTTCCAGTGGCACATTGTGCACTGTACCTACATTTGTGTATACCCATCCCCCTATGGTTGACACACTGAAGTATACAAAAAGCTGTTGACTGGAATGCTTGATTTAATCTCAGTTACTGGTAATAACTTGAGTCACATTCCAGTCCATCGTCACTTTGCACACTATACTATTTCAGTTTGGACCTAGCCATATGCAAATCAGTCATGACCCTGCCCTAATGGAAACATTTCTCCACGAATTGCCAGGCCAGGTCCTCCCTTAACCGGGAAACAAGCAAACCAAGACTGATTTTGCCATAGTAGAGCTCATCAGTCTGGTACAGCTTGGTTCCAGTGGCACAGTGTGCACAAGACCCACATCTGGGTATACCCATCCTACTTAAGGTGACACACTAGAGTATACAAAAGCTGTACCTGGCCTATGAGCTCTAATAAGTCCCTTATTATGCACATGTTTCGCCCTGTACAGAATTCTTTGTGAGTAGCTGACATCTCATGCACAATCAATCAGAGATGGGTGGTAAAGTCCATGCTACACACACTCTTTTCCTTGTGCAATTTACATAGAGATCAGTCCATCTAGAAGTTGAAGTCTCTTGAATGGCCAAGCCCCGATTATACAGAGACTTTGCCCAGTTTATAGCTGTTCACTCACTGCATCCACCCTTTGTCCATTAGGTGCACAAACACCTACTGTGCTCAGTCTTTGCCCTGTGCACAGCTCTTCACCTAGAGCCCAGTCCCTCCAGGCACACAAGCCCCATTAGGTATCCAAGCCCATACTATGCAGAGCCTAAGCTCTGTGCACAGCTGTTCAGTCGGAGGTTAATCCCTCTAGGCACCCCAGCCTCAGTATGTGGTCAAGCCCCTAATACTCACAGTCCTTGCTTTGTACACACCTTGTCATCGAGAGTGCACTACCTCCACACACCTACCCCATAATGTGGCCACTGCCTTCCTATGCATACCAGTCTGTGGATTGCTCTTTACAGAGAGGTAAGTCCCTCTACATACCCAAGCTCCATTACATGGCTAAGCACCTACCGTGCTCAGTTTTCACATTGTGAACAGCACCACACGGAGTGCCCACTCCCTCCGGACACTCATGCCTCATTAGTTGGCTGAGCCCCCTACTATGCAGAGCCTTCGCACTGTGCACAGCTGTTCACGAAGAGCCTACTCCTTAGATACACTCAAGCCCCTTTACATGGTCAAATTATTACTATGCACAGCCTTCGCTCTATGCACAGCTCTTTAGGCAGCGGGCAGTCCCTCCAGACATACAAACCCCAGTAGGTGGCCTAGCCCTTCCTACTATTCACATGTGTGTTATGCGGAGTGCTATAAAGGCTACTCTCTTCTTCACCTGGAGACAGTGAGGATTCTGTCTGTTTTTGGAAATGTAATTGTATTTTCTTTAGTCTTGGTGAGGACATGTACCACAGCATTTTGCAACCTCTGTAGTCTCGTTATGATACCTTGCTGTGCTCCCATGTACAGCGCATTGCTTTGCCTACTCACGGTCCTTGCTTTGTACACACCTTGTCATCGAGAGTGCACTACCTCCGCACACCTACCCCATAATGTGGCCACTGCTTCCTACGCATACCAGCCTGTGGATTGCTCTTTACAGAAAGGTAAGTCCCTCTACCTACCCAAGCTCCATTACATGGCTTAGCACCTACTGTGCTCAGTTTTCACATTGTGAACAGCAAATCACGGAGAGCCCACTCCCTCCAGACACTCATGCCTCATTAGTTGGCTGAGCCCCCTACTATGCAGAGCCTTCGCACTGTACACAGCTGCTCACGAAGAGCCCACTCCCTAGTTACACTCAAGCCCCATTACATGGTCAAATCATTGCTATGCACAGCCTTCGATCTATGCACAGCTCTTCAGGCAGAGGGCAGTCCCTCCAGACATACAAACACCAGTAGATGGCCAAGCCCTTACTACTATTCACATGTGTGTTATGCGGAGTGCTAAAAAGGCTACTCTCTTCTTCACCTGGAGCCAGTGGGGGTTCAGTCTGTTTTTGGAAATTTGTTTGTATTTTTTAGTCTTGGTGAGGGCATGTGCCACAGAATTCTGCAACCTCTGTAGTCTCATTATGATACCTTGCTGTGCTCCCATTTACAGCGCGTTGCAGTAGTCCAGCCTCAAAAGGTCCAATGCAACCACCACTGATTTTTGGAACTCAGATGGCAGAAAGGGAAGGACACGCCTGAGAATCTTCAGGATCAGGAAGCATGATGATGTAAGATAGTTTGTCTGATGCCTGAAAGAGAGCATGATATCAAATTAGACAACTAAGTTCCTAACTTTTGAGACTGGGCGTGGCACGGATCCTAAAGATTGCGGCCACCAGGATGAGTTCCAACAAAAGGGGTCCCATCCAAGAGTGAGGACCTCAGTTTTGTTCGAATTTACTTTCAGGGCTTGAACGTCCAACCAGTTTGTTGTTTCTATCATACAAGCATTACATCTAGCATAGACTTCCTCCCAGTTCTTCTCCACAGAGATCACGATTTGTGTGTCATCTGCGCAGGAGACATTAGAAAAGTCAAAAGATTTAAATAGTATCATCAAGGGAATCATATCAATATTAAAAAGAGTGGGACTCAGTGAGGAAACCTGAGGGACCCGCATGGTTGAGGGAAAGATTCTGAGACAAGGGTCCCCATGTTAATGGATTGTTCTCTCTTGTCTAGGAACAAGGATGTTAGGCAAAGAGCCCGGCCCCGGATTCCTATGTCACGCAACCTTTGCTTCAGGTTTCATGGCATACTGTGTTGAAGGCTGCAGATACGTCACACAAGAGCATTGTTGCCTTTTCTCTGTGGTCCAGGACTTCCCAGACTTCTTCTGAGAGCACAGCAAGCATTGACTCGGTGCTGTGTGCTTTCCTAAAACCAAATTGGCATGAGTCAAGAATGTGGTTATGCTCCAGATTAATGGTAAGGGCTGTGTTCATGTGTCATTCCAACACTTTGGATAGGAAACGTAGTCTGGCAATGGGCTGATAATTCTTTTCCTCCAGGGGATCAAGTGTGGGCTTCTTCAAAAGAGGCTGAATGGAAGCTTTCTTCCAGTCGGTAAAAAACACACTAGATGTAAATCATAATAAACAATTGTATAAGATATGGGTAGAAATAGTCTCCAAAATCATGGAAGATACTTGCTGGGCAGGGGTCAGTTGGGGCACCTGACGTTTACTGTCTAGGAACTACTTAGGTTGTCTTTGGAGATTGCTGGGAATTCCTCAAACAGAGGATAATCTACGTCAGATGACTTTAGATGGTGTTGCTTGTGATAGTCCCGTCTTATTTGAGCTCGAGAAATAGACTACTTTATTCTTGAAATATTTTGCAAGGCTTTCGCACTTCTCCTTGGTTGGAGGAGTTGTATGTGGGGAGCGATAGTTGTTGGACTGTTTGAAAGAGATCCCTCAATGAGTTTGCTGCAGATCTGACCTTGTCAGTAAAATAGCTAGTATATTCTGTAATTATTAATGCTTTGTACTCCTGTATCAGTTCTTTGTATTTCCTTCTCCCGGCTACGTTTTAGTCTGACCTCCAGATTCTCACTTGGCACCAACATTTCTTTTTAAAATCCAGGTAGCAGATTGGGCTAGTCTGTGGCTATTGATTATTGTTGATGATAAGGAGTCGACAATGGCCTTGTGCATTCAATTCATGAAATTAGACACAGCCTCACTGGGGTCTTTCCCTAAAGTGGGTTTCCATTTGTCAAGAGTTTCTTCCAATTTATCTTTATTAAGCTTCTTCCAGGGTATGAATACAATATTTTTGGGGCCAGGATTGAAGACATTGACAGTGTTATCTATTTGAATGTTAAAAATCACTGCATAATGATCGGTCCACGTCATAGGAAGGAAGTCTCCAACCTGAATTTGCAGACCATTGGTATAAATGACATCAACGATGTGGCCTTATGTATGGGTAGGAGCATTCACCACTTTCTCCAAATGAAAGGTGGCAAGGGTATCCAATAGTATCTTGTTGTCAGCACTCTCCTGGTCACCTATGTGGAATTCAAATCACCCAGACCAGTGAAGCAGCTTCTAGTGAAACTGCACTTCATGTGATTGGTTAGTGCCTCAATAAAGTTCCTTCTCTGGCCTGGAGGCCTATAGACCAGCAGGCCATGGAAGGCATGGTGATGATTGAGTTCCATATTAAATTTAAGGGCTTCACAGTCTGTGATGTGGACCGGGTGGCAGGCGACCAAGAAGCTTTTAGATCTACTCCACCACCTTGTTTTCCCTTCCTGTTATGTCTGTGAATCATATAATCAGCAGGCAGGGCTGCAAGTGCATCCGGGTCTGATGCCTTGTTTGCCCCGGTTTCAGTTTGGAAGACTGTCTCCGGCAACTGGGACTCCAACAGTTCCAGCAGCTCGTACTTGTGTTTAAGCATTGAGCATACATTTAGCAGTTTTCATTTTAACATACGAGATGGGTTGCTAGCAAGTTCTTTCTCTGTTAAAGTGCTCAAATGGCAAGTGAAGTTACAGTGGTTGCATTTATAGCAGACTTGCTGGTGATTATGGGAGAACATTTTGCAATTGGCTCTGCATGGGTTATTGTTTGCTGCAAGTAACAACTCCTGGGAATATTTACAATTTTGGGAAGCGTGTCTGGTGCATCGCGCAGTCCGGCCATGAATGGACGCACACGAGCTTGCCTTTGGCTCTGCTGTGCATCCATTTTTTTGTAGCCCTTGAATTCATGGTCTTTTGGGCAGGATTCAGCTCTCAGCTTATCTTGGTCGCAACACAGATAATTGCAAAAACCAGGTTGGGCAAAGTGAATAATCTAAACTGGAGTCCAGCAACCCCTCAGATCTCCGCAGGCTCCACTGCGTTAGTCACTGAAACTAGCAAAATGGATTCAAGCTAAAACAAACTATGAGAAATGTTAAAAGCATAAAATTATTTTAAAATGAGTCATCTGACCTGCCGTTGTAAGATGGCTCCAGGAGTGGAGCCAGGCACCGCCAAAAAACTGGTCACATCAGTGCCCTCAAGGAAATTAATTATGGCGCTTCCGTTTATATCCTTGAGGTAAAGCTGAATGGGCGCACTATGGTCCGATTTTTGTAGCCCGCGAATTCAGGGATGTGGTCTTGTGAGTGGGGTTCAGCTATCAGCTGATCTTGGGGGGGCAATCCCTCCACATACCCAAGCCCATTAGGAGGCCAAACCCCTAACACACTCAGTTTTTACCGTGTGCACAGCACCTCACAGAGAGCCCATTCCCTCCAGACACTACTATGCAGAGCCTTCGCCCTTTGCACAGCTGTTCATGAAGATCCCACTCCCTCCACACAATCAAACCTCATTTCATAGACAAGTCATTGCTGCGCACAGCCTTTGCTCTGAGTACAACTCATCAGGCATAGGCCAGTCCATCCAGACATCCAAGCCTCTACGATTCAAAGTCTTAGCTGTATGCAAACCTTTTCATGGTGAGCACACTCTCGCCACACGCACTCTTCATAACATGTCCACTCCCCTACTGAGCACATTGCCTTGTGGACGGCTCTTTATAGAGAGGCCAGTCCCTCCAAACACCCCAGCTCCATTAGGTGGCCAAGCACATACTATACAGAGTCTTTGCCCGGTGCACATCTGTTCACGAAGAGTCCACTTCCTCCACACACTGAAGTCCCATTAGGTGACCCAGCCCTTACTATGCACATACTTTGTCATGTGCAAGCCCCTACTTTGCACTTCATCCTATACAGATTTCTTCATAGAGAGCCTAATCCCTCTAGACACCCAAGTCCTATTTGTTTAACAAGGCTCGATTATGCACATCTGTTGCCCTGTACACAAGTTGTTTTATCTATAGTGCATTTGCAGTGGACTATAATGGTTTTAAAAGTTGCTTCTCTTCATTATAGACCCCCAGGTGCAGCATACAACTATAACTTTGGTACAGAGGGCCACATTTAATATGAATTGGCGCAACACAGCATTTCTAAGTGTTTGTGGTGCATTGTGTCAACTTGAAAATCTAGAATTGTGCAATATCTGTAATCAAATGGCATAGTTGGGTTCTCTGAAAGTGCTGCAACACTTTGTACAGGTATCTAACAACATAGGCACTCTTTGTACAGGCATCTAACAACATAGGCACTCTTGTACTATGATGCAAGAGTGGCTAAATTGTGCTCAGTATACTATTTGTGTAAGAGATGTCCCTTCCTCCACATTGAATCAACACTGTGATGAGTCAAACACAGATCTCTGCAGCTAATGCATTCGTTATCAAAGCTATCTTACCATTATTATTATTCCCTAAAATGTATTGGGCAGACAAACATCTCTGCAGCAGATGCCTTAACCCCATTATATAGTTTAAAATGTAACTTTTGCAACCAGTTTAGCTAGAACAGATTTATCATCATGTTTATTCTTGTTACCAAGATTTTTGTTGATTTGCAAATAAAAAAAGTAGTGCAACGCAGCATATAGCAGGTAAGCATTAAATGGGTTATGCATGGGAGTTCCCCTGCATACACCCATGTATCTTGACACAAACCTATATTTACAAAGACTTGTAAACATGGATTTGCACTAAAATGGTGCACCTACCAGATGCTGGCTTAATCAGGAGAAATATCTTTATTTCTTCTTGTTATTTTCACTTTGCATATGTGCTGCATTCTGCAGCACACAACCAAAGAGGAAACAGCCTCAGAAGATAGTATTTGAGCAGGCATTTAACGGGTCCAGCAATACATCCATGTTCGGTGGCACAACCATTGGAAGTGTTAGACATAGGTACAACACATATTCTTGCCTGCAGAATAAGCAGCGGAGAACCGGCAAAACACAGTAAATCCAGACTGGTCAGAATGATAGGAACCAAGACTTGCTTAGCTCCCGAAGTTGAGGTGTGCCCTGACGGAGTACCATGCAGTCACGGCAAAATCGCTCCGAGAGCATTTTTCCATCTCCTTGGTGATTGGGATGTCCACTGTGTAGCAGAAAAATTTAAATCAGAATTCCCACTGCCAATAGCAGGATTAGGGAAATCCCTCCCAAAATGCTTCCAAATATGGAGTATATGACAGCTGGAAACTCTCTGAAGATTGTCTGAAAGGTGCTCAACAGTCCAGAACCTATGGTCTTAAATAGGTGTCCAATATCCTTAATATCAGACATGATAAAGATACATTGTACCATTTCGCCAAAGTGGAAAGGGCACCTAGTGCATACTAGTGCCTGTATCTCAGCTGAGGATCTTGCAAACTAGAGATCAAAAGTTTCTCAGGCTGAGGTTAAAGGGACATGCTTCTGTAAAAACATGGCTTTCAGTCGGCTCAAAGGATCAAACCATGTAAAGGAGACATTCAACGAAGGCCATAATGGTGCCTCCCTGACTGTGTGGGTCAGTGGAAACAATACTTGCATACAACAAGTAACCCTGGAACTTACTGTGGCTAGATATGCAATGCCTGAAAGCATCCCACAACAACCTTGATTATTCAGCATTAAGTAACTCCCATTCGAGAGCTGCCTGAACACTGGATTAACCACGGCAGCTGGGGATCCTTTAAATGACAGGATCAGTTTGCAACTGAACCATTACAGGCCCTGTGAAGCATAATATCTAGGCAAATTAGAGACCAACTTCATTGTCTCCATTCATGCATCTAAATCTATACGGTCATTCCCAAGATTCATGGATGAAGTCCTTACCCATTGTTTCATATCTTCCGACCTGGTGGTATTCTAGGCAATATTGAAATTGAAAAGTTGTTACTGTCAATGTTATATGGCCATGAATTAAACATTCTGTGGGCAGTGATTCTGCCACAGTGAAAGGTAATTGGTCTAATTGTTCAATGTGCAGCATTGTATATTTTGCTTCTAGTTGTGCCATTGTTGTCTGTCTTTCTGTAAAATTAAATGCAGTGAACAAAGACGTACTGTTGATACATCGCCTGAGCATGTAAACAGAAAGCAATGATTGTAGCATCCAGCTTATTATTAGAATGGATCGTAACTGCGATTACCCGTGCTGTAAGATGGAGCGATCCTGTTCCATCATATAGTAAGAAATCCCTTAAATCCATGTCATCTGAGAGTTAGGACAGGTGTTGTTTCACCTGCGACAGTGTGAGGTTCCTAGCCAATCTAGGCATAACTTCCCAACACTCTATGATGTCACCATCCCCGGATGTTCTTGTTGTACATAGCATAGGTCAGGCCTATGGATTCTAAACCCTTCGGTGGTACCCTTGAATTTTGACTGACACTTATTTGTGTCAATAGGCCAAACTAACCATCCCATCCAATTGGGGTCTGGTGAATTGTATAAAGCATCATGCATGCAGTCATCTAGCGTACCCTCACTGTGTTCTGTATAATTCTGCCATCCCTCAAAGTGTGAAAGCGAGTGTATACAAGGTGTGTTCAAGTCCTTGATCATGGCTAAACCAAGACAGGAAGTTTGTTTCACAGTGTCATTCAGGAATATAATCTGCTGTGATATGAGGCATGCTGTAAATAATGCCTCAGTCCCTGAACCTACCATTCCTTAGTCCCCAGCATGATTTTGTGTCAATTGTGTCTTTCCATAAGTTGAAACCCTGTTCAGCTGGTTGGGAAATAAAGGATACAGAGTACATATCTTTCGCATAAGTAAGCATATTTTTGTTTACAGATATAGGTGCAAGCTTATAATAATATTAGCGTGGATCAGATGTATTAAACCCAGAAAAATAAGCAAACTTTTGTGCAAACGTATGTGAACTACCTATCGGTGGTGGGAAATGTTCCCATTGTTGGTATGTGAAAACATTATGTGGTGCACTTGCCTTATGCAGAAAATGATGACCATAGTGTTGGTAACAATACATGATGTCAAAATCAGACATATCATCTTACATTTCATTTTTCTAAAATGCAGGAGATTGTTCTAAATCAGACAGCATACTATTTACAGTTTCAAAATCCCTATTGTCAGAGAATGTACTGGATGCGAGGATATCATTCAAAGCAATTTTAAATACATATAGTATTTTCAAAAGTTCAGTGGGACCAAATACATCATGTGAAACCATATCCCAAACTATTCCTTCAGGAACTGGAACTGCTGTAATGTTCCCAAAGGACAAGTCCCTTTGTTCACGATGAGATGATGTATGTGGTTTCAGGACCAATTTCACATGTGATACTGTGGAGCATACTGGGAGATAATGTCCATTTGGTAAGAAGAAAAAGACAGTCACTTACCCTATCCAGAGGACTAGGAACAATAGACCAAGTGCTATCCAAAGTTGTAGCCAGGATGAACCTAGGTAAGTCTTTTTCAGCCAAAGGTACAATACATGACGTTGTTTTCTGCGAGAAACTGGAGCTGGCAAGGACACAGTTTCACTTGGATCCAGAGAAAAAGTATCAAAATCGATGAAGTAGGCAGATACAGTTCGATCTATCTTTGATAGCTCAGCAGGTTTTGATGAACTTGCAGATGAATCGTTTTGAGGCATATTCACATAGATGCATTGACACATGATTGGGTTACTAAGAAAGAAGGAGAATGCATGACCAATACCCAACCAGTTGTGCCCTATTTCTGCACTATCGCAAAAATTAATAAGTCACTAGAAAACCCTCCAAGATGTCCCATTGTCTCTGGTATCGGATCCATCCTAGAACCACTTTCAAAATTTACAGATGTCTTTCTACGCCCCCTGATACAAAAAACATACATATTTAAAGGATACGAAAGCAGTACTTTGCCTAATCAAGGATCTCAACTTTGACCCTGAACACAACGTCCTCGTTGGCTTAGATGTAGAGAGCCTATACACAAGCTTACCACACATAGAAACCCTAGATATCCTAGAGGAAACCCTATATGGAGCAGAATGGCCCTACCACACACCACAACATATAGTCCTTGATTGCTGCAAATGGGCTTTGACTGAGAATTTTTTCCGTTTTGAAGACATCCTGTTCCGACAATGACATGGGACCAGCATGGGGAGTACCTTTGCTCCAAGTTTGGCGGGATTGTTCGGTTATCACTTAGAAGAACACAAGATTTTGGCAGACAACAACCCACACCAAGAAAAAATACTGGAATGGAAGAGATACATTGATGATGTCCCCATGATATGGAAGGGTGACGAATCTGAAGTAAATGAGTTCCTCCAATGGCTCAATCTACAGGGCCCATTCCTAAAATTCACACACACCATCAGCAGATCAGAATTGGTGTTCGTAGATCTCAACATCTATGCGGCAGAAGGGACCCTTAAGGCTACCACTCACTTTAAACCCACTGCCAAGAAATGCCTACTACTCTATGACAGTTTTCACCCTCTCCACCTGAAAGAAAACCTCCCTTTTGGCCAAGTTCTCTGGCTCAGGAGGAATTGTTCAGAAATAAGGGATTTTGAAATACAGGCAAAAGGCCTATCCGAAAAACTCCTAAAGAGAAAATACCCTGCTAAGACCATCAATAAAGCAAAGAAAAGAGCTGCTAATAATCACACAGACGCTCTACTGGAAACATATGAAAAAGAGGACAGAAAAAAAGAAAAAAGACCCATTTGTATAACAACATTTAACATAGCATCGGACAAAGTCTCAAAGATAGTAAGGAAGCACTGGAGCATCCTCAACAGTGGGAAACTATATATCCCACTATCCATGTTCTCACTTAGAAGAGGCAAGAACCTCAGGGATTGCCTAGTACACACTCGCCCAAAATCTCAATTCCAGAACAACCCAACAGGTAATCATTACTTTACCCACAGACCATCACCCATGTGGCAACTGCATTGTGTGCCACGTAACTTGCTAGCCTGAAGAAGGTGACTTTCAACACAGGAACAACTTGGGAACTAAGAAAGTTCACCACATGAAACAGCTCAGGGGTGATATACATGATCACATATAGCTATAACCTACACTATGTAGGCATGACTACTAGAAAGGTCAACACGTGAATATGTGAGCACCTTAGCAACATCAGGTACCACAGGGCAAGCACGAGGATGACGGGGCACTTTAATTAAATGAAACACACCCCAAATGACATGCGATGGGTAGTGGTAGAACATATGACACACTGTGACAATTTAGAACAGAAGCTGCTGGAAAAAGAACAAAGATGGGTATTCAAATTGCACACAGATACGACAGGTCTAAATCATAATATCCCATGGGAACAGTTCACAAGATGAATTACACCCTGAGTACTTTGGAGATACAGATATAACCTCTTCTACGTTGATGACGGCTCCCGGCCGTCATGAGTCACGGTGGGTGGGTGGGTGCTGATGACGGCTGGGAGCCGTCATGACCACGCCCGCGATTGGAATGCTCAGCACTGCGGCAGAATTCGCGCCGCAGTGATGAGGTTAATAATCCCAATACCACTCTGAGACTGTTTTATTTACATCACAGATGGGAGGACCGGACTGTACTAAAATCACCTCCAAGAAGAGGTCCCGCGAACAACAAACTCCCAATGAAGTCCCCAGATTGTTAATTGTTTTTGTAACTCCACTGGCATGATGCAAGGAACTTGCAGTTACTGAACAACCGCATCCACAACCACAACCACACAAAAGCAACAGTCTAAATCCTACTGCCACACTATTAAACATAGCCTTTAGAGTAGCTTCTCCTCTCAGGTTGACATAAAAGCCCTGTCATATTATAAGGCTGATTTGCCTATCCCCCCTTCCTGCTGAAACTATAATAATATATATATCTATATCGAAGATCTCTGGGATGAGTGGCAGACCCTGTACCTTAGCATATATAAATGGGAGTTCTACAGCTCAGCTGATGAGGTAATCTTGCCCCAGGACCTTTGCTCAGTGTTTGTTTTCCAGAACTCTCGCCCTTAGTGAGCGCCAAGAAACCGTTTGGTGAACGCGCGCTTTAGAAATGATTTTTAACATAACATAACATAACATAACATAACATAACATAACATCTAACATAACATAACAAGACATGTGTGCTCAAAAACAGCAGTTGCCTTCTCATGTTATGTCTAGGTGTGTGTGTTCAACCAGAGAGAATAACAAGGGGCATTGTTGTTTGACCTTGTTTATGATGTTCAGACTAAATTCCAGGAACAGAACAGAAAACGAAAACATATGCAGGTTCTCTGTGAAAATACAATGTGGCACAAAAGCAAGCATATTTTTGTAGTAATGTGTGCAAAAGAAATGCGGCCTACAATGTGTACAACTAGGCTAAGATAGGGAAAATGACAACGGGCCATGCAAGAAACACACAACAATGTGTCCACGTTGCGTTCTGGGCCGTTTCCTGTCACGGACACTGGGCCTACCCATACAAGTGAGGTACCATTTTTAATGTGAGACTTTGAAGATTTCTGGGTTGAAGAATGTTATGGCTACCTGGAGATTCCAGAACTTTCCATCACAGAAATGTGATGAAAATGTGTTTTATTTAGACAAATTTTGAGGTTTGTAAGGGATTCTGGGTTGCAGAATAAGGAGAGAGCCATGAAAGTCAGCCCATCCATGATTCCCTAGGGGTTACATTTTCAAAAAAGTACAGTTTTGGTGGGGTTCCCTAGATGCCAACTGAGCTGGGCTCAAAATACACAGCTTGGCACATTCTAAAACAAGAGTCCGCCTTCAGTGGGAAAATGTGATGTGTCCACGTTGCGTTCTGGGCCATTTCCTGTTGCAGGCACTAGACCTACCCACACAAGTGAGGTACCATTGTTATCAGGAGACTTAGGGAAATGTTGGGTGGAAGGACGTTAGTTGCTCCCTGCAGAGTCCAGAGATTTCCATCACAGAAATGTGAGGAAAATTTGTTTTTTAGGCATATTTTGAGGTTTCCAAGGGATTCTGGGTAGCAGAGCCTGGTGAGATCCACGCAAGTCACCCAATCCTGGATTGCCCTGGGTATCTAGTTTTAACAAATGTACAGGTTTGCTATGTTTTCCAAGGTGCTGGCTGAGCTAGGACTCAAAACCCAAAGATAGGCACATTGCAAAAAAAGCGTCATTTTTCAGGGGAAAAATGTGATGTGTCTATTTTGCTTTTTTGTGCCATTTCCTGTTGCGGGCACTTGACATACCCGCTCGAGTGAGGTACTATTTTTATCGGGAGACTTGAGAGAATGCATGGATATTTGAGGCTCCCCTCAGATTCCACAACTTTCCATCACAGAAAAGGGAAGATCAGATGTTTTCTAAAGACATTTTGAGGTTTGCAAGGAATTCTGGGTAAATAAACGTGGAAAAAGCGATGCATGTCAGCACATCCTGGATTCCCCTACGTGTCTAGTTTTAAAAAATTTACAGGTTTTCAAGGGTTGCTGAAATGTCGGTTAAGTAAGGGCCCAAAATCCACAGTTGGGCACATTGCAAAAAAAGGATACGTTTTCAGTGGAAAAATGTGATGTGTTCATGTTACGTTTAGAGCCGTTTCCTGTTGCAGACACTTGGCCTATCCACACAAGTGAAGTACCAATTTTATTGGGAGACTTAGAGGAATGCTAGGTGTGTGTAATTTTGTGGCTCCCCTCAGATTTCACAACTTTCCATCACAGAAATGTGTTTTAGACACATTTTAAGGTTTGCATGGGATTCTGGGTAACAAACTATGGAAAGTCCGCACATCCTGGATTACCCAAGGTGTTTAGATTTAAAAAATGTGCATGTTTTGTAGGGTCCCCTAAAGGCATGCCGAGTTAGGGCCCAAAATCCACAGCTAGGCACATTCCAAAGGAAGGGTCAGTTTTCAGTGGAGAAATGTGGTGCTCACATCACGTTTTGGGGAAGCATTTTACTGGGAGACTTGGGGGAATGTTGGGTGAAATGTTGGGTGAAAGGAAGTTTGTGGCTCCTATAGATTCCAAACTTTCCATCACAAAAATGGGAGGAATTATTTAATTTTTTTTAGTTTTTTAGACATATTTTGAGGTTTGCAAGAGATTATGAGTGCCTAGTTTTAAAACATGTACATGTTTGCTAGGTTTCCATAGTTGCTCGCTGTGCTAGGCCCCCAAAATCCACAGTTAAGCACAATGTAAAAAAGGATGGAGAGAGATTCCCTTGCAGGCAGGTACAGTGAGTGACTGCACCTGCCTGCAAGGGGTTGCCTGGTAGTCCGATTCCCTCCAGTAGACTGCCATCGGGGGGTGCACTGACACTGCGCCACCTTTTTGTGGTGCACTATCAGTGTGCCTCTTGACAGATTCCTTACCTCTGCACCCGTGTCCAGAATAAAGGGTGGGTACAGAGGTAAAGAGATTCCCTCATTTGCATGGGGCCACGACCCAATGCAAATGAGGAATGCCCATCTGAGATAGCACTGGAGCAGCATATGTGCCAGCACTATCTGTATTACAGAAGGGGCTGCAGACACTTGTGCTGCCTCTTCTGCAATACCCAAGTGCCGCAGGGGCACACAAAAAAAGAGGAAATACCTGTTACGCCCCCAGGGCACTTCTATAATACAGGCCCAGGTCCTGTAGTGTTGTGTCACTCAGGGACACTCCAAGTAAGATAATCGAGGGAGGGGCGAAATGGGATGACCCTATGGGTGTGAGGTGTATAGGTGTAGTCCGGTGCTCAGGTCAGAAAGTCAGTAAAAGCCCAGGGGAACAGAGTGTGGCATGTTAGAAGACAACTATCTATACATGCGTGTGTGCCTCTTTTCTTGAGTAGTTACTGTGCCAACAGCTCACTAAACTGGTGACAAGTGTGCTGCTCTCCCCTGTGTGTGCTACAGCACTGTTATAAGTGGACCCATCACACCTTTGATGCTGACGTGCACCTCTCAACTGTGCGCAGAGGCGCACCCTGTATACTGTTGCCTGCTCCTGCCAATGGGAGTGTACTGAACCGGCGGCCTCGGACTGCTCATGGCACCTCCGTGTGTGGCTCCGCCATGGTGTCTCCCACCTGTACAGCCCTCTGGCTCCTCCTGTGTTGCTCCTTGGGCAGGGTGCGAGGTGACTGCCTCTACTACTGCCACAAGGCCTGTGCACCAGAGTGCTCGGATGCAGCCAAAGCTTCTGCCCCATGACGTTAACTCTGCCTGAAGCAGCACAATGCAAGGCCTGGTTAGTGTGCAGCCCCAGCTTGCATATTGGCCCTGGTCTGCTGCACTGTCTTTCACCTAGTGAGAGGCTCCTGTTGCTGTGCTGGGCCGAGTCATGAGGGGCAGACCTTTTGTTCCCTGCTCCCCTCTGGGCCTGCTGCCCTCCTGCATAAGGGCCACCTCAACTCACCCCACAATGTCCTCCATCCCTGCCCTAAAGCCCTTCCCTGTCACAGGGCCCCCACTGTCCCAGGCTGCCCGCTAGAAAGCATGGGTGGTGCATTTGGAGAACTACTTTGAGGCTGTTGAAACAGCTGCTGACCATAAAAGCTCCTCTATCTCAGGGATGTAGACATCCACAAAATATCATAGACTGTTGTTTAGGCCAGGCACCTGTGCAACTACACCACCCTGAAGAAGACCACCACAGCGCACATCGAGTCATATGCCAAGCCCGACTGAGAGAGGTTTCTCATCTGCCAAGTACGACAATGACCAGTTCATTCAGGGATGTGCTTCTTTCATACTTCATAAACGGATCCTTCAGGAGCCCATGATTTCCATGAGAGTTATCCTGACCCCGGGGTACTACAAGGAACACTCAAAAGCTGTGCCCCCCCTCATGGATCCGAACAAGCCATCTCCTGTAAAAGAGGAGCCTGTCAACAATGTTCGCAAGGAATTGCATAAACCACAGCCAGAATCCACCAAACCGACATCTGCACCTTGCATGAGGAAAATCCTGCAGTGCCTGCGACAAGCCGAACCACTTTTCAAAAGTATGTTGCTCCTCCCAGAAACAATGTGCCGCTCCCCAAAGAAGGCTGTGAGTGACGTTGAACCCAGGCTCGACGAGCAGGCTGAAAGTGACATGGATGATGATGATGCAGGAGTTGTCCACGTGCTGAGAGTGATTGACCCGCTCCAGACCTCTTGGCCTTGTTGCAGTGCAAGATCACCCAGTCTCAGCCCTCATTGACACTGGTGCGTCCATTAATCTTATGGCTGCTAAAGGATACCAAACCTACGTCACACATGAGTTCAGGTATTTACCTTCGGCAACCACTCTTCACTATGACTCCAAAGCATGTTCCAGGTAGACCTCTTGCATGATTCCACGTGCTGGACGGTAAAGGTGTAGGTGTCCCAAGAAGGATTGGGGTTCTTTCTCAGTTGTTAAATTGCCCAGGACTAATAATTAGTACAATTTGCCTCCAGGGTGCATGCTCATGACATTGACTGACTCCTGCAGGTCTTTGAACCACTGTTTGACGGCATATGCTGCCTGGATGGCCCAGCCATCCACATACACATTGATGAATCCATCACTACTGTGGTGCTCAGACACCGAAGAGTGGCCTTTCACCTACGCCCCAAGGTGGAAAAATAATTGAAGCTCTTAGTAGCAGCTGGTATCATTGAATGAGTGAGTGACCCAACCCCCCTGGATCTCTCCCATCATCGTGGCGAAGAAGCCCAAACAGCCAGAGGCCATATGTATTTGCATGGACATGAAGCTATGCAACCTAGTGATCTTACTCCAGCTATTGATGATATCATCAGTGAGCTGTCCGGGTCCAAGTTGTTTTTGAAAATAGACTTCCAGTGAGGTTACCATCAGATACCATTGCACCCAGACTCCCGGCCAATCACCATATTCTATATGCATGCTGGCCTCCAGAGGTACACCCAGCTAAACTTTGGAATTTCTATTGTGGCTGAAGTATTCCAACACATTGTCAAGAATGTTCTGAATGATCTCCTAGGCATGCTGAACATGAGCAATGATATCCTGGTTCACACCCCACACTGGAAGAGTACCTCACTCGCCTCGAAGCTCTCTTCACCAAACTCAAGGAGTGAGGTCTGACCCTCCACAGGGAAAAAGTTGAATTTCTATGTAGATACATCAGTTTCTGTGGCTATAGATTCTTCGACAAAGGAATCAGTCCTGATCCGGACAAGGTGAAGGACAGACGGAACGGAGCAGCTCCCTCCTCCATGTCCAGAGTCTGAAGTTTTCTCGGCATGGTGACATACTGCAGATGCTACATGCATAATCTATCCGACATCTCTGCTCCCCACAGGGAACTCACCAAGACATCCAGTCCCTGTTTGTGGGAAGAAGAACAAGAGGAAACCTTCAGGCAGACTAAGGCAGCACTATCCGCCCACTCAATTCCTGTCTACTTTGACCCCAAGAAAGATTCTCAGCTGGCCGTCGACGCCAGCCCCACTGGTCTAGGTGCCATGTTGGCCAAGTAGCAAGAGTGTAATGAATGGGCACCCGCCGCGTATCCAGCCGTACGTAAACTCACCCCAACATAACAGTGCTACCCAAGATTGAGCAGGAGGAAATTCACTTACTGTGAGGCTGCCAACCTTTTTACAGGTTTTTTCATAAGCCCTTGATCTCCTTGTTTCGTAGATCCTCATCAAAACCTCCCCCATGGATGGAGAAGTGGATCCTACAGCTACAGGAATTAAGCTTCAAAGCAGAATACTCTTCCGGCACCTTCAACCCAGTGGACTTCCTTTCCCGTCACGCATGCCCAGCCACCTTGTTAAAGACTACAAAAGGTCAGGAGATGAAAGAATATATCCACCTGGTGTTAGAGCACTCCAAACCTCTGCCCATGTCTGTACAGAAGTTGTTGAATTCACCATGCATGACGATTGTCTGCAGATTGCCATCAAATTAACCCTGACAGCTACCTCCTCAGGCCCGGCCCTCGACTGCAAAGCCAAAGCAGAATCAACACTCAAGGTGCTACACAACGTTCACCAAAATCTGTCTGTCAATGATGAAGGCTGCCTGTTGAGAGGCCCATGCCCAGTTCTTTCAGACAGTCTAAGAAGACAAAAAGCCGTATTCCTAGAACACAGAGCGCATCAAGGTGTTGTTAAATTGAAGAACAGACTGAGAAGTAAAGTCTGGTTCCCTGGCCTAGATCTGAAAGTAAAAGCAGTTGTGCTGAACTTCCCAGCATGCCCAGCCACTGGCCAGCCTGATCTCCTAGCATCAGTCATCACTGAAAAAGAACCGGAGGCTCCAAGGCAACGGGTCAATGCAGATTTCGGTAGCCTTCCTAATGGCTCCCACATGCTGGTGGTGTTAAGTGACTTCTCCGGCTAGTGTCTCAACCATCATCATCCCCTACTTTGAGAAACTAATGGCCACACATGGCCTGTTTGAGGAAATCTGCACTGACAATGGGACTCCCTGCAGTGGCCATGAGTGGGCTGAGTATCTGCCCTCCAAGAACACCAAGCATTGTTCCATCACACCACGATGGCCCGGAGCCAATGGGGAGCACCTGATGAGGACTATAACAAAAGTGATCTGTATTGTAATAGCGGAAAACACCAACAAAGAGCGAGCCTTGTACAACTTCTTAAGAGAGTACCGGCTCACGCCTCACTCTGCAACAGGCATCTTTCCAAGCAAGCTGTGCTTTGGAAGAGTATTGACGGATACCAATCCCCATGATCCAGTATGGGTAGACCTACAAAACCAACCAAACCACTCCAATTTTCAAAGAGTCCACAATAATGACTATACCTCACGGAAGTGGAGAGCCAAGACAAGCAATTTCAAAATAAGAGACAAGGTTTAATGAAGGATCACCACCCCGGTGGCAAGATTCGCCTATCTTTGAGATTGCTCTCTACATCGTCACAGAGATCAAAGGGATGATGGTTACCGCTCAAAGAGGAGCAGAGCTAGTCACCAGAAATATCATCCAATTCAAAAGAACCTTCCAATCGCCCATGCACGACTCTTGGGAAGAGGATCTGAATGATGTCACCTCTGTGGATTGCAGGACTGACAGAGAGGACAAAAGTGACCAGAATCCCAGAGGTGCTCCCCGTCCCTGGGTGGGGTCCCTAAATCAAGAATCAGTGCCATCACTGGACTCTGACAGCCTACATCTTATGTCCAGTGAACCAAGCCAAGCTGCATCCTGCCCGTCTGGTTCCAGGAGCTCCCCAACAGAGCCCTCTGTCAGGAGTGGTATCATCTGAAACCTAATCCGGGACCATCCCAGCGCTATGGTAACTCTTTGTGTGACTGAACATGAGCCAGTCTTGGCGTCAGTATTGTGAGTAACCATAATGACTTGTGTTTGACTTTGTTGAAATGTTGGGACAAACTGTTTTTGTTCTTTTTTTGTTCCCATGTTAAAAGAGTAGTATATTGTTGTGTCATTCAGTAGCCCTCATAGTAAGACGCCTGAGGGAGGGGAGAAATTGGATGATTCCCTTGTGGACATGAGGTGTGTTGGTGCAGTCGGACTCTCAGGTTGGAGAGTTAATAAAAGCCTGGGGGGGCTGGGAGTGGCCAGTTAAAAGACCACCATCTATACATGCGTGGGTGTCTCTTCTCTTGGGTCATTACTGCACCACAAACTCACTACAAATCCTTTACTGCAGGATGATTCCTTGATCAGGGGACTTTATCGCGGACATTTTCTTACTCTGAGCAAGGGAAAAATGTCTGCTGACCAGAGTTGGTTTTACCAGCTCTGTTGTTCCTAAACCCAGTAGTTTCAGACCTGCTCATATCAGCTCTTTAGCACTCCTCCTCCCATCTACTCCCCTCTCAACACCGCTCTGGCAGACTCCTAATGAGACGCTTGGTGTTTCAGTGTCAGCAAAACCCTTTTTAGGTCTCGGCCTGATCCAGCGCATGCGCTAGCCTCGGCCGAGACATTTTGGGGCTCTCAGAAATGGTACTTTGCTGGCAATCTGCTTGCTAGAACGCGCACAAGAGCGCGTGCAAATGCACGTTATAGCAAGCTGCTTGTCGGCAAAGTAGCACTTGGGTGACGCGCGTGCACACCACTCGCGTCATTCCTGCTATGACTCGCGCTGCTGCGCCCTCATCCCTTGTCTTCATTGTTCTTTCTTTTATGTTTTTACGCGGCTGAACTTTCCTTGCAGTCTATATAATTCGTGGCTCTCCCTTATCTTGTGTGATACTCAGACAGGCCACCAGGTGTCAGTATTTTCAACAGTATCGGTCTCTTCATTCCACCACAACAACCAAGCTCTTTGTAGGCTATTCACTGGTTGACACTGCTACACCGAGCCTCTTTTAATTCTGTCCTCTGACACCCCCCTGGGTGCCACTGTTGCACCAATATCTCAACTGCTTGTTAATTGATCCTTTCTGCTTCCAGAAGTTCAGAGCGTCATCCAGAAGTACATAGCTATATGCACGCGAAAAGTTCTTTATAATCCAGCATGGCGCCCGGTTTTCTGTCAACAAAGCAAATAACGTTGGCTATTTATCTGCTTACAGACACATTCCTATGCAGTGCATTAACTGATAGAGAATACTTAATGTTGTAAAGTCGCGTATTTTGAATAAAAGTATGAAGACTCTCCCTGGCTCCGAGCACGGTGCAGCAGCTGCTTGCTGAACTAAAGCAGCGTTTCTGCATCCAGGGGTTAGGTTCCCAACTTAGCCACGGCAGTGCCCACTCCCTCTGTGTGAAAGTAATTGTTGCAAATACGAGGCCAGCAACCCGTGTTATCACTAGCACTGACTCGCCCCTCCCCCGCTCCCTTTTGGATAGGTCACATTTCTCCGTCCTAAACCGCAGGTCTACTAAGGCCCGAAGCGTCCGCCCTGCGGTGCTCCGTTGACATCGGCGCGCGCGCCCTCTGACCACGGGCTCCAGCCTCTTGTTTCCTATCCAGTCAGAGGTTGACAGAGATGCCACTGATGACAAACGCTTTGCGGGAAGCTCAAAAGATGGAGAAACTGGAACACTATCCCAAGGTATTTGTTTTCAAGAAGGTAATGATATGCAGGAGGTATGAAAAGCATGCTGTAAGAATTGTACTTTCTTTTTATGAAATTCCCTCTTGCACATTCCGATCTATATCTGGAGAAAGGCGAAGTCCAAAGCCTATTTAGAACACACCTGCTTGGGATCTTTGTAGAAAATTCTAGTTCAATTAGACTACTTAAGAACAATTAGCCCAATTTTTGAATGATGAGATTAGCCCAGCTAATCCCAATGCTTAAAATTCTGTCAGTGATTGCTGTTTGTCTTCCTTGTAGATCCAGTGGCAGGGTCATGAAGCAGACAGAGGTGGTGTTTGTGTGCATGCATTTAACAGTGCTGGTTGAGATTAGTCAGATAGTTGATAATAATAACATTATTTTTCATATACTATATGCCGTTAACATCTCTTGTTTTTCCGAATTATGCACCTTGATTTTTGGCTCAGTCCTACAGGTGTGAAACAGCTACAAACGTCTTGCCCTGTCTTCAGAGAATGCTACCTACTCTCAACATCGTGGGCAGAAGGGAAGCAACACTTAACCAGTAAACAAAAACATAAGCATGAACAATTACCTAAGGTTTCCTGTTATTTTTTTTAATTGTTAGATAGCAAGCAATGTTGATCAAAGAAATAACTTCATTGTTTTCTTTTTATTCAATATAAAATATGATAGTTCTGTAAATACGAAAACGGATGACTTAAATCAAGTTAATTTAACTTATTTAGACCCCAGTATTATCAAGGTGTTGGCAAGAAGCCTGCCTTAACTTAATCAATTGCCTGTGTGTCTAAACACACACACACACACACCACCCCCTCACCTTTACCAAAAATGTCTAGATCTGAACCTCCATAAGGATTTCCCACACTGGAATTTCAGAATAAGTGTAATTAAGTGCCCTATCAGGAAGAGGAGGAATTGCATCATATGCAAGAATAGAGTGAAAGGCCACAACTGGTTCTGCCACATTAAAAGCCATTGTGGCAGGTTGGTCCTGCACGGGTCTTCCTGTGAGCAGCTCTTTGGGTGTTGTGGTTTGGTCTGCTCCTAACCCCTCCGCTACCTGGCCTGAATTGCTTAATCCCAAAAAGACAGTGTCTTGCAAGGTTGTATTATATGTGTTTCATGTCGCTACTACTACATTTGCAGCATGGGTTGCGTTCTTCAGCTTTGCAACAGCTGTAACTCCCTGAGTCATTGTGGTCTGACTGGCAGGACTTGTTTCCTAGTCCTCTGCAGGTTCTTCGCCTCTCCATTCTGCGTCATCCTATCTGTGCATCAGAGGTTTTGGGGTCATACCTTCTGCATGAACTTTCACCTGAGTTACGTCAGGCCTGGCCTATGTCTTGCACCCCAACCACACCCAACCCCACATATACACAACCACACCCAACCACACACACAACCACACACACAATCACACACATACACACACAACCACACACACAACCACAGACATACACAACCACACATACAACCACACACACAAAACCACACACACAAGCACAGCCATACACACAAACACACACAACCACACACACACACAACCATACACACAACCACACACACAAAACCACATACACACAACCACACACACAACCACACACACACACACACACAACCACACACACAACCACACCGTCAGTGCACACTTTCACCAGACACAGACACCATCAGTCAGCAGTGCACACAATCACTGGGCACAAACACCACCAGCCATCAGTGCACGCTTTCACCAGGCACTAACACCACCAGCCATCAGTGCATGCTTTCACCGGGCACAAACACCACCAGCCGTCAGTGCACTCTTCCACCAGGCACACACACACCACCAGCCGTCAGTGCACGCTTTCACCAGGCACACACACACCACCAGCCGTCAGTGCACGCTTGGCACACACCACCAGCCATCAGAGTATGCTTTCACCAGGCACACACACCACCAGCCGGCAATGCACGCTTCCACCAGGCACACACACCACCAGCCGGCAGTGCACACTTCCACCAGGCACACACACCACCAGCCATCAGTGCACATCAATTGTTAACGCATCCACAATTAACTATTGTAGCAATCACAGTATGGCACACTTTACTTTTAAACATATTCATCTAAAGCACAGCATGACACAATTGCTACAAAAATAAATACAAATTTTTTTGGCCTACCATTTTTAAACTTTTGTTGCAATTGGTGTTGCAATATTTAGCAATGCCAATAGCTCAAACTTAATTAATGCGAGACCTATTGCATTGCAAATGCTTGTTGTCCTTCCAGGCCATTCTCTAAACTTAGTGTCGCACTCAATACAATTTTTGAGTCCCAAAATCAAAATGATATTACTTTTAAAGGAATAGCAAAGGCTGAAGTCACATTAAGCTGATAAATATTATTAGGAGCATTTTATGCTTTTCTCTTTATCTGCAGATCGAATTATTTACACATTCAAGGCAGATGAGTGAACTGTGGCATCGGTCAATTAGCAAATCACAAATGTGAATGATTCCAATTTGGCAAAGATTCCTCGCTCCCTCTATCTTTCTCTTTTTATATTTTCACCCTGACAGTGACAAATTACTTCTGTGCTTGCTGAGAATGGAAATTAAAAGCATTAGGGTTGTTCATGCATTTATGCTAATGCGTACTTTTTATATGATTTGCATGCAGCAGAGAACAACCTAAAAGCTCCTCGGTTTCACAGTCTTATGTATTTTTCATGTACAAGGAATGTGCATCTTTTTGTACACAAATGTTTTTCTCTAGAAAATAGGAAAGTGGAAAACTGTAGTATAGACTATATTTTACTCTTTACTGTTGATTGTCAAATAATTTCTGTCCATTTCAGTTCATATTAATCAGCTTTCAGATGTTTAGTAAGTGACTGATCGGTTATCATCCAGAAATATTACAGATTTGTCTAACGAAAAGCATGGTAGTACCTCAAAGCAATCCTCTGCCCTTATCCATCAGGACACATGCCATGTGGACTATGTTTTTTTTTTTTTTAGAGTTTGGTGGACTGGAACTCTGGTGCAATGGGATGGAGGTCGTTGTCCACCAAAAAGATGGCCTCTTCGGTCTAATTAGGGCCAGACTGACATCTTTCCTTCTGTTGACTGAAAGCTTCTGCCAAAACCCCGACACAGTAGGGTTCATTGAAGTAAACTATCGTACTGCCTACTCTACTTAGAGTTGGCGGTCTGGTAGGGTTCTTTTCTGTCTGACACTGACTGGAAAAACATGGCAGTGAGTGACAGAAAGAAATAATGACCCCCAACACCTTGGGAACAAACTTCTACGGTGTGAGGGTCATTCGTTTTTTGATTCCCAAAAAATAACAAATATTAAAGGTTTGGTGGACTGCTGTCAAAACCAATCGCAGCTGTCCACCAAACGGTTTGCACCTTGAACAGAACTGCTGTGACAGGGGTTTCTTTCATATTACAGGGATGACCACTGGGTCGACCGTCATCTCTAAATGGGATCTACTGTCGTCTGTCAGGGTGTTGGACATCGGCCGCCCTCACTGATGGTACTGTGCCCTGCAAGAGCTAAATCAAGCCTTAAATCTGACTGATCCATAGCATGGTGATTTGGTGTCAAGAGTAGGTCAAGAAGGAATGGAATTATATCAGATGTTCAGGATAACAACTGACTATGTACATGATCTCCATTTAGAGTATTGATTTAAATTCATCATAGGTGGTTATCTTGAAAAGCGTGCATGGATTTGGCCTATTTTTAACACCATCAATTCAGTAATAAAGCACACAAAGAGGCAATTGTGCAATTCAGAAATATTGTTCAAGCTTCCAGAGCAAGAATTTTAACTCGTTCTACCTTAAAAGGAACACATTTTGAGGTATGTTCAATTTCCTTTTTTAAACAGTTCTTTAAAGAGATAGAAAAGGTGCAGAAATTAGCCATATTATGTTTAAACGTTCAATATTGTAGGAAAGAGCAATGTTTCACGTGTTATAAATAATAAGGAACAATACCAAGACCATATGAAATATAATGGGGAACATCCTTTACAACGCAACTTTTACAACGCACTACCATTATGACGCAACTTTTACAACGCAAGTTATTACAACGCATTGCGCTGGGGGGGGCGCTGTAAGATAGGGAATAGTTTATTTACTATCCAACACTTTCCCTACTATCGAAATACATCCAATATAAAACAGGAGGAGGGAAGGAATGTCATTCAAGCGAAAAGACAAAAACAGGAGACCATGCCAGTGTATCAAAAGGGCATTTCCGTTTGTCCCTGGTCGGTAGAAGATAGATTAGAAGTCTGAGCATTGTTTCTTGCACTCGTCTGCAAACAGGTCTATTTGCGGATGCCCCCATTCTCCGACAATGTCTTTTACGATATCGTTGTGTGGAATGCAGTCATGCAGTTCTGTGAAGTGAAGCTTAGAGAGTCTGCTTGCATGTTCTGGACTCCTGGGAGGTGGATTGCTGAGATTGTGTTTTTTGAAAAAACTTTTTTTATTGAATATTTCAAAAGAAATAATACAACCAAGCTGCAATTAGTTAAAGGAACAACAGCTGTCCCGTGGAGCAAAGGGGCAATAGCATTTTTGTAAATAGTAAAACATGTTTCTGACATATTACAGCTAAAAAGTAAACTGAAATATAACAAAAAAATTCAAATACAGTGGAGCAATTGTGCAAATAGTATCCTGGAAGCATTCACAGTACAGCAATGATCATGCCAGACTAAAGAGCATTACCGCCATTACAGTCCTGGTATATGTGTTCAACATATTGGTCTAATCAATAAAATCACAACGCCCTTTTCCATCAATAAGTGTAGATTTCCCTCACGAAGTGGTATCTGTGTCTTAAATTATCCACAAAGTGGTTTTGTAAATAGCTTTTGAGAGCCTGCCAAATATCACATGGGCGTGAGGTGGCAGGTAGGAGTGTGGCATATATATCACTCATTGTGTCATAATAAGTAAGGTCTCGGATGCACGCCTGCACTGACGGTGTTTGCATTCAGCCCCAATTCAATGAAACTTGTTGATTAGCTATCAATAAAGCCATATCGCTAAAATGTCTAACGCCTTTCTTGAATGGTTTAACATATCCCAAGAGGGCTGTCAGCTGGTCAGGGATATTGTGTGTTCTATCATGACAGATCGATGTCTAAAAACCTCCATCCAATATGTGTTTACCGGGGTACAAGACCAGGCTAGGTGGAAAAAATCTGCGTCTAGAGTGCCGCATCTCAAACAAGCACTAGACTCTGTGGGGTTCATTTTGGCCAATAACTTTGGAGTAATGTAAATTCTATGTAAATATTATAAATGGAGCAGTTTATGTTTGTAAATATTCGAGACATATCGCATCTACGAGCAACAGTAATGCCATATCTCATCAGTTATACTAATATCTAAATCCTGTTCCCAGGATGTGCACGTTTTTACACCCACAGGCGGGCGAAGGGAGAGAGACAAATGGTATAAGTAACCCTGGGCGAAGTTTGCGTAGTCGCGCTACGTGAACTTCTCAAAGTGGTAAAAAAAAACAGCAAGCTAAACGGAATTCTGCAAGCACGAGGAGTTGCTTGTTCTGCCTGTTCGCAATTTTTAATTTATTATCTATCTCTCTATTTTACGGATTCTATATTTTGAGTTTTTTTCAACTTTTTATGTCTTTTTCACTACTTTTTCACACTTTTTTCCATTGCTTGCTTTTTTCATTTCTTTTACTTACTTTTTCAATTCCTACCTTTTCATTTCCACTCCCCCCCCCAAGTGTCCAGAACCATGGCAAAGGGCAAGGCAAGGCGCCACCTTCCTTAAAGAAGGCGGCGCCCCTTTGGGGCGCAGGCACAGGCCTTATTTGGAGAGGCGGAGGTGGGTGCACTTGATTTTTATGTGCAGCACCACCTCCCCTTAACCCTGGCAGCAGGCGGCTGGCCTGCGTCCGGGTGCGGGGTCCGGGAGCAATGTAAAGATACTCCCTTTGTGACATATATTTCTTTCACAGCTCAAAAATTACAATCAACATGGGCTAACCAAATCTATCATACCAACAATGTGCTCCGGGAGCCTCACCAGCGGTGGGTAAGGGTGCACCGGGCAGTGTTTTGCTGCCCTGGGGTCTGGTGCACCCGTAACCAGCTTACGTACTGGTGGTCCAATATCCTGAACCAGGAGCAGGACCTGCTGGACATGCTAGGAGTTGAGGCACGGGGGCATAGTGAGTAGCTGTTTAATATTACTACTTTGTGTTCTTCTGCTCTGTGTTATATATTGCAAATATCATTTTTTTCTGAATAGCAAGAATGCTGCTGCTTACATTACAGGTACCGTATTTTCCGGCGTATAAGACGACTTTTTAACCCCTTAAAATGTTCTGGAAAGTTGGGAGTCGTCTTATACGCCGGGTGCCAACATTTAAGGTATGTATTCATGCATTTTTACAAAGCGTGACTTCACCCGAAGGTGTCAGACCGCTTCTCAATAGGAAATGGTGCATTACAGGGGGAAAAAGTGACATGTGTGCAAGTAGAGGTACGGTATAATATTGCAATAAATGGAGGGCACTCAAACACAAGAATGAACGTTACGTAGGCGATGGTGGCACTGTGCAAGTATCAAAAGCAAACAAAAAGTACCGTAAGAGGTAGGAAACAGAACAACACAAAATCAGCCCCTCACCAGCCAGAGGCAACAGTGCGGCCAATACTGCAAGATTGCTCTAAAGAGGGTGACTGACTGGCAATAAATTCTCAAAATGGCTATGCAGGACTGCGTTGGACTGCGTTGGAAGTGGGGGTAGTCTTATACAGCGAGTATAGCACGAAACCTACATTTTATCAATAAAAGTAGGGGGTCGTCTTATACGCCGAGTCGTCTTATACGCCGGAAAATATGGTAAATTACGTTTAAAAATCTTCTGTGATTGTTATGCCACAGGTGCTCGGCGCTACTAATCTTACTTGTTTGCAACATTTTGCGGTCGCTTGGGCTGATGGTAAACTTGATGTTTTATTTATAACTGAGACATGCCTGAATGATTCCTGTGCCCCGGTGGTGGAGTGTGCTATCCCCAGAGGCTATAAAATCATCCCAGCTGACCGGAAAACTGGGAGAGGTAGTGGAACGGCAGTGGTGTTTAGGGATACCTGGTCCTTTTCCAGTGTGGTGTCAGGTGAATTGGGGGAGGGCAAGGCTTTGATTTTACCCTCATCCTATCCCCCTCATTTTTCGCTGGGAGGTACATTGGTGTACCGCCCACCTGGTCCGCCTGGTGCTTTTTTAAAAGCTGTAGATGATGTCATCATACCTCGCGCCCTCCGCTTTTCCAAGTTCCTACTTCTGGGGAATTTTAATATACACCTGGATGCCCAGGAAGCTCTGGAGTCCTCTGGGATTCACTTAGTCTGGCTCAGCTGACCCAGTGGGTCAAGATGCCGACGCATTCAGCGGGTCATCTACTGGATCTAGTTTGTACCAATTTCGATCTGTCTATAAGTGAACCAGAGCAAGTTACCTGGTCGGACCACCATCTGATCAGGTTTTCCTGGTCCATGGGGAAGCGGCTTGGTTCGTCTGCCATTTATTTTTGTACCCGCCCCTTGAAGATAAATCTTCCGGCGCTCTCCGAAGCTTTGATTCCGTACCGTCCGGCTCTGGCCTCTGATCTCACTGGGGCAGTGCATAGCTTTGACTCCTGGATTAGCAGAAGGGTCAGCTCTAGTGCCAAACCAGCTATTTGTGGCAAACAGCGTTCCCCACCTTCGAAGCCCTGGTTTTCAAATGCCTTAAAAGAGCTGAAACTGGGTTGTAAAATATTGGAAGGCAGCTGGCGTCAGAGGTACTGCCCTTGGGCCAAGTCTGTGCTCCGTACTGCCCAGATGGAATACTATTCTGCTATTAGGAAAGCAAAAATTAACTACTATGCTGGGAGGATTATTAGTGCTAATAATAACAGTAAGGAGATTTTCTGAATTGTTAAGAGCTTCCTTTCCCCCGGTGCGGAGCAAATTACGCTACCTTCCTCTGCTGATCCTTAGTCCTCCTATCGACCAGTTCAGGCATTTCTCAGTAGTGGCTGAGCCCGACATTTTAGCTATTTTGAAATCACTGAAATCTGGCTCACCCATGGATCCGTGTCCGGCCCGAGTTCTTGCTGGGGTAGCAGAGGTGGTCTGCTCAGAGGTTGCTGAGATTATTAATCTCTCCCTTCAGGCAGCCACTGTTCCTATGTGCTGGAAGCAGGCCAAACTCTTACCCCTTCTTAAAAAATCTGGGCTAGATCTTTCTGTTCCATCAAATTATCATCCCATCTCTCTTCTGCCAGCTCTGGCAAAAGTTTGTGAGAAGGTGGCATTTTGGCAGTTGGAGGCTTTTGTGGAAACATCCAATGCTCTGCACCCTGCTCAACCCGGGTTTCAAGCCTCCTATAGTACGGAAACTGTTTGGTGGAAATGACTGAGGCAATTAGGGAGTGCTTAGATGGAGGCGGCAGGGCAGCTCTGATTTTGTTGGACCTCTCTGCCGCCTTGATACGGTGCCCCATCAACTTCTTCTTGCCCGGCTGTCATCCATCGGCATTGCCGGCTCTGCTCTAGAATGGATTGAATCGTTTTTAGACAACCGTACCCAGCAGGAATGGATGCCCCCCCACTTGTCCTCTGTGAGAAAACTCTCCACTGGAGTACCTCAGGGCTCCACGCTAAGCCCTCTGCTTTTTAACATATATCTGACCCCCCTGATTTTCTTAGCGGAGGAACTGGGTGCAAAAATTCTAGCCTACGCGGATGACACCCAGCTGCTATTTACTTCGAGGGATGCGGATCTGGATACCAAGATCGCTCAGACCTGCCTTTCTTCTGTTTTCCATTGGCTTGCACATGCCCAGCTTAAGTGCAACGTGGAAAAATCGGAAGTACTCCTATATGGTCAATTCCCCCCCGCTTTCAGAGAATCATTGTGGCCTCCCAATGTCCCTTGTCCCAGCTCTGCGGGGGATCCGGCGAAGAACTTGGGGGTATGGTTCGGGGAAAATCTACGGTTTGAAGAGCATATTAAAAAACTTACAGGAGTTTGCTTTGTCACCCTCAAGGCCCTACGAAGGTTCTTTCCCCTGCTTCCCAGGGAGGCTAAAGAAATGGTAGTGCGTGCCCTCATCCTTTCCCGCCTCGATTATGCCAATGCTTTGTTCATTGGCATACCGGGCTATCTGGTAAAGAAACTCTATATCATACAGAACGCGGTGGCGAGACTCCTATTTAACATCTCGCGGAGATCTAGTGTCCGGCAACATTTGTGTGATCTACATTGGTTACCAGTGGCCCAGCGGGTGCAATTTAAGGCCCTCATTCTATCTCACAGGGCCATTCATGGGCAAATGCCTGCGTATCTTAGGAGACGTTTTGTCCTGTATACGCCAAACCGCCCTCTACGATCTGCCACCCAGCTCCGGCTGGTCATCCCACGGTTTCGTAAGGCGCGTTTGGGTGGCCAGTCCATCTCTGTTAAAGCAGCTGATGCCTGGAATGCCCTCCCCCTGGAGTTACAGCATATACAGGACTTCTGTCTTTTTTTAAAAACTCTAAAAACCCATCTCTTTAAAATGACAGTAATTTTCTGCCGTTCTCCCACAGTATGTGCACGCGCCAGGACACTCTAGAGTATTTGAGCGCGATAGAAATCCCTATATAACATAACATATAACATAACATGTAAGAATTTACTTTAGAGAACTTAAGTTAGGTAATGCTAGAGAGATTCTAGTCCTTCATTTGTCCTCCTGTCACTAAGAGATAGTGGTGGATTGATAGGTTTAGTTATTTAGTATTAATTGGTCATTTTTTAACTGTCTACGTGACGCATACTCTGTTACATCACGTGCTGCTGAGTGCTGTTTACCCCAGTCCTTAGTAGAACCTTTTATAGTTTGTTTAGTGAGTGGTGATATGCTTAGCACTAGCAGAACATCAGCAGCAACCAACCAACAATTTGGTGTATGCAAAAATGTATGCAAAAATGTATGCATATGTCCTCCATCTATGCAGTTCTGAGGACTAAAATAAATAGAAATGCAGACTTAGTAAACAATTAGCCCATCTGGAATAGGTGGGCTAGGTCAGGTGGTACTTAGGCCTTAGTTAGGATTCTGGAAACAGATTGGAACACTGGATTAGTGTTCATAAATATTAACTAGATGGTCCACGAATCCCATGATACTACTAGTCGACCAGATTAGATAGGTCATTTTTATTGCAATTGTTGTTTCCATAAATGTTTTTTGAGCATTTTTAAAAAATATTTTATTTGTTTCACACCAATCATCAATGTTCGTCTCTTTCTTTCTTATATCTATCATGATAAGCATCCAGGGGCAAGAAGACAGGGTCATTGGAGTGGGTAGGAGCAGGTGCACAAGATGCTGGCCAGGACCTCTCCTCTACCGAGGGCTCTGCTGCTGGCCCAGTATTTCCTCCTGTTGTTAATAGTAATAATTATACTTCCCTAACTTTTACTGCACCTTATTTTTTCCGAACTATTATTTCCGTATCCTAATTCCATTTTTAACCAATTCTTCTTTGATCTAGACTATCTGTTTCTAAATTCTTGTTATCCCTGACTCTAACTCCCTCTGATATGACTCTCTGTACTATTACTATTAGTCTGTCTGTAGCTAAGCTTGCCCAGTTGGCCTCTCTTTATTTAAAAGGTTTTAAAACTCAGATTCACCAATAGCACTAGCCACTGAGTCCAGTCCTTTGGGTTGTCCTCTTCTAGTCTTTTTTACCTTGATGCTTTTTGACAATTCCCACCAACAATATACCAAACCAGATATTTTACTATTTTTTATAGGGTAGGACATACAACTATTAGTCTACTCTACTCTAGTACCCGATTTGTACTACTGATGTATGTTGTATATGTATGTATTAACTTTTTTTTCAATCTTGCTAGTAAAAAATAATAAATAGGGGGAGGTGTGTATGGCACCTACAAAATGTGTAATGTTTTTTCTAGGTGTACCGACCACCAGTGCCGAGGTCAGCGGCAAAGGCGACGCGGCCAGTAAGGAGGGAGCAGAAGATGCTGCAGCTGCAGGGGGTGAGCCAGCAGCACTGGCGGGCAGTAGTGAGTTATATTCCTTACTTATTGACATTACACTCGCTGCAAGGGTGTACACTGTACTGTTGAGAGAGACTAAGTTGTTTTGAACAACTGTTGAAGAAGACACCCTTTACTTAGCATTAACAATAGCATTAGCGGCAGGAGTTGAGTAACTAGTAATGACCTCTTCTATCTGACTTCAACTCAGCTGTGAAAGTATTATGGAGAAGACTAAGAGTCAGATCAGATGACCTTTATGGATGGGTTGAACGAAAAGGGAAGAAGGGTGGAAAGAGTAAGGACGGGCGAGATGTAATATTTATGTCTGGCAGAGAAGAATACGCAGGATGCATGCATAGATGGCTGATAGGAAGGAATCATGTGCATGGGTGGTTGAAAGATGGGTGGAAGGTGAAAGAAAAGATGCCTGCCTGGGTGGGTGAAAGTGTATGGTTGGAAAGCAAGAATCCTCCGGCGTGCTTCATGGGTCATACTCAAAGCCAAGGCAAGCAAGGAAGGAAGAACGCATGGGTGGAGGTTTAAAAAAAAATGTTTGTTGTTGGTGAAACAACCTAAGGTTTGTTGAGAGATTAACAAGAATGATTTACCCCCAAAATACACATTTTGCAATTCATTCCAATGCCATCCATGCCCTAAATGATATTTGAATTCAACTGACACCACAGAAATAGTTGTTTCATGCAGACAGTAGTAAATAAAACTAACACAAGTCTGCGTCACAAGTATGTTTGTTTTGGGTGGAAGGTGACTGAGCTGGCATGCAGGCTAAGGTTACATAATTTCGCTAAACAAGAGAGAAGAAGAAGACTGGTGTAATGTTTACTCAAGTCCATAGTGCTAGTATAATGCCTGAAATTACCACAAATGTTAGAGGCCGAGGAAGTGGAAGGATTGATACATTCCACAAATGTTATGTACTGTGCTTGCTAGTGCTACTATGCCACCATGTGTAGAATTAATTTGTCTTACTGTTTTGCTAAGAGTATATATTGTTACAATAGTTTTTTTTCTTCTTGATATAGCTACTCCTTCCCAACCAAAATCGAAACCGAACAGGAAGGAGTTGGCAGCCATGGCCTGGTGCCGGAAGCTGGTGGCCATCCGCACCGAATGCCGGTAGCTGGTGGCTCTGGCGGAGGAGGAGGCAGCAGCAGCTGCAGCCTTCTCCAATGCCACGGGCCCCAGCCAGGCCCCTCCAGTGGTACAGGGCCGTGGTCTGGCAGCCGCCCGCGTCACACTTCATCTAACACTGCTGTCCCCCCTGTGGATGCAATCGTAGAGCATTCAAGCGCTGCTTGCGCCTCCAAGTGGCATGCCTAGAGGCGCGGATAAAGGTCATGGAGAAGCAAGCCCGTTGATAAGAGATCCCGTTGGATTGCCCCTTTTTATTCCTTTTTTTTGGTGGGTGGGAATTGGGCATTGGGGTTTATTATTAAGAACAATTCACCGGACATTGGTTGGACTCTATCTTCTTTATCTTTTTGGACATTGGTTGGGGTAAGGGAGAGGGGTGGGTCAGGTAATGTGGGATTTTTTACAGTAGTTTATTTTGTTAGGGGATTACATTATATTTATACTTAAACTTTACATACAATGTTAATGTTTTGTGGGGGGTTACTGTTTTACGTCACACGGTTTCCTTGCTGCTGCAGGGCCACAGCCAGTGTTTGATTTAAAAATAATCTGCCAATTTTGTAACACTCAAATAGATAGATGTGGCACCCCTCACTGAGTGACTTTCCTACTAGTACTGTCAGTCTCTCCTCCTAGTCTATGCATTCTGCAACAGGAGGACTCAAGAGGTGTGTAAATTAATTATTTAATATTATTAATTATACTTCCCCCAAACTACTTCTCTTACCTGTGATTGATGTTTAACTTAGGCACAGCGATGGCTGCATTACGATGATGGTTTGGTTTCCCAAGATGCCATGGTTGTAGTGGTAGTAGTAGACGCTGTCAGTAGCATTTGCAAAAAAAGAAAATTAGACAGTCCGTCGCCTGAGAGAGACTCTGGGAAGAGTAGTAGAACAAAGTACCGTACATACACAAGAAGACTGCCAAACAATAATGTACATGCTGATTAGCAATGCTAAAGTAAGAAAAAGAAAAACATAATGGTGGTGGGGATAGCGTAGTACAACATGTTACAAACTGGTGTTGTGTCAAGTCACTTGAAACAAGCGTAATATTTAGTGCTTTGTAGGAGGATGATGAATCCAATCGTTTCCAGCAATTAATTATGATGGATTATCTTCATTTGGAAAAAATATTGACTTGCAAATATACTGAGCATGGGTGGGCCAGCAGAAGAAGATCTTTGCCTTGCCTTGAAATTGAATTTGTGTTGCTTTCACCACATCTGTCCCAGCAAGCGTGTGATCAATTATTGGTGTACATTAAATTTAGTCACACCTCAGTATAAATCAGATGGCCCGGGGCAAGAGGGTTAGGGTATGATGAATGGTTGAGAAGGGGAGTTTGGGGAAAGGTTTGACAAAGAGAAACACTATGCATGGACAAACAACAAAACATAATCTTGGCAGACAAACATCATATCCATAAATCTGTTAAGGGAGAAAAAGGAAATGCATGCATGATGATGATGACTTGATGGTTATGATAAGTAGTACTTACTAACTAGACTAGTAGACAGTACAGGGCCGCAGTATATTATTAATTAACATGTAATGTGCCATGCATGTCTGCCCTCAGAGAGACCCAAATTACATTTACTTCTGTTGTACCGGGCTTACTTTTTAAAGCTAGCAAAGAAAATTAAAAAATAGCTGTAGGGATCAATTATAAGCAGAGAGCAAACAACAACACACAGTCGTAACGATTGAAGAGAAAAAATAATCAATTTATTTAACGGATGAATAATGTTGATACTAAAGTGTTACTGTATGTTTTCCTTGTCAAATTGGGGAGTTGCATCTCAGCCTTCCTCTTGGTCCTCCCTTCCATGGACGCAGCGCCCGTCAATCTTGGGTGCCACTGCCTGCCTGGCAGATGCGGATTGGTAGGTGAGTGTGAGTTGTTTGTCTCTGTTTAGCACAGGGTAAAGGCCGGCCTGTAAGTGTAGATGGAAAAAAAAAGGGATATTTAAAAATCAATGAAAAAAACGGCATGAATTACAGAGGAGTGCAAACTCTTTCAGAGCAGCATGGATAAATCATGTCTAATCTGTTGTCTACAGCAGCAACAGGACAGAGCAGCCCACGGCGCCCACCCAACCTCCACTTAGCTTAGATTTTGACTGAGGAGTGCCGCTCGTAGCAGTGGGGACTGTGCTGCTTTCTTTGTGTGTCTTGTGAGACCGGGACTGCGAGGACCAACAGCCCGACAACTACCCTCAGCTGGTTCCTCTTCCCGCCCTCCGCCTTCAGCCTATTAAAGACACGCTGATCTCACGCGCCGCGGGATGCGAGCATGCACGCACCCGGCGAAGCCCGGGCCAAGGGCGGGCCCGTTTGAGCCCATTCGAGGCCGGAGCAGGCTGGGCTGGGCCACCCCCTAAACGGGGGACGATTTGTGAAACTTGTAAGTTAATTTCTTCACTTATTGAACTGTCTACGAACTTACAATGGCGGGTCGCCCAGGAAGAGGGAGTAAAGCCACTCCAGGGGGCTCAGTGGTGGGCACGCTCGACCAATTTATTGTTAGAGCAACGTCGGTCTCAGTGCGAGAAAAAGAGTGGACAGAGCGCCGGCTTTCCCTAGAGCCGACCTGCATCAAAAGATCATCTTTGGGTAAAATCGCACAATCTAAAACCCCAGAACGACATACAGCTCCAAGTTCTATCATTAACTCATTAGCCATAGGCTCGGAGAGTGATCAGACAACTATTGACACAACTATAGATTCAACTATAGATATTACGAACACTCTGACAGGCAAGCACCTCAATGCGCAGCCATCCGGCACCACTAATTTAGTGATAATGGCGCCTGAAGGGGTATCAACTCGTGCATCGATTTTAGCTGAATCTGGTGCAATACTGAAAAAGAAGAATGGAGAGGGTGCAAAAAGTGGTAAACAAGGGAAAGGGGGCAAAGCTAATAGTTCTGCTCCAACTCTTGCAGTGCAAACTACCCCTGAAATAGCATTTCACCCAGCTAGTACCCTGAGTACAAATTCCTCAGATGGCACTCCACTAGTTCTGGACGAGGGGTTCTGGACAAAAGTTGGAGGAATTGTAACATCTTCTATCCGCCCGATTTCAGACCGATTAAAAGCCATTGAAGGAAGACTGAAGAAATTGGAACAATTGACATTATCAAATCTTGAACTTCATAAAAAGAACGCTTTAACAGTCCCAACAATGACCCAACAAAACCGACTCCCCGAAAATAACGCAAATAATGTGCAGATGCAAATGCTCTCGCCCCAGATACCTATACCCGATTTAATTAAAGATACCTTATGTCGTGATAGGTGGTCTGCAAAATAAGAAATCTAGTAGTGCACAGGAAAAAACTGACTTACCAAAGACAAACAGTGTAACAAATCTTGCAGTAGATGGGGTACGACCAAAGGGAAGGGCAGTATTGAAATCAATAGAAAAGAGGATCAAGGTTTCTTGCTCCCAAATATAGATCTACCGCCGGAATCCGTTCCTTATGTTGTAGTCTTGACAGGGGTGCCTGAACTTGGTAAAGGAAATCAGGAATCGTTCACAGAGTTGAAAAACAAAACTATACACTGGCCTAATGCCAATAGACCATTACCCCATCATATACATAGTAAAATCTTATTCGTAGGCAGAGTTAACTGGGTGGGTAGTAGTTGAAAAAGCATATCGGGGGATTGTATTATTGTAAATTTCGAGGACAGGCAAGCTGTACAGCATATTTGTGGTGGGTGGCCACATTTTACGAGACCAAGAATCCAGCCACTTGATTTAACCTATTTTTACAGTCCCCGTTCGCATAGAACTAATCATGCCCAACAGGGGAGATTCCAAGAAGGGAGGAATGGTGTAAACCGCCTCACAGGTAATTTTGATTGTGATGGATATGGCCTGGAACTGGGTTCCCCCACTAGTAACAGATATGGTGTACTTGACCTGGTTGATTGACTTACCCCAAGAGCTGCTACCCCGTTAAATTCTAGGAATATGGTGAGGGAAAAAGAGCTGAAGAGACAACACTGTGAAAGGAAATTCTTTAATGTAGATATGGGAAGGTACAATATACACACTGCAGATGGCAAATCGCATAGTGAGACTAACCCCCGCGATGACAAACAACATACACAGCGTAAATGTCCTTCCCCCGGTAGGTCACGTCCAGCCCCTTATGAGAATAGCCAGGGAAAAAGTTATGGGAAATAACCAACTGGCTTTAGTTAATGGTTTGTATCCTTCGCCCTGCTGTAATGCAATTGTAAGTGAAATAGACAGTAAAAAATCAAGGGACATAGACAAGGGTCTTATCATTAAACTAATGTCCTGGAATATAGCAGGGCTGTCAAGTAAGATCAGGGACCCGGGCTGTCAATCTTTTATGCAAGATTTTCTATCATCTGCTTGCAGGAGTGTTGGGAACGGGAGGCCATACATATTAATGGCTACCGTACTTTCCATACTCCTGCCACACAGTCAATGAGGGGCAGAAATAAGGGGGCTCTCTGTACTTACGTCTCAAATCTGATGAATAGTATAGTAACGGGATCTAATACTGAGTCTGCTTATTATCAAATTTTGGAGATGACCTTGGGAGGAAATCAAAAAACTGTTTTGATTAACCTCTATAATAATATCCCGAAAATAGAAATAGCCAAGGTCTTTACAGACATCCTCCAAATTCTGATGACTAGCGAAGAGAAAGACCCTGGTGATAGATGTGTTATATAGCTGGGCGACTTTAACTGTTTTCTACGCTCACATAGTCACTTAGGCATTTGTGGCTTCAGAAGATGAGGATTTCCCATTCCCTCTAGACATTCAATTCAAACTAGAGGAGGTATATAAAGCCTTAAGGGAGAGTTCAGCCGCGAAAGCACCAGGCCCAGACTCTGTCCCTATCGATGTTTTTAAAATGTATCCAGACCTGTGGGCTCCTCTACTCACTAGAGTTTTGAATTGCATGACGAAAAGAGGATTTATCCCAACCTGGAAGGAGGCAATCTTGGTCCCGATATACAAGAAGGGGGACAGGAATGACCCTGCCTGCTATCGGCCCATCTCTTTGTTAGATGGCTTCATGAAGATGGCGGGCAGGGTCATTCTTGCTCGCATTCAGGACTGGGTGGAGGGACAGGAAGTGCTGTCTCCCTTCCAGTATGGGTTTAGGGGAGGGCGGGGGACAATTGAGCAGGGGCTGAATCTTTCACTAATCATTTCGAAATATATCCATGCAAGGAAATTGAATCTGTATGTGACCTATGTGGACCTCAGCTCTGCATTTGACTGCGTTTTGCACGACAGTCTCTGGCAGACGCTGAGGAACTTTGGGCTGGACAATAAAATAATTGTATACATCAGAGAACTCTATGTGGAGGCAGGTGCCAGAGTTAGATACGGTCAGAGGGGGGAATGTACAGAGTTTTTTAAGATTAGCAGAGGGGTAAGGCAGGGCTGTATTTTGGCCCCCCTCCTATTTAATCTGTACATTAATGGAGTGGGTTCTTGCCTAACACAGCAGTACTATGATTACCCTGTAATCAAGGGCAAACCCATTCCCATTTTACTTTACGCTGATGATGCGGCCATCCTCTCACAGACCAAGGTAGGTCTCCAGAAAGCTGTACACACCTTTACTAATTTTATGAACATTAAAGGGTTATGTGTAAACGTCTCGAAGACGTTTACTATGTCGTGCAGCCCAAATAAACATAGACCACCATGCCCAATTGTTTTAAATAACAGGAAGGTAGAGTTAGCTGATATCTTCTGCTATCTGGGGGTTCACTTCGATAGACAAGGCACTTGGAAGTCGGCCGTGAATGCACGGGCCGTGGCATTTAATAGAGCAGTTGGGGCTCTCATGAATTTTGCAAATAAAATAGGAAACAGGCCAGTAATGGAGCTCCTCCGAATATTCAAATCGAAATGTGTGGCTATTGGGACATACGGGGCTGGTATCTGGGGCTGGCAGCAAGTGGAGGAGATCCAGCGAATTGAGAACAGGTTCCTCCGATTTATAACTGCTACACCAAGGAGCACTCCTATATATGTATTACATGCCGAAGTTGCTCTCATTTTTATTACGGATACTATAAAACTCGCCCCAGTTTTACTTTGGCACAATGTTTGGACCAACCCTGCCACAGAATTGAATAGATCCATCATAGAGGACTGCTTAAACTGTGACAGGCTGAAAAACATCAAATGGCTTATTTACATTAAGAACTTTGTCAGTGAGATTGGTCATCCTGAATACTTTACTGACCCAGCCTCATTGGAATCTCTCTCGCGATCTACGTTGAAAAAGATGCTGCTGGAACATTTGGAATTACAAAGGTGGAAGGGCGAAAGGTCTAAAGAATCTGTCATGAGCCACGATGAAGTGACATCTCAGAGGAGTCCCCAGTTGTATCTTGTATTAGAACACCCCCTACATCACCGTAGGCTCCTGACTTACTTTCGTCTGGAAACCTTTTATAGACTCATATCATTCCCGACCTGCAATGACTGGGCGAGGGGAAAAAGGCAGTGTCCCTGTGATGACAAATCATTTCAATCAAACATACACTGCACTCTGTTCTGCACTTTATATAGCCACTCGAGACGACAAATTTTAAAACCCCTTTTGCTAACTTGGGACCTAAGGAATTCAAGAGACGCTTATAATAAACTTAGATCCTTAGATGATTGCCTTACAATTAGTACAGTGAGCCTTTTTCTGAATACAATTCTAAGAGTAAGAAAGTCTATCGTGATGGGATGAAAAGAGTTAGTTAAATGTTTTTAATTATTATCTTTTTAAACTGTTTGTACTGTTTTTATTCCTTTTAATGGCTTTCCTTTTTAAGAAGTCAAACCTTAGCAATGTTTAAATTAGAATGGAAAAATGATATTTTAAATTGTGATTTTTATCTGTACACTTTTATGAATTGTTATTTCAATTCGAATAAAGTCTTTTTGAACACTTAGGCATTTGTGGCTTTGATAGCGACAGAAATGTCCCTACCACACATTTTTTACAGACAATCCTGGGGAACAATCTTAACAATTTAATTTTCCAACTAGATTTGGGTTTCGTAAATGAATTATGTACTCCACCGGTTCCTTTTAAACCTACATTCATTGGCAGGGGATGCAAGTCAGTAATAGATTTTGCATTGATTTCAAATCGTCACTCTTGTCATGTTGATAATTATAAAACATGTGACATGGCAATGAGTGATCATTTTCCAATGGGCCTATCCCTCGTTTTTGCGGAGAGCTCCAATAAAGAGAATGATCTAATAGATAGTTTATATAGCTATAGAGTAAGCCTAGCAAAAAAGAACGGATACGCAATAAAATGGAATAAGGTAGAGCCTACAGCATTCCTTGAAACCCTTGTTAAAAATAAATACCAAAAGTTCGAAACATGCCTTCCCGAGAATGAGGACCAAACTAAAGTTATCGAGGCTTTCCGCAATATCTCGGCGGAAATTCAAAATCTCCTTAAAGGTTCACTGAAGAAAGGCAAAGATAAGGCGCAAGGGTGGTTCGATCGGAACTGTAGTAAGACCCATGCCCATTTGTTACTGGTACTTAAAAGCCTACCAAGGAATGTGGTTGAAATAAGACAGGCCAGAACCACATATAAGTACGCAATTAAAAAACGCAAAAACCAATTAAAGCAGGAGGCCTGGCAGGAGTTACATCAAGCCTGTCTGTCTAAAGACAACATAGGGTTTTGGAAGGTGGTAAATGCCCGTTTCTTCTCTGAAAATAAAACCAACACAATGGAAGTGGCTATCACTGAAGAAAAGTGGGTGACCTATTTTACTGAGCTTTATCAAAAAGATGATCAAATCGATAAAGCTAGTTTTGACAAAATTGGAGATGAGGAAACTGTGTCCTTGGAATTATTCCCAATTAATATTTAATTTTCACTATCAGAAGTTGAAACTGCTATTAGAGAGAGTGCATCAGGGAAAGCTCCAGGACCGGATGGGGTGCCGGTGGATACATATAAATCCAACAACAAACTATGGGCCCCTCTTTTAACTAATGTATTAAATAGCTGCAATAAACATGGGTTCCTCCCTACATGGCAAGAGGCCATTGTGATCCCAATTTTCAAAAAAGGAGATGGCAATGAACCAAAATGCTACCGCCCAATCTCTTTATTAGATTCGCTAATGAAGGTAGCAAGGAGGGTAATACTTAATAAATTACAACTTTGGGTGGAAGAGAAAAATATTCTCTCAAAGTTCCAATATGGTTTTAGATCAGGTCTAGGGACTACAGAACAAGGCCTGAATTTAGCCCTGATCATAGCTAAGTATGTGGCGGCAACAAAAGAAACATTATTTTTAACATTCGTTGATCTAAGTTCGGCGTTTGATTGCCTGATTCATGATACGTTATGGACCGTATTACTGCAATTAGGAATAGACATAAATCTGTTGAATTTTATCAAAGAGTTATACCGGGGGGCTGGGGCAAGGGTGCGTTTTGGGAATCAAGGAGAGTGTACAAATACATTTCCCATAAAAAAGGGCTTAAGACAGGGAGGCATACTAGCACCCTTCCTATTTAACTTATATATAAATAGTGTGGCTGCCCACCTTATCCAAAACAAACAGGATTACCCTCAAGTTAAGAATGCACCGGTTCCCATTTTATTATATGCAGATGATGCAGTAATCATGGCACGGATGCAAGTAGGCCTACAAAGATCACTCACTAACTTTTCAAATTATATGAATGACAAGGATCTGAAAATTAACATAAGTAAGACATTTACTATGTGTTGTACCTCAAAGAGAAATTCTATATGTAAGATCTTCCTCTCGAACACAAAAGTAGATACAACGAATACCTTTTCTTACTTGGGTATTAATTTTGACAAGAAGGGGACCTGGACCTCGGCAGCTGAAGCAAGGAAATTGGCCTTCTCACGCGCCATTGGAGCAGTGAGAAGCTTTGCCAATAAGCTGGGGGGTCGACCTGTGACAGTGTTAGTAGACATTTACAAATCTAAATGTGTGTCTACGGCAACTTATGGCGCAGGACTATGGGGGATAGTGGACCCTCACAATATACAGCTCAGCGAGAACGCATTCCTCCGTTACCTTCTAGCTGTTCCAGGGTCCACCTCTACTTATGTGTGCCATAAAGAACTAGGTACGAATTACATCTCTGACCTCTTTAAAGTTAGCCCTATTCTTTTATGGCATAAGGTGTGGTCTACTGATGAGACTACTTTTAACAGAGACATAATTATGGACTGTCTCAATCTGGACGGGGCGACTAAAATCCATTGGATTATGTATGTAAAGAAATTTTTAAACAATATCGGGTACCCTGAATATTTTGACTCCCCAACCTGTTTAGCGGCAGTATCAGGGAAGAAGCTAAAAGAAATCTGTCTTCTTTCATTAGAGAACGTAGGCTGGCTGACAGAGAATAGTAAGACCTCAGTCATGGATAATCAATTGATGGACAGGGGATTCAGCCATACTTGATTCTCACACAAAGCAGTTACCCCCGCATGTTACTTACACGATTCAAGGGGGGGAGCTTTTTTAGACTAGTCACATTTCCCGAGATGAATTCCTGGTCTAAAAACCTGATATTCTGCCCCTGTGATGATATGTCTGTACAATCGACATTACATTGTATTTTGTTCTGCACATTTTATCCCTAACCGAGGAAAAGATTTCTTACACCTATGCTGAAAAAATGGGGCATGAGACAGTGTAGACCGGCCCTTATTAGATTACAAATGTTAGAAGATGAACTGATCATGTACTTAGTGTCATCGTTTAAAAAAAATATTATTAGACATCTGAACTCAATGAATTACCTAAATTTCTTAGGATACTGTATTACCCTTTTAAAAATGTCTCACTGTTACAGCATTTATACATTTATGATGATTATGTGATTATTAGACTGTGTTCTTATTTTGTGCTTTTGTGATTTTTATATGCAAAATCGAATAAAGCTGTTTTTGATTTGATTTGATTTGACTGAGCCAGACAGAGCACACATGTCACATATACAGCAACATAGCATTTTCCAAAGTGAGTAACTAAATCAATGGAATGCCAGCTGTCAGTCATACCACCACTACTACACTTGTGACTCGACTCCATCACTACACATATATGTAGGTCTGCTGTGGTTGTTGTTGACTTGTTTACCTTTTATGCCACTCAGGAAACGCCCTGAGTTATTCCATCAATCATCTCCGATCCTACTGACTGACTGCAAAGATAGTATGTCACTGTGGTCATCATCATAGTGTTGTCCAACTCAGTCTGCAGTGTACCGAGTGAGTCCAGATTCCATATTCAAAAATGCAATGGATCGGCCTGCAGTAGAAGTACAATTTTGTTATTAAACAACAAGGGAAACATTGACTTGAGTCACTTTTAGTGTGTAGATTAAATTATAGTACACAATGAATTCACTTCATGCACAACAAACAACACAAACACCAATCACTCAGAGTCGGCGTCCAATGCATGCCATCATTACCTGTTCCTTGTTCTCACCTTACATTAAGGGGCAGTCTCGCTCAGCTCGGAAAGGAGTATAGATAGTAGTCATCATCTTCCACTTCTTTCGGAGGGATTCGACGAAGCAACATTTTCTTGTACTGTATTCTCCATCCAATCATCATCTGGCTTGAGGGAAATGGATTTAGGGTGAGTCAGGAGGATGGAGCAGGACTCGGAGGAGTGGACATAAGTTAAATGCACAGGGCTGCAACTCCAATATGGCAATAAAAAGAGTAGACTAGAGGACGGTGGTGATGGATTTGTTGTGATTCGAAGTTTTGAACCAGAAATACAGAGACACACACAAATAAAAGTAAAATAAGGAAGAAAGAAAGTAAGAAGTTCAAAGCCCAGTTGTCAGGGAAGCATACCTCATCCTCAAACTCTGGTGGTTCAACCAGAAGTAGGTAATCATCTAAGACACTACTTCCATCACCTATATCGCTCTCGTCATCTTCCTGCTTTGATTCACGTATTTTGTTTTTCGGTGGTATGAAGTGCTAATTCATTTTGATCATGGTTAACCTCTCCACGTTTTTGGGTGAGAGACTGGTCCTTTTCACTGTTACAATGGCACAAGCAGCACTGCAAACACACTCAGAAGAGACCTTGCAACAGGTCAAGCCAGATAGTTTATCGCCAGCCTGCTGAGCACTGGCCATTGGCCCCTTGTCCCACACCAACACAGCAATGTGTTTTGATTAATGTAGACCTCTGTTGGGTCAATCAGATAGGCCTGGACCATCTGCTCAATGTTCAGGGGTGCTCCACTTTGCTGGGCCTCTTTTGACTTTGCATCAGCACTGGACCTATCAAGCCCTTGCTGTAAATACCAATCGCATGCCAATTTTACTGGGGCTGATGATCTGGTTCTTGCTGTTGTCGACAGTGTTGGTGACAGCTCTGAGCCAGACGTACTGCCCTCAGGCTCTGAAGCTGAACTTGATGCCGAATGCCCTGCTGCAGTACTTGTTTGAGTAGCGGGCCTTTAATTAAGAGCCATTCATTTTCCAATTTACTGGCTGCCTCAGCTATCCAAGTTTTGAACTGGGCAACATCCACTTCTGAAAAAGGAATTAATGTCTTACTGTTCAGTGCCGATTTGTACCGTGGATCATAAATTGTGGCACAAATGTAATGTTTTTCTGAAAATGGGAGTTTGCTACCTTGTATTTTCTGCTAAGTGACAGGATAAGCTCTCCACCAACTCATATGCATCATTTGTTTCCTCCACACCTGTGTATGTTTCAGACACCTCCTTCAGCTGTTGCTCTAGCATGTGCAACGATGGGATAGCTTGGCCCATAGCACAGTCCTCCTTGCTGACTTCATGTGTGAAGAGCTCGAAAGGAAGAAGCCTCTCTGTCAAGCTTTTAACTAGGCCCCAATGGTCCATCTGCAGGGTCATGCCTTTCTCAGTCGCATCCCTTATTCTTTGCATGACATACTCATTGATTGGTCTGTATTGATCAAACAGACAATCAAGCATGTTATAAGTTGAGTTCCAACGTGTTGACACCGCCTGGATGTGTGCTTTGACTGGAATTCTATGCTCACGTTGAATGATCCTCAGCTGCTTCCGGGCTTTAAAAGAACGGAGAAATGTGTGCATATTCTTCTGCAGGTGGTCAGTAAGTTGCTGACTCAGGCTTGTTTTTTCAGAAAGTCTTGAACAATAATTTTAATGCAGTGCACCAAACAACGGACCCTGAAATAGCCACCATTGCCCCTGGCCTTAACTATATTACTGCCATTGTCAGAGGCAACAAAACCAATGTTAAGCCCTCTTGGGCGCAGCCATTCAAGGACCTTGCTGTTAAACTCTTCCAAAATGTTTGCAGCAGTATGAGATTTCTCCATGGCGAATATGGCTACAATTGCATGTTTCCGAGTAGCTTTAAAAATCTCAGCAGTGGGGGGCGTGGTTTGGTGGCAGCCAAGATGGCCGCATAGTATCGCGGCGCTCCGGAGGCGATCCCGAAGACCCCTGATATCCGGCATCAATCCTGTTAAACGACGACGTCCTGAGCTGGATTCGGAGTGCCCCCTTCCTCCGACGCCGGCCGGTCCTTTCTTGATCTGATTCCGACCCCGGGTGGGCTGAGATCCCGGGATCGGCGAGTGCTGCCTAGACGCGGCCTGCATTGTGGAGGCCCATCAACGGAGCGCCCAACCCAGGTGTGAGGCGGGCCGGGGCGGAGGTGCAGGACATCGGCGGTGGGCGGCACCTCGCGCCGGGGGACCCTGGATGGTGGCGCGGTGCCCCCTGGCTCCCCTCCCTGCTCTGAGGTGAAGCCGATGATTGCCCCCCTGGCGAGGGAGTGGGGGCGCTGAGGACTCGATTGACTGGCCACGGAGCCCTGGAGTTAGGCGACCCGGCCTACCACCCTGAGGAGAGGGCCCCTGATTGCCAGGACGCCTGGATCACCTTTCCTGGGGGAGCCCCTTCGTCGGCACCCGTTCCGGGGTGCTTGGGGGCCGGAGTTCGGGCCCTGTGTGCTGGACTGGACGCACGCTGTGGGCGCCGACCGGGGAAGTACCGGCCTCGGGTGAGGTGTGCACGGAGACGGGCGCAAGGGGAGGGGGCCGAGTGAGGTGCCTGATTTTGCTGTCCCCTGGACTGTGGAGCGAAGTGGGCATTTAATCCCTCTCCTGTCCTGCAATAGCGAAACCGGTGCCCCCCCCCCTCCGCCGAGGGTGGTGGATGTGGAAGCCGGGCATAGCCTGCCAAGAGGAACTGCAACAGGGCGGCGATGCTTGCTGTTCCGGCGACTGGCCCCCAGAGCATCGGGGCGCCGGAGACACTTTACTTGACAGTGACGACGGCGGGGAGACCCAGAGACGATGGTGGCACGGGGTCCGGGGGTGCAGCTGACCGGCCCCAGGGTGTGTGAGGTGTGTGTGAAGTGGCCTGGCCCGGCGCGAGGCCGACGTGTATCAGTGGACTAACGCGGGTCGCTCTAACTCCTCTTGCAGACGACCGGGTGCAGGCGGCCGGCAGAGGGGCCGGGAGTGGGCGCCTCATATCCTCCGTGGCCATGAGGAACAAGAGATCCACCGCGATTCATTCCAACACTATGGATAATTATAAGGCGGACCCGGGTGGCGCTGCGTTGTCCCATCCAGGGCCTTCTGACCAGCCCAATGAACCATCACTCGCCTCTATCATGCGGGCCATACAGTCCCTTGGCGATACATTAGAGTCTAAAATAGACAAAATGTCGATTTAACTAACCCTCCAGGGCGCAGATCTGAACAAGACGTCCGAGAAGGCAACGCAATACGCAGCAGCGATTGTGGATATCCAGGGCACCGCCAAAACGCTGCAACAGCAGGTCCAACAACTCTTGCACCAACAGAGGCAGATGGCGGCACGCCTGGAGGACCAGGGAGGGAGGGCCCGAAGGAACAACCTTAGGGTGGTTGGGGTGCCAGAAAAAATGGAAGGGGCTAGTGTGGAACTGTTCCTAGAGGACCTTATCCTGAACAGCCTAAAACCCAAGAGACTGTCCAAGTTCTTCATCATAGAACAGGCGCACAGGGCGCCAGTCCCGCCACCGCGCCCAGGGGCCCCGCCACGAACCATCATTGCGCGGGTACTTAATTATAGGGACAGAGATCTGATCCTACAGGCGGCACGGCAACATGGAGATTTGCGTGTGGATGATGCCACGATCCGTTTCTTCCCTGACTTTACGCTCAAGGTCCAGCAAGAGCGCCGCTCGTTCGACGCAGTCAAGAGGAAACTTCGAGAGCGTGGCCTCCGCTACATGATCTTTTTCCCGGCGCGCCTTGAGGTCTTGGCGGAGGGAAAGTCCTTCTTCTTCACCACCCCGGAGGAGGCCCATGCCTGGCTGGAAGAGAGTGGCCAGCAGCGGGGGGGCCCGAATCATGAGGGAAGCTGGAGGAGTGCGGCCCCCCGGTCGCCGGCCTCATCTGTGGGGTCGGTGGGGGAATCACGGCGGAGCCGGGAGGGCCAGCCTCAGCCAGCCAGGAGACGAGCCCGCAGCCTCTCGGCGTCACCGGAGCTGGAGTGAGTGGATGGAGTGTGTGGACTCGAACTGGCAAGAGCTCATGGACATGTATTGTATGAAGGGACTGTGAATACTCCTCTTGTTGGTATATGTTATGTTATGTTATGTTATATGCAGTTTTATAACGCGCTCAATTACTGCCAGAGTATCCTGGCGCGGAATCCTGAAAGGAAAGTGCAAAAGGTCATAGCAGACAGAGGAGCATCTAAAAAGCGATTTTAAACAGATAAGTTTTCAAAGCTTTTTTAAAACAGACCAAAGTTCAGGCTAGACCGCAGGGGCAAAGGGAGACCATTCCCTTTTGTATATTGAATGGGGGGGAGGCATCGGTCTGAAGAGGGGTCTTGAAGAGATTGATACCGGGTGGATAAGTACATTTGCAGTTGTTGATCGTTCCCGCTTTGGCAGGGGGGCACTACTTATGTTGTAGAAGGGTTGGTTTTCCACTTTAGGCCACTAATTTTGGTCAGGACGTTCGTTGGACTACTTATTGAATTGTACGGGGGGTCGGGGGACAGCCCCGGATGTTGGACTTGGCTGCACCGCTCACCCCTCAGTTTATCGTTTCAAGGGCTACAGGCGCTCTGCTTGTTGGGGATGTCTGCGTGGTTGGCCGGCCTGGCATGGTAGCAGAGTGGGGTGCTGTTGATGGGGGGAACTGGGGGTTATGTTCTGCTTTTCACTTTTGGTTTTCGTATTGTACCATTGTTTTGATTCCATCGACACACTCACCGAGCGGATGGGAGGGGGTGAGGGGGGATGGTTCTTTCCCTTTAGCTTTGGCGGAGAAAATGGCGGGTTCACACACACCTAAGACACAACACATAGACATCTCATCCTGGAATGTGAACGGCCTGCAGAATAAAATCAACCGAACGGTCGTATTGCAATACCTTCGTAGGCACGCTCCAGATGTTGTCCTCCTACCGCTACAGGAGACACATTTGCTGGGAAACCACAGCAAGGCCCTGGACAGATTTGGTTATACCCTGCGCGCACACTCTGGTTTTATGACAGGCTCCAGGGGAGTGGGTATACTCATTAAAAATTCACTGCCATTGGTTCTGGGGCGAAGCTGGTCTGATCCCTGGGTCGATATGCGGCTCTATCAGCGCAGTGGGAGGGCCGTACTTTGAATTTCTGCTCGCTGTACATACCTCCAAAGCTACACGCGTCCACCGTCCCTGATGTGCGGAAGTTGCTGCTGGAATTGCCTCTGGGGACATTGGTTCTGGGTGGGGACATGAATGAAGTGATGGCTAGAGATTTTGATAGATCATCGTCGTCACTGGGTGGGGGAGGGGTACACCACCTCAGAGATTTTACACAAGCAATGGGCCTAACCAATTTATGGAGGGCACATAACCCACACCTGAGACAATACACACACCTTTCAGCAGCCCATGGGTCCTCCTCTAGGATTGATTACATTCTCACACATACAGACTGCATGACTCTGTTTCAAGACGGGCACCTTAAGGCTAGAGGGATTTCTGACTATGCACCGGTGGGGGTTCAGTTGTTGGGTCCCACCCGGGATTGGAGCGTCCCCCCTCGGCTCAACTCCTTTCTCTTTAAGGATAAGGACTTTCAGGAGCGCTTCAGGGAGAGAGTGGGTCATTACTTTGATGAAAATGTAGGATCTGTGGATTCTCCGGGGATAGTGTGGGAGGCGTATGAGACGGTGGCCAGGGATTTTGTACAAGCCGAGGTAGGGCGGAGACGTAAGGAAAGGCATGCACAGGTGGAGCAATTGGAGTCGGAGCTTCATGCTCTGGACAGTGAGACGGGGTCTACTCCAGAGCGGGACCGGGCCAGACTGCATAAGGCGTGCCTCTTAAGCAAAGAAATAAGGGATGTCCTGACGGAACAAGCACGGTCGCATGCACTGGCTACCGAGCGGTGGGTGTATGACCTTGGTGGGTGCCGAGAATAGAGCACCCGGACGGGTCAGTGAGTACCACGAGCGTGGCCATTGCGGAGGACTTTGCGCGCTACTATGAGGAGGTTTACCGGTCGCACACATCTAGGGACGGCCAGGAGTGTCGCGATTTCCTGGCGCCCCTGCAGCTCCCCATGCTGGAGTCTGCAGATAGGGATGTGCTGGATGCGGATATTACGGTCAAGGAAGTGGAGGAGGCCATGGGGGACCTGCAGACAGGTAAAAGCCCCCGGACCCAACGGGTTCCCAGCGGAAGCATTTTGTTGTGTGGCTAGCTGCACTGCGCCGCATATGTGCAGTGTGTTTCTTGAGGCGCAGGAAACGGGGCAACTTCCGTGAGACCTGCGGTTGGCCACGATCGTGGTGATCCATAAAGCAGGGAAACCACAGGGTGAATGCAGCTCATACAGGCCTGTCTCCCTCCTTAACTATGAGACGAAGATCCTGGGGAAGATCCTTGCCACACGTCTGGGTGCGGTGATCCAATTGGGCTTTATGCCACACCGGAGCACGAGACTTGATTTGCCCGGCTTGTTCGGGGGTCTGCCGACGGCTGCCGCACCCCGGGAGGTGCCAGCGTCATTACTCTCTCTTGACGCCCATATGGCCTTCGATAGTATCGAATGGCAATACATCAATGCCGTAGTGGAGAAATTGGGCTTCGGGGACAACTTTTGCTCTTGGGTGAAACTACTATACACGGGGCCGCTGGCGCGGGTCTGAGTTAATGGGGCTATGTCGCGGAAGTTTCAATTGGGGCGCGGCATGAGACAGGGCTGCCCCCTGTCCCCGACCCTATTTGCCCTGACATTGGAGCCGCTGGCGCACTGGGTGAGGACGGACCCTGGGGTGTGGGGGATAGAAATGGGGGGTGGATGGGAGGAACGCATATCGCTCTATGCCGACGACATATTGCTATACACCCAACGACCGGCGGAATCCATACAACGTCTAATGGCTATGTTACGTACCTTTGGGGAATATTCCGGGTATCGTATCAATTGGAGCAAATCCTTGGGCTGTGTTCTGGCTGGACCCCAGCCACCCACAGTGGTCGGTTGCGAAGGACTGGTTTGGCGAACAACGTTTCGTTATTTAGGGATATGGCTCACACTGTCCGACACGGAGTTTCTCCGACTCAATGTGCAGGCACAACTTGACCGCCTGCACAGTGACGTGCAACACTGGCGGACAATCCCGGTCTCCCTCGTGGGCAGAGCTGTATTATTTAAAATGAGGGCCCTGCCACATTTGCTGTATGCGTTGCAGAGCTCTCCCTTTCCGATCCTGGACCATATTTGTAAGACGGTGGAAGCAGAGCAGCGCTCCCTTTTGTGGAGCGGGGGTGTCCGAGGATTGCTCTTCATAAACTGCAGTGGAGTCCCTATGAGGGGGGACTGGCGGTACCCGACATTCCTCCATTATCAGGAATTCAAGCATGCTATATATTCGCATTTGTCACAGGGGGATCAGCTAACTGAATACGCCCCACTTGAAGACAGGCTGCTGTTGGACCCAATGATTGATAAGGCCATCTCGCTTACATACAAAAAGCTCATTCATAATATTCCAGATACACTCGGGCCATTGCGGGAAAAGTGGGAATCCGACCTTGGTTTGTTAGAGGACGATGACTGGAATGAGGCCCTGCAATGTCCTAGAGAAGTGGCGGTCCGAGCTAGATTCCGGTTGGTGCAGCTCCGCATCCTTCATAGGTCCTACACCCCCGCACGGTGCAATTTAAGATGGGATATGCGACATCACACTTTTGCTTGAGAGGCTGTGGGGACGAGGGCACATTCTTTCACATCCTTTGGGACTACCCTAAAATTCGGACATATTGGGTTAGACTAAAGGACATAATGGAGGAGGTGGTGGGGGCGGAGGTGCCGCTGGAGGCTAGGTGGCATATGGATTAGTTACTTACCTGTAATCCTAGTTCTCTTCCAGGGGTATCCTCATCAAAGTCATTAGCATTAGAATATTCCCGCCCATGCGCGGGACCCCGGAAACACTATATTATATGTGCCCCACATATATATATACTCATATATATATATACATATATATATAAAAACATGCAATAGAAGCCAAATCACATCAGAGCTGGAATATGCTGTGAAGAATTTCCACCATACATGAATAATATGCATTAGAAACATGAGAAACAACACAAAAGATTGTTTAGAAACTGTTTTAATGCTTAGGCAGCAGCATAAATTCTTATAACACCCTGAAAGCATAGAAAGCTCCCAGGCTGCATTGCAAATACACAGTCTAAAAAGACTGAAAAGCTAACCTGTAGCTGTATACAAAAAAACTGACACCGTGCCTTTAAGGCACCCATGACCCCCGGTATCCCATCATGCCTCAGGGGTGACAGTTAGGTCAGTTGTTCTTTTCGGAGACTGAAACAAACCCAGTAACAAAATAGGTTAACAATATCTCCTTATTAAAGAATATCCTTTGGGGGCGTGGCTAGCCGAGCAGCGAAATGGCCGCTCTGTGAGCGAGCTCCGCCGGCTGCACATTGTAAATCCTGCATAGATCCTTACTCTGCTGTGGAGGGACCCTGACTCGCAGATGGCTGGACGTTAGATGACCTGGGGAGCACTCGGTGAAAATCCCGGTTCGCTCGGACGCAAGGCGCACGAGTTCTAGCGCTGCTGACCTGACCGGCTCTGCCTGCCGGCTGCTGCGGAACCTGAGACGGCGGCTGCTCTCCACCGGACACCGGAGCCCATCTGCATGAGGCTGGCGCGGGGCTGTCGGGGCCCCTGCGGAGCTTACAGTACGCCGCTGTGATTGCTGGGCTGCAGCTGCGGCATCGGAGCCACATAGAGCTATTTGCCGACCGCCCTGCCCCCATTCCCGGATCGGGCGCTGACCGGGCGAGGCGGCCGCCATTTTAAAACAGCACTGCGGTGAGGACCACAGCGGCCGGATCACTCGGCTGGTTTGGAGGGGAGGCGGATCCTGATGGTGACCCTCGGCGCTCCTGTTGCCTACTGCCCGGGAGACGAGCTGCCGCACCCCCGGTGAGTGAAACCCGACTGTGCATGGGAGATCTGGGGGCGCGGACACCGGGCACACAGAGCTTGGCTGGTGCGAGCTGGGGGACGGCCCGCCATTTCCCTGGCGCGGGGCCCACCAGCTGACACTGCACCCCTCCAGCGCCTGCAACTAGTGGGGATCACCTACTGAGACACTCGACTGCCTCCCATTGGGACTCCGCTGGCCCTCGCTCTGAACTGCGATATCCTGGGCTGCGGACTGGACGACACACAGGTGTAGGTGGCCGGACGTACCATTAGGGGTGGTGACCTCCTTATTCAAGATGGGTGGTAATAGGGATGTGAGACAGCCCAAGCTCACCTTCGAGCAGAAACAAAAAGCCAAACAGACGCTGGCTGATCAGGAGGCGGCGACACCCCCATCCACGAGCCCCACACCGGACATTGACTTTGGCGCCTTGATTATGGAGGTCCGCTCCAGCCTAAAAAGCATCGACTCAAAGCTCGACGCCATGGCATCGCAGTTGGAGGCGGTGAAAGCTAAGGTGGATACGCACGAGACGCGGCTGGACAAACTCGAAAACAGGCAAACGGAATGCTGCGAGTTCCAGCAACAAACTAAGCAACACATAACGAATATTGAGCGCGAACTGGACTTCATGCGAGCTAAAGCGGATGATTTGGAGGCGCGGTCCCGGAGGTCCAATATTCGAATCACGGGCGTTCCGGAGACGGATAATACTGGGAAGATGGAGGTTTTTGTAACGGATCTTCTCCACGAACTGTTTGACCCAGACCTTTCCCCGGTGTTCACGGTGGAGAGGGCACACAGATCCCTTGGCAAGAAACCTCCGACGGGAGCCGCTCCTCGACCCATCTTGGCGAAATTGCTGAATTACCAAGATCGAGACCGGATCCTACGACTGGCCCGGGAGAAGGGCAAGATCACTCACAAGGGGAACCAGCTCTCATTTTATCCGGACTTTACCCCCAGGGTTCAGGCGGCGAGGAAGGAGTTTCTGCCAGCCAAGAAACTGTTAATGCAAGCTGGTATACCGTACTCCCTATTATATCCGGCCAAATTGAAAGTCATGCACGACCGTGAGGCGCACTTCTTTACGGACGCGAAGTCCGCCCTGAAGTTCTCCCGACACATATGCGGACCTGGTGCTCGTCGAAAATCGCCTAGACTGGAAGATGACGCGGACCGGATGAGCGACAATGATTGACCACGTCGATCCTACCTGACTGAGGGCCCCCCACTCTGAAACCTGGAAGGGCGGCCCTGGACTCTTCGCGCTCATTGGGCACCGGGATTGAAAACTGCCACAACCTGTTTCATGTGCCATGCTTGGGGATCGACCTGGACAGGGTGCAGCCCTGGGTCTGAGACACTACTATATCCCATTCGGGTACATTACTAGAGCCTTCGTGAGTCGGGTTGTCTCTGAAGAGCTGCGACTCTCCTGTGGTGTGCAGCCACCCCGAGGAATCGGGGGTGTATGCCGGAAGCACCTCGCCCCATGGGGTATTTCCCACTGTTCTTGTTTCTACTTCACTGGAGTGCTGTTTTGAGCACGACAAGGGTTTTAACGCAACCTAATTGGGGGGTTGGCGTGGGTGGGGGGAGGAGAGGGGGGTTGGATGTTTGGTTCTTTGTTTTGAACTGGTGCATGATGGTTTTAGACTTTCCTGGCGTGGTGCGAGAGGGGCTGCTGGTTGTGGGGTGCGCGAGCACCCGGACAATGTTGGTGTTCACGGTGGGGAGTGTTCGGACACTTAATCGAAATTGCTGGGATGGGGGGGGTTAAGCTATGGACCTGGAACATTAGAGGGCTTGGGGACTACAAAAAGGCTAAGCTGATGCATGGTGTACTGTCTAGGCACAATGTTGACGTGTGCTTCCTGCAGGAAACTCATCTAAATGCGACTCCGTCGCCCAGGCTGAAACATGCTAGATGGTCACAGGTGTACTCAGCCATTTATTCCAACTATGCGAGAGGGGTGGCTGTCCTTATGCGTAGGGGGTTGGATTGGAAAGAACATAAATGTGTGCTTGATACTGATGGCCGCTTTGTCATTCTGCATGGTTCGCTGCAGGGCAGGCCCCTGGTCCTGGCTGCTCTATATGGTCCAAATGTGGATGACCCAGACTTTTTCCGGGAGGTCTGGACGCAAATTACTCTGCTAAACTGTAGCTCGATTGTGATAGGGGGGGATTTTAATGTTGTATTGAATGATGAGCTAGACAGACAGGGTGCCGCCAGACCCACGCAGGTTAATGCGCGACAGGCTATACTTGATGTAATGGAGGAAGGAATGCTATCAGATGTATGGAGGGTTCGGCACCCTGGAGTGAGACTGGGTACATGCATCACATGCCATCATGCCGCTTGGTCCAGGTTGGATTTTTGGTTGGTGACGCCTGAGGTGGCGACATGGGTGGTGAACGCCGATGTTCAAGCTAGGTCACTGTCTGATCATGCCCCCTGTGCGTTGGAGTTGAGTATTCCTGGCGCTAACACTAGAGCGTTCAGTTGGCGCTTGCCCCCACATGCCCTTACTGACCCAGTGTTCACTGAAGACATTCGCACTGACATTGAGAACTATTTCAGGGATAATGAGAGGTCGGCTTCCACAGAGGCTATTGTATGGGACGCCTTTAAGGCGGTGATAAGAGGTCAGTGTATAGCTAGACAAGCTGGGGTGCTACGTGACATCCGGCGTTCTCTGTCCAGGCTTGAACAGGAACTGAAAGAGTTAGACCTGGCCTTCTGCCGGGACCCGACCCTAGAGCTGGCCGGCAATATCAAAGCCAAACTGCTCGTATTTAATGAGGAGGCGCAGCGAGAAGTTAAATTTCTAGGTAAACAGGCTGAGGCACGGAGGTACGGAGAGGGGGACAGACCGAGCAGGACCCTTGCCAGGTTAATCGCCCCTAGGTCGCAGTCTCATCACATACATACTATTCACGACGGCGCGGGCTCCCTGGTGGTGGGTCAAGAGGCAGTCTTACAGGCATTCACTGATTTTTATTCATCCCTCTACAAAACTCGCCAGGCGGAAATCCCTGCTTCCCTAGATAGCTTCCTTGATTCTATTGCACTGGTTTGGTTCAACGACAATCACAGGACATACATGGACCTTCCCGTAACTGCCCAAGATATAGCAAAGGTCATTAAGAACATGCCCTCGAACAAGGCGCCTGGCCCGGATGGGCTTACGACTTCTTTCTACAAGACTTATGTGGAAGAATTGGCCCCGAAACTACACTCGTTGTTTGCTGAAGCTCTAGAACTGAATGCACTCCCGGACTCGATGCGCGAAGCCCTAATAATCACCCTCCTGAAACCCGATAAAGATTGCACGGAACTTGACTCTTACCGTCCCCTCTCCCTCATCAACATAGACGCTAAGATCTTTGCTAAGGTCCTTGCGGACAAGTTGCAACCGTTACTACCCATTATAGCGCTTCCTGACCAATCTGGGTTTATCCCAGGCCGCGCGACTTCCCATAACCTCAGAACACTTTTCTCCATCTTGCACTACCTACACCCGTCTACCCAGGCTGCGGTGGTGTTTCTAGACGCCACCAAGGCGTTTGACTCCTTGGAATGGCCCTACTTGTTCAAAATTTTAGAGAGGATGGGGTTTAGCCTTAACTTCGTCACACTGATTAAACTGCTGTATGATGCACCCAGGGCGCGAGTGAGTGTGAATGGATTGATATCCGAGCCCTTTCACATCTCCAGGGGGACCAGACAAGGATGCCCCCTATCCCCTCTCCTTTTCGCTATTGCCATGGAGCCGCTTGCGGCCCGGGTTCGTCAACATCACACGGCGAGGGGGATAGGATTCAGCTCCCGGAGTCTGCTGATCTCCTTATATGCGGATGACGTCACTCTGTACATTAAAGATCCCACTGAAAATATGAACCCACTGCTCCGAGAATTCGTGAGATTCGAGGGTTTGGCCGGCATATCGATCAACTGGTCGAAATCTGTAGCGTTCCCCCTGACAGACACTACTGCACAGCCTCCCTCAGAATATCCCCTACGGTGGGAAACCGAGGCGGTGAAATACTTGGGTATATGGGTGAGTCGAGACATGCAAGAAATATGGTCCCTGAATTTCGGGAGAGCTGTGGACTGGCTTGAAAGCAAAGTAGAGATCTGGAGCAGGCTTCCCCTCTCCCTGGTTGCACGGATAGCATTGGTGAAAATGGTAGTCCTCCCAAAATTTTTATATCTATTTGTAAATGTTCCCGTGCCAGTGACGGCGCACTTCCATGCACGCGTGAGGTCGCTACTTCTGCAATTGGTGTGGGCCGGGGGCCAAGCTCGGTCTTCCTGGGCCCTGCTGACCCTCCCGCTCAGGCAGGGTGGCCTTGGTGCGCCGGATTTCAAACTTTATTCGCTGTGCGCGCAGGCGCAGTTCCTGCATTTCTGGGTTTTCCCCACCCCATTCCAACCACATGTGGCGGTGGAACTGGCCGCTGCCGCCCCGTCGCCTCTCCAGGTGGCGCTGTACGGCAGGGCGACGCGCCCATCGAACGATATTGACACGGTGGAAATGATCCGCTGGTCCTGGCGAGAGCTGCGGATCAGGGCGAAGCTCCCGCTACTCTACGCGCCATCGATCCCACTACGTGGGAACCCGATGCTGCCGTGCCTATGCGCCAGGGGTGAAACTATTCTACTTCGAGGGGAACGCATACGGACGTTTGCTGATCTCTACCCCGACGGGAAGTTTGCTGAGGTGCCGGAGCGGGAGGATGACACACCTGACTCGTTCTCAGATGCACTGCTGCACCACTCACTCCGGGAGTCCTGTAAGAAATTGTGGCCTCAATTCCCTGAGGAGCCGCCGCGCCTGGACGCACTCCACAATTTGCTGACGAGACCGTCCCCCGCGAAGCTGGTCTCTAGACTATATAATTGTATGCAGGAGCAGGCCCCGATCACTATACCGGCGGCCAAACGGGCTTGGTCTGTAGACCTGGCTGACCCCCTCACTGACGACACGTGGGACTACTGCTGCGCACAACTCTTGGCACTATCTCCGAACTATAGGCTGCGACTGGTCCACTTTAAGTTCCTACATAGGTACTACCGTACCCCGACACTGTTACACCGCATGGGCGTCAAAGAAGACGCTTCCTGCTGGAAATGTGGCGGGGAGGATGCATCATTCCTACATGTGGCATGGACCTGCCCTAAATTGCACGATTACTGGACGGCCGTTTTCACTGCCATTAACCAAATGCTACACCGCTCAGACGAGCCCACCCCGCTTGTGGGCCTGCTGGGGTATGTCAAAGACACTGAGCCTTGTGACCGAAAATTGCACGCGATCTTACTCCTGTATGCGAAACGGCAGGTGGCATTAAATTGGGGCCGTAAGGCTCTACCTGCGTTCCAGGCATGGGTCAATGATGTGGCTTATGGTCAGGCACAACTTACACATTACTGGGAGTCGATGCCCACTGCTACAAGACCTAATGACATTTGGGAACCTTTCCTCCAATGGGCCAGGGAGAGAGCGAGCACTGATGCCTCCGGGGGTGCCCCTGACGTGGGCGTCTCTGATGACATGGGTTGAAATCCTTAGACTGCTTGACATCTGTTTACGTTGGGTTGAGAACGGATGGGGGGTTGCTCCCATAACCTGAGTAATATATTCCCCGCCCCCTGGCTGCCCTTCCCTTAGCGCCTACTGTACCTAGCGTCACGCCCCACTAACTGATCGAACGTAACACTAGCTGCACTGTCCCCCCCCCCAACCTCATGGGAGATACCTGGACTGTCCCTACCACTGAACCTGCCAACTGCTTGCATCACTCTCCTGCTGTCTGCACCCCTGCGCGCACGCCCCCGAGAGTCCCATTCTGATTATATAGATCCTATTTCACTCAGCACCACGTAGTTCTTTGTTACCCTCGCACTGTTGTGGGGGGTTGGGTGGATGAGTGCCGCAGTTTTACCTATGCTCATCTGATGTTTTGCTGCGATATGACCTCCGTGCTTGCCAATATGACGAGACGTTGTCTGACTCACGTTTGATATTGGCTGTTTGCGGCACCATTCCCGAACTAAAGGGGAAAAAGAAAAAATGTAAGATTATGTGATTTGCCTCTGTTGTGCTGCATGTTTAATCTCCTTATACAGTGTTTACAGGAACTGCAGGACGCGTTTTCGCCAATTATGCTGGAGCGTCCCTACATGGGCCCTATCACTGTGTATTATTTGTGAATATCGCGGCCTGCCTCCGGGTTGTTGGCACGACGCAGTGTAACGTTTGTTTACGACCAATAAATATCTTACACCAAAAAAAAAAAAAAAAAAAAAAGAATATCCTTTGCCCGGGGAGGCGGGAGGGTTGCTTATTACTTTGATGAGGATACCCCTGGAAGAGAACTAGGATTAGAGGTAAGTAACTAATCCTTCTCTTTCAGGGGATCCTCATCAATAGTCATAAGCATTAGACTAGAATAGCAAGCCTCTCCTCATCCCTGCGGACAAAGGAATGACAAGACAGTAATCTCATCAACACGCCTGAGCAGGCTATAGGCTACCCAAACAGATTTCTCAAGGAGGCTTGCCCTACTTGAGTATAGGCCCTGGAATCAGATTCGAGACAGTAATGTCTCGTAAAGGTATGAACTGATTTCCAGGTTGCAGCCTTGCATATTTCTGACATCGGAATGTCATGTAAGAAAGCTACTGTAGCGGCTTTCCCTCTAGTGGAATGCGCTTTGGGTGACACCAATAAAGGCTTGCCTGCAAGCTGATAGGCCAATTTAATGCAAGAGACAATCCATCTGGAGATGGACCTCTTGGCCGCTGGAAAACCCATCCTCATTGAACCATAGTTCACAAACAGTTGATCCGTTTTCCTGATCCCTTTAGTCTTTTCCAAATAGAACTTGAGCACTCTCTTAAGATCCAAGGAGTGCAGTGACCGCTCGGCTGGGGTCGTAGGATTTGGAAAAAACGAAGGGAGGGAAATGGACTGATTTATATGAAAATCAGAAACCACCTTAGGCAAGAAAGATGGATGAGCCCTTAGGACTACTCTATTGTGGTGGAAAACAGTATATGGTTCCTTCGCACAGAACGCTTGAATCTCGCTTACTCTGCGCGCTGAGGTAATCGCCACCAAAAAGGCCGCCTTCCAAGAGAGATGTTGTAAAGAGGCCTTGGGGATGGGCTCGAAAGGAGGTGACATTAACCTGGATAGAATCAGGTTCAATTCCCAAGGAGGAGAAGAATTTCGCACAGGGGGATATACTTTTTTCAACCCCTGGAGGAAGTCCTTAACCACCGGAACCTGAAAGAAAGAGATCTGATCAGGTGATTTCCAGGACGCCACAATGGCTGAAAAATGCACTCTAATGGAAGCATATTTCAAACCAGAAGTTGCCAAAGAAAGGAGGTATGGCAGGATTACCTCCTCCTGCCCTTTAGTCGGATCTAAGTGATGATCCCTACACCATATGTAGAACCTTTTCCACTTGAACACATAAGACACTCTCGTGGAAGGCATCTTAGCCTCCTTTAAAATGTGTATACATTCGGGAGGCAGATTCAAATGGCCATATTGCAGGACCTCAGGTGCCATGCTGTCAGGTTCAGTGAGGAGAGGTTGGGATGTAGTATCCTCCCGTTCATCTTGCTCAACAGGTCCGGTTTGCAAGGAAGTCGTCTGTGTGGACACACAGACAGATGCAGCAGGTCCGGGTACCACCACTGTCGTGGCCAATCCGGAGCTATCAAGATCATCTACATGTCCGACCTGAGGAGCTTGGAAACTACCTTCGGAATCGGAGGCAGGGGAGGAAACGCGTAAGCAAATGTTCCCGACCAATCCATCAGGAGAGCGTTCCCCTGCGTCCCTGGCCGGTGGAATCTGGACGAGAAGGCGTGGCAATTTGCATTTTCTTCGTCCGCAAACAAGTCTATGGCTGGACGACCCCAACAACGAAAAAGCTCTTCTACCACTTCGTCATTTAGCACCCAGTCTGGCTGATCTTCAAAGTGCCTGCTGAGTGCGTCTGCTTTGATGTTTAACTCGCCTGGAAGGTGCACCGCCACCACTGAAAGGTTTCGAGAGAGAAGCCAGTGCCAGATGGTTTGAGCCTCCCGGGAGAGAGGGCGAGATCGTGTGCCTCCTTGTTTGTTCAGATAGAACATGGTGGTTGTATTGTCTGTCTGAACCAAGATTGAATTGGACTCGATCGCTGGAAGAAAAGCTTTGCGAGCTAGAAACACCGCTCTGAGCTCCAGCATGTTTATGTGGTACGTCTGCTCCTGTGCAGACCACTGACCCTGAATCTGAAGGGGACCCATGTGCGCTCCCCAGCCTTGTAGAGAGGCATCTGTCACTATCGACTGGGTGGGTAGTGGCTGATGAAAAGTTACTCCCACCAGCACATTCCTCGTCCGAGTCCACCATTTGATGGCATCCTTCGCTGTTTGGGAAAGAGTGATACGATCTTCCCAACGCCCTGTCGCCTGGTCCCACTGGTCTTCGAGCACCTGTTGTAGAGGGTGCATTCTCAGCCTGGCGTTCGGGATGAGAAAAATGCAGGACGCCATGGAACCCAGCAGGGAGGCTACCTGTCGGACTGTTGGAAGCCGAGACTCTAATAGAATCCCGCACTTCTGCCTCATGGAAAAAAGTCTCTCCTCCGAAGGAAACGTTTTTCCCAATTTTGTGTCCAGAACGGTGCCTAGGTAGTGGATGGACTGTGTCGGCCACTGGACTGACTTCTCCAGGTTCACATGGAGACCGAGCCTGTGCAACTGGTGTAGGCAAAGTTGCAGATCGTGCGTCACCTGAACCGGAGACGGGCCCTTTAGGAGCCAGTCGTCCAGGTATGGGTAAATGAAGAGTTCTTTTTGTGAAGAAAAGCCGCCACCACTGCCATGCATTTGGTGAAGACTCGTGGTGCGGACTTGAGTCCGAAGGGTAGCACCCTGTACTGGTAGTGTTTGCTTCCTACGACAAACCTCAAGTACTTGCAATGCTGTAGAGCAATCGGAATGTGAAAGTATGCATCTTGCAGATCCACCAAACACATCCAATCTCCGGCTTGAAGATGTGGGCATATTTGGTGAAGAGCTAACATGCAGAACTTTTCTCTGACGATGACTTTGTTTAGGAGATGCAGATCTAGTATAGCCCTAAACTTGTCCTCCTGATCTTTTTTGGAGACAAGAAAGTATCTTGAATAGACTCCCTTTCCTCTTTGAGAGGGAGGAACTTCCTCTATAGCTCTTTTTTGTAGTAGGACTGACACTTCTCTGCGGAGCAAGCTCAGCTGGTGAGGGCAAGAGGTCTTTGGAGGAATGCTTTTCGGGAGCGCACAGAAACATAGCCTGTATCCATTGCGCAGTATATTCAGCACCCACTGATCTTTTGTGATGCTGACCCACTCTGTCAGGTGTTGTGAAGCACTTCCTCCCACTGGAGTGGGCAACGGCGCCAGAGTAAGCCACTGATCAAGCCTTTCCTCCTCTCATGGTGGTAGAGGACTGCAGGTGACCTCCTCTACCTCTGTTGGATTTGCCTCGAAACTGGGATTTTCCTTGGTTCTTATACTGGGACCACTGAGGGGTTTGAACCCTCTGTTGAGCCCCTCTTCCCCTGTTGGTCTTAAAGCGGCGTTTGAACTCTTTTTTCTTCTCCAAACCCACCGCTTTCACCGTATCCAGTTCAGTCTTCATACGGGTCATCTCATCGTCTGCATGTTCTCCGAAGAGAGAGGAGCCCGAAAAGGGAAGATTAAGGATGCGATGCTGAGCATCCGGCTTCAGCCCTGTGAGGCGCAACCAAGCCGACCTTCTGGCACAAACCCCATGTGAATAGGAATGTGCCGCAAGCACTGCACCATCCGCTGCTGTGCTTATCAACTGGTTCGCCACCAAACATTCTTCTGTCATAGTTTCTTCGAAGTCCTTCTGGTCTTCCTTTGGCAGTTTGGACTTGAACCTCTCCATGGAGTCCCATAAGGCTCTGTCATATATACCCAGCAGTGCGGCCGCACTGGAGACCTTCAGCGAGGAGGCAGCTGAATTGCAAACTTTGCGACCCCACGAATCCTGAGATTTGCTGTCTTTATCTGGTGGGACTGAAGAGGAAGCTGCAACTGCATGCGTCTTCCTCGCCGCTGCCACTATCACAGAGTCTGCTGGAGGGTTAGATTTTACAAAAACTGGGTCAGAAGAAGCCGGTTTGTATTTCTTCTGTATGCGGGCTGGCACCGCTCTGATGGCTGCCGGGGTTAGGAAAACGTCCTTGACCGGATCCATAATTCCCGGGACTAAAGGCAGCAGTGGACGAGAGATCGATTTTTTGTGCAAAGTTTTAAAAATGACTGTCGTAGTAACCTGGGGGACAGACATTTCAATGCTCAGCTTCTGAGCTCCTCTTTGCAGGACATCCAGATAAGTACCGATGTCATCGACTGGACAGGATCTGGAAGTAGGACTATCCGTCAACGTGGGAGAGTAATCCCTTTTGGAAGACCTGGTCGAAGAAGTAGAGGAAGTAGACAGAGTTCTTCGATGTTTACGGTGAGCACCGTGCCTCCTCTCACGTGACCTTCTTGGGTGCTCTTCCCTTCTAGGAGAGCGAGATCTAACCGGATCCTGTCTTCTTGGTGAACGAGATCTGACAGGATCTTCTCTGGGAGATCGGGATCTCACCGGATTTTCCCTTCTGGGAGAGTGAGATCTGATTGGTCTTCTCACAGGTGATTTTCTGGGAGGACTACGCCTGTCCACTTCATCCACCAGTTTCTGGAGAGGAGATCTGTGCTGCGGACTGGCGTACTCATGCATACGCTTGGTAGCCCCTGAATCTTGCCAATGGTCCAATGACTTATACCATCTGGGAGACAGTCTGACCTCCGCAGCCGAAGATCTGGCTGACGCACAGGAGATCCGAGGACAGGACTTCTGGACCTTGAAGATGTTGTTGAGGAGCCAGAAGACTGTGAAGTAGAATGGCGAGAAGCTGACTCCGTAACCATGATCACAGAGTTGTTTGACGACGATCGAGGCCTTTCCGAATGTCTCGACGTCGAACGTTCTGGCGTCGTACGTTTTTCTCTCGACGCCGAATGCTTTCGGGGAGTCGGCGGATCCAGCAATCTCGACCTCGAATGCCTCGACGGTGATCGATGCGAGGATCTATGGTCTCTCGACGTCGAGTGGTGATGACCAGTCGTCGACGGAGCCCTCTGTCTCGACGCCGAACGGCGATGACCAGCCGTCGACGGAGCCCTCTGTCTTGACGTCGAACGGCGATGACCAGCCGTCGACGGAGCCCTCTGTCTCGACGTCGAATGTCTGTGCCACGACGGCGGAGGGGTATTGGTCACCCTTGACGCCGAACGTTGACGAAACGTCGATGGAGACTGCGTCCTCGACGCGATCGACGATTTACTGTCGACGGCGGAGGGGCCTTGGTCCTCAACGCCGAACGTCGTTTTTTAGACAACGGCGGAGGGGTCACACTTCTCGACGCCGGTCGCCGCCTGGATGACGATGGCGGAGGAGTGACCTCCCTCGACGCCGATCGTCGCCCGGTTGACGACGGCCGAGGTGCCTTGGATCTCGACGCCGACCGTCGCCCGGTTGACGGCGGCGGAGTCACATTTCTGTACGCCAGTCGTCGCCCGGTTGACGACGGCGGAGGGGATTTCGACGACGGAGCTGGATCCTTCGACGTCGTCGACGTACCTGGTCTTCTTTTCGACGGCGAGCCCGGCGTCGACGGTAGTTTTGACGATGAATTACCCACCGGTGGCTCTTTCCTCAGCGCCAAGCCTGACGCTGAAGCTGAAGGGTGAGAAGACTTTTCTTTTGAAGATGTTCTAGCCTTCTTGGAGCCCTTCTTCACCGGAGACATTCCTCTGGATGACCTGTGAGCCAGGCCATAGATGCGAATTCTCTCCCTGTCTTTGAGAGTTCTTCCTGACAGGTGCTCGCAGTGAGGACAGGTGCCTGGATCATGTTCTTCAGGCAGACACAGGATACAAATGTCGTGGTTGTCTGATTTTGCCTTCTTGTTGCCACAAGAAGGTCATTTGTCAAAAAGTGAAGGCATTCTCAGCTGAAAATGCTCACTAAACTGACTAAAAAAGACAGTTTATTACTTGACTTGATGTAAAATGTCAAAGTAATTAGAAAAAGTTGTTAAGAAGGAAGTCATTTTCTGTCAGAAAACAGAAAATTAGTGGAGCTGTGTTACCAGGATCCTTCCTGAAGGAGCCGGAAAGAACAACTGACCTAACTGTCACCCCTGAGGCATGATGGGATACCGGGGGTCATGGGTGCCTTAAAGGCACGGTGTCAATTTTTTTGTATACAGTTACAGGTTAGCTTTTCAGTCTTTTTAGACTGTGTATTTGCAATGCAGCCTGGGAGCTTTCTATGCTTTCAGGGTGTTATAAGAATTTCTGGTGCTGCCTAAGCATTACAACAGTTTCTAAACAATCTTTTGTGTTGTTTCTCATGTTTCTAATGCATATTATTCATGTATGGTGGAAATTCTTCACAGCATATTCCAGCTCTGATGTGATTTGGCTGCTATTGCATGTTTTATATATATATATATATATGTATATATATATATATATATATGAGTATATATATATGTAGGGCACATATAATATAGTGTTTCCGGGGTCCCGCTCATGGGCGGGAATATTCTAATGCTTATGACTATTGATGAGGATCCCCTGGAAGAGAATCTAGGGGTCACGGGAGAGGTAACATGGCCCAAGGGAGATAAGGTGTGGTTGGCTTTCGCAAGCATGGTGGCAAAGAGGAATATCGCACGTCTCTGGCGGAATGACGTGGTACCAACGATAGCGGAATGGGAACGAGATATGGACTGGTGACAGAGGGTGGAGAAAGTCATCCACAATAATCGGGGTTGTCCCAAAAAATGGGAAAAGATATGGCAGGCCTGGAGGAGGTACAGAGGGGAGTGGCTGGACACCCCGGAGGACACACCGTAGGAATCTCCCTCACTGAACACCGCCTACTACATACATCTGACACTTCCTTTCCTGGGAGGCGATAGGCCTTGGCTTTTGACACGTTTTTGCACATATGGTGGGGGGGTGAGGATGAAGGGAGGGCGAGAGGGGGTATGGCTCGGGGGAAGGGGATAGGCGGGAGGGTGGGGTCGGGGTAGCGGGCCCACTCACATTGTTTAGGGAGTGGTTTGGATGTAGACCGTTATCGTGTCCGTCAACGACTGAATTGCAATGATTTTCTATTGTGTAAGCACTACCGCACTTTCACTGCTCCATGATGTGTCTTATGATGGAACTGATTTATATCAATAAATAGATTTTAAAAAAAAAATCTCAGCAGTGTCAACGACACCTGCTTCACATATCTTTTCTCTAAACCCCCACAAAAGAGATCCAGTGTGCAGTGATACACATGTAATCAGTGGCTTGGCAACTGTTCCACATGTCTGTTGTTAGGTGCATATTGTGAACAACATTCTGCTGCAAAGCTTATCCAAGGAATTCCAGCACATCGTGATGTAGTGCTGGAATAGCAACCCTGGCAAAATAGGACTTGCTGGGAACCTTCCATTTTGGGCAGATGGCTGTCACAAATTCAAGGAAACCCACCCTTTCCACAAAAGAAAACGGGAGAAGGTCCAACACTAACATATTCGCCAGCTTCCTATTGTACAAAAGTGCCGTTAGATGGTTGCACTCATACTGCCCCTCCGACATAAGCATGCTGACAATGGTAGACTGGATTATTTTCCTTTCTGGTGCAGCTGATGCAGGTGATTTCTTGAACCCAGTTAGGCTCAATGACGTACCTTTTTCATTGCAGTACTCTGTTGCCTTGGTTTCTCAGCCTGGCTCTGTTGCTGGGGATGTGGGCAGTATCACTAAACTGCAGGGGACAGGGCTACTTTGTATACCAGAGAAAATGTCTCCCTCTCATTCCACCGCCATCATATCTTCTTCTACTTCTTCATCCACACCAACAGCAATGGGTGCAGTTTTAAGGTGTTCCTCCCACTGGATCAAGTGGTGTTATTTAAGATGGGTTGTTTGGCCTCCTATACCATAGTTTGTACCAAGCTTACCCCGACTAACACTATGTAGACAAATTGAGCTTATAGCAACGTTCTCCTCCTTACTCCTAACCGAAAAAAGTTCCAAACCGGGAGGTGAACTTTCTTGCACTGCTGGAGGTGACACTTGCCATGCCGGATGAACTGGAGGGTGTGTCTGGAATTTGACTTTGTGCAGTACCACCACTACCTACTGAGGTGGTGGTTGTTCTGGATGTAGGTCCACGCCGGGCCTATGCAAATGCAAATATGGAACTTGGCGGTGGTGTTGGTGTTACCTGTCTTGGTGGTATCTGTGCCACATCCCTCACAGCAATTTGGGATAGGGTAATAATTAGGCCTGGGCGGTAAATTCCATTCCGTTTGCGGAATTTGCGGAATTTGGGTAATTTCGCGTTCCGCGGAGAACGGAAAATTGCCCCAAATTGTGCGTTCCGCGACTTTGCGAAATTTTTTGCTTGTTCGCGTTCTCAAATGAGTGTTCGCGAGACATTTGCCCCCGAGCACGCAAACAGCGGTTGCGAACAGTAAAAAGGCATCACGAACTTGCAAATCCGCATGTTCGCGGAATTTCTGCACGTTCACGGAGATTTTTTACCGTTTTGCCGAGATTTGCGTAACGCGATTACGTGAATTCCGCCCACCCCTAGTAATAATGTTAGTCTCCATCTTCACTGGGATGGGAGTGATGCTCATGATGGCCGGCTCATCATCATCCCCCTCTCCTACATCTAGCTCCATAACTCTAAGGCTTTCTGGAACCTTCCTTTTCCCTAGCCTTGTCTTGTGGCATGTCTCAATCTCAGACTGAGCTGGTGGCTTTCCAAGTGGCCTCTAGATCATCAGAAGGAGGGCTTTAAGAAGAAGTTGATGGGCTAAGCCTCCTTTTCCTTGCTGGGGATCTGGAAGACAATGGGTCTTCTGAAAGAGTGTCTTGCTCTTCTTCGTCTGCAGGAAGCTCGATTTCCTGAACTGCCCCTACTTCGAGTGGAACAACTACTATTGTGGGCTGTTTTTGGGGCTGTTTTTGCAGCTGTTGTTCCGGCTGTTCTTGCGGCTGTTTTTGCAGCTGTTGTTGTGGCTGTTGTTCCAGCTGTTGTTCCAGCTGTTGTTGCCCACTTATCTGCTGAGTTTCGGCCTGCGTTGATTGGGTACCTCTTTGCGATAATGAAATTTCAACATCAATGCTCGTTGGCATTTGTGAAAGTAGACTGGCTACCTCTGTGACACTCATGGGCTTAAGGCCTAGGTTGGTGGGGTGGGCCCACTGATGCAGAGGTGCTGCTCCCAGCTTGGTCCCCGGACACCGCTGATGCAGGCATCATATTTTGTTTCCCAAAAAAACATATTGGCCGGCACACCAGTCTTGGTAAGTGGCAGTGCAACTTCCTTCTTCTGTTCCTTCTTCTCACTGGCAACTTTCTTGGTACTGGAGGACCTGTTACCTTTCTTTTGGGCTACCTTCTTTCTTCTGATGTCAGCAGGACGCAAGTGCACAAGTTGCAGAGATAGCTGTGGTCACATGTGGACGTGACGTGGAGCGCAGCAGGACTTCTGTCTGGTAGTACAACGGGTGATGAGGATACCTCCTCCTCTGTCTTTTTGTGCACCTAAAAGCAAAGAAGCCAGGAGAACAACAACAGTGAAATGTTGCATTTATTGTTGTGGTTCAATTACTGCTAGTACAAACAAACAAATATAATATATAACTTTGTGTGTGGTAGTCACACTTGTTAGTGTTACATTATAACATTTTATTAACTCGGTTTAAGTTATAAAAAAAACATAAAAGTGTAGCAATTGTCAGACTTTGACAACAAGGGTTTTCATGGTATACTGTGTACACTCAGGAAGGATAAGAAAGAAGAAGGACAAAAACAAAAATACAAATGGAATGGAAGTGGAACCTGTTTGGCATCAATTTGCTCATCACGTCATTCGGGGACCTGCAGCTGGCAAAGGGGATGAAAGCCAAGAGGAACAAAGGAAAGACATGCAGGCCTATATGGCAAAAGCAGCACAGTACTAACTTGCCACCACAAAATGGCCACCAGTCACATGGTCACTCACAGTCACAACAAGTAGGAGGCCTGGAAAACAGTGAACTCAAGCAGGCATATATGGCTGGACAAAGGAGGCATGCTAAACAACACAGCTTTAATGCAAAAAACGAAAATCCTCAGGGCTAAACAAGGTTTGCAAGTTACACAACAACCACACCAAACACACATCCAACAAAGGCATTTATTTAACACACACCAAAAAGGTGAAATACCCCAAAAGAATACACATTTTGCAATTCAATCTAATGCCATCCATGCCCTAAATGATGCTTAAATTCAACAGACACCACAGAAACAGTTGTTTAATTTCATGCACCCATGAGTAGCTCTGGGCCTACTGGATGAAAGGCCTATTGGCAGACTAGGCCACAAGCTTGCAGGCCTATGGCAAAAGCACACTGCCTTGCTTCAAAATGGCCACCAGCCACATGGCCAGGCCACCCACAGCAACAAGAAAGGGAAGACAGACAATGCAGGCCTATGGCAAAAGCACACTGCCTGGCTTTAAAATTGCTGCCAGCCACATGGCCAGGCACACAACAACAAGAAGGATAGACAGACAATGCAGGCCTATGGCAAAAACCACACTGCCTGGCTTCAAAATGGCCACCAGCCACATGTCCAGGCCCACAACAACAAGAAGGCTAGGCCAAAAGGAACAAACGAAAGACATGCAGGCCTATATTGCAATAGCAGGACACTACTACACTACCACCACAAAATGGCCATCAGCCACATGGTTACTCATAGTCACAACAAGCAGGAGGCCTGGAAATCAATAAACTCAAGCAGGCCTATATGGCCAGACAAAGGAGGCATGCTAAACAACACAGCTTTAATGCAAAAACAAAAATCCACAGGGCTAAACAAGGTGTGCAAGTTACATACCAACCACACCACCCACTCACACACAACAAAGGAATGTATTTAACACACACCCAAAAAGTGAAATACCCTAAAAAATACACATTTTGCAATTCAATCCAATGCCATCCATGCCCTAAATGATGTTTAAATTCAACAGACACCACAGAAACAGTTGTTTCATGCACCCGTTGACTTACTTTGGGCCTACTGGCTACCCACAATAAAAAATGACAATGATGAAAAGAAAAAAAAATTGAAGTTGCAGCACCTGCAATGCCCCAATAAAACAAATAACACAAACTTACTTGTAAAATCTCAAATCCAAAAGTCCTCAAATTCAATGATATATGATGCAACAGACACAAAGGGCTATCCTTCCAGCTCCAAATCCAAATGAAAAGTGAACAGGACATGGACAAAGCACTGGGAGGAGCCTGCTGGACAGGAACAGGAAGTTGGAGACTCTGGTGCACTTCCTTCCTCTCCCCAAAAAAAAGTGAAAAAAGAAAAAGGACTCCTTGCATAAAAAAGTACAGCCAAATGGCCTTCTTCTTTCCAGAGCACGGGGACAGTGGCAGTGTCCACCAGGAACCTGGGGGTGCTATTCGAACCCAATCTGCAGCTGGACGCGTTTGTTAACAAAACCGTGGCAACGTGCATGTTGCTGCTCCGAACCTTAGGGAAGATCCTTTCATTTCTCCCGGAGCCTGCCCGTCCAGAGGTAGTGCGTAGTGTCATCTAAAGCAGGCTTGATTACTGCAACGCGCTACTTCTGGGCGTGCCAGCCACCCTTATGGGTAAACTGCAGCGGGTACAGAATATGGCTGCAAAGTTGGCCCTCTCCAGACGGCACCTTGATTCATCTTCCTCGGCGCTAATGGAACTTCACTGGCTGCCAATTGCCCGGCGCATTGAGTTCAAGGCATTATGCCTTGTCTTTAGGGCTCTTCATAGCCAGGGGCCTTCTTTGCTGCAGACGATGTTCTCTTGGTACTCTCCCGCCAGACCCCTCCGCTCTTCCTCCGCCTGTTTGGTGGTTATTCCTAAAATCATGAGAAAGCGGATGGGTGGTCGCTCCTTCAGGTTTACCGCAGCTAAATTGTGGAATGGTCTACCTTTTTCACTGAGAAGTAAGGAGGACCTCTCCTCCTTTAAAAAAGGACTAAAAACTCACCTTTTTCCCAGGTCGCTGTAAAGTCTTTAAAGTAGCATAAGTTTGTGTAGGGCTGATCAAGTCAAGCGCCAGGATACCCTTTGGGTGACAGGTTTTTTTTTGCGCTATACAAGTAGGCCATCAATACAATACAATACAAATGTCAATCTGAGGAGTTTTTTTATCCAAATAATCATTTTCGAGAAGGTTTTATGCTGCTCGAGAGGTATTCTTCTCCAAATTGTGTGTGTTCAACATCACGAGCTTCACCGAACTTCCGCCGGATGTCCGATGACACGTCCGAATGACGTGTTTGCGATCGCACAATCTAGCGGTATCAAGCGGCCAGCTACTAAAATCTCGTGGTGCACGTGGCAAAAGGAGGGTTCCCGGTAAGTCGCTGCTGCATGAGAGAAAACGCAATTTGAAAGCTCAATCAAGGGAAAAACTCCACTCTGTCGCAGTACGCGGAGTTTTCAGTAACTCCGCATTCTACGCAGAGCTACCAAAAATCGGCAAACTCCGTGAGCGGAGCGGAATTTTACCACCCAGGGTTACACCCGAGTCACTGCTTATTCACAGGACTCTGCTACCTGTCGTACAAAGAAGGGGTGTTGCACAGTATACACGCACCCCGCATTAAGTACTGTGGGAGATCTGTGACATCCGTCTAGCCCACCAGCAATTTAGTCTCCCCATTAATCCCATGGGCACACAACTGCACTGTGTATTTCAGCAAGCTGGCAATGTAATACAGTTGCAAGCCTGGAAGGCCCAACCCTCCATCTTTCGGATCCAGTTTCAGCACCTCCATCTTGACTCTGCTTTGCTTGCCTGCCCAAACCAGGAACAGTAGGACATGATTCTGGTCAGTGAATGTGGCTCTCTGGATACTACAGAGTAGATTTTGCATGAGATAGAGGCATCTGGGGAGCAGTACCATTTTGCTCAGCACTACTCTACCCATCACCAACAGGGGCAGTCAATTCTAGAAGTGCACTGAGGCCCTTAGATTTTTCAACTACTCTGCCCATGTTCAGATGATAACGCTGTCCCGGAGAATGTGCAATCTGGATCCCTAGGAAACGGCAGTGAGTCCGTTTCCATTGGAGCCCCAACTTGGAGAGTTCTAATGGGGTCCAGCCCTCCAGGCTCTTCAATGGAAAGGTCATTGTTTTGTGCTTGTTGACGCATAACCCGACGCATCACCAAATTAATCTATAGTCTCCAATAGGCATATTACTGAGCGTTCTGGGTCCATGACATGTATCATTGAGTCGTTCACATAAAGCAAGACAGTGTGGATGTCCCCTCCCACCCAAATGACCCAGACATCCATATCCCTCCACAAGCAGATCGCCAAGGGCTTCATATCCAGAGCAAATAGGAGTGACAACAGTGGACAATCCAGTCTTGTGCCCCTCTGAATCTGCAGGTAGTCAGAGACTACTGACTAGGCCTGGGTGGCCAACTTCTCTCGGTTCACAGAGTTTACCGAGTTTTCTGCACTCCGCACTCCGCTGAGCACACAGAGTGCAGAAAACTCTGCTTTGCGATGTGCAGCAGGGTTTTGTCCCCGCTCGTGATCGCAAACAGTAAGTTTGCGATCGCAAATGGTAAGTTCGCGAGCTGCCGCTACAGTAGAATTTCTACCTGAGCGGTAGGAATTCCAGAACAAACTTCAGTTCGCACTGCACTCCGCTACTCGTGGAACTTCGTGGAGTTTTTTTGTAACTATACAGAGTTCCATGTAGCAAAACTCTGTGAACTACGCCGAGGGTTACTACTGACCTGCTGCAAGCTTGTGTACTGGGCGAGCGCACAGCAGTCACATCAAGGGTAGGAATAAATGCATCACTCCCATCCGGCGCAACATCTCCAAGAGATATTCCCAACTCAGTGTGTCGAATGCCATCTCAACATCCATTGCAACAAGCGCTGCCTACAGAGCAGTATTCCCCTTATAATGCAGCATATGTGATAACTGCCTGAAATTCATGTGGGTCCCATGGCCCGGCATGAAGTCGCACTGGTCTTTGTGTACAAGGTTCGTTGCCACTCTAAGCAGTTTGGTAGCGAGTTTTTTGGCCAGTGTCTTAGTGTCCACTCCTAACTTTGACAGTGGCCTGTAGGAGCTCGGGTCCTGCAGATCTTTATTGTGCTTTGGGAGCATGGTGATCTGTGCTTCCCTCATCGACTGTGGGAGGATTCCCCATTGCAGCACCCTTTAGTAGGTTTTCAGTATGTGAGGAGCCAACAGGTCGGCATACATCTGAAAGTACTTCACTGGTAGTCTGTCCAGACCCAGGGCACGACAATGCGCCATATCTCGTAGAGCCTCCTTTACCTCCTCCACTTGGAATTCCTCCTCCAAATCCCTACTCTTGTCTACTGTTAGACAGGAAAGCACAATTCGTTCCAGGTACTCCTGAGCAGCCGCCAAATGCTCATGCAGCGGCTCGTCATACCCCACTTGCAGATGCCATCACAGGAAGGAATTCACACCCCCCTGGGTTCCCACCATAGACTAGTCCTTATAATGAAGTGATAAGATCAGTGGAGGAGGGTACTCCCTCTTCAGTAGCCATACCAGGAGTTGCCTTGTCTTGTCACCATCCCTGTGGAGGTGTTGTGTGAACACCCTTCTGACATTACAACCCAGTAAATGCCATAACTCCCCAACCCTCCTCTGTGCCATCAAAAACGCGGTCCTCCCCGCCCCACCTGTGTGACCATCAAGTTGGACTCTGGCTTGCTCCTACTCCCCCTCTGCCAGTTCTACCTCCAGTCGTTGCCTGGTGCCACTGACTTTGGAAAGGCATTCACCCTGCACCACTACTTCCAGAACATTCCATTCTATCCCCCTCTGGGACATCAAGTTCCAATTTATGGTGAAGTAACCCACTGATACCTCCCACAATTGCTACTCGATATGGGCATACCCCACTGCTTCCTGGCTGAGGTGCCACAGGGGCACTCTCGGTCGGTCCCCCCATCCCACACTCCAAAAACAATGGTGCATGGTCTCAGAGGAACCTCCCCAATAGGTGCACATCATGCACATTGTCAGCCGCCAAGTCTCCAGTGACCAGGAATCTGTCAAGACGAATATAAGCATAATGGGTTGGGGAATAACAGGTAAATTCCCTTTCAGTGGGATGTGTCTCACGATAGATGTCTTTGAAGCTCACCTGTGCCATGATCTCCTGCAATGTCGAGGTCATGTTGGGTTGTGTGTGTAATCTAGGGGGGAGAGTTTGGCCACTTGTCTATCCAGCATGGAATTAACGTCCCCTGCCCACACAACTGGGACCACCAGATATTTGATACGTTCCTGTTCTAACTGGGTAAAAACCCACCGTTATCTCTGTTGGGGGTGTAAATATTTACATACCGGCCAACTTGAAAAAAATCTCACTGTGTGAGGAGGAGGTTGGAGCCTTATGGGGCGGGGCCTTGTGCTGAGAGGTATCTAGGAGGCACTTTTGAACCCCGCCTGTCCCAAAGCCCTCCCCTCCCCCCAAAAAGCCTGCTGAGACGGGTGACGATATCCTGGGGTGTTTTCACACCCCTTAATGGGCGTCAGCACTTTAAAGCCTCGGAAAGCTAGCTGGAAAAACACTATTTACAGTGGTTTTCAGCTTGTTTTCACTGCCACTGTGTTCCTCACCAGGTGACCATGTGATGGGAGCATATATCGTGTGTCATGCAGTGGCACAGTGTGAGTTGGCAGGTATGCATTTAGGAGACACACCTCCAAGCCATTTAGGGATCCTTATAGAAGCAGACATTTCCCCTCCATCACCACCTCAAACATTCAGGCCTGAAACGAGAGCTGAGGAGCAATCCATATCAACACACCCCATGCATTGTTGGACTACATGATAGAATATAATTGCCACTTCAGTTTCTTATGCAACTTCTGTATCTCACCCTCTGTCAAGGGCATCTCTTGTAGCATTACAATATGTATTCCCTGCCTATGGAGAAATGTCTGAACCCTGTAACGTTTGACATAGGAGATAAGGACTCGCACATTCCATGTTATTAATATAGTGCAATCAGGCATGGCAACTGTGAGTAAGTCCTATCCGACCCAGTTGTCTCTACACCTTGTCCTGTGTCTCCGGGCTTAGCTCCCGACTATGTGACCTCAGCTCCATCACCACAGTGGCAACCTAGATGTTGCTGCTGCACTCATTAACTTGATAAAAATGTCCCTGCATAAACGCATCAAATAAACAACTAATGTCTCCCCAAGGATCCCTACTAGGATGCCTCCCAAAATGCCTATGCTCCTGCAGCAGGAGTGCCTGAGCAGACAAATACCTAACAGAAAAACTTTAAGATCTAATACTCTGTGTAGTATCACAGGGGCAGAGTCAACCTGTGCTAGCCACAACCGTAGCCAACTCTGAGTTCTGCCCGCCCCAGTTCTGCATCCAAATACACACTCCACACACTATTCAATCCATCATAAAACACATTCACAACACTAACAGCGGAAGAAGGAAAAAGGGGAAGGAAGAAAAAGGAGGAAATAAGGGAAGTGAAATAGTGCTTATCATGAACTCACTCACTCAACACACTGTACTCAAAAGCCACAACTCATAGGCTAATCCCCATCTACTCAGCTCTTGCTGCACTGCCAAGCAGGGTGATGAAAAGGAAGCCTATGAAGACATCATGAAAAGTCCTTGAGCACCCCTGCAGAGAGGAGAGTCAGGCAAATACCTGATACACATGCCTCAGCCAGGCAGATGGGCCCCTCAATGCAGCCAGAATAACAGTTCTGTGGCCCTCCACCCATATACGGGAATAAAGGTTACCCCTTCTTGAGCAACCATATAATGTTCCCCTCAAGTCTGAGGAGTCTTCTACGATCTCCAAGCTCCTTTTTCCAGAGGTAGTGGACATCATGACCATCATGACCACCATCAACACCCTCGCCTCAGCTCACTCCACACATCAGATCTCCATGTCCAATGTGCCATCCTGACACACCATAATACGTGCAGCATATTCAGAGGTTGTACTCCCATGGTTCTTACATCTTGTCACTGGTCCAGACTGGTGTATTGTCTGAGTCTAGTTTTGAGATCCTCTGGACTTCGGTGCCGGAATATGACGGTCTCCATGTATCTCGAACCAGTCCAACACAGCTTCTGGGGTGGGGAAGAATGCACCCGGCCATCACGGAGGATCTTCATCTTGGCAGGGTAAAGCAGCATGTATCTGAGTCCCATCACCGCCAATATCTGTTTAACGTCCATCCCCAAATGTTTTCCACAATTGTTGGACTCTCCATGTATAATTTGGAACTTAGGATCCTCGGATTGCCTGGCCACCTGGAGAATGGCATCACTATCTCTTTAGTTGAGAATCTTTGCAGGCCCTCACCAGTGGACATGGCTCTAGTGCTCTTTGCACTCTCTCAACTACAAATAGAGCTGATAACTTTGTGGCAGTGATCATAGCCTTAACCCAGCATTTCAAGACGAGTTCCAGCCCCAGACCCTCCACGAACTGAAGATTGCAAAGCCGCAAGTGCCCCTTTACGGCATAAACTCGAGGTCTAGTTTCAAGAGATCCCCCACTGTGGCACTGACGGTGGAAAAGTTGTTCTGTAGCTTAATGACATTCTGTTTCGTAGCCAGAGAGCATTTCTCCACTTTGCAGAGGTCAACTCAGACCAGGTTGACTTCATGGGAGACTGTGTTAATCTTGGTCTGAACATTCTCAATCAACAGCTCAACGGCGGCCAGTATCTGTGCACCAGTGGGGGCCTGTGGCTCCTGCAAAATTCCCCCTCTATTATCAGGGGCTCCTCTGCACCTGTACCAGGTGCCATAAACCGGTCTATTATGGTCTATTGCGCACTGTTGTGTGGTCTGTCTTGCCCCATCATGTTGCCCCCAGGGGGGAGGAAGGGCCAGGTTCCCAGCAAGCAGCAGTCCACTCCTTGATAACTCTGCTAAAATAGGGGCAGTTGGTAACAGCAAGGGGCACCTCCCAGTGTCCTCAGTGTGGCTGCTGAGGTCAATCTGACAGGGTCAGTCAGTCAGGATTAAGACACTTTACCGCTGCTCCGGCCTCATGCATCAGCAGTGCGTACCGGCTAACCTCCACAATGGGGTCAGCCCTTCTGCCTCGCTCTGTTAGATAGCAGCACATTCAGTGTGCACTGCCTTCCGAGGGCATCGAGGGTCCCCCGAGTCCACGTCTCTATGTAGCCAATGGACTCTGGGTGCCAGTCGATTGATTAGCCTCCAAGGCCAGTGCAATGGATGAGGGGAGTCCCTAAGCAGTCCAGACATGCCTCGACCACCCCAATCAGCCACCAGTCTCTGGGAAGGGTGGCTCCCACAGGCTGGATGATCACCTGCCTTTCACCAGTGTACCAACAGGGGGTGGGGGCCTTCAATCCAGAGTCCTGCCTGAGCAACAGGTCCATGCCCCAGACTCACAGAGGCACTTCACTGGGTCCAGGATACCGCAGCTCCTTTCACACAGCAGTCCTACCAGCCGTTGTAGGAAGCTGGCTCTGTATATACTATACTAAAATGAGGTATAGTGTGAACAGAGTCCAGTGGAACCCCAAAGGTAGGCAGAGGTAAAGGTAGATAGCACCTTATTTGAATTTCTGCTAGTGTGGGCAAGCAGTAAGGCTTTATCAGAGGGTAGTGTAAAACATTTGTTGTACACAGTCAATCAGCAAATGATGTCACACACTCAAAGACTGAACTCAGACAAATTTGATTTGTATGAAAATATTATTTATATTTATTTTCTAGAACCAAGCAAGCCTGGTACAAGTAAGTGTAAATGGTACTTTTCAAGGCAAGTTGAACAATACAAGCAAGCTGAATGAAAATGACTTTGTTACAGCTGTGTAAACACTTTGACTACAGTTAAAATTACTGTTAGATTACTTTGTATTAATTTACAGATTGCTTTATGGGTTACTTTTTCTACTCAGTGTTATATGTCTCGATATCACACTTGGACATTCCCTAGATAAAAGGTAAGTAAAGCAGTTTTTTGTTATTTGAAGTTTTTCAATGTGTCATACAAAACTAACCCCACACAAAATGTTCAAGAAAAGCAGTCAATGCAATCCTATGGTAGAAAATTGAGTTATCGGTTTACAAGTAAGTAGTTATTTGTGGGAGTTGGTATTCTGGGGTTAGAACCAGGGTTCCCTATGGGTCACGGATGTACTCTTGAAACACCCTCCACAGCACTAGGGTGGCCGGGTGCATAGTGCTGAGGCCCAATGTTATCCAATAGGGGATAGGAGTCCTATGGTTGGTGGCTGCTCACAAGCAGGCCACAAGGTTGTGGTAGCAAAGCTCCTGGAATCTGAGCTGGCACCCAAATTACACACGCAGTGGGCACAGGGGCAGCTGGGTGCATGATGCTGGTTTGGCATCAGGTGCCCTATTGATTTCAATGGGGACTCTCCAGTCACAACAAAGACTGCAGGCTCAACGACAAAGATCTTCTGAGGTTACCAACGGTTTGAGAGGTCAGTTGGGATGCCTGGATATGCTGGGACACCATTGTTTGGGCAACCCAAGGCCGTGGGACATCGGTGCAGGGGTGTTTTTAGTCGTCTGGTTTTCTTACCAGCTCCAGACGTGGTCAGAGGATCCTCTAGAAAGAGGCTGCCGGATTCGCTTGGAGATTCGAGGCAAGACAGAGATTACCAGATCTCAGGGCAGAATCGCCAGGGAGACCTCCTTGTGGTGTTGGGCCACTCAAACTCAGGCCGTAGGCGTCGGGTGAAGAGTGGTGCAGACTCACAGATTTGGCCGGATCAAGAGTCTGTGGGTGAGCAAATCCGGTCCTCACAGGAGACAAAGTCTTTGGCTTGGGAGCTAAGACAGGCCCTTTGGGTTCTTGAGGCGGCTGGCTGCAGGACACACCGGGATTTTGCTGGAGCAGGTTCGAGGTGGGGACAGGCCGGTAGGGCTGGGGCCAAGTCACTGGTCGTCCTCCTCTTCTTAGTTTCAGCACAGCTCTTCTGTTCTTCTTCTTGGTCAGTTCTTGTCTGAGGAAGCAAGGTTCAGGGTGTCCCTAAGTACTAGAATTAGTGGTGTTACAGGTAAGTAAAGGTTGAAACCAATTGGTCCCTTCCTTGGGTTGGGTATATACCCTATTACGCCACTCTCTCGTGGGAGCGGAGCACATGCCTCACTCTGGTTGACTGGGTCCCCCCATCTACAAGATGGCTGGGACTGAAATTTGTGCTTCACCTCACCTCCCCCCCTGAGCGGTTGCGTTGGCAAAGGTGGGCACACTTCCCTCCCTCACTAGGTTTTCCCACCAATTCTTTTTCCCAAAGAGGGGGTCAGAACCTGTGGGGGCCAGTTGCTGGAAGCAGCAAGGCCTGGGGAATCTCTCAAAGGCGGCAAGCCTTTGAAGCTTCCCCTTCGTGGACCCTGCCCATCCTGGGGGAGAAGGGTTGGCACCTTGTCCCAGGATGTGCATTGTTTCAGACCCCAAATAGCAGTAGGCTCTCAACATAGGGGTCCATAAACATGTCTGGTGGTGGCAGCTGGCAAGCAGCCACTGAGCCTGGAAACTAGTAATAGGTTGCTTTTCAGGGGGCGTCTCTAAGATGCCCTCTGTGTGCATTTTTCATTAAATCCCACACTGGCATCAGAGTGGGTTTAATGTGCTGAGAAGTTTGATACCAAACTTCCCTGTTTTCAGTAAAGCCATTATGGTGCTGTAGAGTTCGTAATGACAAACTCCCAGTACCATATACTCTTAATGGCATTACTGCAGTCACAATGTCTTAGAATTTGCTTAGACACTGTAGGGGTACAGGGCTCATGCACCTGTAACCTCACCACTGGTCTAGTGCACCCAACTAGAGGGGTGGCTGACCTAGGCCAGGGAGTGGGTTGTAGGCATGGCACAGGGATGTGTGCCATGTTGACTCTTCACTTTGTTCTGCACCAAAACTCTGCACCAAAACATGCAGTCTGCAAAGGCAGTGTGTGTGTGTGTAACAGTACAGGGCCTCTAAGGGTGGCACAATAAGTGCTGCAGCACTTAGAGGTCTTCCCTGGCCACAGTGCCCTTGGTACCTGTGGTGCCATTTACAAGGGACTAACCTGTGGCCAGAGAATGCCAATTGGGTTTTGTTTTCAATGTAGTGTAGGGAAAGAACATAGGCCCTGCGTACCTGTTTGGCAGGAACCCAGGGCACACTCAGTCAAAGTACATCAGCACTTTAGCAAAAAGTGGGGACAACCATGCAAAAAGAGGGCACTTTCTAACACCCGGTCAACCGTCCATGGGTTTAAAAGGCACTCCAGTAACGAGCGACATCTCCGGCTTCCCAGCCGCATTATACAGCTCTCTGTCACTGTCCATGAGGGTCACGCTTGGCTCCCGCAGTGGCCACCTCCGCCTGCCACAGTCATCAGGTTTGCAAGTGATGAGCGGTCTAGAATCTCAAGCCCAGTAGGCCTGCTGCTCGCCCAAGCCGCCTGGAGGCTGCACCGTGACAGGGTGCCTTGCTCTGTGTCTTTCCAGGATGGCTCCCCAGATCCCCAGGCTCCGTCCATGGGCTCCTTTACTCCATGTCAGTACCCCGCAGCAGCCAAGGAGTGCCACTGATGTGAGGGAACAGTCACCCCCAGGTGGCCAACGCCTCCCACTGCAGAGGTAGTCCCCACTGCTCTTTCAGGCCTTGCCGAGGCCGCAGCGTGGCTGGAAGCCAATCGGGGGGCACTAGTCCACGTCCCACAGTGCCAACACCTTGGGCCCCCATGTGCTGCATACGGGCATCTCCCTCTCACTTCAGGGTCCCATAGGAAGTCTGTCTGGTATTCCTCAATCTAAAAAAAACATTGACTAAATGCGAAAATGTTTTTAGGTCTCAAAAACACACTTTACCATGGCACTCAAGGGAACTCCTTGTGCTCATTGTGAAAAGGTAGCATGCTGTACCTCATAGCAAAGTCAGCCAATAATTGAAGTGGGCTGACACATTGCCCTTTGATGCATGCTTGAGTGGGCATGAGGAAAATGTGGATAACACAACCACAGATAAATGGATGAAGTATGGTTGTAAACCCCTACAAGTAACTATGCCATACACATAATTTTAGTACAATCAAGAGGGGAGGGAAGGGGAGGGGAGGGGAGGGGAGGGGAGGGGGAGGGAATAGGAGGGGAGGGGAAGGGGAAGGGAAGTACAATTAAGAGGGGAGGGGAGGGGTAACGGAGGGATAGGGAAGGGAAGGAAAGGAAAAGGGAAGGCAAGGGAAGGGGCAGGGAACCTTTGTTTGTTCCGCATGTAACCGATGCTGTTAGCTTCAGGCTATTGCCAAACGGATGCCTGCAATGATTCAAGAAAGGACAACCTTTCCAGACGTATGTAACAGCATAAAATATCTTTAGCAGATTGTAGAGGATGTGCGGACAAACGAACTCTCGTTACTGCTAAGCATTGTCCCTGAAACAGGTACGTGGCATCATAGATAGTAAATCGATAATAGGGACTGGTATAGCAAGATACCGCTCTCAAAATACTTGAAAAAAAGCAAAGTGTTAAATGTTGCATGAAAATGCCTAGCAACATCTGAATCGACAGAAAACAAAAACAGGAAGTGATGTGGCTAGCTTCTTCCTATCTATGGGGTAGGACCTATGAGGAACAGGAACAACCATGTAGGAATAGTATTTAAAGAGTGTTGCTTGGATTATCACACCTTACACTCCTCACTGTGATAAGGAGTGGGGGAAACAAATAATGTTCATTTAAACTTAATTTATTTATTAATCTACATGCGCTGGCATACTAGTTTTTGAAGTTTCATATACTTAAAAAAATGTCAATAAGTGGCAAAACATAAACACAGAAGCATGAATCTACTTAGTAGTTCTCCTCCCTTTTCTGTGAACTGCCACAATATAATAACAGAACAAAATAAAATGTCTCGGTCAGTCTGAAGATGCTAAAGAAAGGTAACACTTTGCTATGTGTACTGTAAATTTAGCTGATAAAAATGTCAGAAATGGCACACTTACCTCCGAAATAGTCACCTTTTGATATTGATATCAGTGTGGAAGAATCATCGAGTAGAATCACTCCTGCATCAATCAGGTACATCTTTTTTCCAATAGATCCGTTGCGAAAAATGATATCATCCTTTTGGAAAACTTCAAACTTTAGTTCCCCTATAATGGCGTTTATAACATTTGTATCTTTAAACCAAGGAACGCTCCTCACTAGATGATGGCAATTGTGAAACAGCACCTCCTTGTATCAAGAGACAGTGGAAATACATGTTATGGTGCAGCGAAATATAAAATACAACTAATCAACAAATACATTTTGTTTTTCGTCATTTAACTTAGAAGACAATTTGTATCCCACATCTATATAAAGACCATAGTGATTAATGCTCCATAAACCACTAAACAATGGTAAAATTGCACTCATTCCCAAATGTTTTCACTCCCCTTACTTCGTTAGGTGTGACAAAACACCCATCTGTGGGGGAGAACTTTTATCCTCCCAAATATAATTCGTGAAAGAAGAATTCTTTCGTATTTCAATTTTAATCCTTCCACTAGGCAAATTTTCCTAGAAAAGCAACCTGCCCAAATTTTACACATGGGAACACTCAAGCACAAAGATTTTCTCTCTAAACTTAGGCACAGGAGTCCTTCTTTATTGCGTGGCATTCAAAACGTTTACACTACTAACAATATAAATGAGATGGAATTAATATTTTGTCAGTCTAACATTCCAAATAGTAGCAACTGCACTAAGATTCAGAAACTAAGGGGACGATTTAAAGTTTGAGGAAAGAGTTCTCCTTTGCAATCAAGATACAGTACTCTGTCTGCTGACAGGGTATTTAGGGTCAGGAGGTCAGTCAGCTTTCTGACGATGAAATCTCCATTGGCTTTGTCAATGGAAACCTACCTCTGGGGGCCTAATGGAGTACAGGCTGTTGAAGAAAAGCCATCACACCATTCACTCAATTAGAGAGGACTGTCTGATTTACTTTTTTCTGTCCATCGCCACCAGTCAAAATGTGGTGCTGAAGGACAGATTAAAAATACTGACTACTATATGCTGGAAATAGCTAAAACAGCTGAGGGAGTTATGCAAAATACAAATATTTTAAGTAGCTTTCTGAAGGTCAAGTGGTTTTAAACCGATTCATTTGAGTTGGAAGAACCTTACACATTTTGGGACCTAGGAAGCCAAGTAAGTGATTACTTGCTTGATCTCAATGTATTTGTCTTACTTGAAGCAAAATTAGAGAACACCAGTTCCCAAAACCACAGTGGCATGCGGAGAATGAAGTGCTTATTCAATCCAGAGTGCTAAAGTACGTACAACATATTATACATGAAGTATAGTTATTTAAAACAGGCCCTGTGATGAAGGGAAAGCCACTGCAAAGCTCTGCATATATGTGAAATGTGAAAGAACTTCCTTAAAAATGCAGTCTTTCATAAAGCTTGGTTTTGAATGAGTTGCAATTTTGATAACCCAAGCAATAGTCTATAGGTGTGCAAGAAAGTAACGTATCACCACCTCAGAAGAGTGCGTCTCAGGGAAAGATATCATGAATTTCATCCTTGAGGTGGCAGAGGAAGCTGCATTCCTGGAGGGTCCAAAGATAGGGCTTCCTTCAGAAGAAAACTTAAAGAGGTCAACTCACATTAAAGTGAAGGTGGGGAGGTGGGGTCTTTAACCCCTACCGCGCTACCGCGTTTTCCCGCTGTGCGCTGAAAAAAAAAATGGCTTGTTTATGACAAAGCCAGCTCGTCATCCGCGTAGCGCAGGTAACGCCCATGATGAGCTGGCTTTGTCATCAGCACTGAAGGGGTTAATGAGGTTGGCCAGAGTGAGCTATGCCAATGTTGTTTTTTGCCTACTCACATTAGCCCTGTTTTATTGTAATTCAATTTTTGAAAATGTTTACTCATGCATTGCTCGACAGCAACCAAGCAGTTCGAGAGGTTAGCAATAGACCTAAGTGTGATGGAGCAAGGTTTCATACGTATAGAAACTTGCTTGGACTCAGTTCTCTCGAAATAATATATAACTTATTAATCAACATGTTTTGTCTTATTAATATTTGCATTTCACGACATTTATAGTACGATGGGGAAGCTTGTCAATGTGCTTTTACTAACAATAACCCGAGTGTCCTAAAATGGCTGCCGAAAACGCAGGAACTCTTCTGCGCATTCATCTGCCACATCTACGTGGTGTGACGTCTTTCGCTTCTGTTGGGAATTTCTTGCTTCTGTGCACTAATGCCAAGATGGCTGCTTCATGCTCACTCATACGAAAGCACATGCTCCCACTTGTACTAAAACCTGTGTGTTTTGCTTAACTATTAATGCTATAGTATAAATAAAGTAATGGGGTTAGAGTAGACATAAGTGTATACAGTGCATTCATTTATTTTTGTATTCTAATGTGTTTCTCTTTGACTTTATTAATAGCTCTTATTGGGCCTAAGGGTGTCATGAACAGCCATATTGAAACCCGCTCTGCGCATGAGCCGAGAACTCTGAAAGACCTCAAGCAATGACATTGAACTTGTGCCAGTGACTGTCTTTCTGGCAACACGCCTGAGAACCACAAATTCATAACCTGGGAAAGGAAAAGAACTCAAAACTTTGTATATTAAAATGAAATAATATTGATGGGCAGAATAAAAGACATTGGAAAATAAATTATGGGCGGGAACATTGATCAACTAAGTTACATTGACATGACCTCATCGTAGTATGGTGTGAAGACCTCTCCTCGCTTTTCTGACCAATCACTGAAGCGGAACACATAGATTTGCAACATTTAGGGGAGATCCATTGCCCTGGAAATGGTATAACTAAGGTAGGCTTAGTTAGAAAATTGTCCGACTTGTCCGATTATCTGACCTGTCACTGACCCAACATATGCTGTAGGAGATCGAGAGCAGAGGTGCTGGCGGAGCCCTCTGTCAGAAGAATCGGGGTGTTGCTGAGGGAGAATTATCGATTACCCAGTCGGGGTACCTAACTTACGTAGAGAGGGATGCGACGCTGGCATTGCACTAGTGGAGGTTACCTGTCCTGTTCTGCACCTGTCCTTCACCTGTCCTGCCCTGTTGGCCCCTGATTAGTCGAGAGCCCTATCTTTGCCCCAACCCGTGGCCAGGGTTGATCCTCACACCATTCTAGGTAAATATAATCCATGTGGTATGTCCTTGTGCTATTTCCATCTCTCACCCTTCCAGGTACCAATGTCTAAAGGTGTTACTGTGATTTCTTGCAAACTTTATGTCTTATGAATTATATTCTCACTTGTAAAATTTCTGGTCACTGTAATGTGGCCACTGAATCAACAAAACTTGCATAGATAAAGTGTTTAAAACTTCTCCTGAGTCTGTGGTTATTACAGGAAAGGTAAATTATTAAATGCTACCTATTACGTTAACTCCCTTCTCGATTCCTAGGGCTTATAACATAGGTGACAAGGGTTGGCAAGTCATGGTTTACAGGTATAAGTCCTAAAAGGAATCAAGGCTGTAAGTAAAAGCAGGATTACTAGTTCAAAGTGTGAATGTTTAAAGGGCCAAGGTGAGTATGGTAAATTGAGCTGGTGATCCTGCGCGCCATCAGGTGCATGAAGATCAAGCCAGAGCATTAGTCAAGTGTTGGACTGGGTACCAGCCAAAAGGCCTGATTAGCTGGACTAAGGGTCAAATAGACCTGTTATAAAGCTTGGTTGATAAAGAGGTCCCTAGTGAGCACACCATTACTCCGAAAGATTATTGGAATAAAATGGGGGAACAGTAACTGTTTGAGAATGGACTTGAATAAAGCATGAAAACCAGACTAAAACTCTCCCAAAGACATCACTCTCTTTAAGTCTTGCTAGCTGTACAGAGTAGTCCACTATGTCTAGCACAGCTGACAGATCTCATAAGACTAGGCCTGATGTGTCTCCATCACTGTAAGAAATTGAGTTATTAGCTAAAGGTGGTAACTACCCACCTTAAGCAATAAATACAATCCATGTCAGGGTGTACCACTATTGTCCCTATATTTTGTGAGCTTAACACCCTTGTAGATATGGAATAGAGCACATAGGTTTAGAGGCAATGTGTAAAGCGTTTATGCAGTAACAAAGCAACAGTAAAGTTAAAACAAAACATGATAAAAATCGCAAACCAATATGGGAAAATAAAGAATATTTTAATAAATAAGCTAACACACACATGATAAATGCCATAACCAAAATCCAGTAGAGGGAACCAGAGATATTAATTTGTAACCTTTAAGTAAAAAACAGTGGCAAAAAGCATTAAAAGTCAACTGTGGTTAGCTGGTTGAGATACACCAGGATCTATGTGCGATTTAAAGCAGACTGAGATGGAGAGCAGGTCAGATACAGAAGCTGGGTTTGACCGGGTCAGAGGTTTTACCTTGGAATCCAGGGCCAGAATGTTTTGCAAGTCAGTATCCAGTCGTAAACTGGTTACGGACCACTAAATAGGTTGTTTGTAATGTACAAAGACTCTCTAAATTAGTGCTTCCTAAAATTACACACTGAAAAGAAAGAATTGCGACTTCTTATTTTAGCGTTTGGAGCTACCAAATCGCTAAATGCAAATTACAAATTGGGAACCGGAATTTCAATTTACAAAGCATGTGCAATTAGGAAATTTAGGGTCACATCTAAGACCCTTATAATTTGAGAGTCGCAAATTGCTTGCCTGATTAATATTCATGAGGCCGGTGCAATTCGGGCCCCCTTCAAGAATGGCTAGTACTCCCAAGTACGATTGCCCACTGGGGTCAGAAAACCACCATGTCTGTGACTGTTTTTAAAATAAAGCAGTCTTTTTTTAAATGCAGCCCGTTTTCCTCAAAGAAAACAGGATGCATTTTAAAAAGAAAAATGAAACAGAAATGTTGGGACCACTACCTGCTCTTAAAACATATTTTCGCACACACTCACAAAGAGGAAGGGGTCCCCTGGGGACCCCTTCCATTTTGCGAGTGGATTACCACCTACTTGAAGTAGGTGGTAAACTGTGAGTGTTTTGCAAACGCAATGGAGTTTGCAAAACCGTCATACATTTAAGTGAAACTCGTTATTAGGAAGGGATGCCTTCTGCACACCCCTTCCTAATAGTGAGTTGCAAACCCTAATTTGCAAGTCGGTAATAGGTTACTGACGTGCAAAATAGGATTTGTACATGGGGCAGACCAATTTTGCGGTCACAAACAGGCTGATTTTCAATTTTGCGACCGCAAAATGTGGTCGTACATCGGGCCCTTGGGAAAACACTGTTTTTCGCACATGTAAAATGCCATGAATTACAAACAGGTAGTTACCAGGTGCAAGATATAAATGGGATCCCAAAATGCTTTGCAATGTTTCATAATGACTGGAGAAAGGATATTCAGGAAGAGAGTGACTTTGTTTGAATAAACTGATTACAAGTTTAGGTTTATTTTTTATTTTGCATAGTTAATTAAAACCATTGCAATACAATATTACAAGGTTCTTAAAACATCCTTTTTTTAAACCAGTAAAAAGTGAAAGAGTAAGAAATGATTAGAAGGTTTATGCATGATACAGATTTAACAACTAGGGGGCATATTAGCAAGAACCTCGCTAAAATTATCGCCGTTTTAGCGGCAGGAAACATTAATTTAGTATAGCAATATCTACACACACATAACCAGTTTGATTAGTTTACACCTGCTACCTTCTGGTAGCTACCAATCCACTGTGGCTGTAGCATGTGGTATTTCACAAAGTACATTATGTATGGTTTTCCATAATTTTTGGCAGTGTTGTTTAGAATAATCTCCCACATTTATTTTCCAAGCACTCTGGAAGAGTTGGAAAGTACAAAAATCCAATTTATTGCAGTAGCACATTTTCTACAAATGCTTGGCTTTGTAGATGGTACATATATTGAGTATGTATATCATAATTGTAAGAACCAACATTCTTTAAACAAGTAGTATGTAATGCAAAATTTCTGATCATAGCCCTAGTTGCATGATGCCCTGGGAGTACTCATGACTCCTAAGTAATTAGACACTGTGGCCAATATGAGCAGCTATCAGGAGAAGATTCTGGAGATAGCTGGGTGTAAAGTAATTACTATTCACATTTCTACTTATGTGAATAACTTTAATACACTATAAACAGTTACCAGCTGTGTTATTTTTCAGCTGACAGTGCATATTCATTAAAGCCTAGGATTATGACCTCAAGCTTACAACCCCTAGACAAAGGAGCTACATTGTTGCCTAGGGAAACAAAAGCATTATAGAGAGAACATTTGGACTTCTTAAAGCCAGATTTAGATGTCTCCATAGATGTGGGGGTGCTCTAGAATATGAACCTACAATATGTTGTAAGATTAGAGGCTGATGTGCTATGCTATACAACTTATCAATGTACAGGAATCCACCCACAGAGGCAGCAAGTGATTATTCTGAAGAAGCAAATGACCACATTCCCCTTACTTTCCACATCCAAGACCTGATGCTGCACAGCTAATGGATTATGTACACGGTGAGATCATATGACAAGGAGGGAACTTGTAAACATTTTTGGTTAATATAAAGAAAAGCATTCCACCAAATGTTCAAAGTAGCAATCATTCTTTTTTCTGTTTATTCACAGATTGTTGTCCAAAATATTTTTTCCATTTAAACAATTGAATAAAAGAATATCATCTTGACGTGATAATACAAATCCGCCATAGCTCTATTCAGAGTCTCATCGTTGCTGTCCAGCACATGGCCATTGAGTAGAACAGAGTGCTAACAAGTTTGGAGCCACACTGACCGTGAGGGCAACGGTCCTAGCTCACCTGACAGCACCGTGAGGGAAACGGCAGAACCGGGCAGCCACAACCACACGCCGTAGTTCAGGCGAACTACGTCCCCCAGAAGCCCCGGGGGCCGCGCACCACCGTGACGCCGCCACCGTGCCTGGAGGCGCTTAACAGCTCGAGCGCCGAGCAGTCCTGGGGGTGCTAACAAGTTTGGAGCCACACTGACCGTGATGGCAACGGTCCTAGCTCACCTGACAGCGCCGTGAGGGAAACGGCAGAACCGGGCTGCCACAACCACCACCGTAGTTCAGGCGAACTACGTCCCCCAGAAGCCTGGAGGCGCTTAACAGCTCGGAACGCCTCCCGCACCGCGGGACGCGCGCGGGCGCGCCCGGGAGAAGCCCGGGACAAGGGCGGGACAGTCTGTGGCAGTCCGGGGCAGAACGAGGCTGGGCTGGGCCACAAACCCTGTACCGATGAAGTCGGGTTCTACTCTGACCCTACCTATTGAAGACACAGTGAGATTTTATTTTACTCACGTTTGTGATAAATGGTTTTAAATTGCATCGTAACAAATATCTCCTAATTGATAGTGGAGGTGCTATACTATTGAATCAATTGGGGATTGTCTTACTGTAAGTAGTAATATGTCATCCTTAAGTGCTCCACCTGTTCATGGTACTTTGGATAACTACTTAGTAAAAGTGGTTAAGAAGATTAACACTGAAAGACGACAGTCCTTGGGGTTAAGCAGTGAATCCCTGCCATTTACCATGCGTTCCCCTTCCCCAGTCGGCCTGGACCAAGGTGACCGTAGCATTAGTGATAACAATGACCCCCTTGTTTTGAAATTGCCTGAACCTGTTGAGTTGGACTTAGAGGTTTTATCAGACCCTATTGTACAGGATCCTCCAACCCCTGCACCTAGAGTGGTTAGACAATGCAGAAAAACTCAGTTAAAACGCATAGGTACCCGTTCAACAAGAAACAAAGCAGTCACAATGTAGAAAAGGCAGTTGATACATTAGCAGGACCTAGCACCATCAAACTGGATGACGAACAGCTTAACCAACTGGTGGGCCTTATTGATTTAAAGATAAGGGGTATTATAAAACCGTTAGTGGCTAAATTGGACCGCATGTCCGCTGAAATAAAAAGATTGGGGGGTCTCTTGGACAAACATAAGGAGGCACCAGGTGCGCCTGATGGCGCTCCTGGCATAGGTAAGGTCAGCGGTGAAGGTCAGGTCACACCCCTAGTATGTCCTGCAGTACCTATAGAGTCTTTGGCTCCTTTAAACATTCCTGTTCAGGCCCCAAAAGTGACTGGTGCCACTTTGAAGGTCAAAGAGGGAAGGGAGATCAGGCCCTCACCCACAGCCCCCCAAGAAGAGAGAGTTAGCTTTAAATTTACCAGTCGAGGCAAGCCCACATACTATCATTCTGGCGAATGTTCCGAAGATCAAGGAGGGTCAAAATGAACATTGGTCTTTGATAAAAAATAAAACACTCTTCTATCTCTCTAGTAAAACAGATCTGGGAGAATACCTGGAGGATAACATTCTGATGGTTAGAAGGGTCCCTTGGGTGGGCAATACTAAAAAAAGTCTAGAGGGAGACTGTGTGGTCGTAAGCATTAGATCCCCAAGGTTGGTCGAGGACATACTGAGACAGGCGGGGGCATCCAGAATCGAAAAAGATTATGTAAATCTTCTCCCGCTAGGCTTCTTTTATCCACCACATCAAACCAGGCAATTAAATAGCAATTTAAGTAAAAGGAGACTGCCCTATGAGTTTGCGGTCCCTGTTTTAAATAGATTTGATACTTTTTCGAATCTGGGCGACAATGAATGACTAGGTAGCCAAAAAACCAATCTTGCTCCTCTTGTCGTGTCCACTGTCCCTGAAGCCACGACAACGGTAGAATCCACAGGATCCAGGGATTTCAATACATCCATAATGGCAGAAACTCCAGGCTATCAAGACCGCTCTTTAAAAATAATGACCTGGAATGTAGCTGGTCTTAAAAATAGGATGGATGATCCAACATGGAGAGAGTCCATTAGTATGTATGATATAATTGGCCTTCAGGAGACGTGGGACATGGGTGACATCTTGAGCCTGGATGGTTACGCGTGTTACCACATTCCTGCGGTCAAATCTAACATGGGGAGGGCGAAGGGTGGCTTGGTTATCCTAATTGCAGCCACTATTCAAGGGGTACACACTCAGTTAGATACCGGTTCACGGAATATCCTGGCTGTAAAAATTTGTTTGAGTGGGGTGGGAAGGATTTCAATCGTTAATTTTTATAACTCGTATGAAAGAGTTACCACGACCGAGCACCTGGGTATATTAAATTTGTTTTTGGAAAATTATAAGGAGACAAATGATAGCCATTGTTTTCTCGTAGTTATGGGAGACTTCAATATCCATGGATGTCCAGACGAGTGTCCGTCCTTAGATCTATTCGGCCCTGTCGAACAGGGAGATGTCCATTTTGAACATTCTGATCAGGGCGGTCTTCTCGAGATAATTCTGGCAGACAATGGTTTGATGCTCCCAACATTGCGGGACAAGGAGATACCCACATTTAAGGGGAATGGTTGTCATTCATTCATTCATTGATAATATCTTTATTAGTTTAACACTGGGGGATAGGATTCTTGAATATTCGCCCGCGTGGTCACACTTCAGTGACCACAATCCAGTAGTTCTGAGTCTGTCGGATCTGGTCATGAAGTCTATGACAGCGCTAAATAGAATGGACAAATCAGACATTCGCCCGACAGATCAGGCCCGCAGACTCAGATGGAGCAGGGTTATACCGGGAGACTTCCATTCTAACCTATTATCCACAGTAGGTTCTGAGTTGGAAACCTGTCTGAACCTGGAGGCAGAGAATGAGTAAGTTTTAGCGGCTTACTCAATTATCTGTGCCCAGGTTTCTTTAGATCTTAGTCAAACAGGGAAAGCTAAGGTGCCGGCTGATCAAGGCTGGTTTGATCACAATTGTTCAGCAGCTAATCAAAAATTAAAAGCTGCCTTAAATTGCAAACCAGTGAACAGGGCCATGGTGGCCCTATTAAGGAAAAGCTATAAAAGAGCCCTGGACACAAGAAGATGGGAGATTAGGGTAGCTGCCTGGGAAGATCTAACCTCAGTTGACGTGCTCAGAAATAGTGCCAAATTCTGGGCCGTCGTTAACAAACCTTTTTTTCAGGACTCCTGTAATGACCTTTTAGATTGTGGTATCCAGGAACAGGCGTGGTGCTCTCATTTTAAGTCAGTCGATGAAGGGGGAAATACTGGGGAGGGGACTACAGTGACCCCTTCCCTAAATCTCTATACTTTAAAGGTATCTGAGCTAGAGGTAACAGAGGCGATCGGGAAGATGACCAGTAATAAGGCTCCGGGTCCCGATGGCGTCCCTGCCGACCTCTTCAAATCTGATGTCAAGACATGGGCTAGAATTTTAGTCAATGTTTTTAATAGGGTTTCTATGGCAGATATTCCGGACACTTGGTCCAAATCTGTCATAGTACCGATTTTTAAGAAAGGAAATAGGCGGGATCCAAGTTGTTACCGCCCCATTTCCCTTATCGACGCCGCATTAAAGTGCAAGGGTGAGTGGTCCTTGGTAAATTAACAACTTGGTTGGAGGACACAGAAACCCTTTCATGTTTACAATACGGGTTCAGGAAAGGTCGAGGCACAGTAGATCAGTTCAGTGCCTCAACCTTTATCTGTTAATAGGGAAATACACTATCGCTAAACGGGGCACCTTGTATTTGGCATTTATGGACCTTTCCTCGGCCTTTGATCGGGTGAATAGGCCCAAGCTCTGGGAACTGCTCCTCAAGTTAGGAGTTGACAAAAATATTGTGTATTTTCTTGCTGACCTACACAGGGACTTTACAGCCACAGTTAGGTACGACCGTCTGGGAAATAGCATAGGCAAAATCGCGATCATTAATGGTGTAAGGCAGGGCTGTATCTTGGCCCCCTTACTTTTTACTTTATACATTAATGAACTAGGGGTCGCCCTAACTGAGGCATGTAAAGACTTACCAAGGGCCGGTAAATTCCCCATTCCGGCATTATTGTATGCCGACGACGCTGCATTAATAGCACGTACAGCTGTGGGGTTGCAATGCCTTTTAAATTCATTTTCTAGTTTTATGAAGGGACTGAATCTAAGTGTTAATTTACTAAATCTCATGTAATGATTGTGGGGAATAAACCAAAAAAAATTAAGACAATGATTTGCGAAGAAAATGTTTTTTCCAGGTTGACAAGATTTCCCTATCTGGGGGTAATTTTTGATGATAATTCTACCTGGTTACCCCAGTTAGTTGCAAAACGAAATGCTTTCGCCAGGTCTATTCTGGCAGTACGGGATTTTGCTCGTAAATTGGGTGTGAAGCCTATGCAGGCAGTGTTGAAAATCTATGATGCTAAATGCACTGCTATAGCGATGTATGGTGCAGACTTGTGGGGGTTAAAAAATGTTAAGGCCTTGCAGGTGATTGAGGATAATTTTTTGAAATCCTTGCTATGTGTTCCTCAGTCTACCCAGGGATATATCATTCATCAAGAGTGTGGGGTTGATTACCTGGAGGTTCGTATTGCTTTAGCACCGCTATTGAAGTGGATCTCTATATGGCTGAACCCTGAATTGGAGCTGAACCATGACATTTTGAGGGACTGTCTCTCTTTGGATCATGGTCAATCTATTCCCTGGCTGATTTATATTAAAAAACTGGCAGCTAAATTGGGTCGACCGGAATTATATCATTCCCCGGATAAACTGTTGAAAGGGGACATCAAATGGGTGAAATATACATTTAAACACTTGGCCTCTCTGGATAGAGAAGAAAAAGAACATGTAAACCATCTGTTAGGGCTCATCAAATGTTAATCAGTATCAATGGCATAAAACCCTACTTGAGTGTCGTCAACAATATGCACCATCGATTTTTATTGACTAAATTTAGACTGAACAAATTCCACCTTCTCCTTACTGATCGTTCAGGATAGACTAAAGACTCGGAGCTGGAGATTTGTTCTTGTGACGGTTTCTCAATTAAAGACACCATGCATTTTTTCTTTTTTTGTAAACATTTGTGTCCAATTCGTAAAAAATGTATCATTCCCCTTATCAAGGACAAGGGCTTCAGACAAGTTAAACCTGCCCTTTTTTATCTACAGTAGTTGTCTACCACATGGGAGATCTTCAATGTAGCAAATTTGTAACCATTGCTTTAAGACTGAAGAGGAAAATTAACTGGATAGATTGCACATAGTGGTATTCATAGGCCTAGGATTAATAATTTGGTTTAATTTCTCTTTTTAAAATTGGCTTTTGTCGGCTTTTATCCTTTTTATCATCATATTTATTATATACATTTTATGTGCATATGATTTTGCTGTGATAAGGCTTGTCAATTAATGTCTTATTATTTAACCAATGTCTTGACCTCGATGAATTTTGTAGTACACTTTTATGGTTTTTGCAACAAACCGAATAAAGTATTTTGACTGATTGACTGAGTAGAACAGAGGGCAGTCCTTACTTGTCTTTCCTTATGCTGACTTCTATTTCTCCTAAATATAGCAGCCTCAAAAGCTGACATACTGCTAAAACTTGAGCCCTACACTGATTTCCCAACAGACCTTCTTGGCCTATTTATGCAATAGCAGTGTGCGCACTTACTTTTTACTTTCAAATACTTTATTTCAGTCAAAGACCTTAAAAGCAAGTTATTCAACATACAATTTACAACGTTGTATGAATAACAACACATCAAATAGTTATGACAAACAACATATTAAAATTAATTAAAATTCACATGTAGGACAAAAATAGTAAAGTGCCTAATGAATGCATTTGGGTGAAGACAATAGAAGGCTTACCATACAAAATTGCACATTGTACATAGTTCATTGAATACCTTTTTACAAGTTGTAGGCTAGCTCATCAATAATAAAGATTAAGTTATAAAAGAGTTTAAGCTTCAGTAGAAAAGGGGATTTGAATCCTTCTGGCCCCAGCCAATGAAGTAGAATATAATTTATTTATACATAACAATTGCTAAAAAAAATAATAATAATACAGACAATATATTCAGGAAGAGCCAAGAGAAAGGACCTTGAATCTAATAGGCCAGACACTTTCAATATATTTTGCAATTGAAAATAAAATGTAAGGTGTAGTATCCAACCTACAAATTCTCAGTGTGACCCAGGATTGATGTGTTCCCAACGTTTGACAAAGGGGCACAATCCAGCATTTACTTTGGTTAGAGAAATAAGAGATGTTCATCAGATTCTTCCGCGTGTGTACATGCAGGGCAGGATTTGATACCTTCAGTGGGGCCCCTCCACTTGGCAGTAAAACTTGCGAGTGGAAGGACACCTAAAATGAATCTTACATAGAGGGCTTTAGTAAAAGGAGGGTCAATCTTATCCATATGAGGTTCAAACCCGGGTGTTGGTTTTATCTCCAGGAAGCTATTTGTGTGTGAGCCAAATTTTCATGAATTGGTCATTTTTCCTCTCTTTGTTCTCCCAAAAGAGGGTCTTCACCATTTTAGTAGAGGAAGAGGTAATGGACACTGTATGAGTCAAGAAAACAGCCCAAACCAGAGAGATTAACACCTGCTTTCCGTACTTTAACCACAGCAGTGTCACTATTACTATTTGCCTTTCCAAAATATCTCTCAAACCAACGCTTTAGGGTTCCAACTCAGAAGTCAACCAAACCCTCAGGCAACATAAGATTAGTTTGAGTTTCACTTTGGGGATAATAGAGTGCATGTTCAAATCATGTTTAAAGCATAATGGAGTACTTTGGGGGAATCCGAGAGATTCCTTCATGAATATATTTCCAGCCACTCCTAATGCATCAATATTACAGAAACCACAAAGTTCTGCTCCATAGGTATTGGCCGCCTGTGGTAAACCGCCACTGCTTGGGCTCACCAGATTTTTAAAATGGGAGAAACAGGCTGGAGAGTGGTATTTATTTGCAAATGTCAGTGTAGCTTCCCCCCTTGTGGTTTAAAAAGAGCGTGCTCTTACTAATTTTATTTATTTTTTATTTTAGCGATTTGTACAGCGCATGGTGACCCGAGGGCATCCCCGCGCTAAAATCTTGAAGGCGAACCTGAGGGCAGACAGGGGGGAAATTTTTATTTAGGGAACAGTATCGTTTTCAATTTCTTCCTGAACCGCAGGTGATTGGATTCCAGTCGGAGGGTACGGGGGAGGGCGTTCCATCTCGTGGAGGCATTGATCGAGAAGCGGCGGCCACCTGAGCGTGTCTTCCTATGCCTGGGGACGTTGGCCAGATTCTCATTTTCCGAGCGGAGGGACCTGGAGACTTTGTAAGGGGTAACCAGGTTTCTTAAGATGTTTGGGCCGGAACCGTTAAGCAGCTTATGTGCAGTGCAGAGGGTCTTGAAATCGACCCTTTGGCGGATAGGAAGCCAGTGGAGGTCCTGGATTGCATGCCTGGCTGATGCTCTGGAGGGGAGATTCCAGAGTAGCCGGGCGGCTGCGTTCTGCGTTCGCTGGAGTTTGGTGAGGGTAGATTCTGGTGCTCCGAGGTATATCATGTTACAGTAGTCCAGCCTTGCGAGTACCAGGCCCTGTACTAGGAGTTTCCTGGATAGTGGCGGGAGAAGTGGAAGGATCTTCCTGATGGAGCGCATTAGGCCAAAGCAGGTCCCTGCTGTCTTGGTGGCTTGAGTCTTCAGTGACAGCTCGGGCTCTAGCCAGACTCCTAGGGTTTTAATTTCCTGTTTCGGGGTGGGGATTTCTCCGAAAACGTCTGGCCAGACCGAGGGAGGGATGGTGGACCACTGCTTGCCCAGAAGCATGACCTCAGTCTTGGACCCATTTAATTTAAGTGCTGACTCGCACATCCAGGTGTGTATGTTTTTAAGGCAGTTTTGGAGATTGTCCGGGTGTTTGTCCAATTGGGAAAGTGAGACGACTAGTTGGGTGTCGTCGGCGTAGCTTACTATTCTAATCCCAAAGGGGGTGACAACGTCTTCAAGGGGGGCCATGTAGACATTAAATAAGGTTGGACTTAATGAGGACCCCTGGGGGACTCCGCTCGTGAGTGGGAGGGTGGCAGAGTGGAATTCGCCATCCCACACCTGGTACGATCGCCCTGAGAGGAAGGACTCTATCCACTTGAGCGCTGAGTTTGCAATCCCTGCAGCAGCTAGCCGATGGAGAAGGACACGATGGTTGACTGTGTCGAAGGCTGCGCTTAGGTCCAGGAGGATCACTGCCACTGATCCTCCTGAATCCAGGATGCATCTCGCCTCCTCGATGACAGCGAGGAGGGCGGAGTCCGTGCCATGACCTGGACGGAAACCCGTCTGGGACTGCCGTAAGATGTTATTGGCTTCCAGGTAACATGACAATTGGCCATTGACCAGTTTCTCAGCCATCTTACTGGTACCAGGGAGGAGAGAAATAGGTCTGTAGTTCGCCATGTCGGCTGGGTCAAGCTGGGGTTTTTTAAGGAGTGCCTTAACAATTGCACATTTCCAGCTGGGGGGGACCGAGCCTTGGGAGAGTGATGTATTTATGAGCTCCGTAATTGTGGGTACTACGACTGGGGCAATAGTTTTGAGGAATCTGATCGGGACGGGGTCTAACGGGGATCCACTTTTCATTTTGGTTAAGGTGGATTCTACCTCGTCTCTAGTTACTGCTTTGAAGGAGGTGAGCTGAGGAAGCGTGCTATTTACTGCGTAGTTAGCGAAACCCTCGTCATTCGAGTTGTTGGGTAGGCTGGGAGGGGGCAGAGATGTTAAGATGCGGTCGATTTTGGCGTTGAAGTAGTTGGCCAGCTCATTACTTCTGTCCACAGGCGTAGTGTTAGATGAGAGTGGGACAGATTTTTTCAGTAGCTCTTTAACGATGAGATATGATTCCCTTGCCGAATTAGTAGCGTTTTTAATCCTGGTATCATAATGAGAGGCTTTGGCGATTTTTAGGGAACCTTTGTATAGTCTCACCGTTTGTTGATACTCCACTTTACTTGCGTGCTGCCAGTCTTTTCTCCATGTGGTGAACACAGGAGTTAGTGCTGGATAAACTGATACTCTGGTAGTCCAAATCTAAAACTTTCTCAAGATCTACACCCTCTAAACTTATAGCCCCTCTAAAGTGCCTGTGCAGATGTATTTCCATAAACTTACTTTTGTTAGCATTTATAACCAAGCCATGGTTAGTGCAAACCAATTGAAATCTAAGTAATAATATGTAAATTCCTTTTGGGGTTTTGGACCCTAGTAGAGTATAATTCGCAAAGAGTAGAGCTGGAATTTTTGTGCTCCCAAACACGGGTGAGTCAATGTCACAATTCAATAAAAGATCAACACAACCATTGATAAACAGGAGAAACAGTGTGTGGCGAAGACACATCCTTGCTGTACTCCCTTGGCCTATTTTATCTATTCAGCTATTTCCCCATTAGGACTCCATCTGATTTGTGCAGAGTTGTTAGTGTGCATCCTGCTGATACTGAGAAAGAATCCTATTTTCTTCAATCCATTTTAGAAGATTATCTAAAATTTTCTTGTAGAAGATTTTCTTCACTGCATCAATAAGGCTTATTGAGTGAAAATTTACAGGGTCGGATTATTGGTCCTATATGAAAATGGGAATTATCTCCGCTCCTTTCCAGGCAGCAGGGATCTGGGCACTGGCCATGATGGCATTTGACAACATAAATCAGGCGCCCACACAATGGGCTTGGACTTGAAGAGATCTACAGGGATCTTATCTGGCCTAGGAGCCTTGACTGCTTTCTGTGAGCAAAATGCATGCTTTGTTTCAGCCAGAAAGAAAAACCTATATCATCGATTAAAAGGCCAACTATTGATATTGCACATGAACAAAATTCACCATTTAGAGCTATAAGGTCCACTTTATGCCACAAACATTACAACAACATTGCAACAACAGAACACACGCACAAGCACACCGGGTAAATATGGTCATGTGCCAGTACCTTTTTAAAGTGAAAGTAATGTCTTCAGTTTTCCGAGATACACAATACCTCCTCATCTAAAACATCACACCAATCCATGTCACACACACATAAGTGTAAAATGAACTATCTACCCAGCCACAATTCCACTGTCCCGCGTGAGATATTTACTTTGAAATGACAACAACTACCATGAGGCCTTGCTAATCTGACTCAGAACAAGATGCCTCAGTCAATATGACACCATCCCAATGCACACATCCATACCCCCTTTGTTAACTTACAGACATCAGTAGTAAAAAGTCTTCAAAGACTAAACAACCTCCTCTCTGACAAAGTTCTAAGTGACTCACATGCATATCTCACATCAAAATCTAATTTCAACAAACATAACCTGCAGGATACCAATGACACCATATGGGTAACAACTTCAGTTGGAGCTAGTGGGCCAACAGAACAACTTCCACATATATTGACAGCCACAGAAGCATTGGCCCCTTTAAATAACGGGAGTATGGGATAAAAAAAACATTTCACATAGAAAAACACACGTGTATGCATTGGATAAGTGAAAATTAGCAAATCAAACTGCAATCACAGCATCTGTCAGACATCAATTGTAAGTAGCCGAAATCTCACACTGCCCAATTCACACATGTACATGCAGAACTACACAAACTTAAGCAATGTTGATCTCCTACATGTCTTGAGGCACTCATTGAACAATTCAACTAACACAACATATTTAACATATCTCATTGGGAGTAGGACAGCCAAATTGTTGCTGACAGTCGCAAAACAGAAATACTTACCTCATGATAAACTACACACTGCTAAGGTATAATCATTTGGTCCACATGCCACATAATTATTTCAAGAGCATGGTCCATGATTCAGTAGAACATCACAACCTACACAAGGGTCACATCACAACTACCAATTTCAAAGGAGCATTTTCCTACATTGCCCCAAAATACTGAAATCAGCTCCCTTTAACCCTGCGTAAATGTACTTGCTGAACATCTAATGGGCAGGCCAGGCACCTAAAATAAAATATATGGAGAACTGAGGTCGGGACTCGGCGAGGCTGGGTTGTCAATGGAAGGTGGGGCAGTGGTTGAGTCAGAATGAAATTAATGAAGGTCATGAGGGGCTTACTTGGGATCCTGGGCAGGTGGGATGTCAAGGGGTGGGCTTAGGGAGGTGGAGAGACTGTATATCACTGTTGTGGGAGTGCCTGTGGTTGGTGTTAGTGTCTGGGGGTCTGGTGTAGTTTGTGTCAGCGCTGTGTCTGTTGGTGCATGCTCAGTTGGTATGCGTGGGCTTGGTCTGGTGAGGGTAGTGAGTATCTGCTCAGTGGGTGCATGTATGCCGTTTTTTTACTGTCCTTGAGGGGGTGTTGTGGTGCATGTTTATGCTGAACTGTGTGTCTGCTTATGTTTTCATCTATATGGGAGAGGTATGGGAACTGGAGTTTGGGTTTGGGAAGAGGTAAGATGTGGACTGGAAGACTGGGCTGAGGAAACGGCTGCTGTCAGTAAGAAGGCTAGAGTCTGAAACAACCTCTGTAGTGCAGACATACTACCATACTACTGTGGATGCCCTCCAGGAACTCCAGTGTCTGCCCCATTACGGTGGCATCCCTGGAGGGCACTCAGCAGTGCATCCTGCCCAACAGAGATGAGTCTCAGGAGGTCAGTAGCCTCCTCACTCAGGGCAGCTTGGGCCATGGGGGCAGTAGATGAGGTGATTGGACCAAAGGAAACGTTCCGCTCTTTAGGAGGGTGGAAAAGGGAGTGGAGGTGGCAGACAAGGATGGTGTGGTGTCAGATCATGAGGGGTCCACCACCTCCACAGAGCTGCCACTGGAGGGAAATCTGAAGATGATGTTGAAAGTTGCTCCTCCTGGGCACCCTCATCACCCTCTGTGCCAGTGACTCTGACGCTGTCAGTATCCTGATCAGCACCACTGTGGCCAGCCACATTTCCAAAGTCACTGGCAATGTCTCCTTTGCTTGCCTCTGTCGATGCTGAAAAGACAGTGCAAATAGGTGTAAGGCAACTGAACAAATTATTTTCACTTACATTACTCAACATCAACATCCTCAAAAGGAACCAGTGAACTACATTTACAACTTGTGTAGAAACAAGATGGGCCAATCATTACTGGCCAGTAGCAGCACATAGTGACAGGGTCCAAAATTCCACCAACAGCCAGGGACATTCCCCAATTCATAATGGTGTGGGTGGCAACACCAATTTTACATTCCATGTCTGAAACCCAAGTTGTCAGTGGAAGAACTATGTTGCTCAACTTGTCCCATGTATTCAATATGAGGGTCACCTGTGGTCACCATGTACGCCTGGTATTACAAGCTATGCGGAGACATCATCTTTTCTGCAAAATCACCAAATGTGAATTCCATGTTACCACCGTGGAGTTTTTAGGAGTCATGCTCACTCCCTCGGGACAAGTCATGGCAGAGAGAAAAGTGAGGGCTGTGGTGGAATAGCCCCGCCCTCGCAACGTAAAGGAAATCCAGAGTCTGCTGGGATTCGCCATCTTCTGTCGGAGGTTCATAAGATGATTCTCGGACATGGTTGCACCCCTGACTAAGCTGACCAGGAAGAAGACCCCTTTCCTATGGACTGAAGATACTCAACAGGTGTTTGATCAGCTTAAACAAGCATTTACATTCGCTCCGATTCTTACGCATGCTGACCCGGATCTCCCATTCATTGTAGAGGCCGACGCCTCTGACATAGCGGTGGGAGCAGTACTCTCTCAAAGACATAACACCACTGGATATCTCCATCCCATTGCATTCATGTCCAGGAAATTAAATACCTCCGAACAGAATTACACCATCGCCGAAAAGGAGCTCTTAGCAATCAAGGACGCCTTCCTAGAGTGGAGACATTGGTTGACGGGGGCGGTGCATCAGGTAACTACTCAGACCACCGTAGTCTCCAGTTTATGCGACCGCTCGTCATCTTACACCCCGCCAGCTCCGGTGGATGCTATTATTTGCAGAATACCATTTTGTGGTGACATTCCAACCTGGTTCTGACAATAAGAAAGCAAACGCCCTCACCAGACAAGATTCAGACGCTGTTCCTTCTGAGTATCTGGAATAATCCATCATCGAACCCAGTAAGGTAGTGGGTGTCATACAAACCAATAACTTCCTTCACAAGGTACGACAAGGAATCCGAACATTCTATTGGAGAAATTGTCTCAAAAGACATCCGGAATGGCGTATGAGGCAAGGTCTTCCCATAAAAGGTCGACAACTATTGGTCCCTACCAACCTCCTACGCAACACCGTTTTCTCATGGTGTCACCACCTTCCATGTGGAGGACATCTGGGTGGGGTAAAGGCCCTTAAGAAAGTGCTATGTCAATGCTGGTGGCCATCTGTATGTCGGGATATAATGACATGGGTACAGAACTGTTCCATGTGTGCCCGAATGAAGTCCGACCATCAAAAGGCACAGGGGCTTCTACAAATCATGCCCACACCAGAAAACCCGTGGGAAAGAATTTCGGTGGATTTCATTGTGGGTCTACCTAGAGACCAGGGAAACACAGCAATCATTGTGGTCATTGATTATTTGTCTAAAATGGGTCATTTCATTCCCGTGTAAGCAAGCACCCTCGGCAAGTCAGCTAGCCTAATTGCTGCTAATTCACGTTTTTCGGCTTCATGGCCTTCCCAAAGTTATTGTTTCTGACCGTGGAGCTCAGTTCACAGCTGAATTTTGGAGAACTTGGTGCTCAGAGCTACAAATAACCTCTTCGCTCTCGACGAGTTTCCACCCTCAAACCGATGGACAAACCGAGAGACTGAACCAAACCCTCAAACAGTACCTCAGATGTTATGTTGATACTATTACTGACGCTTGGGTAGATTGGTTGTGGGTGGCAGAAATTGCGTACAGCAGCACTAAACATTCATCCACTCAATTTTCTCCCTTTTACTGTACTTATGGGTTTCATCCTAGGTTTACTCCCTTAATTGTCCCTAGTACTAACAACACGTACCCAGACATACGCAAAAGAATGTTGCATATATACGGAGGACACTAGTAACCTCAAGAAACAACTTGCTCACAGCAAAGGAAAGGTACAAGGTACAGGCTGATAAACATCAGAGACCTGGGCCTTCGTACAAAATCGGAGATTGGGTCTGGTTATCAACCAGACACATCAGATTCAAAAGGTACAGCGTCTTTAACCCCAAGTTCATTGGTCCTAAACATTCATCCACTCACTTTTCTCCCTTTTACTGTACTTATGGGTTTCATCCTAGGTTTCCTCCCTTAATTGTCCCTAGTACTACCAACACGTACCCAGACATACACAAAAGAATGCAGCATATACGGAAGACACTAGTAACCTGAAGGAACAACTTGCTCAGAGCAAAGGAAAGGTACAAGGTACAGGCCGATAAACATCGGAGACCTGGGCCTTCGTACAAAATCGGAGATTGGGTCTGGTTATCAACCAGACACATCAGATTCAAAAGGTACAGCGTCTTTAACCCCAAGTTCATTGGCCCTTATCGAGTGATTCAGATGGTGGTGAATCCTGTGGCAGTGAAACTAAAGTTACCTACCCATTGTCGAATTCATCCAGTGTTTCACATATCCCTACTGAAACCCTCACGTGGTCAGGCAAAGAAGAGGCCCGATCCTGTGATGACTCAAGGTGAACCAGAGTACGAAGTTAGGGGTATTCTCAATGCCAAAAAGATAAGGACTAAACTGTGGTACTTGATAGCCCGGAAAGGCTATGGACCGGAAGAGAATTCCTGGGAACCTGTGGGAGCCATACATGCACCTAGATTAGTGGCCATGTTTCATCGCTTACAACTGGAGAAGCCTTCAGGCAGATAGCGTTCCCTGAGAGGGGGGATGTGCTGTCAGGATCCCAGCAGGGTTACACTCTCTGCCCGTCATACACAAACAACCTGCACGACAAGGCAAGAGACTACATTTCCCTAGACACCACGCGAATCACGTATCACGTGATACTGACAACGCGTTACGGAAGGATAACAACGGACGCTGCTGTAGAACGTTGCCGATTATTCTTCCAGTCTTCTTGATGTCGGTCTCCTTGTTTTAGACTCCTGTTGCTTCGGGGACGGTGAGTGTGCTATCTCACTTCCATGCTGACCGCCCGCCTGACTTGACTTTTGTAACGGTGCCAGGTGCATCGTTGTGGAATCGGACTCCCCTGTTGGCTGAGACGCGGGGATCTCGTGGTCTCATACTGGGGGGCTTACGGGAGCCCCAGCGTCGTTTTCCTCGGGTCCCATATACCACCAATTCAACGAGGTGGTGAGTACTTTGTGTGTCTTGATCGTATTCCCCTGTTGCTTGAGACGTGCGCGACTGCAGTCTCTTGCGGGGCAGTAGAGGTGCCTTGAAGGGCACAAGGGCTGCATTACTTCCCTGTTGGAGAAACCTTACGCTTCCTAGGTTTCATTCAGGGAAAATTATGCACCCAAAACAGTTCAGTTATGAAGGAATAACTGGACACGTATACGTTTATTGTATTTGGCATGATGGTAACTATCTTACAACCATTGCAAGACTATACAAGAGAAGTACCTATTCCTTGATCAAGATTGTTATATAACAGTTATCATATTTAAGAGTCAAAGAAGAAACTCTTCGCCTATTTTATTTGTTTTGCTTTCTTTTCTTCAAGTGTCGTCTGAAGAGAGCTGTTATGAAGAGGGTATATCCAGGCTATAGGGAACATAGAATGTTTGCCCTGGTAGTTGTTCGATCAATACCTACAATAGGATGTATGTTACAGGCTCGAGATGATGTAAGACATAGGATATGTATCATCCATAACAGTCTGTCCTGTTGTTTTCTCTTTTGCCTAGACATTGTTCTGATTCAGCCATCACCCTCTGCTCTCTTCCGATGTTACAGTCCTTTGTTTCTTTATTTCAGGTAAGGGTTGTGGTATAGAAGAATAATCTGTTACGTAAAACAAGTTTTGACATACAGTACGTTTGGAGGTCCTACGTTGTTTTATTATTTCCATCACAGATCTCCTTCCCTGCTGTCCCTACCCTTTCCTTCCCCTGCTCAATTACCTCAAAGGTTTGTGTGCCTTTTATGATTCCAGACTTGGGGTGGTTCAGAGGTGGGCCCCCTTAGAGCTTCAGCACGATCCCGGGGAAGAGGACGCAGGAGAGCAACAGTTATAGTTCTGTAACTGCAACATCCATTTTTCTATTCTGGGGGTGGTTTGGTGGACGTTCCGAAGAACAGGGCTACCAGAGGCTTGTGGTCTGTGGCCACAACGAAAGGCTTTCCATACACATAGAGGTGGGAGTGGCGACACCCCCAGTGTATTGCGATGGCCTCCTTCTCTATCTGAGAGTATCGTTGTTCAGTGTTCGTGAGGGAACGGCTGGCGAAGGCGACCAGAGCCCAATCTTCATCCGTGTTCCTACGCTGAAGTAGTACGGCTCCCAGTCCAGCCGGTCCAGCATCCACTGCGATCATCGTCATCTTCCTGGGATCAAAGAATGCAAGTGTGGTCTCTTCCGAGAGGGCATCCTGGATGTCTTGAAATGCCTTGGCTTGCTCCTCCTCCCATTTCCACGGGGCTGAATCCTTCGTGAGGTCTCTCAGCGGTTGGGTGACCGGTGTGAGGTCTCGAATAAACTGCCCAAAATAATTCACCATACTGAAGAAGCTTTGGACTTCGGTGATTTTGGTGGGAGCAGCAGCATTTTTGATGTCATGGACCATGTCCGGATTGGGATTGACTCCTGCCTCTGAGAATGTGTACCCAAATAATTTTATTTTCCTTTTGAGGAATTCACACTTTTCCCTGTGAAGCGTGAGTCCAGCATCTTGCAACCTGCGAAGCACCGGAGTCAATCTTGAGTTGTGTTTAGTGATTGTCCTGGCGTGGACCATAAAGTTATCACTGACATTTATGACTCCTGGTATATCTGCGTCAGCTCCTGGATTACATTTTGGAAAACTTCTGCCGCACTGGATATTCCGAAGCTTTGGCAAGTGTACCTTCATAGTCCCACATCGGTGGAAAAGGTGGTTATGTTGTGGGAATCTTCGTCTAGCACCAGCTGGTGGTACCCAGGCCTTAGGTCTAGTTTCGAGAACCTGCACACCCCTGCCATTTGTCCGATCATATCATCGATAGCGAGCGTGATGTGATGCTCTCTTTCAATGGCCACATTGGGCAGCCGCATGTCAACACAGATCCTGACGGCCCAGGTTGTTTGGGCTTCCGGGTGACAACGATCGGGAATACCCAGGGAGTGGGCCCGACACCTTTTCAAGGATGCCTGCCGCCTCCAACTTCTTTAACTCCTCTTCCACTAAGGGTTGCTGGTGAAAAGCCACGCGCCGGTCACGCAGGGCTACTGGTTGCACCATCGGGTCGATGTGGAGGTTCACTTCCTTACCTTTAAATTTTCCGATCCCTTCGAATGTCATCACAAATTCCTTCAGGATTTGTTGGACAGACTCCTGGTGTACACCAAAGGCAAAAGTTACTACCCCCAAGTCTTCAGCGGCACGGCAACCCAGTAACATGCCTTGTCCATCCTCCGTGACATATACATTGGGGGTGATGGAGTGAACACCATGGGAGATAGGGGTCTTGAAACCACCTTGCATCTTTAATGAGGTGTCCTGTCCATAGGCAAAGACCGTAATGGATGTGGGGTGCAGCATAGGGGGGGTTTATGGTTTCATATAGGGCAGCAGCCATGATGTTGATTGTGGCCCCTGTGGCCACCACCGCTGCGACATCATGCGAGGCAACCTGGATCTGACAGTGGGGCAGTCGTCGGGCTTTACGAGTGGTGGTTCCAATCATGTGCACTTTGTGTACTACCCTCTCCTCCTCATCATCATAATCCATATCACTGGGCTCCCCACTGCCTTCTGGGATTGCGTTCACCGCTTGCCTGGGCTTTCGGTATTTTTTCGCCCTGCAAACCTTCTCGAAGTGATTGTATCATTCACATCCTGAGCAACTTTTGCCCTTGGCCGGGCACTCTGCCGATGTGTGAGGCGGTCCGCCGCAGTATCAGCAAGTCTTTGCCTGTCCCGGGGATGCAGTTCCTGTTCTTTTCTTGTTCCACCCCGGCGTTGGTTTCATTGAGATAGCATTCACCGGATCCGTCTTGACTGGTGACTGGAGGGCGGCCTCCATGTGGGCTGCGCGGGCCTTCGATAGCTCCTTGGTGCATCAATGTTAGTAAGTCCTTCTGGGATTTTCCAGACTCTTCTAGGATCCTCTCTCGTAGTTTCGCTGACGTGCATCCTTGGATTATCAGCCCCCTTATTTCCTCCATTTCATCTCTGAACGCGCATGTGGACACTAGATTCTTAAGCCTGGCATGGAACGTGTCGAGGGACTCCTCAGGGAGCTGGCGCACCTGTTGAAGTCCTGGTTAGCCATTGGTTCGAAGTATCCATTAAGGGAATTGATTAATGTGTGTTGAGTCTTCGGGTGGCTTCAACAAGGGTCTTTGTTATGTTGTGGATATCCTTGCCCCCTAGGTGCAGTAACATGGCCCGCTTCTGGTCCTTGTGGACCTTGGTGGCCTCAAAGAATATGAGTAGTCTGTCTACCCAGTCATTCCATTTGGGCGCTAATGCTGATGGGGACCCCTCTACGACAAAAGGCTCAATGGGAGTAATGGTGGACATGATCCCTCCCTGCAGCCTCCTGCCTGTAGGTCAGATTGCGTGGTTCTCCCTCCCGGCGCTGGTCTGGGAATCCTTAGTGGTGCAATTAGGTAGCGTCGCACTGGTTCATTCAAAGCCTGTATTGTGTGGAGCTTGTCCCAGTGGTGTTTAAGATATTGCCCCCACTTGGCTGCACTGGCCGAGGTGAAGCCCTCTCACAGTGGTGAGAAGCCTTGCCTGTGGGGTGTGTCCGAGACCCAGGTCTCTCTTCCATGGCTGAAACGCACAGCAGCGCGTCTGTGGGGCTCAGTGCTTTCCTTCGGTGCAGGCCGTAGCAAGCTATCGCCCTAGACGCGACAGAGTGGGCGCTTGAGGCGGTGATAGAGCGCTTTCCACCGCCAGTGTGACCGTGCGTCCCCTTAGGCCTGAAAACGTGGCAGGGGATGCAGCGCAATGTGCAGACTGCCACTCACCCGATCTCCTATGTAGCGCTACAGTCAGCGCGAGCGGTCGGGCGTCCAGTGCTCCCAGAGCGGGGGCCGAGTCCAAGTTCGCAGCAGCACAGTGGGGCCCCAGATGCACCATGGTACGAGCACGGCGAGGTGATGGTGACAACCTCCACAGCCACCACGCGCTCGAGGACGGGGCACACGGGGCACGCCCACCCTCGTCGCCAGCTATGTCGGCAATTGGGGCTCCTGGGGGGTGACACTCGCTGGAGTGTTCACCCCCGGGTGGATTCAGGCGATGGTACGCCCCTCTACTGCTTTGGGTCGGGGGGCCGCAGGGATTGGTCGGTGGGCACGAGACGCGAGCGTTAGGCTCCAGCGTTCTACGTGGCGCACTTTCCCTCAGCTAGGTGAGCTAGAGAGGCAAAATTTTGGCGCTTGGCAGTGTTGTTTTCAATATTAATATTTAGTACTTGAAACGGGGCTATGGAGCAAACCGCATTAGTTAGGGAAGCCTTGAGAATGCTCACGGAGGCGGGGCGGGAGGATTTGCTGTTGCCCAGCACGCTTTCCCAAGCGTGGGTGGGTTTGGAAAGGGGGGGGTGCCAAACAGCGGGCGGTGTTTCAGCAGCGGTAGTCGCTTGTATTTATGTCAAGCGTGGGCTCGCCAACACCGTCTGCAACAGGCGACCCCTCGCATTTAAAAAAGGCAATGGGCAAGTACTCACCTCCTGCATGCCTGCCGGTTCTGGAATCTCCACATGCCCTACAATTTTCTACGTCATCCCGAGATACTAAGGGCAAGACGCGCACACGCGCAGTGCCCTCCTTTTCCATTAACAGAAGGACACATTTTTAAAAACGAGCTGTGAAGAAACAGTTTACTTCACAGAATGACTTGATTGATACAAGTACACCATCTGGTGGCCAGAGTGAGAATAGGCCCGGCTTGCCTTCTAAACAATTTACATCCAGCAAAGATATTTGTATTTTTGGTTTGAATAAGGGTGTAAAAAACGACCTAACTGAGACACTGAAGGTGAATAGGGGTTTATCTCCTATTGTAACTACTGGAAATGGCGAGTCTATGTTGGTTATGAATGTTCCTTCTTCAAATATAGATGTAGTACAATCTTTACCTGTAAAATGTGGCTATGTGGGAGAGATTGTAGAGAAAGGTACAAAAAATGTCAAATTTGTTCCTCCTGTATCAGATATTTCAGGTCAGAGGTGCGCTGAATTGTTTATAAGTTCCAAGGGCCCCATGCGACATGGTAAATGGATGTGGATGCCTCAAGAGATTACTGATGAGAGCAGATTGCTAAATTTACAACAAGAAAGTGTGGTTTCGGCTGCAAAATCTGGTGTTTTGCAGTCCAACGAGGGTGAAATACTGCCAACAACAATAAAGGGTAGTGGGAGTGTACCAGCCAGGCATCAAAAGTCCTTCACCGACAGAAATGGGGAGGATGGGAAATTTTTTGCGAAATTTCCCAAACCACTGGATGACAAGAGAGCTGCCTATTTTAAAGATGTCATTAATTGGAGGGATTTTGATGGTGGTGTTGGTGACGGGGAACAACCTAGTAGTAGTGGCAGGGGTGGTAGAGTAGGCAAGAAAGGGGTGGTAGGTAGTATTTCACGAGATGAAGATAATAAATCCTTGGAAGAGGGTGAACTATATGATTACGAGGATATATCAGGCTTTTTTCCTACGTTTTCGGGGGACAAAGGGGGAGTATACTAAAGATATTTCCAGATTGTATTTTTCGCAGAATAAGGACAGTGAAGGTGCTGCATATGGAGTTACTACGAAGACACAGACCGCTGGAAGGAAGCATAGAGTATTGACAGTTGAACAACCTCATGATAAATCAGGTGAGGCTCCAATATAGATTTCGAAACGTCTGAGACTGGATAAGGGAGTGGGTACTGATGGGGTACACTATCTGTCAGCTTCTTTACAAAACCATGCTCAGGACAGTAAGGATGGGAGTACAGCACCGGACATGGCTGAAGTTTTAACTGAGGGTGACAATACACAAAAATCAGAGTCTGACAGTAAAACATATGGCAATTTCAAACGATTACCTTACATGGGTTTTTCCATACCTTTGGGTGCTCACTTAAGCAAGGTCACAACGGACAGAATATGGAAAGGGGAATTTGTTGATGTTTTCAAACTTTTACACAGAGATATACAAACGAAATAGGGCTCCAAAGCAGAAGCTTGGGAGCTTTCAAAACGTCCCAGGGTACCAACTAATATTGACTCGTGGACCTCCGCCTTCCTCATATTTGCAAGTGTGCATTGTGAAAAATGTTCAGAGAGATCAGTCTCACTTTTTAAATACATCGATATTATTAGGAAGGCAGCCACTGAATTTGGGGGCTATGCTTGGCTTCATTACGATGAAGAGTTTCGGGCCTGTGTAGCATTAATGCCCCCAAAGGCCATCCCCATCTATGCATACAGCCAGTGGTTTGGCGGTCCCTTACCGGCCCTTTCAGTTTCGACCCACAATGTTTTCCGGGACATGTTGGAATTTCAACAAAGGATTCTGCGTTAGAAACCCTTGCAAATACAAACATGAATGTTCCAGGTGCGGGGGCAAACATGCGGTCACTCAATGTTTCGGGGAGCAGACACATTGGGTAAGCAGTTTTCCAGGCAGGGGAAGGGGGTTTACATCACTGCTTGGTAACAAGGGCTTCTACACCAATTAAACTGGACATTTTATGTCACTGGTTGAAGTTCTACCGGACACTCAGGGGGCTGCTTTATTACAATGGGGCTTTCAAGTAGGTTTCAAGCTAGGGTATCAAGGCCCACGTAGTCCCAGATTCGCGCAGAATTTACAGTCTGCCAAGGTTTGTCCACACATATTCAGGAAGAAGTTACTGATGGAGGTTCAAGAAGGAAGGATGGCAGGCCCATTTTATTATTGCCCCATTGAAAATCTAATTGTGTATCCGCTAGGTGTAGTTCCAAAGAAAGCTGCAGGCGAATTCAGAATGATTCACATTTATCGTGGCCTCAAGGCTATTCGGTCAATGATTTCATTGCCAGAGAGGATTCCATGGTACGGTTTGAATCAGTGGATTCAGCTTTAGTTATGATCAGGAACACGGGGGAGAGGTCAGAGTTAGCTAAGTGTGACATTAAGTCTGCTTTCCGGCTACTGCCGGTACACCCGTCTGATTTTTCATTACTAGGCATATATTTTGAAGACCAATATTTTGTCGACAAGTCTCTCTCTATGGGCTGTGCCCTTTCATGTAAACTTTTCAAGGCATTCAGTTCCTTTCTTCAGTGGTCTTTTCCTTCTGCACAGGTTATAAGGGCATTACACATTATCTAGATGATTTCCTATTCATGGGAACAGCACATTCACATCAATGCGAGGAGTGCCATTAGCAGAAGACAAAACTGAAGGTCCTAGTTGCTGCCTTACATATTTGGGTATTGAAATTGACACCATAAAGATGCAAGCCAGACTTTCTTAAAAGAAGATGTTAGAAATAGCAAGGCTATTAGAACATGCATGCAGTGTACAAAAATTGACTTTGGCGGAAGCACAATGTTTACTAGGTCATTTAAACTTTGCCTGTAAGGTCATCTGTGCTGGCAGGTCCTTTTGCAGATGTTTGGGTTTCTCTATGTCAGGGATGAAGATCCCACACCACAGAATAAGAGTCACAGCACACATGCGAGCGGATTTCGAGGTTTGCTCACATTTTATGTCAGATTTCAATGGCATAACACTCTGGTCCTTGGATGAAGACTTTGTCTGGCAGCTGCAACTTTTTTCGGGCACTTCTGGTGCCCATGGTTTCGGTTTGTTTTGGGGCGGTAAGTGGTGCGCCGAAAGGTGGCCAGAATCCTGGGTCTCGGAAAAGAAGAGTATAGCATTTTTGGAATTTTTTCCCCTCATTGTGGCTCTGCCAATATGGGGTCACAAATTGGCAAACAGAACAGTTCTGTTTAATGTTGACAACAAGAAAGTGGTGGATTTGGGCAGAAGGCCAAAGACAGACACATGCTAAAGTTACTGCAGATCTTTATGCTAGGTTGCTTAAAGCTTAACATTGTCTTCAAGGTTAGACACATTGCAGGAGTGGCAAATAATATCGCGGATGCCCTGTCTCGTTTTCAGTGGGAGAGAGTACGTGGTTTTGCACCCGGAGCGGATTTGCGGAGGACTCCCATTCCCAGCGAGATTTGGAATCTGGTGATATGAATGCTTACCAGCTCGTCGAGAACTCCTTAGCCAAAAACACAAAATCGGCCTACAGAAGAGCTTGTCTGGAATTTTTAGATTCAGGTGCTATGTTCAGAGTTTGTAATGGAAAGCGTAGAGAGGACGTAGTAAAATGGATCATGCTTAATATCAATAAGAACGTTTCCTCCACCGCCATAGCTGGGAAACTAGTGGGTATTTCATTCTACGGCAAATCATTCTGGGGATATGAACCTTCAGCGGGCGAAATGGGCAGGAGGATGTTGCAAGGTTGGGCCAAAACCAAGAGAAGGGGATCCTACCAGAGAGACCCCATATCACTAAAATTGTTATCCAAGATAATTACTTCCTTACCCAGAATTTGTTTCTCTGACTTTGAGTTCTACCTAAAGAAAATGTGTATGGTTTGGCTCTTTTTTGGAACTTTCAGGATATCAGAGCTATTGGGTACGGCCATTAACGACGACTTAAAGACAACACATGTATCCCGGGTTCATTCACACATTGAAATTTTCCTAGAGCACTCAAAAACTGACCAAGTGGGCAGATGTTCAACGGTTATTTTACAGACTATAGGAGGTTTTCTCTGCCCCATACAAGTATGGTCCGACTTTTTAGCTATCGGGGGTGCATTTTCTCCATTTGTTTTTCGCCATCAGGATGGGTATGATATGATAATGATATGATATGATAAAAGGATTTTTAAAGCGCTCGTTCACCAACGGTTCCTTGCCGCTGGGGTGGAGGGCACGTGACCAGACGGGAGGGGGGATGTGAGTTTAGTGGTTGTAGGCCTGAGAGAACAGCCAAGTTTTTAGAGATTTCCTGAACAGGGGGTAGGACTCAATTTGACGTAGTGAGGGTGGAAGTGAGTTCCAAAGTTGCGATGCTTGAAAGGCGAATCTTAGCCCTCCATGTTTTTTCCGCTTAGCGGCGAGGGGTGTCAGGAGATTGGCTGTGGCAGAGCGAAGGGAACGGCTTGGGGTATAATGCTGGATTCGGTCTGACACGAAAACTGGCCCATGGGAAGAGAGAGCTCTATAGGTAAGGCACCCCATCTTAAAGAGGCAGCGTTGTGCCACGGGGAGCCAATGGAGATCCCTAAGGAGGGGTTTCACTTGGTGAGACTTGGAGAAGCCGTGCACAAGTCTTGCCGCCTGGTTCTGGACCAGCTGAAGCTTCTGCAGCTGGTAGGCGGGGATCCCTGCGTACAATGAGTTAGAGTAGTCAATTCGTAACATGACTAGGGTCAGGGTGACTTGGACCAGGGCCTCGGGAGGAAGAAACTTGCTGATTTTCCGGATCCTGCGCAGGTGATAGAAACAGGAGGAGACTACGGAGTTGACCTAAGGCTTCAGTGAAAGGTCACTGCTTATGGTGACTCCGAGGCTCTTGACTGCTCCTGCTGGGGTAGGGGGGGCACCCAGGGTAGGTGGCCAGAAGCTGGGGTTCCAGGGATTAGCTGAGGGCCTAGTAAGAACAAGCTCTGTCTTATCTGGGTTCAATTTAAGTTGACTTGTGTTCATCCAAGTACGGATAGATGTCAGGGTGGACTGGAAGGATTCAATTGCGGGGGGGAAGGGTCGATGGTGAAGATGAGCTGAATGTCATCAGCATAATTGAAGACGGTCACATCCCTCCTCCGCAGGTCAGATATAAGGGCCGGATATACAGATTAAAGAGGAGCGGGGAGATGGAAGAGCCCTGAGGAACCCCACAGGTGAGCTCCTTTCTTTCCGAGATGGAGTCGGATAAGCGGACGGCTTGGTGGCGGTTACTGAGGAAGGAGGAAATCCATTTAAGGGGGACCCCCTGGATGCCGGCGCCCTCGACACGGTCGACCAGAAGTTTGTGGTCAACGGTGTCGAAGGCGGCCGACAAATCCAGGAGGACGAGCGCCTGTGGGATGTTATGGTCTTCTCCCCGTCTTAGCTCATCATGGACAGGAAGAAGGATGGATTCCGTGGAGTGTTCGGGTCTGAAGTCCGCCTGGTGGGGGTCCAGGTAGTGTGAGTGTTCTATGAAAGTACTGAGACAGCTTGTGACATAGGCCTCAAGGATTTTCCCCAAGAAAGGTAGAAAAGAAATGGGCCGAAAATTGCACAGTACAGAGGGGTCAGCGCCTGGTTTCTTCAGAATGGGTCGTATTTCTGCCATTTTGAAGCAATTGGGGACAATGCCTGAAGACAGGGAATTGTTGAGAAGAGACAGTGGGACTTCGGGAAACTGAAGAAAGATCTGACGTGCGATGTGGGGGGACAGCTATCAGTGGGGGAACCTGAGCGGACTTTATTAAGAGGCGCAGCAAAAACCTCTTGTGTGATGGGTGGAAAAAGATCAAATCAAGAGGGGTTATGCTGTTTCGGTGAGGGCTCTGGAGAGAGGATGGATTTGGGTATGCTGGCTTTGATGGTGGCAATTTTATCAAAAAAGTAAGAGCCGAGGGAGTCGCACAGCAATTGGGAGGGGGCTGGCTTGGTGTTGATCCGATCTGGTTTAACAAGTTCATCCATGATGGAAAATATCTCCCTCGCTTTGTTATCGGAGCTAAGAATTGTGAAAAGTATTCCGACTTGGCCTTTAAAATGGTGTCTTTGTAATCGTGCAGGGCCTTAATGAAGGAGGATTTCAGAGTGGGGCAGTAGTTCTTCTTCCACTTACGCTCCGATTGGCGCAGGGACAGCTTCATCTCCTTCAGACTGGTAGTGAACCAGCGCTGTGCGTCATGGGGTCTTTTTTGATTTATCCTCCTGAGTGGGGCCAGACAATCTCTACCTGTGGCCAACCAAGCATTAAGGTTCTCGGATTGAGCATGAGGAGATAGCTGGGGGTCACAGAAGGAGGGGCTGGGAGGTTTGGACTTGGCTAAGAAAGAGCATAGATGGGTCACAATTAAAAGCGTCACAAATGTTAGCAGTATTGAGAAAGTCCTTGAAGATTATTGGTGAGAATCCCCAAAACTTTGGTCACACTCTTTTTGGATCGGGCGGCCTCAGAAGCGGCCAGATGGGGCTTTTCTGTCTGTGAAGTTAAGAAATTAGGCCGATGGTCCTCCGATTGTTTTTTACGCTACGTCAGGAAACTGGAACATGATATATCAGGGTATAGATATTAATTGTTTTCTCTTTCTAGGTTTGGAACTATCTCATCAACAAGTATGGCTAATTGGCCATTCCTTCATCAAATGGGCAGCCACGCAGGCAGACAAACTGCATTTTGGCAAGAATCTTGTTTTTTCGTCTGATGAAGTTGTTCTATCATGGTGGGGTAAGAGCGGTATGGTATGAGATGGGGCCCGTTCTTGCCGCTGATCAGTGAGTTATCATCCAAAATAATGCCTGAATTGGTGTTGATACATCTTGGGTAAAATGACCTAGTTCAATTGTCAGGTTTGGGGCTTTTGTTAGACATTAAAACTGATCTTGAACTCTTCTCTAAGACATGGCCCAGAACTCAACTCAAGTTCAAGTTAATTTTATTGTGTGATTAATAAAAATCGTTACAATCTTTGAGCAGGTTAAAGTTACAAATTTCGAGCTAATAAAAAATAAATATACTGTCACTGGTAAAAGAGACAACACCGATCTTATTTCATCCGATACAGTACATTGTTAAGGTCAAGTTCTTTGGCGAGGTTTTGATAGTGTCGTTTGTGCCGCAGTGGCCTTCAAGCCTCGATCCGGTCTTTGTGCTTGACTTTAAGTGCCTTTTATCAGTTACATTTCTTGTAGCCGTTTTGTTACCTCGGTCATAAATTTAAGTCCACGACATGCCAAGATGGAGGAGGCGCCTCCTAACCAGCTTATTACCTCTTGCCGGCATGTGCGGATCTTTAACGTGATAAAGATGGCCCGTAGGTATCGTCTTCTTAAAGCCATAAGAGCCGGACATGCACATAACAAGTGCATTAAGGTTTCCTTCTGATATCCGCACAGTCTACAGTGGGGGCTTTCGTTTTGGTGTTTCCTAGAAGGTCTTAAATCCTTTGAATAGTGCAGGCCCATTCGGTAAGCAACAAAAGCTTTTTTTAAATGTTGAGTGAAGTGGGAGGCTAAGTATCACTGTGGTTTTTGATGAGTGTAAGAGGTGATTACTGTCCATGCGTGGCGCCGTTTCATTAGAGATATTTTGTCCTCTAGCAGAGATTTCCTTTTTGCTGAACCGTTGGCTACCTTACAGAAGTGTACCTGGTCTATTTTTTTTCCCATACTTCTAGTAGGTCCAGTTTGGACAAACAGGTGCCAAGGTAGCTTCCCCATGAGTTGGTACTAGGCTGGTTTTCCTGATGATTTATTTCCTTCCAGCAGATGTTGTCCATTGACTCACTTGGGGCAGAACACATTTTATGACATAGTTTAGCAAAGTTGGACATTGACCGTAATTTTTGGTTTTGTAGGCAGAATTCAAGGCGGACTTGTGCGGGAGAGGCTGATTGTGGCAGATCAAACACTACTTTGTAGATTTTGTTTTGTAGATTATTTAAAGTTTTTGCCTCCCTTCCAAGCCATGTGGTTAACCCATATGACAGGGTTGGTAAAATTTGTGAAGCCATTACTTTAGTAGATGGGTGTAGTTCGGGCCGGCCATTTTTAATTGTAGTTGCCTATACGAATAGATTAATGTTTGCCCCTTCCCTTTTAATGCCAGAGAGTGCTTCTTTTTTTAATTGCCTTGCCCAAGGGTTATCCCCAAATACTTGTATGAGTCCTGTTCTTCTAAGACTGAGTCGTAGATTGACCATTTAAATTTCAGTTTTTCCCCTCCACTAGCCGGAGCACTTTTGTTTTTTCTTTGTTCAGTTCCAAATTTTCTTGTGCTAAGTAAGATGATAACGTGTTTATTAGGCATTGCCGACCTATAGGTGTTTTACTTAGTAATACTATATCGTCTGTATACTGCAGAATTGGAACTGAAACTATGCCAAGTTTCGGGACGTGACTCTCAATTTTTTCTAGGTTACTTCCAATGTCTGCTAGATATAGGTTAAATAGACTGGGGACTAGGACACAGCCTTGTTTTAGGCCGTCCTGGGTTTCAATTTTTGCTGTTAAGCTGGACCCTTGCCCTTGTTTTACCTTTGCCCATGTGTCGCTGTACAAACCAGTTATTGCGTTTGGTAAGTTTTGCGGCAGCCCCCATTTTCTTAAATTTTCCCATAGTCTTGACCTGCTTACTCGGTCAAAGGCTGCTTTTATGTCAACAAAGCACCCATATAGAAGGTGATTCTTTTTTTTGGCGTTCTCCGTTAGTTGTCCCAAGATGGTCAGGTTTGTTAACGTCCCCATCCCTTGTCTGAATCCAATTTGGAAACTAGGGATTATGTTGTTATGTTTTGCCCAATCTTGCAGCTGCTCCAAGAGACATGAGGCGTAGATCTTGGCTTCAACGTCTATTAAGGAAATCAACCTGTAATTCCCCGGGTTTCTTCGTTCTCCTTTCTTGTAAATCGGGTGGATGATGTTTCCTTTCCAAGAAGCAGGTATATTTCCTTTTATAAAAATGTGGTTAAATAGCACTGTTAGATGTTCGAACCAGAACTCGTCGTTGGATTTAAATACTGCGGATGGAAGATCGTTTGGTCCAGGAGCCCCCTCTGCTTTAAGTTTTTGAATTAGCTTTTTTAACTGGGTGCGGGTAGTCAGAGTATGTTGTTGGGAAATGTCTTTTTCGTGTTCCATTCGCGTTCTTTCACTAGCACGTGTAGCTTTTAAGTTGCCTTGTTCAGTGTTGGTTGATGGACCTTGGTTCTTATCGTTTCTGTGTGGTTCCTTTTTTAAATAGAGGTTCCTCACATAGTCTCCCCAAACTCTGTCCCCGATTCCGGGGTCCTGTTGCAGTACTACACCTTTATTTAGATCGTTAATAATGCCCCAAAAGTCTCGTGAATTTGTTTTTTTACTTGTAAATAACAGTTTTTCCCAGATCGAATCCTTGTATAGTGCCTTTGCGGTCCACAGCTTTTTCCGGTATTTTTTCCTCAAACTTCTAATGATGTTATTGTTTGGTTTTAGTCCCAGTGTATCCGATCTCTGTTGGATCTTTAATGCCCGGGCTATTTTCCTCTTTTCAAGTCTTAAGTCGGAGTTGAACCAGGGTGCAGGCTTTACTTTTGCATTTCTATTTGCCCCTGGTAGAACAGAGTGCTTTTACTTCAGGTCCTCTATTAGGTTTTCCCAGTTTTTTACGGAGTCTCCGTGTTCTAAGCTCCCGAGTTTTATCATAAAGTTACTGGCTGTGGACTGGATGTTCTTTGTTTCTCCACCCCTCCACTTTATTTTCCCGAGGTTAAATTTTTCAGGTTGTTGCAATAACGAGCACAATTTTTCAGCACTGGGAACTGCGACGATCATCCGTATGATTTGGGGAACGTGATCGCTTTCTATGCGCTGAGCTAGTGTGTATTCCTCAATAGCGTTTATTATGCTGGCACTTACAATTGTAAAGTCTATAGTAGACTTAACCTTGCCGCTCATATATGTAGGTACCGGCAAAGAGTAACCAGTTTTTTTGCTGTTAGGATTATTAGGCCCATTGATTTTAAATTTCGCAGTGAAGCTTGTTTGGGCCCCTTCGCTGCACTTTTCTCCTGATTAGATCTACCCTTGCCAAAGCTTGTTAGGTTGCAATTGAAGTCTCTTTCTTTCTGCCCGAAAGATTGGTGGCCCCATGGATCAGAGGCCCCCCCAAGTGCAGTTCCATCAGCCAGAAACCTAGGCGTTCAATTTGACTCATCTCTTTCCTTTGATGACCACGTCAAGACCACTGCCGGTCGCTGCTTTGGATTAATAAAATCTCTGAAAACTTTTTTTGACTTCCTCCCAACTGCAGCCAGAAAGTCAGTCGCGGTAGCCCTCATACTCTCCCGACTTGACTACTGCAATGGCCTTATGGCCGGAGTGAAAAAAATCAACTCTCAGAAAGCTGCAGAGCATCCAACACGCTGCAGCTCGACTGGTCTTACAACTCCCCAGAAGGTCATCAGCGTCTGCAGCACTAAATTTGCTGCATTGGATGCCATTGCACAAAAGAATTCTTTTTAAACTACTACTCACAGTTTTCAAAACAATGCAAAATACAGGACCCCGCTATTTTGCAAAGCGTTTTATGCGCTACAACCCCCCGCGCTGTTTGAGATCTTCTGGGACAAATCTGGTCCTAATCCCCAGATTTAAATATAAGACCACGGGTGGGAAATCCTTCAATGTTCTAGCCGCCAAAGCCTGGAACAATCTGCCTGTCAGTCTCAGATCCATAGATAATGAAAACAGCTTTAGAAAACTACTCAAGACATGGGTCTACCAACAACTAGACTCCTCTGTCCTGTCAGCCATCTAGTCTTCTCCATTCCAAATCCATCCTTCTGTTATTCTCCGCAGCTTGCCCAGCGCCATGATGCTCCCTTGGGAGCGAACGTTAGCGCTTTACAAATGCACATAAATATCAAAATATCAAATATCCTGATATTATCAACGAGCTTTGTTTGTTGGTTTTTTGCAGGGCTTTGATTCGTTTGGTTAGCATTCCCATTTATTCAATTTTTGCTTTTCGATCAGGGTGTATGTAAACATTTATAAGTAGAAGCTGCAGCTGGGGCTTTATTGTGATTTTTGTGACTTGGACCCAATTTAGCCCTACGTCCTGTTCCTCTGATTCCCAGTAACATTTTTGCGACACATACGTTGATAGGCCTCCTCATGGATGCCCATAGTTGGATAGTCTCTCTGCTAGTATGTGATGATCAGTAAATCCCGGAATTCCAGGATAGGTCTCTTGTAAGAGAATTATGTCTTGATTGCGGAAGAAAGATTGGGTTTCGTGATCCTGGTCCATGCTGCTGAACCCGTGTACGTTCCATGAGCATATTTTGATCTTTGCCGGCTTTCTTTCTTCCGTGTATGGATCTTGTGTTTGTTCTCTAGCTGGAGTCTTTACGACGTTTCTAGGAACTCTTTTGGCTTAGTGCCATTGGGATCCATGACCAGTCCTGGTTGCTCCAGTGGGGCCCTCTTTTGTGTGTCTTGTTTTTACGTTTGTTGGTTGGTCCTGTTTTTTTTTCCTGGGACGAGGCCCGTGCTCCCCGGAGGCACGTTTTTAACTTGGGACTTTGTGGTTCCTCCCCCTTCAAATGGACTAAACTGTTAGAAAGGGGGTAGGGGTATCTTGGGCGCTTGTGTTGCTTCAGGGTTATTCCCCAGCTCTCGAATGTTGCTTTGTTGGCAAAGATCTTGGCTGCTAGCTCCTAAGATGTCCAGGTAATGACCGAATTTTCAATGTCTGGATTGGCTTTGTTTTGTTGAAACTCCACTGCTTCAATGTCTTGGGAGACTATTCCGCTTAGTTCTGGGATTTCCTTGATTAATTTTATCACATTTCCTCTGTTTAGGATGTCCTGTCTACCCTTTGTTATATATTCCGGAATGAAGGTCAGTATTGGTTCGATCTCGTTCAGATAGTTTTTTTGGTTTCCTTGCTGATCCAGTTGGAGATCTTCTATTCTGGTGGTCAGAGTGTTTGTGGTTATGACGTTTTCCTGACCCTTAATTGCCACGTTCCTCTTTTTCGTTGTCTTCACGTTTCCCAGTTGTATGTAATGCGTAATTTGCTCATATTCACGAGTTGCACTCTGTAAGGTGACGCTCCTGTCCCGTCCGCTTGTGGTAATCTTGAGTGGGGTCTGGTCTGTTCCTAGCTGTACGGGTTTTGTTTCCCTATTTTGCTTTCTTGTATTGTTGTCCAAAGGCCCGTGGGCAGGATTTCGTGCTCTCTTTTTTTGCGCATGTGATAGGGACGGACTGACCACTATATTAGCACTTGTGTCTTGAAAAGCTGGCACTTTTTCGGGTTCTTTATTTCGGGGATTTTCCGCCAGTGTTCTCGGAAACGATGTTTGTTTTACTGCCCTCTTGGGACTAAGGGTGCCTGCGGGTTGTTGTTTGCTCAGCTTCGGTCCCTCGGATATTATTGATTCAAGTTGGGACTCCTGAGGCGGAAGCCGGGTATCCGAGGGCATAGCTATTTTAAAAAACGTGTTGCTACGCTTGTTTTTTTTCTTTTTTGTGCAATTTTTAAATAAAATTCCTCACTTTCACTCACCTTCCTCATTGATCTCCGCGAGGGCTGACGCGCTTCCAGGGCCGATTTGGGCACATTTCTGGTCGCGGGCTCAGACACTCGGGCGCCATCTTTGGGGTGTGGAGGTTGGCAGGCTAGTGTTGTGGGCGATTTAGGCTCCGCACAGTATTTAAGACACTTATTGGCTAGCACAAAGTGATAGAGTTGGGACTCCTGAAGCGGTAGCCGGGAATCCGAGGACATAGCTATTTTAAAAACCGTGTTGCTACGCCTATTTTTTCTTTTTTGTGCAATTTTTAAATAAAATCCCTCACTTTCACTCACCTTCCTCATTGATCTCCACGAGGGCTGACGCGCTTCTGGGGCCGATTTGGGCTCATTTCTGGTCGCGAGCTCAGACACTCGGGCGCCATCTTGGGGGAGTGGAGGTTGGCGGGCTAGTGTTGCGGGCGATTTAGGCTCCGCAGTATGAAAATGAACTGAGCATCTCGTTCACGCAGCGGGCGCGCCGATGGCGCACCGGAGGCGCGCCAGAGGCAAGCCCGTATGCGCCCGAATGCGCCCGTCCGCGCCTGTCCGCGCCCGTCCGTGTCTAGGGCCAGGAACCTTGGCCGGGCCCCCTCACCCTATCATTACTTACCCGCGCGAGGCACTCCTCCAATAGAGATCAGACAGAAATCCAGCGTGTACCAACTCGCTTATCCCAGAGAGACCTTACAGTCAATGTAACTTTTGCCATTATTCTATGTCAGAAGGAAAGTTGACTACCCATGCTGCAGTGCTTGTAAACCTGGCTCTATTAAACTGTAGGTCACTCCCTAAACATTCGCTAGAAATTAATCTTCTCATTCAGGATTATAATCTTGATGTAATGTTTTTAACGGAGACTTGGCTGTCATCAAATTCAGATTCAGACATAGTCCAAGCTCTCCCCCAGGATATCTTATCCAATTCCAGAATAGGTCCATTGGCAAAGGGGGTGGAGTCGCCATTGTTTATAGAGACCATCTCTCCTGTAGGCTGGTGAATGGCGGAATTTTAGACTCTGAAAACGTTCACTTCGACATTCAAATCTCCCCCACAATAACTTTCACAGGGCTACTTGTTTATCGACCTCCGGGCACCCTGGGACAATTTGTCAATTCACTTTTGGAGACAGTATTTTCTTTAGCCTCTACTACGTTCAACTTTGTACTCCTAGGAGACCTAACTCTTCACTTTGACGACCAGCTTGATAAAGGGGCATGCGAATTAGCACTTGATCTTAAAGCTTATGGACTTCAGCTTAAAGGTTCACTTGCCACGCATATTAAAGGGCCTCTTCTTGACCCTATATTTACGAATATCTTATCCATAGAACCTAGGGAACCCCTACCCATCCCCTGGTCAGACCACTTCCTAGTCCCAATTAGCTGGTAAATTACCGCGGACATACCGCGAGTCCAGGTGATATGAAACCAAGAAAGGCCATGGTCCAAACTTCCACTTGACCAATGGTTAAGCCTACTGGAGCAATCCACCCCTAAACATGACCCAGATCCGCTGGTGGCAGACAATAATTTCACATCCTGGATTGAAAGCTCCCTTGACCGTACCTTACCTAGGAAAAGACTAGAGAAAAAAAGTAGACCATTTAAATCTCCTTGGTACACGGCAGAACTCAGAGACCAGAGAAAAGTGTGCAAAAAATTAGAACGAGTGTGGAGAGCAGATTGGGCCAAGAATAATAAATCAGCATATAGATCAGCCATCAGGTCTTACAAAGCCTCACTTAAAGCTGCTCAGGCCGCATTCTTTGAGGAGAAAATTCGAGCTTCTTCAAACTCCGCGAGAGAGACTTTCCGGATAGTGAAGGAACTCTTGAAACTCCCTGATTCCGCCCTCTGCACCTGACATCTTAGGGTTAAGATGTAACCTACTTGCGGAATTTTTCGCAAGTAAAATCCAAAACATATGAAAAAGCCTACCGTGCCATGACCATCTGTCTGAGCTTAGCACTCCCAGTGTCCCACAAAAAGGACCAGTCCTGGATTCTTTTTCCCCAATTTCAAGGGAGGGATTTAAAAAATGTTGGGTTCAATAAAAAGCGTCTCCCCAGGCGATCCTGCCCCGATGCACGTCATGAAACTGGCGGCGTCAACCATCGCTCCGCTTGCGACTGACCTTATCAACTCTTCCTTTTCCCAGGGTATTGTCCCGCCCAGTTGGAAAAAGGCCATTGTAAGGGCCCTATTAAACAAACCACAATTGGATCCTGCTGAGATGGCCAACTATCGACCCATCTCGTTTCTGCCAGGGATCAGTAAGATTGCGGAGAAGTTTGCTAATCAGCAACTCTCTGCTTTTCTGGAAGGAAGCGAATTGCTGCGCATTTCCCAGACAGGCTTCTGCCCTGGGCAGGGATCGGCTTTCGACACGGTTGACCACTGCATCCTCATTCGCCGCATTAGCAATTTAGGAGTTACGGGTTCTGCTCTGGATTGGTTACAATCCTTTCTAATCAATAGAACTTTCCAAGTCTCGGAAGGAACTACTCGCTCCAAAGCTATTCCTCTTCAGTGTGGTGTGCCACAGGGCTCATCCCTGAGCCCGACACTTTTTAATGTCTATACGTCCCCACTGGAAGATATGGTCTCCCCCTTCGGGATTAAATTAGTCACCTACGCAGACGACACACAATTAGTCGTCTCACCTAATCAATCTGACCATTGCTCCGAGAATCTTCGATCCTGTCTTTCAGAGATCTTTTGCTGGATGAGTGATTCCCTGCTTAAGTTAAATGGAGATAAAACGGAGCTTATGCTCCTAAGACATAAGACCATACCTATCTCCAATTCCATGTGGTCCACATCGCAAAAAATGAAATTAAAAGCCTCGGAATCTGGCTGGACCAAGATCTCTCGCTCAGAACCCAGGCTAAGAAAACTGCGGGCGTGTGTTTTGGCCTACTCCGTACGGTGCGGAAAATCCTTCCCCTTCTCCCTCCCCACTCCAGGAAGCTCCTCGTTCAAGGCCTATTCCTCTCCAGGCTGGACTATAGTAACGCCCTATACCTGGGGGCCCCAGAGGCTACTATAAATAGACTTCAACTAGCTCAGAATTCAGCGGCGAGATTGCTGACTGGATCTCCAGACAGGCTTTCGGCTAAACCCGCCCTTAGAGCACTACATTGGTTGCCAATAAGGGAGAGAATCATATTTAAATCCATGTGCATTATGCACAAATCCCTTCAGGGAAAGGGCCCTCCCATCATGAGAAGTCTGGTTAGTCCCTACAAAGCCAACAGAGCTCTCAGATCTGATCATCTGTATTTGGCTAATGTCCCCAAAATAAAGAAAGCTCGAACAGGCGGACGGCGCTTTGCCGTCAACGCCGCAACAGCATGGAACTCCCTTCCCTTTAAACTTCGCACTGAACCCAGCCTACAGAAGTTTCGAAAGGCACTGAAAACTTTCCTCTTTCCAAAGGTTCCCTGAATCCCCACCTCTTCCTTGGTGAGCCTGACTCATTAGCGCTGGGACGCCCATATGTAGCCATGCGCTTTAGAAATTCTTTTTCATTTCATTTCATTTCAAGTTCATGGGAAGATTCTTCTGTTATCGACTTCTCAAACGAATAGCTTACCCGTTCCGAGTATAGTAGATCCAGTCTACTGGTGGAGGCATTCGGCGAGTCGTTATTCCTTACAAGATCGCGACTTACGTTCTTTGTGAAGATAGGGAAGAGGTGTTCGGTGGCCGCAATTTGTTTTTTTTTTTGTTTGGGCCTTGCCTTCCTAGCTCTCATCCTTTGTCTTTTTGTTAGTTTGTCTTGATGCTCCAAATAAGGGATGGGCGGTTGTTCTTTTATTTGTACGTCATGGCTTTCTATTTCACCTTCTTCAACCTCTTGTGAGGGGGTTAATTTTTCGGACCCCCTCGTTGTTGACATTCTGTTTTGTTTGGTGGAAGGGGGCTTTTGATGTTTCTTTGTTACGTTTTTTTCTGGGCTTTCCCGGTTTCCCTTTTGCTTGCGTGCAAACTTCACTGCTCCAAGGATATCTTTTAAGATGTCTGGGAGGGACGCAAGTTTCTCAACTATACTCCCGCATTCACAGATGTTTTGTTTGACTTTGTTTGAAAGTTGGTTTGTGTTTCCTATGGTATGTTTGTCTGTGTTTGGGACTTTGTCCATGTTTCCCTTATTGACCAGTAAGGTCATTATTGTGTCAGCCTTGGTGCTTATGTTTGCTATATGCTCTGCAATGATGTGATGTTTATTAGGTCTATTTGAACATCCATTTTGTCAGATTGATAGTTGAGTGCTCTTATGGCCTGATCCAATGAGCTAATTAGGGCGTTCCCCCAGTGTATGTTGGGCATTTGACTGCCTCCGTTCCCAAGTGCATCGTCCGTGTGTTCAATCCTACTTGCCGATGAGATTGAAATTGGTACCGACTGATGGTCTTTACTTGAGTGACTGCCGTCACTGTTGCTGTCGTCAATCAGAATTCTATGAGCGCCACTGCAGATCGCTAAGTTACGCAGAGTTGATGCCACTGGACTCGGTCTGCGCTCCTTTGAAGTTTGGAGTAGCGTTGTAGTGTCCTCTTTGGTTTTGTTTTGGTTGTTTCTGTCGTGTTTGGGACGTTTGGTGCTAGAAGAGAATTTGACCAAGCTTCCTCCCCTTCGTGTCTCTGATTTGTAGGGCCGCCTGGTGCGCCGACTTTGTTCTCTTTACGTGGCTCATCTTGGTCTTTGTTGTTTTTATTATTTGTGGATCCCGAGTTAATAAAAAAAATTTCCAGCCACTCCTGTCCCAATGATGTCAATAAGAACGGTGGGGTTTGGTGTTCGCCCTTTGTGTCTTGCTTCCTTGTTGGGGTTGGGATTTTGTTGTCCATGCCCCTAGTAAGTTCCGAGTTGTTAAGTTGCCCGATTGATTTGTGGACTTGGACCAGTACAGTCTCCATGTTTTTCCCTTGATGGTATGTTTTCTCTAGATTCGCGCTTGAGGCGGTCCGTGTGGTTGTGCTATCGTGGGGAGGTGGGTCCTTTGGCTGGTTGTGCTGGTTAAGAGTTTCTGGGAGGGCTAGTGATTTTATATTATGGGGCTGAATTGGGCTCGGGAGGTTTAGAGCCTCCTTTGTTGGTGCAAAAATTGCAGATAGTGGGTCCTTTAAAAAAAAGAATTTGTTAATTTTTTGCTGCTGTTTTCCTGAAGTTAAGCCGGGATTGTCTGTTGTTGGGGCCGAGCCTCCTAAGTCTAACCTCTCTCTTACTTCGTGGTCCGCAGGCTCTCCCTTTTGTGATGAGAAGGAGTTCTTTTGGGGGACCTAACGGATTTGGATTTTTTTATTTTTGTTGTTGCTTGGAACGGTTTGTCGGTTTGTTCCCGATCTCATTCTGTAGTTGTTGTTTTTTTGTTTTTTTCCTAGTAGCAGAACCTGTAGGCTCCTGTAGGCTCCTTTTGCTCAGTAGGTGGACCTTTGTCTGAAAAGGTTTTAATGTTCAAGCACTCGCAGCTTTCCTGCCAAGTTTCCTTTCTCCCGATTTATGGTTTCAGTTTCGGGCTCAGGCTTTTACTGGACACAAGTTTATTGGCATGTTTCAGTTTGTTCCTACTGTTCCAACTACTGACCCTCGTAATGGTTCACTCTTTAATGGGGGCGATCAATAAAGACGGGCCTCTTTTTTAAAAAAAATAATTTTTATTTGGCTTTTGGTTTGCTTAACCTCCCGATGTTTGCCCCTTTGTTCGCTGTTTCCGATTTTTAATTTTTGCAATTAGACAGATTACACAGTAAGTGGAGCCGTGTGATAGAGTTCCTGCTCCTGCTTCAACCTCCTGGCCCCTTGGTCCCAAAGTGGCAATGAGAATAGCAGTTGATTTCGGGGGGGCTTCAGGGGGCTGTCAGGTGTGGTCCCCGGCTAATTGCCAGTGATTGCCGGTGTTGTAGTGGCAGTGTTATGCCAGTGTTGTAACGGCTCTGAGTAATTGGGCCCCTGGCCCCCTGGCCTGGGCTTGGCGGGTGTGAAATGTCAGTTGCAAGATAATAATGGCGAGGCTTAGTGTGGGTTTAGAGTGGGTGCGAGTGTTGTAGAATCTCGCACCGGTCCCACTACTGTCCAGGGAAGGACTGCGAGCGGAGCACACTAGGGCGGACCACGGCAAGGAGACCTAGTCGGACTGCCGATTTGGTCGCACCCGGGCTCTTACTTCGCTGCCACCTCAAATAGCGGCAGCGCTCGCGTCCTCGCTCCCCTCGCAACCCCTCACCTCACAAAGCCTCCACGGTCAGTCGCGATCGTGGTTCCGGGGAATGTCCTGGTTGTCCAGGGGCACCACGACTCTATCGCAGACCATTCCTGATCTCAAGCCCTTCTCCCGCTTCCAACAGTGCCAGAAATCACAAAAAGACGCCGACTTGGAGATGCTCGAAGACGCTGCCTTTGCTCCGCTTCCCATAGGAGAGAGTCACACAGTTTGACAAATTATTTTAGGCCATGGCACAAGGTGCAAGGCAAAAATATGCTGCTCTGACTACGCAGCCTCCGTGGAGTGGCTTTTTTTCCCCAACGTTTAGATAACACACCCGTGGCAATATGGTGAGATCTCTAGTCCCTCAAGTAACACTTGCCCAAGTTGTGGGGTGCACAGCCTTTCAGCGTTCTCAATTGCTCAGTTAGCAGGCTTTTTTAAGCCAGGCGTCCACTGTAGATATAATCTCCAATAGTACCACCAATTTAACCTGTCTGGACTGGCAATCCAAACGGCGTTCAGTTACTTGGTCCGTTCAGTTCCATTTCCCCACTTGATTTTACTAATTGATTTCACTAATTGTCCCGCTACACAGGGAGCACACCCAGCTATGATTCGAAAATGTTATACTGCTCACGCCTAGCGCGCGTACCGATAGCCAGGAGAAATGACCGCAAACAATTCCAGCTCCTGCAGTACGCTACTGGCCCATCCAGCTCTAAACCCCCAGCAATCTATCCCGCAGTTCAAACCTGCAACCTGCAACCTGCAGCTCTGGTGCAGAGCAAATGGGCCGCCGTCGCCGTTGTCGGTCCCTGACACTCCACCTCGCTCTCTGTAGCTATTCTCCTCTTCTGACTGCGCACTCAATTCATCCTCACAGCTCTTATGCCTCGCAGAATATGGAGAGGAGCGGACAGTTTCACCGCTGTAGAACGTGCAAGACGGAAGGTTAATCGTGATTTGCAACGTGTTTGTTTTCTTAATTGCATATATTGGTTGGTTCATGAAGAGATAAATAACGAGGATTTTCACTTTTTTAGACATGATGGAGTCCACTTGTCTTTCATTGGTAACGAAATGTATATTTCGAACATAAGGGAAATGATTGCGGGGATTTTACAGTTGAAAACATGGTGTTGAGAATATGCTGTTTAAGCAACAGCATACATATATACATTGCATGGTTTGTCAGCAAAGTTTCCCTTTTTTCGTCCTACAGTTCACCTTCTCCCCCCTTCCCCCCTTTTTTCTCTTTCCGTCCTCCCCCATCCCCCACCCCCATCAAACAATTTTTGCAAACTGTTTTTCCATTAGTCACCTTTATCGAATGATTTTGCAGTAGTATTTGGAGTGGTAGTTTTTTCACTGTTTATATCCTTATGGTGATGAGTTTATTTACTGTTATGGCGACAGTATAGTTGTTTTTTCTGTCCTTTCAACAAATTTTTTTCATATTTGAATAAATATTTATCTTGTTTGGCGACAGTGGTTCTTAACAAAAAATGTTGGTATCATAACAACGAACAAGGAGATGGGGGGGACAGGAAAAACTCCTGTGACAGGCTTTTTCCTGGTGGCAGATTTGGAGGAAATCAAGACAGGCAGGAAGGGTTGGGGGGATTAGGAATAGGTTCGGGCAGAGGGAAGCAGGGGAGAGACGTTGGAGTCAAGAGGTAGGCAGGAGATTGAGATAGACGCTTGGGGAGGAGGTTTAGGACGAACAAGGTGGGGAAATAGTTGACAGGGGTTATGGCTTAGGGGATGGGGCTGTTAGTTTGGGAAATGTTATATATGATCTGTTATGCATTTATATTGTGTACTGCCTACCTGTCCAATAAAGCAGCCTTTTGCCCCATTTCGGTGTGGGGCGTGGTTATTGCCTGATGGGGCTCCTGAGGGTGACACTCGCAGAGTGTTCACCCCTGGGCGGATTCGGGCGATGGTACGCCCCTCTACTGCTTTGGGTCGGGGGGCTGCAGGGATTGGTCGGTGGGCACGAGACGCGAGCCCGCCCTCCCACCCCATTTTCTAATAATGTATTATTACTGGTATTTGCTTTTCCATGCTGAATTTTTCTGTACTGGTGGCTGTCACTTGGACAGGTGGCAGATTTGGAGGAAATCAAGACAGGCAGGAAGGGTTGAGGGCATTAATAATAATAATAATAATAATTAAATTTATAAAGTGCCTGGTTATACTGTACTAGTGTGTCCCTGCGCTATAAACTATCAACGACAGAGCCAGAGCAAGTCTGCTGCTGTTGCTTTCCACCTGCCCCAAGATCTATCCCGCCCTACTCTTTGAGAAACAGGTGAGTTTTCAACTCTTTGCGGAATACAAGCTCTGACATCTCCAGCCGGAGATTCAGAGGAAGTCTGTTCCATTGTTGGGCTGCCAAAACACGAAAGGAATGTCCTCCCATTCTCACTCTTCTGAATTTCGGAACCTGAACCTGCCCCGTCCCGCTAGATCTCAGCTGTCGGGTGGGGTGGTACGGTGTTAACAGGTTGTGGAGGTAGGTGGGCCCTTTCCCCTGTAAGATTCAGTGGCCAACACATAAGGCTTTAAACATCTCGCGTTCCTTAATCGGAAGCCAATGTAGTGCTCTCAGTGCTCTCTTCGAAGGCGTTCTTTTAGGTAGCATCAAGACCAGGCGTGCAGCCGCATTCTGTATGCATTGCAGCCTATGAGTGCACTTGGCATTGGCTCCCTAATAGAGGATATTCCCATAGTCTAGCCTTGATGCTATTAAGGCATGGACCATAGTTTTCCTGGCTGTCAGTGGCAGTAAGTCCAGTGTCTTCCTTAGAACCCTCAGTATGCCAAAGCAGGTGCCTGCCACCCGTTTGGTGTGGTGCTCGAATGAGATTTTGGTATCGAGCCATACCCCCAGATTCCTCATTTGATCGCTAGGAGTGGGTAGAGGGCCTAATGCTGGAGGCCACCAAGCTGAGGTCCACACCGAGGGGGCCTTCCCCACAATCAGTACCTCGGTCTTGCTTCCATTCAGTTTGAGGCAGTTATTAGCCATTGAGGCCGCCAGTTCCTGCAGGCAAGAGCAGAAGTTGCTGGCGGCCTGTTCCTCTGGCTGTGTCAAAGCCACAACCAGTTGCGTGTTGTCTGCATAGGACACGACTTTCACCCCGAATTTGTCCGTGATTTCTGCTGCAGGTGCAACATACAGATTAAAAAGGGTTGGGCTGAGACTGGACCCTTGTGGTACCCCCTGTTTCAGGCTGATGTCTTTGGACCATTATGGTCCCTGTGCCACTTGAAAACTGCGATCTAGCAGAAAGGACTCCAACCATTTCCATGCTTTACCCACCACTCCTCCCCTTTTTAGACCCTGCACCAGCGTGTGATGGGCTACGGTGTCGAATGCGGCACTTAGGTCCAGCAGGTCAATGCCGCTGTTTGACCTTCATCCGCAAATTTCCGTAAGGTCTCTGTAGATAACAGTAGCGCTGACTCAGTCGAGTGGAGTGCCGGGAAGCCAGATTGGGAGGGATAGAGCATCTTATGAGCTTCAATATGGGCTGTCAGCTGATTATTGACCGTATTCTCCGCAATCTTGGTGAAGTACGGCAGGAGTGAGATGGGGCGCAGGTTACCTAAATGCTCCATGATAATATTGGGCTTTTTTTTCAGGGGGAGTACCACCGCCTCCTTCCAGGTTTTCGGTACCTTCCCTGAGTTAATGGAGAGCTCTAGTAAGTGTCTGATATAGGGCTCTAGAGTCTCCATACTGCCTCTCAGAACTTTAGGTGACGCAGGATCTTTAGGGGAGCCTGGTTTGATTTTGACAGCTATTGTGCATAGGGCCTCCCGAGAAGGGACACTGAAGGTCGTAAGGCAGTCCATACTTTTAACCTTGGTGGAAGTCTCCCCTCCCCTGCATTCTTCTCTGGCTGCATCCGGGAAAGAGGAGTATATCCTCTCTACCTTGTGCGCAAAGAACTCTGCCACCCAATTGCAGGATTCCTCTGACCCTGTCATAGGAGCAGCAGTGCTGGTGAGCTCAGAGATCTCTTTAAAAACGGAGAACAGCTCCTTCACCGAGTTGTCTGCTCCCTCAATCCTACTGCTATAATAGGTTCTCCGGGTTTTAAGGTGTGGTATTCCTTAAGACCAGTTTTATATTCATTCCTGTCATTAACAGAAAAGTCTTTCCTCCATTGTCTCTCCAGGCGTTTGCATGGCGCTTATTTTTCCCGGAGTTCGACATTGAACCACGGGGCAGATTTAGACTTTCTCCTTGATGCATTACTCGAACAGGGCGCCGTGCTGTCCAGTGCCTCCATAATGCACCTGTCCAGAGCCTCACAAGCTGACTCTATCCCCAGGCCCCCTGGAGGCCCGCCCTGGCCAAGAGCTTTATTGAACGCCTCTGTGGCGAAATTTGCCCATTTCCTGCATCTGTCCCTAATTCCCACATTGCCCTGTGTTTTGATAGCTGGTACCGCCGCCTTAAATGTGATCAGAAAGTGATCAGACCATACCACGGGAGTCAGGGGTTCAATAGACAGCATATCCCAGTTCGCAAAAATCGGGTCGAGAAGATGGCCATGGCAGTGGATAGGCAGTTCAGATTTCAGATTTAGTTGGAGTGCTGCTAATTCCTGCCGAATTTCCTGCGCCTCTGTGCTAGTGGCCTCATCAAAATGAAGGTTCAAGTTTCCCAAAAGTAGGAGCCTCTCATACCTGAGGGCTGGCTGAGTTAAGCTCTCAATCAAACTCGAGGTGAACCGCGCCCCTGGTCCCGGTGTTCTATACACCAGGAACCCCTTTAGGATATGATTATTCGATGCTGAGATCAAAAAGGACCCAGGTTCACTGTCCACAATATCAGTAGTCTCAATGGTGCACTGAATCTCGTGTTTACAGATTATGGCAATCCCTCCACCACTCCCTGTTGGCCTATCAATCCTACTGATTGCATAGCCTTGAGGGAGAGCTTCTAGGATTTCTGGTGCCAAGGCATTATTAAGCCATGTCTCTGTGAGAAAGAGAACGTCCACCTGCCCATCTACCAGGAGGTCGTATATTTCCATATATGGGATATCTCACCTGCGCTCCAATATATGTACATAAACAGAATTTACTGATAATCCGCTATAGTCTCTTAAGTATTGAAACACTGATACAATATCACAAATAATATATATCAATGCAATGATGTAACCAAAAATCATTGGTCACAAATACATCAAATCCATTTCTCCAGTCCAACAATATAAAAGGTTCTGGCAAAGATAAGTGTCCACATGTAGTTGATTCCAGTAGAATTCTTCTTTATTTTCTTAACACAACTTCAGTATATATTCAAAACACAGCTACGGTATATTTCCAGTAAACAGCCTCGTCTGACATATCAATTTGCCAATGACTTTATCAGGGCTGTGTATAAAACATCAAAGGAATAGTATCAGAAACTAAGCAATATAACAGAATTTATTCTTAATAAGAGAATCTAAAGTAAAAGGGGAGTAGAATCATAAGAAAATATAAGTAGTTTATAAGAGAAATGGAAAAGAAAACAAGAATAAAGATATAGTGTCATCAAGGCCCAAGGTTCTCCATTGTGTATGTCATCAGGGCCCAAGGTTCTCCATTGTGTATGTCATCAGGGCCCAAGGTTCTCCATTGTGTATGTCATCAGGGCCCAAGGTTCACCATTGTGTATGTCATCAGGGTCCAAGTTTCTCCATTGTGTATATTTCCACCCTGTGTTTCCCTAGAGATCTACAATTAATTAGGGAAAGATTCAGTGTCTGACCCCTGTCTCTAAACTTCAGCTGACGACTTACGGCATAGGGGCAGTGGTTGAATCTTTTGCCATGATTATTCGATTCCATGCATTTTTCCCCCAATGTAGGGCATAAAGCGTGCAACTGCTGGGAGTTGTATTGCCTTTTAGGATTGAAACCAGCAGGGGTTCTGGCCCCTGGCGGGCGCTGACGAGCTTGCCTTTGGTGCGCATTCTGCGCGCCCGCTGTGCGCGTCCGCTGCATGGGACGGGAAGCATCATGATTTAACGTGTTTGTTCAATCAACTGGGAGCAGCTGATTGGGGGAGTTAGCGGAAGACGTACTCACTTCTGGTGGCACGTTCCGGCCCCTCCACGCAAACCGAAGAATCGGCGGTGGACCGGGGGCCTAGTGCTGAGGGTGCAGTAGTAAGTGGCAATGCTGTGGTGCTCAGATAGACAAGAATGCAGCGTTTTAAAACTGAGCGTTAATGAGGAGTGTTGCGGAGCTCAAATGAACAGAAATGCAGCGTTTAAAACAGATCGTATTAAATAAAATAAAACAAATAAAACAATTTTTTAAAAGGCAGACCCGGTGCTTGGAGCCCTTCCTAGGCGCTCTTCCAGCACGCAGTCGCTCTCTCTGTCCGGCTTGTATTCAGCGCGAGACGCAAAGCCCCACTCTTTATCTAGTTTGCTTGTTCAATCAGCTGGGAGCAGCTGATTGGGGGGAGTGAGCGGAAGTCGTACTCACTTCCGGTGGCACGTTCCGGCCCCTCAACACAAACCGAAGAATCGGCGGTGGACCGGGGGCCTAGTGCTGAGGGAATTAGGAATAGGTACGGGCAGAGGGAAGCAGGGGAGAGAAGTTGGAGTCAAGAGGTAGGCAGGAGATTGAGATAGGCATTTGGGGAGGAATTTTAGGACGAACAAGGTGGGGAAATAGTTGACAGGGGGTTATGGCTTAGGGGATGGGGGTGTTAGTTTGGGAAAGGTTATAATATGATCTGTGATGCATTTATATTGTGTACTGCCTACCTGTCCAATAAAGCGGCCTTTTACCCCATTTTGGTGTGGGGCGTGGTTATTGCCCGAATCTTCAGGTGACCTGGAAAGGCCCAAATAACGACTCGGAGTCTGGGTTGCTGAACTGGTGACTAGTGCGGTCGTACGCCCTACTGGCCTTACGCTCACGCGCCACACTTTATTTAATACCGGTCATCTGACCCGAAGTAGCATGCCTGTTGCATCACAGGCACAACATTACACAGCGCCACCTCCCCGGTCCTTTGAACTATGGGAATTGGAGTCGCCTGATTCCAGAAAGTGCTTCCCGCATAGCGGTTGAAGTGCTGGTGCTTCATAGCGCTGGGGCTGTTCATTCTCCTCCTCCCCATTCGTGCAGGCGAGGAAGCACTACCCTAGTGCTTAGAACTATGGTGCTTGGAATCCCGTGATACAACAAGTATGCTTCTACTAGTATTATTAGAAAATGAAAATAGCCACATTGATTATTGTTGTAAATAGGAAAATGAATGTGTAAATTCTAACCATTTTTCCAGTACTGAGATCCCTTCAGAGCGAGTTGTGTATTTCAATATACCAGATTGCAAATCAGTATCATTTGGGAGGTTGTAAAAAAAGCTGTTGAAAACAACACATGTCTAACTGTACAGCAGAAATGGCTTCTCGTATTGTGATTAAGAAGAGTGGTAAATATGGCATCTAATGTTGCAAAGATGCAACCAGATGGCATGAAGGAAACACTGATATCACCAATTTAAGTATCGTCAAGTTCCTATAGGATGAAATACTTCTGCTACTGTGGGCATAATTCACACGGAGGAGCAACTGTAACATGCCGACATTATCCAGTTTATCTAAAAAATAGAAGAAATTGGATTAACTGTAACAATGCGTGTCTTACATTCAGAGAAAAATTGATAAGAAACTTGAGAAAATGTTATCTGTTATTTCTGGAACCAAAGTTCTAAACAATGTAGGATTTTGAACTTTAGAGAATGCTATAGAAATACAGATTTTCGTTTTGAAATGAAAATATGTTGTCGTTTAGCCCAAGAAAGGTGACAACCATGAAAGGCTTTTCAAATATGTGGTGTTGCCGCTGTAGGAAAACGTTGTTCTTTACTTAACGTATGGTGGTCTGTCTATTAATTTTCAGGATTCTGTTTCCCTTCTCTAGGTAACAATTGAGTATAGTTGTATTTAAAATTATTTCCAGCATGTTGTGAAAAATAATTACTTCTCTTTACAGATGACAGATGCCCGTCAGTCAAATACTTTTACTCGGCTGATAGCCATAAAAAGATAAAAACACATAAAGACAAACAGATAAACAGTATTAAATTAGAATACAATGATACATATATATATATCTCAGGGTACATAATGCGATCTTATGACACTAAAATACTGACAAGGTTTTAACAGTCAAGAAAAAAAATCAATGTGGCAAAAACTTTAAAGGCTGGTTACAACAAAGGCAAAGGGTCTAGCCTGCAATAGAACATACAGGTTTCTTAAGAAATGTTAAAGTTCTCCACTTTTCTAATTCTGAGCGCTTGTTGAGTATAACTTATGAGGGCTAAACAATAGTGCTCTGAATTTAAAAGCTGTACACATTGCAGGCTTGAAATGTGTGATCTAAAACCATAAGAAAGCAGTAATGGACATAAAAGTTGCTATCTGGGGCAAGCATTAAAACCACTAAAGCACATTGTTAGAAATGGGGGTCTCTAGTTGGCAATGATTTACACTTTTGTCTAAATAGGGGCCCTTCCTTCTAGTCAGGATAAGGGGATACACTTCTACAATAACCCCTGCGCACCCCCTTGGTAGCTTGGCACGACCAGTCCGGCTTATCTCAGAGGCAGTGTGTAAAGCATTTGCATATAACCATTAGTAATACAGTAAAAACACTACAAAAGTACACCACACCAGTTTAGAAAAATATCCAATATTTTATCAGTGCAAACAAGACAAAAACGATATTAGACCAACATACACTAATTAAAAATAGGCACTTTGCAGGAATAACTTAAAAATGAAGTTCCTTAAAGCCGGTAGCTCCATCCGGTGCTACAAACAACAGAATCCAACAGTTCCATCTGACTGCATTGGTGCGGGCCAATGTTAGTGTCAGCAGACTCGTAAAAAGTACCTTTGGTTCCGCCTGACTGCGTCAGTGCAGGCAGGTCATGGCAACTGTCGCAATTGCGATGTGAAGTGTAGCGGTGCACATGCGATGCCCTCAAGTCATGGTGTAGGCAGGTGGTGGTTGTTCAGCGGTGTCAGTGAGACCAGGGCTGCAGGTTCAGAGTAAGGCAGTGCATGTGGTGAGGCTGACAGGTGATGGGAACTGGCGTCGCTCAGTCCAGACTGCGGTGTGGGACAGAGCGGTGTGTTGTGTAACATACGTGTGGTGCCCCAAACCACGGTCACTGTCAGCGGGCAGAGATGTTGTCAGTGAGACCAGGGTGGCAGAGTGAAGAGAAGCTGTGCAGAGTGCGGTGCCCACAGGTCGTGGTGCAAGCAGCGGCTCGGTGGGGGCAGCGTTCATCTTTGTCGGTGAGACCAGGGTTGCTGTGCGAAGTGCGTGCCCTCTGCAGTGCCTTCAGGACACACAGCCTGCAGCAGTGTTGATGACGGTGTCAGCTGCTTTTCTCCTCTTTGGCGACTGAAACTCACGGTTCCAGAGGCGGTACCCACAGGTAAGCACATTTTTTGCTGACCCTGAGACTTCGTGAACAGGAGGCAAGCTCCATTTCAAGACCTTGGCGATACTCAGCAACAAGAGGAGAAAGTTCAGTCAAGTACTTTCACTGCCAAAGGCAGAAACAGCATCTGCAGGCCAACCCAGCATTGCCCAAGGCAGAAAAGGCACCTTCAGGGGCAAGGAAATCTCCTACCACTCTAAATGCAGCCCAGGTCTATTCAGTCCATCCAGGAAAGGCAAGACACACTTCGACCCCCCGTGGCTGTCTGAAGAGAAGGCACATCCCCAGCCTCTGTCACTCCAAAGCCAGACAGTCAATCCACAACCCAGCAGAGGCACACAGGATGGCTAAGCAAGAAAATACATTCTTTCTAAAAGCGGTACTTTCAAATATAGAACATTAAAATCATCTTTATTAAAAGAGGCATTTCTACATTCTGAGTTCAGGCATACTAAACTCCAGTTCTCTATCTTGTCCCAATAAAAAAGGTATACTCATAAAATATTACAGAGTATACCCAATTTATCATATGGGACAGATAGCCTTTCAACAGTGGAAAATTAATTACACTGTAGTTCACTATCAGGATATGTCACACACACCAGGACATGCCCTACCTTTCACATTCACTGCACCCTGCCCATAGGGGTACCTTAGACCTACCTTAGGGTTGGCTCACATGTAATAAATGAGAAGGTTAGGGCTTGGCAAGTGGGTGCACTTGCCAAGTCGACATACCCACTTGCCAAGCCGACATGGTAGTAAAAACAGCATACAGACACTGCAGTGGCAGGTCTGAGAACCCTTTGAAAGGCAGCTGGTGTGGGTGCACAATCCAGAGCTGCAGGCCCACTAGCAGCATTTGATTTACAGGCCCTGGCACTCTCAGTGCACTTTACTAGGAACTTAACAGTAAACCAAATATGCCAATCACGAAAGCACCATTCCGGAATACAATTTACAATATGAGCACTTGCACTTTAACACTGAACAGCAGTGAGAAAGGGTGCAGAGACACTAAATCAGTAAAAACAGAGTCAACACCAGGAGGTCAAAAAGCAAATAGACAGGGGAAACACACCAAAAGATGCCAGGTCTAACAAACATAAAATGGACAAACCTTTTCTTGGACATGTTATTGCAAGGACAATGGGGTAGAACAGGAAACTAAGTGCCCTGCTGGGGATAAGCTACCAGAAAGTGAAATGTGCCTAATCTAAAGCGGGTTAAATAAACTCTATGTTCAGGGTTCAAGCTCCACAATAAATATGGCTCTGTTCCTTCAGGAGAATGTATATCTAGGCAGCGACTGATCAGACTCATAGATGAACATTTAGAGAGTCTGGCCTGATCTCTATGTTGATAAAAAGACATTTCACCCAGTTCTGTGTGCTGTAATCAATTACATTAGGTGAGAGGAACAGATTCAGCAGGCCAAGTTTGGAAAATGTCCTCTTAACATAGGCTAACCCGGGGATGAGGCCAGAACGGTTTTGTCTCAAGCAGTCTTCAACGACCAATTAGATAAATGTGGTGTGGGGCAAGTGCTAGATCTTAAAACAAAGAAGTAACAGTATAGCCTAAACTATGTTCTTCAAAGAAGTCCAAGTTCTCTACGTACCATAAGACTGGCAGTACTCTTGGAAGAAGCCAGCAATCTGCACATAAATGTATTCTCAATTGATTGCAAGCTTCCAGGTGAAGTATAGCCCCAAAATCCAGCCCCCAAAATTCCCAGAGATAAACATTTGCTTTTATACAAAGCTGTTAGCTCCTTGATGGGCTTATGATCTAATTTCTTGGAGAATTTAAAAATCGTATCTATGGCCCCAGCGAATTTACAAGCTCTCTGCTCAGAGGCTTTCCCACCTCAAATTATCTGTCAGCGAGACCCTAAGGTTTTTAAAACACTGCACCCCGATAAAAGTGTGTGTGTGTGTATGGGATTTTATTGACCCACAGATCATAATATTTGAATTCTGGTGGTTTATTCTCAAATTTAACCCCGATTGGGTTAGCAAATCTTCTCCCTCAGTAACCCCGATTGGGTTATCGAACTGCTTCCCAGAACCCGATTAGGTTATCACTTCTTCTGACAGAGTGCTCCGCCAGTACCTCTGCTCCCGAATCTTCTGACAGAGTGCTTCGCCAGCACTTCTGTTCTCGATCGCCTACTGAGTGGTTGGGTCAGTGACAGGTCAGCTATTCAGAAAAGTCGGACAATCTAACTAGCTAAGCCTACCTTAGTTATACCATTTTCCAGGGCAGTGAACCACCCCCCAATGTTGCAAATGTGTGTATCCCCTCAATTTGATTGGTCAAAGGATGAGGAGAGGTCATCACACCATACCAGAATGAAGTCATTTGATTCAAATATTAAAATTTACGTTCCCTCCCATAATTTTATTTTCCAATGCACATTTATTCCACCTGGCAGTGAATGTATCAATACGAATTACAATGTAATATAACAATTTGTTCAGCTTCCTTCCAAAGGGTCAAAAGGTAAGATTCCCATGAGCATCTTCTAGCAGGTCAGGAGTTGGCCCGTGTTCAATGCCATGGCTTGTGGACTCGGGTGAATTCAGCACATGCTCAGTTTCAGGACCCAAGATGGAGCAACATCTTACTTGATTGGTCCAAACACGAGCTAATAGCAAAGTCAAAGAAGAACAGTTTTAGAACAAAGAATAAATGAATGCTCTGTATACCACTTATCTCTACTCTATTCCTATTACTTTATTTTAACTATAGCGTTAGGATTTAGACAGAACGAACGATTTACTAAAAGCAGCAATGCAAGCGTTAGCACATGAAAACATAGAGCAGCCATCTTTAGTTCTAGTGCTCAGAAGCTAAGTTTTCCCACCAAAGCAGAAAGTACGTCATGTCACGTGAGTGTGACAGACGCATGCGCAGAAAAGTTCCCACGTTGGGGGGGCCATTTTGGGGTACTCGAGTTACGGTTAGTAAGAAGCCCATTGTAAAGCATCCCTAGCTTACTAGAAATGTCGTGTTTTGCGTTGTTAATAAGACAAAATATGTTTATTAGTGAATTACAGTTTATTTCGAGAGAGTTGATTCCAAGCAAGTCTCTTTAACAGTGAAACCTTGCTCCATCAATCCCCTCTTTGATGATATTTTATATCATCACATATTACAGAAACAGATGCCAACTTTTCAACATTTACTAATTTCTATTTCTTCAAACACTCTTTTAGGTTTTTCACCATTATTCAAGTGAAAGTTTTTCATCCTTTTATACAAATCCCCATTTAATTTTTCAAGCTCGATTTCACTGAAGTTTCTTTTCTTCCCTTTCTGATTTACTTTATATGACTTCTTATGTTTGCGACATTTGCAACAAATTATTACCCCTAAAATCAGTAGTGCTACCCCCACCATTGGCATCAGTATTTTACCTACAAAACTCTTTCCTACGTTAGTGAACCAACTACCTATTGAAGAGAGACCACTAATTAGTCTCTTCCATGCACTGTCAACCTCCAGTGGTTTCAATTCTTCTTTCAAATTGGTAATATTTCTCGTGTACCTTTGCATTTCTACGCTTTCATCTGGAATGTAAGTGCAACAATGTTGCGTCTTCAACATTCTACAGACTCCGCCCTCTTTTGCCAATAATTTGTCTAGAGCAAGTCGATTTTGTAAAACCATTTATCTTACCGCAACTAATTCGGTATTAATTATCAAAAATCCACTAGCAGTGTCAGTCAATAAGCGATCCACCACTGTTGACAATTTTCAGATTCTTTGACTGTTCAGAACCACTCTGTAACGGTAGCGGTAAGAATGGGCAAGAGACGTGTCTTGGTTAAAGGTGGTTTTATTTTTGACAAGAGGTAGTCAGTACAAGTCGGGCGTGAGGACACTCTCCTGGGTGAACGACTCTGGTCCGTTCGCCTTCTTCTTCTTGAGATGTCTTCGTCCGGTATGGTTCTGGCAGGGCTTCTCCGGTATCTCGTCTCCTTCGGCTCCGTGATGTCACACCACGCTCGAGGCGGGGAGAAAAGGAGAGGACAAGTGTCAGTCCAAAATGCCCGCAACTTTCAGTATAGGGGAAGTGAGGGACACACCAATCGTGAACAACCTGTCTTCGAGTGTGAGGAAGGGATACGTCAGTGCAGGGTCGGGGACACCGGGAAACAACCAAGGGTAGCGGTCACGTCACGGACCCGCCCTTGCGTCCCACCCAACCCACTATACGTCCACGTACCTCGCGGAGCCACACGCCTCCTCTTAGCGTGCGGCTGGGCGGCTCGTGTTCTCGTTGGCCTCCTGGCTATCGGAGCAAGGATGGCTCCTCTCTTTCGGTCCTGCTTCCCGTTGATGTTAGTCCGGTCGGCTCCTCGGCTCCCGCTACTCCTCCCAACGATTCTTTTTCCTCCTGTAACACACCACTTGTCTCCTCCTCTCGATACACAGTTCCTCCAGTGAACAAGCACACCTGATCTTGCCTCACCTCGGCTTTTGACGGGACATCCGACTCCGCCCACTCTCCAGCCTTCGTCCAGTTAAACGAGCCGTACTCCTCGTCCTCTTCGGATGCCGGCCACAGTGTGTCGTTCTGCCACCAATCCTGCTGCTTCTCGGACAGCTGTGGAGACAAGAGGGGGGTGTCGTGGGAGGAATCCCCGACCAGGGTGTTGGGGGTCTTTGATCGTTGGGGCAACGGGCTCCCCTGGTTACACATCATCCCCCCAGGACACTTCCGTTCGGGAAGGGGATGTCTGGACAGGAAGTCTGCCCCCGTATTGTCCGAGCCCTTTTGGTGATGCACAGAAAAAGGCTGAAGGGCCAGGAACCACAGCATGACCCGAGCTTTGTTAGATTTGGCTTGGCACATCCAAAGCAAGGGGGCGTGATCAGTGTACTGGGAAAGGGTCGACCCTCCAGGTAGTATGCCAATTTTTCTACGGCCCACTTAATCGCCAGGCATTCTTTCTCAATTGTTGGGTATTTGAGCTCCCTGGGGAATAGTTTGCGGCTGATGTACAGTATGGGGTGGTTTAGTCCGTCCTTTCCTATTTGGGATAACACTGCCCCTATCCCATAGTCAGAGGCATCTGTGTGTAGTGTGAATGGCCGGGTGAAGTCAGGTGAGGATAGAACCGGGGTCGAGGTGATGAGACGTTTAAGCATATGAAAAGCGTCTTGCATCGCCGGGGTCGGTCTTTTTAGTACAGTTTGTTTTACGTTTTGTTTTAGGGCGTCCGTGAGTGGGGCGGCTAGCTGGGCGTACTGGGGTATAAAACGGCGGTAGTAACCGATGAGCCCCAAGAAGGCCCTCATCTCCCGCTTGCATTTTGGAAACGGGGTGTCAGAGATAGCACTCACTTTCTCAATTTGGGGTTCTATAAGTCCATGACCCAGGACATATCCCAAGTACTTTACCTTCTGGTACGCTATTCTGGATTTTTTTGCATTGACCTTCAGTCCTGCTTTTTCGAGGGTCAGGAAGACTTGGTGTAGGTGTTGTAGGTGCGTCTCCCAGTCGGGGCTGAAAATGACGATATCGTCCAAGTATGCTGATGTAAAGTGGGACATGTCTTTCAGTATGGTGTTCATCAATCTTTGGAAAGTTGCTGGGGCTCCATGGAGCCCGAAGGGCAGGACGGTAAACTCGTAATGTCCCTCCGCGGTGGAAAAAGCGGTTTTGTGGCAGTCTTCCTCTCTTAGTGGCACCTGCCAATATCCCTTAGTCAGGTCAAGTGTCGAGATATACTTTGCCTCTCCCAGCTTCTCTATCAGCTCGTCGATCCGAGGGATAGGATAGGCATCAAATTGGGAAATGTCGTTGAGGGCGCGGAAGTCCATACAAAACCTCCGCGATCCGTCAGGTTTCGGTATCATGACAATAGGGCTGGACCAGTTGCTCATGGAGGGTCTGATGACTCCTATCTTTAGCATCTCCTGGACCTCCTTGCTGTTGTCCTGTCTCCTGGCTTCTGGAACCCGTTAGGGTTTAATCCGCACTATCTTACCCGGAGGGGTCTCAATCCGATGTTCCGCGAGAGTGGTCTTTCCAGGTAAGTCCGAAAACAGCGTAGTGTGTTTTTGTAGCGTGGCTCGTAACTCCTCTTTTTCCTGGGTACTCAAGTCTTCGTTGATCACTAGACTATCGATGGTGGACGACTGCCCATTTACAGGGGAGGAAGGGGACGTCAGGTGCACTCCTGTAGGAGGGGGTCCCAGCCACTTTTTAAGCATGTTTATGTGATACGTCTGTATCTTTCTAGGACCCACTTGTAGTTTATAGCTGGTGTTGCCGATGGTAGAGAGTACGCGATAGGGGCCGACCCACTCGGCCTTGAATTTCTGGGTGGAAGAGGGTAACAAAACGAGGGCCCAGTCATTCACAGCCAATCTCCGCCACTTCTTCCCTTTGTCATACACAGCCTTCTGTTTTCTCTGATTCCGTTCCAGGTTTGTGAAAGCGAGGTCACGTAGCTTTCCAATCTTGGCTTTCAGGTTTTGGGCGTATTCCAGAGTCATCCTGGTTTCTTCTGGTTCTTCCCGTTCCCAGGCCTCTTTGGTCATGTCCAGAAGGGAGCGAGGCTGGCGTCCATAGAGTAGCTCGAACAACGAACATCCGAGGCTACTTTGTTTCTGGCCCCGTATTACATAAAGGGCCAGAGGCAGCAGCTGGTCTCACTCTGCCCCGCTGACTTCTAACATCTTCCGCAGTGTGGCCTTCAGTGTCCTATTATAGCGCTCCACAAGCCCGTCTGTCTGGGGGTGGTAGACCGCTGTACGTATTTGTTGGATGTCCAATGACTGACACACCTCCTTAATCAGTCTCGAGACGAAAGGGGTCCCCTGGTCCGTGAGGATTTCCTTGGGGAACCCCACTCTAGAGAACAGCTCTACCATCTTATCCGCTATCTGTTTGGTGGTGGTAGCCATTAGAGGGAAGGCCTCAGGGAATCTGGTTGCGCAAGCGACAACGACCAGCACATGCTGATACCCTTTTCGTGTCTTCGGCAAGGGGCCTATGATATCCATACCCACTCTCTCGAACGGAGTCCCGATAATAGGGAGGGGTTGTAATGGGACCGCCGGGGGTCTGGTCATGTTTTTCTTTTGACATATGTCGCATTCCTGGCAGTAGGTCATCGAGTCCTTGTAGATGCCGGGCCAGTAGAAGTGGCGTAGAATATTCTGGGTCGTCTTCTCAGCTACAGTATGTCCCATCAATAAATGGGCATGAGAGAAGAATAGGACTTGAGCCCGAAAGGAGACAGGAACCAATAACTGTTCTGGGTCGTCTTTCTGACCTTGACGGTAGAGCAGCTCGTTTTTGATAAAGAACCTGTGATACCGGAGAGGCTCTAGGCCTGGGTCCTGTTGAGCGCTCTCCCAGGCGTTGTACAGCGTGGGATCGTTGGCCTGGGCGAAGCGGAAACTGCGGTCCAATACCCACGGGTCTGGGGACACATAGGCCAGTATGGGGTGTCTTCTGGATGTACCAGTAGGAAGGTTATCCAAGCGGGAGGGGTACAGACTTTGATGGAACATGCGGAGGAAGGCAGGATTGTTGGTCCCTATTATTAGGTCTTCTGGCAGTGAAGAGAGTACCCCTACTCTAATGGTGTGAGGGTGACCCTGTAGAGGTTCCAGGGGTAGGTTGGCCACTGGGTACTGGGTATCTTTGTGAGCCTTAGCTATATCTATTGATCCTACTCTTAGAAAATAATCTCCCTAAAATGTGTAGAGTCTCTAGTACTAGAAATATGATTCAAATGTCTACGTAAAGGAACTTCAGAAAAGACCACATCAAAATTAGAATAACAATACTGCAAATTTCCAGTTCTATAAAATAAACTAGCTAAAATGCTACATGAAATACCATAGGTCAGAGGTAAGAGATGGTAAGTGACCCCTTCAGGTACTGATGTGGGCAACTTCATGCACATGTAGCAATCACTGATTTCCATAGCTTCTACATAATGTACTAACAAATTGGCAAATACATTTAAATGAGTTCTATTTCTAGCTCTTCTATAATGTAGATTTCCCTCATCCGGTGCTTCTAAACCTACTCCAGGTTGCTTAAGACTAACTGCTCTCTCATGTGTATGTGTATCTATTGTCTTAGGTGAATTTACTTACTCAGGTATATTAGTGTTATTCTGCAATTCTTTGCTCATTAGGTAAGGTATAGCTAATGTCAACCCAAACCATACTATAACTACTATTACTATACTACATGTGCATATTCTACAACATGTCTTTAGACAATTTCTTTTCGGTCTTCCATTAACATTATAATCAGTCATTTCTGACTAAGGAGATTTTATCCCCTCTCTGTAACCTTTCACAGTCTTTTAACCTGTGATTCTTTTCTCAAGTTGGTCTCACTTCTTCGTCAGTCTGATCAACAATCAATTTGTCATCACTCTATTCTAGATTTTCGAAATCTTCAGGTATGACGTACGTCCACTCAGGTCCTTTGAACTTGGTATTCAGAGTTTTCAAACGTGGACTTCTTCTTGACTGCTCTGTGGACGGTCCAGCCTGGCTTGATACTTCATTTACTTGCTTTGGTTCTTCATTTATTGTTTTAAGGCAGAATTTCAGTCTTTTGACTAAACCAGGCCTCTTATCTCCCTTTCTGAGTCTTTTGAGTCTTTTAGCTGGCACTGTGCTTTGACTTTCTTCAGATGCTCTTTTATTTGCGTTCAGTTGTGGCACTACTTGTTCTATGTCAACTTCTGAATTGCTCTCTATCTGATTTGGTCCAGGTCTTATTTTTATTTCTTCTGCCTGGATTCTGGCCTTGTTCAGGAGTTTGCTGTATTTGACTTTGACTTTGTTCACCTTCTTCTTCCTGAACGCACTTTTCTAGACCTATCTGGTCCTGCTCAGGTCTTTTGATTTCTTGATTGTCTCCTGCTTGAGCTTTCGCCCTAATACCTATTTTTCCCTCCTCAGACTCTGGAGTTCTGGCTGGATCTTTCCTTATCTGGTCCTCCTCAGAATTACTTTTGATTTGGATTTCTATAATCTGAGTACATTCTTCTATTCCTGACTCATCCTCACTATCACTCTGTCTATCTAGATAGGTTTGACTTCTGGTTCTCACAAATTCTGCAGGTATGTCAACTACTGGAATCCATTCATCCTGACTGGTGCTCGGTTGCTCTTCATCAACTACTTCGGGATCAACTTTTTGAGACCCCTCAGCTGCACAGCCTTCAGCTCCTACTTCATCAGGTTCAGTCACCCTCTTGGTATGACTCGCGTGGATCCAGTTTGGAATTCCCCTGCACTTTACAGCAGTGGTGATAACCAATATCACTTGATGTGGCTCTCCCCACCTTGGTGCAAGGCAAGATTCTCGAGTATGTTCCTTTGTCACTACCCAGTCACCTGGATTCAGGTCATGTGCTGGGGTTGATTGTCTGGGGACAGCGCCTTCCCCAACCTGGTGAGAGATAGAACGCACTTGGTCAGCCAATTCTTTGCAGTACTCAAGCACTAAATCATCAGATATATTTATCAGCTTGTGTCCTGGTACCCATGCCTGCCTCATTGCTGTACCCATGAGTATTACATGGGGACTCAAGCCTGTGTTTCTGTCTGGAATGCTTCTGAGTCCCATCAGAACAAGAGGTAAAGCATCAGGCCACTCCAATCGGGTAGATTCATACATCTTTCCCAATCGTGCCTTGAATGTGCCATTTAGTTGCTCTACCACTCCAGAGGTCTCTGGGCGGTATGCACAGTGCAACTTTTGCTCAATTTTGAATGCTTCACAGATCAGACTAATTATTTCATTATTAAAATGAGACCCTCGGTCAGATTTAATCATTACTGGAAAACCGAACCGTGGTATGAGTTCCCTCTATAGTAGTTCAGCTACAGTGATGCTATCATTTCTGCGGGTAGGGTAGGCTTCCGCCCATTTTGAAAACAGGCAGACAATGACGAGGACGTACTTCAGTCCTCGGTAAGGGAGCAACTGGATGAAATCGATCTGTAGTCGTATGAAAGGACCTTCAGCCTTTCCAATCCTTCCTGGTAATACGACAGTTCTCTTACCAGGATTCATTCTTTGGCATGTTATGCACCTCTGACAAAAACTCTCTGCTACATTCCTGAATCTCGCATTGAACCAACTCGGTCTGAACTGCCTAATCATCGCGTCTCTAACTATGTGAGAACTACCATGATACATCCTAGCCATAGGAACAAGCATACAATCTGGTAACACAGGTCTCCCATCATGGTAAACAATAACACAATCCTCAGCCCTTCTCCAACATCCTATTTTCTCCCACTCTTTCTTTTCCTTCGTTTCTGCCTCATTTTGCAAATCTCTCACTTCTTCCCATGTTTTCACTCTTTCAAGCAACATAAGTTGGCAGCTGTTTCCATGTGCATTGATTTTCTTATTTATTGCCATCTTATGTTTGGCACAATGCTGGGATAGTTGGTTAGCATATCGGTTACCTGCTGTCACTCTGTCATTTCCAGATTGGTGAGCAACACACTTGACCACAGCCACTTCTTTTGGTAATTGAATTGATTCCAGCAAGTCCTTTACATAATGTCAGTTCTTAATAGGACTACCTGAAGAAGTCAGAAACTCCCTTTGCATCCATAGTGGGCCAAAGTCATGCACAACCCCGTAACCATACTGACAGTCAGTGTATATGGTTACTTTCAAATTTTTCCAAAATTTGTAGGCTCTTGTCAATGCAACTAATTCGGCTTCTTGTGCAGACTTGACTCCAGGTAAATAGGATGCTTCCACTGGACCCCACAAAGTACACACAGCATAAGCAGCACTTAATCCTTCTTCCTCATGGCTCATGCATGAGCCATCCACAAACAGCTCATATTCAAATGTCAACAATGGCTCTTCTTTTATGTCTGGTCGGGACTTTGTACTGTATTCTGTAAGATCGATACAATCATGCTCTACTTCCCCTTTCACTTCTGCGAAGTGTGAATCAGGTAACGATGTAGCTGGATTTAAGACAGTGCATCTAGCAATTGTCACATTCCCTGCACCTAGAATAATTCGCTCATACTTAGTCAGCCGACTAAGAGTCAAATACTGAGTACGTGTTCTGGTTAACAGAATCATCACTGAATGTGGAACATACACGGTTACAGGGTGTCCTATAATGATGGATTCACTTTGTTCAAGACTCATGCAGGTTGCAGCTACTGCTTTCAGACATCCTGGCAATGCAGATGCCACTGGATCTAGTGTGGATGAAAAATATGCCACAGGACATGTCATTAAACCGTGAGTTTGGGTCAGAACAGACAATGCGCAGTTGTCGCGTGCATCACAGAATAATTGCAAATTCTTTTGAATAATCAGGCATCCCTAAGGCTGGAGCTGAGCAGAGGCAATCTCGTAGCTTCAAGAAGGCAGTCATGCTTTCGTCATCCCACTCTACTGGGTCTTTTGCTCTTTTCGTTGTCATCTGTATCAGAGGTATAGCTAGGACTGCAAATCCTACAATCCACTGCCTGCAGTAACCTACAACTACAAGAAACATTCTAATTTCTTTCTGTGTCTGAGGTAGATTCATGTTTCTGATTATTTTGATTCTTTCAGAGGTAACTCTTCTAACACCTCTTTCTATCTGGTGCCCCAGATACTTTACCAATGTGGTGCAGAATTGCAACTTCTCAGGTGACATGCCCTCCTTCTGCCAAATGATTCAGCAATGCAATGGTATCAACAACACAGTCATTTTGAGTCTTAGATGCCACCTACAGGTCGTCTATATATTGCACCAGGAAAGACTGTCCGGGAAAAACCAGAGATTCAAGAAATTTTTTCAATATCTGATTGAAAATCGATGGACTCTCTGTGTACCCCTGAGGGACACGGTTCCAAACGTAGACATGGTCGTTGAATTTGAACGAGAAAAGATATTTCCTATCTGGATATAATGGTATGGAGAAAAATGCATGGCACAAATCAATTACTGTGTACCATCCGGCTCCCTACGGTATCTGGTACAGAATCACTGCAGGATTTGGCACAACCGGACAACATGGGACAACAATTTTATTGACCTTTTGGAGGTCTTGTACGACCCTATATTTCCCGCTCGGTTTCTTTATGCCAATTATTGGTGAATTACATGGACTGCTCATTATTTCCTGTAAAATGCCTTGCTCAACCAAACACTTTATTTCTGTGCAACACCATTCAGGGCTCATTTTGTATTGTCGAATGTCTGGGTAAACTGCACCTTCTTTTACGGTCACTTTTACTGGGTCAACATTTGCCATTAATCCCAGCGGCAGCTGGTCCATTAGGGGCGACGGGGCAGCGCCCCACTTGTTGTCACAATCATCAAGCATAAGCAAACTTTAACGTTGACAGGCAGACAGGCAGCAAGAAATGTAAACAGATAGCAGACGCAGTTCATTCGTCTGTTTACATTTCTGGCCTGTGCTGGCAGTTGCTTCAGAGCCTCAAGTGCGCATGAGTCAACAGGCTCACAGCGCACGCAGGCGAGAGCAGCAGGAGTCCCGAGAAGTGGACTCCGTCTCCTACTGCGCATCTGCAAGGGGCGTTTTTCGTTTAGCACAGCCACCCCACTGACATTACACTAGGCATGCTGTGCATGCCTAGTATAGTGCATGAGTCTGCAGATAGGCTCCTGCTCGGGCGAAGAAGTACAGTCGCCCTGTACCCTGTCAAATGCCAGGATACACCCGAGTAGCCGCCCCCAGTCCTATGATTTGCCACTTGAACTCTGAGACGTGATATGACGCCGCGTGGGACCGGCGGAGGAGATACCTCATCCTGGTAAGTTAGTTTTATTGTTTTTTATTGTATTTAATATCTCCCTCCCCCCCTGCACATACCCTCGGAGTCATGCATGCCGGGACAAAGGAAGGCTTCTTTTCAGCCGGCTCCTCTCACACTCCCAGTTAATGAGGGTTGAATACTTCTGGTGTTTTACAGACCAGCTGAAGCACCAATTCAGACTTTATTGGTAGCTTGTCCTTTCTTACTCTGGCTGAATATTGTTTAGTAATTTAAAGGCTTAAGTTCTTAATGACTGTTGAATTAATTTTAGTTTTCTTGATGATGGGAGCAGAGCGCCAGGTACTATAAATTATACGTGGCTAGAGAGAGAGAGGCGATCTGAAAACGGCTCCTCTAGGAAGACAAACAACTGGCCGGCATGCGGCAGCTCAGCGGGATAATGAGAGGTCAGCGTGTCACCCATTGCATCCACTCCCAGTCAGATAGTTTCAAGGGTTTATGCACCTGCTGCACGGGTTCGTATGTAACCAGCTAGCCTGTTGTGCGTTCTTGCAGGCAGATAGATATTTGTGTACCTTGTGGAAAAGGGATATTGACGAGAGAGAATGAAGATGAGCACAAGCAAAAAAGGCAAGGCAAGTGGAAAAGAAAGATGCCAGAAATAACGGCGTTAGAAGGGGACGAGATAAGTACCAAGGAGGGACAGAAGAGGGTACAGAGACAGAGAGGAGACAGTAGAAGGAACGAAGGGAGCTACAAAGGAAATACTGGCAGAATGAAGAAATTTGAGACCCATATGCAGGAACACTAGTGCAGAGAGTGCAGTTACAGCTGAGTCCATATTGTGAGATGCTGACTGTACCCCAAATATGTCTTTCTTTTTATTACCAACTCAGGGCAAGGGCCTATTTCCCTTGCTTGCAATGCTCTGCACTCCAACAGAAAGTTTACGCCCCGCCACTTTCAAATGTCACCAGCCACCACTGATTAATCCTACATCTTTCCAAGTGAAATCCCACACTTCAGGATTCACTGTATGCTGTATTTCTTTTGGGAGGTCTTCCACTAACATCTTTTTATTTCCTGTTTCTTGTTTGGCCAACATTAATTTATAAACTCCATCCTCATCTGGGGTTTGAATTTCAACACCACTTGGGGTGCAAAAGATTGTGGAATTCATTTTGCACAGTAAACCCCTTCCTAATAGGTTTACTGGACTGGAGTCGCACACTACAAACTTGTTCATTTCTTTGAAATTACCTATTCTGATTTCCATAGGTTCTGTAACAGGGGTACTAATTTGTTTATTAGATGTGCCCACTACTTGGATCGCTTCTCCCGAGAGGGGTAGGTTTGGAACGTCTGCTGTTCTCACAGTAGAATGGGTTGCGCTAGTATCCAACAAAAAGGTAACATCATTTCCTTCAACTTTTCCTTCAATGTATGGACCTGACTGATCTACAGGCAAGGATGCGCCAAGCACGCACTCCTCGTCCTCCCTCTCAGGCACCGTCAGTAACTATCTTCCTCAAAAAATGAGTCACTCAAAAGAAATTGTGATGTCACTGCATCTCCCCTTCCAATTCCCTCCAAATTTGTGGTATCCACCTTGTAATTTGCTTGGCTCCCAGAATCTGGCATAGGTGCAAGTGGTAACTGGTTCTGTATTACCTGTTGTTGTGGCTTCCTTGACACCCTATTCTGCGTCTGTGGATTCAAATGAATCGTTTTGCACATTGTTACTCAATATAGCCTTACACTCTTTCCTCCAATGCCCCAATTTTCTGCACCCATGACAAGGAAACTTTTTCTTGGCCTCCTCTCTATTCATTCTACCTCTTGGTTTACCCCCATTTCCATCTCCTTGATTCTGATTATTTTTCAATTAATTTAACTGGAGTTTCTGCTGCTCTGCTAATTCTACCTGTGCCCACATTACTTTTTCTTCTAGATTCTTTCGTTTATTGTCAATTTCATCCCCACAATATTTTGCATACTTAAGTATTTCATCTACCGGCTTGGCCTGCCAGCAGAGTTTATGATCTTTAATCATTTGTGAACTTTCTGGCTTTAACCCTGACACAAATTGATAAATACAATGTGTCATGTCTTTCGTATCAATGCTTTCCAAACCACTGTACTGCTTGAATACCTGTAAAAGGCGCTCATAATATGCATGTACTGATTCATCTTTATTTTGAGTAGTTCTGTCTATTCTTGTCCAATCTGTTTCGTTTGGGGGTACTTTGCTTTTCAGAAATGTTATGACTTGATGATACTTTTTCATCACGTCGTCTGATGGTGTTCCTGTCTTTGGGTCTCTTGGGTACTCGTCATTAGGCCAATCAATAGTGATCTTACATTCTGTCCATAAATCTGCAGGTACTACAATGTCAAACAACCCATCGAAATCTTTTAACAGTACTTTTGAAACTTTTACAAATCTCTCGACAGCACCACTCTACAGGTTTCTCTCTGAGTTTCGGGAAATCATTCGTAAATGATAAAATATCCTGTCGGGACCATGGGACATGCACATAACCTCCTCCTGGCACTTCTCTCATCGGGCACAATCTTTCCACTTTTTTTGGTTTATACTAATTTGCAGTATTTTTTGCTTGGGCCTCCTCCATTTTCTTTGCCCATCTGGCTTTCCATTTGTCTAAATTACCCCACTTCTGCAACAACGATAGTAACTCCTTGATCTGCACTTTAAGTCCTAACACATTCATGTTTTCTAAATATTTATAAAAATAAACAACAATTTGTCCTCACTGAGACTGTTTAACCTTTCCAATCCAACATTTCCAGCCATCATTTCTTCTAATTCAACTTTTAATTTAAAAATATCCAATACTCCTTATAGTCTTGTGCAGCAAAGTAGTGCATTTATAATATAGTAATGAACTTTGACAGTTAGCAACATGCCCAACAAACAAAAAAGTGTCTATTTTTTACACATAAGGGTGATTCTTAAAATAACCGTATTTGTTTTTTTTTATGTTCAGGTATTTTTTACGAATAATTCCTCCCCCCCCTCAAACAATGAAAACTATCCAAATATGTTGCACACACTGCACAAGGTGTCTACAAAGCAAGAGGGAGATTTATAATTAAAATAATGAAAAAGGAACAACTGCATAGCATAATAACATAGTGTCACAAAGGAATTAATTATATGTTTTCTTTAGTGCGACACAATGGTACCAGGATTCTTTTCTTGGTACTGTGGGACCGCCAAAGCTAATACGCTGAGATTTTAATAACTTGTGCAAATAAGTCGTCTTAGTTTCTTATTTCTTTCAGTTATTCCTTATGTACAAACAGGATCCTTTAATATTATGCTTAAGTTTAGCAAAAACATCCGGACCTCTCTGTACATATTTGGACTCTGGGACAAGGAAAAGGAAGTAAATGTCTCATGAGAGTCTCACGACAATCTATCATTGGTTCTCTAGGTATCATGTAAGTGCAGCAGTAAGGATAGGACACCAAATAAAATGAAAGTTTCCACCTGATAGGCCACACAGCGTACACTACTTAAAAACACTAAGGGGCGTATTCTCAAGGCGATATCGCTGCGTTAACAGCACTTTTCTGACGCTAAAGTGGCGATATTTTTATCGCCGTGTTCACAAGCTGCCGCTAACAGCCGTTAGCGACAGCTTTCTGGATGTAGCGGCCGCTAATAACATCGCCAACGATGTTAGTGACAACTAATGCTAATCATATGCAATGTAGGTGTTCCCGTGTTAAAACGCACACTAACTCCACTTCGTGATATTCTCAACAATCGCCCGGACCAGCAATGCCATATAAAACACATGCTAAGGCCTGCTAGCTGCTGGAACTTAAGACCAGAAATAAAGGAGGTCTTAAAAATGGTGATAAATAGCATGGTATAAGGGAGACTATCCCAGAGCCTCATCTGAAGACCCACTGATGACAAGGAGGTACTAATCATGCAGCGTGGAGCACCTATAAGGCCACAACAACCGTAGCCACTGCCACCTCCCCCAGGACCACCACCGAGGCTGCACCAAATAAGACAGCGGGTCCATCGTCGACGCCTCAGACTCACAGACCTAACGCCAGAGGATGTTATTGCCAACTACAGACTCAAAAGGACATCCATCCACCATATCCTGACCCAGATAGCCCACAGGCTGACGGCACCAACACAGCAGATGACCAACATCCCTCCGCAAACAAAGGTGCTAGCTGTGGTACACACGTTGTCCTCTGGTACCTTCCAACCAACAACTGTTCCTCACAACTGTCTTGGATGGCATCATTAGCCTGATACCCCAGCACCCTCACTTCCCCAACACTGAGCACGAACAGCTGGAGACCAAGCAAGGGTTCTATGCCATAGTGGCTTCCCTCATATTGTGGGCAATTGACTGCACACATGTCCTACTTGTGCCTCCTGCCGACACTGCACACATATACCGCAACAGAAAGCACACACATTCCATCAAAGTGTAGGCAATTGTCGACCACCGGGGCCTGTTCACCAATGTTGTAGCCAAGTTCCCAGGCATCGTGCATGATTCCTACATCTTCCGCCAATCCATCATCAACCAGCGCTTTCAGGATGGCACATATGGAAATGCACTCATGGAACTCACAACTGTGAGAATGCACCCATTCCAAACTCACGTACAACATGCCAATCAACACCTACCAGACACGACAACACAACTAACTGTGGTAACTGGGTCCAGCCATGTAGACAAACCAACCCCAAATGCATAGCCCTTCTGCCACACAATTGCAAATGTGTGGAGAGGTGGGAACCAAGTATGTGCGATGGAGGTACTCAACCTACGAAGAAAGAATTTACACAAGGCCAAGTGTGGCGGTGGTGTACTGGACAGTCTTGAGAGTGCAGAGCACAGACATGTTCATGTGGGCGTATAGTGTGTTTCCATTGTCCAGCCGGATGGCAATGACAGCGTTGGTGACTGACCTACCTGACGGGGGTGGGAACCATGTGAAAGTAGCATGGAGGATGCAGAGTCTGTCGAAGCTGCTGCAAGCCACTGCATAGACCTGTTTGTACATGGAGAGGGAGGAGTCGAGTATGATGCCTAGGTACCTAGAGTTGTTGTGGGGGGCTGCCAAAGTCGGTGGCCCACCAGGTGTTGCCACATGCTAATGGGGTGGTTATGAGGATGAGTACTAATGTCTCCTCTTTGTAGAGCACCCCCCAGCTGTTGAACATTCATGTTTCAACTTGCAGAAATCCTCCCTGGAATCCCAGTCTGGTGTCTGTGGGCACCTTGTTGAGGGAGAGTATGAGCTAGGTGTCCTTGTAGATGGTGATGTCCAATGGTTCCCTTCATGTAGCTCCAGTTCTACTCCAGGCATCTGCAGATGCATCTGTCATCTTGGATGGTGTTGGTGAGCGAGGTGGCATTCATAGCACGCTGTATGTTGGAGTTATCTTTTGGGGCAAGTGTGTATGCACAGTTGGAGATACATGTGTTGAAATTGCAGACAGTTCTGTTGGCATTGCCTGCAGCGATGTGGGTGTTGCATTTGATGGTGGAGTTTACCAGATCCTCGGTGACTCTGCTCCAGAACTCTATGTGGCGCCGGCTGTTGGCCTGTTCACCAATGTTGTATTCAAGTTCCCAGGCATCGTGCATGATTCCTACATCTTCCGCCAGTCCATCATCAACCAGCGCATTCAGAATGGCACATATGGAAATGCACTCATGGAACTCACAACTGTGAGAATGCACCCATTCTTACAACTGTGAGAATGCACCTATTCCAAACTCACATACAACATGCCCACCTACCAGACTTGACACCACAAGTAAATGTGGTAAATGGGTCCAGCCATGTAGACAAACCATCTCCAAAGGCATAGCCCCTCTGCCACATAATTGCAAATGTGTGGAGAGGTGAGAACCAAGTATGTGCGATGGGGGTACTCGACCTACGAAGAAAGAATGTACACAAGGCCAAGTGTGGCGGTGGTGTGCTGGACAGTCGTGAGTACTGGGGTGAATGTATGACATTGTTCTACATTCTGTCCATCAACTGTGTTTTTTGCAATTTTCACCCCGAGTGGGCTGGGTATGCTCAGACGTGAGTCCCAGGCTCTCCACACCACTGGAGTCAAGCTATCCAGGCTGATGAAGGCTGATAGCCAGAAACTGGTCCTTTGATGCTTGATTCCGGTCTGGGAAAGACATGGCTTGGTAGTTCGGACTGGACTGTTCCCATGAGGCACAGGGTCAGAGCTGATTTGCATATAGCCAGTGTCTAACCCAGGGTGGTGTGGAGTGCAAAAAAACAATGGATTTAGGCCCAGATCCTTGTACTGGGGTGAATGTATAACATTGTTCTACATTCTGTCCATCAACTGTGTTTTTTGCAATTTTCACCCCGAGTGGGCTGGGTATGCTCAGACGTGAGTCCCAGGCTCTCCACACCACTGGAGTCAAGCTATCCAGGCTGATGAAGGCTGATAGCCAGAAACCGGTCCTTGGATGCTTGATTCCGGTCTGGGAAAGACATGGCTTGGTAGTTCGGACTGGACTGTTCCCATGAGGCACAGGGTCAGAGCTGATTTGCATATAGCCAGTGTCTAACCCAGGGTGGTGTGGAGTGCAAATAAATGATGGATTTAGGCCCAGATCCTTGTACTGGGGTGAATGTATGACATTGTTCTACATTCTGTCCATCAACTGTGTTTTTTGCAACGGACAGTCTTGAGTGTGCAGAGCACAGACATGTCCATGTGGGTATATAGTGCATTTCCGTTGTCCAGCCTGATGGCAATGACAGAGTTGGTTACTGACCTACCTGACGGGGGTGGGAACCATGTGAAGATTGCATGGAGGATGCAGAGTCTGTCGAAGCTGCGGCAGGCCACTGCGTAGACCTGTTTGTACATGGAGAGGGAGGAGTCGAGTATGATGCCTAGGAACCTAGAATTGTTGTGGAGGGCTGCCAAAGGCGGTGTCCCACCAGGTGTTGCCACATGCTGATGGGGTGGTCACGAGGATGAGGACTATTGTCTCCTCTTTGTAGAGCACCCCCAGCTGTTGAACATCCATGTTTCAACTTGGAGCAATCCTACCTGGAAACCCAGTCTGGTGTCTGTGGGCACCTTGTTGAGGAGAGTATGAGCTAGGTGTCCTTGTAAATGGTGATGTCCAAAGGTTCCCTTCATGTAGCTCCAGTTCTACTCCAGGCATCTGCAGATGCATCTGTCATCTTGGATGTTGTTGGTGAGCAAGGTGGCATTCATAGCACGCTGTATGTTGGAGTTGCATATTGGTGCAAGTGTGTATGCGCAGTTGGAGAGACATATGTGGAAATTCCGGACAGTTCTGCTGGCGTTGCCTGCAGCGGTGTGGGTGTTGCAGTGGATGGTGGAGTGTACCAGATCCTCGGTGACTCTGCTCCAGTAACTCAGTGTGGCGCCGGCTGTGGGTTTGGGTGTCATGGATTTTCATGACGAGGAAGTGTACGCTCTGCTGGTCACACCATGGGCGTTGAGTGGTGTTGATGAAGTGGACGCAGCTTCCACATGTGAAGATGGGGTCAAAGCTGTGCCACACCTTGAGGCTCAGTATTGAGAACAATTGGCTCAGTTCGATGTTAGCAAACATCTACCAGAGGGAAATAGATTTGGAGTTGTTGTGGTATGTGAGGTAGAGGTTCCGTTCATGGATGAGTGCGTAGTACATGGAGTAGATGACATGGCGTGTGATGATGTTGATGGTGATGCAAAGTGTTCCAGCCCTCTTTGTGCCCTGCAGGTGAGGGTGCCACTGAATGTTGCTTTGTGGCAGGTGTGGATCGGAAAGTGCAGGTGTTGTGCTTTGGAGAAGGTCTGGCGGCAGCAACTGAACAGAACGTGAGCCATGTCTGGTGTGGCCCATTGGCATCTAAATGTTCTCCTGGCATTGACTGTGAGGAGTGTGGATGAGTGGTAGTGCTAGACATTGGGAGAGCCAGGGACCCTGCTGGGGCAGATGTCAGGCTTGCGGAGATGTGCAGACAGGCCCGACATTGGTGCTCTGTTGGAGTGCTAGTGATGCAGCCACGCAGCGCACACAAGTAAATAGGCTCAGGGGGAGGGAGGGAGGGAGGAGCATCTGTGAGGCAATGTAATTCGCATTGATGCTGGTTGTTTTGTCAGAAGCTACACATGGTAAACATTAATCCCAAAGTTGCACATCACAGGTGGAAGAATGTTGTTCAGCCCTGAAATAGTGTGTAAGATTATCATAGCATGTTGTGAATTGCACAATATATGTGTACACACCAATGCCCGATGGATCCAAGTGCCAGATGCACCGGATGATGCTCAGGATGATGAGGAAGATGAGGCAGGTGGAGCACACCCCACAGCTTCTGCAGCAGGAACAGCCCGCAGGAACAGAATCATAAACAATTTCTTCACCTGAGCAGGTCACATTGTGACTGTCTGTTAGATCTGGCACCCTTGGCGTGGGTTTCCCTTCCAATTTTTGCTGTTGCCTCCTATGTTTTTCCTGGTTTTAGATGCTTTTGGGCACTGTGCTACTGCTGTTCAGTGCAAAAACAACAAGTGATGGACTGAATGTGGATCAATGTCACACACTCCCCCAGTCAAAAGATCTGGGCCCAAATCCATCGTTTTTTTGCACTCCACACCACCCTGGGTTAGACAATGGCGATATGCAAATCAGCTCTGACCCTGTTGCCCCATGGGAACAGTCCAGTCCGAACTACAAAAGCCATGTCCTTCCCAGAACGGAATCAAGCATCCGAGGACCGGACCGGTTTCGAGGTAACACCTCTCTTCAGCCCGGCTAGCTTGACTCCAAGTGGTGTGGAGTGCCTGGGACCCACGTCTGGGCATCCCCAGCGCACTTAGGGCGGCAATTGCAAAAACAACAAGTGATGGACTGAATGTGGATCAATGTCACACACTCCCCCAGTCAAAAGATCTGGGCCCAAATCCATCGTTTTTTTGCACTCCACACCACCCTGGGTTAGACAATGGCGATATGCAAATCAGCTCTGACCCTGTTGCCCCATGGGAACAGTCCAGTCCGAACTACAAAAGCCATGTCCTTCCCAGAACGGAATCAAGCATCCGAGGACCGGACCGGTTTCGAGGTAACACCTCTCTTCAGCCCGGCTAGCTTGACTCCAAGTGGTGTGGAGTGCCTGGGACCCACGTCTGGGCATCCCCAGCGCACTTAGGGCGGCAATTGCAAAAACAACAAGTGATGGACTGAATGTGGATCAATGTCACACACTCCCCCAGTCAAAAGATCTGGGCCCAAATCCATTGTTTTTTTGCACTCCACACCACCCTGGGTTAGACAATGGCGATATGCAAATCAGCTCTGACCCTGTTGCCCCATGGGAACAGTCCAGTCCGAACTACAAAAGCCATGTCCTTCCTTTAGATGCTTTTGGGCACTGTGCTACTGCTGTTCAGTGCAACATTGCAAGTGCTCCCTATGGTAAATTGATGTATGGATTAGTGACTACATGATTGGCTTATGTGGTTTACTCGTCAGACCCTAGTAAGTGCACTGCGTGTGCCTAAGGCTTGTAAATCATATGCTGCTGGTGGGCTTGCAGCACTTATAGTGTCACCCACCGGAGCAGCTTGTAAAGTGTGTCTCAGGTCTACCATTGCAGAGCCTGTGTGCAGTCTGAAACTGCCATGTTGACTGGGCAAGTGCACCCACTTGCCAGTCCCTAAACATTCCCTTTTATACATATTCGTCACCCTTAAGGTAGGCCCAAGGGCAGGGTGCATTGTAGGTAAGAGGTAGGACATGCCCTGATGTGTGTGGCATGTACCAATAGTGAATTACAGCCATTTTAGTTTTTCACTATTTCAAGGCTATCTGTTCCCCATAGGCCAGAATGGGCAGATTGATTATAACATCTTATAATCCTAACTAACTCAGAGAACTAGGTATAAATTCGAGTTTAGTATGCTTTAACTCAGAATGATAAAATACATCTTTTAGTGAAGTTGGTTTTAACATTCTGTGTTTGAAAATACCACTTTTAGAAAGTAGTTATCTTCTTGCCTAACTGTCCAAGCCTGCCTCTGCTAGGTTGTGTATTCCTCGCCTGGAGTTTGAGTGACAGGGGCTGGGGGATTCCAGGAGACAGGGTGAGTCAGCACAGGGCTGAATAGACCCATTTGCATGTAGAGTGAGGGGAGGGTAGCACCTGGGACCTGAATAGGGCTGTGCCTGCCTTCCACAATGCTGGCTTTACCTCCTGTGGTGCGTCTAATGTCCCTGGCCTGCACTGTCAAAGGAAGAGAAGGAGTCCTGTAAACAAAATGCTACAGGACTGAACAGAACTGGTTTGGACTAGCCACAGACACTCTCTCTGAAAGGATTTTTGTGTATAAAAGAGGAGGCCCAAAATCCAGAACTTTAGATCACTTCTGGGAATCAAGACAAACCTTTGCTGAGGAGAAGAACCAGGAAGCTGAAGTAGGAGACTACCCCTGTGATGTGGGTTTGGGGGTTGGCCTGCAGTGGTTGCTTCATTACCAAAGAAAGGAGAAAAGGACTGAGTGTGCGTTTTATCAACTTGAAGAAAAATCTCCAATGGCTTGAACTAGAGCTTGCCTCCTGCCATAAGTCTCAGGGATACAAGACTTCACCAACCAGCTCCCCTGAATTCCCTTTCTGGGAATTGAAGTGCCAGCTGTTGTGCCGGGCCTTCTGAGAGACTGCGTGTCAAAGGGAGCTGGAAGCGCGACGCAACGACGAGAAGCATGTTGCCACTGCCGCAGCCGCTGTCGTCGCATAATAAGAAACGAGCCACCGCTGCCGCTGTCATCATCGCATCGCGGAAGTGCGGCGCATCACTGGAGAAGTGTGCCACCGCCACAGAGGTCGCATCACCGGAGAAGCGCGTTGCAGGGCCTGTCACAATTCCAAATATCATCGAGTCGCCGCACGCCATCAGGCATGCACGCATTGCATCAACGTTGTTGCACCGTAACCAAGACGCCATTTTGTTGCATCGCATCGGAGAAGAGTATCGCATTGAGGTGCCATCTTGTTGCATCGTACTGAAGAGCAGTAAAAAACCGACGCATCATCTCCTCAGTAAGCATGGGCTGAAAATTGGTTTCGCTTGTGGAATTTGCGGATTTTTTTCGCGGTAAAATCCACGAATCAGCGGGGACGAATTTTCAGCCAAGCACTTACAGGGTTACAGCAGCAGGTGCAAAAGTTGAAGCTAATTTTTTTTAACCTTTTACAAAAGGGTTACAAAGAAATTAACTTCAACTTGGGCACCTGCTGCTGTAAGCCTGTAAGTGCTTCCTGGCGCCTCGTTGTCTACTTGCAACTATTCTCTGACCCTGCTCTGACCCTTGAAGCAGGGTCAGAGAATAGTTACAAGTAGGCAATGAGGCGCCTGTCACGAAAATTAAACCTCAACAGGAAGCACTGACAGATATAAAAACAAGCATTTGCAATGCAATAGGTCTCGCATTAGGAAAGTTTGAGCTATTGGTCTTGTAAATGACCATTTTTTTTATTTATGTGTTGGTTTTGAAAATAGCTAAATTAATAGCTTTGTCATTTACAATGCCTATAGTTATAACTTTCGCAAATGTGACACCTATAGCATTTGTAATGCAACATGTTTGGTGTTTACGTGACTTATCTGTATTGATATTACAAATTACAATGGCTTTTAATTTTTTTAAATAATTAATACTTAAATAAAAGTGATTTTAATTTATAATGGCAATAGCTTAAACTTTTGTAAATAACTTTTGTGAAGATTGTGTTCAGTGTATATTATTGTGACGAAAATCCAAGAACAGAAGTGAAATATTAACATCTTTTTGTGACATTTGTAATAAAGTTTGAAACATTGAGAGAACATATTTGAACCAGTTGTTGTTGAATGGTTGCGCAGATTGATGCTGGGGTGGCGCTGAGTGGTGCTGTGGTGAGCTGAGTGGTGCTGTGGTGATGCTGAGTGGTGCTGTGGTGGTGCTGAGTGATGCTGTGGTGGCGCTGAGTGATGCTGGGGTGGTGCTGAGAGGTGCTGTAGTGGTGCTGAGTGATGCTGTGGTGGTGCTGAGTGATGCTATTGTGGTGCTGAGTGGTGCTGTGGTGGTGCTGAGTGATAATGTGGTGGTGCTGAGTGATGCTGTGGTGGTGCTGAGTGATGCTGTGGTGGCGCTGAGTGGTGCTGTGGTGGTGCTGATTGGTGCTGTGGTGGTGCTGAGTGATGCTGTGGTGGTGCTGAGTGATGCTGTGGTGGTGCTGAGTGGTGCTGTGGTGGTGCTGAGTGATAATGTGGTGGCGCTGAGTGATGCTATGGTGATGCTGAGTGATGCTGTGGTGGCGCTGAGTGATGCTGTGGTGGCGCTGAGTGGTGCTGTGGTGGTGCTGAGTGGTGCTATGGTGGTGCTGAGTGATGCTGTGGTGGTGCTGAGTGGTGCTGTGGTGGTGCTGAGTGATGTTGTGGTGGTGCTGAGTGATTCTGTGGTGGTGCTGAGTGGTGCTGTGGTGGTGCTGAGTGATAATGTGGTGGTGCTGAGTGATGCTGTGGTGGTGCTGAGTGATGTTGTGGTGGCGCTGAGTGGTGCTGTGGTGGTGCTAAGTGCTGCTGTGGTGGTGCTGAGTGATAATGTGGTGGTGCTGAGTGATGCTGGGGTAGCGCTGAGTGATGATGTGGTGATGCAGAGGGCAGAAAGGCACAAAAAGCAGTCTAACAAAGGGCAGAAGGGCAGAAAAACAAGGGAAAAACTAGTCTAACAGAGGGCAGAAGGGCACAAAAAACAGTCTAACAGAGGACAGAAGGGCAGAAAAACAAGGGAAAAACGAGTCTAACAGAGGGCAGAAGGGCACAAAAAACGAGTCTAACGGGGCAGAAAGGCACAAAAAACGAGTCTAACAGAGGGCAGAAGGGCACAAAAACAAGGGAATAACAGAGGGCAGAAGGGCACAAAAAACGAGTCTAACAGAGGACAGAAGGGCAGAAAAACAAGGGAAAAATGAGTCTAACAGAGGGCAGAAGGGCACAAAAAACGAGTGTAACAGGGGGCAGATTGAAACCCGCCCTGCGTGTTTGTCCACGAAGATGCCACCATTTTGTGCAATACCTCTACTCAACTGGAGTACTTTCTACTGTCTAATCAGTAAGTGCTCCCTCGTTGGCTAAATGTATGGGGGCAGATTTACAATAACTGGCGCATCCCCCGGGATGCGCCAGTTATTGTGCCCCGCAGCTCCGCCACCCATGGTGCGCTGCATTTACAATGCGGCGCACCATGTGGCAAAAACAGCACAGATGCGTGACGCATCTGTGCCGTAAAAGCAGCGCATTGCTGGAGCTGCGTCGCGCTTGCGACGCAGATTCCAGCAATGCTCTGGGGGGCCCTATCTCCCCAATGCTGCATCAAGCCTTGCGCCTGCTTCAAGCAGGCGCAGGGTTTTGACGCAGCATTGGCCTAAAACTGACTGAGTGAAATCTTGTAGATTTCACTCAGCCACTTTTAGGAGGCGTTCCTGCGCAGGAACGCCCTCCCCTGCGCCGGAACGCCTCCTGATGGCGCAGGGCTTTACAACGTGACGCATCTCTCAGATGCGTCACGTTGTTAATACCCAGCACCATGGCGCATCTTTTGTGCTGCCGCTGCATCACAAAATGACTCGGTAGAGGGGGGCAGTGGTGAACCAGAGGGTGGCAGTGATGAACCAGAGGGTGACAGTGATGAACCAGAGGGTGTCAGGGGTGAACCAGAGGGTGACAGTGCTGAACCAGAGGGTGGCAGTGCTGAACCAGAGGGTGGCAGGGGTGAACCAGAGGGTGGCAGGGGTGAACCAGAGGGTGGCAGTGATAAACCAGATGGTGTCGGGGTGAACCAGAGGGTGGCAGTGCTGAACCAGAGGGTGGCATGGGTGAACCAGAGGGTGGCAGTGGTGAACCAGAGAGAGGCAGTGGTGAACCAGAAGGTGGCAGTGCTGAACCAGAGGGTGATAGTGGTTAACCAGAGGGTGGCAGTGGTGAACCAGAGGTGCTGTGATGAACCAGAGAGTGTCAGTCGTGAACCAGAGGGTGGCAGTGGTGAACCAGAGGGTGACAGTGCTGAACCAGAGGTTGGCAGGGGTGAACCAGAGGGTGCTGTGATGAACCAGAGGGTGGCAGTGGTGAACCAGAGGGGGCAGGGGTGAACCAGAGGGTGGCAGTGGTGAACTGGAGGGTGGCAGTGCTGAACCAGAGGGTGACAGTGGTTAACCAGAGGGTGGCAGTGGTGAACGAGAGGTGCTGTGATGAACCAGAGGGTGGTAGTCATGAACCAGAGGGTGGTAGTGGTGAACCAGAGGGTGACAGTGCTGAACCAGAGGGTGGCAGGGGTGAACCAGAGAGTGGCAGTGCTGAACCAGAGGGTGGCAGTGGTGAACCAGAGGGTGGCAGGGGTGAACCAGAGAGTGGCAGTGGTGAACCAGAGGCTGGCAGTGATGAACCAGAGGGTGGCAGTGGTGAACCAGAGGGTGCTGTGCCCATACACGACCGCTTGGGTAACTTCGCCATGCAAGCGGCCCACGAACACGCAAAAAGCCCCGCGAACACGCAAAAAAAACTAAAATCCGCAAATTCGCGGATTGCGAATTCGATTTTGTGCGAATTCACGGAACGCGAATTCGCTAATTTCGCCCATATTTACTCCTCAGACAGCAAGGAAGCGAGCATCAACTCCTCTGCGCAACAGTAAGGAACCGACGCATCCACTCCCCTGAGTATAAGGAACCGACGCACACCTTCCCTGCGACCCCTTTTGTTTTCTTTGCGTTACGCATTCAAGGTACATTGAGAGTAAATTGTTGCATTTACAACTTGAGATAACTGAGCTATCTTATACTAGTTTAAATTCTATTTTTGAGTACAGTATTGTGGATTTTTGTAGTTTAGTCTTGTGTTAAGTCTATATAAAAAAAAAAAAATTTTATAATACAACCTGTGTGGTGTCCATCTGTTGTGTTGTCACTGTCTTACTGCATGTGTTCACAAATGCTTTACACACTGCCTCTGAGATAGGCCTGCCTGCTCGTGTCAAGCTACCAAGGGGTGAGCAGGGGTTATTTTAGGAGTGTAGCCCCTTACCCTGACTAGACGCAAGGGTCACTATTTGGTCAAAGGTACCTACCTCTGCCAACTAGAGACCCCCAAATCTAACACTGTCCTTAGCAATCATATATCAATTCAAAATGACCCCAAGCACAGTATATGTAAATTAAAAACATTACACACATACCATGTGTCCATGTTTCTCCTCCGCATGAGTACATCCCTCTGACAAGTGTAAGTGTAACATTAAGTGGTAACAATATCACAATTTTAAACTGATGGTGGATATGGGACCTCTGAACAGAGATGCTGTTTAGGTTGACATTTGTTCTAAACTAGACATGTTAGGGTGTTAAACGTTGTAGAAACAATACTACTGTTCAGTGTGTCATATGTTGATAAAAATTACATATAGGGTGTCAATAGTGGTAAACTATGAATATCAGGGTGTCATTTGGGGTCAAATATGACATTTAGGGTGTCATTTGGGGCCAATTATGAAATTAAGTGTGTCATTTGGGGTCAATTATGAAATTTTGGGTGTCATTTGGGGTCAAATATGAAATTTAGGTTGTCATTTGGGGTCAATTATGAAATTAAGGGTGTCATTTGGGGTCAAGAATGAAATTAAGGGTGTCATTTGGGGTCAATTATGAAATTAAGGGTGTCATTTGGGGTCAAACATGAAAATATGGGTGTCATTTGGGGTCAAATCAAGCTTTTCATGGTGTTCTCTGGGCCAGGAAAATAAATTTCATCTGAGACTGTTTATCTGTGTAAGTACTTGCACATAGCCTGCAAAACTGCTGCAATTCCGAAAATGCGATGTATTTTTCATACTAGCGATGGAAAATACATTGCTAAACCCATTGATCTATACGAAATGTTACCCTAAAGCCTTTTTGCATGCAGATTTTCGTTGCTATGTCGAAAAACAGGCCGCAAACACATGGGAAGTGAAGTCTGCATGCTTCCTGTTTACTGGAGGAGAGCTGTGCACTTTCACTTTCTCTTTTGAGCACATTCCTGGTGATTGTGGAGAGTGCTGGAGGTGTTTGGTGGTGTGTGCTGCAGATTGGTGATTTGGAGAGTGTAGTTGTGTCCTCTGTCCTGTCAATAGTGTCCCAGTGAAGTGTGGTGTACTTGTTTTTACTTGTTTTAGAGTCTCTTGTCCTCAATCTTGTCAGGTGTTTGTCTTGGGGTACTTAACTTACTTTGTAGTTGTTGGGTCTGTTATATTGGGTTCTGATTTGTGGCAGTGGGTTCAGGTGTGTGCAGGGAGATGGTTGGTGTGGTCAGGGAGGGCATGATGTCTGAGGATGCATTGGGAGGCTTCTTCTGGCTGATAAATCTTTTCCTGCCACGGATGGTGGAGATGGGAGGCCGTATCCTCTCCAGACATGACGTCAAGGTGCGGAAGGTCAGGTGGGAGTGTGTGGGGGCACAGATGCTGCGTGTCTTTGGGGTGGACAGGCCTGTCCGCCAATGGAAGCAACGCTGACAGGATTGCCTGGCCCGTGATGGTGACCTGGTGGACCACCTTGGAGTCATCGTTGGCCTACAGTGTGGTAAGTTTAAACTCCAAATTTAATTATGAACACTGTAATGTAAAGCCAGAATGTACGTGTGTGACACACTGGTGTCCAAGTGCAAAAATATGGCAGAGTGAGGCGAGAGACGTAATGCGTTCACGCCTAATGTTGGCACATCAGAAACACAACGCTGCATCATATTGAAAGCATAGGGTGCAGGTTGGTGTTATCCACTGCGCTTGCACAACACTTAGCTGGCACCATTGTGCAATACTGCGTGCAGGACAAAGATTGTTTGTGTACAGGAAGGGTGACTGTACATGAACAATCCAAGGTTTTGTTTCTGGGACCTGTGTGCTGTACAAAAGGAAGTATAAACATTTTGTGCACATGAATATTGGTATGTTTGCCACACTTCCGTTGTACATCGGCTACGTGTGACAATGTTTGAAATATGTATCATAGCTCAGAGGTAATGAGACATCTCTAGAGTGTCATACTCCACCAACACCTGTGAAGCAGCCTTGTGCGATCTGCCGCTATGCAATCGTACACAGAGCATGTATAACATCATGTAGTGTGTAGAAATGGGGCCTTGTGAATGTGTCACACAACTAGAATGCTCAATTTAGCTAGCGTTGTCGTCTTGTTTGGCCCGACTCAGCAGTCACAGGTCTTGTGTGAATGGCAGGCAAAGTAGACCCAATCATTTAGCAAACATGTTATGAAACAGTACAGTTATGGAGCATTGTCTGTAATGGTGATCATATATATGATGAATATGACATGTGTAATTTCAAGTCTGATATCAACACATATTGGTTTTATATCTCACAGCTGGATGACCTCTCATCATGTAGGGGGACATCGTCAAGTTCAAGGACCCACACACCACTGGTGAGCTTGGACATCATATATTGGTATAGTGCGGTGTCAAGAATGGCTGGCCAAAAAAAGCGATGGCGTATTATGCAGTATGGGTGTGTATCATATGTACCTTGCCTACAGTATGATGATGTTTTGTTGAAGTCATAAGTGTGTATGAATCAGTAGGTTAAGGTGGAGCTGTGCATTTGTCTTCCAGTTGTAACTTTGCACATCCCCAGTCAGTGACACACATGCAAATTAGTTCTATGGTTTCTGTCATTACAGCACATGCATGTGGATGACAGAGAGCACTGATAGGATAGGAGACATGTAAGTGGTATAGCTGATGAGTATCAGCAGACAAGGAATGCATGTACATCCTTGACTGAGATGATTGTGCAAGTGTGACCGATCATGCACAAGAAGGCTGTGGTTTTCAGGCCGTGCATGCTCAGACACAGGTCATCAAAGTTATTTTGCAGTTATGCTGCATACCAGCTTCACAGTAGTAGCAGTGTCTAGTTCTGAGCCAAGCATATCAATGGCAAGTTCCACAAACACCTAGTAAAGATGGCCCAAAGACTCACATAGGCATGTTTGGCCACCGCAATAGTGTTGTCATGCTTCCTCCTTGGGGTAATTCCCTGGCCGACTCTGGGTCAGGTGAATGAGCCCCTCTGTACAATGTGGTAACATCACTCCGCATGCATTTACAACGCATGCTTTAGTCCTGCATTTGTTGTTGTGCCATATATTTAACAATGCAGGTCTCTACAATGCTATCTGTGAGAATGCATTGCCCATTATAACACAATAACCATTATGACTCCAGGTTTTTTTTTTGCAGAGTTTTATATAGCGCAAACTAGACTTGAACCGAATCAGGTATCAGAGCGCTTTACATAGCACCAATTACGTTACATGAGGACACACTTTCCTTTTTTTTTTAGGCATGGGGAGATCAGTGATTTGCCCAGAATCACAGGAGGTTCTGGCGTCGTTACCGAGACTCGAACCCAGATCCCCTGGTCCGAGGTCGAGCGCCTTAGCCGTTAGGCCAACCCCTCTGCCAGGTTGATGTTACAATGGGGAATGCCTTGTAACAGTTTGCGTTGTGAAGGACTGTGTAGTGAAATTTACTACGGAGTGACAATAGTTGATCCAAGACATGCATGATTGACAATTCATATGAAACAATGTTTATCCCTCTGGGCAGCAACACTTCACCTATTGTGAAGTAGTGGTGGAGAGAAGCCCAACGCTTCATGTACAAGTCACTGTTCAGCCACCTGACGTGTTTTCCATGTGTGCTGCATGATGCAGCACAGATGAAAGTGTGAGTGGATCTGCCCCAGTATTGCTCCTGTGCCGGTAGGGTAACCTTCCTAAACATTAACAAGGCCCCTGTACACAGACACCCTTGTACTCTTGTACAAGAATGCCTGTGTTGGTGCAGGCTTGATGCACTGCACACAGTCACTGGGGGACACGCAGGGCTGCACATGAGCATCGTACATATGATGCTGCACTGTGTTCCAGGAGAGGATGAGGGTGGCGCTACACATGGAGGCAGAATGCCTCCCTCCTCCGATTCCTTGTACATGTCACCCTCAGTCAGGGTATGTTACAGCACCATCATTTTACACTGACAGTTTCATTTAGTTATAAATGTATATGTCCCATGCTATGCACTGGCATGTCAGTCTCCCCAGCATGTACTCACTGATCCTGGATTCAACATTTTGTTGTGCAGGTCACTCTCTGAATACACATAATTATGCCAGAGTGTAGGTTCCCATTTTTAAGTGATCTTGTATGCCAGATTCGAATGGAGAACACTGACATAGTCCAAAGGACTCACAATGATCCATTGTTCATATTTTACAGACAACATGACGCCAGAGGAGTCCCACGCCTTACAGGTGAGGAAGGTCCGGTACCTCCACATTAAGAAGGTTGTAAAAGGGTACCGCACCATGGAATGGAGGTACCAGGAAGACAAGGAAGCTGGCACTTAGAAGTCCGTGCACAAGGTAGAAACACGTGGGCAAAAAAGTGGCACACAGGCCCTCCCAGGACCCTCTGGCATCAGTGGTGGGTCCTAGCGTGGAGGGGCAGTGTCCCATCCCCTACAACCTCACACACACACATAGGGGACAATGCCACCTGCCAATCAGGTTGTGACTTTCACTTTGCGGGACAGGAGGACTCTGATGGACAACAAAGTGATGCTAGCAGTGCTTAGGAGGGAGCTGTCAGAGCAAACCAGGCTCATGGAGGACATTAAGAAAGCCCTGGGACTACCAGGAGGCCTGTCCATGTAGAGCCCTATCCCCATCTTCTCCCTTCCCCCAATGTTTAATCTTGTATTTTAATTAGTGTTAGATAAGTATTTTAAGTGTTAGTGTAGATTTAGTGTAGACATAGGTAGTGTTAGATTTTAAGTTAGTTTTAGATTCATATTATTATATACTATTTGGGGATACGTTTTCCTTTGGGTGGGGGGTTGATGTCTTTCTGGTTTAAATACATTTCATAAAATATATACAAAATATATCTTTGTGTAGGTTAAGTGTGTAGTTAGTTTGTGTCTTTGTCCTGTCTTATGGTGCGCCTTAAGGTTGGGAGGGGGGTTGATGTATTAGATATGTTGTTGCGTGTTTAGGATTAGTTAGGGTAGATAGTCAGGTACTTTTTCACTTTATTCCAGTTAGTTTAGTTTAGATTAGTAGTAGTTATGATTGTTGGTAGTTTAGGATATATTTGTTTTGTATTTTATAATAAATGGTTACTAGATTGCTGCTTGCACTTATGTCAGGGGTGATGTGGTGGATTTTGGCTTTTGACCTTGTATGCATCACATATCATCACCAGACACTCCTTTGAATGTGTAGGTGTGGTCATGACATGTTACTTTGCAGGATGGATTGTGTCAGGATACCTTAGATGTGAGCACAGTAAACTTGCATGGATAACAGAGTGGCAAGTAGGATTTACGGCCTAGTCTGGGGGCAGTTGTTTGTGAAGTGATACATATTAAGTGTGACTCACAGAGTTGGACAGGACATGGTTGCCCATTTAAAACACAATGTAGGGACATGGAATTTTGAGAATATTGTAGTAGCTACTGTGATACATCCTGGAGATGGACGTATGTGCCGGGTACCACAGATTGTGTCATAGCCCTGCATCTCATATGCTCCAGGCGCTGAGTCCATCTACATTGCACAGACCTTGACACACTTGGTGCGTAGTGCAAGTGTCTCAGATACATTTGAATCATATGTTCCTGTGCATGGAGGCAGAACCTCTGGGCCATGCAAGTAGTAGTCTTTCTGTGGGTCCATTGTGAACTGCATATGGCATAACAGTGGGCCTGATTCACATAAGTCATGTAAGAGTAAGTCATGACTTTACCTTTTCCGGTATTCACAACTGGGATTAAGGAGTAGTACAGTTAGATGTACTGACTTCACTTCTCCTAAATGCCTTTTTTGAATCAATATAGTTTTCAAGCCATGATCGTGTCACTTTTCACATTTTTGTGCGTGCACACAGTCTGCTGCACACAAGAGAGGTAATGTAGCATTGCTCCCTGTAATGCCAGTGTCATGGCCACTTCTCCCAGCTGTTATTTTTTGGCATGGGCTCATAGTGATGCCACCCTTGAAATGGTGACATTGTTTCCGACTATATCCTCAGTGCAGTACACCACACATCCCTTGTCCCATTACCCTAGCCGCTCACAGTGGTTACAGTATGTGAGGGTTCCAAAGTCAGTAAGCATTGTTCCTCCACAGGAAGGGACTGACTGACGCCTAACACTTTGGGGTGAGTCCCTATTGCAAACTCTGCTTCACTGAGGCAGAAATTGTGGTTCAATTTGTGGCTGGTAGACATGTGCCCTTGCATATCTTCATCAATGTGCATACGGTGTGCACCATCTTGGGATGTAACATGCAATGTGCACCATCATTACAGGTTTCGTCCACCCTGTAGAGTGTGAGTAGATATGCCAAGAGATATTCTTTTTGCAATTGTAAAGGGGGCCACTACTTGTGGACTGCAACAGACTTTGACTTTTTGACACACATTCCTATTTCCTTCATGGATGTGGAGCTAAGTTGGGATATTGCTATATTATTGTATTGGAGAAATCAGGGCACTGCTAGTTCACACATATCCGGTCATCTCACCGCCTCTCTGGATCACTGTAAAATATGTACATTTGTATCTTTTCCCTGGTTGTATCTTTTGGTGGATTCACTGCTCTTACATTTTAACAGACTGCTATACTGGGTTAGTCATGACAACAGACATCTGTGTGACTTTAAAATATTTATTCACATGCCCATTGACATAGTTGGAGGCTGGAACAGTACTTGGCCATGCAATCCCCACATTACATTGATGCCCAGTGGAGGGCCAGACAGAGTCTTTTAGGGTTGACAAGCCCAAAGGATGAGGAAGAGTTCAGTCAGCAGTCCGATTGCTGTGTCATTGGTAACCAGACAAAATATGGCAGTCCATGTCGAGGTCCAAGGTGAGTGTCACAGAGTGTATAGGGGGACAGTGAAAAGTGATATTCCAGGGCAGGTTGCTGAGCCCATGAACAAGTAGAAACTGGCCATTTGGCATAGTTGAATGCTACAGCTTCCTTCTTTGCAAAAAGGCAGAATCATCCACATCTTCGTCTTCTGATGTGTCATGTGCCTCACGTGTGGGTGGGGCTAGATTAACTGCAATCATTCTGTTCAACTATTAGAGGTCAGGAAAAAACAAAGGAGAGAGTAAGGGATAGTGTCCACTTCAGGTGGACGAGGAATACTCCTGTTCCCCTGGACAAGGATATGGAAAAACAAAAGAAGGAGTATTTCCCGACGTATAGGCTAGAGGTTTTTCAAGATTGGAATATTAGTCCTTTTCTAAAAAAACCCTCACTCACCACCTAGTGGTGACATGCTTCATCATCGGGGTCCACCCTGGTGGCCTAGCGTCACCAGGGTGTGCTTCAACACCTGTACTACAGTGGAGCGGGTTGTGAGATGTAAGTGCAAAAAAGGTGATGTTAAAAATTGTCCTGGTTTAACTTTGGAAAAGTGAATTTTATTAAAAAGCAACTGGACAATGTTAAAATAGGTGCGAGATACTGGAAGGGAGGGTTACGACCTACGTATCTCTGTATGTGTTATAGTGCATTAGGTCAACATGTTTCAACCTTCAGGGAAGATTCCCGGTATTCATCAGGACCAAAGGAGATGGACGGTATGAGTCCCCTAAAAGACTCACCCTATCCTAAATCCTTGTTGAACCTAAGGTAAAATTGTACCAAAGGTGGAGTGCTCTCAAGAATAAGGAGCAAGAACAAAAACAAAAAACCTGTAGGGAGAGAAAATAAATGGGCGTCAGGCGCAAAACATTCTTACTGGCCTGTTACGTCGTGCAGACTCTCAGTGCATACATTCTGCATGCTACAGTGGTGATTGGAGAAGACCTCTGGGAGACGATGAGCGTGGTGATATACTGTGGGTGAACGCTTATAATTAAAGCCAAGGGTAGTATATCAATATATAATGGGTGCGTGCTAATTTGCATGCATTAGTGTTATGGTTATCGCCAATGGTAGGAGGGATTGTGTAGTTACATCGCAAGTCTATTATGATGCGAAATGTGATTTCACATAGGCCACTCGATGGTAGCCATTAGTAACTATAAAGCAAAAAGGACAAACAGGACTGACAAACAAGTAACACAGAGGAGTTCACATATACTTCATGGAAGAGGGCAGGCTTACTAGTTCTAGTATAGTATTGTGCTTCGTCGGGCAGGGGGTAGGCACATCACGCGGTGCAACGTATTCTAGATGAAGAAATATTATGCCCGTGATTAGTAACACACATGATGATGTTGTGAGGTGGTGCACTGCCGCTGCATAGGTACGCGGTAGAGAATCTGCGCGTATCTGCATTCAGGGGGAACCCTTGGCAACCAGTGGCCCTGGAGACTTGCCGTAGCGCAACCCCGCCCTACCGGTGACGCGGCCCCACGTGACCGCACCCGGAAGCTTCCGCCTGATATTATTGACATCGGACCGCACGGCACTTGCAGCCGAGCAGCGGAAGGTAGAAGTAGGTTATGGGCCACTCGCCACGCCAGTAAACTGTAAGTAAACGTCCTTGGTTCCCCCTGAATGCAGATACGCGCAGATTCTCTACCGCGTACCTATGCAGCGGCAGTGCACCACCTCACAACATCATCATGTGTGTTACTAATCACGGGCATAATATTTCTTCATCTAGAATACGTTGTACCGCGTGATGTGCCTACCCCCTGCCCGACGAAGCACAATACTATACTAGAACTAGTAAGCCTGCCCTCTTCCATGAAGTATATGTGAACTCCTCTGTGTTCCCTGTTTGTCAGTCCTGTTTGTCCTTTTTGCTTTACAGTTACTAATGGCGTCCATCGAGTGGCCTATGTTAAATCACATTTCGCATCATAATAGACTTGCGATGTAACTACGCAATCCCTCCTACCATTGGCGATAACCATAACACTAATGCATGCAAATTAGCACGCACCCATTATATATTGATATACTACCCTTGGCTTTAATTATAAGCGTTCACCCACAGTATATCACCACGCTCATCGTCTCCCAGAGGTCTTCCCCAATCACCACTGTAGCATGCAGAATGTATGCACTGAGAGTCTGCACGACATAACAGGCCAGTAAGAATGTTTTGCGCCTGACGCCCATTTATTTTCTCTCCCTACAGGTTTTTTGTTTTTGTTCTTGCTCCTTATTCTTGAGAGCACTCCACCTTTGGTACAATTTTACCTTAGGTTCAACAAGGATTTAGGATAGGGTGAGTCTTTTAGGGGACTCATACCGTCCATCTCCTTTGGTCCTGATGAATACCGGGAATCTTCCCTAAAGGTTGAAACATGTTGACCTAATGCACTATAACACATACAGAGATACGTAGGTCGTAACCCTCCCTTCCAGTATCTCGCACCTATTTTAACATTGTCCAGTTGCTTTTTAATAAAATTCACTTTTCCAAAGTTAAACCAGGAAAATTTTTAACATCACCTTTTTTGCACTTACATCTCACAACCCGCTCCACTGTAGTACAGGTGTTGAAGCACACCCTGGTGACGCTAGGCCACCAGGGTGGACCCCGATGATGAAGCATGTCACCACTAGGTGGTGAGTGAGGTTTTTTTTAGAAAAGGACTAATATTCCAATCTTGAAAAACCTCTAGCCTATACGTCGGGAAATACTCCTTCTTTTGTTTTTCCATATCCTTGTCCAGGGGAACAGGAGTATTCCTTGTCCACCTGAAGTGGACACTATCCCTTACTCTCTCCTTTGTTTGTTCTTGATATCGTGGCAGCGCACAGCTGCGAGAGCATAGACACTGCTTACACCGGTACCACTGGAGAGAGGACACGATACAGACATGGCGGAAAACCCAGGCTTATCTTTTTCAACAGAAGAAATAGACTCAATCATGAGTAACCTCAATGAATTTGCAGATGCCAACATCAGCAATACCATCTCACAGACTTCAGAGTGGGACAAACTGACGGAGATGAAACGCAATCGCATCAGAACCATATTGCATGGAACCATATTGAAAGAATATGTCACCAATAATATAGCCCAAATGGCCTGCTGGTTACTAATGCCCGAGAATATTCTTAGACGATCCAGAATTCAGGAAGGATTGGGCCCTCATAGCGTGGCACTGCACTCACGACTGGATTATACTGATCCTTAAAACAGCAGTACGCCTTTCCGAAAAAATTCAAGTAGAGATACAAGTGACCGAGAGTCAAATCAAAGCCACAATCACAGGGTACAAGAAGAAGTTAGACGACCTCAACAAAGAAATAAACGAATATAGAGACAACCTCACCCAACAGAAGGTGCTCAAATTCCAAAAGGATCTCAAGAAATTTAAATTCGTTAAAGCATACCCGTACTCTGACCCAGACTACAAAACCACGACAACACCCGACCAAGATTCGGATGCTTCAAGCAATACCTCCCTTAGTTCAAACAACAGCGGAGGATCTAATAACAGCACACCGAGACAAAGACAAGGAGGAGCATACAGAGGGCGTTACCAATGGCCACAATATAGCCACCCTCCGTTTCAGAACCCCTACCAACCACCACAGCAATTCCCGATGTATGGATGGCAACCACCATTCCAACAGTTCCCCTTCCCACCAAACCAATTCCGTCCTCCTTTTTCCAACAGAGGCAGGCGCGGGAGAGGGCGCAACAGACGAGGGAACAACGTCCATTGGGAAGAGGAGGACACAGTGGGCAACAACACCAGAAGCAAAACCGGGACCAACAAGGCAGGCCCCAGCAACGCGAGGAGCTAGTGGTTAACTTATCATCGCGAGTACTATCAGAGACGGAAACACAAGTTCTAAACAAAGGACTTGGCTTTGTACCCACAGCCGCACTGGACAAATTCAAATTGCAATGTGAATTGGCGGCGTTCTTCAGAAAACTGAAGCTCAAAGCGTTTTTTGAGAAAACCCACACCGAGAACTCAGAGGAGACCACGAATGAAACTGGATTAAGAACGAAATCGACATTCGTACCGCCCCCACACACCATCCCAGGCGAAATCAATACTTTCGAACAGGCAGTGTTCAATGACATTGAAACTATGCAGTTACCACACTTTACCACAACAACAGCAGGTCAGAGAAAAAAACATAATTGACCTTAAAAATGATGACAAAATTGTGATCAAACCAGCGGATAAAGGTGGTGGATTGGTAATAATGAACACAACGGACTATAACACGGAATGTAGACGCCTATTGTGTGATACAAGGAACTATCTGCCACTCCCTACGGATCCTACAGAAGATCTACGTACAGAAATCATAGACCTTGTGGAAACAGCGGAAGCAGCGGGTCACATCTCGAAACAAGAGGCGGACTACTTGAGTAAAACTGAAGCCAGAATACCATATTTCTACGTGGTACCCAAGATGCATAAAAACAAATTGCCCCCCCCAGGAAGACCAATCGTATCCGGCATAGGTTCACTATTGGAACCCCTATCTAGGTTCTGTGACTTTTTTCTCAAAACCATTGTGCAAAGGACACCCACATACCTAAAGGACACAAAGAACCTACTAACACTACTAGAGAACATCAAAATGGAGGAAAATACCATCATAGTGAGCTTTGACATCGAAAGCCTCTATACTAATATACCCCAGGAAGCAACCATAGAAGTACTTAAGAAAACACTGTAAGAAACCACCTGGGACCACCGTACGCCCAAGGAATTCATCACCAAATGTGCTACCCTAGCGCTGAAAAGGAACTTTTTTCAATACGAAGGATCACTATACCTCCAAATAGGGGGTACATACATGGGCAGCGTTTTTGACCCGAGCGTGGCGGGGCTCTACGTGTTTGACTTTGAATGAAAATATATCTTATCGCCCGACAACCCTTACTTTGAAAACATCAAATTCTGGCGTAGGTATATTGACGATGTTCTAGCAATCTGGCAAGGCCCCCAAGAAACACTCATGGCGTTCATAACTTGGCTCAATAATTGCGACCCCCATCTACACTTTACCCACAGTGTTGACAAAGAGAAAATGGTTTTTTTAGACATACAAATCCAAAGGGAAAATGATACTCTAACAACCAAAACCTACTGTAGCAAACTGACAGACTATAAAAGCCAGGCAGAAGAACTGACCACAAAATTGAAAAACCGTGGTTATCCATCAAAGATCATTCACAAGTGCCAAAAGAGAGCAAGGAACCAACCGAGACAATCCCTCCTGGAAGAAACCACAAAGAACCAAGAAACAACTCCATTGACATGCGTGACTACCTATAACGCCATTTCAAACCAAGTCAGCAGAAGCATCAATAAACATTGGTCTATAGTAAACTCCGGAAACTTCAAATGGGATAAACCACTGTTCTCATACAGACGAGCACAGAGCCTAAAAGATAGCCTGGTCAACACCAGACCCAGGAACACCACCGAGAACAGCAACCCAACTCTTACTCAGATATGGGGGCTCCCGCCGGTAACGGGACACTCACGATGTGGTGACTGCAGTGTCTGTCACCTCACTGACAACACCAAAACGCTAAATCTAGAAAAGGACAGGGTCTGGGAACACAGAAGCCATACCAACTGCAACAGCAGCAATGTTGTCTATCTGATCACATGCACCTGCGGAAAGCCAGTCTGGGGGAGTCTGGGTAAATCCAAGATGAAAACCCTCGACTTCCTCTCCACGAAGAGTTGCGATGGACGCAGAGAACAAATGGATTAGAGAGGAGTGGCGCGCCCCCCCTGGGATGGTGTCACACCCCCCAGGGGGGCGCGCCCCACAGTTTGAAGAACTCTGTCCTGCCTTTAAAGGGAGAGGTTGCTATTTGTGTATTGATTTTATTTTTGTCTCCCCTATTCTGAAAAGGGGTGCATTAAAGTTATACAGCACAGTGTGTTCAGCGATCACAACCCGCTCATCTTAGTGCTTGCTACATAGTCACAATTGCAAGTATCAAACAGGCAGGAAGGGTGCTCTGCAATTGCTGTAATGAACCAATGCAGAAGGCTAAGATGAGGTCAGGTTGACACTGTTGTTTTTAATGCTTCCCTACCATAGAGGTCACCAGGAAATATTGAAATGCCTAGATTTAGGAGTGGAAGGGGCTGAACTTAAAGAGGCTTTCATGAATATCGCAAATCTGGTGGACAATCTGTTGAATTCCCCCTCACAGGTGTATAGCGGGGGCCCCCCTAGGTGGTTTGATAGCCAATATTCACAGGTCCTTAGAGAGTTAAAAGGGGCACTCAAGCAGACACCAAGGGACAGGGAATGGGTGGCTGCTTGCCATTCAATTTATAAACTAGCTGTCAAAGGAGGAAAGGGCCACTTATAACGTGCTGCCTGGGAAGAGCTCACCGAGGTGGCAGAGTGGAGGGACTCTGCCAGCTTCTGGACAGTAATTAACAACCCTTGTTTTTCGGATCCAAACAGGCCGGGGCTAAGCAATATTATCCTGCCAGAACAATAGCAGCAGCATTTTCAGGGTTTATATAATTACCCTCATAGTCAAGATGAGCTGCAGACCCCGATTGCACCACCAAGTTTCAACCCTGTCACCTTCCCGCTGGATGAAGTAACCTAAGGAATTGAGGGACTGACGAGGAATAAGGCACTGGGGCCAGATGGGATCACACCAGACTTCTTTCGTTGTAACATGGAGGTCTGGGCCCCTCTTCTAACTAGGGTACTAAATGCAGCAATAAGTATAGCTATGCCGGCATCCTGGTCTTCAGCTAATATTGTGTCAATTTTCAAGAAAGGCAACAGGGGTAGTCCACACTGCTATCGGCCTATATCCCTGATAGATGTCTCAGCGAAGGTCCTGGGGCTGGTGATTTTAAACAGGTTGATGGATTGGGCAGAGGCTACACAAATCATTACAGATGCGCAATACGGTGTCCGTCCGGGGAAATATGCTGTAGACTAATGTCTCAACTTGTACGTCATCACCGCAAAATACACTGTAGCTAAGTCTGGGACGTTATACTTAGCCTTTATGGACCTCACCACAGCCTTTGACCGTGTGAATCACACTAAATTGTGGGCAATAATGGGTGATCTTGGGGTAGACCCGGCTATAATAAATATTCTTCAATCGCTTCATTCAAACACAACAGCTGCTGTAAGATACACACAGGATGGGAAGGTAACGGATCATTTTAAGTGTTTAAGTGGGGTCAGAAAAGGATGCATTTTAGTGCCATTCTTGTTTACTATATATACTAACAGTCTTGACGCTACTTTGCGCAACATTGAAGCAGATCTGCTGAGAATAGGTGAAAGAACGGCCCCGGGTCTGTTTTATGCAGATGACGCGGTGCTTCTTGTCCATACTCCGCATAGATTGCAGCTTTTAATTGATGGCTTTGTGAAATTCATGGGAATCCTGGATATGTCCCCTAACCTCACAAAATCATACGTCATGGAGATGGGAAAGAAGCCGAGCACATCTTACAAGTATACAATAGGCTCATATACACTAGGCAAAGTCCAAGCCTTTGCATATCTGGGATGTTTTTGGATGGTCACCTAAATTTTAAACATTTATTAGAGGAAAAGTGCCTGACCTTGAACAGGTCTACAGGTTCTATTGCGAAGTTTGTACACAGGTTAGGGTGTTGGACTCCGGGTATGATTTTAAAGTTATATAATTCTATCTGTTGCGCCAAGGTTTTGTATGGAAGTGAGGTGTGGGGATTCGTTAAGACCATTAATTTGCAAAGGGAAGAGAACAAATATCTCAGGCGGTTACTTAAGGTCCCTCACAGCACCCCGGCATTCAGTGTTCATAAAGAACTAGGGGTCAAATTTATCTCAGACATGGTGGGAGTGAAGCCTCTACTATGTTGTCTGAAGATTTGGACAAACGTAGAGGTGGGTCTGACAAGGCTGGTAATTCAGGATTGTCTCTCCTTAGATTATGCAATGTAAATCCCATGGATAATACATGTTAGGGATTCTTTTACTAAACGAGGGCGCGCAGATCTGTTCACAAAACTTGAGACAATAAGACCCAAATGTAAGGGTGATACCAAAGTTCTGTACTCAAAGTTTGCCACTGCGCAAAGTGCAGCCGCCGAACTGGAAAACACTCAGTGAGAGGGCATATCCTAGTTAAAACAACTCAGGGTATAGAACCATGTTTACCATTAATGACTAGTGCTCATGACAGATTTTTAATTACTCGTTTTAGATTAAATTTTATTTATCATTTATTGGCAGTACCAGCAGATTTTATTATATAAATCCAGAGAGAGAGGGCCCTGTGGCTGCAACAACAGGTCTCCACATGATACCCTTCATCTAGTCCTTCTCTGCCCGTTTTACTCCTACCCAGAAAAATGTTTTTGAAGCGCTTGTTAAGAAAAGCTAGATTTAGGCAGGCAGGTATAGTTCTGCTGTTTTTAAAATTGTCAACTGATGTTTTACTCTTTTTTGTGTGGTTAAATTTTTAAGAGCTGCTCTAAAGCTACGAACTACGAGGGGGGACTGAAATCTTGAGGTATCTTTGTTCCTCCCTTAAACCTAGTCTAAGTAGTGAAATCATGTAAGTGGCAACTTTCTCTTAGCCTGTTTTAGCTAAATGTATCCCTGAAAATATTTTACGAAGGACTTGTTATTTATATGCTTTTATGGTTTGTTCATCAAATCGAATAAAGTTATTAAATTAATTAATTAAAATTAAGCTGCAGCACTGTGAGGCAATGACACATCAGGGGCTGGAGATGTGGATGTAGAAGCAGCAGCAGCATCCATCTGCACCAGAACTTGCTGCAGCAATGCAGTGATGATAATAATAATAATAATAGGCCTTTATTAAGCGCACAGCTACCCCAACGGTGTGTCCCGGCACTATAGTGGGCAGAAAATGAGGCAGCAGACAGAACAGCAACTAATCAAGCCAGCTAAATAGCCAGGTCTTAAGGGCTTTGCGAAACTCACATTCAGACTGAAACAAATGCAACGGAAGAGGTAGCTTATTCCAACATTGGGTGGTTCCTACCTCAAGGGTTTTACCTCCTGATCTAGCTTTTGAGAACCGAGGGGTGATGAGCAGGCGCTTGTCATTGGACCGTAGAGATCTCAATTGACAATAGGGACGGAGTCTCCTCCTAAGGTAGACCGCCCTCAGCCTTTTCCTGCCCTGATGGCGAGTGTCAGCGCCTTAAATTCTATTCGCTTAGCCAGGGGTAGCCAATTGAGTAGTCGTAGATACGAGAAGGTATGTTGTCGAAGTGAGACTCCGCATACCAAGCGGGCAGCCGCTTTTTGTACCATCTGTAGTCTGCGGAGCAAGCCTAATGAGAGACCCATGTATAAATCATTCGCGTAGTCTAAATGGGAAGTTATCAATGCATGAACCACAATTTTACAGGTTGCATTGGGCAGATAGTTAATACATTTCTTAATGATTTTAATCTTGCTGAAACAAGCGGCAGACACCGCTTGAACCCGTGTGGCAAGGGATAGCTGTTTGTCCCATCTAACTCCCAGATTCCTGCCTGAGTCCTTGGGTGCCGGAGCAATGCCCAATTCCTTTGGCCACCACAGATTGGAAGAGAGGGGAGAAGGTTGGTTAAAAAATAGGATCTCGGTCTTATCTTCGATAAGTATCAAGAAATTCCGGTCCATCCAGGCCGCAATATTCTTGAGACAATTTTTTAGTCCATCAAAAGTAGCGGCAGACACAGAATTAAAGGTGAATAGAAGTTGGGTATCATCAGCATATGAAATAATTTTGACCTCAGACGTGGCAATCAATTCAGCCAGCGGGGTTAAGTAAATATTAAAAAGCAGCGGGCTCAAACCAGAGCCCTGCGGCACACCCCACTTAAGTGTTTTGACTGGGGAGATGAACGGATGGGTCCGGACCTGCTGTGTGCAGTCAGGTAGAAAGGACGATATCCAGTTCAGCACTGAGCCCCACATACCAATGGTCTTAAGGCGATTCAGAAAAATGGGATGGGCGACGGTGTCAAATGCTGCAGACAAGTCTAACAGCACCAACACTGCCTTGGATCCTCCGTCGACCGCCCAGCGTATAGAGTCTGCCATTTCAATAAGGGCTGATTGTGTACTATAGCCGGGACGGAAGCCGGATTGAGAATAACCCTGGGCGTAGGGTGCGTAGTGGGGCTACGCGAGCTACGCAAAGTGGGCGAGAAACTGCGCCCACCCACGCACTTTGTGTAGCCCCACTATGCGCCGCATGCCCCCCTCCCCTACATACCTAAATTTAGTAAATGGGCAATTAAAAAGAAATAAAAGGAACTTACCTTGTCCGCGGCATCCCGGGGCTCCCTCTGCTTGTTCACGCCGCAGTTTTGATAACCAGAAATGCGCATGCGTGGGCGGCCGCGAATGCGCATTGGTTATCAAAACTGCGGCATGAACGAGCGGGTGGCGGGCAACTTCGCTACGCCCAAGGAGTGGGCGTAGTGTTGCCTGCTTTGCCTACTTTGCAAAGGGCGAAGTAGGCAACACTACGCCCACTTCGTGTGCGTAGCGAAGTCCTTCGCCCAGGGTTAATTGAGAATCGTGAAGGAGGCTATTATTCTAAACAAAGGCCATCAGATGCTGATAGAGCAATTTCTCAAAAATCTTTGCAGGAGCAGGTAAAAGAGAGATAGGTCTATAATTGCAAGGAGATTCAGGATCAGTGTTGGCTTTTTTTTTTAAATGGGCAAGAGAAACGCGTGTTTCCACGCATCCAGATAACAGCCCAATCTGAGGGAAAGGTTCCAGATGGCGTTTAAATGGGGATTGAGAAATTTAGCAAGGATGCTGTTTTGCTTGGTGGACCAGGGGTCACTAGGGGAACCGAATTTACACTTCTGCAATTCGAGAAGAGAGGTTTCCTCCGAGATTACGGCAAATTCTGAGAGCACAGAGCTGGGAACTGGCATTACAAGGTGGTCCTCTAGAAGTCGGGGTGATTTCATGAGACTCCGGAAAGGAAGCATAAATAGATGCAATTTTGTCCTAAAAAAACTCGGAGAGTTTATTACAAAGGGTCTGTAAGGGGGGGGTGGGTGTGGGTAAGTGCCAAAAGGTCAGTGAAGGACTTAACAATTTAAAAAATCTCCCTGGACAAGTTTTTAGCATTCTTGATCCTATCGGCTAGAAAATCTCTTTTATTATCAATCAAGAGTCTGCGGTATTCTTTAAGAGCTTAGCTTACTTGCTGCAGAATAGGTCAATCTCCAACTGCGTTCAAGTTTTTTACACTCTGATTTTTTTAATCTGAGTTCCTCTGAATACCAAGGTGCCAAAGGTGAAGATCTGTGAGACTCTACTGCTTTCAATGGAGCTAGTAGATCAACTATTCAAGTTGGAAATGCCAACCCCCAGGTCGTTAGGGGGAGTAGGAAAGGAGTCCTTCAGATGATGTGTAAGAGACTCTACCGTGACTTTCTTCCAATTCCTATTGAACTCTTTAGGGGTGGAGGTAGTTTTCTCTGAGTTGAACAGCTGAAATCGAAAAGGGATCAGGAATTGATCTGACCGGGCATGGAAGATTCCAGCTACATCTCACAGGTGTGCAGCCGTGGCAGCCATTTGTTCCACCTGCATCCGCTCCATGTTCTCCAGATATCCTCCGCATGCGGCCCAACTCCTGGCTGTCATCTCTGACTTGACAGGTGTTCCTGTCCCTGAATCATGACTCCAGCGATGTCAGCCATGGAGTGTTAGAGAGCATTGAGCGGACTGTGTGTGTCCGTGATGTTTTGTAGGTGATCCCGGATGGAACTCAGACACCCACATACAGAATCAAGTTTGGCCGCCAGGCTGTCAAACCCCACCCGCACTTGATGAGCCATCTCCTGCTGGATCTCTAACACGCACCGTTGGAATGCCAGGTGTGGGTCCTGGAGGTCCTGGGAGACAGCCATGGTGGTAGATGCTTGCTGCTGTGTGGTTTGTGCAGGGAGTGGGGTTTGCACGATGCAGCTGGGTTGCCCTGCTCCTGGAGATGGGGTGATGATGGAGTCTAGAAGCTGTTGGAGCGTATCCGTGTTGATGGTGGCGAATTCCTCCTCTTCATCAGTGAAGAGTGGTACCGGCTGCTGTTCAGGAGGTGCTGTTTCTCCCTCTGCAATGTAAAGGGAAGATGCAATTTAACTGTCATGTATGATCATGCATTGGATGAGTTGACAAGCAGACTGCATGACAATGTACATTGTGACTGTTTGGGAGGAGATGCCTATTTGTTGAGGGATGTTGACTGTTTCTACTACCTCACGGATATGAGGTTGTACTTGTACATTGTCATTTCACAGTGTACAGCTATGACAAATGTGATTGACCAATTATACACACAAGCGGCACCAGTTGTGTCCTTTGTGCAGTTGTAAAAGTGATGCAGTTTGTCCCACATTGTAGTCTATGTTGATGACCTGCAATTTTTATGTGTGTGCGCTGCATTTTGGGATACTCGCCCATGCAGCTTTGGTTTTACTACCCCTTATCCCTTTCAGGGAGTGAGCCTTCACTTCTGTGCATTTACAATGATTAGATGTTGCAAGCTGCTGTAAATATGTGTCTTAGTCAGAGTTGGGACACTTGTGCATTGTTTGTCAGCAAATGTCTTGTGTACATCAGGGGTTGTATGTATATGAGGATGTGTCAGAGTGTGACCTGCTCCTTTAAGGATGTGATCCACACTCAGCCACCTCAGTGACGTGGCCTGCACCAAGTTGAGATGTTTGTGGTGCAGGCATGCTATTCATCATGCACTGTCCCTTGCCTTGTCAGTGTGGCTCACAGACCCGCACCCTTGCTGTGTACTGCACATGTGCATGTGTTTGTTGCGAGATTAGTTATGTGTGAGGAGGGCCCCCTTTAGGCGCATTGCCTACTAACGCCTACTTGCTGTTTCAATGTGTGCTGCACTATGCTGTACACATGTGCATCCAGGTACCTTTGTCTATTGTAATTTGTCTTGTGTGCATGTGGTCTTGTCAGTCTTGATTTGTATTGCATGCATTGCTTACAGGCCTCTTGTTGGCTTACCCGTTGCTGCGTGAGTTTCTATTGTTGTTGCTGGCTGGACAGACAGTATCAACACCCATTACGCTCAACGTTGACCCCACTTGTTGTGTGTAAGTGGGCCTGGATTTGATGGATGTGAATTTCCCAATGCGTATTTGTGGTGCTCAGGCCTTGTCACCGCCACCCTCCCAACAGATGCAAATGGCAGGGTGATGTGTGTTTGTGTATGTGCTAGGCAGCTGGTCACATGGATGATACATGCTGTCCTGGTTACAAATATTCAATGCATGGCTTTGTGTGTGGATGATAACAACCATGACTGCATATTTGTTCACTGACACAGTTGACTTACCAAACAGATAGGTTTCCATGCACATAATGGTGTGATGGGCAACTCACACCAGGACTGATGTGGAATGGTGTTTTCTGTATGGCAGTTGTGTACACTTGGGAGTGGAGGTGTGCAAATCGACCTAAGGGATGAGTGTGCCATTTGGCTAGTTGTCACTATTTGTTGCAACTTTGCTAACCTTTATTGTTGTCATACTTTGGTTGTCTTACTTCTTTACAGGGACATTGCAGGTCTGTGAGTCTGGCACACAGACAAGTCATGCAGCACAGATTTGGTTGACACATTATTGTCATGCATTGTCCCCGCACTGTGGTGTTGTAGGGATAGCCCCCCTGCTCACTATATTACATCACCTTTTGAGTGAAGCATGCTGTATGTGTGCATTGTGGGATATGCACCTTTGAGGCAGTAGGCTGCATGATCAGTTTGTTGAGACATTGCATGTATTTCTGGTATGCAGACTCACTAGATGGTTTCTCACTTGGTGTACACACAGTGACGGCTCGCAGTGGGAGTGCTGGCGGCGGTGGTGCTGTGTGGGGGTGGGGCAGGAAGGGGGTTAGTGGAGTTGGACACACGACGGGCTGGAGTTAGGTAAGTTAATACATGAATTAAACTATTTACCTTGTACCTGCAGCATCGCTGAGTTTGGGATGCAGCAGGCGCAAGATAAATAGTTAGAATTATTTATTTACTTACCTAACTCCAGCATGTTGTGTGTCCATGTCAGATATCCCGGAACGATGTATGGCGCTAATGGGCGTAACAGCGGAGACAGCCTACGATACCCGGCAGCGGCGGGCGGACCGGGAACTACAACAACCAGCATGCCTGGCGCGACTAGCGCGCACAATGAAATGCGTATATAGGACGCAGAATACGACGGGACCCCGTCGGATATTTTGGATACTTGCCAGCCTCCTTGCTTCCAGCAGTTACAGCGTTTCCATAGGAGCCCAACCAGTGCAGCTCACGAAAGGAAATGGAACCGCCGTCCCGGGTTTTCAGGATCACAGAGAAAGAGGTAGGACGAGCGGCTGCTCGTTTCGCTACTGAAGTACAGGAGTCCTGGTCGAGTGTGGCTTTTACACTCCCAGGACGGATTTGGGGCAGAGACACACACCAAGGGAGGTGTTTGCTGCGTCTCTGCTTGGGCTTTTGATAACGCTTATCGGAGGGAAACCAAGGGGGGCATAGTGACAGACTCTACCCCAGGCGCATTCCTTCCCAACCGAAACAGCTGAGACCTGAGAGTTGTGATTGAAGGTAGAGTGGCTGCTCCCTCCCTGAAATTATGGTACCCATCGGTAGAGTGCCCGGCCGGGCATTCCCGAATGTGCTAGGACGCAGCGCAGGGTCACAAACCACCGCGCTGTTATGCAGAGATCTTAATCTGCCCCATCAGTCGTCTTCGAACGGCATTTTCGGCCGTTACTTTGCACGGTGTCCTCTGTTGGAATAATACCGGGACCGGTATTACTGCAGAGGACGGTTGGAACTCAGCCCTTCTACGGACCAGGGCGACGGCTGATGGGTATTGTATTCTTTCTAGTTACCTTATCGTTTAGCGAACGGTGGATGAAAACATTCTCACCGTAGCGTGACAGTCCAACTCCACTACCCCCATCAGCCCCTCCCCCGCCCTGCTCCACCACCTGCACCATTGCCCACAGCATACCCACTTCGAGCCATCAATGTGTACACAGGACTGCATCTCATGGAGAAGCAGGCGGACACATTTACTGGAGATGTGGCAGGATGTCTACATGACCCCCTTGTCTCAACAGCACACATATACAAATCGTCTGCACAGGGACGCATCTCTATGATATTAAACATGAGGATGCACTTTGTGTGTGACTGATCATGTGCATGAGTGGGCATGCCACCACCAATGTCAGCAGACATGCAGCACTGTGCACATGTGTCTGCATTGTGTGCAAGATCGTGTATGTGCAGTTGTGTCACCCTTGATGCACATGCACATTCTTGCATGCAACTCCGACATATGGGCACATGCGGTTGAGACAAGGGGGCCATTTTGACAGCATGCCGCATGTCCAATCAATGTGGGCCTTCGCTCTTTCACGTAGCTCTTATTTTGTGGTGTGATATGATATTTGGACTATATTTATTTGACTTTTCTGTGCACATTTCTAGGTCTGTGAGCCCACCAATATGTGTCTTGCAATGTATTGGTTGAGTAGGGTGATACATGTCTATGCCACCAGGGCCAAGGGGATCCAGGACATGAGCCGTAGTCACTGTGGGTGTGCAATGCGATATATTTAATTTTGCATGAGTGCCATTGGGCCCATCTCCCCCGCCCCGGTCCCCCAAGTCCCTAGTTGGAACTCACCCTGTTGCTGTTGTGGCTGGTCGTGTTCAGCAGTATCCTGTCCTTGAACTCCAAACACCATCTCCTCGCTGATGACTTTGGACACCTGTTCCTCCAACGCATCCAGCTCCTCCTGTGGCGCTGGACTCCCACCTCCACTCTGCATTGCTGCTTTCAGGTTGGCTGCAGGTTTCTGCTTGCTCTTGCATTTAGCATCATGCCAGCGCTTCTTGCAGTCGCCCACTGTCCTCCTTACCTCTCCGACAGCATTCACCTTTGCCGCGATGGTCTGCCATATTGAATTTTTGGTTGCCAATGACACAGTGGAGCTGACAAAAAGTAGTTGTTGGTGTTCTGTCACCTCCACAATCAGGACCTGGTTTTCCTGCTGCCTGAACTGTGTCTTCCTCTTCCTTTTCTCCTTGGTCTTCCCCAGGGTCTCTGGCTGCTCCTCCTTGGTGTTTGTGGGGTTGTTGTTGGCCTCTGTGCTGTTTCCAGCTTCCTCCAGCTGCATAGCGGGCGTTTTATAGTGTTTTTTTCCCGCCTAGTTTAAAAAAAGGTGCTCTGACGTTAATTAGCGTGCCGTTCCCGGATGCTAATTGGCCCATTGCCACTTTTTTCACGTTAGCATGATAATTTTTATTGCCATGCCGCTAATCTTATAGCCGGACATTTCACCCGGTAGGGAAAAATATCGCCTGTTAGCGGCGTGTTGTGAATATGCCACTAACACAGCGATAGTTTCCCGCGGTACACAGTGATAAGAAAACGTGGGCTAACTGAGGTTAGCGATAGTTTTCGCCATTTGTTGTGAATATCCCCCTAAGGGCCTCATTTGTAATATTTTGATGCATGGAAGCGCAGCAAGCCTTCCTGCTGCCCTGTGTTAAAATAAAAGGTCAGGAATACGCTGTATCCACAAGATACAGCGCATTCCTGTTTTTCTCCCCTGCTCTGGCGCACAAACAGTAGCCGTGCGCCAGTGCTGATGGGAGGATTGTTTTCGTGCAGGGTGGGACACCTTCCTGCACAAAAACAATCATTAAAGACCTTGTCCTCATTTGATGCATACTGCACAAAGCAGCACGCATAGAAGGGGGATAAAACAAGGAGAAATTGAAGTATTTCTCCTTGTTGCGCCTCCTTACGCCTCCCAGGTCTAAAAAATGTTGTTAATCTTGGAATGCATACAGTTTCATGGATGTTGCCAACCTGGGCAGTACTTTAGGGGGACTAGTGGAATGTGGAAACACATACATGCAATTCACCCAAAACATATTGCAAAGACGCAGATACAACATCAAGGAGATAAGAAAAACAAGAAACATCACTACTAGAAGTACTGCAGCTGGCACAGCAGGACAAAAATCTGAACATGCAGTATTTCACCACATTCCACAGAATGTATGCACAATTTTTGTTCTGGGATGAGGAACACAATTGTTTTTGAAGAGCCATGAACACTCATCTATAAGAACAACAAAAGGATTTGTACAGATCCTTAATAAAAAAAAACAGATAAGATTTAAAAAAAGTTTACACACAACTTAATGATTCTTTAAAAATAACTAAACAAATTGAAAACAAGAAAGTTCATAAAAAAATGAAAAAAGAATATATTCTTATTTGATCATTTGGCTACAAAGTGTGGCCCGTGGCCAGGTACTACAGACAACATGCATTGTGTGTAACTAAATAATACAGCACGTGTTCACACTCAGGCCAGTGTGCACTTATATCATAGGTAACATTTAATAGGCAATTCTAGTGACCTACGTAAAAGAGAGTACTCTCGGCTTTGGATATTGTACTTTGATACCATTGTTTTATTGTAGAAGGTGGGTACATGGTTAAGGAAGACTTATGATTTACATTGAGAGATAGTGCCAAAGAATGGGAACAGTACTATAAAAAATATAGAAATTCACTAAAACAAAACTAAGGTTGAAGTGATGTTCTCATATAGGCTTACTAATAACATTTTAGGGGCTGATTCACAAGGGTAAACTTATACTTTTGTGTAAGTGTACAATTGTTTTCTATTCACAAAGGGGTTTACGTCTAGTATCTTTATGAGTGCAAAGTCTACGCAAATAAAGTGATAGGTCTTTTTATGTGCAGAAATGCCTACTCGTAAATATACTATTCGTAAATCCCTTTGTGAATAGCAAAAACCTTAAACATACATGAAAGTGTAAGTTTACCTTTGTGAATTAGGCCCTTGAGGTACATGAACAAAAACACTAAAGTTCACTGAAAAAACAAACAAAGGTTAAAGTGATGTTATAACTAGGTTTGGCAATAGAATCTTAGCTCACGCTAAATCAGTCCCAGCATTAAAAATAAAAAAAACACAGGAATTTGTCAGTTATTATCTTATTGAATTAACTATAACTAGTGCCTAGGTCATTGCATCCTTATGACCATATATACATTACCTACTGGCGGTCGCCAGTAGTTAGTTTTAGTTAGAACCTAGGGGCCCATTAGAATATCGGGCGGATTGCCACCGCAGGGTTGGGAAAGTTTATTAATACTCAGTTCATACTTTTTTGATGTCTGTATTATTAAAATAAATTAATTGAAACTATTTAAACATTAATTTATTATGTGTTGCTTTTCAAACATTAATCTACTGGGACGTGATAGAGGGACATATAGTATTCAGGCATTAATTTTAATACCTTTGATTATTTTAAAATAATAGAATGTATTACCCATTGAAACACTATCCAACTGGGTTGAGATACTCAACTATTAATTAATACAATCATTTGGCATTATTTAAAAAATAAAATTATATGTATTGGCTTTCAAATAATTATTAATAGGGATAGGATATAAGGGATATTGGATGATAGTGTATTAATACTCGGGTATTCATATTAATATCAAAGTATTAATTGAAATAAATTTTACAAACATTGTTTAATTTAATAAAATAATACAAAGAATCATAAACAAATATGGTTAGGAAACCAAGTGTATACCAATTTTTAAAATAATAACCATTTGTCTAGCAATAAAGTAGTAAATAATTATTTTAAAAAACTATACAGAAAAGAGAATACAAATCCTTATTTTGTACATTTTTTAATATTAACAAACAAATATAAATATGTTTAATAAATATTTTAAATAGAGTTCCCAAGATTTCCCATAGCTAACAATGTAAAAATGTGTCCTTTCTTATTTTTACAAAACTCCATGACACATGCGCTTGTGTTTCTATTTCTAGATTCCGTGAAGCATTGCAGAGGAGATCAGATGGAAGACAAAGTTGCTTTTCAGGTAAACCTTTTTAAACTTTTTAAAAACACATATATGTTAGATTATTTAATACAAAGAGAGAGTGAAGGGGGTACATCAAGCCAATTAGATTAGAGATGTGTAAATTAGTGTGTTTTAACCAGACTTAAAAACCCATTGAAGGTTGTGTTCTCATGTTTGCTTCAAGATTTTGATAGGTTATTTAAAAAGTAACCAAAATCTACAAAATTTAAATAAATATATAATCTTATTAATTGTTTAGTTTATTTTTAAAATAATGTAAATTTTTTACAAATGACTGGATTAGTCTAGAAGGGAGAAGATTAAAGAAGAAATGATTGGAGCAGCAGAAGTATAGATCAGTGGAGGAGTAAAGGCTTGAAGAGGAAAATTCAGAAGAAACAAGATAGTGCAAAATTGGAAAATATGTTCAGAAAAACATTTTTAAAGAAATGTTGACAAAGAATAAAAGAGTGAATGACAGGGTGTGGAATTCTCAAATCAGGGACTAGTTGTCATTGTGGCTTTTGTGATTGCAAATAAAAGGAACATCACCAAGAGTAGAAAAAAGAAAATATCTCCAGGTAAGGGTAATATTTCTAATTTAATTGTTTTAATGTAAAAAAAAATGTATCAATTCGAAATGTATTTACTAAAGAAACAGTAAAGTAAGCAGAAGCATGTTTTAGGTTGATAATGAAAAATGTGTGTAATGTTTTCCAGAGGCTGCAAGTTACCTGTTAAAGATTGTGCCTGTCTCATTTCTTGGAAACCTTGCTCCTTCTTCAAAGTTTTTCAGATAGCCAATCCATGTTTCCTCAATTTTTTTTAGCAACAATGATAATTTCTCTTCATTTGGCATTAAGTATTCTAATTGTACACTTGTAGAGTAGTATTTTACTTCGAATTGAATTTTAATGCTTGTCATTTATTTTTACACTAAGAAAAAGGGAAAAAAACCTTCTTGAATTTATGAAGTAGGGTATAATTTAATAATAGTGTTAATCATTTGGATTTCAAAGTCAATAATGATTGTTCCCAGGTCTTTTTTCTAATGTTGTCACATTTACAACTGACAGAAATTCAGTATAGCTAGTTGAGTGTTTGTTAGGCAGTAATTCATAAATCAGTCATACACTGGCATTATTGACAGATGCAAGCACTGTGTAAATTTGGGCAAAAGGATGTGGTGTGAATGTAATCCCTGCAAGTTCAGCTTTTTATAACATGTTGGAATTAAGAGCTTACAGCCTAATTTTTTCATACTAGGTTGCTGTGGCTAAACAATTGATATTTTGGGGCTGTGACTACATGTGAACATATTGGAGAGTCGTTAGGCTTGCAGCTTTTTGTTGCATAGTGAGTTGTCTTGCATGCATATAATGAGCACCTCTCACATTTTGAGTCATATTTTGATTCCCTGCACATTATACTCCAATTTATGCAGTTCCTCCAGGTTTTACATTGAAGAGAGTTCACCAACTATTCTAGTTGGGCACTACCACCTGTTTACCTAGTGAGAATGTGTGCCTACACAGATAACACAATGCATGCTGGGAACCGTAGTCACTCTCAAATACATTGCAGATACGTTGGTATGCGCATGATTCAAATCAAGGCTTCATTGAGATCCTTGCGGATCTAGACAGATTATTATTTATAACACACAATGGTTTGGTGTGAGCGATTAAATGTTATGCTCGAGGACAGATGAATTATTGTTTAATGGGCACACATGCTATATTTGGGAACACTATACAGTTTGTGTGGCTTCAATAACAAGAAACATTTTTCTATAACTCAATGTTGCTGATTGTGGGTCACTTTGTAATATCACAGTGGTTTATTTAAGGAGCGTTTCAGTTTATCAGGCACACATAGCGAATTAAGGAGAGGGCATTCTGCTTTTCTTTGCCTTTTTCTATCACTCCCAGTCCGTAACTTTTAAAAGTTCTTTCCTTTTGTTGAAATGCCAATTTACCTCATGAGAACTGGACTTTGACACAGTAATGTTCTGGCTATTCATCTATAGATACCCTTGAGTAAGGGGTAATCAGCCGAAATGCATTAGGTTGCTACAATCAAGCAGCTGTTACAGCACTGTTCTACGATGGAATGACATTAATTGTGCAACAAATGTGAAGTAACATTTGTATGACTGCTAATATAATGAATATTAATTTGATATGATGTCATTAAATAATGATACATGTTAGCACGTTGACTCTTTGTTTAACTTTTGAACTTAGAACACAAATTTCAAGTCCGGCCTAATGGCTCTGTTTGTAGTGTGTTTTGGCTCTAGTAAACCATTTAGTTGCCTAGTTTCTTTCAAGTTTTTCATGGAGACGAGGGGGCGCTAGGTGGTGCACGACCAAGATGGCCGCGCGCTTGTGAGGCTCCAGCCCAGCCGAGCCAGATAAACCTCATCAAACCCATCCTACATCGCCAATTCACGCCGCAAATAGGGCTCTGTGAACCAGCTCGTCCGGCCGATCCCGTCGATATCACACTTGTACCCCTTGCTGGCGGTATGAGAATGCTGGACCGAGTTGCTACGCAGCGTGGGGACAGAGCTGCAACTCCTGGAGTTTTGTGATGGCCTGAGCGGCTGGGAAACACCGGGGCTGCGCGGGCCCCATGGTCGGAGCTGAACAGAGACAGACACTGCTGTGTTGCGGGACCAGCGAAGGAATACGCCGAACAGGACCTTCCGGACACTGATATCATACTGGGGGTGCTGCCTGCAATTGCTGATAATGCACCTGGGGCCGTGATCGCGCTGAGAGAAGGCGGCGAGGCACGAACATGCGATACAGCAGAGCGCCCTAGGTACCGCATTAGAGGAAAGGGGGTGAAAGCCTGAGCTCCCTATACTGCCCGACTATCTGCTGTGCGGTGCTGGCGCTGGGACTTACCTCTGTACGGATGCCCAGAGTAGCTGGGATCCAGCGAGATACAATGCCACTATTTTGAAAAACAGCCGAGACGGAAAACTGCCCGGGAAGCTGCCCTAACATCCACAGAAGGTGCTTAGAGAGTGCGACGACTGCTTTGGCACAAACCAAGTCCTACCTAGCCTGAACCCCATATATTGGCACTGGCAACCTGGCTGTGCGGATTTCACCTCTCGGGCGCATGTTGGTTGCAGGGGATGGAATTTATCTGCGCCATTTAATATAACCACACTAGCGATCTATATTAGAGTCTGCTGGGGCACCTATAAAATATCTGGAGCTCCCTGAAACTGGCGGCGCCACGACGCATTAGGCAGCTATCCCTGAACTGTGCAAACGAACATAACCCTGAGCGCTGGGCATACCCTCCCCTGCGGGCTGCTTACTGGACGACACAATGGGACGCTCGGTGGCTAAACAGACTAAAATACGGTTTGAGGCACGTAAGGCCTCCAAATCATGCACGGAGGAACAAGAGGACACAGACAGCACTGAAGCCCCTGAGGAGGATTGGAAGGGAATCCTAATTGGCATGCAGCAGAGCCTCTCTTCAATTGAAGCCAAGATGGATGCGATGAATGCCCGTATGGACTCTGCGGTGGCTAAGCTGGGGCTACACGAACAACGCCTCAAGGAAGCGGAGTCTAGAGTGTCGGACTTGGAGGGTGGGGCTTCCACAAGCAAAAAGCAGGTCTCACAAATCGATAAACTGCTCAAGATAATTGCAGATAAAAACGAGGACTTAGAAGCGCGTTCCCGATGGAACAACAAGTGTATCCTGGGCCTGGCAGAGACAACGGCCACGGGACGCATGGAGGACTTCATAGAGAAGTTAGTGATAGACCTCTTCAGCAGAGAAGCTTTTTCGGCCCATCTGATAGTCAAACGGGCTCATAGATCCCTGCCCGCCCCGGGCGCTGCGCCACGTCCAGTGATAGCTCGTTTTTTAAACTATCGCGACAGAGACGCAGTGCTAAGACTTGCCCGAGAAAAAGGACAGGTGCAATATGAAAACACGACACTGTCCTTTTATCCAGACTTTACACAGATGGTGCAGGATGCTCTGCGAAAGTTTGCAGCAGTTAAGAAAAAATTGCAGACGCAGCAGATCCCATACGCCATGCTGTACCCGGCAAAGCTCAAGATCACCCATCATGGATCATAGCACTTCTTTTCCAACCCTCAACAGGTAGAAGATTATTTACGACGCCACCGCCGCTCGGACACCACTGATTCTGACACCAGGGAACGCAGAGCCCCATCGCTCGAAACAGACCCCCGCTGACACAGGAACTGCATGTAATTGATAGCTGGACCTTGCTTACTTACCGGACAGCGGGCGGGACTTACAATATTGGTGATGTATTACTATTTGTTCTTTGAGAGAAATGACTGGCTCGGCAACTTGCCTCCATCCCACCACGGCTAGCTGCCTGAGGGCGTTGCATCAGGTGGGTGAGAGTATGGGGGGGGGAAGTGGGCAGGCCGCGAGCCCCTAGCGTGTACCCGAGAGGTCGATCTCCTAGAGGCAGCAGTTATGGGGAATGTTGAAGAAAGTAAATGTTTGAGGGGTTTGGAAGGGTGGGGACTTGTACCTGGCAAGTTGGGGAAGCCGGTGTGGGAGGGGGGAGGTTTTGGGTTTGTGGATTCGAGAATATTTGTCTAACCCAGGGGGATTGTTGTCACACAGGTATTTGATCCACATCACACAGGCACTAATGGCTACTGAGACTCGAGACAGTACTACTCTTACAATTGCATCATGAAATGTGCGAGGATTAAATGACTCGAGGAAAAAGCGACAGATTCTAGGCTATCTCGACAGGCATTACCGATTCTGCAACAGACGCACTTGAGCCTCGATACCGTTCCCCACTTTGCCTCGAGATGGGCAGCACACCGCAGTTTTGCATCATATTCCACATATTACAGAGGGGTGGCTATACTGGTGAAGAAGGGGGTTGCCTTCCTCCCTGGCGGCTCGGAGGCGGCCGAGGCGGGCCGATTTTGTCTACTCTGGGGCAGGTTACACTCCTATGATGTTACCTTCGCTAACTATTATGGGCCTAATGTAGATGATCCACAATCTCTCCTCCGTTTGTGGGACAGGATTCAGGAGATTGGATCCACTTACTTTATCTGGGGTGGGAACTTTAACACTGTCATGTATGCGGGAATGGATAGATCACAAGGCACACCAACGCATCCCACAACCACACAGAAAACGCTATGCGCCATTATTGCGGAGAACTACCTACTTGACACCTGGAGACATTTGCATCCGACTCACCGGGAGGGAACTCACTTCTCGGCATACCATTCCACTTGGGCCAGGCTGGATTACGTATTCGTTTCCAGGGGGATTGCTCACTGGCTGGGACAAACGACCCACCTAGCGCGCACACACTCAGACCATTCCCCAGTCGTAGTCACCATGCACGTGTCCCTTAATCACTCCCCATATAGCGGCTGGCGCCTTAACCCACTGCATTTACAAGATGCGGCATTCAGGACAGAAATGGAGCAGGACATGAGAGACTTCTTTGATCGTAACATTGACTCGGTCCCTAGCATCATGACAGCCTGGGAAGCGTTTAAAGTCACGGTCCGAGGCTGGTTTATTTCTAAAGCATGGGTATTCTGAAATCATTGCGCACTAGCTTGACCGCTTTAGAGAGAGAACTTAAGAAATTGGAAAGTGAACTAGGCTCGGACTCTGGGGCTGATGGGGTCAGGGCTACCATCTGTGATAAACTTACGGAATATGGCGACATGGCGGATAGAGAGTGCAAGTTTCGGGGGAAGCATCATGTGGCAAGGGTGTATGGCGAAGGCGACCACCCCGGTAAAGCTTTAGCAGCTGCAGTGCGCTCGCCTAGATTCTCGAGCTATGTGACTGAGCTACAGGACATTCATGGGGACATGCATAGGAATCTCCCTGGCCAACTGTGTGCCCTTAAAGAGTTTTACAGCAAGCTCTAATCTTCCCATAGAGGCACCCCCTTACAACTGCCTGAATATTTCGAAGACACTGCTCTGGCCTGGCTGGGAGACACGCAGAGGAAATTCCTTAGCTTGGATCTTGAGCTCGACGAAATAACGGAGGCCATTATGCAGATGAAATCTGGTCGGGCACCGTGGTCGGATGGACTTCCCATAGAGTTTTATAAAACATATGCCAGTGTGTTGGCACCGATACTGAAGGCGGTGTATTATACAGCATTGGAAGAAGGCAGCCTACCCACTACAATGCACGAAGTGCTTATAATGTCCTTATTGAAACCAGGGAAACCCCCGCATTGTTGCGATTCCTACCGACCTTTATCCCTCCTAAACAGTGACACTAAGATACTAGCCAAAGTCCTGGCGACTCGCCTTAACTTGCTAATGCAACGCCTTGCTCTACCCGATCAGGCAGGCTTCATTCCCACCAGAGCCACATCGCATAATCTCTGTACTCTGGCGGTGGTACTTCAGGATATAGACCTGAAGTGTTCAGCGGTGGCAGTATTTCTCGACGCCACCAAGGCGTTTGTCTCCCTGGAGTGGGACTACCTGCTAGGAATGCTTGGCTATATGGGGATGCCACCGGTCTTCCTCCAATGGGTCCAGTTACTATATACCCACCCTATGGCCTCAGTCCTCCTGAATGGAGCCAAATCCACTCCTTTCCCTGTATCTAGAGGTCTCCCATTTTATTCGCCCTGGCCATCGAACCCTTGGCCGCTAAATTACGACAGGACCACAATCACAGAGCGCTAATTTACCCATCTCGACAGCTGCTCATCTCCCTATATGCGGACGACATGACGTTATATGTTCATAAACCACAGGAGAACCTCAACCCTATACTCCGGGAGATCACTAAATTTGGAGCCATCTCTGGAGTGCAGATTAATTGGTGCAAATCTGCTGTCTTCCCCCTCACTAATAATACTTCACAGCACCAGTTGGATTACCCACTGGCTTGGGAAGAAGACGAGGTGAAATATTTAGGTATTAGGATTACCAGAGATCGAGACATGCTCATGCGGCTTAATTATGGCATAACTATGGATAAACTAACTTACACTATCACTAAATGGCTGCGCTTACCGCTCTCTATGGCAGGAAGAATCTCCTTAGTTAAAATGGTCATACTCCCCAAATTACTGTACCTTTTTATTAACATACCGTATCACCCCGGGCCTTTCTTTTTTAAAACGCTTAACTTGCAACTAATTAGGCTCATCTGGGGAGGGAAGCAGGCACGGCTGAAGCTAAATACCCTTAATGCTGCCTTACCATCAAGGTGGGTATGATGTCCCGAATTTTGAGGTATACTACTACTGCGCACAGGCGCATTTCGCTACATACTGGTGCCACCCCCCGCCGTTCATGCCCCACTTGGCAGTGGAGGATTGCTATATGGCCCCAACGCCTACGCCATGCTACCTCTTCACAGCTGTGAAGCAGAGGTAAAAAGACCCCTCTACAGTAGACTGCACTATACAGGCGTGGCAGCGCATTGCTAATAGGATGGAAATACCCATGCTGTACTCACCTAAGATATCCCTGCAATGCAACCCGCTGTTGCAGGGTACCTACGAAGGGCTTTGCCGTAAGATGCTAGAGAAACGTAACTTTCGTAACTGGGGGGATCTTTGTGGAAGGTCGCTTCCGTACCAAAGAGCAATTCTTTGACACGCATACCCCGTCATTTATGGATGTATTCATGTACACCAGACTTCGGCAGAGTGTGAAAGCCGCCACTCCTGACTTCCCGCAGGAACTGGAGATATTAGTTCCACTGCATACGCTATTGCAGGCAGATAACCCTCAGCACACAGTGTCACTACTATACGGCCATGCACGCACCCCACCTTCGCCCGCACGTGTAAGAGCCAGGCAGGAATGGTATGATGATTTGTAGGTTACACTGACTGATGACCAATGGGAACTCAGCTGTGCGCAGACAGAGGCAGTGACCGGCAATAATAGGTTACGACTTATTCACTTTAAATTTCTACACCGCCTATACCACACTCCGACTAGTCTTTACAGATTCCGCCTTCGGGACAGCGATGCGTGCATGCGATGCGGCCAACACGGCGTGGGGTTTTTTCATTTAGCATGGACCTGCCCCAGAATAAGGGAATACTGGACGCATACGTTCCAGGGGCTATCGACTATGCTGGGCACCCAAATTGACCAATGCCCCCTCATAGCTCTTCTGGGCCTGACTCAGGAAATTCAGACGTTACACTGCTAGCAAACCGTCAGGTGGCATGCCGATGGGGGAGAGGCAGGGCCCCGAAGTTTAAGGACTAGATACATGACATGTCCACGTGGCAAGATCACTTGCACCATTACGCTGACACACTTCCTCTTAAGTCGCGTCCTAAAGACATTTGGGGCCCGCTCACAATGTATCTACTAGCGCAGATGGCAGCCGCAGAGGGAAGGGAGGGATCACCGGGAACAGGACCGGGCTCCCAATCCTCACAAGAACAATCTGGAGGGGAAGGGGTAGTTTAACACCACACTGAATGGTGCAGATGGAAGAATTCGTTTGTCGAGAGTAACAAACTGCCATTTTAGGCAGGCGGGCGGGGGGAGGGAGTCGGAAAACTATTCAATGTGTATAATGCTTTGTTCCAAGACACAGAGGTGCTATTAGCCAAGATGTACTGCTTGAGATACTTGGGACAGTGCCGGGGCTTGGAGTGACATGGTGTTGGACAATTTATGTTGAGTGTTATTGGACAAGAGTTAATATGAGGGATGCGCGGGCTGAGGGGGGAAGTTAGATTGTATAAATAGCACTGTGTGCTGCTGCTTTTACAAGTTATAATGCATATACTAGCACTGAAATGTGTACTTTTTACTTTTTCTTCTATACAATGTTACAATGTACCATTGAGCATACAGTCAATAAAGGTTTTTGAAACTTAAAAAAAAAAAAGTTTTTCATGGAGACAGGCAGGCTCCGTTTCAAGACAGAACACGTTCACAAGTTTACTTTTATTATATTGAATGCTATTTGTGAAGTTTGAGTGCATGGTATCACTACAATTTGTGAAATTTAAATGTACCATTAATTACCCAAATATCACTGTTGTTAACGGTAACAGTGTTTATTTTTTAAATCTATTATTATTGATAGGTACAATGCTGAGCACAAGAGAACCAGCTGCTTTTGAGAATATGGTTACATTTGGCATATTGTGATATTAAGGAACTGAAGGCAGATCTAAAGGGGGGTTGGGTTTGTGGAGACCCAGTTCCACAGGCAAGGATATCAGTGTGCATTCATTGCAGAGTTATCTGGTTCTTTAAGTGGAACGAAAGACTAAACACATGCATGAGAACACTAAGACCCCATACCCACAGTGTCCAGAGACTCACCATTTGATATTTGTTTCAAGCATGGCAACCTAGGACGTCAACATCTAAATTCAGCTTCATATCATCACAGGATGGGTAGGAAATACAAAAGAGTAGGGAACTGCAGAGGGGGGGCTTGAATATATAAGAGAGTAGGTGTTGGTGCACACCAGGGGGAATGGGGAGGCCAGGTATTGTCACTGGTCTCCGAAAATAAGTCAAATAGGATTGTGCCTGTCATGAGATGCTCCGGGACACCGAGCATGAAGGGGAGGATGACCAATTACCTCTCTGTGTCTCTCCTGTATTCTTTGTGCAGTCACCATGGGATACGCTCAGCCAGGATTACAGTGGTCCCTTTAACGAACCCATCATCCTTCCACTTCCTGGAGGAGCGGCCGTTCCACGTGATGGGATCACATGCACCTATGGGAATATTGGATGACGAGGAGGCGGTCTTTTTAACGGGCACGGAAACTGAACGGGACGTCGTGTATTGGGACCACGGAGACTACGAGTCCAGAAGGAGCCACAGAGGAATCGCGGGGCAGAAGAAAGATGCCGACCAAGCCCCGTCGTGCTACGAAGAGCAGGGGACACACCGAAGCCACAGAGCAGCCATCCCGGGAGAAACCATGAGTGGAAGCCGGACCCTATCCGGTGTCACGAGACTGCCAGCCACGCTCACGGAGGATCGTGGCTTCCAGAGGTGCGTTCACGAGTGCGTGGATGGTTTAAAAGGGGGTCTCCCACAAGTACCCATAATCTAAGGGAGGAAGGAGAGCCCTGAGTCCTTAAGCTCCCAGGACGAACGTTTTGTTTTCATTTTTTTTGTTTATACTACACAAACCTTTAGTGCGGCGCTGGTGACGGTTCAGGTGTTCTTCCCTCACTCCTTCCCCTTTGCACACAAAGCTCACAAGAGCCCAGAGTGACGGCTCTTTCTGTTCTTTTCTTCTTTATTCCATTCCCCACTTGGTAACCTGACCTCAACCTGCCTGAAGTGGAGGACAAACCAATGGAAGACTACTGCCAAAAATCCTGATGATAAGGAGTCACAAAACTAGACAGGCTGGCTCTTAATTTATAATTTGCCTTTAGACTGTTTTGCCTTCAAAGAAGATTGAATAAAAGTCTTCTTAACTCATTTTTCGTGTTTGTTTATGGCTGAATACCCACACATGGTGTCAGAAGGGGGATTCTGCCTATTGTAAGACAAAATGTAAAACCTTCTTCACCAGCTTATTGCCGGTCAGATAAAATTAGAATGGGCTCTTGAGAGACACATGTCTTCGGCACAAGTGGATAGAGAACTTTTTAGCACAACCATGAATCAACAAATGGAGGGGCTATATAAACTATCCGACCGACAGGAAGAGTCCACCAAAGAGACGACCCCACGTCAAGGGTCCCCAGCCCCCTTTCCTTACATTGTCTTACAGAAGTATGTTGCCGGGGATGACCCAGATTCTTTCCTTCTAAACTTTGAATGAGCTGCCTGAGCATCAGGCTGACCTGAAAATAAGTGGCCCTTTTTTGGGCGGGAGAACCTCAGGCGCTTATCAAGCAGCCAATCCTACCGGCACTGCCAGTTATACGGAAATACAAGAAGTCATCCTGGACTACCCGGGGCTTGATGCCGAAGCTTACCGGGTGGGTTTCAGGAAGGAGAAAGGCAACCCTGGGGATACGCCCAAGACCCTCTTTCATAAATTGAAGACAGCCGCAGACAAGTGGCTTAAACCGCAAGAACACACCAAAGAGGAAATAATATTATTTATTTACCTCGAGCAGTTTTGAGAAGCCCTACCTTACCCCACCCATAGATAGCTAAAACAGCACACCGGCCTTTCTGTGGAACAGACCGTGGAAATGGCCACTACTTACTCTAGGGCACAACCAAAGACCTCCATATGGGAAGGAGAGAATAAACCATGCCCGCGTCTGGCAAACAAGACAAGAGAAATATTAGCAAACCCCCGGTTGAAGTCGCTAAAATACGTCCCTCAAAACCCGTAGTGCCTACTACAAAAGGACCTCAGTGTTTTGAATGCGGTGTATTGGGGCATATAGCTCGCTTCTGTCCCCAGAAACGGAACACTGATGAAACTATGGACGTTAGCTACTTTCCACGCCATGTCATATACACTGAAGAAATGGGCACAGGATTCTAGGTAAGTTTGGTTATTGACGGGGTACACATTAGAGCTCTCTTAGACTCAGAGTGCAGACAATCAGTCATTCAGAGTTCCTTGGTCAAACCAGAGAATGTCATAACCAAACGCCAAATACCCATTAGGTGCATACATGGGGACGTTAAAATCTATCCAGCAGCATCCATAAATGTCAGAATGCCCGACGGGAGGGATCTCCAGGCTATTGTAGGGGTCCTACCGAATTTATTCAAGAAACTTATATTCAGAATCGACCATCCCGAGTTTATGAAATATCTAAGTATGAAGGTTAAAAACTATACACACAAAACCTCTGTTTTTCTCACCCAGGCTCCGTGGCAAGAGGATAAAATCTTTTGCTATGCTCAAAGAAACGACCCTACACTCCAAGTAGCATGGCAGCAGGCAACCCTTACTGTTACTACCTACCCAGCTTTCTTAAAAGAAAATGATCTACTATACAGGAAAGGTAGTCCGACAGGTCCCACACAACTTCTGGTTCCCCAGAACTTTAGGGAACAGGTAATTTTTTTTGCACACACCCACCTCCTAGCAGGCCATACAGGCGTGCAGAAAACCAGAAAGACTATCCTGGAACATTTTTATTGGCCCGGCATACATGCACAAATAACCGGATATTGTCAGGAATATGAAGTTTGCCAGCGAAAAAAAACCCTATCGACCATCCGCCGCCCCTTTATAGCCTTTACTGATCATTGGGAAACCGTTTGATCGCATAGGTATGGACCTTATTGGTCCTTTACCTAAATCCTGAAAAGGCAATCAATATGCTCTTGTCATTATCGACTATGCCACCAGGTACCCTGAGGCTTTTCCTTTACGAACACCAAACACCGTGATCATATGTGAGAAACTGATGGATCTCTTCTCGAGGGTAGGGTTTCCCTGCGAGATCCTCACGGATCAGGGCATGCCATTCGTCTCACGTTTGATGGGTCAGGTGTGTAAGACTTTAGACATAACACAAATAAGTTTCTGGACAATGGGTTGTGCACCGCTCCTTTGTGTTTGTATACGTTTTTAGGCCGTGCTCTGGGGTATCACCTCCCTCCTGAGGTGTATCTGATAGCTCCACTAGTAGGGCGCTTGTTACCTCACAAGCGTGTCACCCTAGGCACAAGCATCATGTGCTGGATACCAGCTCTAATAAATGATAAGGTTCATCCGATGGGTTAATTGATCGGAATTCTTTCATTCTCAAATCCACATGTTAATTCACATTTTCATTCTTATTCTATCTAATTAGACGTAAATATCAGTCTTTCCTCATTCCAATGCATTTCGGTGCAATCAGCACCTTCATCAGGGAACCACTGAAAATTAAACAAATAATACACTTTGTAACTCTTAAAGTTCCATTCTATCTCACTACATAACTGCTGTTTGTTTGTCCACATTAAATACAATATGTTGGCCTTTCTAAGCATACTGTTTTAGATGATCACGATATATTATAAGGGTGTTACCCGCTGCGTATTGCCCCTGCGGGTTTTAACCGCCGGTTAGTGTGTGATGTTGCTAACTCATTCTCTGTGCATATATCTGTCCATTACGCGCTGGCTGTAGCCCATGCGGGCGTTCTATCATTAAAATATGCAGTCCTTTATCTGTTAGTAAGTAACTATACTCGATGTTCCCCTCTCACCTTTCTTCCCGCTGTTACAGTTTCAGCTACGCGGAGCCCCTCCGCTCCGTTAGACTTCAACGTCGACAGTTCAAACGCGGGTTTCGCGCATGCGCAGATTAACAGTATCCCGCCTTTTAAAAAAAAATCTAATCAGTTAAATCAGTAACCACATTTTCAAAAAAGTGTCGAAGTTTCATTTTCCGAGTTAATTTAAAAAGGCTCACTTCTAATTCCAGTTGATTGGTTCGGGCTGTGGGTACAAATGACAAGCCTCGCTGTAGCGTTTCTATCTGTATAGTACTCAAATGTTGGTCTGATATATTCATGAACAAATTCTCTTGGTCATTCAATGATTTTTCTTTTTGTCCTTCTTTAAAGTCACATTCCTCGTTTGAGGCTGTGATTTTTCTTTTACTTTTGTTGCGTCCCCGCCGGGGTCTTCTGTTTCTTCTGGGCCTTCGACTAAAAAAGGCTCCGATGTAGGTTGTGCTTCTTTGTTCTGTGACCTAGGTGTTTTGGTGGTCCTTCTTGAATCATTTGTCGTTTGTTCACTATCAGTAGAAGACGTGTCCATTTGTGATGTTTACAAATGATTGTATATCGCGCATTTTTTAGCAATGGTTTAGTCTTTTATAAATAGCATTGCCCATATCATGACGCTATGAATGTAATTATCTTTCATGTTTAAAAGTCTGTATAGTGCAGGACCCGCGAGATTGGCGCATAGTTATACAAGTACTGAGCTTGTCACCCGACACTGAGCTCTTAGCATCGATAAAGTTGGCCTTTGACTGCCTTTTTTTTTAAAAAGGCGGGATACTGTTAATCTGCGCATGCGCGAAACCCGCGTTTGAACTGTCGACGTTGAAGTCTAACTGAGCGGAGGGGCTCCGCGTAGCTGAAACTGTAACAGCGGGAAGAAAGGTGAGAGGGGAACATCGAGTATAGTTACTTACTAACGGATAAACGACTGAATATTTTAATGATAGAACGCCCGCATGGGCTACAGCCAGCGCGTAATGGACAGATATATGCACAGAGAATAAGTTAGCAACATCACACACTAACCGGCGATTAAAACCCGCAGGGGCAATACGCAGCGGGTAACACCCTGATAGTATATCGTGATCATCTAAAACAGTGTGCTTAGAAAAGCCAACATATTGTATTTAATGTGGACAAACAAACAGCAGTTATGTAGTGAGATAGAATGGAACTTTAAGAGTTACAAAGTGTATTATTTGTTTAATTTTCAGGCGTTCCCTGATGAAGGTGCTGATTGCACTGAAATGCATTGGAATGAGGAAAGACTGATATTTACGTCTAATTAGATCGAATAAGAATGAAAATGTGAATTAACATGTGGATTTGAGAATTAAAGAATTCTGATCAATTAACCCATCGGATGAACCTTATCATTTATTAGAGCTGGTATCCAGCACATGATGCTTGTGCCTAGGGTGACACGCTTGTGAGGTAACAAGTGCGCTACTAGTGGAGATAACACAAATAAGTACATCTTTTTACCACCCTCAAACAGACGGATTATGTGAACGATATAATGGTACAATAAAACTAACCCGAAAAAAGATGATGACGGCCGAAGGAGCAGATTGGGATGCGTTGCTGCCTCTGGCACTGTTTGTCATCCGCTGCCAAAAACAGAGCATTCTGGGTTGCTCTCCATTCGAACTCCAGTACGGATGACAGCCTCGTAGCCTCCTCGAGATGACCAAGGAAGCTTTGGAAATGGAAACACCGGAGGAAACCCAAGCTTTGCTGGACTATTCTAGAGGACTGAGGATGAGATTGTCCAAATTACAGGAGTTCGCACATAGCAACCTGGATAAAGCTCAGCGGAAGCAGCAGGTGTTCTATGACAAAGGCAAAAAGTGGCGACATCTACAAATACATGATTGGGTCTTGGTGTTTTTACCCTACACTCTCCCTAAGGGCAGATCCGAATGGAAGGGACCCTATGAAATAATAAAGAAATTGGGTCTCACGACATACGAACTTCGCCTCTCTAAGACCAGAACACAGATCTTCCACATAAATCTGTTGAAGAAATGGCTGGGTCCTCTCCCTAAACCCAACCTGGTCACGGTAACAACTGAATCCACTCTACCTTTACTCGACATAAATAGGGATCTACAAAGAGGCAAAAGGGAGAACCTGAACACCTTACTTTCCTCATTCTCTGACATCTCATGACAGTGCCCCAGCAAGTTGCTAGGGGGAATTTTTGCAAACCTTGCCTTTCCTCCCGGGGGAGTATTGTGCCTTTAACTTCTGCCCATTTAATGACCTCTGGGTGCCAGTGTCAGATTGAGAGGTTGGCAGCAGACTTCCAATTCACCCCCACTGCCTGCTTGGGCAGAATAAGTGCAAGGTTGTTGAAGCATGTTGTCACTTGACCGGTTCTAGGGCGGGGAAAAGGCTCAGTAGACATTGCTGGGCTGTGAAGAGCCACTTTCTGCCTGTGGCCTCAAAATGTCAAACACGATTGCATCCTAATAGGGTCATATGAGCCAGCAGGTCCAAAACATGTGGATCATGTCCACCAAGCCTACCCTACACCTAGAACATTCATTCGCAACCAGGGGATGGATATGGTGTAGATGTTAGGGAGTGAGGCAGGAAATATGTACAGAGTTGATGGGGTATTCAGGGTATTCAGCCACTCTGATACATTAAATGGCTGTCCTAGGCAATCCTCCCATCAGTAAATCAGGTTTGCCAGACTGTCACCTGTCAAGTATTCAGTCTGTTGTCCCCCAAGATAAAGCCCCAGACTGGTAGCAATGAAGTGCAGGGTCTTATGGTTCTGCTACCTGGAAAGCCCCACCACAGACACTCATGTGTCATGCCTAATCGGAGCGGTTGAGCTGGAAAATTATAGTGTGTAAATTTCAGGGCGCGTACTTCTCTCCCACAGGGGATGAGCTGTAGAATACTTAGTGCCTCTCTCTGCTGTCCTGTGCCTCATATCAGGCCAATTATAAAAAAATCTAGACATCGTAGGGTGCACTAAGGGATCAAATCCAGGAGGCTAGTATTACAGTGTAAGAGACAGGCAGCATCACCATTTTAGAAAGGACCACCCAGCTCGCTACTTTCAGAGGAAGAGTCATCCAGAATGAGACCTAGGAATGCAAGGACCTCGCAGTCCTGCCATGAAGCCCACTTCCATATGATAGATCTGAATCCTTAAGAACTTGAATGTTTGCGGAGCCCGGGTTTGCGGAGCCCGGGTTAAGTTCCTAGTGCCCATCTGAACTTGCAGTGTGGATAGAAGGTTCATAAATGAAAAGCTGAGGGATTTAGTAAAGTTGACTTTAAGGCCTGAGACCTCGCTAAAGGTGGCCAGGATTGGTCAGGTCCCCATGGACATTGCAGCGATAAATGATCATGTTGTCCCCATACAAGGAGACAATATGCATCTGAGTTCCCAAGGGGACATCCCAGTCTCCCCCCCCCCCTGGCTTGCAGCTGCACCACCAGAGGCTCCAGTGCCAACTGACAACACAAACAGTAATGGAGATAGAGGACAACCCTGATGGGTTCACCAGTAGATGGGATAGTTGTCATGGTAGCCCACCCTGCCTCTGGTGTGTCATTGGAAGATGAAATGGATCCAGTCTAGGATTTCAGGGCCAAAGCCAAATCGTCCTAGGGCCCAGAACATATAGTTCCAATTGAGCAAATCCAGGGACAGACAGGCCACATAGGGCCACACCTGGGGTGCCCGTTCCCTAATTGAACAGAGATGTCTTATTCAATGAGGTGTTGCGGCGCGGGATAAAGCTGTTTGTTCGGTGTCAATCAGATTGGGTAGGATAGGGAGGATGCGGTCCCCACAAATTTGGCTAAGGGTTTTTATAGTCTGATGAAAAGAGGGTGAACGGTCTATAAGAAGTGGGAAGGGAGGGTGTGTAGTCCAATTTTGGGATAGGTACCGCTTGGGCCTCCCACAGGGCTGAAGGGACCAACCCCTCTCACCAAATTGAGTAACTGTAAGATGTGCAGAATCAGGGAAGTCTCCTAGGTTGCAGAGAACTCGATAGGTATCCCATCCAGACCCAGACACTGATCTCTAGGGAGACTCCTGATCACCTCTCTAATGTCCTGTTCCATAATTGGGGCCTCCAGGGTAGGCTGATGGTCTCTAGGCACCTGTGGAAGGGGAATGTTGATCTACTGTTCCTCATATATCATGGTGGCCTACCCTCGGTATAGTATTTACAACAAGGGGTGGTGATGGACAGAGTCTCTGAATTAAGCAGAATACTCTCACCCAGTCAAGAGATCAGGGCTAAATCCAACACCGTTTTTTAGCTCATTGCACCATCCCAGTTTCAGAACCTGGCTGTATGCAAATTAGTCTGTCCCTGGCCCAGTGCATCATGGGAACAGGGCAGACCAGACTACAAAAGCCAATTCTTACACTGGGAAGGAAACAAGCTTCCGGGGACCGGTTTCTGGCATTTCAGCCGTCTTCGGCCCGGCTTGCTTGAATCCTGATGGTGCAATGAGCAAGGGACTCACATCTGAGTATACCCTTCCACGCTTAGGGTGGACAAAAATATTTACAACAAGGGGTGGTGATGGACAGAGTCTCTGAATTAAGCAGAATACTCTCACCCAGTCAAGAGATCAGGGCTAAATCCAACACCGTTTTTTAGCTCATTGCACCATCCCAGTTTCAGAACCTGGCTGTATGCAAATTAGTCTGTCCCTGGCCCAGTGCATCATGGGAACAGGGCAGACCAGACTACAAAAGCCAATTCTTACACTGGGAAGGAAACAAGCTTCCGGGGACCGGTTTCTGGCATTTCAGCCGTCTTCGGCCCGGCTTGCTTGAATCCTGATGGTGCAATGAGCAAGGGACTCACATCTGAGTATACCCTTCCACCCTCGGTATAGAGTAGAGTTGTAGGGGTGGAAGGCAGCATTTACGCCACTTTGTGAATGGTAGATCATGTCATCAGGATCCTAAATCACGTGTATAGGAGTTCCCGGGGGAGGGGCGACCAGTCCACCCAGACATATGCCAAGTCTGTCACGAACTCATGTGAGTAAGGGCTAGATGTGCCACCCACTCAAGGCAGCAGAGGCATTTGAGTGCAATAGAAGTTTCTCTAGCCCTCTCTAAGTCATCCCTCATGTGGGGTCCATCATGGGCTTCAACTCTTGAGGCCTTAGAGACCCCTAAATCTCACGAAGTTCAGTTTCTATTGCGCGTGCAATCATACAGTGGTCCCGATACATGCTCCATGGAGCAGAGCCTTAAAAGCCTTCCACTCCACCAGAGGAAAAGAGGCCTCATTGGGCGCAAATTTGAAGATGAGTGTTTCCTGGATGGTGGACTTGAAAGCTAGAGTGTCCAACCACCGGGGCTACAGTTTCCACATAGAGACCGGTGTAGACACTCTTCCACAGTGCACACCTGCATATAGCGGATTATGACCAGAAAATAATTTGCCTAGGTATGACATGCATTTGATCTGCACCAGCAAATCTGTGGAGCACACTATGCGATCCAAGCGGGCCTACAGTCTGTTGGACAGAGAGAAGAAGGAGTATTCTCTGTCTCTGGGATGGTGCATTCACCATATATTAGTCAAAGACCAATGATGTAACCAGTCAGCTAGGGCTGTGGCATTTTGGGAAGTACCAGGAAAAGGGCTGGGTGGTGTGATCTGTCAAGAGTGGAATCCAGTGAAATCACCTCACAGGAGCCACTGAAGGTCCACTCAGGAAGCCAAGTGAGAACAGAGGGATTTTAAATACTGAAACTGGTCAAAGTTGTGGGCATAAAGGCACCCCAATACAATTGGCTGGATGTCCGGGCGGCCCACAGCAAAACAAGGTGGCCCTCTTTATCGTATACAGAGTCCTCAGAGTGGAAGGGGACTCTGAGGCAAATCCAGTAGGAGGTATGAAAGAGTTGGCTACACCACCTGCAGCGCAGTCATTCACCCTCTTTCTGGTCCAGGTAAGTCTCCTGTAGGTAAATTATGTGGGCCTCTGTGTGCTGAATATGTGAGTGTAGTTTGTAGTGTTTGGCAGGGGCCTCATACCCCTGATGTTCTATGTCAGGAACCTGTATGTTGCAATCTGTGTTCGGGGCATTGCAGAAAAGTGCGGACAATATAATCCCTAAGGTGGTGCATAAGAGGACACCCTGACACCAAGCGTGTACTCTTACACAGGAATCTCAGGGAGTTTCAAAAGTAGACACAGTAAAAAAACTGGAAGGAAGGAAGTCAACGGGCCAAAAATCCTAACTCAACTGTGAAGCAGTTATCAACAGAGAACATGATGGCAACTCCCTGGGAGAGGAGTTCGGCACCAGTGAGAGTCTGAGACAAAGTGCAGGGAGCACTGGCCCGAGGTGATGTTGAATGATACAACAGTCACCTTATCTACCTTGGGGTATTGTGGATGAATGCAAGTACGTTGGAGGTTTCAGCAGCCCTAGGCAGTTAAACAAGCTCATCAGCTGTTTCCAGGGTGACACGTGGTCTCTCCGGCATCAATAACAGCAATTCAGTATCTGATAAAGAGTCAGGGAGGTCCCCATCTAATGGGGATGCTGGAGCAGATCAGAAAGCCATCGCAGAGCCGCCCTCTGTACTTCGGAAGCTTAATCTGTTGTGGAGGCTACTGCCATCAGTCACTGCCTGCAGCCACTCAGAGGGAATATCTGGCAGTTCAATGGTTCCTGCCAGCTGTAGTTAAGTTCCAGCCAGGCCCACACTTCTGTAGTCCTCAAAAAAGTGTGTTTGGTTGTCGGCCATAACTTGAAGGTGTGAGGGCTAGAGCAGGGTATACTGAAGGGCGAGGTCAGAGAGCATTTTCTTGACCTCAACAAAGGAGGACCTTTGCCTCATGACTGCCAGGGAGAAGCCAGAGAAAAGCATGACCCTGGAGGAGTCCACTGTGATTGGGTCCAATGATCTGGCCTGATATATTATATAGTCATGGTCCAGGTAATTCAGCAGCCTAGCCACCATCGGTTGAGGGCAATCCCGAAGGAGGGCGTCTGGTTGGCATGCGATGGGACCCGTTCCACAACGTGCACAGCCGAGAGACTGGACGGATTTATCCATCCCTTTAGCCAAGATTCCGTGTAGGTGGTGGCATTCGCTCCATCTGTAACTTCAGAGAGGCCCACCACTCAGACGTTGTTCTGGTATCCCTCAGTATCCTCACCTCGGTGTTCCAGGAGTTGTACGCAGTCTGCGAGTTGGGTGAGCCAGGTCACATGATCCTCTGTCTTGGGGACAATATCTTTCTGTGCAGATGTGTTTTGTTGTACCTCGTCTCAGAGTTTCTTCTGGCATTCTCTAAGCACCCATTCAGATTCAGGACCAGGATGTAAATTTTAAGTTCCAGGGTAGAGCGGGACTTGCGGATTTCAGTAAGTATAAGGTCAAGATTATTATGGGTAGATCCTATGTTTGTGAGGGGACCGAAGAATCCTTAGGTGAGCCCTCCAGTGCCATGATCTCCTCCATAGCTGTGTGGCAGGGAGCAACCACACACATTGGCTAGACCCTGGCTGATTGTAGAAAATAAACACATTTTATATTATTTCTTCAAATCTCCATGTTTCCTAAAGGCATATAAATTGGCATGAAATAAAAACCCGTCAATTTTTGGATCATCTACATTTCTTTCAAAGCCAGCATTAATCCAAGAAGCTAATTTCCACCTTTTCTACACAAATGGCATTTTAGTCTGCTGGTATCTGATGTGGTCAGTCTATATCATTTAGACCCTCACTATATGAATTATTCATTGTCCTGGCTATTCAGTCCCAGTTCAGTCATCAATAGGTCTTTACCCTCGATGTTCTTGGTCTTTCATACCATGCCATGAATGTGGGGTGGATGTTATGGTGGATTGACTTCAACGTATCTGTATAGTCCACCTACCATATAAGATTCCTTGCTTGCTATACTGCCTACTGCATGTCTTGTTACAATCCTTCATCCATTCTTCAAACTTCTTATTTAGACTAGTAGATAACTGATGACTACCCCTATGTGCCCATTAACAGACCACATAAGTCTTTAAAGACAATGTTTAACCCCTTGTGTGCTCATGACGAGCTCAGCTCGTCATGAGACACAGTGGCGATGTGCTCATGACGAGCTCAGCTCGTCATGACCGTCGCGGAAAGCCCACGCAGGGATAATTCCCCTGCTGTGCTGAACCTTCAGTGGAAATGGGCGTGGTCATGACGAGCTCAGCTCGTCATGAGCACAGCGCCACCTTGCTGCGTGACAAGCCAAGCTCGTCACGAGCACCGCACACGGCACCCCTCCCCCAGCACCGCGGGGGAATTAGCCCCGCGGCGAAGGCGTTAATAGGCCATCCCAATTACCCAATTTCAGGTCAATCAACAAATTATTGGAAAACTGAAAGATTATAAATTATCTCTGCAGCGACTCCTTTGGAGGTACACTTCTAAAGCCAAGAAAAGATATCAGAATTATTATACATGATCTTCAATGTAAAATATCACGAGGGCCCACTGAGGCATGTGAATACTAGATCACTAATTTTAACTACCCCGGATCTGTTCTAGGCCACAGTGAAATTTTTGTTTAAGCTGACAAACTCTTGTGTAATTTTTGGACATTTTGCATTACTATTGTTACATTAAATGCCCAATATTATGCCCTTATCGCACATCACATAATGGATTTGAAACAACATGAATAAACCAAAAGTGAGTGACTGTCAGACGCATTTCACACAAAAAAACTTGGGCAAATTGCTAGATTTGCTTTTCATGTAATAATGCTTAATTTTGCTAATTTGTTTGGCTGTGTTTTGTGTAATTCCCGCAAAGGAAATGATTTGGATTTTACCCACGTTTATTCTGGATAGTCCCTCGATTTTGTGACATAACCGTCCTAGCGCAAAGACTAAGAGTTTTAACTTACTATCTATATGACTATATAGTGCAATTTTTGCAGGACATTGTTAGCCAGTCTGTTATCTTCACTGTGAAGCTGAAGTATAGATCCCAAGTTTAATTTTATATTTTCCAACTCGCCTCATAAGTTTGTGTTAATGCAATATTCCTTGAGGTTTCACTTGTGGAGGCTGATCAATCTCTGGTCCCTTTTTCATATTTAGAGAATCCTGTTCAAGGTCTACTGCTCATCTTTATTCTGAGCTTTATTTAATAGTTATTTTTATTACCACTGTTTTAGCATTAGTAATTACCTCTGTGGATTCTAATTTAAGTTACTCTTTTCTATCTAGCCTGATAAGAGTTTCCATTGGCTCTTTGCAAATCCGGATGAGGGATTGTCTTCGTATGTGTCAATATTGACCAGGACTACTGCCCGTTATATTGGCTTTTGGAATTCGCCAATATTGAAAGTGATCATTCGTGGCAATTCGGCCTTTTATAGTGAATTAGTGAGATTTTGGGCTAACCTTGGGGCCTTTATATCTTGGAAGATTGTACGACATTGGAATTGAATAGGTCAAGAGTCCTTGTAACTTACAAAATCTGTTTTTCTATTCACATTGATCGAACCTTGGAATATATTGGCCCACACATATATACCAATCGGACTGATATTTGGATATTTGAGCCCTGACGAAGTTCCATTCGGAACGAAACGCGTTGGCTGATGCCCAATTTTAAAACTACAGCTGCAATAAGGATATATATTTGAATAGACTTGAAGTTTGTTGACTACTTTCTGGTGCAACTTCCTTCTTTGTACAAATCCATTGGCTCATTTGTTTGGCTTGGTGCTTCTTGTTTCTCATGAATGTGAATTTATACCAATTCCTCTTCACTTAAGATTGGAAAGTTTATTGGCGCTCTACCAGTTTGAAGCATGGATTGCTGTTTACACATGTTATTCCCTTGTGAAATCTATTTTGTGTATCTACAGTCCTATCATTTCTTTGATATGCAAGAATTTTATACCATTGTGGTTTTAGCTCCTGAGTTGTTATTGGTCTTTGTGGAATTTTCAACTGCTTCTACAGTTTACTGGCCTTAATTTTACTTATTTGAGCTCATACTACTTTCCATATTATCTTCATTGTTCTCACCTTGCTGCACAATTCCTACAGCAGAATTGACATTTTGTATCACTGGTTCTTTCAAATTCACCAATGCACTTTCTATTTTCTCATCCCAGTTGTCTAAAGCGGCCAATCACTGGGCAGATGTTGTGTGGTTCTTTGGAATTCAGGTGAACTACTTCAATCGTAACTCGGCAGCCGTTAGGAGGGGAAAGTCTCTCGCATGGTGATGGACATGCACCCCTACCTTGAGTGTACCCAAATGTATGATGCTTCAGTCCCTGGTGCTGATTTTTGTTGTCATGGGAAAACACAGATCAATCTTGCACAACATGACACAGGCCTGTCTCGTGGATTCCAGTTTTTTTGGATTGGGAGGGGTCCCCAAAGTGCTACCCTCATAGTGGTGAGAGACTTCTACCTTGGTCAGGATTTAAGCAGCACAAGTATGCTGGTAGCAGTATACCGTCCAGAGGTCAATGGGAGTGAACAGGCCTTTTTACCTGTATCTCTGAAGTGAGGCCTGGAGGCTCACTCATTCACTCGTGTAAAGTTGTGCAGCTGGTGCTTAACTCACCCTTGGCCTACATCTGGTTAGTATGTAGTGCTGTGCAGTGCTCGTATGTTATATGCATGTGCTGGATGTATGTATGCTTGTGAATGGTACAATACATGAAATATTCTGGGTTCCATTCTGGGAGACCCAGGGCAGACTGGAGGAGCAAGAAGAGGTAGAGGAATCCCTCCAGACAGATTTGTGGATTGCTGCATTCCTGTGAGCTTGGTGGAACACAATGGAGGAAAGAATACTTCAAAGGTTGCCCTTTGATTTAGAATGTGATCTCTAGAAAGGGACCTGGGCACATCTCAGGAAAGAGATGGGGCTCTTAGGAAAATAATAAAGAATAGGACTGAGGCCCTGGAGTAACCTTTTAGACACATATTACTGTGGCTGACCTCCAGGTGTGAACTTCCAGTCACTCATATGGCCTGTGTTGTGAAACTATCAGATTTACAGTCACTCCTGCTGTGACAGAAGGTTTTTTGTTGGAGATGCAGCAGAGGAGAGGGCACTTCAAAAGGAAGTAGGCTCCCAACATAAACTTTGAAGACTGAGATCGTAAATCACATTTGGTGTTAGGAAAAGGACAATAAAAGGGGAGCTTCACGTCCCCAAAATTGTCAACTGTCAAGAAGCCAGTTGGGCTGTGCGAGGAGGAGTAGCTCTACAAGACTTCTGCCTTTGACCAGGCCCAAAGGCATGCCAGTCTCCCAGCTCGGTGAGGGGACAACATCCAGGGAATCCAACACCAATGTCCCCTGGAGCACAAGGGCCTCACTACTTGTCAAGTCCAGTGTGCCCTGTGAGGAAGAGGAGAGCACTGGAGGGAGTGCGGTCCAGTGAGATATCCTTGCAATTGTATCTGTCAAGTGAGAAGATGGTGTCTGCACCGATCGGGGCATAGTCTGTGTGCAGAGCAAAGTTGGGGACCCCGTTTAGCAGGTGGGGCAGCTGTGAAGAATACTACTGTGCCCATTAGGCTGTAGTTCGTGTGCGGAATAAAGTTGGTGAACAGTATGCCAGGTGGGGCCACCATCAAGATTACCACCGTGCCAATCAGGTCCTAGTCTGCTTGCGGAGTGAGGATGGGCCACCAGGAGAAAGGACAAGGAGCATGGTCTGGTCAATACTGTCATCGAGAAGAAGAAGAAGAAGCAGTAGAAACCCATATAGGTCAAAGATCCAAATGTTTATTGGCACTAGGAGCATCAAATTCTCCCCACTCACCAGTGGGGAGGATCGTAGAAAACCTACCAGCCCTGGAGGAGCATCGAGAACACCAGCCTGTTGTACCACAGGATAATGTTTGAGGAACTCGAGGACACACAACTGTCCTTAAATAGCTGCTTGTGCAATACTCACTGCAGACTCTGGGACTGCAAGAGAAGCTCTCAGAGATTCCTGTCATGTTGGACCTGCTGGTACTGGTAATAGTGACTGATGGGTTTGAAGGACCCAGGTAAACTAGCCTGCCACATAGTGCTCCGGTGCAGGAACACGTTTGACTTTAGTTGGTGTTGGGAGTGGAACACCTAAGACTCAGGCTGCTAGAGGGGCTAAACCTGAATGTGGTCTATAGTCAATGTGGACTAACCACTATTGATAGCAAGAGGGGAGTGAGATTCAGAGTCTACCTTGAAGAATTGGAGCCCTGACCTCAGGGGACTGTGAGTATTATTGGTGAATGCTGTTTTTTTATTTTGTGTTGGTATATAATTACTCCTTTTTTCATTAAAGCAAGTATTTGACTGGACAATCACTTAATGCAAATTATTAGTCATCTAGTCAAAATTGGCTACTGATTTCGCCTTTGCCTTGAAGAGTGTCACTTGTATGTGCATTTACATAAATTCTCAGGAGAGTACAGAAACAATAGATATTAGGGTGACAGTCATAAAGAAGTCAGTGTTATTAATGAACCCACAATGCTGTCTAAACATTTGTTTTGATTTGATTGAATATCCTCATGTTTCTCTTTTCCTGCCTCATCAATTGTAGTTGACTGAACATTTAACCTAAAAGTAATTTGAAGGTGGACTCCTCTCCAAACGAGATGTTCCAAAACGGATTGCAACAGCCATTACAGTTTGCTGCTATACAGTTAGCTGTCACCAAGTTCTACAGTTTCAGCTCATTTGATAAAGGCCAAAGTGAAAACCTCAGCTTTTTGTGCATCAGTTCCTCTACCTAACATTTTGAGGATATGGAAGAATCTACATACATTTATAAAACATTATTGTCAGGACAAGGACATTTAAAGTGAGTCAGCTGATGGACAAGAATTCCTGCAGCATCTGTTTCCATTAGGTAAGCCTCTTTCCGCCTTTGATTAATCTAGTATTTATTAAGCTCATGTGAAAAATGCGTCCATGACTATCTCCTGTTTTGAGTATGTATTGATAATTTCACATTGTTTCTGATTCTAATTCAAGCATGTGAGTCTGGCAAAGATTCAGTGCTGGAGAAGCTTTACATTACTTACCAGTAGCTAGTGCTCTCCCGGGTTAGGATTTTTGATATATATATATATATATATATATATATATATATATATATATATATATATATATATATATATATATATATATATGAATTTGTCTTCTCCTTCCTGCCGGATCGAAGAAACCAAGGACACAAGCGGGTTTCAGAGGTTGCATTTATTGACTTCAATACATAACCGGTTTCGGCTTGTGCCTTCCTCAGATGCGAAGTCAAATTGCGTGCTCTCTTGTTACAGTTGGCTCCTCCTATCAATGTCCAGGAGCCTCACTTGCAATGAAACGTCAGGTTGCGCTAGTGTTGAGGACTACCAGTCCCAAAATTGCGTGCTCTCTTGTTACAGTTGGCTCCTCCTATCAATGTCCAGGAGCCTCACTTGCAATGAAATGTCAGGTTGCGCTAGTGTTGAGGACTACCAGTCCCATGATGCTGCATACCATCGGTCCACTGCACAGGAGAGCCGCCTCGATGTTTTTAGCAGTGGATGTCTTCTGTTCCCTTCTTTCTAGCCACGCACCTCAGGATTACAGGTTCGGAGACGCGAGTGCGCCTCGCCCAGCAGTCTCGGCCCGCCGTACAACAGCAGCGTCCTGATGCCTGATAAGTGGGTGGCGGGTCACGAATAAGTTCGATACTTCGACTAAATTCAAATTGCCCCATGTCTTCGTGGCCGCTTGTAACGAAAGGGTCCTTGGTTGCGCTTCATGGGAGGGCGCTAGTAATTAATTTGTCTTCCCCTTCCTGCCGGATCGAAGAAACCAAGGACACAAGCGGGTTTCAGAGGTTGCATTTGTTGACTTCAATACATAACCGATTTTCGGCTTGTGCCTTCCTCAGATGCGAAGTCAAATTACGTGCTCTCTTGTTACAGTTGGCTCCTCCTATCAATGTCCGGAAGCCTCACTTGCAATGAAACGTCAGGTTGTGCTAGTGTTGAGGACTACCAGTCCCATGATGCTGCATACCATCGGTCCACTGCACAGGATAGCCGCCTCGATGTTTTTAGCAGTGGATGTCTTCTGTCCCCTTCTTTCTAGCCACGCATCTCAGGATTACAGGTTCGGAGACGCGAGTGTGTTTCAAGCGCCTGGCCAGCAGTCTCGGCCCGCCGTACAACAGCAGCTTCCTGATGCCTGATAAGTGGGTGGCGGGTCACGAATAAGTTCGATACCTCGACTAAATTCAAATTGCCCCATGTCTTCGTGGCCGCTTGTAACGAAAGGGTCCTTGGTTGCGCTTCATGGGAGGGCGCTAGTATTTAATTCGTCTTCTCCTTCCTGCCGGATCGAAGAAACCAAGGACACAAGCGGGTTTCAGAGGTTTCATTTATTGACTTCAATACATAACCGGTTTCGGCTTCTGCCTTCCTCAGATGCGAAGTCAAATTGCGTGCTCTCTTGTTACAGTTGGCTCCTCCTATCAATGTCCAATATATATATATATTCACTGAAAAAACCATAGGTTTCAGGGGCGTTATGGTTAGTTGGACATTTCACTTGTACAAAACCATTAAAATTCCCCTGTTCTAGTTAGTTCAGCTAACTATAACTCGCACACCTGCAATGCACTGCTGATGACGTCACATATTACATCACTCATGACATGTTTTTTCAGTTAATTTCAAAGGTTATTTAAATGCTAGTTTCTAATTATGCCTACACAGGTAGGACATGTGAAGAAAGAAGATAAAGAAATGCAGGAAGAACCAACAGAAGCCCTCCAAGATGAAGAAAAGTGCAGGAAGACGTGCAGAAAGAACAAACAGAGGAGCAGAAAGAGGACTTGTTGCAGAATCATCCAGTACCCTCATCTTTTTCAGATGGGTACTGGTGGTAACTGACTCTGACTAACCAGTCCTAGAGCCAGTGCTATGCTAAAAGACACTTAGAATACAGTTAAAACACCTACATACACTAGGGAACACTATGCGTTGGGGTACCCCTATGATTAGAATGACCTCCTCTGTAAGCTCCTAGTATATAATAGGGCATAGAGATTAAAACTACCTCTTAAAATGCGCCACAGGGTGCTTTTGCACACCGGTGAAGGGAGAGGGGTGCCTGAGATGACATATGTGCAAACACGACCTGTGGCTGTTTTAAGTTGGGAGATTAAGTTCCCTTGAATCCTGAGGGTCCCTAGGGTCCAACTAGCCCACTGGGTACCTCCATTAAACGCCACAGAGCTGCGTTGCAGAGAGGTGTAAAAAGGGGCACGGCCTAGTCCAGCTCTCTGTAATGCAGCACAGTGCACTTACTGGAAGCACCTGGTGCGCTAGTTGGCCCCCAGGGGCCCTCAGGATTGAAGGGGAATTGTTTCCCCAACTTAAAACGCGCCACAAGGCGTTTGGACACGTCACCTCAGGCCCCGTCCCCACCCTTCACCACTGTGTAAACGCACCCTGTGCCCGTTTTAATTTGGGTGATTAAGTCCCCTTGAATCCTGAGGGTCCCTAGGGTCCAAGTAGCCCACTAGGTACCTCCAGTAAGCACCACAGAACTGCGTTGAAGAGAGGTGTAAAAAGGGGCACGTTCTGAACCACCTCTCTGAAACGCAGCGCAGTGGTACTTACTGGAAGCACCTGGTGGGCTAGTTGGCCCCCAGGAACCCTCACAATTGAAGGGGATTCATTTCCCCAACTTAAAACGCGCCACAGGGCCTGTTTGCACACGTCACCTCAGGCCCGTGCCCTCCCTTCACGACTGTGTAAACGCGCCCTGAGTTCCTTTTTAAGTTGAAAGATTAAGTCCCCTTGAATCCTGAGGGTCCCTAAGGTCCATCTAGCCCACTAGGTACCTCCAATAAGCACCACAGATCTGTGTTGCAGAGAGGTGTAAAAAGGGGCGTGGTCTCGGAACACCTGTCTGCAATGCAGCTCCCTGGCACATACAGGAGGTACTTGGTGGGCTCGTTTTATATATATTTTTAATATTTGAGGAGGGCCAGCCACTAATAGCCCCAGGGACCCCATCCCCTGGGGCTGGCGCTCTCCATTGGGGACCATGGGGGGGTCCCTAATCCCCCCACGGTCGCGCTGGCTCCGTGCGTCCTGCGGGAGCCGGCATTGCTTTTCCACGCAGCTCCCTCTGTGTAAAAGCAATTTGCTTCGGTATTTGGAAGAGAGAGCAGGTTTCCCCTGGACACTGCAGGAGCCAGCCCATTTATTTTCAAAGGCCCGGGGGTGGCTGTCCCCGGGCCCCCCCACCTAATACTAACATTGCCCCTGGGATTTGGCCCACATGGGGGCAGAATATTAACGAAGCGCGGGGGCCCACGCTTCGTTTTTTTTTTCTTGGCTGGATCCGCTCACTCTGGGGGTCCCTGTGGCACCCTCTAAGCAGGCCTAGGGCGTCAGGGTGTTATACCCTGCCCCCTTTTTGCATTTTACGCACTTGTTTCACTGATTTCTTGTGCCTCGGTTCTACCGAGGCACAAGATGGCTACCACACTGGTTTGGAGTGTTGACAGCCAATTAGCATAAAGCTCGTGATCGCGCGGATCCTGCGCTGCCATATATATATATATATATATATATATATATATATATATATATATATATATATATATATATATATAATATATATATATATATATATATATATATATAATATATATATATATATATGGTTTTACTTTTGATTTTTTCAGCAACTACTGAACGGATTTACACCATTTAACAAAAAGTGTTCTTTCTGAACCAAGAACTACCTCTTTGACAAATTTGGCGTAATTCCGTCCAGCAGTTCGGGCTGTAGCCGTGTCTAAAGTTTCCTAAGGAAAATTGCATGTGGAAAACATATTTTGGGACCCCCTTTTTTTCTCGGCCCCCGCTTGGCGAATCACCCCACGAGTTTTGAAAATTTCGCGAAGATTGATCAACCGGCGCCAAAGTTATTGGAAATAGAATGTTGTGAATTTCCTATGGAAAATAGGTCCTAACTGTAACAACCTACTGGTGACCGCCAGTAGGTAATATATATATATATATATATATATATATATATCTATATATATAGTAAGATTTCCTGAGAATTGCCCCAATCGACGATAAAACAAGAAGCGCCACACCAGAAGACAGCACAATGATTTATTGTGCACTAAGTTAAGGACGACGCATATCGGCGTTAGCCTTTGTCAAGTGTTTTTCTTTACATCGAGTTCCTTTAAAAATACGTTCAATGGTACATAGACATAGAAAAGTTTCAGCAATCTTTTGTTATGTTATGTTAGCTCATATTTATAAAGCCCGCGGCTACTCCACGGAGTGTCCCGGGGCTAGGAAAACAACAGAGACCACATAACGTCGAACAAAGCAAACCACTCCTATGGAGATCTTAACTGAAAGAGCCATGTTTTAAGACTCTTCCTGAAAGTAAGGAGGTCTGGGCTCTGTCTGGCAGAGAAAGGTAGGCTATTTCACAGCCGAGAGGCAACAGCATGAAAGGATCTGCCCCCCCCATCCGGGAGAGGTGCACCTTAGGGGTAGCGATCAGGAGTTGGGTGGAAGATCTCAATGTACGCTGAGGAAGATAAGGTTGGAATCTATCCCTAAGGTAAGAGGATCTAATCTTGTGGCAGGCTTTAAAAAGCAGGACCAGAGCTTTGAAAGGAATTCTCTTCCGCACCGGGAGCCAGTGCAGCGAGGCCAGGAGCTGGGTGGTGTGGGTTCAGTGTGATGAACCACTCTTTTTTGTCAGTCACCATATGTGGAGTTCCTCTTATTGTCAGAGGTACAGTGAATGATGTCAAATATTTCAGACACTACATCAAACTAAACCAGCTTTCTGCACGCAGCAAGTGCCCCTGAGTCTATTTATTTCATACTAAATTCCATCTTATCAATAATACCCCTTAATATATTATTTGAATCGGTGTAAGAAAGGGCCTTTGTGTGGTGCAAATGAAGAATGGGGCTCTGATGAGTGAATGCCCCTATCAGTGATTATTACGTGTGGAGATTTGTTTGGAATATTAGTCCTAGTAATGTGATGCCAACCCCTTTTGTACAACATTTGCTATGTGGCATCAAAGTATTTTGTTCGCAAATTTGAATATCTACTTTTTAAGATGCCCAAATAGGATTCTATTTTCTCAACCAGTCCTATCCCCAACTTCATATCCACATTAAAATTGTGAAGTGACACTAAACAAGGAAAAAAATTAGAATTTAAACAGAATAAAATGATGAAATAGTTTGAGTTTTCAAGTTATGAAAAAGCAATGGACAAAAAGATTTCAGCGACCTATGTGTGTGGCAAGTTCCTCGCCTCCATTAAGACCTTTGGCTGTTTTGCAAAACAACTCGATGATATATTTGGATTTGAGGATCCTGAGATTCTTCTCTCTGTCCCCTCCTCTTATGTGTCTCGGAATTATATCAATTCCATAAAATTGGAGACAACTATTGTTGACCAAAAATTCTGCAAGGCAGTCAAGTTCTATCCTCCCAATCGGAATTTGCGATCATACCATCTGGCCAAGGCAACCACTAAGCGTATTAAAAAGTCTAGATTAGGGAGCCACTCCTTTTCTTATTTAGCGACAAAATCTTGGAACAAACTTCCATCTGAACTTCGATTTATTAATTGCCACCCGCTATTCAGGAAAAAGCTGAAAACACACCTATTTCCCAAAGCCTGACAAGTTATAGAATCTCCCGCACTACTGTATTTTTCAACTGTAAAGGGCCGTCCATTAGCGCCGTGAAATCCATTCGGATGAATGTCGCACTTTATGAATAAATAATAAATAAATTACAATGTTTCATACTTACACCATGCCTGCGGCACTGCAGCTTTAACATCCTTATGCACTTCTTACAGTCTGGTAGCACCGGACTTGGTTTAATGGCAAACTTCCCCATGCATACAGCATTGTTCGTTGGACCCCTTAAGGATTGATAGGGCCACCTGGAATAGTATAGCAGGTTTGAAAACCATACCCTAATTTACAGAACTTAAATTTGGAAATAACGTGTATGTTGTATACTCAGGTAGTTCTTTTATATAGATGCTTGATCCAATTTGTCGCTCGTGCTCTCCTGGCTGGCACTGCTAGAGCTGGTGCGCCTGCTCAGGCACAACAGGCAGTCAAACTTGTTATAAGTCCAGTTATTGTGTATTCATTTATGGGCAAACACCTAACCAATGGAGAGGACTTTATATTTTGGATGATCCAGAAAATTTACCAACTTCATGCTGTGTTGTCCCTTATGGGACCACAAGAAAAATATGGAATTTTGACTATATGTGTAGCAGACCACAAACGTTAGTTACCTATAATCGTCACTCAGGTGTATACATTCTTGGGTCAAGACCATCCGTTCCACCACTTGTCCTACCTGTTTCTGACAAGGATGCGCGTCCACCCAGAACTTTCCTTAAAAAGACTTGGGATAATTCTAAAAAATCGCTATAGACCTTGTGGTCGTTCACCGCCGAGTCCTCTGAACTGTAATTTTCGTGATCACTCTAAAATCAAGACTCCAGATCAATATCAGATTCTTGATCCATATTCTCTTCAGTCCTTTCCTGGAGCAATAGTACGACAGAGGAGGGCGATCTGATCGCAGACAAGGAGATAACATGCCATCTAGATGGGAGAGACAATGCTCGTTTGACATATATGTAAAGAAAGAGGATCAACCACCTCCATATAAAGCCCCTTTTCAAAAGAAGAAAGTTGCAGGTTTGACAGCTAAATATGCCTCAGATGGTGAGAACCCTTCTCCCGGATGGGAGTTGGGCGGTGACTCTCACGCGGCAGGAGTCACCATAGTACACAAGACAATGCAACAGTTTCTGGGGTCAAGAGCACATGAAACTATTGTCACTGTAGAAACCGCGGACACACACATTGCACCTCCAGATAGGCTCTATCATTTGCATATTCAAATTTAAAGGTGACATTAAACACACCATTAAAGCTATCTTTTGGGACAATTTCCCTTCTTCATATGACATTCTTTTGACTGAGGTTGATTGGCCGCCTCATTTTATTCTTGCTTGTCCCCAGGGTGAGGATATTATCCTCCCTTCCTTTTCCCATCTTGTCCCTGACGAGGTCAAACAAGTGTGTGCTTCTGAAGTTCTCAGATCTTTACAGTCTGACTTGCTTGAAACATGACATTTACATATGTCACCTTTAGTGAGGGTGAAACTGTTCCCATTGCTTATAAATCGTATTTATATTCCTTATCGTAAATGTGTTCTGCTTGTACTGAAAAAATACTGACTGCTGTACAGATGACCATCCTAATGGTACAGCCTCTTGTTCAGGGTAAACACATTATTCTTGTTTCTCCGGTGACCTGCCTTGGAGGATTGCACAAAAGCTAGCATTCCTAATGCCAAATCCCTTCATCCTCGATGGATTCAATGGGCTACTTCCTTGAGAGCCGTGGATATCAACTTTGTCTTCGATCCTTCTTTACAAACGCAAGGATTTTTGCAATATGAACATGTTTATACTATGCGATCTTCAGTTCTTCCGCTTGATGACTACAAGTGTATTTTTTACATTGATGGTTCAGCACAACCAGTCATAGGTCCAAAGCAGCAATATTCCGCAGCATGCGTCATCATTTTAGGCACTATATTAGATGGGTTTTTCACCCTGAACTTACTCGCACTCAGTCTCTGGAAGACTACTGCGTAGCTTGCTGAACTGAAGACTTTGCTTCTTGCACTCATTTTGCTTGCTCGCTGTCGCCAACTTGACGTTGAGAATGAACTGTGACTCAAAGCAGTCCTTAACAGCTAGAGTATTAGTTACAGGGAATGGAACCATCTCTAAGGTGTTCAATGGCCTTTAAATAATCTCCCTAAAAGTTCTCTGGGTGGGCGGATACTTACCTTGGGAGAGCATTTTCACAGACATTCAAAACCACATCCCATTTCCACCCCGTGACTTAAGGCTGCAGCTCATATAAGCGCCCTAAAGAGATTTTACTTTTCCTCCAGAAAGAGACATTTTCTTGCCTCCTCAAAATGTATTGTGCTAAGATTTCCTCCACCTTGTCAAATGCACTAGAATATATTCCTATAAATAAATGGTCTGTCTTGAATACAAACAAAAGGAAATTCCGCCACAAAATAACCTAAACTGGCTCAAGCCCGACATCTAGAGTTCTCGGTTGATACTGTTTACTCAAGAACTTTGGCCACCGTAATTAGAAGGGCATACAATCTATAGCATGCCGAAGAAGGCTCCTTGAGAACCCTCTCACAGAGTGTAATGATTAAGGCCAGAATAAGTCACTAAGGGGCAGATTTACAAGGAACTGACACATCTGCATAGATGCGTCAGTTTTCAGTTTCCTTGCAACACCTTCAAATGTCCTTGCGCCACCATGAATGCGCTGTGCAACATGGTGCAAGAAACTACAGATGCGTCACAAATTCTGACACATCTGTTGGAGGAAAGGTGATGCATTGTTGGAGTTTGTCACAAAAATGATGCAACCCCAGCAATGCACCAGAAAACATAGGTAGGTAGGTCCCATGTAAAATGCCCTGCGTCAATCCTTATGCCTGGTCTGAGCAGGCGTAGGGATTTTGACGCAGTGAAGGCATAGAGTGACGCAGTGAAATCTTGTAAATTTCCCTGCGCCAGTTCTACGTGGCTTTTTGCATGGGAACGCCTACCCTGCATATGGATCCATGTTTAAATATTGATATCAAAAATATCGATGAAAAAAATATCGATGTAAAAATATCGATAACAAAAATATCGCCTCCCTGTACTTAAAAAGGTAAGTACAGTAATATTGACTCAAAAATATAGATGTAAAAAATATAGATGTAAAAAATATTGACTTTAAAAATAACATACCTTAAATTAAATGAATTAAATATTATTATTATTAACAAATTAAATAAAATATATATTTTAACTAATTATAACAAATAAACTAAATGTAATTGATATAAACACAAAAAAGTGTAGATATACATATATTTACTTAAATACATTTTTTTACCTATTATCTTTATAAACTTTATTAATTATATACAAATAAAAACATATATAAATAATTAAAAATAAATACAAATATTTAATGTATTCTATATTTAATTAACACATTAAACTATTAAAAAATAATACATACATGTAATAACAAAATAAAAACATTAATAGTTAAAACATTAGATGGCGGTAGGGTAAAAATTACTATTCCCACTCCAATGAGTGCAACAGTAGGGAAAACGCTTGTTAGCGTAGGGGTAAAAATTACTATTCCCACTCCAGTGAGTGCAACAGTAGAAAAGCACTGGATAGCGTAGTGGTAAAAGATACTATTCCCACTCCAATGAGCGCAACAGTAGGGAAAGAGCTGGCGAGCGTGGGGATAAACTGTACTATTCCCACTCCAGAGAGTGCAACCGTAGGGAAAGCGCTGGATAGCGTAGGGGTAAAATTTACTATTCCCACTCCAGAGAGTGCAACAGTAGGGAAAGCACTGGATAGCATAGGGGTAAAATTTACTATTCAGACTCCATAGTCTGCAACAGTAGGGAAAGTGCTGGATAGCATAGGGGTACAAATTACTATTCCCACTCCAATGTGTGCAACAGTAGAGAAAGCGCAGAATAGTGGAGGGGTAAAAATTACTATTCCCACTCCAGTGAGTGCAACAGTAGGGAAAGCGCTGGATAGCGTAGGGGTAAAAAATACTATTCCCACTCCAGTGGGTGCAACAGTAGGGAAAGACCAGGATCCCAAAATAATAACAAATAACAATATCAACATTTTTAATACATTTTATTTCTAATTTTAACATAATTAATATATAAATATATTATTATTAACGAAGATAGAAAATAATTATTTAGCACTATAAAATCCACAACAAATACCTACAATTAATTACACAATTACATTTAATATTTACTAATTAATTAATGAAAATTCATTTTTTATAATTTATTAATTAAACAATTAATTACTTACCAGCTTTTAGACCATTTACAAATATAAACACCACAACACACACCTAAAATTAATTACACAATTACAATTAATAATTACTAATTCATTATTTAAAATGAATGTTTTATTATTTATTAATTAAACAATTAATTACTTACCAGCTTTCAGACCATTTACACATATATACACCACAACACACACCTAAAATTAATTACACATTTACAATTAATAATTATTATAATTATTTAAAATTATTTTTTTATTGTTTATTAATTAAACAATTACTTACCAGCTATCACACCATTTACACATATATACACCACAACACACACCTAAAATAATGACACAATTACAATTAATAATCACTTATTAATTATTTTAAAAAGTTTTTATTATTTATTAATTAAACAATTACTTACCAGCGTTTACACCATGTACACATATATACACCACAGCACACACCTAAAATTAATTACACAATCACAATTAATAATTACTAAATAATCAATAGAAATTAATTTTAAACTATTTAATAATTAATCAATAAAAAAGTAATTACTCACCACCCTTCACACCATTTACATATATAAACAATACAACACACACCTAAAATAAATTAAAGAATTAACATACTTAAGTATTAATTAACTAATTGAAATTAATTAACAACTAATTATTAAACTTTAATTAATAAATCAGCACAGTAATAAATTAATTTTACATAATTAAATTACTTCCCACCCTATTCCCCTATAAACCCGCTACGGAACTAATAACGCAAAATTAAACTTAAAATAAATTAATAAGTAGAAAAATTCTAAAACATATAATAAAATGACAAGCAATTCCTATTAAAAACACTAAAAATACATAACATTATTAAAAAATCGATATTTTAGTAAACTATATTTTTGTAATCGATATTTATCACAACGATATTTTTGTAATCGATATTACTTACCTGTCAGTCGATATTCTTGTCATCTATATTTTTGTGGTCGATATTTCTTCCAAACGATATTTCTATGGTGATAATTTTGTCCCACGATATTTCCCTTTCGATATTCCTGCTCTGCACCCCTGCATATATTATACCTGGCGCAGGTGTAATGTGACCGCAGGGCTTTACAACATGACGCATCTCCCTAGATGAGTCATGTTGTAAATGGGCCGCAACTTTTACGCTGCCGCTGTGTCACAAAAGTGACGCAAAAGTGACTTAAGGGGCTTGTAAATCTGCCCCTATATCTTTAAGGAAAATCTTGTGACAGATTTAGAGCATTTTAAATTCTCTATAATCCTTTTGCAGTCTAGGTCACCTGCACTTTTGAAAAAACAACGAGACCAAATTTCGAACTCGACATTGCACACTATGCCCAATTATCACATTATAGGCTTTTTACTGTCAGTTTTAGAGTATACGGTTCATCAAAGATATCTGAGACTCACCCTAAAACACAGCGTACAACACTGTATCACTATGCTCTGCTTAGGGATCCCCCCTGTAAAAGCCCACCCAAAATACTGGAGCAATACAAGTGATAAGACAGGATTTTGTGAATTACGTAGAGGAGGAGTTCAAGATATAACACGTGTTATATTTCTACCCCAATAAAGTCCTGGTAGAAGCTTGGCATCGTTTCATAATACCTGTATGTTTTTGACATCATTTTTTAATATCCACAACCTGATTATCTTAATTAGATCACATCCCAATGAATTTGTATTTTATAATTTGTATACATTTGTTAAAATCCTATTTATCACTATTTTAAAAAGAAGTTCTGAATATGGACTATTATGCTTATAGTATTGCATTGCTTTTGTATCCATTTTATGGTGTTGATCTCTGAAGATGTTGAAATCAATAAAAATTAAATTGATTAATGGCATAGATATGCCATCTAATATAACATCTACCCTTTAACATGTCATGGGTAAAAAGGAACACGTAAAGACATATAACCAAAATAATGCAGTCTGAAATGATGCCTTTTGCCTTATATGTTCATAAGGAAATGTCTGGGATGCATACCTTGATGTACATAAGCTATGTCTGTCGGGTCTGTCCCGAAAGAATCTGGTGCTTATAAGCAATGGCAAGATGATAAGAATGGACCCACCACTGGGTTCCTAAATGAAACTAACACAGGACCCCTGAGATGCCAGGTGAAGGAAAGGAGGAGGGAAAGGGACTGCTGGGAAAGAGTTCTGAAATTACAAATGTAAGAAAGATTAGTATTGTGTGTTTGCATCTCACATTTAATAATCAACTAAAATGTATGTATTTGTAATACCACTGCTCCTTTCAATAAATGTCTTGAAAATACTTCCTTTCAAAGGGAAAGAGGCTTTCCAGAATAAGAACACTGTATATATCTTCAGGAAACCTAGAAAGAGTAAAGCGTTGATACAGTTTTTTTTTTCCACCATGTTCTCTCTATGAATATGTCTTTGGATATCTTCTCACAGTTGAGTAAGCTTTCTTCAGCGTAAAACATAGTATGCCTTAAATTCTTCTCACAACTGCGCTTCCATCAGAGCGTCAATTCATTGTCTTTGAAACTCCAAAGAATTGCGCTTTTCCTCAGCACATGACACTTCATTAATAAGAACAATAGTTACTTACCTGTAATCTGTGGTTCTCCAGTATTGGTGTCTTTCATAGATTCACATGCCTGAATCATTCCCCGTCGTCGGAGTGGGAGTCCCATGGTACATAAAAAAGCAATAATATGCCATAAATATGTAGTAATACTAATAGAAATGAACCAGGAAGTAAAGCAGCCAATGCTACAGTAGGCAAAAAACTTCCACATCTATGACTCTCATAGTCATTATGTATAGTCCAAACTACAGCCAATCAGGCGCCAGCACCCACCAGAATGTTCTCCCCAGAGGCTCAGGCTCTCAGATTTTCTCGCAAGGAGTGAAGGTAAACATAATAGCCAAAAGCCTCTGAGGGGAGGTGGGCGGGTTGCATGTGAATCTATGAAAGACACCAATACTGGAGAACCACAGATTACAGGTAAGTAACTATTGTTCTTCTCCAGTATTAGGGGTGTCTTTCATAGATTCACATGCCTGAATCAGAGTAGCTAGCAGTACATATTCTTGCTGAACAGACGCCATGACGTCAAGCTTGTCAGTTAGTAATGCAAATAACAATGCAAAGTGAAAATACACATATAGTATAAAGCATAACATAATGCAATAATGGGAATATGTGAAAACATAATATATAAGAAGCGTCTGACAGCAGAAAGAAGGAGGTGGGAAACAGAGGCTCACCTTAATGAAACAGGTTCCGTAGAACAGCTCGACCCACAGAAGTATCAGCCTCGCTGATCGACTCTAGACAGTAATGTCTGGTAAAGGTATGGCGACTAGCCCAAGTAGCCGCTTTGCAGATCTGCTGAAGAGGGACTCCAGCAAATAAGGCCGTAGATGAGGAGACCGCTCTTGTAGAGTGCGCTCGGGGCGCAGCTGGTAAAGGTCTCCCCGCCTGTGCATGGCAAAAGGCAATGGCAGCAGATATCCATCTTGCAATAGTCTGTTTTGATACTGCCTGCCCCTTACGAATCGCACCGTAGGTAATGAACAACTGGTCAGAAGTGCGTACAGTAGACGTTCTTTGCAGATAGAATTTAAGACATCTTCTAATGTCAAGCGAGTGCAAAGCTCTTTCCGCAGGTGTTTGCGGGTCAGGAAAGAACGATTTAAGAACAACAGGTTCGTTCAGATGGAAATCCGAAGGTACCTTCGGAATGTATTTAGGATTTGTGCGAAGTATCACAGAATCGCTTGTGAATTGCAGGAAAGGATGATGCACAGTGAAAGCTTGGATATCACTAACCCTCCTGGCGGATGTTAATGCTAAGAGCAGTGATACTTTCCACGAAAGAAACTTCAAGTCGGCTCTATGGATGGGCTCGAATGGGTGACGGATTAGTTGACCTAGGACCACATTCAGCTGCCATGAAGGAGGCGGACGGCGTACAGGAGGGAACATACGAAAGAGGCCTTTAAAGAACTGTTGGATAATTCTTGCTGAGTACAGAGAATTGGAACCATCCTGTCGATATCTGGATATTGCAGCCAGAAACACCTTTAAAGTAGCATGAGACAGACCTGTTCGTGCTAACTGCAGGAAAAAAGGAAGAATTTCCTCAGGTGTAGCCAAAAAAGGGTGAACCCCTGCTGAACGGCACCAGATACAGAAGCGTTTCCATTTCAGACTGTATGTCTTGATGGTAGCGGGCGCTCTAGCTTTGGCCAACACCTCTTTACAGTCTTCCGGAATGTTCAGGTGTGCGAACTCACGGTGTTCAGGAGCCAGGCCGCTAATCTCAACGATGCTGGGACCGGATGGAAGACCTGACCTTCCTGAATACTGAGCAGGTTCGGGATTGGATGTAACTGGATCAGCTTGCTCTCTGACAGTAGGAGGAGTTCTGTAAACCAATACTGGCGTGGCCATCTGGGCGCAATCAGGATGAGTCGGCAAGGTTCTTTCTTCATCTTCCGCAGAACCTTGGGGACTAGTGGAATCGGTGGGAAAGCGTACGCAAACGTCAGAGACCAATTGATGGAGAACGCATTCCCCAGAGAATTCTTGTGGGGGTGCCAGCTTGCGAAGCTCTGGCATTTGCTGTTGGTACTTGTCGCAAATAGATCTAAAACTGGCCAACCCCACTGATGAAATATGTGTTCCACTGTCTCCTGGTGAAGCTCCCATTCATGGGTGGTGATCGTTGTTCTGCTGAGTGCGTCCGCTAGGACGTTTTCCGTCCCCGGAACATGCACTGCTTGCAAATGCACATTGTGGTGAAGAGCCCATGTCCATAAATCCTGCGCCTCTTGAGACAGGAGAAGAGATCGAGTTCCCCCCTGTTTGTTGACGTAGTGCATGCTTGTTGTGTTGTCTGTTCGTATCAACACATTGGTGTCCTGAATGATGGCACAAAACGCCTTGAGTGCAAGAAAAATGGCTCTCAGCTCCAAACGGTTGATGTGCCACAGTTTCTGTTGCGCAGTCCATTTGCCGCTGATCGTGAGGCCTTGTAGATGAGCCCCCCAGCCCTCGAGGGATGCATCTGTAGTGATGGTGAGACTTGGTGCTTCTTGAAGGAACGCACAACCCTGACTCAGATGACACCTCTGTGTCCAACAAAGAAGAGACTTCTTCATGAGTGGCGTGATTTGAATGAGGTCCTCGAAAGTGCCCGAAACCTGCTGCCACTGCAAGGTTAGTTCCTCCTGAAGCGGCCTCATTCGAAGTCGGCAATTTGGAAGTAATGGAATACAAGCAGATGCCATCCCTAGAAAAGATTTGTATAGTCGGACAGAAACTGACTTTCTTTGCATGAGATCTTGTGCTAGCCGACTTATTTTCATTTGCCTCTCCTTGGAGACGAAAGCTCTGAGTTTTTGAGTGTCCAGAATCGCTCCTAAGAATGCTCTTCTTTGAGACGATTGTAATTGGGATTTGCTGAAATTGATTGTCAGGCCTAGGGATTGAAACAGGTGCAGACACTGTTGAAGGTGGCGTTGAACGGTTTCGTGAGAACTGGCCTTTATAAGGCAGTCGTCCAGATATGGGAAAATTTGTATTCCCTCCAGCCGGAGGTGTGCAGCCACTGGAGCTAACACTTTTGTAAATACTCTTGGAGCTGACCGCAGTCCAAAAGGAAGAACCTTGAACTGGTAGTCCCTGCCAGCCACCCTGAAGCGAAGGAATTTCGTGTGGCGAGGTAAAATGGGGATGTGGAAATATGCATCCTGGAGATCTAAAGTGACCATGCAATCTCCTGCTGCTAGAAGATGCAATATTTCCTGAAGAGACAGCATCCGGAATGTCAATTTCCTTAGATATTTGTTTAAAGCGCGAAGATCGAGGATCGGGCGCCACTCCCCGTTCTTCTTCCTTATCAGGAAGAACCTGGAGTAAAATCCTATTCCTCTCATCCTCTGAGGAACGCTCTTGATCGCTCCTTTTTGTATCATCATTTTGATTTGGGTAAGCAGCTCCTTCAGGTGAGCTGGAGGCGGTCCTCTTGGCGGTACATTTGGAGGGAATTTTTCGAATTCGAGGGCATGGCCCCTGGCCACAATATCCAGGACCCATTTGTCTGTTGTTATAGACTGCCAGTTGGAGTAAAATTTTGATATTCTTCCGCCAAGTCGTTTGTGAGGGTGGAAAGATGGTGGTGGCAGGTGAAAAGTTTCATTGTCGCTTGTCTTTGCCGCGGTAATTAGTCTTACCCTTGTTTGGGGTGTATTGAGATCTTTTCTGCCCATAAGATTGGTAGCGCTGTGTCTGATAGCGCTGATTACCTTGTCGGTATGTGGATTGTTGTTGTTGGTATCCACCTCTATTGAAGGACGTTCCTCGTCCTCTCGGTCCTCGAAAGGGCGGCTTGTGGAATTGTAGAGTGCCCAAGGATCTGGCTGTTTCAGTATCCTTCTTTATCAGTTGTAAAGCTTCCTCCACCTTGGGGCCGAATAAATATTCGCCATCAAATGGCATGTCTAAAACTCTGTTCTGAACCTCTTGCCTGAAAGCAGTGGAACGTAACCATCCCTGTCTACGGAGAACAGCAGCTCCTGCTAATTGACGAAATCCCGTAGAAGCAACATCAACAGCTGAGTCGATCATCTCTTCAGAGATCCTTTGACCCTCTTGAAGAATTTGGAGTGCTTCAGACTTGGATTGCTCAGGGAGGAGATCGATAAATGGTGCGATGTCAGACCACATTTGGCGGTCGTACTGATGGAGCGAGATAGAAAACAAAATTTTGTTTAAACTCGCAAAGTCACATTTCCATAACATGAATAAAAATATTAATAATTTGTGTTATGTCGTGCTAATACAACTTAGATTAAACTTTACACGTGGGGGGACTAACAAGTGTGCTCATAAACGTGCATAAATGTTGCATCTTTTTGTTCGTGCAAAATAATAAAATAAATTATTGTTTTCGTTTTTGTCATTACTAACTGCTGCAAACTTAAAAGAAGCATGTGCTTATTTTGCTTTTCCTTGTCTGTGTGATGTCATTTCTACTATTCTAGGTGCATATGGGTCTCATGGAATAACGGAGACTGGTAGATATAAACGCTGCTTTATTTGTTTGCAAAGGCTAGGTAACATTTTGATTAATCGGGTGGGTTAATTAATTAGTAAACCATGGGGTGGATACAGAATCTACATTATTTCTTACATTAATACTTTTCTTGTGTTTGTTTTATATTAGAAATCATAAGTTGCCTGCTTTTGGGCCTAGTCATTTGAACCGCAGAAAAAGAGCTGACATATAATTCTGCAGAAAGTCACGAGACGCCCATTCTGAATTAAAGCGTTTATTGAAGCTGCATTCACAAAGCAAAAACTGATGAGCTGACATCATTCTGTCGGACATGGCCAAGGTCGAAAGTGAACATTTTGTCAGTCCTTAACTTGGCATCCGCGGAAGTCGTATTGAAAGTCTATGGACGCTGCGAGAATGACTTAATACATTTGTTGCAATCTCAGGAAGCTTCTGGCTTCACGTGGAAGAGACAATGGTCTTTATGAGACATGATTTAATGGAACTTTTTGAGAATTGGGTGACATGTCACTTGTCACTCTCAACCAATGGGACGTCGAGGATTTCTGAAAACTTTCCTTTGCTAGTTTAGTTAGTGTAGAAAGGTATAAAAAGTCATGCCCTTAGGGATGGGCTGGCTGCTGCTTTCTGACTTTCCGATGAGGGTGATGTGCTACTGGACTTTGCGTGGAGCACGTAAGAATCCTCAAAGAACTTTACTTTAATTTCTATCTATTTAGCTCAGTTAGGGAATTAGGTTTTAGAAATGCTAAACTTTATATATTTACTTTAAATTTGATTCACTTGCTTAAATTGTATTTTTCTCATATTTCATTACAATCATGCTTGCTTTAATGCTAATAAAATTCATTTATAAAACTTTCAACTTATATACCATAATTTAGTAAATAAAATCTTACTTTTGACAAACAAGCTGGTCTTGGTCATTCAGAAGTGTAGGTTACTATTAGCTAGATCACGTCGCCAATGGTGGTCATTTAAATGGTATAGTTTTATTCTAATGACAACATTCCTTTCGCAGATGTATAAATTGTATATAGTTTGTAGATAATGTGTATATAGATTTATTCTGACCACCTGATTCAGTAGGCCCAAAATATATCAGGCTTATAAATGGGTCCAAATTTAGTATAGAATTTTGTTTATAGGTTATGAAGTTGGGTAGCGTTGTTTATGATATATTTTCTATAGCCCGCAGGATCAATTCTCTGGTAGCAGAAATTGATGGTTGCTAAGAGGTAACCAAGGTAATATGTTGGTTGCTAAGGGTTGCGTTATGGTATGGAAATAGGATCGATGTTTTAACACATGTTAAGTTCGTTTTTCGTGCCTATCTGTAAGCTATACCGGTATAGATTGTGTGGCGAGAAATTAGTCACGCAAACCATCTGTTCTGTTTGTAGTGATATCGCCGAGTATCACAAGAGGTATCGCCGTGTACCATAGTGTTGTCGCCGAGCAGCACAGTTTTAGGGCTAGGTCTGAATCTTGTATAGTGAGGGTTTTCTAAGAAATTAGAGCAGCATGAGAATAGGGACAAAGCGCCTTCCATAAAACTCACTGTGATAAAAGTATTAGTTATATCCGAGCTTGAGTGAAGGGTAAATTAGCGTCGGTGCATGATTATCTATAAACAGGTTAGAGTCCTGTACGGGTACATGTTTCATATCTATAAACAGGTAAGAGCCCTGTACGGATAACGTCGTTATTTTGCTAACGGTGCATGATTTCTATAAACAGGTGAGAGTCCTGTACGGATTTCATGTGTGTTTGAAATCAGGGAATTTTCCGTATGAAAGTGCGAGTTTGAATTGTATTTTATGTTCAAGTGGAACTCTTAGAACTTTCACTTCGCGGTGGGTTCAGAGCAAAGCGAGTTCATAATTATACGTGTTAGAAGGGTGGGGTAAGGTTACTCTACTGACAATTGAATATTATCCTTAATGTGAATAGCGCCGTCTATTCCGAAGTGTGGATACTTGAATGTATGTAAACTATCCTAAATAGTGAAACGAACAGATGTTGTCTTTATAGTCATTGTTAAGAATTAATTTACACTGAAAAGTGTCCTTAAAATGGCGCTGTGAAAAGATTCCGTGAAGGAGGGGTAAGCGCCAGGAGTGAGAAACGAGAAACCGCAGCTGCTGTGTACGTCACAGAGCCGCGCTGGGATTGGGTGACCTACGTCACAAACTATATTCTGATTGGCCCTTGAGTCTCTGACGGCCTGTGAGCTGATTGGTCGTTCAGAAAATCTCCAAATTTATTGGTTGAGCAGAAAAGTGACGTAGCTCAACTGTCATTGGCTTGTTGGTGTGTTTCGCGCACGGATTGGTTGTTTTGCGGAACATCCCGGAAATATTTTACGAACGATTTTGTGAATTAGATTTAACTCTTAAAAATGAGTTATCATTTTAAACATGTTGAGAAAAAGACAACATTATTTCAGAAATTTAAGAATTTATTTTCACCTGACAAGAAAATCGAAACGCGAGGTGGTAAACTACTTCATAAGTATAAAACACCTGCAGCGTATATGGAAGGTGAATACGGATATCATACTGTCTTATGGTTCGACAGTTGGAAACGTTATACTAAAAACGACGGTGTTTTAGCTTGGCCTGATGATGGTTCATTTAATGTAAGAGTTTTAAGAAATTTACGAGAGAAAATGAATGCTCTTGTTCCAAAACCGAGACCAACTCAATTTGAAGCTTTAGTTGAGTGGGAAGACGAGATGTATCAGTTACAAAGAGAAGCTAGTGGAATTAAAAGACCTTCTAAAAATCCATCTTGGAAAAGAGAAACTCATGAAGATAGATTGAGAATGTGGAGACAGGGAAACATGAGTGAAGGATTGTATTTAATTCATGAAATGGTAATGGGTACTCCTACAGGGAAATCTATGGAAAGTGAATCTGAGGATGCAGTTATGGAAGAAATATATACAACTGCTAGAAAGAATCAGCCTAATCAGCCTTTAAGACCTCCTAGATCATGGTCTACTCCGGTGGTTTCTACTGAAACTTCACCGAGTGCACCTCCAACTAGTGAAGCTCCTAAACTTTATCCAAATAATTGTGAAATCACTGAAACTCCTAGAAGACCGGAATTTGAGAATGCTCGAAATGAAGGTAGACATTTTTCAATGACTCCAAGAGCAAGGGAACCTCCAAAAGATTATACAAGAGAGGCAAGAATTGTTGAAGATGTTGATTATAATGAATATATAAGATCAAAGGAAGAACTAATAAAAAGAATGACAAAAGGCATGGAAGCTGTGACAGTTCCAGTAACAATTGGTCCTGTTCAGCCCGTATTTGAACCAAGAGAAACAAACAAAACTGGATTAACTATTCCTTTAAATACAGAAATTCAAAAGGCTGCTGAAAGATTTTATTCAGATTTATCTGAAATAAACACTTCTAAATCAAGAATGCCTGATTTAACCTTTAATGAGGATTTATCTCCAAAAACACCAATGGGTGCTGTATCAGATATAGGGAGTCCTGAAGTCAGGGTAACCACACCAAAACTAGATGTGGCCAAATTAAAAGCGAATATCGAAGAATTAATAATTGGAACAATTGGTCCAGATAGTTTAAATTACTATCGGGATGATGAATTATTGTTCATTTGCAAAAGCATTCAGTGGAAAACGAAAAATAAATATGATCAACTAGAGGATCTAGCAGCAGAACTTGAAATCGATGTAAGTAAACAAAAGAATTTTGCAAAACATTACAGATTAGATTTTTCAGAAAGTGACATTGAGAGTTTGAACTCAATGGGAAGAATAGTTCATATTAAAGATTTGATTGTATATATCAAAAAGCTAGGAGAACTGAATAAATGGAGAGTAAAATGGACGAAAAAGAAGGAAGATGAAAGATTGGATAAATTGTCAAAACAATTTCCAATGAGAGAAGTTGCAGGTGGAGGATATGTTCATATCCCGTGGTCGAGACAGGACATTCTGTTATTTACAAATGACTTTCCAAAATTGAGGGAAAAACCAGTTGAGTGGTACAGGCAAGTCGATAGATTTATTAAAGTGTCAAAAGTTCTGTGGATTGATTTAGATGGATTTTTTGACATTGTTGTTCCATCTGATCTTTGGACAGAATGCAAAATATCGATTAGTTGGCCAAAAGCAGAACCCGAGCGAATTAAAGAAACAGGTGCTCCTAATCCACTTGTAATGGATTTTTATGAAAAGGTAATTGTTTGGATGAAAAACAAAATTCCACCCAAAGAAGTCGATTGGGTTAAAATAGAAAGAACAGAACAGGAAACAAAAGAATCAGTTCATTCTTTTTATGAAAGACTACTGTTAATCTTTAAACAATACAGTGGTTATGAAAAATTAGATGAAAAAGACATGAGTCATTTTGTCTATAGATTTGTTTATGGACTAAAACCTGAAATTGGAGAAATGATCAGAACTAGTATTGTCGGATGGCAATCACTATCTGTAGATGATATTCTAAGAAAAGCAAAGTATTGCAGTGATGAAATAGAAGTAAAACAGAAGAAGCTGAAGGAGAAAGCCATGTGGGCACAGGTAAAGGTGGCTGAGCAACAGATTGCCAGCATGGGAAATAAGAACACTAATTTTGTTCAAAATGGAAATACAAACCAGATACAAGGAAAGTTTAAAGGTAATAATTTCCCAAAGAAATTTAGCCCAAAGATTGAGGAACTGAAGCAAAGATTACCTTGTTTTAATTGTGGCGAAATTGGACATTGGAGGGACGAGTGTCCTCATCCTCCTAAAAACTTAAAGAATCCCTTATTGAATCCACAGATGCAGAATGGTGTTGACCTGCAGCGACAGCTACAGATGCAACAGGGGTTAAACGAATTTAATATTCAGCGACAGTTACAGCAACAGCAACAACAACAGGTGAATAATCGTCAAGACCAATTGCCACAACCACCTTTTCCGAATTGTGGGGGAGTTCAAAAATATAATCCAAACGTGGGATTTCAGGGAAGTGAACAGGTAATAAAACCACAAAAACAGCAAAAGCAGCAAAGGGTTCAAATGCAAAATGCTTCACAACAATTTCTATTAACAGAAAGTCAAGACAGTGATTCTGATGATTATTGCTGACGGTGCCCGAGAGAGGAGGAAGAGTGTGTTGTTGGAGCCACTCTCGAGGTTGACCAGTCTGGTCCTTATGTAAATGGGAAAGTTAATGATGTAGACATCACTTTTCTAGTGGACACTGGTGCTACCCGTTCTACTGTTAGATCAGTGGAAATTGAAAACCTACCTCTCTCAGGGGATACCATCCAAGTTGTCGGAGTAAGTAATCAACAAATTAAAACTGACTTAACTGATCCAGTACCAGTTGAAATTGGAAACTACAAAGATAAACACAGATTTGTGGTTTGTAATAGTAGTCCAGTAAATCTATTAGGCAGAGACATCCTATGTAAAATGAATTGCAGAATATATTGTTCTCCTGATGGAGTTGAGTTACAAACAATGGAGGAAGATGGTTTATACAGGATGACAATGATGATGATGGAAGCAGAAGAAACAAAATTGTTTCCTGCATTTGAAGAAAAAGATCTACCTGAAGAACTCAAAGAAACAGTGAAATCCGAAATATGGGATTTTAGTGGAAATGAGATGGGTCTGATGAAAAACGTAGATCCAGTAAAGATTACATTGAAACAGGGAATAGAATTTCCAAACATTCCACAGTATAAAATGAAAACAGAAACAATTGAAGGTATTACACCTATAATTGAAAAATTAATCAAGCAAGGTGTATTAAAAGAAATGAAGAGTAGCTCTTGTAATTCACCAATTATGGGAGTTAAAAAGTCTAACGGAACATTTAGAATCGTACAAGATTTGAGAAAGGTTAATCAAATTGTTGTTCCATGTTGTCCTGTGGTTCCAAATCCAGCAGTAATTCTATTTCAGATTCCACATGATGCTGAATGGTATACAGTCATCGACCTTTGCAATGCATTCTTTACTGTCCCCTTACATCCAGACAGTTATGAAATATTTGCTTTCAGATTCCAAGGTAAAACCCTCGGATGGACAAGAATCCCTCAGGGCTATACAGAAAGTCCTTCAATCTTTAACGAACTGTTAAAAAGATCATTAGAAGACCTAGATTTACCAGGTAGGTCTACGCTAGTGCAGTATATTGATGATTTACTGATAGCTGCAAAGTCAAGAGAAAATTGTGTAACAGACACAATAATTCTGTTAAATCGCCTTGCAGAAGAAGGACATAAAGTGTCCCCAGCGAAACTACAGTTTTGCAAACAAGAAGTAAAATATCTTGGTCACAGAATTGCAAAAGGAAAAAGACAAGTAACAATAGAGAGAATAAAAATGATTCAGGCAATGTTACCACCAAGAACACAAAGACAAGTCAGAATGTTCTTGGGAATGGTAGGTTACTGTCGACAATGGATAAGTGGATTTTCAGTAATTGCAAAACCACTACAAAGACTGACCAAATCAGATGTAAAAGATCCAATTATTCTCAATGATGCTGAGATGGAATCTTTTGAGAACTTGAAAAAGAGCTTATGCCAAGCTCCTGCTTTAGGTATGCCAAATTATGAGAAAGATTTTGAACTGTATTGCAGTGAGAGAGAAGGATGTGCATTATCTGTGTTAATTCAGAGACATGGAAATTTAAAGAAACCTATTGCATACTTCTCTGCAGTTCTTGATCCAATTGCAAAAGCATTACCAGGTTGTTTGAAAGCAGTTGCAGCTACAAGTATCAGCCTTGAACAAAGTGAAGGAATCATTATGGGATTTCCTGTGAAAGTTTTTGTGCCTCATTCAGTTGAAATATTACTGACAAGAGGTAAGACTCAACATTTAACAAGTAGCAGATTGACAAAGTATGAGAAAATCATACTGGGAGCAGATAATGTTTCGATTTCAAGATGTTTGAATCTGAATCCTTCTACATTACTGCCTGATTCTGAAATTGTTGATGACATCGAGACAGAACATGAATGTTTAGATGTCATGGAATTCTGCACTAAACCAAGAAAAGACATCAAAGACAGACCTTTGTCTGAATCGGATTTTGTCTACTTTGTAGATGGCTCATGCTTAAGATCCGAAGGAGGTGTCTTGAAAGCTTCATATTCAGTTTGTACAGTCGTAGATGTTGAAGAAGCATCATGTCTTGAATGAGTTCGTTCAGCACAAGTGGCTGAATTGATTGCTTTAATTCGTGCATGTGAAATATCAAAGGATATAAGAGTTACCATCATTACTGATAGTCAGTATGGGTACGGAGTTGTGCATGATTATGGACAACTCTGGTCACAGAGAGGATACATGACATCAACAGGATCACCAATTAAAAATGCAGTTTTCATTAGGAGATTAATTGAAGCAATACAATTACCAAAAGAAATTGCCATTGTCAAATGTGCAGCGCACACTAGAGGAACTGATTATATTTCCAAGGGAAATGCCTTCGCAGATGAAACAGCAAAGTACTGCGCAAGGAAAAATTATTCATATAATCGGGAGAGGAGTAAAGAAACTGATTCAAATTCATTAATGCTAACAACTGTTGTAGAAACATGGCATGAGATTAGAGACTTACAAAATGAAGCAGAAGATGAAGAAAAAGACCTATGGTTAAGATCAGATTGTAGACCACGTGAAGAAGATGGAGTGTGGGTTTACAAAGATGGCAGAGTAGTCTTACCAAATTGTTTGATTGCTGATATGGCCAGATTATATCATGGTCCAGCACATCTAGGAAGAGATTCTATGGTCAGACTTTTCAGAGAAACATGGTTTAATACCAAGTTTAGAACTATTGCTGAATCTTTTTGTCAAAGGTGTTTGTCATGCCAACAAATGAATCCAAACAGAAAATCAGTGGTGGGGACAGGAATAATTGGTCGAGAAGGTGGTCCCTTTACCAGATTACAAATGGATTTCATTGAAATGCCCTTACACAATTGTTTGAAATATGTGCTTGTAATTGTTTGCTTATTCTCAAGATGGGTAGAGGCTTTCCCTACACGACATTGTGATTCAATTACAGTAGCAAAACTATTGCTCAGAGAAATCATCCCAAGGTACGGTTTTCCAGTCACTATTGAGAGTGATGGAGGAAGCCATTTTGATAACAAACTAATGAAATTAATTTGCGAAGCTTTGAGCATTGAGCAGAAAATACACTGTGCATACAGACCAGAGGCATCAGGTGTAGTTGAACAAATAAATGGAACAATCAAAAACAGAATTGGAAAAATGTGTCTTGAAACAGGTATTAAGTGGACAGATGCTCTTCCACTTGTTTTGATGTCATTAAGAAGTACACCAGATAAAAAGACAGGTTTGAGTCCTCATGAAATTTTAATGGGAAGAGTTATGAGACAAGCTTTTGTACCTGTAGGTAAACTGTTGAGCATAAATGACAGTGCAATTTTGGATTACTGTAAAAGGTTATCTGATATGGTAACTTCTGTGTCTAATCAGGTGGGAACTGAAGCTCAATCAAATGAAAAAGTTTTGACTCATGATCTGAGACCTGGCGATTGGGTCAGAACGAAAGTACATCGGAGAAGGAATTGTCTAGCTCCTAGATGGCAGAAACCTAGGCAGATAATTTTGATCACTACTAATGCTGTAAAGTGCAGAGGATTGAAACGTTGGATACATCCTAGTCATACTATTCCAGTACCAACTCCTGAGAGTTCTGATATTGAAAGTGATACCACAGATGATTCTGATTCAGAAGCAGAAGACAAAACAGAAGGTGAAGTAATTCCAGATTCTGAAGATCGACAAGAAAGTCGACATCTGGAAACTGTGCCAGTGAATGGAAATCTGACAAGAAAAGACTTAGAAATAATTGAAATAGATTCTGAAGGTGAAGAGAATCTGTTAAAGGGAAAGATAACTGAGGATTCGGTTGTCTCTATTGAAGACAAAGAAGCTGAACCAAAAGAAGTTTCAGACCAGGAGAGTATCGAAAGGCAGAGAACAAACTCTGAAGTAAGGAACAAAAATCCGAAATCTGGGAAGTTGGAGGTAATTGAGGAAGAGGAGGAGAACGAATTACCAAGTACCAGTGATGGAAGACAAAGTGAAGTTCCTGAAGGAGTGAAATTGCCGAATAGAGAAGTTCCTGAGTCAATTGAAATTTCAGACTACGAAACTGAAGAAAGTGACGTGGAAGGTGGAAGTGAAAACGGAAAGAAAAGGACTTGGAAGTCAGAATCAAATAATTCTGAACCAAAGAAGAAGTACGTGAGAAAAGCAGACTACTGGCCAGGTGGAAGATTGAGAGTCAGACTGATCAAAAAGCCAATAGAACAAGTTGAAGAAATCAGTAGTCAAAAGAGTCCTGGAAAAGAAGTTGGAATTGGAAGGAAAATTGAAGTGATATCAAGGAAAGGGAAGAGAATAATAAGACCAAACCAAAAATACAAGTCTCCTGAGTGGACTTACTTAGTAATTCCACCTGTTATTGACATATATGATAGTAGTGAAGAAGAAAACGAAATCCAAGAAATTAGTGACAATGATTGAAGTACAGAATTAATAAATTGGCAAAAGGCTGAAGAAAATTTGTTAGTTGACACAAGGTCGAAGAAAAACTGTTTAGTTGAAGAAAACTTATGTATGACATAAGGTCGAAGAAATCTTGTTTAGGGTTATAAAAGAAAAATATATTTTAAAAGGGGGGTGTATATAAATTTTAAAATGTATTTTTATTTTTATTTTGAGGCTAAAATTAACCAAAAAAATGCCTTATGTTAAGGAGAGCACTTCAAAGTGTTATGTTTTTAAAAGATGCTGTAAGATGACTCTGGTATGTCTGCTCATTTTAGTTCTGCTCTGGTTGGTTCTAGCTGTGATTATCCCTTTAGAAATGAATAGAGAATTACACAAAGTTAACATAACAAGCAAAGCTCTGGTTAGCCAAATTAAACATAGTGCATCTGCAAAAGTTATTGATCATCAGCCTAACATTCATCAAGATAAATCAATAGGTGATTTTTCAAGTAATACATTTACAAAGCTATTGAGTGAATATGTTAAGGTAATGGATGCAAAAGACTGCTATGTCTGTGTTAAATTACCTGCTTCTGTTTCTGAGGGAGTAACATATAATATGCTTCCTCTCACTTATGCTGTAACATGTAGTGTATTAACTAGTTTATTTTATCAAACTGGACGTTTAGAATATTACTATTCAAATTATGATGAGATTTTTGCTAATGTTAAGATTGATAATGCTTTAAATAAGCATAAGAAAGCAAAACAAATGAGAGAATATTTCCTTGTTACTAACGAACTCACATATGAGTATGCTTACAAGAATAATCTAACATGTAAATTAAGTGCTGAAGGAAAGAAATTTTTGAATATGGTTGAGGAGAGAAGAGCAATTTATAAGAGGAATGAATTAGTCAAGCAGACTAAAACTGCTTTCTGGCAGAAAGAAGATGAGAAGTTAAATGGTAAAATGCTTGAAAATATTGCAATTCACATAGACAAACCAGTTAGTGGAAAGCTTTGCATTAGAAGAGATAATACACTTTTTGATAATTATTTTGTAGGTGCAAGTAACTGTGAAGATACTTATCAGATTATGGGAGGTTGGGGATTTAAAGGTGGAAAAGATCCTATCTTTCCTGGGATTTATTTTGTTTGTGGTGACAAAGCCTACTACAACCTTCCAGACCACTGGTATGGAACTTGTTATGTGGGAATTGTTTTTCCTAAAGTGTTTCATGTTGACAGAGATTCAGAAGGATTGTTTAAAATTCATAATTATGTAAATAGAGCTAAAAGAGAAACTTTTACTGAAGTTCTGGGAGATATTTTTCAAGCTGTAATACCTTTTGTTGGTATAACCTTAAATGCAGGGAGAATCAGAAAATTGTCCACTATAGTTGATAGATTATCAACTGACACAGCTGATGGGTTTCAATTAGTGAATGTTGAAGTTATTGCAATTAGATCTATGGTAATTCAAGACCGACTTGCTCTAGACATACTCCTAGCAAAAGAGGGAGGAGTCTGTGGCATTTTACATGTTCAACATTGCTGTACATATATACCTGATGAAAGTAAGAATATTGAAATGTATATTAAGAATATTACACAAATGCATTCAGAGATAATTCCTTTAGAAGAAGAAGATTTTACAGGGAAACTTTCAAAAAGGTTTCAAGCAATTAAAAACTGGTTTCATAATATCGGAAGTTCAATTCTTGGCAAGATTCTGGCACCTTTGATTATAATAGTATTCATTTTTATTTTGACCAAATTAGGTTGTTTATTACATAAAAGAAAGAAACAGTTGAAAGAAAAGAAAAGAATCTATAAACTTAGAAAAGAAGAAGAAAGGGAAATTGAATTACAGGAGTTACATAGAGAGCGTCATGTTAATTGCAAAGATTATGCAGAAACAGACTTTTAGGTTTACTGATACAAATGAATTTGAATCGATTTCTTATAAATTTAATTTACCAAAATTTTGAGTGCTGGTGTGGTGATTTGTTAATCACCAGATGAGGGAGTTGATGGAGCGAGATAGAAAACAAAATTTTGTTTAAACTCGCAAAGTCACATTTCCATAACATGAATAAAAATATTAATAATTTGTGTTATGTCGTGCTAATACAACTTAGATTAAACTTTACACGTGGGGGGACTAACAAGTGTGCTCATAAACGTGCATAAATGTTGCATCTTTTTGTTCGTGCAAAATAATAAAATAAATTATTGTTTTCGTTTTTGTCATTACTAACTGCTGCAAACTTAAAAGAAGCATGTGCTTATTTTGCTTTTCCTTGTCTGTGTGATGTCATTTCTACTATTCTAGGTGCATATGGGTCTCATGGAATAACGGAGACTGGTAGATATAAACGCTGCTTTATTTGTTTGCAAAGGCTAGGTAACATTTTGATTAATCGGGTGGGTTAATTAATTAGTAAACCATGGGGTGGATACAGAATCTACATTATTTCTTACATTAATACTTTTCTTGTGTTTGTTTTATATTAGAAATCATAAGTTGCCTGCTTTTGGGCCTAGTCATTTGAACCGCAGAAAAAGAGCTGACATATAATTCTGCAGAAAGTCACGAGACGCCCATTCTGAATTAAAGCGTTTATTGAAGCTGCATTCACAAAGCAAAAACTGATGAGCTGACATCATTCTGTCGGACATGGCCAAGGTCGAAAGTGAACATTTTGTCAGTCCTTAACTTGGCATCCGCGGAAGTCGTATTGAAAGTCTATGGACGCTGCGAGAATGACTTAATACATTTGTTGCAATCTCAGGAAGCTTCTGGCTTCACGTGGAAGAGACAATGGTCTTTATGAGACATGATTTAATGGAACTTTTTGAGAATTGGGTGACATGTCACTTGTCACTCTCAACCAATGGGACGTCGAGGATTTCTGAAAACTTTCCTTTGCTAGTTTAGTTAGTGTAGAAAGGTATAAAAAGTCATGCCCTTAGGGATGGGCTGGCTGCTGCTTTCTGACTTTCCGATGAGGGTGATGTGCTACTGGACTTTGCGTGGAGCACGTAAGAATCCTCAAAGAACTTTACTTTAATTTCTATCTATTTAGCTCAGTTAGGGAATTAGGTTTTAGAAATGCTAAACTTTATATATTTACTTTAAATTTGATTCACTTGCTTAAATTGTATTTTTCTCATATTTCATTACAATCATGCTTGCTTTAATGCTAATAAAATTCATTTATAAAACTTTCAACTTATATACCATAATTTAGTAAATAAAATCTTACTTTTGACAAACAAGCTGGTCTTGGTCATTCAGAAGTGTAGGTTACTATTAGCTAGATCACGTCGCCAATGGTGGTCATTTAAATGGTATAGTTTTATTCTAATGACAACATTCCTTTCGCAGATGTATAAATTGTATATAGTTTGTAGATAATGTGTATATAGATTTATTCTGACCACCTGATTCAGTAGGCCCAAAATATATCAGGCTTATAAATGGGTCCAAATTTAGTATAGAATTTTGTTTATAGGTTATGAAGTTGGGTAGCGTTGTTTATGATATATTTTCTATAGCCCGCTGGATCAGTACCGACCTAAGATGGCCAATGCATTGGCAGCACGAACAGTTGTTGCAGCCATGGTGGAGGCGCGTTTTCCAATTGAGTCTAGGCGTCTGCCATCCCTATCCGGCGGCGCCGTAACTGCAGAGGACGGATTTCTGGCTCTTTTCTGAGCAGCCTGGACAATTACTGAGTCAAGTTTTGCCTGTCCAATTAGACATGCAGGCGTCTTTTCAGGAGCTTTATACTTTTTATCAATTTGTGGCAAGACTGGAGGAATGGAAGCCGGCGTTGACATCACCTTAACACCTTCCTTCCAGATGAACTCCACGATGGGTATTGTTCTGATCTGTCGTCTAGGCTGATCTTTGAAATCGTATAAGAAACATTCTTGTTGCGTATGTTCCATCTTTATATGAAAGCGTTCAGTCGCACGCTCCATCAATAAGTGAAAATTAGCGACATCCACAGGAGGGGAGGCCGACGCAGTCTGAGGAGATGTTGAAGGAGATTGTACCTGATAGTCTTCCCACTCCGATAAATCATCCACTTCTCCCTCTTCCCGTTGGTCTGCATCTTCCGAAGATTGCGGATCTCCTTCGTGAGTAGGTTGTGGGTGTGAAGGCGGACACACCGGTGGGAGCACGGTTTGAGGTGTTTCCAAAGTTGGAGTTGCCGGTCCAGAACCTGTTGATTCTGAAGGTGGGAACCTCCGATAGTAATCGTCCAGCATAAATTGTAAGTTGGATATTAAATCCAAAGGCACTTGAGCAACAGGGTTACTCACTGGTATTGATACATGAACAGGAGATTGAGAATCATCACATTCCTCCTCTTGAAGTTTAATATGCAACTCCGATGGACTAGTAGCTTGTCCAAAAGTATTCTGGACCAACTCATCCTCACTTTCAGAGTCCAAAAGTTGGTCTGGCAGTTCAGAAGACACCTTTTGAGGTGAAATACAAAGGGGTGAAAGCTGCATTGCTGTTTCGCGCAATTGCCCTGATGCTTGTCGTGGCGTTAAAAACACCATCGACGGAGACCACACTTGTAGTGCCGTGCATGATGACAACTGCGGCGTCGTCGGAGGATTCCCTCCCGATTGTTTTGTCGCCGACGGAACACCACTCGTCGACGGGACATTTTTCGCCAAAGGAACACTCGTCGTCGACGGGACACTCACCGTCGACGGGACACTCTTCGTCGACGGAACACTCGTCGTCGACGGAACACTCGTCGTCGACGGGACACCCTTCGTCAACGGTACACCCTTCGTCGACGGGACACTCTTCGTCGACGGGACACTCTTCGTCGACGGGACACTCTTCGTCGACGGGACAGTCTTCGTCGACGGCGTGGAGCCCGACGACGAGCTCGTCGACGGAGTCTTCTTCGTCGACGGTAAAGCCTTTAGAGGTGTCGACGACGAGGCGTCGACGACGGACGTCGACGATACAGGTCTTACAGAAACAAATACCATAGTTGGAGACGTCGTCGACGATGACATAACCATACCAGGTTTAGGAGAGGAAAATGTTACCGTCGATGTCACTGTAGTCGTCGTTCTCGTCGACGAGGAAGCTGAAGAGGACATCGTAGTAGGTGGAGACGATGTCTGTGGTAAAATCCTCTCAGAAGACTGCGGAAACTTGAGGATTGTCCCTTTTTTGGAAACAGCAGCACTTTCAGTGCCCTTGGTTGTGGGGATAGCCTTAGATGTTGAAGGCTTATCCAGTCCCTTAGAAGGTGGTCGTTTTTTAGTCAGCCTAGCCTTAGGAGATGACATTCCTTCAGGCGCAGGCCTCTTCCTAGAGGCTGAAGTAGAACCAGAGGCAATGCTGCCTACCTCAGAAGCAGGATTAGAAGAATCCTTTAGCCTTTTCAACCACAGAAGTAAACGACCCTCTCTATCCCTGAGAGTCTTTTGAGGCATGGTTCTGCAGATCTTACAGTCAGAGGCCTGGTGATCTGGGTAGAGACAATAGATACACTTTTTATGTGGATCTTTTTCAAAAAGCCGAAGCTTACCACAGCAGTCACAGGCTCTAAAGAGAGATTTCTTAGAAGACATCCTTAAAAGTAGAAACAAATGGAGTTAGAAGTAAGAAACTGAGCAGAGCTCAGGGAGACTCCCTTTCACACGACGTGCGGTAGAAAATCTGAGAGCCTGAGCCTCTGGGGAGAACATTCTGGTGGGTGCTGGCGCCTGATTGGCTGTAGTTTGTACTATACATAATGACTATGAGAGTCATAGATGTGGAAGTTTTTTGCCTACTGTAGCATTGGCTGCTTTACTTCCTGGTTCATTTCTATTAGTATTACTACATATTTATGGCATATTAATGCTTTTTTATGTACCGTGGGACTCCCACTCCGACGACGGGGAATGATTCAGGCATGTGAATCTATGAAAGACACCCCTAATACTGGAGAATTATATAGTTCGGGGGCGTGGCCAAAAGCCAAGGGAAATGGCCGCACGGTAGCCTAATCCGTCGCGCCACTCCCGATAAATCCTGATAAAAATATTTTTCGACGGACAGTATCGCTTGTGGTGGAGCTCACCTGGCCCTGATATCGTGCCCATCGGCTGGGCTGAAGACTGCCTCGATCGGGGGTGTTTGAGAGGCTGAAAGTGACTGGAGCTGTGTGGAGGTGCCGGAGGACTCGGGCATGTCACATCGCTCCCTGGCCGCATGCACTAAATCTACACTGTGGCTGCAGCGAAGTATGAAGGCCTGTGCCTGTGCCTGTGACGGGGAGGCTGTGTTGTGATCGTTACACCAGCAGTATCACTGGTGAGTGCGCTGTCCCTACCGCTGGCCCCAAAACACCCGGATCAATAGCCAGTGTGCCCCACGGTGGCCTGCATATTTCATTAGTATAAGGACACGGGCTCGATCGGAGGCAGCTGCAAAAATGTACTGTGCACCATCCGGTCCTGCGTGCCGGTCTGGACTTGTCCCCACACTTGGCATCGCTGGAGGCCCACAGACCCTGCACTAACACTTCACACTCTGCCTCATTACCCACCCAATAATGAGGCGCTGTGCACCGCGGATGCAGTGCACTCGACTGCGTCACTGAAGATAGATCAAGCACCACTGCGGTGCATTGGGCCAGAGTGTGGGCCTCACGGCCATTTTGGGCAGATATGGTGCTGGGGAAGCGTCGCAACAACGTAGTGTGGACTGGAGTCTGCATTAATCTGATGGCCTCGGTGTGGGGGCGTAGCCCAAGAGGTCCTGGACACTCAGCAGACACCTGAAATGGTGGTGGGGCGAAAGCTACGCCTGGATTCAGCCAGTCACCAGTGTATTAGCCGTGTGGGCAGCGACAACATAGACCCTCTGCAAGTGAGGGGGAGTTTTGCTCCAGCACTCATTTCACCTCAGGCAGGCTACAATCAAAGTTATACAAATTTGCATGGCAGAAAGACCAGGATAGGACGCAACCTAACCCCAAACCTAGAGGGGATCAACCGGACCCCACTTTGTAGGACATTTTAACTGCCATAACAACAGTGCACACCTCTCTGGAAGACTGCATTGATACCGTCGCCACAGAGGTTTCTTTGATCAGAGCAGACATGAGGAAGGCATGCTGTTGAAACCACTAATAAGGATCTGTCGACAAATATGGACCTTCTCAAACATCATGTGACTGAACTCCAAACCACTCAGGATGCAATGGCGCTACAGCTCGAAGACTACAAAGGCTGTATGCGGTGTAACAACATTAGCATTTTAGGGGTGCCGGAAGGGGCTGAAGGACAGGCAGCATACCTCTTTGACGAGGAGTTAATACTCCAGCAGCCCCAGCCAAAGGGACTATTCAAATATTTTTTGATTGAACGTGCACACCTGGTACCCAGGGGTAGGCCCAGGCCTGTTGCGCCACCCGACCTCTTCTGGCAAGAGTGTTTAACTTTCTTGACAGGAATGCCATAATCCAGACGGTGAGAGCGGCCCTGCCACTGACCATAGACAATAGCAAAGTCACCTTCTTTCCAGACTTCACTCTGCGGGTCCAGAAACAATGTTGTAGCTTCCTGGACGTGAAGTATGTGATGCGGGCCCAAGAAATCAAATATGCCACGCTGTTCCGCGCTAAGTTGCAGGTGGAATCTGAAGGGAAGGTATGGTTCTTCACTAGTCCCTAGGATGCATGGGACTGGCTTGACGGCTGGCGAACTGTTGGCAAACCTCCTCATAAACCCGTTGGCAAAAATTGCAATGACAGCAGGTTAAGCCAGCGGCTGGGGTCTCAGCCAGGCAGTGAATCGGCAACGGGGGGTTCAGTCGGATAGAGATCAGTGGTTCAAAGTGCGAGAAACTGGTCTTTGGTCAGCTTGACTTCTTGGGCAAAGCCTCGACAGGCGCAGGTTGTTCGGTTGTCAACCGCCTTCCATTTGAACTCTAACACAATATGGATCCTACATGCCCAGCTCTACAATCTTATTTGTTTCCTGTGGAGGTGGCATTGTTGTTTTTGTTTTTTGATGAATATCACTTACTATGTCTGACTCACATACTATGGGGTCGAATGCTATGGATGCAAGTACTCACACAAATTGATGCTCCAGGGAGCTGTATTGGATCACGTTGCCAATACTGTTGAGGGTGGGCGAAAGGCACTCTGCAAGTTTGGGGTGGCGGGTTATTTTGTGCCCGTTGTGCAGGGAGGAAGGGTGGAGGGGTGAGTGTTGGGCGTTGGGGGGTAGGAGGGTTGTTTCTATGGTTTTGGATTTTTTTGTGATGGTAGTGATACATTTCACATTGTATATTCAATATCACTCTGGGCAAGTTGATCTGACACATCACAATCCGCCATGCAGGGTTGCAGGGAGTGGGGTTGGATTTTGTGAGTTTGGGGGTGGGCATCCTGTTCACAGCATCTCTCCGACATGAACCATATCCAGTGTACTGTTCAGAGTTCTCTTTTTTGCGACGGATGGGGGGGATGTTTTAGTTTGTATTTTTATCTGTTTCATTGGTATGACAAATGTAACTGACTCCAAGGAAAGGCAACCACTGGTTACATGCTTTTGGTATTTCTGTTTATGAAGGGAAAGTGGTCTACTGTCCCCCTTGAGGCATTCATGGGAGCCTCCCCCTGAACATGCAATAGGGCGCGATGGGCACGACAACTAGACAAGGACTCAAGCTATTGTTGTGGAACATCAACGGGCTGGGAGACAAGATCAAGCAGGGTATAGTGCTCCAATTTTTTAAACAACACTTCCCCGATGTAGTCCTCTTACAAGAGAAGCACTTCCTTGGAAATACTTGTAAAGCCATGTTGTGATAGGGTTTTCAATTGGTGGCACACTCTGCTTTTGGATCCGGCTCCCATGGAGTGGGTATAATGGTCCCAAAATCATTCACCATTACAATTGACCTTGTTCTTGGTAGGTTCGTTGCCACCTCCGGGACTTGGAAATGGAGCATGATCACTCTCCTTTCTGTCTATGTACCGCCGGGATTGCACACCCAGGCCTTTGCAGACCTTGGGGCTCTCCTCCTAGACTTGCCGGAAGGCAGAGTGTTGATTGGGGCGATTTAAATTTCATTGTCTCTGATTCCCTTGACTGATGGCCCCAGAAGGCCTTGCCGCCCTCCACAGCTTACTTTGAGCAATGGGCCTGGTGGATATCTGGAGGGGACTGTACCTGATTAAGCAACAATACACTTTCTACTCAGGTGCACACCGGAGTATGTCCTGTATAGACTATGTTCTGTGGCTAGCACACCAGCTTGATAGCGTAAAGGAAATTCAGCACTTGGCCAGGGGAATATCCAACCATTCACCTATCCTATGTCGCCTGGAGGTGGGGGAGTCCACTGTTGGCCGTACACCCCCGATTAACCCCTGGTATCTTACGACTCCCCAAATCAGAGACAAGATCCTAAGTGAGTCAGACCTTTACTTCCAGAAGAACGACAGGTCGGTAGATCCGACAACAGCGCTTTGGGAGGCCTTCAAGACTGTTAAACGGGGGTGGCTTTGGCCCAGATCTCAGGATAGCGGAAAGAGAAGTGTACAGATATGACTCGCTTGGAGGGGGAAATCTTACACTTAGAGGAAACACTTTGGCTACATGACTCAGTGGAGGTGCGACAGAAACTGCGTATTAAAATCAAGGAATATACCAACTTGGCAACTGAGGCTGCCAAATTGCACCATAGGGCCACACTCAGCAGGATTTATGATGTTGGTGATAAGGATGGCAAACTGTTAGCTTGGCTAGATCGCAGAGATCAGGCTCATCGTGTTGTGGTTGAGTTAGAGACAGACTCTCAATCCCGCCTCATTGCCCCCGGGATACAGCGGATGCATTCGGCCAATATTCTCTGGCACTCTATGCGTCCCAAACACTGCACACGGAGGAGAAGGCTTCCTCACTTTTGCGGGATATTTAATTGCCTTCACTCACTGAAGAAGAGCGTTCCGATCTTGACCTAGATATCACAGTTATAGAGGTCGAAAAAGCCATTCACGATATATGCGGTGGGAAAGCATCGGGCCCTAACAGCTTGCCTTTGAATTGTTTAAGCTTACAGCGGACAAGACAGCACCCTATCTAACTGAAATGTTCCATGAAAGTAGAGGGGAGAATCCTCCCTGAGGATCAGAGGTTTGCTAATATGATTGTCATTCATAAAGTGGGCAAACCGTGCAATAAGTGTTCCTCCTACAGACCCATCTCGTTGCTCAATTGCGAAGCGAAAATCCTGACAAATGTCCTTGCCTCTAGTCTGCTCAGGGTCATTACCAGCATGGTCCACCCGGACAAGTCGGGGTTTAAGCCCACTAGAAATACCTCCCTCAACTTGCACAAGCTCCATGGGGGTGTTGTGCCGTGCTGACACAATTAGAGAGGATGCTGTTGTTGTCTCTTGATGCTGCTTCAGCATTTGACACCATCGAGTTGCCCCTATGTTTGCAGTCCTTCATAGATAGGGTTTTGGCCACAAATGTACTAGTTGGGTTCGGCTTCTCTACCAACAACCACTCACCTAAGAAGTGGTCAACAACAGGAAATCTTCCGCTTTCGTTCTCAGGAGGGGAACCAGGCAGGGATGCCCCTTGTCCCCGCTTCTCTTTGCCCTGGCCCTTGAGCCTCTGGCAATGTGGGTCCACAAGGACCCCGGAATAAGGGGCCTCAAATGGACGTCTGGATGGGAAGACTGTATATCGCTGCATCCCTCAATGTGGTCCTGGACGTATTTCAGGTGTTTGGTAGATATGCTGGTTATTCTATAAACTAGACCAAATCAGTGCTATATGTCCTCTATGGAAAGAGGCCTCCACTCCCTCTGGGATATCAACTAGTGGAAGCCACTGACGGCTTCAAATGCCTGACTATCTGGGTCTCTAAAGATCCGTCCAGATTTTACGATTGTAATCTCCTGCTGCCTCTAGTGCGTTTTAAATCTGACGTCCTTCGTTGGAAATCGCTTCCATTGTCCCTCTTGGGGCGTGCGGACCTATTCAAAATGATGTCGCTTCCCAGATTCTTATATGCTGTGCATAATACTCTGCACCTTGTTAAATCCTCGTACTTCAAATAAATCATTTGTATCATATGGGACCTGCTGTGGGAGGGTAAGACACCTTGTATTGCAACACATAAGCTCACGTTAGGGTGGTATTGGGCATCACATCTTGCAGCAATTAACCAATGTATGTATAGGCCGCAGGGCGACCAGGCCTTCCAGATTGACTGATGGCTCCTCCCGGGAGGCAATTTTGAAGGGGTTCTTTATGTGTGGTTGTTGAAGCCTGCCCTCACTGGCCCAACTGGGCATGCAGTGCAGGTGTGGAAAGCGGCTACCAAAAGTTTGGGATGGGAGGAAAAACTCACACAGGCCACACAACTCTGGCACAGCGAGCGAATGGGTAGGCTGATTCGCTCGAGGGGCGTCGATCGCTGGGAACTCATTGCTATATCGAGGGTGGGTGATTTGTGGAAGTCAGGTGAGGTGGTCCTTTTTCCTCTGCTGCAGCAGGAATATGAATTAGCACAATCTGAACATTTCAGGTATCACCAAATTAGACATGCCTTACTTGCGGTTTTCCCTAAAGGTAGTGCACTCCCTGAGTCCTCCCCACTCGAGGATAGAGTTTTAGATGGCGACCTACCTGAGAAGGCCATATCACTTATTTAGAAAAAGCTGATTAACAACATGGCAGAGCCCCTGATTTACCTGAGGGATAAATGTGGCCACAATGTAGCGGGATTGGATGATGGAGAATAGCTGGCGGTGGTGGCTTCCCCTCAGGAAGTGGGCATCTCCTCCAGGCTTCACCTGGTGCAGCGGAAGCTTCTCCATAGATCCTATCTGTCTGGGCCATTATTAATTTGCATGGGATGTTATGTTATGTTAATTATTTTATTACGCGCGTCTGTTACCCTTGGGTGTCCTGGCACTGACTGCTGTCCTGATGAAAAGAGAAGCTGAGGAGGAGACTAGAACAACCAGGTCTTAAGCATTTTCCTGAACAGCAAATCAGTGCTGTTGCTCAGGAAAAAGGGAAGCTGGTTCCACACCTTTGCAGCACCCACCACAAAACTTTTCCCACCCCAACAAACTTTTTTTACAGATGGAACTTTAACCAATTTTTGAGCCGATGATCGTAGCGGCCGAGAAGGGGTATACCATTGGAAATGTTCCTGCAGGTAGCGTGGTCCTTGATTATAAAGTGATTTGAAAACCAGACATAGAGATTTAAATTGCACTCGTTACCTTATTGGCAGCCAGTAAAGTCTGCCAATTTCATTAGAAATCGGGGCAAATTTTGGTATGCCAGATATCAGCCTAGCAGCGGTGTTCTGCAGCATCTGGAGTCTATGCAGCAGACTCTCTTGCATGTTTAAATAGAGATTGTTGCAATAGTCCAGGCGTGACATAATCAATGCAGTAACCACCGTCTGCCGACTCTCTTTAGGCAGAAAAGGAAGGATTTTATTAGCGGTCCTGAGAGTAAACATAGTGGATGATACAATGGCGTTAACTTGCCTTTTCATGTCCAGTTTATCGTCTAGATATACTCCCAGGTTTTTCACCTGTGTACAAGGTACTGGGAGGGGCCCCAAGAAGTCAGGCCAACATCAGGGGTCCACAAGTTAAGATCATTCCCAAATAAGATGACTTCAGTCTTGCCCGAATTTAATTTAAGGCAATTGCTGGTCATCCAGGAACCGACTGCCTCCATACAGTCATATAGCCTGTGACTTATATTCCTTTCAGATCCTGAGAGAAGTGGTACCACCATCTGTGTATCGTCTGCATAGGAAGTGAGATGAAAACCAAAAGATCTAATCAATGGAGCCAACGATGATACGTAGACATTAAATAAGGTATGACTCAATGATGACCCCTGTGGCACCCCACATGGCAATTGGAAAGGAGGGGAGCACAAATTGCCTAAGGCCACTATCTGCTGACGGTCGGAGAGAAAAGATATTAACAACCTCTAGGCGGCCTTCTGTACTCTGCAGGCTGACAATCGGTCCATCAAAATATCATGGTGGACCGTGTCAAACGCTGTGGAGAGGTCCAGCATAATCATCGCTGCTCTGCCACCCTGATCCAAAGTTTTCCTGATCTCATCAGTGGAGTTCAGGAGGGCAGTTTCAGTGCTACGGCCCTCACGGTAGCCATATTGGATACAGTCAAGTACTTCAGTATCTTGAATGTACCTTCTCAGGTGACTGTTAATCCATTTTTCCAGCATTTTAGCAGGAAATGGGAGGCGAGAGATCGGTCTAAAATTATGGACATCTTTTAGGATCTAGGTTAGGTTTTTTTAAAAGAGAAATCCGAGAGGCTGTTTACCAACTAATAGGGATCCTACCTGCTTCAATTATTGAATTAAAAAGAGGAGTAAGGGCTGCAGCAAAAGTCAACGGGCCAATTTGGCTATTCTAATCGGACAGGGGTCATAAGGGGATCCTGATTTCATATTTTGCAGAAGTTTGACAGTATCTGTATTGGTTAGCAGGGGGAATTCTATCAAGGATTTCTGAATTTGAGGAGCAGTCATCTTGTCAGCGCAAGTTTTAAGTGGAGAGTTACTATTAGCTCTATTAAAAGTTGGGAACATTTCCTCAACTTTATCCAGAAAGAAACTAGCGATCTTGTTGCATAATTCCTAGCTCTCCACCTTTTTGCGGTGCTTGTGGATTTGCCAATTTACAAACGATTTAAAATAATTATTTAGCTGAATTTTCAGCTAGTTTGATTTGGTCAGCAAAAAAATCTTGTTTGGTCGTGAACAATAGTTGCTTATAGGCCCGAATGCTTTCTTTGTACTTAGTTTTATCCTCCACCTTCTACTCCTTCCTCCACTCCCGCTCAGAATGTTTACAGTTACATTTCTGAGTTTTTTATTTAGGAGTATACCAAGGGGCAGAGGGGTGGGTCCTTCTAGAGTATATAGATTTTTTTGGAACAAGTTTATCGCAAGCCTTAGTAACCCAGGCATTAAATCTAGTTGTGGTCTCTTCCACATCCCCGACAAAAGAAGGCAGATTAGGCTCCAGGAGATCCGACAGGTCTTTACCTTCAATACTGTCCCACGCCCGCATGTATCTAGGCTTTGTTAAGGGCTTGTCATGCATCTGACGATCCGGGTAGGTGATCTTGAATAGTATTGCTGCGTGGTCTGACCACGCTGCTGGTCGCACCTCTACTATTGACATGTGTGTGTAGTTGGAGAAAATCCCATTTAGAATATGCCCAGCCGTATGGGTAGCCCCTCTAACTAACTGCATTAATTCCAACCCATTCATTAGATCTAACAGCTCCAAGGTATCCGAGTCTGAAGTAGACTCCAGGTGAAAATTAAAAACACCAATTATAGTAAAGGATCTATCACTTATGCCTTCCTCCATAAGGTTACTAACTAAATCGATAAACGGCTTCCCTAGGGCCCGGGGGTCTATATACCAGGATCCCTCTAAAATTCACCTGATGTGAAAGAGAGGGCGAAGGCCAAAGCTTCGCACCCCCCACTTGTAACCGTTTTGAATGTGACATTAATAGAATTGTGATATATAACTGCCAGCCCCCCTCCTTTCTTAACCTGCCTATTCACTGTATGGCAGAGAAAACCTGGGGGCGAGGCCTTTACCATGTCTGGCCCTGAGGCTGCATCCGTCCAGGCTTCAGTAATAAATGCCACTTTCACTCCCAGGTCCTCTATCAGTGTGGCACATTCAGTACTGTGCTTAACTAGTGACCGGGCATTAATCAAAAGCCCTTTTAATCACTGTGTACTGTTACTCATAGCACATGCCCGCTCCGATAGCCCTCTGTTAATTTTACTAAATAATGGCGCGGGTAGTCTAATGTTACATTGAGGACAATTAATAGGATTTTCCGATGCTCCTTCATCTAAGGAAAGACATGGACAGTCTGATTTCCCGCCCAATGTATTTACCTGCACTAGCCTACTTCTGGAGTTTGTTAATATCGTTGAATTACCTGAGGGTGAACAGGCAGGGGTCCTAGCGCTCGGCGCGGTCCTGGCACGGACGGGCGCAGACGGGCTTGCCAGCGGCGCGTTTGCACCATAGCTCTTTTTATGTTTTTCCAGGCCAGCAACTAGAGCGCTGCCTCCCGAGATCCCCAAGATGGCGGTCCCGTATCGGCTACAGTAAAGAGACCGTGACCGGCAGTATCTCCTCTGCACTACCGTCACTGGTCAGTCCAGCAATTAAAAGTAACAACACCCCTCAATTCACAATACAACTAAATCAGTATATTTAAACTTAGCAGCAGTAGTAAATATGTGCAAAACAGAAGTTTAAAAATTAGCAGCAGTCATGATAATGTGCAAGATAGATTTTAAAAACAAAGTCTCCTGGCTGAGCCTCAGGAGTTAACAGTGGCTGCGCGCTCGCACCATAGCATATCTTATGGGATATAGCTCAGATGGTGGCTGCGTAAGGCAGTGTAGGCTGAAGGGAACCCTTGTCCACACACTTTGGGAATGCACGATTATTCAGAGATATTGGAAGGCGGTAGTGAACCTTATAGAAGAAGTGTTGGGGCAGCAGATAGATTGCAATATTAAATTGGCCCTTCTGAATGTATAGGGCCCTACCGACCTGAACTCGAAGGAATTCGAAGGAGCGAATATGGGTTACCTTGGGGCTGATGGTGGCAAAACAAAACATTGCAAGATTGTGGAGGGCTCAGAGCCCACCGAGTATAGAGGAGTGAGGTAAAGATATGGACTGGTGTATGGTCACGGAAAAGTCCATATACGAAGCCAGGGGGTGCCTAAATAAATGGACGCAAGTTTGGGGGCAATGGAACATCCACAGGGGAGAGATTTGTGAACCTCCAAGATCGAGAAAAGATATTGTAAATGGGATCTGAATATGTCTAATTGGGGACTGTAATTATTGTTTCATGATGATTATGTCTCAAATATCACTTGCAGCGTAACAATATGGCCAATGTACGTGTGACTTGGGTTTTTTCACGTGTCATGCCTTGATTTCAATAAAAAAAGATTTATAAAAAAAATGATATAATTCACCTGGATTGCGCTTTCCTCAGCCCTTGTTAAGTATTGTCAATGATTTTTTTATCTGAGTTCATATATGCTAATGAGACGGAATTGCTCACAAAGATCGCTTTCGTTAAATATTAAATCATTGCACTTTCCTGGAGCCTTTGAGCAAGCAAGTCTATTTTTTCTGAAAAGAGTTCATTGTTGTTGTGAAGTCTTATCAACATTTGAAAGAAAGTAATTAACAGAGTTCACGGATGAACATGACAAATCCACATTCTTCGAGAATCTTGGTAAACACAGTAAATCCTATTTTGTCTCAGGAGGGTTCATCTTGGAAGGAAACGTTGTTAAGCTTTCAAAACTAAAAGCAGATCATAGCATACACTACCAAATGAAAAGGGGGGGCCCTCGGCCCCCCCGCACGCATGGCGGCGCGGCGACCGTCTCCCCCCCTTTCCCCTCGTGTCATTCGACGGTGGGGGCGTGCCCTGGGGGCGCGGCCCACCGCCGATTGGCCGGCGCCCCTCCTGACCCGGATGCAATGGAGTGGTTCCGGGTCGGGGGGGGCGGGCGATAGGAGGGGCCACCCGGCCCCTCGGGAATAAGAGGTAGGGAGCGCCCAGGAGACCCCCTTGTCCCTGGACGCTCCCTCGCTGAACGTTGTGCCCCGCGTTCGGGGCTTCTTTGTTTTTTAAATATTTTCCTTTTCTGTTTCAGGTTGTAAGCGGATTCGTGGCGGCGCGGAGCACCGAGGACGCGAGGCGACAGCGTGAATTTTTTCTCTCGTCTCTTAGGGTGGGGAGCCCAGCCGCGTGGAGCCAGGAGTCAGCCGAGTCGCGGGAGTAACCGCCCAGCCGCGTTGGGTCAGCCGCCGGGGAGATCAGCGTCTCCAGAGGACGCGAGTCGGCAGTAGAGGCGGCGGGACCAGAGGCGCTTTGCGGGTGGGCCCCAGGCTTGGTGGTATTTCTGAAGCGGCGCGCACGGCGACCGCATAAGGTATTTGTGGGACGGGGCAGGGGCAAGCTGGGGACCGGCTTCTGAGTAGAGCGCGGGTTCAGTTTTCCGCCGTAAAGGCTGCTTCCGTCTTGTTTGGAGACCCGGATGCTCCCTGTGTTAATTGCTCACGTGAAGGCTCCTAGAGCAGTTTGTGGTGCGTATCCTTTGTTAGGAAGCTAAGCAGGGTCGACCAGGGCAGCACCTGGATGGGAGACCCCATTGAAGGATTGTATTGTATTGAATTTAATAAATGTGAATGTATTTATAAGAAATAGGTGCCCAGAATTGTTTGACAATTAGGAAATGAAAGTGAATTGCTGTTTATAGATCTGTGAATGCTGCTTGATTACTACTATTGAAACTGCTAATGAATGTATAGTTGCGAGTAATTAGGGAATTCACGGTTGGCTATAACTCTGTCACAGAAGGACTTTTAATAGATTATCTCGGAATTAAACGGTTTTAGCTTTATAGTCCCCATAGTCAGTAACTGTGGTAGGCGTATTGCATTGCCTGATCTAACCTAATAATTGCTTAATCTGTAGGGGGGAGGCTTAAGATTATGATTAAATAATCGTGTAATTACGTGTATATAGCTGTTTTACTAGCGCACATCTGCAGTGCGATCTGTCAGGGAGGGTCAAATATTCCTCTGTATTAAGACTGGGTTTCTCCTCATCTGCTCCTACTGTTATACACGGTGTTAATATATTTCTCGATTCCAGGCTATTTTACAAACGTTACCGGTACAAGTCACTCGCAGACAAGACGTGGTGGCACTCAGCACGCAACGTGGTGTGGGGCGTGAGCGCAGATCATCATCGCCGGCGAGGACACGGGACTGATCGGTAAGAGGGGTACGGGGGGCTAGCACTCATCGCTCCTGGTGGCCGCCGGGTGGGTCTACATTAGGTTTACTCACCCCTTACATAAGCGGACAAGCCGCTAGTGTTGCGGTCGCCGTTGCATGGTGCTGAAAGCCCCCTGGTGACCCTCCATCTGAAAGGTACACACAGTTGACCTGTTGGGAACTAAGAGAGTAGGCAGCGGGTGTTTTTTGGGGTAAGCGTCATGCCAGGTCCAAGGGGTGGAAAAAGGGGGTCCAACATGGAGGCTATGATGCGGGCTATGATGCGGGAGATGAGCGACATTAAGCAACAGCTAGGACAAATTAAGGAGCGGGAAGCTCAGTTGGATGACAGAGAGGGTGAGGCACCGGGCCCGTCCGGGAGACCGATCCGCAAGAGGGTGGCACCAGTGCCAAGAGGGGAATTTGTCACCCCGCAAGGGAAACCTAGGTCCAAAAGACCCAAGGAGGCGGTCCCCACCCCAGGCCCAGTGGATCCGTTACCCGCCGCACCGCCCGCGGTGGTCCCACCCCCGCATGTGCCTACACCCATTGCCCCTGTGGTGCCGGTGCCGGTACCGGCAGGTCAACCAGTAGACGCTGGGTCTGCTCCCGCACCGGTGCCCACAATCCCGGGGACAGGCTGGCCTCACCCGGCGCCCGCCCTGCCACCTGTACCAGGACCACCGGGCTTAACCCCAGTGGTACCTGTTGTCCCGGGGGGTAATGTAGATTCGATGCCACCCGAATTGGTATCTCAGTTAACGGCCATGATGCCATGGCTCCAAAAAGGGGGAGCCTTCCCGAATTCTGCAGACCATGCAGCAGAGGCGGCAAGGTTTGTAGAAAAAATCAGATCGGCACCGGTCACCGACAGTGTTGCATTGCCAATATCTTCTCCCCTTGCAGGTACAAGTGTTCCCCAGCCGGAGGGAGTTAAGGGGCAGCCGCCCTCGGTGCCCACACCTGGTAAGGAAGTGGCATTGCCGCTCTTGGGGGACGGTGTGATACCTTCCAGGAGCGAAAATCTAGCTCAGCATGTGTCATTAGCTGTGAAAGAAATGATTTGGGCTGATAAATACGTGTACATTTATTCTTTATTGTTGGATAATAGGGAAATGGAGCAGGCAAAAGCACTAAAAGAGTGGATGCTCCCAAGTGAATGGAGGGCGCAATGTACTAGATTCAGGGTTGAGGAAAATCTCAATAATTGGATGCAAGCATGGGCTGTTTTCACTGCAATTAAAGCTGAGCGTCCTCCAGATCTACAGGCTGCATTGGCTTGCTACTCGAGCAGGATTGTGGGGTGGAGTCAACAGTATTCTGGGGAAGCATGGAAGGGTTATGATGTCAATTTTAGGAAGGCATTGGAATTCAATAGATCGTTGCCATGGGACTCGGTAGATTCCATGGCTTGGCACAAACAGTTCTCTGACACTGCACCTCCCCCTCAGTTCGGTGCGGTCAAGGTGTTCACTAGACCGCAGCAGCCCTTTCGGCCCCCCCAAACGAGTGAGGTACCTGGGAAATTTAGGGCAGGTGGGCCAGAGAAAAAAGGGGTGTGCTGGGATTTTAATAGGCGCACCTGCACAAGGGCCGCGTGTAAGTTTAGGCATGCATGTTCCTCCTGTGGGCACCCCTCTCATCCAGAAACTACCTGTAGGTCCAAGCAAGGTAACACAGGACAGAGGGGTAGGGGAAAGCCACTATAAGTCAGACAGGTTACGCCCCCCCACTCCAGTGGATGTTGTGGCAATGATTCCATGGTTGAACAGATACCCTGACCACAAATCGGCCACCCTACTCCAGGAAGGTTTTTCTAAAGGTTTTAGGATCCCGGCCGGGGGATACACAGGCAGTGCGCACTGTAGAAATCAATTATCAGTCAAACACAATCCGGCTGTTGTGGCCGCCAAAATTGACAAAGAGCTTTCATTAGGCAGGATAACTGGCCCTTTTCCTGAAGTGCCAGTACCCAATTTTGTGTGTTCCCCACTGGGAGTTGTCCCCAAGAAAGAGAAGGGGCAATTCAGATTGATTCATAACCTGTCAGCGCCAAAGGGGGCGTCACTGAATGATGCCATTGACGAAGGTATCTGTAGTGTTAAGTACGCCTCTTTTGATCAGGCTGTTACCTTATTGCAGGCCGCAGGACCCGGGGCGCTGATGGCGAAATCAGACATAGAATCCGCCTTCCGCCTCCTCCCAGTCCACCCGGCGGACCAGCATCTTTTAGGTTTCACCTTTAGGGATAGGTTCTACATGGACAAATGCATGCCTATGGGTTGTTCTATTTCTTGCGCCTACTTTGAGATGTTTAGTTCCTTTCTTGAATGGGTCATGAGACAAGTGACGGGCCATCAAAGGGTCATGCATTACTTAGATGATTTCCTCTTCCTCGGTACAGCGGGATCTCAGGAGTGCGCACTGGCATTGCAGGAATTTTGCGTGCTCATGCGGGCTTTTGGGGTCCCGCTTGCGCCTGGGAAGACGGTGGGCCCGACCACCTGCTTAGAATTTCTTGGCATCGAGATTGACTCAATGGAGAGATGTTTTAGACTACCTAAGGACAAGGTGTGCAAATTCAAGACATCGCTACAGTTATGCCTCCGGAAGGAGAAGGTCACTTTGCAGCAATTACAGGAGGTGGTAGGGCAATTGAATTTCGCACTAAGAATCATCCCAATGGCTCGCCCCTTCTCTCGCTCCATCGCACACGCGATGAGGGGGCTGAGGGAAAAGCACCACCGCACGCGCCTATCGTCTGAAATTCGCCAGGATATGCTTATTTGGATGGCATTCCTGGAGGATTTTAACGGTAGGGTGGTCTGGCCCGGCCCGCTCACGACATCGGCGGAGTTGGGACTATGGACTGATGCGGCCGGTAGTGTGGGCTTTGGTGCCATCCTAGGGAATAGGTGGGTCGCTCAACAATGGCCAGAAGAATGGAAAACATGGGGTCTGATCAGCAACATTGGCTTCCTTGAACTCTTCCCAATATAGGTGGCACTGATGGTTTGGCCCGAACACCTATGTAACCAATCAGTGGTGTTTTGGTCAGATAACATGACAGTGGTGGAATGTATCAATCAGCAGGGGGCGCGGTGTCCTTTCATACTTCGTCTGATCAAAGAAATTGTTCTGCGGTGCCTTAAACTGAATGCTAATTTTAGAGCCAAACATGTCCCTGGTGTTTTAAACAATGCGGCTGACTCCCTTTCTCGCTTCAAAATGCAGGTTTTCAGGGAACATCTTCCCACAGCAGACCCCTCGCCAGCACACTTCCCAGCAGTACTTTGGCAGATTGGTGCCCCAGATTACAGGACCTCGTGGTCGCTAGCCTAGCCCCCAGGACCAAGACGGCTTACGAAGGGGCGTTTCTGTCTTATTGTTCTTTCTTGGGGCCACAGTGGGAAGTGCTTTGGGCGAAGGAGGATGGGTTTGCAGCCTATTTAGAATGGATGCACAAGGAGGGGCGCTCAGTGGCAGCGGCGACCAGACATAGGGCAGCAGTATCATTCTTCGCTCAAGCTAGGGGCTTCCGGGATCCCACTAATACCTTTATGATACGTAAGGCTTTAAGGGGATGGCGCCGTATTCAGGGACACCAGAAGGATAAGAGGAAGCCCATGGGGTTGGCCCGGCTAACAGCCTTACTGGGCATGCTGGAGATTGTTTGTAACTCGGAGTGGGAAGTGCTTCTTTTTAAGGCGGCATTCTCCCTGGCATTCTATGGGGCGCTGAGAATTAGTGAACTTGTGGCAGGGTCCAAGTCTGACCTACTAGGCGGCTTGCAGAAGGCTGGGGTGACGATAAGGGGTGACACCATGTGGGTGATTATCCAGAAATCAAAGACCGACCAAGAAGCTAGGGGTCACACCATAGTTCTGCAACGGGCCCCCGCCAACCCGTGCTGCCCGGTGAGGCACGTAGAATCACTCATTGGACTATTGGTAGGTTCAGCGGGCAGGGCATTGCTCTGTCACGCCGACGGGAGCCCCTTGACCAGGTATCAATTCAGGAGAGTGTTCGAAATAGGGGTTACAAAAGCGGGTCTTGATCCTAGAGATTTTGGATCTCATTCCTTCAGGATTGGGGCAGCAACTGAGGCGGTGGCGGGGGGCCTCCCGGTGGAAAGAGTGAAGACAATTGGGAGGTGGTCTTCAGATTGCTATAAACGTTATGTTCGGATTGACATGCTATGATTACTTGTCACTCACGCTTGGTCTCTTTCCGCTCTCTTACAGTTTCTCAGACCTGTTACGCAGGGGAGGAATTTGTCGTCGGGCACCGCCAATATTCATCGGCACGGAGCGGCGAACAGGAAACAACAAAGAACAATGTCTGGATTGTCGGTCATTCATATGTGAAGCGAGCAGAATGTGTCTTCCTGTCAGGTGACAAGAAGGAAAGGGCGGCACAACTGGGGTTGAACATCACGTTCTTTGGCAGAGGAGGGTTGTGTCTTCACGAGTTTAGGGGATTCTTCCAAGGGCTGTTAGCACGCCAGCAGTCTCCACCGTCAGTGGTGATACTTCACCTTGGGGAGAACGACTTGGCAACACTGGGCAGGCGCATCTTGATTGAGGAGATTATCTCAACAGCGGGTTGGATAGCTAGGACCTGCCCCGGGTGCACACTAGTATGGTCACAACTCATACCTCGACTACAGTGGCGGGGGGGTCATTCGGTCAGGGCGTTGAATCACTCGGTAAAGAGGATCAACACACGGTTGGATAGGTTGTTTCGAACCCCCTTGTTACAGTCAATACCTCATGGGTGCATATGGGGTCACAAGTATTACTTGAAGGACGGGGTTCATTTGACAGAAGAGGGTAATGTCCTATGGTCTGACAATATCTGGGCTTGGCTAGAGGGCTTTGAAAGGAGGAGTGTGTCCTTAGGCAGGGGCTAGAGGGGGAGGCCAGATCGTCGGTTAACAATACTGGCCTGTGGCGGTAAGGTCATTATCGGTGAGCACATATTTGAGGTCTGAGGGGGCGGGCATCATCCTATGGAGGTTCCCGCCCGGGGGGAGGGGCCTGCGGGCCACTCCCAGTACTCCAGGGGCAAGGTAATATGCAAAGGAGCGCGGGTAGGAGTAGTTCACGCTTTCCTTAGGCTGGTAGCCACCCCGCGCGCGTGGACTCATGACGCCACCGGCGCAGAGTAAGGGCCCTCCTTTAGTGGGTAAATGGAGTTTAGGGCGTAGACCGGGCAACTCCCGGGGTAACACTGCGCATGCGCACTTCTAGGGGGGAGGCGCAGCTTGTAGGACCTGACACCGGTAGTGACCCTGCCATATGGCCAGAAATGTACAAAAATCAAGTGTAGGATGTTTAGTTTAAGCTAGGAACAACATGTATTAGAGTTTTGTTAAGGTCAGGCTCTCAAACTTGTTGATAACAATTGTATAACTGAATGTCCTGCTGATTTTTGTATTCATTGTTGATCATGCAATTAAAACCTTTTTTAATTTCATACTTTAATAAATACGGCCGGGCGACTAGCGCCCGCCTTCCAAAAAGTAAAACACGTCTCGTGTCCACGTTCCTGGGTGTTGGGTGCCGGATTGGGGGGGAGGCGGCAGCTAGTCGCTGACCATGTGAAAAGGGGGGGCCCTCGGCCCCCCCGCACGCATGGCGGCGCGGCGACCGTCTCCCCCCCTTTCCCCTCGTGTCATTCGACGGTGGGGGCGTGCCCTGGGGGCGCGGCCCACCGCCGATTGGCCGGCGCCCCTCCTGACCCGGATGCAATGGAGTGGTTCCGGGTCGGGGGGGGCGGGCGATAGGAGGGGCCACCCGGCCCCTCGGGAATAAGAGGTAGGGAGCGCCCAGGAGACCCCCTTGTCCCTGGACGCTCCCTCGCTGAACGTTGTGCCCCGCGTTCGGGGCTTCTTTGTTTCCCACCCACCATCCCTTGGTACAAAGTTTAAGCAGCGTTATGTCCGGTTTAATGATAAGTTTCAAAGGTATGGACCACGGGAGAGAGTAGGCTGTTGGTGTATTTGGTGATCTGTTGTTTAGGAATTTTTTCCCCTTTGTAGAAAAGTGATGTGTGAAGTGAACTGTATTTGAAGATATGTGTCTTTAGGCCTTTTTTCCCTTTATAGCTATACGTTGATATTGTGATTTTGAGTAACATGAGTGAACCGAATTGTAATTTTATGCCATGTGTCGTTAGGCCTTTTTTCCCTTTTAGCTATGCGTGGATACTGTTATTTATTAGCCAGTGTAGTTGTCCTTTAGAATTTTTTCCATAGGTCGTCGTATTTATTAGGTATGGGGCATGCGGTAAGGTCATTATCGGTGAGCACATATTTGAGGTCTGAGGGGGCGGGCATCATCCTATGGAGGTTCCCGCCCAGGGGGAGGGGCCTGCGGGCCACTCCCAGTACTCCAGGGGCAAGGTAATATGCAAAGGAGCGCGGGTAGGAGTAGTTCACGCTTTCCTTAGGCTGGTAGCCACCCCGCGCGCGTGGACTCATGACGCCACCGGCGCAGAGTAAGGGCCCTCCTTTAGTGGGTAAATGGAGTTTAGGGCGTAGACCGGGCAACTCCCGGGGTAACACTGCGCATGCGCACTTCTAGGGGGGAGGCGCAGCTTGTAGGACCTGACACCGGTAGTGACCCTGCCATATGGCCAGAAATGTACAAAAATCAAGTGTAGGATGTTTAGTTTAAGCTAGGAACAACATGTATTAGAGTTTTGTTAAGGTCAGGCTCTCAAACTTGTTGATAACAATTGTATAACTGAATGTCCTGCTGATTTTTGTATTCATTGTTGATCATGCAATTAAAACCTTTTTTAATTTCATACTTTAATAAATACGGCCGGGCGACTAGCGCCCGCCTTCCAAAAAGTAAAACACGTCTCGTGTCCACGTTCCTGGGTGTTGGGTGCCGGATTGGGGGGGAGGCGGCAGCTAGTCGCTGACCATGCAAGCTGAATGCACTTTCCTCAAGGTTCTTGATAACAATGTGAGCCATATAACTCGGAAGATTTAATTGTTTATGCAAAGTCCTTTAACTTTTGAAATTTAAATGCAGCTAAACAGCATTCATTGCCCAGTGAGAAAAATGCATTCCTACTATACTTAAACAGAAAACTGAAACACACATTTCTAAGAAGACACTTTGATTTTCCATAAACAAATGCGCTTCCACAACGCAACTTACTGCACCTCACAAAGGTGAAACAGAAGCCAAATTCACACTCAGATTTACGAGCGACAAGGCTTCACAAGGATTCTGAATAATTGAGAACTAATAAACTCTCCTTCCATGGTCCCATAACTTTGACACTTGAAATCATAGAGAGAATAGAAGCACTCCTCCTCTCTGTCCATCGAACCATTTTTCAGATAGTAAGGGGCCCATCACGATGTCGGGTGGATTGCCACAGCCAGCCTGGCGGGGGCAATCCGCCCGACATCGTTGCACTAAAGACCCCCCGCCATACTAGGATGGCGGGGGGGGGACCTCGGTGGACGGAAAGACCGTCCGCTGCTTTTCCGCCCCGGTCGCCTTGCGGCCGGGGCGGAAAAGGAATAATATGGTGGCGGTGTCTATCAGACACCGCCAGCCATATTCGGATGCCCTTCCTGACATGCTTTTCAATGGCGGCAATGCCGCCACAAAAAGGCATGTGGAGACTCCCTGCGGGGGCCCATTGCGGGCCACCTGGGAGTCCGGGGCTGGGGGGTACCAAGCGGTGCCTGTCATGTTGTGCTTTGAAATGCAAAACGTGCATTTTTACCATTGAGGCGGGCGGCGCTTTCTGCACCGCCCGCCGCAATGGTAAAAATACAGGATGCGCCCGCCTGTGTGGCGGGCGCATCCTAATGCTCACGGTGGGACCGCCGCTCCTATGGCGGGTGGTCCCGTTTTGCACGAGGATGGTGGGCGGGCAAAGTCCGCCCTCCATCCTAATGGGCCCCTAAGTGTCGGTCACTGGTTGTGGCTACCTTATATACAAGAGCCACCCAGCCAGGTTAGGGCATAGGATCATGGTACTCATAGTCATGTAAAATCAAGGTTTGTTTTTTCCTTGTTTAGTAGCCTTGTCCATTAGGATACATATGAAATGATAATCTCATTCCAGATAATGACTATATCAGACATTCCTAAACTTATGACAGAAATTCCAATTTTTGATAAGATTTAGTATAAAAGGATGTCAACTGACCACTTGTCAGGGAAGGCCCTTCGCCTAGATTATCTCTCGAGATTCTGCCATAGACGGTCTCACCTGCTACCAGCACACTTCGCACTTAGCATATGCCACATCTCGCCTGAAGACTGAAGCTGATAAAAGCCAAGTCCCAGAGGATGATCCGGCCAACTGCCACTGCAGTGTGTGTTTGCCCTTCGCGGGGAATACCCGCTTCACGCCTTCACTGATAAAGACAGTCTTTGCTGTCACCAAGCTATGCCGTGTGTTTCTTCTCCTTAAGATACTTTAGACTGCAAGTTGATCTATCATCCATGCTCTCTTAGTATAGCGCATAGAAGTAGACGTCAGAGATGTTAGGTTTTAGATGACATTTTAACAATGTTAAAAAATTTCATTTTATTCTCATTAATAATAATGTCATCATCATCATTAAAAACTTTATTTTGATCACCAATATCATAAAAATACATCACCAATAGATATTTGAAATAAAAATACATAAAACCTTATAGAAATGGGTTGCAAGAACACATGTGCAACACATATAGGGAGTTCGCAGGCCACCCCACATGAGTTAAAAATTAAATCTCATTAGCAACAAAATAAAATTTGTAGAAAATGCTCCATCCTGGGCCTATTCCATACGTTAATCCAGCACATGAGTACAAAAGAACACACACCTTTCAATCAAAATATGTATTAGGTCCATGGAAAGCTGTGGTAGCATACATTAAGTTGTCTCTGTATAAATGGTCCTATACCATACCCGCTTGTAGCAATCAATAACAAAGGCCTTTCAGGCGATGGCAATGACCATTGGACAATTTCAATATAAAGCGGACCAAAATTTTTTAGTTTGATTGATCAATAACACATGGCTTAAAAACAAACTGTATATAAGTTGCCTGAGAGCCCACAGCAGTATAAAGTGGCCTGTGCAGTTACAGCTTGTTTCAATCAATGATCTGGGGAGGAAACAAAAAGGTTTTGCAATCCCCAAGCCATTCTTCCATTATGTTTCAGACACTTAAAGCAATAAAAACAAACATTTAAATTATCTCAGTATAAAGTGCCTGTGCAATTGCATCATAAATATGTCATAGACCACAGGAAGAGATATAATAAAATAGATCAGGCCCAGAGAGAATTGTTTCCTCTCTCCAACATGTTTGTTACAATGACACTTGCTTTGCAAACAGAGTTTATAAAATCCAAGGGGAACAGGAGCAGCATACATTAAATTGTCTGTTTGTGAGGTAGCCCAGGTAATTACAAAATAGATCAATTAATCATCTGGGGAGGAAAAGAAAACAAGTTACTTACCTGTAACTGTAGTTCTCCAGTATTGGAAGCTTTCATAGATTCACATGCCTGAATCATTCCCCGTCGTCGAGACGGGAGTCTCCGGTACATAAAAAAGCAATGCTTAGTAGTATAGCAAACTGAAAAGAGGTCTAGGCCCATTTCCCTTTTGCAAACAATAACCTTTGTTATGTAAAAGATATCAACTTTTCCCTGAACCAATCAGAGCTCCTTACCCTCTAGAACACTCCTGAGAGAACCTTCTGCTCCTCAGATTTTCGCACACTTGTGCATAAAAACACTCTTCGTGCTAAATCCAAGGTGAGTCTATCAGGGAAGAAGGGTGGGTTTGCATGTGAATCTATGAAAGCTTCCAATACTGGCGAACTACAGTTACAGGTAAGTAACTTGTTTTATTACTCCAGTATTGGAGCTTTCATAGATTTACATGCCTGAATCAGAATAGCGAGCAATAGCATAAAGCACACTTTTTTTTCATATAGTCACTTAATACAGCATCATTCTGTACATAGTTACTTTAGAATTCTGCATATTAATATTGCACTCACTGTAACTAAACATAACAACAGAAAAAAATTGCATTTGTACCAAAGACAGAAGGATGGAGGGATGCAAAGAGGGCTCACCATTATTGGATAATGTTTCTCAGCACCGCTTCTCCCACCGCCACATCTGTCTCTGCAGGTGCTTCCAAGCAGTAGTGCCTGGTAAAGCAGTGCGTAGAACTCCAGGTCGCTATCCTGCAGATATCCTGGATCGGCACTCCTGCAAATAACGCAGTGGAGGTGGACACTGCTCTCGTTGAATGAGCACAAACTTGTGCGTTCAGAGGTTTCCCAGCAGCTTGGTGACAATATACTATAGCACTGGAAATCCATCTGGCAATCCCACGGTTCGATAAAGGGAAGCCCATCCTGGGTGCGCTGAAAGCGACAAAAAGCTGTAAAAACCTGTGAAAGTGTTTAGTCTCTTGCAAATAGAATTTGAGACATTGCTGGACATCCAGCGAATGTAGAACTCTTTCCGCTTCTGTTGTCGGTTGTGGAAAGAAACATTTTAAAACTAATGGCTCATTCAAATGAAAGTCAGTTGGTACTTTAGGGATAAATTTCGGATTAGTTCTGAGAATCATCCTGTCGTCTTTAAATTGCAGAAAAGGGTCTTGAATTGTGAGAGCCTGCAATTCCCCCACTCTTCTGGCAGAAGTTAGAGCGATGAGAAGCGCCACCTTCCACATAGGAATTTGAGAACTGCCCTGTGTATAGGTTCGAAGGGTTGCTTCATTAATTGTAAAAGGACTATGTTCAAACGCCAAAGAAGTGGAGGAGGCTTTATTGGAGGAAAAACTCTGAATAATCCCTTCATGAATTGTTTAACAATTCTTGCCGACCATAAGGATGGTCCTGAAGCAGTCCTTCTGTAGCGTGATATTGCACCTAAATGTACTTTTATAGATGCATGAGCCAAACCCGACTTAGCTAAAAGCAATATGAACGTTACTTCTTTGACACCAGAGACAAAATCTCTTCCACTTCATTCTGTAGGTTTTGTTTGTACTATCCGCCCTGGCCTTGGAGAGGATATCTTTACATTCTTCTGAGATGTTTAAATGCTGAAATTCACAGTGCTCAGGAGAAAGGCCGCTAAACGCAAGGATCTCGGGTCCGGATGGGGCACTTGTCCCTGGGACATCATCAGAAGCAATGGTATTGGTTGGAGGCGGATCAGATGGACCTCTGAAAGCATCAGAAGCTCCGTGAACCAGTGTTGTCTGAGCCACCATGGGGCTATCAGGATTAGTCTGCACAGTTCTTTCTTGATCTTCACAAGTACTCGCGGCAGCAGGGGAATTGGGGGAAAGGCTTAGGCAAAGCCGCCTGACCAGGCCATCGAAAACGCATTCCCCCAAGATCCCCATTGGGAAAGCCAGCTTGCGAAGAACCAGCATTTCCTGTTCTCCGCTATTGCGAAGAGGTCTACTGTCGGTTCTCCACATCTTTGAAATATGTTGGTCAGGAATCCTTGGTCAAACTCCCACTCGTGGCAGGATGATTTGAGCCTGCTGAGAGTATCTTCCTTGATGTTTTGATCCGCTGGGAGATGTTCTGCTGTGATGGAAATCCTCTGTCGTAGCGCCCATTCCCATATGTTCTGGGCTTCCTGAGAGAGGGAGAATGATCTTGTCCCTCCCTGCTTGTTTAAGTAGTGCATTGCAGTTGTGTTATCCGTTCTTATCAACACAGATGATCCTCTTATCCTTGGCAGGAAAGCTAGCAATGCAAAGCGGACCGCTTTGAGTTCTAGTAAGTTTATGTGTAGTTGTTGTTCGTGCAACTTCCAGCGACCGCTGACTTAAAGGTCTTGAAGGAACGCTCCCCATCCTTTTAGGGACGCATCTGTTGTCACTATCAATGGGGCTCGAATTGTGAGGAATGAAAGACCCTGCAAGACATTTCGTTTTTGGGTCCACCATGTTGCTGCTTGAACCATGATCGGCGTGACATGGACAACATCCTCGAAGGATCCCTCCGCTTGACGCAATTGCAGATCTAGTTGCTCTTGCAACGGACGCATTCTTAACCTGCAGTGAGGTACAAGGGGAATGAAAGATGACATTGTTCCCAGTAGTGACTTGTACTTGCGTACTGAAAAACACTTTCTTTTTGTAAAGTCTTGGAAGAGAGAAATAATTTTCAGCTGCCTTTCTTTGGAGGGGACCGCCTTGTTTCTCTCTGTATCCAGTATAGCCCCCAAAAACGTGATGTTTTTCGTTGGTTGAAGGGATGACTTTTCTTTGTGTAGAGTCAGATCCAGCCTGGCAAACAACTTCACGCAAGCCTCTGTTGATGTTCGGGCTAACGCTGCTGATGGTGTCTTGACTAGCCAGTTGTCAAGGTTGGGAAATACTTGGGGGGTCATTAGGATGAAGGGCGGACTTAGTCCGCCTGCCATCCTATCGGGACTAGGGACCGCCCGCCATAAGGGCTGGGGTCCCGTGGGTGGTATTAGGATGCGGCTGCCACAGTGGCGGCCGCATCCTGCATTTATAACATTGTGGCGGGCGGAGCTCGCCGCACCTCCCGCCACAATGCCATAAATGCATGTATGCATTTGCATACACAATGCGGCAGGCACCGTGCGGTGCCTACCGCATTGTATATGCAAATGCAGGTGGGTACCACAGGTACCCCCCGTGTGCACTCCCCACCTCTCCTTCACTTTGGGGGCCCGCATGCACCTGCCCAGGCCCATCGTAATATGGCTGGCGGTGTCTAATAGACACCGCCACAATATTATTCCTTTGCTGTCCCGGCCGCAAGGCGACCGGGGCGGAAAAGCGGCGGACGGTCTTTCCGTCCGCCGAGGTCCCCCCGCCATACTAATATGGCGGGGGGAAAAATTAGTGTGGATGTCGGGCGGATTGCCCCCGCCAGGCTGGCGGTGGCTACCGCCAGCCTGGCGGGGGCAATCCGCCCAACATCATAATGGGCCCCTTGGTGTTTCTGTCTTCTTAGAATCGCAGTCACAGTAGCCAGGCATTTCGTAAAAATTCTTGGGGCTGATTTCAGGCCGAAGGGAAGTACCTTGAATTGGTAATGTTCTCCGGCTTCCATGTACTGAAGGTACTGCCTGTGTGAAAGATGGATGGGGATATGAAAGTACGCATCCTGTAGGTCTATTGTGGTCATATGGTCTCCTGGGTTCAACAGTAAAAGGATGTCTTGCAGAGAAACCATCCTGAAAGATTGCTTTTTGAAATAGGTGTTTAGGAATCTGAGGTCCAGAATCGGCCGCCATTGAAGGATGTTTTTCTTGACGAGAAAAAAGCGGGGTTAAAACCCCCTTCCCCTCTGGGAGTTCTGTACCGGTTCTATTGCTCCCTTTCGGAGCATTGCACGAATCTCCTCTCCCATTTGATGTAAATACTTGACCTTCTGATGTATCGGCGGCGTACGAGGGGGGTTCTGTAGAAATTCTAGTGTGGCCGAATTAAATAATGTTGAGGACCCATTGGTCCGTGGTTATCTGTTGCCAATTTTGAAAATAATGAGCAATGTTTCCACCCAGGGGAATATGTGATCCCAGAGGGATCGTTGTAGCCGGAATTAGAAGTTTGTCATTGTAGCAGGTGTTGTCTTTCCCCTGACGACCTCCTTTACCTCTCTGAGTCGATTTTGTGTAGCCTCCTGACGGGCGCTGTGTATACTGCTGATGGTAGGGATGAGATGAGGAGGAGTAATAGGAATATCGACCCTGTTGGTATCCTCCCTTGTAAGATGATTGACCTCTACCACTAGAGCCTCGAAAAGGAACTTGTCTGTATTGTAGAGTTCCCAATGTCTAAGCCGTATCCGTATCTTTTTTGATACTCTGTAGTGCATCATCTATATGCTTGCCAAATAAATCTTCACCATTGAAAGGAAGGGCTTGACTTCCGGTATAAATGCTGTTGCCCTCAACCACCCTTGCCTGCGTAATACCACAGCTCCTCCCAGAGATCGGAATGCCGTGGTCGCTATGTCCATAGCGCAATCTATGACTTCGGTCGAAGTCCTCTCCCCTTCTTGCAGAATTTTTCTGGCTTCTTGTCTCTCCGTCTCTGGTATATGGTCTATGTAAGGTGAATGGTCGCACCACATGTGCCTATCGTACTTCCCTAGAATGGCCAGGGCATTCGCAGCTTTCACTAACAGGGAACTAGAATAGAATAGAGGAAAATCTCTTCCCCGCATTGTCCAGCTTCTACCCTCCCTGTCCGGAGGTGCCGCAATAGGAGCTGACGGATTTCTTGATTTTTGTTGAGCTGCTTGGGTAATAACTGAGTCTGGCTTAGGATGACCTAAAAGACAAGCTGGAGCATCTGAAGGCGCCTAATAGTTTTTGTCCAACCTGGCTAGCACCGGAGTCACTGGAGCTGGTGTTTCCATGACCTTCAGGCCTTCCTACCAAAGATGACTTACAATCGAAAAGGATCGAACTGTCCTATGATAGGGTTCCTTGAAGTCATACAAGAAACATTCCGCCTTATCCTCTGCCATGCTAAGTGCAAATCTTTTAGTGACTCTCTCCACTAAATTATGAAACCCACCTATGTCCTCCGGTGGAGAATCAACAGGCTTCGGAGACAGAGAAGAAGGTGACGGAATGAGATAATCGTCATACTCTCTGCTAGGGTCCGTGATCTCTCCTTCTTCCTCCTCATCTGTGGTCCTTGGGTCTTGACCAGATCTCGGTGGTGGAGATCTTGGGAGGGGTTCCGGTAAGATGTCCCGCATACGCACTGCTGTACTTGGTACAGAGTGTGGTTGATGCGTAGCCTCTGGAATTTCTCTTGAGGCTTGAGGTACAGGATATCTCCTCCTATAATCCTCTAACATGAATTGTAGATCTGGTAACAAGGAAGATGGTACACTCGTCATCTCTTCCTGCTGTTCCTGGCAGTATTGGTGTTGATGACGCTCTTGAACTTCATATTCATCTGAATCCTTCTCTTGGTACTTCACCTGTAACTGAGAAGGGCTACTAGCATAACCAAAAGGGCCACCATCATCTTCGCCCCCTTCCAAATCCTCTTCCTCCAGAAGGTGAGATGGTACCAGAGGCAACACCTTACTTGGAGAGGTAGGTTCTGGCGTAATTGTCCTTTTCCAGGCCAAAAACCTCTTTTCTGTGGTTTTTTCCCTCGTCGACGAGCCCGTCGACGAGATCGCCATCGAAGACGATATCATCATCCTGGACGCTTCCGACGACGTTGCCGTTACCGTCGTCGTTGTTGCCGTCAACGATCCCGTCATTACTGCCGTCGTCGAAGATCCCGTCGACGAAGTGGTCGTAGTCGTCGTCGATGACGCTGTCGTCACCAATCTCGGTGTCGACACTGTCGTCGACAGTGGTACTGTCTACGGCGATAACGCTCTTTTAACAGCTTTTACCTCAGGTTTATTCGATGACGACGTTATTTTCCTCTCTCCAATTTCTTCTCAGAAGGTGTGGAGGAGGTTTCATGACAGAAATCTTGACCTTGGGGGGAGATTTTGAGGGCTCTGAACTAGTGTTCTTGGTATGTTTAACCCCCGGAGCATGACCCTCCTTCTCCTTCTCTTTGCCTGAAGGATATTTTGAGGGACTGCGCCCTGAAGACCCTGGGGTAGTCTTTTTTAGGGCATTCTCATGTCTTTCCCCTGAGGTATGAACCTGAGGAGATCTGCTCCTTTTCTGAGATCTCCTGGAAGAAGAGGACTCCTCCTCATTGTCACTGGATAAGATCTCCTTCCTAGCTTTTACCTCTTGAAGCCAGAGTAGAAGCCTTCATTCACGGTCCCTCAAGGTTTTATTTGAAAAGGTACGACCTACCTTGCAATCCTTTGCCTGATGGTCTGGATAAAGGCAGTAGATGCAGTCCTTATGAGGGTCGTCTGTATAGAGCCTTTTCTTACAGCAGGTGGCACAAGCTCTAAATAATCCTTTTTTCTCCTTGTCAGCCATGGTAGAAGAAGGAGAAATAGTCTGAATTATTCCAAATAATTAAATCTGGAGAAGGAAAAAACATGCAGGACCAATATCAATTGAATATATTGAAGAGTTTGAGCAGAGCTCAAAGGAGACTCCCTAGCATAACGTGCTGTAGAAAATCTGAGGAGCAGAAGGTTCTCTCAGGAGGGTTCTAGAGGGTGAGGAGCTCTGATTGGTTCAGGGAAAAGTTTGGTCTCTTTTACATAACAAGGGTTATGGGTTGCAAAAGGGAAATGGGCCTAGGCCTCTTTTCAGTTTGCTATACAGTCAGTCAGTCAAAATACTCTTTATTCGATTTTTGTTAAAATCATAAAAGGACAACATACAAATACAATTTAAAACATCAACTAATCTGGTTACTAAATTACAGCATGTTAACTTCATTTTTTCCAAAAAGTTACAAAAGTTAAAAAATTATTACAATTGTTAATAATCTCCATTTAAAACCAAGTTTAGATTAAAATAAGGCTTTCTTGGGTAATCTTTTCTTCCTTGATCTAAATGCAGCTGTTAAATAACAGGCAACACTAAACATAGTATGGGTATCTGCCAACATTTGAAGAAAAATTAGAGCTGGCCTTATTTGAATAAAGCCAGCGGCCCTTAAAACAGGAAGTAAATATTTTACCCTCTCCTTAGTGTAGAAACTACAGAAAAATGTAAAATGGAGGGTATCTTGTACTGAAAACTGATCACAATCACAGGGTGGTCCATCTTCAGGTTTTGACCACACAGGGAAATTTCCTAATGAATAATGAATTAAATTCAGCCTGAATTTTGTCAGTAGGAGTCTATGGAGTGGGTTTGCAGGGCTCGAGAAATTCACTCGACCGCTCGCATTGGCGAGTGAGATTGATTAAGGACGAGCTATTTTTAGGTCCTACACGCCCTTTCTGGCGAGTAGGAATACAAACTTGACACTTGACCTCTGCCTCTGAAAGCAGAGGAAATGTGACAAGATAGGAAGATTTAAAGGCATCTTTATTGCTCACAAAGTAAATGAGCAATAAAAATGCTTTTAAATCTTGTTAACTTGTCACATTTGCTCAGTTTTCAGAGTTTGAGGTCAAGTTCATTTAAGTTAGGTCGTGGAGATTTTGTAGTTTACTAGACCTGCAGGTCTAGAGCATTTTTTATGATTTGTCGAGCCCTGGTTTGTCACAATTTTTAGGTGCGGTTCAAAGGAGGGAGTGGTCGTTAAAACTATGTGCGCCATTACCGAGGGTTTCCTCAGTTCCGACTCCTCTCTTGCCATACAAGCCCTCTCCAAGAACGCCTGCTTGACCCATCCAATATCTTCCCTTCTGATGTTAATTGGGTCATTAAAAAGTTCCGGTCTCCCCAGCGTAGCGAAAGTAGATCTAATATATTTCAGCCAGGGTATTCTCATGGCATTGTCTCTTGAGATAACATCTTTAAGGATAGCGTGATTTAATGTTAACTCGGAGTTCAGCCATGTTTTAGACCAGAAAAGCAGTGGGGCTAATTTTAATTTATCAACAATGTAGGGCAAGCCCATTTCTTCATGGATCGAGAAGGTGGGTGTGGAATTTGGAACAGATAGAATTTTCCTAATGATACCATTTTCCACCCTCTGTATTTTTACCAAGTTTGCATATCCCCACATAGCGGACCCATACGTAGTAATTGGGACACACTTACTGTTATATATTTTAATCACTGCCTCCATCGGTTTAGCTCCTAATCTTTTTGTGAAGGCCAACAGGGCTTAAGATGAACGTGCTAAGCTAAGACTCTTTGCTTTGATCTGGGGAACCCAGGATCCTCTTTGATCAAAAAGGACCCCCAGATATGGAAAAACTGGTACCCTGGAAAGAATCTCGCCCTTGCAGGTAAAGGATTTTTTATGCGACATATTTACTTTGCGTCCTATGATCATGGTATGGGACTTAGTTACGTTAATTTTCAAATCTAAGTTCACCATAAAGGAGCCAAAACGGTCCAGAAGGGCCTGTAGACCGATGCCGGTTCGTGCAATTAAAACGGCATCGTCCGCGTATAGGAGGGCTGGTATCTGTTCTCCTCCTATACGCGGTACATCAGCCATTCCAGCTTCTAGGTGTTTCCCCAACCCATTTATGTAGATGGTAAAGAGAAGGGGGGCCAGGATACAACCCTGGCGCACCCCCTTCTCAGATTTAAAACTGTCCGAACACCTTCCATCTCTAGTGACTCTTATTTTGGCATTAAGGTCCTGATGTAACCTAGCAATAAAAGCTACCAGGTGTTCTTCTATTCCTATCTCTAGAAGGAGAGTCCATAGCTTACTCCTGTTCACCAAGTCGAAAGCCGAGGAGAGGTCCATAAAAGCCAGGTATACTGACCCCACCCCGGCCACCGTATATTTGGAAACCAAGAGGTGAAGATTGGAACATTGTTCAAGCGTCCCTCTATTTTCACGGAACCCATATTGAATAGTTGAGTTTGCTATACTATTAGGCATTGCTTTTTTATGTACCGGAGACTCCCGTCTCGACGACGAGGAATGATTCAGGCAAGTGAATCTATGAAAGCTCCAATACTTTAAAAACTGAAGATTTCTCAATCCCCAGTCAATTATCCGACTTCATTTTGCCACTAACACCCATGTACTACAGGGACATAGCTATTAACTTTGAACATCAATCGATCACTTTCTTTGGGTACACTTAGTTTGCCTAATCCAAAAGCCATTAAGAATTTGGCCACAGCAAAGGCCACTACTCTACTTGTATCAGTGCTAAGTATTCTAAAGGTTCCTATGTTTCTGCAAAAGGGAGCTAACCACTTTGCCTGTACGTTTTATAACCTGGACAAAAAATATAATGTGGATCATTGTTTCTGCCACCCTTAGGCAAAAAGGGCAGAGCTCATCAGCTGCTTCACTCACTTGCCATTTGCTACTAAACGTTTTAGTGGGAAGTGTTCTATATTTGAATTGGAGATATAGTTTTCGTGCAATCAGAGGAATAATTTTGTTAATTATTCGATCATACCATGGGCAATGTTTATTGTTTATAAATTCTAGTGAAAGCATTCCTTTGGCCTAGTCACAGTTCCATGCGAATGAACTCCCAATATTTATCTTAGCCTTGCCTTAGAGGTCAAACACATCTCCTCTGGAGTTGCCCTGCAGTTCTCCAACCCCAATATCCACAGAGCGACTTACTGGATATCAGCAAGGAGATTCTAGCAACAAAGGGAGATGTCAGAAGATTCCCCCAAAAAGGTTCAAGAGCTAGTTAAGACCACAATTGGTCCCGCAAAAGTTAGGAGTCTACAATCAATTTTATGGGATATTCTCCTTTGAGCCAGATCAACAGAGATCAACGAAGTACTCACAGGAAGGTTCAAAAGGGATATATTAAACCTGTGTTTGATTGTTGACAGACTAGTAGTTTTCGCATATCCCCACAGTTCAGCCCCATGATTCCTACTGCCTTGCAAAATATACAGATAAATCGTAAAACCTGGTCGATGGTACTGATATTATTTCTAAAGCCTACCTACAGATCATACAGAGAATATTTTTCTTTGATACACTCCTGGAGATGAGGAAGAACCTGTTTGAAAAAAATCTATTGCAGGGAGTCGATCAGGCTGATGTGCCTATAGTTTCCAGGGATACTCTGATCCCTTTCCTGGAGATTGGGATGATCTCAACTAGTTTCCATGATACAGGGATATCCATACCAAAAAGTATTGCATTTGATAAAAGAATAATTTATGAGGCCCACACCTCTGGATTCAACATATATAAATTATTAGAAATCCTGTGTGGTCCCGAAGCTCGTGCGGCAATTCAAGAGTTAACAGCAGGTAAGGTTTCATTTATGTCAAATTCAATGACAGTTTGGTTACCTGCTTCAAGCTCAGATGGCAAAACGACATCATTTTGCCCCAACTTGCTCTTGCATGAATAAAGACAACTAAAATGGGCTACCCACACTTGAGGTTGTACCAGTGGCGGTTTTACCATATGGGCTGTGGGGCGTTGCCCCACTAATAATTATTGGGGGCAATTTAGCGCACATGTTTCTTTCTATATTATTAAAATAATGTAAACTGCGCGATCGCGCTGCGGCGCCACGTCTTCAAATCACATGGTGACAGCCTGCAATGCATTGACTGCCTCTGACTCACTGTCGGTCGCACCACTGCGCATGTGGTGCTTGACCGGCTGCGTTTCTTCAGCTACTGAAGCCTGTGGCATTTGAAAAGCAAGCACCGCTGAGTACGGTGTTTGCCTACTGCCACAGACCCCAGTGGTTGAAAAAGGAGCAACGTTTTTTTCATGCTCAATCCAATCCTGACTCTGTCTCTTTAGAGAGCAGCTCTTCTCTGAAGAGAGCAGCGTCAGGATTGGCTAGGTACTGCTGCAGCATCATCATGTAGTACTACTAGTGCTGAGTTCTTGTGGTTGACAGCAGTCTAGTGTATCACCGCGGGGGTGGGAGCGTCCAACGTGTCAATGCCCAATCACTGTAATGGCTTAGTGTTGAGCCATTCAGTGATTGGACATTCTGCAGTTGCTGGGCAAATCGGGCCGACCTACGTCTAGTCACCCTTCAGCATCCCCCCATCTCTGCACAAGAGCACGTGTGGTGTGCAGTCGACTCGAGGACGAGGACATTGTGTAATCGTTTGTTGGAGATCAGACAACATCGAGAGTCTGACTAGTAGTGACTGACTGTGTGACCACTACACTGTGACGAGTCGACGCTTAGTAGGTGTGTCTACAGTGTCTGTAGACTAAGTAAAGTCTAGACTATCTATCTGTAATTATGCGGTTGCGGAGTTAAAGTTTAGTTCTGCCTAATAATTTCTAGTGCTACATGAATCAGATTTATGCCTAATAAGATTTATAGTGCAGCGCTACATTTTCATTTTCATTGATGGACAAATAAGGACAAAGGTGGCACAGTGCGATCGCTTGTAATTTCCCCGATAGCTAATTTGCATTATCACACCTCGAGTAATCATTTATTTAATATCGTATCCAAGCCCCATTATTTATTAATTCTTTTCTATTTAATGCAAATGTAAATAGTTAATTCCCTAATTTGCACATGAAGTTGATAGTGGACTGGGGAAAACCGGACCGTAACTGGCATCTGGGGGGCGACCTGGCATTACATGAACCCAGCATCATGGGGTTGAGCTTGCGCACCCCCCAAACTTGGTGAGCATTTTCTCCTTTCTAAGGGTCTTAATTCCAAAGGACACTTGAACAGCGGCTCTCTTGGGGGCGGGTGTGTTAGGGTGCAGGAGACATGGGGGACGAAAAAACCACTCCTGCGCACTTCCACTGTCCGCAGGCCCATTGGAGCATTTAAGCGCTCCCTTTGGCTGCCCTGCTTTCGACCCGCTAACTAACCTTCAGTCAGGGTGGGGTTTAGAAGGTGGAACACATTCCTGAGTCAAGTGGAGGCCATTTTTTTTCAAGTTTGGGCCTGGCAGGCTCCCCACTTAGCACAAATTGTTGGCCGGCCATTGTCACTGTCCAAGCGCCTGTTAGCACGGGCAGGAGCACGTGGACACTGCACAACCCCCTAACATGCGCTTACGACTAATTGGAAAGAATGCCCGAGGCTGATGGTGTCAATGGACTTTGCTTTTTTTGATGTAAAAATTCAACATTTGCATCTGTGGCGCCGGTTCCTTGTGATTCCGTTCACACTTCTGCCTCTGCAGTTGTAAAACAAGGAGAATGTACCCAAGCAGGTATATGTGTGTGCACACATGTGTGATCTTCTCTGGGTCTGCATGTGAGCTGCACATGAGCGTCTGTGTATGTGTTTGTGTGCACGAGTGTGTGTGTGTAGGTGTGAGCTTTTGTCTGTGGGTCTGTGTGTGTGTGGCTGGCTGGCTGCATCATTGCATGTGTGCCTGTTTGTGTATGTGTGTGTTCCTGTCTGTGCGTGTTTGTGGTTGTGTCTGGGTGTTACTGTACTCGTTCATTTTTGTCTGATTGTTGGTGGCTTGTGGGTTCTACAATAAACATCCTTGTACATAAACGGAGGTGTCATGTGAACCCCCAAAGCACAGAATGCTGAATGCTGATGGCCCTGGTTGCACTGGGAGCGCCTACGAGCAAGAGTAGGTAGTGCTGTCAACCAGGCTTTGAGCTCTGAACTGAAGAGTAGTCATTCCCGGCCCTTGTAAATAGTTAATCCAAGCAGCTGGCGCAGTGAACAGTTACACAACCGTTCACTAACACATCAATGACACCTCAAGGAAAATGTACACAAACTTTGAATGGTTTTTGCGAAAGACGATGGATTCTTTGGGAGGCTGGAGGCTATGATAGAGCTGCTTAAAGTGATATTATTAACAAATAAATACATTGACAGAAGCTGTGGTTGTCCCCTGGTTTAATTGTGCGCACATATAGCCACAGGCCAGGGTCAGACTGGGTCAAACAATAGACCTTGAGCACCATAATAAAACCAGTTCCCATTAGCGAATTAGATAACTAGAGAAGAGGCCCACAATTGCCACTTCTTGGACACAGTGCAGGCCTGGCTCCAGGACTCGAGGAAGACACCTAAGTGTGTTTAATGAAAAATGCATGTCTGTTTATTGCTCAGTGAGCCAGAGCCAACTCACTCACATCCAGTACTGCTCACATCTGTCTTGTCTAAATGTTCAGCTCTCAAGTACTCATTCAGACAGTCACGTTTTTCTTTGTTTCACTTTATTTGCAAGTATTTATTTTATTACATTTTTTAGATGCGGTAAATATATGTTTGTGTTTTGTTTTTTGTACAACGGGACTGCCAGAGTGTTTTATTTTTTAAACCACGTGCCACGTATTTCTCCCATTTATATTTTGTGCGACCGCAAAGGCAAGGTGTACTTTTCTTGTCTAATTTTCTTCTTTACCTATTGCGGAATGGCAGCCTGACTCATCACCACCAGCTATTCACAGCCTATAAATATGACAAAAAAATTCAAGATTGTAAGCTGTCATGTGTCTCATTCGTAGAATAGCTTCTATCACGTCTTTATTGCAGTTGTGCTGTGCAGAATGTACCTTCAAAACCACATTGAAATGTATGTCTTCAACAGTACTGGTCTTCAAATAAGTTGCAGCATTTTGAAATCCATGTTTTGACTAATATAAGTAGCAATATTCACTGTAATGTTTATGCTTTCTGTATTGTATTTGAAATACTGGAGTAGTGAACTGTTTTTGGGGCTATTCTTCAATTTCAGATGATGTCTCTTCCAGGACTGTATCTTAGACGAGGGAGCCTTCACACAGTTGTTTGTTTCTTTACCTAGCTTCATTGTTCATATGCATTGCGTGTTAGCACTGCAGCTACCATAGCGTGTAAGAAAGGTACAAGGTCTGTAGCTCGGACAGGTGTGCACAAATAATGTGCTGTAACACTGATAGTCTGCGCGCTGTGGCTTTCGTACACATAGTCACTATAATGCGTTACGAAAATGAATGCACAGGTTACAATCCCCATACATGACCTGAACAACTTGACTCTGAAGTCACAGGATGAATCTATTTTATGTATGATACGAGCCCTGGGGTTCTTTACAATTAACAGTCTGTGGCACAACTACATGCAGTTATATTTGCTTTTCAGCATCTGGTAAAGCCTCAGGCTGCCGAACTAATTTTTGGGCAAATCAGGCAAAGAAGAAAAGGCGCCAACCTCCTTTTCTGCTACAACATAGCCAACAACCCCAGTGTTTAAGGTAAGGAAACTGCTGCTATATTTTACATTCTAGTAGTCAAGGGTTATGTAAGTTGTGTACATGGTGGGTGGCATCTAAATACATGCACCAAACCTCATACGTTGTACTTTGATTATTGACAGGTAACACTAACATTGGTAACACCATGAATACAGTAGAGCAACTACTTGCAAAGCCGTTCATTGGACTGAAACGTGAAGAGAAACTAATTGTAAAACAATTAGGACCTCAACGGCCAGACCTAAACCTACAACAAAGTTTCCTAGACAGAGGGAAGATTTACACACGTTGTTTCTCAAACACCTGGTACACAAAAGTTAATTGGCTTACAGGATGCCCTTCAAAAAATACTCTGTTCTGCTTCCCCTGCCTGCTGTTTGGTGGTGAAACTCCTTGGACCAAAAAAGGAGTAAAAGACTTGAAGCATTTGTCAGATAAAGTAAAGAAGCATGCACACAAAAAAATACATATGGAAAACCATGACAAAAATCATTGATTGCATTAGTTTCTGTGGTGCTTTTGAACTGGCTTTACGAGGGCATGATGAATCGGAAGGTTCTGCAAATCATGGGATATTCAAAGGCCTTGTGGACTTAATAGCAAGCATAGACCATGAAATGGAAGCACATCTATCAAGTGCTACAGTCTTCAAGGGCACCTCTAAAATCATACAAATTGAACTGCTTGAGTGTATGCTAGAGATTGTAAAAAGCACTATCGTACTAGAGTTGAAAAACACAGACTTTGTGGCTATTCAGGCTGATGACACAACTGATGTGGCCACTAAAACACAGTCAGTATTAGTCTTTCGGCACCTTGACAGTGACAACAAAGTTGTGGAAAGGTTCTATGGTTCCACCCATTTAAGAGACTCTAGTGCAGAAAGGATTTCTTCAGCTATTCTACATGAACTAAACTTGATTTTTCCAGAGCAGCCTCAAAAACAAAAACTGATTGCACAAAGCTACGATGGTGCTGCAGTAATGAGTGGAACCTCCGGTGGAGTACAAAAAAAAAATTAGAGATGTGTACCCTAATGCCCATTACGTGCACTGTTATGCCCACCAACTAAATCTGATTATGCAACACTCAGTAGGAAAGATCTCTGAGGCAAAGATATTCTTCATGGATGTAGGAGGAATGGCAGGGTTCTTCTCACGCTCCCCCAAAAGAACGGAGGTACTTCATACCATTGTTAACAGAAGGATTCCAAAGGGAGGCCCAACTCGTTGGAATTTTCACATTCGTACAATAAGCCTAATATACCAATATAGGGTTGACCTTGAGAAATGTTTCGACACCATAGAAGCCAATGGAGAGTTTGACTACAAAAGCCGGAATGAGGCGCGTGGCTTTGCTAGAACACTGCAATACAGGGAGTTTCAGTTTTTGCTGTTTTTGTTTTATAGAATAATTCCTCATGTTGACGCACTGTATGAAAAGTTAGAAAAACGTGAAATAGATACTATCTATGTGGAAACAGCTATCAACGACTTTGTCACCACCATGATCAAAGTCAGAGAAGGGGTTGACAATTTAGACAGCACACTGCCAAATGATTCTTCTTTCTCTAACCGCAGAAAAAACATCAGCAGTCTGGTCCGAATTTCCAAAGAGATATGTGACACTATAATTATGCAGGCAAAGGAACGCTTTTCTCTTACAAAGCATTTGGTGAGTGCCACATACTACGAGGTGATCTGGTTGCAAAATATGATATTTCCTTCCCTGAGCAAGCACTGAATACCACTGTGGATGCGTACCCTATGCTCAACAAAGAGGATTTGAGAACAGAATTAACTGTACTGTATGGAATGCATGTATACCGGCAAGCCACTAGTGCAATTTCTTTGCTTGCTTTAATTCTGAACCTTAACATGGAAAAGACACTAACAGAAACAGTGACTTTACTAAAAATACTCATCACCACTCCGATGACAACAGCAGAGGCGGAACGTTGCTTTTCCGCTTTGAATACAATTAAAACGTTCCTGAGAAATACCATGATTCAGGAAAGGCTGAATGCCTTAGCGATGCTTTCTATAGAGAGTGACTTAGTTAAAAGAATACCAGACTTCAATGTTCAAGTCATTGAGAAGTTTGCTTCCATTAAAAACAGACGTGCTGATTTTATTTACAAAAAGTGAACACTCTGTTTGAATGCTGCTAGTTTGCGTCCTGTTTTATTTGTTTGTTATTAAAATATACATCTGTGAGGTATTCAGCAATGCATTGTGTTTCAAAGTCTGTTATGAAGCTCTGTGGTTATGCTGAATAAGCAGCTACCTATGTTATATGACACCACTTTATTAATGTAATAACTGCACTTTCACAATTGCTTTATTAATCTTCCTGCTTTCTCAAATTTGCTTGAAGATGCACCATTTGTCCACTCTTTTAAAAAAAAATTCTTGGGGGGAAATCCCCCCGAACCCTCCTCAGGGTGTTCGGGGTCGCTCGCTACGCTCGCTCACTACGGTGCAGTATGATTATCATTTTACGCCGCACCACTTTCAAATGTCACTAGCCACCACAGCACTGCTGGTCAATTTTCAGGCCATTAGACCATGTAGCGGCTACTCTTCACAAAGACTTGTCTTTGGCTATCAATGCTTCATAAAGCGAGGCCTATAAGGAGCTCTCTCAATCCATTTTTGCTTGGACCAGTTCCTTCCTACCTCGAATCCTACACCTCACCAATTTTGGCCTAGAACTGGATTTCGTTGCAGCTAAGAGTTCTATTTTTACTATCGTACAAGTGTTAGTACCAAGCCACAGTCCTAATATTTTTCTAGTCAGATCATTTCCCTTGACCAAAAAGATCCCTGATTTGGGGGACAACATTTCATGAGTGTCCTTCAATGCTACATTCCTATATTCCTTTGGAAGGGCATGTAAAAATTCATCCCCCTTCTTTACCTTCGTCAAAATTGTCTCCAATACTAAAGGGTTCCTAATAACTAATTACATTCCTGTTTGCTGTTTCTATAATATTCAGAGTTGTTGTTTTAAATGTACTGAGAGAACCAGATTATGTTTATTCCTGTAGTAATAAATGCTTTTTACTTAAGTGTTCCTTCTTGTAAGTAGAGTGTGTTTGTAATACTGTGAATAACGAAATAAGGTTTCTGACTGTCATCACAATGCCCCATATACCTTTATGGGATTGTTAGGAACCCAAATGCAACACGTTTATGCGCAAGGGGTATTGCTCAGCAAAAGTTTCCAGATCCAGACTGATGCCTGTGAAATGCAAAGGTAAGCAATTTGCAGCTAGAAGTCTCTATCAGATATTATTACTCCTATCCTGTAGTCCAGTAGGAGATTCCTGAGGTACCTGCTCCAAGTCCTGAATCAGCATCCCATTCTGTTGATCTATTACAGTATCCTCATAGTGTCTCTGTCCATCATCATTTGTGGTAAGTTCCTGTTCATTCGAAGTTATGTAGGGCTCTTCAGTTACGATTTCTACTATTAGCTCGGAGGTGACTGTCACGCTTGCCGCCTCTGCACCGGGCTGGGTGCTAGCACCGGGCGTTTGCAGTTCCACCTTTTTCTGTTCCTCATTCTCACTTGTGTCTGTTATCAGACAGTGCTTGCCTATCATATTGTTGATGGTATACTGGATACCCCCTAACCTTTGTCCCACTGCAGTGCGAGGGCATTACCCCCAGCCATCAGCCCTAAGAGTGGAACAGCCTCCAATCTCCTCAGTCGCTTGGAGCTACTAGCTAAATGTTTTGGTCAGTATCCAATATCAATTGAGGAACAGGTTTTCTAATAGCCCCGATGCCTTCCCGGTCTTCCAACCTCTTGCTGTACCTTCTGGGAGACCTGTTGGTTTGCCTGCAGCTGTACTCATAGCTGTACCATAGCTCTTACTGCCCCTGTTTTCTCTGTACCTCTAATCTTAAAGGCTCCAGAGTTACATTGATCAACTGTCTTCAGTGCTATCTTCTCATTAGCTTTTTGCAGTTATCAGACTAAATTTACTGGCATCATAGGACCCGTGACACCATACAACATTCTCAGCAGCAGAGGCAAGCCTTAATCACTAATCCATAACACCATCAAAAATATTGAGGAATAAAACCTCAACTCACAGCTGCATTAGCTAACTCAGGAGTGGGAGTCCACATCCTAAACCTGGGTCTGATTCACTTTCTGTTGTGTCTCCTTCCGCTATATCAGAGGGAGCTGTGCACATCTAAATCACACAACCACGATCCTACCGCAGGTTCTATATCTGTTCCGGGCCCTACCGCTCCTACCTCCCAAGGGGTGGATTCAGCAGACGCAGGGGGATCTTGCACGCTTCATCTGGCAGGGCCACAAACCTAGGCAGAAGAGGGCTCTCACCACGCTAGTCCCTGAGGCAGTGGGTCTGGGTATACCAGATTTGCGCAAGTATTTTCAAGCGGCGCAACTGCGATATCTCGTGGAGTGGAGCAGATGGGAGTCAGATAAACACTGGCTCTTCCAAGACCAGGCGGTAGCGGGCCCACCTCTACAGGAGGTACCCTTTCTACGCAGAGCACACCGCCCTCCCAATCTGTATGCGTCTTTCATCACGCGAGTCCCACTGCGGGTGTGGGATGCCACTAGTGTGGTTCATGAGCTCACCACGTTCCCCTCACCGTTTACATCGTTAGTCGAGAACCCGGATTTTACCCCCGGGATGGGCCAGAGTGCCTTTCGGCGCTGGCGGGCTGCAGGGTGCAGGGCGCTGTTCCATATGTATGCTCCAGAGGGCATCATTCCATTTCAGGACTTCAAGCGCGAATATCACCTACCTGGAATGGAGAGAATGCGGTAACTACAGGTGCGCCACTGGGCGCTGCAACCGCAGGTGCGTGAGTTAGCGGACAGACGGCTTTTACCTTATGAGAAGTGGCTTGTGACACACACTTCGGATGCGAAACTGATCTCGGATCTCTACAAATTTTTGCAGCCTCCTTCCTCCCATATTTATAACCCGGGCAGGGAGCGTTGGGAACAGGAACTGGGAAGGACATTAAGCCATACAGAGTGGGACCAGATTTCATATCGGGCGCGACATTCCGCATATCACACGGGGCTTACCGAAACGTTTACTAAGGTGACTACCTACTGGTACTTCACCCCAGAAAGATTGCACGAAATGAATCGTAGTATTGAGAATACATGCTGGCGGGCTTGTGGGCAGGTAGGCCCACTTACACATGTGTTGTGGGATTGCCCTTTGCTAAGCCCCTACTGGAAGGAGATCTTAGACGAGATTGACACACACTTTGACATTGAACTGCCACGCTTCCCCGCGTATATACTGCTGGGCTTGCCCAACCGGTTGATGTACCCCCTAAAGTCCCGAAGAGGCAGACAGATAGCAATAGCGCTGGGTTCGGCTGTTCAAAACATTCTCATACACTGGCGCACCACCACACTCCCCTCTATTACGGGCTGGCTGCATAGATTATGGCATGTCCTGGGCATGGAAAAGTTATCACTCAGTGGCGGGAGAGGGGGAGCAGTTTAACGACCTGCGGCAACCGTTTCATTCACTGCTGGTTACGGAATTTAAAGAACTCACATGTCCACGATATCTTCGACTTTTGAGACTGACGTCACCTGCAGATTCAACTGATTGATGAGGCTTAGCATGGGATTAACCGGAGGGGGGAAGCGGAGAAGGAGGAGTGAAGCAGGGGGGCACACTTGGCATTGGACGGGGGAGGGAAGGGAGGGAATAGAAGGGGTAAGAGGGGTGGGGGGAGTTTTGAAAGGGGGTTGTTTATTTGTGTATTATTGTCGCTGTATGCGCATCAAACGACGGAACCGGATGGGCACTTAGTTTGCAGAGACTTTATGCACCAATGCGCTCCTGACTGGCTGTATCATCACATGCATCCTTTGCGACCACTGTTTTTTGCTTTTGTAAATGTCTTAATAAAATGCTTTAAACCTAAATCACACAACCATAATCTTGTTCCTCCTACTGCCTTACACAGGTTGTCATATTGTTGACGCCATGTTCGTTTGGTACTTTTCTGTGACACTTTATAAGGTCAGCTCGCAAAATGTCCATAGTTGACCTGTTGTGCTGTACTTGCGAGGCTCAAGAAATAACAGAAATCATGAGTTATATGCCTGCATATCATTCTGCTTCTTTTGCTACAGTTGCACGTATTGCAATATCATGTTCAAATATAGCTTTGTGTTTGTTGCTCATTTTGATTGCACAAATGTTCTAAAACTACCAACTCCTTATGCCGTGGATATGCCCCAATTGGCTGTGCTAATATGGGACGAATAATTGGCTGGGTTAACCTGTGTGAGTCTGGCTTCAAGCTGCAGTGTTTTGATAAAAATAATACTGAACCGTTATTCTGATTTTGGTTTTAATAAATAGGCTTCTGCAGTATTACAGAGAAGGGGCTCCATACCAAGGTTTGGATTTTTAATAGACTCATGTGCAACCCTCCTTCCGAAGCTCACTATGGCCCCGATGTAGGTAAATCTAATATACCGATTCATAAATACCGAATTTTACCGATTCGGTATTTATGAATCGGTAAATTAGATGTAGATAAAAAATCGGTAATTTTTACCGATTCGGTAGGATTCGGTATTTACCGATTCGGTAAATACCGAATCGGTATTTGCCATTGATTCCTATGGGCCTTGAAGCCCATAGGAATCAATAGCAAATACCGATTTGGTAATTACCGAACTGGTAAAATTACCGATTTGACATGGGGAACAGGGTGTCACTTTGACACCCTGTTGCACCCCTGTTTCAGGCTTGTGTGCCATGTGACACACATACATGCCCTTAGGGCATGTCTGTGTGCCACATAACACAGGTGTACATGCACAGATGTGCATGTACACAGGGATTCGTTATTTACCATGTAATACTTTTACATGGTAAATACCGAATCCTAAAAGCCCTGTAGCACTGTTAACAGTGCTACCTACATTTGAAAATACATATTCGGTAATTTTACCGCTCAGTAAAATTACCGAATCGGTAAAATTCACAAATTCGGTAAATTTACCGATTCTGTAATTTTACCGATTCGGTAAAATTACCGATTCGGTAAAATTACCGAATATGTATGTATTAAACACCCCTACATGTCAATGTCCAAATACCGGTCGGAAACGGACGAAAATCGGTATTTTCGGCCGTTTCCGACCGGTATTGCCCTACCTACATCTGGCCCTAGATGCCTGTCCTTTCAAACTGATGCTATAGAAATCTAAAATATGGTAGTCACTACACTGGCCAATGGCTGGGTCGTTTTAAACAAGGTGGGGTCTCAAACCTCAATGACGACAAATAATGCAGTCATGTGAAACTGTGAAAGATCTCAACAATGGAGAACTTTAGTTGCAGGTAAATAACATTTCTGAACAGCAAGCATTGTGCTAAGCACTTTTCGTAGGCTTCAACCTGAAAATCAGGCGTTTAGATCTTGGGTCTTTTGGCTCTTTGAGATGCCTAATGAGAAGAAAACAGGTGTTCACAAATCTTTGAAGTGTAGTGTAGTTCCTATATTCCCAATAGACTCTGCGCATTGGAATAATATATCCTATAGATTTGACGTAGGACTTAGGTCAGTAGGTCTCTATCGAATATACTAAATTTAATTGTGAGTGCCAGCTAGCTCAGAGGTCACTAGAAACTTTCTCGAATACACAAGAAGGGATTAGTTTCTGACAACCGCATAAACATGACAACTTTGTTTCCCTAGGACTGGAAAATATCTTCATAGTCGTAGAAACAATATATAACTATTTCACTCAGTCAATTGTGCATGCTTTGTTTCTATAGAGCTGCAGAGAAATAGTGAGACGGGCGTTTTCAATAAAAGGTTTATGGAACAGTCTTCTTTCTCATGCAAGAGAGGTGAACTGCTACAATCGTTAGACAGAATGCAAAGCATAATGTGTACAGCGAGAATAGTATTATAAAATAATACTGTAATAGCATTGTATTGTTTCTAAGCCATATAAAAGTACATACATAAATAACACAGGCTAAAACACTCAACTGGTGCTTCTAAAATACGCCTACCCCAATGTACCTAACCTAGGTTTAGTACGAGGAAACAAGTAAGTACGGCTTAGCATAAGTTTTAGTTCTGCCAAGAATTGCCAAAGGTTTCTCTAGGTTCTAATCAGCTCCATACCTTTAGAATGAAGGAGGTTGGTATCTCTGTTTCCCGACTCGATTTCCCAACACCCTGCAAGGGGAGTCAGAAACACTGGGGTTGGATTCTCGGCAGCAGAGGACAGCTTCTTGTCAGTGCGTCAGCTGGAGAGTTGGCTTCCTTCGGCACTTGCTGTAGCGAGCTGCGTCGGGCAAGTGGGTTGTGGAACTGCACCGAACAACACCGTGCTTTGCTATAGCAAGTGAAGATATATTTATACCTTGAAGGTGTTTAGGAATACCAGCTTTCACGTAAAGTCGTGCATATGAACGTCATGGATGAACCCCTAAGAAATAGTTTATTGGAGAAATCAATATCCAGGCTAGGAGAAGTCCCTTCTGCTCAAGCGCCTTGAGACCCTCTGGGTATGTAGCGCGCTATATAAATTATTTGACTTGACTTGACTTAAGAGTCTGGTTTTCCAAGAAATCGATGAGACGTTGATGAACGGAAGGCAGTATCCATGCCTATATTTGGGTAGCATGGGCTATGCCCAAATAAGGGCTTGATTTCTATGCCTATATAAGGGCAACGTGGATTGTACCTATATAAGAATAGATAGAATCACTGAGAGGCTGCTAGTTGAGCGCTCAGTCGTTGTTTTAGCCTGTTGAAAACTGCTATTGAATTTTCCTTTGTGTCCGATCCCCCCCCTGCATTTGCACGACATTTAGGATTAAAATACCGAACTTTTAAAATCTATTTTAGAATCTTTTAGAAATTTGCCACTGAACGCTCCTACCCTCGTTTGGGCTGAGAATTCATTTTGGCATTTCCCCCGGTCCCCGATCCCTGGGTGTTGTATTCGACTAGGTCCCGGGCTCGATCCGGTTTTGGCGGCCATCTTAGGTGGGATCACATTCGCCGAGCGGTCTAGTCGCCCTATAAAAGGAGGGCCTAGCGACCAGACCGGGAGATAGAATCACTGAGAGGCTGCTAGTTGAGCGCTCAGTCGTTGTTTTAGCCTGTTGAAAACTGCTATTGAATTTTCCTTTGTGTCCGATCCCCCCCCTGCATTTGCACGACATTTAGGATTAAGATACTGAACTTTTAAAATCTATTTTAGAATCTTTTAGAAATTTGCCACTGAACGCTCCTACCCTCGTTTGGGCTGAGAATTCATTTTGGCATTTCCCCCGGTCCCCGATCCCTGGGTGTTGTATTCGACTAGGTCCCGGGCTCGATCCGGTTTTGGCGGCCATCTTAGGTGGGATCACATTCGCCGAGCGGTCTAGTCGCCCTATAAAAGGAGGGCCTAGCGACCAGACCGGGAGATAGAATCACTGAGAGGCTGCTAGTTGAGCGCTCAGTCGTTGTTTTAGCCTGTTGAAAACTGCTATTGAATTTTCCTTTGTGTCCGATCCCCCCCCTGCATTTGCACGACATTTAGGATTAAGATACCGAACTTTTAAAATCTATTTTAGAATCTTTTAGAAATTTGCCACTGAACGCTCCTACCCTCGTTTGGGCTGAGAATTCATTTTGGCATTTCCCCCGGTCCCCGATCCCTGGGTGTTGTATTCGACTAGGTCCCGGGCTCGATCCGGTTTTGGCGGCCATCTTAGGTGGGATCACATTCGCCGAGCGGTCTAGTCGCCCTATAAAAACAGTCCCTTATGGCTCCGCGCAGCGGACGCGTGCAGCGGATGCGCCGGACAAGCGCCGAAGTTTCGCCAGAGTTAAGCCCGTCTGGGCCCGTCCGGGCCCAGACGGTTACCAGGGCCAGTTGCTATGCCCGATGCGAGCCCCCTACAAGCCATTAGGATCAGGTACACGAGGGATGATCTTTTATCTTATAGAATACCGAAATATGACAGCTACTGCTATATTGCCAAAGATGGAAAGCGCTTTAGGGGATGTAGAGTTTGCCAACCAGATTTAGGAGAAGCCACCCCCACTTCCTTGCGCCGGCTCGCCCTGCTTAATTGCAGGTCTCTCCCTTGCCACGCTACAGAGATTAACTCCCTACTACTGGATCACAAGGTTGATGCCTTGTTCCTTACTGAGACTTGGCTATCTGACACCTCGGGTCCGGACGTAGTGACAGCGTTGGCACCGGGATATCTGATCTACCATCTTGACAGAGGCGTAGGGAGAGGGGGGGGACTGGCCATTATATATAAGGAGTCAATGGGTTGTAAGGCAAGTGAGGCAGGGGTCAAAGACTGTGAGAGCTGCCAATTCTCGCTTCAATTCTCCCCTACCTGCACGCTGACAGGCCTTTTGGTCTACCGGCCCCCTGGGAGTGTGGGTGATTTTACATCATCACTAATGGAAACTACCACCCTCCTGGCTGCGATCTCGTCCAATTTCATTCTGCTGGGAGATCTCAATTGCCATTTTGATGAAACAACTGACCCAATGGCAACTAACTTGATGAGCGAGTTAAGCGCCCTGCAGATGACATTGATAAATACTGGGGTCACACATGTTAAAGGTCATCTCCTGGACCCCTTTTATATCCGCTATGCCTCCCCTCGCTCTTCCCTGGTCCGACCACTCCTTGATTAGGGCTAACTGGGAAGTTAAGTGCGATGGCACCCTCCCTCTCAGGAAATTTAGAATAGACAGGGCATGGTCAAGGCTCCCTGTAGAGGCCTGGAACGCCCGTCTTGAGGACACCCAGCCGGAGAAGGGTTATGATCCGGTAACCGTAGACGCTACAGTGAGGAACTGGTTGACCAACGCAGTGGACCATGTGCTTCCACTCAATAAGATGCTTATTAGGGACAAGAGAATGGGGTCTGCCTTATGGTACACCCCTGAGCTCAGAACCCTGAGACAGAACTGTAAACGCGCGGAGAGACTATGGAGGAGGAGCCCGGAGACAGATAACAGGGAAAAATATCGTATGGAATTAAGAACATACAAACGTGCTATACGTACTGCTAAGGCCTCCTTCTATGGGGAGAGAGTAAATCAGGCTGTGTCCTCATCCAGGAAAGCCGCCCTTGTAATGAAGGAGCTTCTTAAACCACCTGAGCCCATTCCTGTCTATGATAGACCACAGGAAAAATGTCTGGAATTGGCCACTTATTTTAAGAACAAAATTGATATCATCACTAGTTCTCTCCCTTTGGTGATGGGAACAGCGGCCCCTTCTGAGGACTTCAGCATGTCGGAAAATCTACTGACGTCTTTTGGCCCTGTATCTTCAGGCAAAGTACTGAAGGTCCTCGGGAGCCTGAAAAGTGGCTCACCGCGGGACCCAGTCCCAATGCGGTACTTAAAGCAGGCCGCTTTGGCGATAGGAGAGCCCCTGACCGATCTAGTCAATCTCTCGTTCTCACATGGGACTGTGCCGCCTGAGTGGAAAAGTGCGGTTGTCAAAGCGCTTCTGAAGAAGCCTGGCTTGGACCCGCAGAACCTGGCCAATTTCAGGCCCATCTCCTTGTTACCAGGAGTTAGTAAGATCGCCGAGAGGTTGGCGAACCATCGGCTATCCAACTTCCTTGAGGAGAATGGCCGGTTGAGGGACTCCCAGACGGGATTTCGACCGGGCCATGGAACTGACACGGCTCTGCTAGCAGTGGTAGAGGAGGCCAGGAGCACTTTGGATGCAGGGGGGTCAGTGGCAGTGATCCTCCTGGACCTTAGTGCGGCCTTCGATACCGTCAACCATGGGGTGTTGGTACAACGTCTAGCTGAGTCGGGTGTCACTGGAGTGGCCCTGGATTGGTTGGCCTCCTTTCTGGAGGGGCGTACCTTCGAGGTCTGGGAAGGAAACGCAAAATCCCCTTCCCTCCCACTTCATTGCGGGGTGCCCCAGGGCTCATCCCTGAGCCCCACGTTATTTAACGTGTACATGGCACCCCTGGAGGGTGTGGTGTCTCCGTTTGGCTTTAAGACCATAAGCTATGCGGATGACACCCAGCTGGTGGTGAGTTTGACACAGCTGGAGAAACAGCCTGAGTTGCTCCATTCTTGCTTGAGAGAGGTGTTTGACTGGATGTCCAGGTCCTAGCTCAAACTGAACGGATCAAAAACAGAGCTGATGATCTTGGGCCAGTCAAGCTTTGCCCTCTCGGCGAGCAGCTGGCCCAACTGTATGGGCACCCCGCCTAACCCAAAGAAGGAGATTAAGAGCCTGGGGGTCTGGCTGGAGCCGGATTTGTCCTTTAGGGCACACGCCAAGAAGACCGCTGGCGTGTGTTATGGATTGCTCCGGTCGGCCCGCAAGGTTCTCCCCCTGCTGCCAGAACTCTCCCGGAAGTTGTTAGTCCAAGGCTTAATCATCTCACGCCTGGACTACAGTAATGCACTCTTTCTCGGAGCGCCAGAGTCAACGTTTAAAATCCTGCAACAAGTGCAGAATGCAGCAGCAAGGCTGCTGCGGAACGTTCCGGCCAGGCAGTCAGCCAGGCCCGCTTTAAGAGCACTCCATTGTCTCCCTGTCAGAGAGAGAGTTACATTTAAAGCCCTCTGCATCGCCCATAAGAGCATACAGGGGCAAGGACCAGCTATTTTGAAGGACATGATACGGCCCTATAAGCCCACAAGAGCTTTACGCTCCGACAACAAATATCTCCTTCAGATAAAGAGAATTAGGAGAGCCCGTTCAGGGGGCAGGAGTTTTACTATTCATACAGCGCGCGCCTGGAACTCCCTCCCACTCGCACTGCGCTCCGAACCAAATCTTCTCAGATTCCGAAAACATCTGAAAACGTATCTCTTTCCAGAATAACTGCAGCTTCTTTGCCTTCCATTAGTAGCTTGCTCTTGGTTTCTATAAGCGCTGGGATGCCCCTGGGTAACCGTGCGCGGTACAAAATTCAAAAATAATAATAATAATAATAAGGGCATGAATCGGGTAAAATTCATTCAGAATCTAAAACGCCATACAACAGAAGCGTTAAGTCTGGCTGCTAGAGTGACATTTTGAGGAAGATAGCATCTCTATCTGTCCACCATTGTCCGGTCAGCCTAAGTTAAATATGTTCATTATTGTTGCAAGCATTTCCCCCTGAACTTCTTCTCAAGTACACTGTGGAAACAGCTTTGGGGGAAATGATTTGTGAAAGAGGTTTCACCATGCCATGCTGGTACAATGGATTTGTCTTTACTTTTGTGATTCCTTAATGATGAACATGAAAATGGAGACGTTTCAAGAGTTTTCTAGTTTCAACAGTCATTTTGAAGAGACTACTACTGAATATTGAGGCTGAGAATGCCAAGATACAAGAGTATCATGGACAATATCAAAGAACTAAATATCAAAATGCAAGTACATAAAGGAAGTCTAGATTTTCTGTTCCTAACTCCTTATCTACATAACTTGTATGGTAGTGTATATACCCAAGGATTCATAAGAATGCCAGTTGTCCCTTAGGCTGTCCCATTATTTCGGTGAATGGCAGTATGATTAAGAGCACATCTAAATGTGTAGATTTTTTTCTGTAACAATATGTAAAAGATTTACTTTTGTACGTAAGAGACAGTGGAGACTAAAAATGATTCATGGCATACCTATTGAAAAATATTATGTATTTGATTGCTATGGATATATCAGCGTAATATACAAGCATTGCCCATGAGGATGGCTTGAGAGCTATGCAACACTTCCTCAAGAGCAGACCAGTAGGCCTGTATAATCACACTCAGATGTTGATGACGATGGCGAGTAGATGTCTGAAAACAGATTTGTTTCCTGTTAGAGGGAGAGTTATATCAACAACTGCGTTGGACTGCGATGGGCAACTGTTGAGCCCCTAGTTATGCATGCTTACATGTTAGCTGGTAGGAGGAAAAGGTGCTTCACAGGGAACTTAAAGGTAACCTCTGGGCACACTAATAACATTTCAAACATACACAAGTTAAGTAACAAGTGCCACTACTACAGTTTTTCAGATAATATAATGTCCAAATTCTCCAATCAAGGTTAAAGTTATTCAGTAGTTATTATTCAGTATTTATTCGTTCTTCTGATAAACAACGTTGAAAGTACATCAGCCATCAGCCAACACGTGTTTCGTCGTGCCCCAATACAGCACATTGACTTCCTCAGGGCTAATTATCCAAGATTTCCACTCAGCCAATCCAATCCGTAGGTTATCTCCAGCTTTCAATCAATAGGCGTAAGGGTTATCCATATTATCCAAATGAATCTTGTCTCTTCAATATTCTATATAATTCCAGTCACCGCCACATCGGCAGTAGCTCTTAATTTTCAAACTACTCTATCCTAATGGTTTGTCCGTAATATTGTGCTGCCTCAGGTTCTGTCGAATCTCACACAAATTTCCACTCCTAATTCTGTTTCGCTTCTCCATCCACTCGAATATCTATCGATACAGAGGTCAGTTTCCCTTTAATAGTGAAATAATTTCCAAGCACGTTCATGAAATTGTATCTTAGTCCTCCACCTCCTCGATCCTGTATCTCTTGCTCCTCGGTAAATATCTTCACCGATTCGTTTGGCGTCCCGCACAGGGAACATGCAGAAATATGGGATGAACACATAGTAATTTGGGCCAGGTTTATTGATGATCTTTTTGTGATATGGAGGGGCACAGTAAACTCGGCAGAACAATTTGTGAAGCTCTTAAATAATAATGAGTTAAATCTGAAAATTCATGTATGACATAAGTAAAACAAAAGTAGCATTTCTCAATATCGAAGTGTATGTACATGAAGGCAAGTTAGAAACTAGACTCTCCAGAAAGACACAGCAGGAAATACAACCCTTCATGCCTCAAGCTTTTACCCTAGCCATACAAAAATGAGTATTCCCTATGGCAAATTGCTGCTTGCAAAGAGGAACTGTGGTGCTGAGAAAGAGTTGAATAGATGTCAGGATGAAATGACCGGTAGTATCCTAGAGAGTGGGTACAACATCTCAGTAATAGAGACAGCTCGGAAAGCAGCGAAGAAAGAGAAGAGGGAAACAATTTTATTTTCTAAAGCTAAAATTAACGAAAGGGAAGAACAGGCACCAATCAGATGTTCAACCACATATATTGATCAGGACAAAGAGCTCAGAAGGCTATTGAGAAAGAACTGGCATGTAGTAAAAGGGAATCCAGTTATAGGTAATTTATTACCCAAACACCGTCTAATTACATATCGGCGTGCCCCATCCTTAGAAGATGCGGTCGTAAGAAGCAGCCCAATTGTATCAGTAAAATCTATAACAAGGGATTAGCCGGTAAATTTAATGTGTGACAGTGAATATTATAATATAAATCAATAGCGAAAATAAAGTAAGAATCATGGAACTTAAAACCTTGACATGGTGTAAGGGTCGTTAAAACTACAAGTCCGCTAGGCAGATGGAATATCCAATCAGGCATTGGCCACTGTAATAAATGTACTGAAATAATATGTAGTTTGAGACATAAATGAATTGTTAGCAATAAGTGAGTGATACTTGCCAGTATCGGGACATGAATAACACTTGTAGCATATGATAGGACACTTGCCCGGTATCAGTGGAATTATCGATGCAATTGGCACTTATGCACTTTTCCTATATGTATTTTCCCATGAATTATTTGGTTAATATTTTAACAAGAGTCACATCATGTGATAATGATTCATGGATGGATTTTTAAAAATGGAACAATTAATTATAATTGTTTTAGGGTAAAAATATGGAGGGGAAAGTCTTGCTTCTATGATGTTTGAAACATTGTACGTAAAATGTTTTGCACAACGCGTACATGTCATGTGACCAAGGCCGTCGAGGTGGCCGTATGCCTAATGGGGGATGGAATAAACTGAAAATAAAGCAACTACATTTGTGTCTGCCCCGTTTGTAACCGAACAATATATATATCTTCAGGGGACGTATATGTGGAGATGTAGAGAGTTAGGTGAAGAAAATCTATACTTACCTTTTGTTCTTTTGAATTAGATTTTTTGCCTTCGGTATTTATATACCTTGATATTCTGAATTTATGATTGGAACTTTTCATTGAGCTGCCTCAGTGACAACACATTATGTCTGGTGAAAGTATGGCATTGAGGGTATCTCAGATGGTAGAACCAGCATTGGCTCTGCCATGAACAACACTACCTTTTCTCAAACCCTAAATGAGGTGGAATAATGCAGAGGAGGACTTTCCTTTTATTGTTTGGGGATGTTCCATGGCTACCCCCTTTAAATTATACCCTGTGTACCTTTCCTTATGTGTATTACCTGTAAGCAATTATTAAACAGTATGCAGTGAATTAACTACTCTACGCTAAGAAATGGGAAGAGCCACTCCCCTGGAACTGCTTTCACCACTCCCATACCTTTGACAAAAGAACCTTATATTAAGATATGTGAATGAATGTGTACTTACTTTCGGTAATGCTCTTTTTATTGGATAGTCCATCTAACCGCAGATTCCTCGCCTTGTGAATGTCCCCCCCCAGCACCAGACTGGATATGGAAAAACAAAAGTAGTGTTCCTTTGTACTGGTAGGTGGCTGTTTGACTCTGCACATAAAGTTTCTGATAAGTACCACCCACACACGTTGACATCAATTTCTTTCATGTACTCGTCCGTACCCTCGGATACAAGGCCCATCAGCAAATCCACAGAACAAGAGTGCAGATTCCGAAATTGTAGCCTTTATAGAAGGAAGTCACCATACCACAAAACTGGGAGCAGGACGGTGGTGAAGTATGTGGTTACATAGAGTATCCACCAGAAAGAGAATTACTGAAGTTAAGTAACTTGTTCTTCCGATGGTTGCTTCTCAAAGCAGATTCCTCACCTTGTGAATAAATATCAAAGCTGTACTTCCCAATATGATTGGTCTGTGGAATGGCTCAGGCTAAAAAATCTTGTGAGACCCAGTGGGACCTAGCTGTCAAGGCAGTAGTGCTTTGTGAGCATGTGTACTGACACCAATGCAGCTGCATGTCAGATATCCAGGACAGGCACTCCACGCACCAACTTAGTGGTGCATACATGCAAGACCCATCAACTTTCCCTCTTCAGCAGACTTTTTAACTAGATCCTCCAGCTTTACCTCAGAAATAGGAAGACACATAAGCCTGGTCTTCTGAGATGCGTCAACCTTCCAGGCTCACATCGGCAGATGCCTCCTTGCTACTACTGAAGATCAGGAACCCGCAGTCACCACACATATTGAGTCAAGAAAGATATTCAATAAAATCAACTTGCTGCTCCATCATGAACAAAGTTGGAGATACGTTCAGTCCTTGTTGCTTTTGCTAAGCCAACAGTTTAAAGTCTTTGAGGAGAGACTTAACTGAGCGATTGGCATCTGTTGACTTTAATGGCTCAGTTGCATGCAGCATAGACCATTTTCACTGCACTCTCTAACTTTCTGTAAACTGGATTAGCAGAGGAAAAGTTCTCTGGGTTGCCTTCACTGTAATAGTTGATGGGAATTCTTAAGAAAATCTCTGTAGAGTTCTCTGGGGTGCCTTTAATGTGAAAGTTGATGGGAACTCCTCGGAAAACTCTGCAAAGGATAGCTTCTTGCCAGAAATCCGTGAAATTGATGCTAATCGATATCCTTTTATTCTTGTACTAGAACTTCACTGTAATATAGCCAGCGGGGGCACCATCATCTGACTTGATTGACAAAACTCTAAATTGGTCCTTCATGTTGATGCTTTGTGACCTTCATGAAGAATATGCTTTAACTGAGACCCCTGAGCAGTACAATATGAAAAGGAGACTTGCACTGAAAGAAAAAGTAGTTAGAATAAAAAACAAGTGATTGACTGATGCCGTGCGACCACTACATTCTCAGCATTTGTACAGCTTGTAAACTGACACCGAGCTGAGTGTGGCCTGAAAGCCTAGCGCCTGTCATCTTACTAAAGCTTTCCCATGATGCTGGTGAAAGATAAAGAGGGCTGATCTCTGCGGACCAACAAGATATGGCCCTATACATTGTGCCAAGCAGAGACAACTCCTGATCTTCTACATGCCCCTCAGGGTAAGCAGGAGGATGCTTAGGGCAACAAAAATCCATTGTTGAATCATGTACCAGACTTGAACATAAAACTGACTCCATGGCAGAAGAAATTACGCTGCTCAGAGCAGATTTAATAAACGTTGCAGAGAGGACAAAGGTGACGGACGTTGCGGGGGAAACTATCACAAATGGCATGGTTGAAATAAGCATAACTATTATCAAGCTGCTTTACATATGTGTTTCAGACAAGTGTGGAGGATGCTGAGCGCACATCACAGCTAAACAGTCCATGCTTTCCTAGCATTCCAGAATCAGGGGGGGTCCCTCTAATGATTTGCCTTGTAGCAATGAACACTTGCTGAAGCCCAGGGATATCTCAAAATTGTGTTATATTTAGAGAGCCCACAAAGAATTGAAGGCCCCTCCTAAACCCATTTCTCCCTCTGGAGACATCATCAGCTGCTTCTTGAACTTTAGAGAGAAAGACGTAATCTTACACAACACTAGGAAGGTCTGACAATTTAATGTTCCTTGATTACACTTTGTTACCACCAATGGAGATCATTTGAATTAGTGAAATGGAAATTTTAGAAAAATGAGCTGAAGTACATGCTATTCTTCAACTCTAAAGTTAGAGTGACTAATGATGGCCAATCATGTTTATTGGCATTGGCTAGATGGTTGGAAAAAACCGCACCACTCTTAAAAAAAATCAGAATACTTCTGAGCGAGAACCATTCGTCACTGGGATTTCTTCTGGCCAAGTTAAAAGAGAGAGCTCACTAGGTGACTGTGTCGATTTGAGAAGGAATTGTGACAGTGACTAAAGATGAGGCTATAAGTATGGAACATTGAAATGTTGATTGTAGCATATTGATAGGGTCGGTTGGGCGAGATACAGTCTAATGCGGGTTTAGTCTGGTATACTGTTTGGGAGGGCCACAGACCTACGCTCTTATTTCAAACCCCTCTGTTCTACTTGGACTGTAAATAGATAGGATGCAGGTGCATTTGAGGAACCTTCTTCTGAGAGGGAGGTGGCCCTTTTGAAGTATCAGCTTGTTTTATCCTGCTATTGGGTTAATGTTTTGATCTTTGATCTGATATTAGGTTGTTCATTTTGATTAATGCTTCAACCACTGTGGTCCTAGTTCCTAAGGTGGGAGGAGCGATTCTCTTTTCTTGTAATTAGTGTTTACATGTGTTTTAGATAGAACAGAAGATACAGAAAAATGATGGAAAGAAAGATGAGGAAATGCACTTATTCTGCATTCGTTATAGTGCTGCCCCAGACCTTTCATGACTTTCAGATTACAATTGATGAACTGGCATTTCAGTGGGTTGAATAATTATGCAAAGCATTACAGAGCATTCCTCTTCCTGAAAAGTCAAGGAGCAGGTATATTCCCATTAAGAAACCCATTTACAATATTTAAAAAACAATAAAATAGCTCAAAATAGAAGGTGGTCCAGTACTACTTATTTTACTGCAAAGGGTTTTCAATAAGCATAGAAATTGGGAAATAAATATCTTCTAAGGTGGGCCCAGCGTCTAAGTACACAGAGCAACTATTGGAAACCTTTGATAGATTGGAGCCTAGAGACATATGAAGTGAACACCATCTGGTGAATAGATCTACTCTTTGTACACCCCACCCCCATTTCTCATATAGCAGAATAGACTTGTCAGTTAGATGATTGAATTTGCTTTGAAATAATAGGAACTTTTCTGGTCACTTCTCCCACTGCCTACAATATGTATGGCAAGAGTACAAGGCACAAATTCCAACACCAGGCTGGAAGCCCTGCAAAACTTGCATTTCTACAGAGATATGCGAGAAGCCCTAGAAGAATTTCTAAGAAATAATCGGGGTACTGCCACTTTAAAGGCTACAAAAAGAGGCTGGCGCCCTAGTTTAATTAGGAAGGTATTACCTGTGATGGTGCCTACATAAAGGAAAAACCCGGAGGAACTCAGATCATAGAGGCCACTAGATATGATGTGATTGGACACCTAAATCCTTACTAAATGTGCTGAATATGCTAGTTAAGTGAAGACTGCCTTTCCCTTATTAAATCGAGTTGTTTCCTTAACACTATTTTAAACCTTTACTGTGGGGCCTCTCAGCCTGAAGGCGGAAAATAATACAAACATGTGGATCTATGAAAGAGCCAATTCTGGAGAAAAAAACAACTGCCCTGATTATTGATGTGATAGCTCAATAAACAATCACAGCAAATAGAGACTTAGGTCTACCAATGGAAACACTGCCAAACACTGTTCTGAAAATATGGCAATTAAAAAAATCGCATGTACAGGAAATTGTTACTGAACAAGAAATGTAAAAAATATTGGTAGCTTGGAATAAATACCTTCTAAAAACTAACAAACCATAAGGCAAATTCGCTAATCGAAAATATTAACAAAGTATTCACAGGATTTCCTTTGGATACATGGGAAACGTAAACATACTCAGCAGAATCACTGATAATCAAATGAGTATGAAAGGGTGCAGGGGAAGAGTTTCACATACTAATCAAACCTGTTTAAAAATGCAAATGTTTGGGGGAAACCTCAACAAACACAATTTACACCTTTCTCCCAGACCCCCTTATCTCAGATTGGATGAGTTGCAGAGCCCTGCTTCGGATGTGACACAGTATTAAGTAAGTGTATATTTGTTTGCTATCTGTGTAAGCTTAAAGGACAGATAAGTCGCAGTTTAGAATTAGTCAGCTTTAAAATTAATACTTACCCAAAACGGCATTTAAAGTTAGCAATTAGAGAGCTATAATACGTAAATTTCAAAAGAAATAATTAAAAATTCCTTCAGAAGATGACTGTGATCTCCTAAAATCTAACTGTCTTTAAAAAAAAGGTAGAACATTAAAAGCTAAAATGTATATTGCGATCCGAATCGTAAAGAGATCACTTACCTTCCTCAACGATTCTGACATTTCCTGGAGAATTTCTTCTTCGTCAAACCACTTTCCTTGAAATCTTATGTAAAGATGACCTAAAATTCGAGTCTGCAAATGTTTTGGTACGCGTCGATTAGCCAAATATAATTCACATTGTTCATACTGAAAAATAATGGATAAACCAGTAATAAACATTTAATGTATATTCAAAGTCAAAAAGTGCAATCTATATATAGTGCTGCGCATTTATAGTATGTTTAGTCAATATTTTAATATGGGGTCAGAAGAGTGAATTCAGGGAAATTCAGTTATCAGGACCTTTACTTTGTGATGCTTTGATCCTGCAGTATCCCCGAGGATCCACTCTTATCCATGCACTGCCAAAAGGGAACAAGCATTGGCATAGCCAATAGGTCTCGCATTTGGGACCTTGTAACTGTTTAGTTATCCAGCACAATATCCTTGGTGCAACAACATCAAGTGTTGCATGGCTAAACACTTATATGGTCCCAAAGGCGAGACCTATTGGCTATGCCAATGCTTGTTCTGGCATGCTGTAATCCTGCCAACAGACCAGCTTTGCTTTTAATAAGAAGATTTGCCAACTTAAACAGGAGTCTCCCCAGGCGATCAAATAATGAAACACATGTTAATACTTGCACGTTTGCAGATGCATTTCATCGAACAAAATACTGACAGTTTCACATTTTTCCATGCATGTTGTGCACTATTTTGTTTTTTAAGATGGAAAGGTAGTAAATGCCCAGCAGCCACTGACTGTATCTCGATACAAGAGAGTATTATATGCCTCGACATGAACAGGAAAAGTAAACTGTAAAAACATTCAAAGACCTACATAAAAAAAACAGGACAATTCATTTAGCAAACTGTAGTATTCTGTGTTTGTGCCCCCATGGCACTGGTAGTTGGAACTCTGAGGGCTTGGAGTTCTGAGGCTGGGAGGTGGAATGCTGACCGTTTGTCAGTTGAGGGCTGGACTGTGTTGCTGTCGCTGTGCTGCTCTTGAGCAGAAATAAACTACCTTCAAGCTTCTCGTGTCTATGAACCTTCTTTGACACTACAAAATAATGGCGACGATGCTCAAGAGTATTCAACGAACCTGCAGACTCACCTCGCAATCTTGCTGACCGAGAGAAGTCGTCGGAGTGCTTCAGCGCCGGAAGAGGAACCGAGCCCCTTTTGCCAGGAGGAGCGTTGTGCCACGAGCCCCACATCGAGAAGAGCGGAGGACACGACGGCAGACACGACCAGATAAGTGTCCCGTTTATTCATCGCCCTGTGCGTCCGCCTGAGGAGTAGGGAGCTCTCGCAACGGTCGTGGTTGGCGCGCAGCAAGCGTGCGGTTGGCAACGTAAACCACGGTGCTAACATCACCTGCATCTGGGGTAAAGAAATCCTATTGTTTGGCACTGAACAAACGTGTGACGGGCAGTGGTAATCACGCTGCGGACGGTGGTTGGCAACGTCAATACACGCACGCAGCGGCCATTTTGTCTTCTCGTGGTTGGCAAACAAACAGACACTGTGTACGCTACAATTTCGGGGACAATAAAGAAAAAAAAAAGAGGAAACATTCTCTCCAGTACGCCTTACTGATTCTTAGACGTGGAATCCATGGGTTATTTAACTTAAGGAAACAAGCGTTTTTCTCTGGCATTCAGTTATGTTACCAGACTAAAAAAAAAAAAAAAAAACACTGGGACATTTACTGCTACACACAACGTTTCTATTTAGTCCTCAGTACATTTTATAAGTCAACATTGTAAGTCAATTGGCACAGCGACATCACAAGATATATAACATCACAATATTTATTTTTTTTTCCTTGTTTTTCTCGCCATGCAGTCAGTTTCGCCTCCGCCCCCTTTCTTGGAGTCGCCAGGAAATCCACCAATAATTTGGAGAAAATGGTTTGACGCTTTCGAGACCTATCTAGGTGCCATAGGCGCTTCTAGATATCGCGCAGAAAGGAAGAAGTGTCTTCTGTTGCATTCATTGGGTTTCGAAGGGAGGGAAATTTTTAAACATTTGCCTCCCATTGCGAGAAATAACGAAGATGACATTGATGAATATGTTGAGACAAGGATGAAATTGGAATTGAGGTTTGATGTAAAACCAAGCCTCGTTGTAATCCGACACAAGTTTTTCAAAAGGGATCAACTTCCGGGCGAAGATGTGGAAACGTATGTTTCCATTCTGAGACAATTGAGTGCAGAGTGCGAGTTCGAAGGATTTAGAGAACAATTGATAAGAGATCAGTACATCTGCAAGTGCACTGACAAGTCAATCCAACAGAAGTTGCTTACATTAGGGAATCCTACTCTGGAAGAAATGATCCGCACAGCCAAAAGTATTGAATTATCAAAGAAAGAAGTTAAAGAACTGGAAAGGAAGAACGAAGAGACAGTCTCCGTTGTGAGGTCCAAGGAGAACAGAGAAACCAGAACTAATGCTGGTCAACAGTCTTTTGAGAAGAACTATTCTCCTATTCAACAACGTAGCGAAAGAAATGTGTTTTCTAGACGTGACATTTGTTACAGATGTGGGAATCCTTCCCATAATAAGAATAATAAGTTTTGTCCAGCTAGGAGTGCTACTTGTCACACCTGTGGGAAGTATGGTCATTTTTCAAAGATTTGCCAAAATCCAAGACAGGGAAATCCAAGTTTTGTCAGCAGATCTCAGGGTCAAGCTAGTGCTACAGGGGTAGGAAGTGTTGCAGAGTGTTATGAAAACACCAACAGGGGAGGGGATCCCATTAATACCATTCAAGATGACCTTAGGGACATGGTTGTTGTGGTTCGCGAGGAGAATATTTTCATTGATCTATCCAAAAAAGTTGAAAAAGTCATGGTGATGGCGTTACGGGAAGATGGTGTCATTGTTGGAGATCCTTCGGATTGTGTTGATCCTTATGAAAAATTTGGTGTGGGTGATAAAGTCATTTCTTTATTAGTAGATTCGGGGGCAAGAGTCACTATGATTACCCAAGAGTTGTTTAATGAAACTTGGCCAGGGAGGAAGTTAGAACCTCCTGACAGAGCTCCTGTATCCTTTGAGGGGCGCAGAATAGCTTTGGATGGGTATTTTGAGGATGTCATTTAGTTCAGGGGGAGGAAAATCTTTGGGAAAATGTATGTGGCAATCAAGGGTCTTAATATTCTGGGTTGGTTCCATGGCGGTTTGTTTCGGTTAGTATTAAGACCCGGGGCCAAAGAACAGGTGGGCATGGAAGAGGATGGTTGTGTCTTAGAAAGTTTAGCAGTTGTAGAAACTGATGACTATGTTGTAGGGTTGGCTAATAGGTTTCCTTCTGTTTTTAGCAAAGAACTTGGTACGATTAAAGACTTCGAGCACGAAATAAGAGTCAAGGAGGGAGCAATTCCTGTCAAGCATAAAGTTAGAGGGGTTCCTTTCAGTGTCAGAGAGAGCCTTGAAAAAGAACTTATGGATCTGTGCAAAAAGGGAATTATCGAGCCTATTGAGTCATCGTTATGGTTATCTCCCCTTGTGGTCGCTAGGAAAAGGAATGGAGATCTGCGTGTCTGTGTCGACTTACGCAGCCTTAACAGAAATATCTGGGTTGACTCGCACCCCCTACCTAAGATTACTGATTTACTATCTCTTACCAGGGGTGCTAGGTGGTTCACCAAGTTGGATCTAGCATCCGCATATCACCAGGTGGTTTCGAGTGAGTCCTCAAGGCATCTAACTGCTTTTGTATCGCCTTTCGGCAGTTTCCAATACTGTAGGATGCCGTTTGGTCTTGCCTCGGCAGCTGCAGTTTTTCAGAGGTTAATGAGCCAAATGTTCAAGGACACTCCTGGGGTAATTGTTTTCCAAGACGATGTCTTAATTTTTGGGCAAAGCAAGGAGGAACATGATATTTCTTTGAATCAAGTGTTAAACATTATGCAATGTAAAGGTGTTGTCCTTAAAAGAGAGAAATGCGTTTTTCTCAAAGAGAAAATGGAATTTCTGGGGCATGTGGTCTCATACAATGGGGTTGAACCACGTCCAGGTTTAGTAAAGGCCATTGTTGATGCCTCTCCTCCCATGGATAAATCTGGTTTAAAATCTTTCATAGGTTTGAGTGAATTTTATTCCAGATTCATCAAAGATTACGCATCTAAAGTTCAACATTTAACCAACATGCTCAAGAAAAATGTACCTTTTGTGTGGAGTGAGAACTGTGATGAAATTTTTCGATGGATCAAGTCTCAACTGGTGGGTGATAGTGTTCTTAGAGCGTTTGATCCCAATAAGGAATGTGTGGTTACTGTTGATGCAAGCGGGTTTGGTTTAGGGGCTGTTCTCACCCAGAAGAATGGTCAGGTTGATAACACCATAGCTTATGCATCGAGAGTTTTGCGTGGTGCCGAGATGAACTTCTCGGTTATCGAGAAAGAGTTGTTGGCCTGCTGGTGGTCGGTCAGGAAGTTCAATTCTTTTCTCTGGGGCAGTCATTTTACCATACGCACAGATCATAGTCCTTTGGTCTCAATTTTGTCTGGTGAAAAAATTAAGGAACACACCCCTAGGATTGCCAGATTGTCAACAAAACTGCTTCAGTATGATTTCGACATTGCTTACCTGCCAGGAGCAAAGAATGTCAGAGCAGACTACTTCTCACGCTTTCCCATCTCTGGTGATGACTCTGAGGTTGAGAGGGAAGATGATCAGGAAGATTGTTTTGTAGCGGCGTTAGACTTAGAGGGCATGTGTGCTGTGGATGAAACTGAATGGAGAAGAGAATTGGCAAAGGATGTTGTTCTTACTCGTGTCATTGGTTATTTGAAATCAGGTTGGCCGAGAGAGAAGTATGTCTCTGGACTGTTTCAGACCTATGTTAAGGTTGCCGATGAGCTCACTGTGGAGGATGGTATCCTTTTGCGATGCGGTAGGCTGATTCCTCCAGAAAGTTTGAGAGAACGGCTTATGGATGGTGCGCATGAAGGTCACTTAGGGAAAACGTTCACCAAACGTAGGTTACGGGATGTATTTTGGTGGCCTCAGATGGATGTGTGTGTGGATTCAATGATTGAGGGTTGTGTCATATGCAACCATTCTGACAAAAGTCTTAAAGTGAGGACGCCTCCTTTGGAACCTGTTCAACTTCCAGAGAGAGCATGGGAGAAAATTGGTATTGACCTAGTTGGTCCTTTTAACCTTTTACCTCCATCTTCACGATTCGCAATTGTGGCCTTTGATTATTACTCAAAATGGCCTGAGGTTCGGTTCATCAGTGAGCCTTCCTCGGCAAATGTCATTCTTTTCCTGAAAGATATTTTTCTCAGAGAAGGTTTTCCTTCATGTGTCATGAGCGACAATGGAGTACAATTTGTTAGTTCTGATTTTGAGTGTTTTCTCAAACAAAGTGGCGTTACTCACAAGAAGAGTTCTTTGTACCACCCCCAGGCCAATGGTCTTGTCGAGAGGATGAACCGAGTGTTAAACAATTGTGTGCAGTGGGCCATCGCCAGTAAGTGTGTACTCGAGAATGCTGTTCGCTCCATGTTATGGTTTTACCGCACCACTGCACATTCCTCCACTGGGTTCTCCCCTTTCGAACTTTTAAGAGGGAGGAGACCGTCGACTAAGATTTGTCCAGGTTGGATGTCCAAGTGGGTCAAGATGAATGTTATAGATGGCATTGATGGTCTTGTAAGAGAAAACGTTATCCGAGCGCAGGCTAGGCAGAAGGGTCAATTTGATGAGAGAAAAAGGGTGGTGTCTCATAGTTTCTGTGTTGGTGATGTTGTTCGCATCAAGAATCCTGTTCATGTCACCAAAGGCAGGAGTAAGTTCTCTGAACCGGTTGTTGTCAACAAGGTGTGTGGCAATGCTGTGCGAGTTAACAACAATTGGTGGAATGTTTGTAAAGTTGTCAAAGTCAAAAATGTTTCCTCTGGTACTACCAACTCCAGTAACAATTGTTGTAATGATAATGTGTTGCCCACATTTCGCAGGAGTTTGAGGGTACCCAGAATTCCTGCCAGGTTCAGATAGATAAATTATTTCCCTTGCAATGTTACGTTAGCGTTCATTGTGCTTAGTGTACTCCGTTTTCTTTCTTCCATCTTTTCTTTGTTTCTCTGTTTTCTCTATTTTTCTTTTGCTCTTTCTTTTTCTTCTTTTGTTTGCAGAAATGAGGATAATGTAGTATTCTGTGTTTGTGCCCCCATGGCACTGGTAGTTGGAACTCTGAGGGCTTGGAGTTCTGAGGCTGGGAGGTGGAATGCTGACCGTTTGTCAGTTGAGGGCTGGACTGTGTTGCTGTCGCTGTGCTGCTCTTGAGCAGAAATAAACTACCTTCAAGCTTCTCGTGTCTATGAACCTTCTTTGACACTACACAAACGTTCAATGTTCGTTCAACAAATGGAGAAGGCTGCAGACCACCTCTGCATCTTTCAGAAGGAACAGGTTTCTTATTTTCTTGTGGATACAGAAATGACATCCTTGCTTTTGCTTACACACTTCACCACTGTGCTTGCACTGACAGAAGTACAGGTTGATGACTACAGAGCTGGCGCAAGATTGCTCAAACAAGCCTTTAGAAGGAACTATGTGACAGCTATAATACACAAACATTACTTTATATGAAGCGTCTGAACATGACTCAGTGGTTCAGCATCAATACGTGTGACAAAAGACCTAACCCATTCTACTTTTGTGAGCATGCATATGGAGTTAGAAAGAATTCACCCACCTCAGCTAATACTTATTAATACACCCACCTCAGCAAATACTTATTAATACAAAGTGCGGGGTGTCCACTACAGGTCCAGAAGGTTTGGACCGATGATTACAAATTTCCACTCTTTATAAGTTTACATTAAAAGAATATAAAGCAGCGCTTATTTACGTGGAGAGGATTTCCTGAACACAACTGGAATAATGTGGCTCTCCTTGACAGCCTGGCTCCAGAGACCTGAAGCTGTATCTCGCAAACCAACTTTGGCTTCACAGAAGAACGAATAAAACCTATTGCGCTGGGTCATCGCTCACAAAACTTCACTTTAACACGCTCATGGTATAGCTTACTAGTCAGAATAGCCTCTCTATCAACAAAAATACGTTAGAAATATTCATAGAGTAAGCAATATTTGAAATCATAAATGTTCATGGATAAACCTTATAGATCAGTAATAAATGATGGTATGGTACTCTAATGCTGCTTTCCTTTAGGTGTCTGTGTGGAGACTGTGGTACATAATGAATGATGCGTAGTTCAGGTGTAGTAGAAGATCCCTCTTTATTGACAGATAGGTAGGTGGCTGGTTACAGGATAGTAAGATATAAGTATAAACCCCACCAGGAGAGAGCTTCCAGCTCCTCAGACTGAGATGACCAACTGACTCTCTAGCTAGAGTCAGGCACTTAACATTCCATGATGTCACAGGACATTCTGATGCAGTGGTAGAGAGGGAAAATACATAGAACTATTTACCACACATCCTCTTCTGTTAACAAACAACAGCAAGAAAGAAGTCAAGACGGAGCAGAAGGATTCAGAGGAGACTGTAGACCTCAGAGCTAGTAAAAGAGACAATTTGAAAAGCAGGAAATTCAAGCATGAAAGCAGAAACAAAGAACAATAAAAAGAGGCATGTAGAAAGATAAACATAAAATGCACAGATGAATAAAATGCAAATTACATAACATGCCCATCCACCCTCCTTAATAAACAAGGTAGCGATCCTAGCAAATCAAGCAGAGTGTAACAACTTAATGACAAAATCAGTGCAGATGGAAATAAGCACAATGTAAAGAACATAGCAACCTACTCAGAAAAGGAATGCCTTGCATAAGAGACTAGTGCATGATATGCACTGACAACCTCCCCATAAAGGGTACACATAGAAAGGCAACCTTAAAACCGTGGAACAAAAAAAAATTTCTAGGAACACCAGAGGAATCTAACACCCCTGGAACAAAGTAGACAGTAGCCATACTAAAGTGGCACAACTACACCAAAAGGTAGCGCTGACAACGCACCTCAACTACCCACACAGAGTGATGCAAATTAGACCAACGCAGATAACCTCCCCTAACTAAAGGGTACACCATTGAACAATGTAGGAATTGTTCAAGATAACATCACTAAATGGCGGCGCTGACAACGCACACCACTTTCCCCAGAAAAGGGTACACAAAGATATTAATCTTTGAAACTTTCCAACAAATTAGTTACATGCAGACAACCTCCCTTAATAAAAGGGTACACCACGTGAAAGTGCGCAACGTAACTTCTCCAAAGGTTAACAACAAGACCCTAGGAAACAAGATGTAGGTACTGACTAGCACCATAACCCCACAACCTCCCTTAAGTAAGGGTACACTATAAGTACTAACCCTACGTACATGGATGGAGTTAGATAAGACACAAACACCCTAGCCGCCCAAGCAGGGTGAAACACAGGATACACACCCTGTGACTAAAACCACAACATCCCCTATATATTTAAAGGGTACACCATGAAGTACAACATCGCCCTAGTTTCAAAGTATGGCATTGACTGGCCACAGACCCTCCCCTAAATAAGGGTACACTTTAGGGTTAAAACATTGCCTTAGGAACCAAACCCAGATGGTAGGGTACAGCATAAAACAACCACTGACATACCACAACCTCCCAAATAAATAAATATAACAGTCCATTATGCTCAACACACACACCAACCCACAACATACACTGAAAAACAAATAAGTTGAAGCATAAACAAAATTATTTAGCTCCGGTGAGCGATATCTCACCCGAGGTCTTCTTAGCTAGGATTGTCCAAAAGTTCTGATGTTAGAGACAACGTGGGACATTCACAATCCCCAGGTTCTTGTAAACACGCCCTCTTGAAAATGGTAAGAGTCACCTGCAATATGCGATGTAGATGAAACTTAAAAAAAAACCATCAAAATGGAGATGTTTAAAACGTAATAAGAGTCATGAATTTAATGTCACACCCGAGTCCCAGTAAGGAACTCCTCTTGGAGGTGATAAGTTCTAAATGTGTCGAGAAATGCAGAAAAACATGCATTCGAGAATGTTGAATAACATGGAGGAAGTCACTAATAGGGAAACATTCTCAGTAGGATTCCGAAAGCAAACTTTGCTGATGTTCAGTCATCCGGTGAAAAGCTGCTGATGCTCAACCGTTCGGTGAAGTAGTTATCGGACGATTTGCACAGAAGGCAGACTGGAGTGGACCATGAGCTAACAACAAAGCTGACAGCTGACAGGAGCAATCGATCCAGCACATACTGCGTGGACTTGCGCAGTAAAAGTAAACAAAATGGAGGCACATCGTCACGTTAGTGCCGGAAGGCTCACGGCGAAGATGCGCTGTCCAGAGACGCCAAGGAGGAGACAGCGGCAGAGGGGAAGACGTCACACAGGGCAAGACGCGAGCGCCACTAGGCAGGTAAGAATGTGTGCGTGCCATGGCAGTTGATCTATTAACTTGTAGGAGCTCAACCGCTTCAAAGTAGAACTAAAATAAAAGTACAGAAAACACCTCAAATGTGTCCCCACTCACTGCAAAAAGTTCCATACACGCTGTTTGTAGACGCTAAAAGCCTTAGAAGTTGTGAGCAGACACATGAAGAACAGTGCTGGTTGTTGTGAAGGGAGACCTGCTTGCGCCCGGCGCGTCCATGAAGGCAAAAACTCACACGTGGGAGAACACAACTGTCTCACAAGTCCCACAGTGAAATGTAGCGTGGGCGAACTGTCAAGGTGTAAAAGCAACAGAGACACAACAGGTTGATCAGGCCAGCTGGGTCACACACACTTTTAAAGCTGGAGGCAGACAATCTCCAGATGACAGCAGGATGGCAGTTAGTTCCTTCACAAAACAGACGCCCAGGGTGCAGGCTGTCCCAAGTTGAAAAGGACACTGGTGGGGTTTACTGGGCGTTACTCTGATCTCCAGGAAATCGACTTACTTGAATTTAGGACAGTCCTTGGTTTCTTTATAGCTGGGTTCCATTTTTCCTTCTTTGCAGCGTAGATTAATCCAAAAAAACGTCGCCAAATTGTGGTACATAATGAATGATGCGTAGTTCAGGTGTAGTAGAAGATCCCTCTTTATTGACAGATAGGTAGGTGGCTGGTTACAGGATAGTAAGATATAAGTATAAACCCCACCAGGAGAGAGCTTCCAGCTCCTCAGCCTGAGATGACCAACTGACTCTCTAGCTAGAGTCAGGCACTTAACATTCCATGATGTCACAGGACATTCTGATGCAGTGGTAGAGAGGGAAAATACATAGAACTATTTACCACAGAGACAATCTGCTATGTACAAGTTCGGAACCTTTTGTTCGTCACCTGCCACAATAGAACCATGTGAGAACCGGGCAACCCTACTGCTGCCGGCCAAACTCTTGCTCTAGGACAGTGTTCAAGGTCACCTGGTTACTGGGGTGCAGTCAGCAGCAGAACGCGTTATGCAATTCATGCCACAGTAAGCGTGTGGAGAAGTACAAAGCCCCATTGACAATATCCCCCAGTTTTTCTGCCGAAGATTAATACTATGCGTAATGTATTCCCAAATAGCAGGTAGTGTTCACTAAAACGTATAGTGCCCTACGGAGGGGGAATGCTCTGTGCAATGAAATCCTGGGCATAGCACCGGTAATGAAATAACTTACACACTTATCTGTTAAGAATCCACATCATTTAACAACGGATCTCAAATGTGTATACACAGTAGTATTTAATGTTGTATTAGCAACTTGTGCCACAGATCAGAAGGGCGCATGGTACCCAACAATGTAGTAAGCAGTGTATGAGCAAGATAAGGTTTCCTGCAAAGGGCCAAACTTCTCTCATTTGACACCAGTCACAAGACCGAAGGAAACAACGGGTCTTTGTTCATACTTCACATGCCCCCAGTGCTTTAAATGGAAAAAATAAGTGCAGGTACTCATCAAATTGATTTAGAGGTGTGTTTAGTGGGCGGGGCTACGGGCGGGGCTAGAGGTGGGACATGATACAATGACACTACTACCAGCTGTTGTATTATTGCTATGTTTGGGTGTTAAACTGAAATGTAACCTATGCCCTGACAGTATTAACAAGTATAAAATGACAAAATAATTAATACAATCAGCAAATGTTCTGCATTACACTGCATACTTTGCCTTTTGTTGTTGCATAATTATATCAAGCCTGCCGCATGATTACAGTGGCCTTGATTATTATCATTTATTTGCATTGGGCTCAAGTCAATACTCATCTACTCGTCTGCGCACACACTCACACAGGCCCGAGCACACGTGCACATACAAAGCAGTCCGCACACTTTCTTTTAAAAAACTTCTGTGGATGCAACATTGGGTAACTGCATCTGTACTCGGATGTCCACGGAAGCCTCCTGCATTTCCGGTCTGACAGTCTATTAAGAGGGCAGACCTACTTTCAGGGCTGATGGCACTGTAAGGGGCATTTTAGTACTAATGGCGGCACAGATGTCAACTCCTGCATAATAAAATTCCCAAATAGGGCCTATATGTGGCCATCAGTAGTGACGGCACAGACAAGTAGGAGACAGTACCGTCATTTTAGCATGGATGGCAGATTAAGGGACCACGCCTGTATTTAATTCTGATATCAAGGGAAATATATATGGTCCCAGGACTGATCACGCATAAAGATGTATTGCTTGCATTTCAGTATCAATGGCACATTAAATGACAGCCTCTACCTTTAGTACCCCCCCACCCCCAGGAAAGGTATCCCCATTTCACTGTGAATGTTAAATCAAGTGATGGCACTTTCATATAGTACTGGGGGTGGGGGCTATATCGCTCACTTGGAGACATTGTTTGCACTTATGTATTGGTTGGGCGTTTAATGGGCATTTCCACGCTGATGGCCCCTTTCATGCACTGTAACCACAGGCCTCTACTGATATCACGTTAATAGGGGAATTTTTCTTGAACCCGATTATAGAAGGCACGTTTAAGGCACAACACCCCTTGTTTACTTTATTTATGGCACAATGACTATTTTCAGTCCTTATCACAGATACTAGAGATGGCACTTGCTCTTTCAGATTGATACTATAAAAAAACATACAGTAAATGTTTCTGCTCTTGACCACTGAGCTTTAACACAGCCCGTCACAGCATCTTATTGGAGGACAGCAGTGACGTTCGACTAGCCTATCATTTTCATCTCCTTGCTTTGTTCTTTTATGTATGCATTAGTAGCTCGGCTCGCAAGTGCAAGACTTTCACCCTCATAGAGGAGTTTTGGTATGCACATTTTCTCTTTCCTTTACATGTACACAAGCACACAAGTCGTTAAACACTCCCAATCAAACACTCACACAAAAGGCTCACTCAGGATAAAGGACGCTTTCAACTCCTTACCTCCAGTGGCTTCCTTATTTGCCGCTCTCAGTGGGTCGCCTGGATTCCCAGGGTGTGCACAAATGCACACAGTAGTGTAAATGTGATTGACAGAGCAGTGTCTGAACGGTACGGACACTGCTCTGTCAAGCTCAGCGTGAAGGCAAAATTTTCAACACCAACACGTCCAGCACAGGGCTCCAGGGCAGGGTACTTAAAACAGTATACGGCAGAATTCGCGATAATCAGTACATCGGACATGAGTACCGGTACTCTCCTTGGCGGGGGTTGAAGTGCCGGTACTCGAAGGGATAGAAATAAGAAGTGCCGGTACTCAGTACCGGTAAGTACCGGCCCATTTAAAGCACTGCATGCCCCTTATCTTTGTGTGTGGTAAGGGCAGGATCCTATTTGCTTCTAGCGTTCACAAAGGGGTAACTTACAGTATTTGAGGGCCATCAAAAAGGGGACCACTGCTTTCCCCATCCACCACTCAAAGTGAAATTCTCAAAAGGCAATTCAAGTGTCTACCTCATTCAACGCCATGATAATTCGTGCCAGGCCAGCTCTTTGAAAATGCCAACACATCAAGGCTTAAGGAGTGACCAAGACATCAGGAAACCAACCGCATGACCGTGTCTACTGATGTGGCACCGCAAATGCTTCGATAAACAGCAAAGCCATGCTCATAACCCAGATATGCTGCTGCGAAATTGAAGTTTTTGTGCAGACAGACCATGCACATCATCAGATCAAAGACTTTTTAAAACTTGTAAGTAGAGGTACCGAATTATTCAGTAAACAAGACAAAATACATAAAAGAATGGGGAACTGACAAAATATTCTAGGTGCAGACACTCCGTTCTCTTACATGTTCTAATTCATATTTTTTTAATTTAAAAAAACACAAGTATTTAGGAAAAGTCGATTAGAAAACCAAATGGTGCTGACAAAATGAGTATGTGTCTCTCCGCTTGGCAAAGTATGCTGAAGTTCGACAGTCCAATTGGTGCTGTGCTCCCACTGCTCCCAGACTGAAAGCTTCGATTAAGGGCTGGACCTCTCCCTCTTTGGGACCGGACCTCTCTAGCCCCAACTACTCAGACAGGCACTGCTGCTTCTTTAGCGCGACTTCTATGGGGCAGCAATGGCAAATTATTTGTGTTTTTTTCCCCACCCCAAAAATGCGCGCACACAAAAAAATTAATATTTGTTGATAAATTCCAGTTCAATTCTGATAAACAATTTCTAGCCACAGCAATACAAGTTTAAATGTGGAGGCGATTTGAACCCGAACAGAAGCAGTTAGTCCGCATTTTGAGGTAAACACACAGGCTCACCTCAGATAATAGTTATTAAAACTATAGTACAGGACATAGATTGTGTATGATGGCATACAATTCATTTAGGAGTCTACGAAGTGGGATCAAATCAGAAGGTGAGAAAGTGCAATTAAGCTGTAATATTCCTTCTTGGGAGCCATTCAGTTCAAAACGGGGAACAGCCTTTACAACGTGGGCATTACCACGCGCTACCATTACTACGCTGCTTTTACAACGCAAGTCGTTTCAACGACTTGCGCTGGAGGGCGCTGTTGGCAAAGGAATAGTTTAATTTTCTACCAACACCTTCCCTACTGTCAACGTGGACTGGAGTTGGAATAGAAAATTAAACTATTCCACTATCCAGCCCTTACAGCGCAAGTCGTTGTAGCGACTTGCGGTGTAAAAACAGCGTTGTAATGGCACGCGTGGTAATAGCCGCGTTGTAGTGATATACGTCCGTTCAAAACTACGGGTCACATCAGAGCCTACTCGCATAGAACCAGCACTACTGTCCCTCCTTGGTAAAAGCGGACATTCGCATTCCACACTAAAGGGCGTACCACTACCAGAAACTACCATCAGAGTACTTACCTAGTAAGGCTTGGCATTTTACACTCCAATGCTGAATTCTAGTGCTCTCTCCTGTCATGGCAATACCTGGCATTTCAGCCCATTGCAAGCCACTGAAGCTTCAGCAGCAGTGACCCGCGTATTAAAAAGTGGGCACGATTCAAGCGCAAGGATTCTTTCAATAAATACTCTACTGTGTGCAGACAATATAGAAAGCAGACAGGAATGCAAGATAGCCTGTATAGTTAAAAAGCCACAAAGGTGAGTAAGTGTTGTGTGTTCCATAAGCGTGTTTACTCCTAACGCACCCAAGTCCTGTAAATAATTAGGCAATAAGGCGCATGTCCAGTAAATACGTTCCCCCCATGCCTGCAGTTCTTATACACAAATAAAAACAACAAAGCCAGCTAGCCCGTTGCCAAACGCGCATGCGATGCTAATGCGCTACCGTTCCTAGCAGGATGTGGCACATAGAGAAGCAAAGCCAACAACCGTAGTGGCAAGTATCTGTCCAAACAACCCACAGCCCTCTCCTTACCATAAAACTGCACGTCCTGCCAGACTCCGAAGTAAAGGTACGCGTCACTTCCACCATTAACAAGCATTGGCCTTGCGCGAGGGGGGATGGGGAGAAGCGGGACTTGCGTGCTCGCTCAGCCAATGCTTACAAAAACAAGCATTGCGCCCAGGCGCATCGCGAAGGGGAGGGTGGCCGAGAGCATGCAGCGTTTCCATTGCGGGAGCGTGCGACCATGTGGGCCTGCGTGCTCCCACAAGTAAATCGCCAAAACATGTACGCGCTGCATTGAAAGCGATGCAACGGGTGCATGTTTTTTGCCTGGAAAGCTCAAGCGATCTCAAGAGGTCTCTTTCCTATGCAGCGCATGCACGCTGCGTAGGTGAGACCTAAAAGGCTATTGTGGCAACAGTGATGGTAAGGAAAATGGGCACTGTGTGCAGCACTGGTATGATCAGTTGTTAGCCTTTTTCATCAATTTTTGCAGTCACAGGGTCAATCAAGTAGTACAGAAGGTGAAAGTGTAGTGTAGTTCCTATATCCCTGATAGGCTCTGCGCATTGGAATAATATACACTTTAGATTTGACATAGGACTGAGGTCAGTATGTCTCTATCGAGTACATTAAAATTAATTACTTGTATGTACCAGCTAACTCAGAGGTAACTAGAAACTTCTCGAATAAACAAGAAGGGATTATTTCTGACAACCGCATGAACATGACAACTTTGTTTCCCTTAGAATCAGAACAGTCTCAGAATCATGGAAACAATAGATAACAGTCAGTCAGTCAGTCAAAATACTTTATTTCGATAATTCAATATCATAAAAGACGGTGATACATACTATACAATCAATGAAATACACTTTAAAAGCAATTACAATTCATATGTTTAAAAATATCCCACAAATTCCATAAAAGTTAAAAAAATCATTTTACAGAAAATTTAGCTACCATATAACATTGCTCAATAAAAAGAAAAATATGTGCAATACAGAAAATCCAATTTTATAAAAATACAATTTATTACAATTTATCATTCTCTTGTTCCTAACCCTAGCAGCACCCACCAAATAACTGGCAACATAAAAAATAACCCTAGGGCTATTTAGTAGTTTAAATATAGGAGAGCGGACTTAACTTGAAGAAACCCTGCCTCCTTAAGGATGAGAACAAGAAATTTCGTCCTTACAGCCGTGTAATGACCACAAAACATCAAAAAATGCATTGTGTCCTGTTTGGAAAAATTGTCGCAGGAACACGGTGGTGCCTGTTCAGGACTGCTCCATTCAGAAAAATGACCTAAGTTCAAATAGATCATATTTAGACGGAAACGTGTTAAAAGAAACCTGTGGCAGGAGCGATTAACTAAAACAAGGTAAAGTTCAGGTCCTGGGGGATTGGCAACAATAAGGTTAGCCCTTACAGTAGGTTTTCTGAGCTCAATTTCCTCTCTGTTTAAGGACAGCATCTGTAACATGGCCCCCTTCGTTAATGCTATGTCCTTACGAGTTATTTTATCTGGTGAGAAAAAGAGCTCCGATCTCCCTAATTTATGAAACCACTGTTTAACATAAGATAACCACTTAATTTTATTTACATTGTCTAGTAAGAGGCAATCTTCAAGGATAACATGATTCAGGGAAAGTTCATCATTCAACCAGGTCTTCAGCCAGAATATTATGGGGGCCACTCTTATCATGTCTGTAATAAAACCGGCCCCTAGCTCTGAGTGGATCGTGTATGATGGAGTAGACTGTGGCACTGATAAGATCGATCTCATAAATTTATTTTCAGTGACTTGTAGACAGTCTATGGCACTATGACCCCATAATGAGCAGCCATATGTGGCTACCGTCAGACATTTGGCTTTATAAATGTTCAGCAGAGCTACTATGGGCCTGGCCCCCAGTTTTTTGCTAAAGCCCATGATTGCTGAGGAGGTTCTAGCAAAGGCAGCATTTCTATTTTTAATCTGCGGTCCCCAGTTCCCCTTCTCCTCGAAGGTAATCCCCAAGTACGGGAATGTAGGGACTCTGCTAAGTTCCTCCTCACAACAGAGAAACGTTTTCAAGTTTTTCTTTCTTGAACCCCTTCCCATAATCATGATTTGAGATTTCTTTACATTTATTTTGAGGTCCAGTGAAGTCATAAAAAGGCCAAAAGCGTCCAGCAAACGTTGAAGCCCGACCCCGGTCCGTGCTAGGAGGACCGCATCATCCGCATACAGGAGAACCGGTATACCAAGTTCCCCTATATGCGGTATGTCAAGCGTGGCCTCCCTAAGTATGGGTTCAAGGGCGTTTCTATAAACTGTAAACAGAAGGGGGGCCATAATACACCCCTGCCAGACCCCCCTTTCAGAGTTAAAGTGGCTAGAACAACGCCCCTCTGCGTTCACCCTAACAGAAGCCAAAAGACCAGAATGTAGATCCGCTAAAAAGTTTACCAGGGCATAATTAAGACCTAAATCAATTAAGATCTGCCAAAGTTTTGTGCGATTTACAAGGTCAAAGGCGGAGGACAGGTCCATAAACCTCAGATATAGTGACCCATCCTTGGCCTTAGTATATTTATCCACCAGCAGTTGTAGATTAAGGCACTGATCCACAGTGCTTCTTTTGGATCAGAATCCATATTGCACGTTTCACAGTATCCCTTTGTCATCAAGCCACTCCTGTAATTTGTGCAAAATGACCCGTCCCAAGATTTTGACGGATGAGTCTATTAAGGAGATCGGTCGGTAACAGGCTGGGTCTACCCTGTTGCCCTTCTTAAAGACTGGGACGATAATGGATTCTTTCCAAGATGCTGGGATATTGTTATGATGTAATGCGTTAAAGACCTTGCACAGGATCTTTGACCACAATTTTGGGGCATATTTAAAATTATCAGCAGGGACCCCGTCGGGACCAGGTGCCTTATTTATCAAAGTCTGGTCTATCGCCCTTTTCACTTCTAAGACCTCAAAGGTAACACAGGAACCCTCCTTACTATAGGTGGTGTCATTTAATGGGTCCTGCTGGGCAGTATTAGAGTATATGTTCCCGAAATGGTTAATCCATGCATCATCAGGAATATTGGACTCAAGGGGGCGATTCTCCTCGTTTGAGAAAAGTGGCTGGTTTACTACTTCCCAGAACTGACTGCTGTTTTTTAATGTCTCTGGGTCAAGTAGCTTTAACCAGGCCTTTTCTTTTAGCTCGTTCTTCCTAGTTTGTATAGTGTTTTTATAACATACTCTTAACTTAGCTATTAGGGCACGGTCTTTTGGACTAGTCTTCAGGGCCTTAAGTAAATCAGCATGTGCCCTTGAGCATGAATGATCAAACCATCTCTTTACGTGATGTTTAGGGGGTCCCTTTGCCCCAGTTAAACTTTGGTTGATCTGTTTGCAGATGTTATCAAACGCCATAACTACTTGTGTACTTAATGCCCCTGTGTCTAGGCAAATAGCTACATCATCCTCTGCCCTAGCCAAAACATCCTGTACAATAGTTTCAGGATTAATATTCGACCACTTTAACCTGCAACCTTGGTCTATGGAAATCACATTTTGGCCTCCCTTATGTACCACTGATTTCAAGGTTAAAAAGTCCCTGGACAATACCTCTACTAGGACCGGGTTGTGGTCACTAAAAACTGAGACCACTGTTTTATACCTTACCACTTTACCTAATATATAACAAGACATAAAGATAAAATCAATAATTGTACCATCACCGGGTCCTTTAAAAGTAGGGACCTTATTTTCACCCTCACCGCATGCAGATTCATACAGATTCCACACCGCCAAAAAATCCTCAAGGGCCTCTCTTCTTTTTGAATGTTCAAAATGCGTAACTGTAGAACAGGGTGGTCCCTCTTCTACTGAGTTGGCACAGGCCTGTTTACAGGGATGAATATTAAAGTCACCTAAAAGAATTATCTCAAAGCAATTTACTTTGGTTCTATAAACTGACAAAAAATTATCAAGGTAATCCAAATTATATCTGGTACTTTCATTAGCATTTGCGTTATAAAAATTAATAAACAAAATATTAGATGAATCGGGTGAATTCAATTCAACAATTATACAATTTTGGCAACCTGAGTCAAGCTGGGTTAGCACTCCTTTTAGATCAAGTTTGAACAAACTTAATAAACCTCCTTTTGGTCTACCTGCCACACTACTTGTGGCCGGAATCAAAAAAATTCTGTATCCACCTAAGGAAAAGCTGTTCAATAGATCCCAGGTCTCCTGAAATGCCAGAATGTCAAAAGATTTCAAAAAGTCAATCCATATTTCATTTTCACCTTTACCCCTAATCCCGGCAATGTTCCAGGTCATAATTCTGCAAGATTGTGAGTTAGTCCATGAATTGTTTACCAGTCAATCGTTTTCCTCCAAGGAGGCTAAGGGCGTAAACCGGTTACACAATGGGATAATTTGTTCAGCTTGAAAGTTTGGCCTACACAAACTATAACAAAAAGAATCCGATGGCAAGGAGTTTCGACAGCCAAAATGGGCACATGACACAGTGCCCTGCATGGATGAAGATGCTAATGGATTTTGTTGGACAGCATGGGGTTTGGAGATGTTACTAAGGTGATTGTAGAAAAACCCAAGGGGGCGCGCACATATAGAATCATCTGTAATTGGTAAAGAAGCAGCCCTCAGCAGAACAGTAGCTACATGCTGTGGGTGCTTAAAGTTTACAATGATGCAGTCCCCCCTGATCGTTTTTCTTGAATTGCCTATCCAGCCCACTCTACGTGTCGCTATAATATCGTTACAAAATGCGACGGGGGAGCCACAATATTTACTCAGCCATGCTACTACTTTATAGTTCAAGGAATCAGTCGTTTCCCCCCTTGCATCATTTGACCGCAAGTCCACCCCGGGGACGTTGGTTAGCACTACTATATATGGGGCGCAATCTGGTGGAAGATTAACTAGGGGTCTTTGCTTGCCTTCCCTCAGCCCCGAATTGTCGCCTGCGACATTGGATTGCGAGTTAGCCCTCAAAATGGGTGGGGGAATGGTTTGATTGCTAGGGGGCTGAGCAGGTGTTACAACTGGCCCGGTGCATGTTGCCTTGTGACCCCCACTACAGGAACTTACAGCCCCCTCGTTTACAGCAGTGCCCGTGTTAGTATTCCTAGCTGTTTTAGATGAAGACAAATGTGCAGATAAAAGAACACCCAACCTAGAAACCTCCTTTGAAACCTGGTCCATTTTGTCCCCAACCCCTTTACTGGGAACAACAGGACCCTTAGTTTCTTTGGTATTCACATTAGATTTTTGGGAATTTTGTGAAGTGGCTAAGTGGGAAGCTAAAAGAGTGCCCAATCTGGATACTTCTTTTGTGACCTGTTCCACTCTGTCTGCCAATGGTCTAAACATAGTCTCCATTTTCAGCACAAACATGTTAATCAGGGAGTCGATTTGATCACTATTCAGTTTAGTCGTATCCACCTCATTTAGTTTATCCGGGAAGATTCCTACTTTATCAGGTGTGATACCTGCCTTCTTAGCTCTCTTGTACCCTCCCTGTTTATTTTGTGTCCCTCTACAGGCTCTCACTTTTCTTCGTACCTGCGAGGGTACCGGAGAGGGTTCCGGGGAAGATGTTGGTAAAGGTTGTAATGTGGAAGACAGGGAGTTAGCTAATATCGCCACAGTAGATACTGAGATGGCAGATGTGTCTATATCCACTACTGTTTGAGTGCCTTGAGTACCCCCTGGAGTTAGATCAAAAAACTCTGGTAGTACTAAACCACTTGTAGGTGAGGCAGGCGGGCTGATTCGGCTTAAAGACATACGGCGTGCTGTGTTGATTTTACTCACAACTTTTACCATATAATTATCTATCGGCCCAGACAATGATGGCGTTTTTGAGGATTGCAATTTAGCCATGTCGGACTGGCTCACTTAGCAGCCTGTCGAAAACACCCAGCAATTAACACTCACGGATCACAGAATGTCCCGGAAAGATGACCCAAAGTCCGTCGCCCGGCCCAGCCTCCTCTGGCCTCTGACGGGCGCAGACGGCCCCGCCCTTGTCCCGGGCTTCTCCCGGCGTGCGTCCCGCGGGACGAGGGACCGGCGCTGCCTTTATGCGCCTCCTGGCGCTGCTCAGGGCGTCACTGGTGGTGGGAGGGACCCGGCGGAGCCAAGCCCGGCCGGGGAGCAGGCGGAGCTAAGCCCGGACCTTTGCTGCTGGTGCTGCGGCTCGGTGAATGCTGGAACCGTTATTAAAACAACCCCACTGCACTCTGCACCGGCGCTGCCTTTATGCGCCTCCTGGCGCTGCTCAGGGCGTCACTGGTGGTGGGAGGGACCCGGCGGAGCCAAGCCCGGCCGAGGAGCAGGCGGAGCTAAGCCCAGCCCTTTGCTGCTGTTGCTGCGGCTCGGTGAACGCTGGAACCGTTATTAAAACAACCCCGATAACAGTTTCACTCAGTCAATCGTGCATGCTTCGTTTCTACAGAGTTTACACAGAAATATGGATGCAGGCGTTTCAATAAAAAGGGTCTATTGAACAGTCTTATTTCTCATGCAAGAGATATGAACTGCTACAATCGTAAGACAGAATGCGAAGTATAATACGTACAGCGTTAGCAGTAAGATTAGATAATACTGCAAAAGCATGGTTTGTAGCTATGACATATATTCATTAAAAAACATACGCACAGGCTAAAATGTGAATACTCATCTGGTGCTTCTAGCTAGTTCTACCCCAGTGTACCTAACCTAAGAGTAGTATGAGGTAAGAAGTAGCTGCTGTTTTCTAAAGTATAGCTAGCTATAGTTTAGTTATGCCAGAGTTGCCAAGAGTTCCTCTAGGTTCTAGTCTGCTCCATACCTTAGAATGAGAGAGGTTGGAATCTCTTTCCGGGTCTCGATCTCTAACACCCCGCAAGGGGAGTCAGAAACACTGGAGCTGGATTCTCTGCAGAGTGGATGACAGCGTCTGGTCAGTGCGTCAGGCGGGGACTCGAATTTCTTAAAAACTTGCCGTGGCAAGCCGCAGCCGAGCCATGCAAGTATGCAGTCATGCAGTCAGTAGGTAGCCGTGCCTTGCCATGGCAAGTGAAGGTATATTTATACCTTGAACGTGTTTAGGAATGCCAGTATTGACGTAAAAGTCGGGCAAAGGAACGTCATGAATGAACGCATAAGGAATAGATTTTCATGCATAATAAATTAGTTCTTGGAGAAATCAATAATCCAAGCAAGGAGAAGTCCTAAAGGCTTAAGAGTCTGGTTTTCCAAGAACTCGTTGTGACGTGGATGGACGGATGTAGGTGGCCATGCCTGTATTTGGTTAGCATGAATAATGCCTAAATAAGGGTTGGATTTCTATGCCAATACATGGGCAATGCGAATTGTGCCTATATAAGGGCGTAAATCAGGAAACCTATATACGGTATCTAAATCGACACACAACACCCACTCCAGTTTCCTATGAACGACACTACTAAATTCTAAACATGCTAAACATATCTGAAATATAGCTACACATGAATTGCTTAAAACATGTCTAAAATACATTGTAAAAAATGCAATAAAATTGTTGCTATGCATAAAAAGGCAATGGTGCTGTACACATTAAAGCAATGTTCCATCCTTAGAATAAGTTGGGACTGAATGCTAAATGAATAAACATACATATATATACACATGATGAAATGGCTCGTAAATACAGAAGAAAAAATCAGAAACCATTCTATGTCAAGTTACATAAAACAATAGTTATTGACAAGGTCACATATTGCCTCTGAAAGTGTTTCAAAGAATTATGTTCTCTATGAATAGTTCCACTGTAAGGAGATTACTTTGCACCCCCCAAAAAAAGAAAAATACAAATTTGGAGAAAAAAAATTAATTAAAGGAAAAATGTTCCAAGTTTAGTCTTTGTTTCGAAAAATGAAGGCCAAATTCAGAGTCTTCCTGGGACACTGTGTGCTGAATCAAAAGTCAGTGTATGGGGATAGGAAAACATTAATTCTTTTAATCCTGTAGACAAAAAGTCATCTACCGTTGTAGGTGAAAGTTGGATTACCTCGTTTAGAACACTAACAGCAGATAGGTGAGAAGCATTTCCTTCAGCATTAGTCGCATCAGCAATGTCCGTATTGGATGTTACCTATGAGCCTGTTGTTTCCTCTCTTACCTCAGCAGCAGCTATTTGCATCTGTGAGATCTCAATGAATGCCGTCATCAGGATTGGTAGCCACTGAGGACAACACGCTACATGGGCTGTTACTGGAACCAGCAGAGTATCGATATCCGTAGGCATGACTGATGGGAGTGTTAGACAGATGTCGAGCATGCATTCTTCACCGTAAAGCAGGCAGCATAGAACAGTTAAGATGCAATCTCGCCAGATTGGTCTGAATGACAGAAACCATGTGGTATTTAATTCTCAAAGACGAGGTAAACCTAAAATTTGGACGATGCGCTCACTCCAATAAAGCTCTCTCTATGGTGCTTGGAGTGACGCTGGGGATTTGGCTTGCCATATCGTAGCAGTAGGAGCAAAAGTAGGATCACCAAAACAAGTGCTAAAAGTAATGGCAGTCCGCCAAACACAGAGTGAACGAAGTTGAGAATTATTCCGAGGACTGCTTGAAAAGGTGCTAACAGTCCTGAACACACGTTCTTAAATATATGTACAATACCGCTCATATCAGACATGTTTAAGTTACGTTCCAACTTTTCTCAGAAATCTATAGGGCAGTTTGTATTCAAAAGGGCTTGTATCTCTGCTGACGTCCTTGCAACTTGTAGATCATAGGTTTCTTTGGCCGAGGTCAGAGGCACTGTTGGTTGTAAAAGAATGGCTTTCATTCTGCTTAGAGTATCAATTTGTATAGAAGGGATGTTCAGTGAAGGCCATAAAGGTGACTTCCTTGCTGTCTCTATTTGGGGGAACAAGACTTGCATATAGCAAGTGTTCCTGGGTGTAACCGTTACTAGATATGGGTTATCTGGCAACATGCCACAGCAGCAGCGATCATTCAATGTGAGGTAACTTCCATTTGAAAGCTGTCCAAAAATTGGATTAATCACTGCAGCCGGTGAACCTTGCAGGTGGCAGGATAAGTTTGTAGTGGAACCATCACAGGCCCCATGTAATTTAATACCCTGGCATAGGTGAAAACCGCTTAGTGCGTTTTCACAGTTTGTACCGCTAAGAAACACTTCACGCCCCCCACTCCAACATCTGTGTGTGTAAGGTAAATCCCAGGATGTCTTGATGTATCCTTCACCCAACCTTTCATATTTACCTGCTGGTATATGTTTTAGGCAATACTGAAAATGGAAAGTTGTAACAGGCAGAGTAATTTTACTATGCATGATCCACTCAGTAGTTATTTTTTCTCTCACCGTGAATGGTAATATTTCCAGTTTTTCAATGCTCAGTACCGTATAGTCTGCTCCCCTTTGTCCTGTTTGTTTTGTTTATCGGTGAGATTGAATTCTGTAAACAGCGACATTGTGTTGATTAAACACCAAGGCTCATAGCCTGCACGCAAGTTTTGTAGCGTCCAGTCTAATAGCATGATAGAACATAGTTGAGACTGACCATGTTGCAGCATGACCAAGTCTTATTCCATGATGTCTACGGCAGAGGATACTATGCTGTCCAATGAATATATCCTGGACGACAGAGTCGTTAACCCATTGTCTATGACAGCAAGAGATTTCTCTAAATTAATACGATCAATTTCTCGTATTCTTTCTGCAGTTTCTGCGTGGGTAACCTTCCATATTTCATTATAAGCAGCGTGGATACTGGCATATATGAAACGTTTTTCACATTGTTTTCTTGGACCTAGCAAAAATTCCCTAAGGTCTTGTTGAAGTAAAGTTAAGTGTTGCTTCACATCCTCTAGTGTAGCTTTCTGTACCTGATCATGGCACAGTTTCCTACACTGTATGTTGTTATTACCCCTGGATGCTGTCTTTGAACATAGCATGGGTCTGGCCTATTGATAGTGAAACCCTGTGTTTTGTTCAGAATTAATCTTGACAGTTGTTTGTGTCTGTGGCCCAGAGCAACCATTTGTTCCATTCTGGATCTGATCTGTTGTGACGCAAAATAATAAGTACGTCGACCTCCCCCTGTGTAGTGCTATTTCTTGCAGGTGCAGGTATGGACAGAGTGTTCATGTCTCTGATCTTGGCTATCCCAAGGCAAAACGTTTGTTGGACAGTGTCATTGAAAAACATAATTTGCTCAGGGATGATACAGGCTCCAAACGAAGCTTCTACCCCCTGCATTTGCCAATCTTTTGTACCCCAGACAGATTCTGTCTCAATGTTGTCTTTCCAAAAGTCGAAACCCTGTCTAGACAGTTGGGCATTAATGGCTGCAGAACAAATCTGTTGTGTTTTTTCCTTCCTGTCTTGTTCACATTTTTAAAGAAAAACGTTTCTGGATTTGACAAGTTGAACACTGAAAAATATGGAAATTTCTTTGCAAAAGTTTTTGAGCTACCCTTTGGAGGTGTAGGACAATGTTCCCATTGGTTATACATAAATACATTTCTAGATGATGCAGTTCTATGCAAGAAATCACAACCATAGTGGTTATAACAATACAAACAAAAGCTTTATTCGGTATATAAAAAATATAACCATAAAAGCATTCTACATGATTCATACAATATTCATAACACATATTTTAAAAAAGTGGGAATTTCACAGTCAGAAAATTCCTAATAGACAATGCCAATAGAAGATAACACATGGTTTTCACAAAGTACCACTAATACTGGGACGCAATTTTTACATATGCATGTTCTCACAAATTAAAATGTTTGAAAAGAGATATATCAATGACCATTTAAAAGTATAATAAAACAGTAATAATAACTCCATATCTCACTTTCGTCAAGGTGATATGTGTGCATCCAATGGATTTACAAGCTATGCGGTTTCATAATTGAATGCTTCTAATAATGAAAATTCTTTTCTTCGTTTAATTGCCATGTAAATAAAAGAAATAACCGCATTGCAAGTTGATGCATGCTCTAATTTGCAAATTTCATAAAAGGCAGTTTTATAAAAATACAATTTATTTGAGATAAATATAGGTTGCAAAGTTAATTTTCTAATGTCCCTATAAAAATTACAAAAAAGTAAATAAATGAAATGTGGTCTGAGGGGATTTACCATCACACAGGCACTTAGGTAATTTGGGGCTCCACTTGCCCATCCCGGGAATGCAATCTGAAAATGGAGAGTATTCAATCTTAATCTGATTAAATACAACCTATGTTGTAGGTTTCTAATAAAAATAAGGTACAGCTGAATGCCTGTTAAATGTGGCCCATCACAATAAGATCTAACCCATGGTTTTCATTTGAGACGCAATTCTGGCGAGTTCCCTAGATTTAGGAAGCCTCCTTTTTAACTCTAGTTTGCTAAACGACTGAATACTTTCCAAGTCTTTAAGATTTGTTACCACATTGCACTCCATCAAAAGGTTATGGACGTGATGTAGCCACGGTATTTTCATGCCCTGATCTAGTGCAAGGCAATCCTGAATTAATCTTTTGTGAAGTACGTCTCTACTCTGGACCAAATCCGAAGCCATATTGTGAGTGCTGCCACGCTAATCAGGTCATTAAGGTAGGGTACATAGGTTTCCAACTGTGTGTAGCGGCTGAGCTAGGGATGGATAGAACCCGTCGTAAGAATTTATTTTCAAGGGTATGCAGTGACGAAACATCGGCCCTAGCCCATACAGCTGCACCATAACAAACCCCAGTAATACATTTGCTCACGTACAGTTTTAAAATTTCACGAGCAGGTTTATTGCCGATTTTATTTGAAAATCTGAAAATGGCCTCACTAGATCTGAGGAACTTCAATTTGCATGTGTTAACATGTAAACTCCAAGACCCCCTGCTGGTATAAAGTAACCCAAAATATGTGAATGACGTTGTCCTTTCAATTGGCACTTCTCCAATGTGGTGAGTTCTAGACGTGCTTTTACTACCGCAAGACATGACCAGGGTTTTACCCATGTTTATTTTTAAATCTTTTCCAGTCATAAAGTTGGCAAAGTTGTCTATCAATAATTGTAGACCGTTTGCAGTTCTGGAAATTAGAAATGCATCGTTTGCGTATAGTAGGACCGGGGTTTTATGTTTCCCGACCATGGGGGGATCGGATGGTAAACTCTGTAAAAAAGAATCGACGCCATTGATGTACAATGAAAATAGAAGTGGCGCGAGGACACATCCTTTATCTCATCCCTCGTGCAACTTTAAAAAACAAAGTGCATTCCCCATGTTGACCATAGCGTATCTTTGAGGATAGGTGGGCATAAATCTGAGATAAAAAAACAATAATTTCTTGAGGAGCTCCCATCTCTTCTAGTATTTGCCATAATTTAGTGTGGTTTACTAGGTCAAACGCACTAGAGAGGTCTACAAAACAGAGATTTAATGAGCCTTTTTTGGCAACAGTGTATTTCCCAATAAGCATCGAGGTTAAAGCACTGTTCAACCGTTCCAATACCCCTTCTGAAACCATACTGGGCATCGGACAGAACATTGTTTCCCTCAACCCAGTGTTCTAGTCTAGCTAACAGTATTCTGCCCATGATTTTAGATGTGGAGTCAAGAAGGGATATTGGACAGTAACATTTTGCGCTACCTCTGTCTCCTTTTTTAAAAATGGGGACAATCGTGCTTTCTGCCCAAGTGCCAGGTAACACTCCTTCAAATGTTGCATTTAAAAATGTAATTAAAATAGGGGACCAAAAATCTATATGATATCTAAAAACGTCAAATGGGGACCCCATCCGGCCCTGCGACCTTATCACACACGCTGTTTGTAAGGGCTATGTTTATCATTTCAGTAGTAATTGATTCTATATTAAAATTCTTCAATAAAATAATTTTACCTAGATCATCCCTTAAAAAGGGTACTTTTGAGGAGTTGAAAATATTTTCAAAATGAGTCAGCCATTCCTCAGGTGTCACAAAAGTGTCAACCTCAACGGATGTATTTTCTTTAAATAGAGGTTGATCTATAGTTTTCCAGAAAAGAATGCTATTCTTAGTCTCAGCAGCCTGAATTAGGCTATCCCACGTTGCTTCCCTAATTTCTGTCTTCCTTAACTTTAGTGCTTGTAATATTGTAATAAACGTTTTCTTAGGGTACGAATGCCTACCCTGTTCATGGGCTTTGCCTTAAATGCAGCTTTTAGTTTTCTGTTTAATTTAGAGCACTGCTGGTTAAACCATCTCGGGAAGTGGTCTCTGTGTATTTTATTTCTGAGTTTTATATCTTTAGAGATTCCTGTAGAAATATTTTGAAAAGCAATTACAGTATCTAAGTTACTAGATGATTCGTCAATACAGGTTTTAATATCAGTTAATCTTTTGGGTTATATTTTTCCATAAAAAAGGCCGGGTTGACTCCTGGCCACTTAATGGATGTCCCATTTTCACCTTTGGTTTTAATATCTCCTTCTTGGACACGTGCCTTATATTTTTGAAATAATCTGGAATGCAGGAATAACAGGAGCGGATGATGGTCGCTGTACAAACTGAGTTGTATATAACATTCTATGACTAAGTTCATATAATTCCCAGATATCAGGAAGTGGTCAATATGTGAAGATGACCTCGCCCTCTCGTTTGAGTGAATGAGCTGTATGCCATCATGAGCACCTAAAGCCAGGTTTCCAGATTATGTTTAAAAATGACTGAATTGGTGGCTTCACCGTATGAATTGTGAGGAAAATGCAGAAAGTGCTCTCCATGACGTCTACATACCCACAAAGTCCACCAATGGGGTTCTTCCATAATTTGCTATTAAAGTCTCTGGCCCAAATTAGTACAAAGTCACCCCCCATTCCCTTCAAAAATGTATCCAGCTCCTCATCCATTGCTAAGACAACACCATGTCTGGTATTATCAAAGATGTTGTTATAGAAATTGATCAAACCTATGTTCTGCTTTCCTTTGACACAGAATAATAGGAACTGGAAAAATTGCGAGTTAGTATAGGTGTTCTTCAAGATCAGGGGGGAAGACACCGCACATAGGACAGCTAGACCAGCTTTCGCTCGCCCTGCTTTGGACGTACTTGCCTCAGTAAATATTGATATAAAAAACTTCTGTGAGCCAAGTTTCCTGAATGAGGATTAAGTTACATTTTTCTAAGCTCTCTAACCATGCAGTGTCAAATAACTTGTTTTTAACACCTGCAACATTCCATGACATATTCACAGGGATCCAACTGAAAAAGAGCCGGTTGAAGCCCGGCCAGCCTTACCTATACAAGGGATTACATGATTACGATCAAAGAAAGGTGCTGCTTCTGGCATAATCACTGCCCCACTAATAGGGGAAGTTGTGCCGTTGCCACCATTCCCTAAATTTCCTTCCAAGATTACTGCTTGTTCCACATTTACACTCAGTCAATCAACCTCGCTACATCTCCTAAGGGGGTCAAACCTGTTTGTCAAGAACGGTGTTGTGTGTGTGAGTAAGCTATGCCCAATACCTCCAACTGGGTGGTGAGTGTCAAAACAAGGCCTAAAAAAGTAACCCAAAGGGACTGCAGTGATGACGTCATTAGAACGATCAAACCGCCAGGAATGTTTCAATGATACATCTTTAAGTAGAAGGCCCACCACTTCAGTGTGGCGATAGTTCACAACAATACAAATATTGCATTGTGTGTTGATAGAGAACCAATTTATGACTCTATTTTTTAACAATCCCCATGATTCAATAGAATTATCAGGCAATTTGGGAACGCTTTTCAAGACAATAACATAAGGGTTTGCCTGGGGAGTAAGACTAAGGGAAACTTAATTTAGTCCGTTTGGCCGTAAGGAACGCTCGGATGCTGGTGAGGGTTTTTTTGGTAAGGTAGCTAGTTTACTAGTGGCTGCAGGGGGCACCATGGTTTGTCCCTTTTTTTGTATGTTCAGTTTTTGAGGCATTATATCTATTTCTGGAACATGTGCCTGGATGTGAACTGTGGATATGTTATTTTCGGAGTATCTCCCGAGTCTGGGCTTGCAACTTGGTTTTTGAAATGTGGGCGCTGCAGCCCTTTTACCAGGTCCATTAGTTGTTTTATATCTGTGACTATTTTTCCGTGTCGTTTTTAGGTCTCGCCTGCGCATGCGCTGCTCAGGTGAGACATTTAGTAAGCGGGTTTTCAAAGTGCTACCCACAGGCTTTTGCCGGCCACCAGCTTGCTGTTAAGCGCACAAGAACGCGCAACGTGCACAGCTGCCATCTGGCTTTCTCATGTGAATGCCTTACAGCACCTGCGTGAATCCCCCTCCCCCTCCCTTCACCCACTTCCTCCTCGTCAGCTTCTTTTATTACAATCTACCTGCGTCGTGCGACAAATGCTTGTTTTTATTTACCGTGCTTTCCCCTCTGCCTCCGTCCGAACCCTTTTCATCTTATAAACGTTAGTGGTTTCCTAAGTTTCATCTTTTATTCACCACAAAAAGATTTGAATTGGTAGATCTCCTATTCTATGTTTATATGAACATTGTAACCTGTCTGCAATCAGAGACATTGAGCAGGGTGTCTTTGCTCACCAGTTAATAAACTTATTGTTCTTGTTCCTCGGTATTGGCCATTCACTACCATGTGACGTGCTCTAACAACATTTTATGCGGAAGTTGGTGTATTTGCGGTTAGTCTTCACGCCGCTATCGAGGCGTGCGGAGGAATCCTTCATCCGTCAAACTGATCTCATTCAACAAGTAAGTTGTTGTCCGTGTATGCCGATACTTTACAGTTCAGCCCTCCGGCTTGCCGGACGAGCAACGTTGTAGCAGGCTGCCATTCTGCGTAGAGTTTGTTTTCGTCCTTCCATCACAGCCCTGTTACTTACCGTTTAGCAGTTAATTTTAGTATGGACAAAGCGAGTACCTATTGTATGCAACACCATGTTCTGCTTTTCCAGTTTGGCCTGTAGATATCAAATCGAATGCCGCACGCAATATAATGAGCTGGCAGTGCAGGCTGTTAGCACGCATAGGCATTCTTCGTTAGAATGCGTACATTTATGCTTATTATTCATGCCTTACCCGTTGGTTCAGCGAAGTTGGCTGCACAAATTGTTGGATCTAGCGACTGTCTAAAATAGGCCATTGTATTTGGCTAAACAATAATCAGACCAACTCGGCTTGTCTAATCTCTTTGCTTGTAAATCTAAATTTATAAGTATAAATATGGTGACTTTTCACTCAGTTCACGTTGGCTACTCTTCTGAAAATCCACTTTGAATTTCCTTTTTTACCCCTAGATACATTATCTGGTCAATTGCTAGGCATATCAAAATGTCAGTATTTGAACTGCACTATAGTGCATGATTAATCTTGTAGTAATAAATCAGGCTTGATTTCAGATTTAGAGTGTCAGTACTGTATGCCAGTATTATAAAAACCTGGGTCTGTGGTGTTATGGCAAAACACACTTTCAATTGGAGGTTTATTGTTTAAGGTACACACAAAAATATTCGTTAGAATCATCTTTTGGCACAAAATAACAGACATTAATATAGGTTATGCCTTATCTCTACAGTTTTTTATCATTCTCTGCAAGTGTTTAGCCATGCAACAGTTGATATTGTTGCACCAAGGATATAGTGCTGCATAACTAAATACCTATAAGGTCCTAAAAGCGAGACCTATTGGCCGTCGCCGACTGGATGAGAAACAGCCGACTGAAGCTGAACTCGGACAAGACGGAGGTCCTCATCCTCTGCTCCACCTCCTCGGTCTGGGACGACTCCTGGTGGCCGACTGCACTAGGAGCACCCCCTACACCCACCGACCACGCACGCAACCTAGGAGTCATCCTCAACTCCACCATCTCCATGACGAAGCAGGTCAGCGCCGTCTCCTCCTCCTGCTTCAACACCCTCCGCATGCTTCGCAGGATCTTCAAATGGATCCCCACCGAAACAAGAAGGACGGTCCCCCAGGCCCTCGTCAGCAGTAGACTGGACTCCGGAAAAACACTCTATGTAGGAGCCCCGGCCAAGCTCCTGAAAAGGCTCCAACCCATCCAGAACGCCTCCGCACGCCTGATCCTTGACATCCCTCGCCGCAGCCACATCATACCCCACTTGTGAGACCTGCACTGGCTTCCCATCAACAAGAGGATAACCTTCAAACTCCTCACCCACACATGCAAGGCACTCCACAACACCGGTCCAGCATACCTCAACAGCCGACTCAGCCTCTACACCCCCACCCGCCAGCTCCATTCCGCAGACCACGCCCTCGCCACCGTCCTCTGCATCCGAAGAACGACCGTTGGCGGCATATCATTCTCCCACCTCGCCGCCAAGACATGGAACACCCTTCCCATCCAACTGCGGCTGACTGAAAACCTTCTACCCTTCAGGAGACTTTTTCAAGACCTGGCTCTTCGAACAGTAGCAGCTTCCCCCCTCCCCTCCCCCCCAGCGCCTTCTGCTATGATTGATTGATTATGCCAATGCTAGTTGGAATTTGCAAACATTGGCTGTAGTAGGCTTAGAAATCTGTGCCAATTTAAGGTTTCCAGGCATACTACTGTCAATCACACACCCAAAAGGTGATGGTGTGAGTACTTAGTCTAACCTGTGGCAATTGCTTGGGGTAGCATTCCAACCCATCGCTTGTCATCCACGGTGCTACTCTAGAGAGAGGCCAATATATTGCAAATGCCTCATGGAAAGGGGCCATCGCAGTGCTAGTCTGTCCAGTTTTTAAATGCGAAAGAGTGTCAGTTTAATTTGCTCACATGGTACACTGTGTGCAATGCCCCACTGACCCTTGCTTGGCGTGTTTTGCTTTAAAATGTGGTGTTCTAATATTTAAACAACTGAGTTTTTCCTGGTTTAATCTGTATACATTCAAATACGGTTTGGTCAGACCCCTTAGAGAAGTTGTGCCACTTTGTTTTATTTGTATTCAATGTCATGGCCTCCGCACTCTTCCATGTAACTTTTGGGAGGGCGGTGGCCTTGTGCCTTTACTGTTAACCAATGGACATGTCATTTGGCGTTGGGTTACTTTTTATTTTAGATGTTGCCTTGGAAGTGTGAATGGTCTCCTACGAAAGACTTGGATTGTTTTGGGCTATCCACGCTGTTGATTGGAAGCTAAGTGCTGTTGTAAATGTCACTTGCTGAAGAGTGATGTCGTGTACTAATTATCTGGATCTGCATAGTAATTGTGCTGAACTTCAGTGACATGCTTGTGGCTAAACTACTGCTTTATTGTATGGTCTTGCAGTTGGCATGCTCGACTAGCATTAAATTAGCCAGTATGCAATACAATCTAATACTGGGGCTTATTGGTCTAACTTGTTCTTTATTTACCGGAAGGCTGCACTTGCAAGACTAGGATCATTGTTGTTGTCTACAATGCCTCCAACAATGAACTGGTTCGAACGAAGACCCTGGTGAACAACTGCGTCATCCTGATCGACAGCACTCCTTACAGGCAGTGGTATGAGGCCCACTTTGCCTTGCCGCTTGGACGCAAGAAAGGAGCTGAGCTGGTGTGTACCATTATGGTGGGATTGGTTTAGCAAATGCGTTGCATCAAACTTGAAAAGCAGGTAGTGGGGGTGGTATGGCGGCATCGCTTTTGCATAGTACATTCAACCGTTGCAATAGTACTCTCCAAGTACTTGCTAGAAGTTACTTGTTGCTGATGGTTGGGCAGTACCCTGAATGTGTACACATTTCTTTGGACAGTTGAAGCTTTATCCGTTAATAATGGGTGTGGAAGTTATGCACTGTGTGGTTTGCAACTCGTTTTATTGTCTAACGATTTCAGGGCAAATGATGGCGGAATGCATGTTGCAATATAGAAAAGAATAATTATTTCCTTTCTATATCAACCTGCTGATTGAATATGTGTATCTAATTGTGTTCTTCCCTGGTAGCCATGTTTTTGTGAGGTTGTGGGCATGCAGATTAATCTTTCCTCTTGAAGGAGGCCTATTTTAATTTAACACATTCGCAAACAGAACTGTGGAATTCTATTTGTGTCTTTTATGCACTTCTAAATGCCTCCTTGGTCTTTCTTGTGACTCTGGATAGTCATTTAGTGTAGTGCTAGATTAACCCCCATCTTGCAGAAAGGCCAGGCTTTTGCTTTGTAGTCTGCCTCTTCCGAAGGGTGGGTCCACTACCATTTTAGTTAACTCTGCAAGGTTCTGAAAGGTCTTAATAGTCCTGTCATGGCAATGTTCTAAGTTGTAGCTTGCTAGTTTGTAAAAACCTCTTGCCATCTGTTTTACTGGTAGTAGTCTCTGTGCGTGCTGAAATTGCATCTGAATAGTGTGGCATCATGTGCAAACCCCATTGATCTTTAAAAAAAAAAGTTTCTGCCCAGTTTTGGCATGCAACAACTGTTTCGGTCTGGAAGCATTGTTTTTGGTCTCGTCACAGTTACTTTTTGTTGAGGTTGAAGTCTACCCATTTTTCTACCCATCGCGTGCTTCGAGCACCTAAAGTTTGCTTTTTACTCTACCTCTTAATTTTGGAGGTACTGTCATTCCAAATAGGAATTGGGAGACGATGGCTTTGAAAATGGTGAACTGTTTACACTCCTTTTTGTGTGGCACATAATGGCACCCTGCAGTAGTTATGCTGCGTTATATATACCACTGGTTTCTGGGCAGGTAATCTGTTAACTACTCGTTGTGCTATTCTGCAATGAAGAGACCATCTTGACATGAGCACGTCTCATAAAAAAACTTCCATAAAAAATAATTGGAAGTCAAAAAGGGTATCTGAGCATTGCAGTGACGGTGAGAGAAACTCCAGCCGAACTAGACTCCGGCTAGTCTAACATCACCTTTTAAAGTAAGTTGAATGTTTATAACAGTCAGCTGCTTTTTTTGTTCCTGGCATCTGGAACAGGTGTGTTTAAAAGTATGCATCACAGCTGGAGGGCCATGGACTTGGAGGAAGTGCATAAGCGAACAGGTTCCCTTAAAGCACAGCCGCCCGCAAGCAACTCAAAGCCCTTGACATTGATAAAGCTGAATACTCACTTCTGCGAATGAAGCAGAAATATGTCCAGGGCAGCAAGGCGGGGCCGCCTATTGTCGCCTATTGTCGCATAGACTTCTAGCTCAGGCTGTCCAACATGAAGAATTCCCAGGGCCCTAGATTCGACCAAGATGAGCACACAGCTCAGGCCTTTGAGCACTTAAATTCCTCTCTAAACGCAGCTAAAGTCCTGGATTTGGAGCACTGAATCTTATTTGGCGCATGTTTCCCTGGCCCTTCTTCCTCCAACTTCGATACTTTCTGTTGATATCAAAAAGGCACTTGACCGGATCCACTGGCCATACCTTCGACTTGTACTACCTAAAATGGGCCTTGGCCTGTGACTTTGCTGCAGGATTTAGTGCAGTTACACTCTATCTAGGGAAGCCGTTGTGGGCTGATGTTGCAGTCTTTTGACCTTGCTAGGGGCACCCAGCAGGGCTCTACCCCCTTTGTTTTTGACCTCTATATGGAACCCTTTGCCAAACAAATGTATAGGAACACTGACAGAGCTTGTAGATGGGTGAGTGGGGGTGTTTGTGGGGACAGGGAGCGCAAATTAGCACTCTATGCTGATGACGTGATAATAGCGCTCCCTTCCTTGCCCCCTCTGATGCAGATGGAGGCCTTTGGACGAGCCTCTAGCTTCAAAATTAACTTTCGGAAATCCCATCCCAAGGCTGACCAAGCTCATTTGGAACAGCTCTTCCACACGACAGCCCAAGGTCTGGGAAATTTGGACCTACAGATACTCCAGTCGCCAAGGCAAACTTCAGAAAGCAACTATGCTATGCTCCTGGCTACTGCTACATCTCTTCTTTCCACATAGAAGAGATCTACCCTTTCCTGGTTTGGGAGATTTGCAGCAGTCAAAATGACCCTCCTTCCTAAGATCCTTTGTCAGGCAAATAATAGTTGCAGCCTCCTCCATTGTAAGCTACAACATCCTACAGATTTCATCTGGGCTGGCGAGTAGGCATGAATAGTGCAAAAACAGACTAAGCAAGCCCCATCAGGGTGGAGTGGGCATTCCTCACCTAGTACGATACTACCAGGTGGCTCAACTCGTTAGATGGTGGAATGGTCGACCACATGCGGAAAAGCATTGGTGCATCGGGCTGTGGCTAGAATACACATCTGGAAAATGCCATGGCTGCCTAAACTATATCGACCTCCCGGTGTCTACATCTCCCCAGTGATCCGAGCCACACTGGAAGTCTGGGATATGTTACAAATCCCATGCAAACTAAACCCAAATCGCATGTCCCTCATTTACAGGAAATCCTAACACCTCCCCCTCCCCAGCGTTACAGGGACCTTCCTTTTTGCTTTGACAAGCTGCCAACTGCATAAGGTTGGGTGGCCTCATTGATGTTTGCGGAATCATGGCGTTTGAGCAACTCCAGTCTAATTTACAGTCTCTTGTCCAGTGCCTGCTGGCAATACATCGCCCTTCAACACTGGCTCCTACAGCCTCACATTCACTCCCATGCGAGACGACCCCCTGACCTCCTTTGAAAAATAGCTCCTCTGATGCATACTCTGACTTACAAGTTCTTAAACGCCCTGCTGGTGCCTTCCATCACCAGGGCAACAACACTGGGAACCTGAATGTGAACGCACTGTCACGGCCTAAGGATGGGGTGACATTTGGCATAGAGCCTGTGTTCTGGATGCAGTGCGCTGAGTAAAGAAATGATGATCAAGATTGCACGTTATTGGTACTATACACTGACAATGGTAGCTAAGTGGGAGCACGACGGGGGTGCGACATGTTGGAAACATTGTGGACAGACTGGCACACTTACACCTTTTGCACTGCCCCATGATACAACCATTCTTGGCGGAAGTCTCAGTAGATATCAATGAGATATGAGTTATCCCAAGGTTCCACAGCTACATCCTTCTAGGACTCCAGAATCCCCTAATGTATCTACTAAAGTTGAAGGGGCAGGCTATTTTCACTGGCACTTGGTGCAGCCAAAAGCGTCCTCTTGGCCAGTTTGGGGCTCTGACTCTGTGCAGATGCGCCTGGACTGGCTCCATAAGTTTGAAAGAAATTAACCGCAGCTGTATCCAATATGTTGCAATATGTTGACGAACCTAGGGGCCTTTTGTGAGATTCCTGTCCAATGAATTCAGGGAGCTAACTTGTCCAGCCTATTTGAGTCTTCTGCCTTACGCACTTGGACCATGATACTCAATGGGTGTGCCAAGGATGGCCTCAATCACTACTACCCTTCAGCAGTAGCTGCTTTACACTTATCTACCATTAGCTGTCAAGGAAGTTTATTTTCTGTCCCTACTTACCTTTTCTTTTACCCTTTACCCTCTTCCTCCCCCTTTTTAGGTCTCGCCTACGCAGCCAGCATGCGCTGCATAGGAGGGGAACCTCATGTAATCTATTCAGTTTTTGCCCTAAAATGTGCACGCTTTGCATTGCTTAGAATGGCAATGCGTGCACATTTGGCGATTCTCTTGCGGGAGCGAGCAGCGCCATATGGTAGCAATTATGGAGCGAGCAGCGCCATATGGTAGCAATTATCGCGCTCGCACCTGCAAGGGAAACGCTGCGCGTCCCTGCTCTCGGCCAGCACTCCGCGCTTGTTTCAATTCCTTTGAAACTTTACACATTACCCCTCTCTCTTTACCTTTACACACCTCTATTTCTCTCTCACACACACAGTTATCTTTGCCCTTTGGCGCATGTCTTTGTTGTTTTTCTCCCACGAGGCGATGACCGGTCAGCTTCCAACTAAACTCTCTTGGTCTCTCTTTCGCTCTCCCTCACTCTGTGCCTCTGCATATCTGTCTCTCTTTTGCTCTCTCTTTGAAGCTGCATTTTCCCAACCCATTATCTTGAACTTTTATTCTATCTTCCCTCACACTACTAATCTACAGGACGCTTTGTGTTTTCTTAAAGCTTTTGCTGTAACGGATAACAAGCTGTGGTAAATGAGCCGTGTTGTAATCGGTGAACAGTAGACTTAGACGACACACACATGCAGACACTCCAGATGCACGAGGTGGGGCCTGCGTCATGCGCCTCTCAGGTGGCTGCCCCTCCCCATACTTGGCCTACCGGTTCCACTGCACAGGAGGAGGGCAGGTTATGTATCCCCACCCTGGCCTTGTCGTGAGAGTGGGAGTGTAATCTGACCGTGGGTACTGCCACCAACATTCATATCAGGCAGTGGCTGCCATGGAAATGTCAAGGTTGCCTGGGGGAGTGTTTGTGTGTTTTCACCGGTAACCACTGCTTACCTCAGACAGGGGTGAGGGGAGATCACGTTTCTTGAAATGAGAGAATTCTGAGGGCAATCTCGGGTACACAACTCTCAGAGCCATGACAGTGCTCAGTGGGATTTAAAAGAATAATAAATTAGAGCCTGAGAGCCAAAGTTTTTCTTTGGAGCTATCTGTCGGTGCCGCTGAATTCCAAGAATGCCAAAAACCGAGGGTGTCTAGTCTTTAGTCCACCTAATGCCTCTCCTTTCTGACACCCTATTTATTTATGCGTTTTTTACATAGCGCAAACGTTACCCAAAGATGTCAGAGCGCTTTACAATAGAACCAGTTACATTACATAAGGACTTCAGAGTACCGCACTCTTGAAGGTTCTTTTGCAGCCCTGCATCCTCTACTTGCCTAAGTGTTTCTAACTTTTTCACACTTCTTGCCTTTTTATACTTCGCTCTCTCAAACTGGATCAAGGTTTGATGGGAAATAACTCTCAGGTCCTAACATGAGTGCTGGTGCGCCACACCTGCATGCACAGGAACACATTAACCATTGCAGCTGCAGAAGCAGGTCAAGGCAACGTTACTGTCTGCCCCTGTACACCACTCACTCTTGGAAATCCACTTGCCTTCCAGGGGTACCCTGAGATTGTATGCCTGTATGTCCCCCAATGTTAGACTCTGCTGCAGTCCTGGATGGAGAACAGAGTTTGATGTCTAGAGACAATTCTCTCATTGCTGTTTAGCCAGTGCATTGTGCAATATCATTGCACAATTTCAAAGGGAGGATAACCGCATCCCTCAGTGATTCTGGTAATGTGATTCTTTCTAAAGTCACTTAGTCTTTCAGTAAATAAACGTCATACTCCTGCTCAAATTCAACTGGGAACCTGCCATACCCCAACCCTTCCTTTTATCGAACTTCTCTATAGCCCATTTGATTTCAGTGATTTTCTAATGGCATCTTCTGGGATCTCCTAACCTTTTGAGAAGATTGGCTGGTCTGCTACACCTGAAAGTTACTGAACTTGTTCAAGATCAACCTTAACATGCCATTTTTAGAGCTCCCTCAAGAAGTTTCTTACCACTGAATTAATGCCTACTGTGCCCAGCTTAAAATTGTCATGTTACGACTCCTAACTCCTCTCACCTATAGACTAACATAGTCACTGTGCAACTTTCCTTTTCCCTTTGTCAAACCCCCAAGTTGCAGAAACTCTACATCACTGACATTGTAAGCAATAAATATTGCATATCCTGTCTCCAAAAAGAAATCCATCCATTTGGGCCTTTCACAGCTCTCACAACGTTGGTTCCGGGTGCTACCCTTCTAAGCAAATCTTTAGGTGACCCCATAAAATTTAGCAATAGGATTTCACCAAAATCTGACCTTCCAGGTCTGCCACGCAGTAGTTTGGTACTCGGCCAATCTCCCACTGAGCTGGAAATGGTCCTAAATAGGTTTGTTTAATTTACCCCTTTAGTTCCTCCTGCCATGCCAGAGTCAGAGGCACATACTCCTTAATGTAAGCAGGGTTATCAAGGGGGCTTGAACCGAAAATCACCAGTCAAGCTCATGAGTGGTATGTATGCATATTCAGTGGCGGCTGCCTCAGAACGGGGGTGGTGGACGGGGTGAAAAATAAAATAAACTTAACTGGGAATGCCGCCGCCTCTCCTCTGTCCTCTTCTCTCGGCAGACTCTCTCAGCCAATCATGATGCTGCTTCACGGCAACATTGTGATTGGTCTGGGTGCCCTGCTTCAGCGCTCAGAGAGGGACTGATAGCCTGAACCTGTTCCTCTCCAGGCTGTGCATTACATCTTGGTGGGGAACATGCGAGGGAGTGCAACCACTCCTTCCCCTGCTCTGGCAAGCCCCCCCCCCCCCAAGCTGGCCCGAGTCGGCAGTGAAAAATAAAATGATGTCATGTTAGTGTCATTTTTTTCCCCGCACTGCTCTTTGAGCATGTTGGCGCTCCCCGGCCTTAGCGGAGGAGCCACCACTGTACATGTTCATCCCTTAGAAATGGAAAATAAGTCCTGGTTTTCTATACCAGCCTGTTTAAGTGCTTCAGCGTAGGGCCTTTCAGCGCTTAATTCATATAAGAATGTATGCCTGGGACCAAAGTCTTCCTCAAAATCCCCTGGCGACGACTGAAGAATGTAGATATTGCTGGATGCCTAGGCTGTGTAGCATTCATTGCACCTCATGACTCTTTCAACAATAACCACGCATTTCCTGCCCTTTATCCCACTGTTGCGGGCTCTTTTCCAACCTTGCTATCTCCCTTTGTCACTGTTTTTCTGTCATTCTTTGTCTTTATTTCTCTTTTTTTGTCTTTCTCCCTGTTGTGCTGGCTCAAAGGAAAACCAGCATTGGCATAGCCAATAGGTCTCGCCTTTGGGACCTTATAAGTGTTTAGCCATGCAACAGTTAATGTTGTTGCAGTAAGGATATTGTGCTGCATAACTAAATACTTATAAGGTCCCAAAGGCGAGACCTATTGGCTATGCCAATGCTTGTTTAAACAGGGTGTTAAGACCAAGCGAATTGCATGATACATCTTCATTTTCAGGGCCCTTCCACCTCTACCTTAAAGGTTTCTGCTTGTTTGATTTAGTTTTCTGCTTGCTGGTTAGAAGGGGTAGTTTTCGCTGTTACTGCTTGCTGTTTCAGTTTTTTGGTAGGAGGGGATTCCCGCTCCAATATGTCGGATGCCGTGGAAATCTCAAACGAAGGAGCTATTACACAGGTTCCTAGGTTTATAGGGTGGTCTGTTTTAACAACATTAGAATTACTAGTGACAGTGACTTTATTATTATTGATACTGATGCCATTGTCACAGCCGGCCGAACCGGCGGTATCTGCGTTGTCAAGACCCTGGCCGCTTCCATCAGCCTAGCGATGTCATGACCAGGAGGGTGGTAGTGCCACAGAAGTACAGGGAGTTCCTCCTAACTTTAGCTCATGACATTCTCTCAGTCATGATCCTTTGGGATCAATTTCGTCTCCCTTTGGACAACATTTAAGGCCGTATTTGTTGCTGCCAACTGTTCCTCTACCTGAACAATCTCGTTATTTATGAGGCCCATTGCACTTTTCAAATAATTAGTAATTGGTACTGTTTTGTATTTTGCTTCCTTTTGTCTATGGCCAAATTTCTCTTGCCCGTGGTTGAAAAAATTAAGCGCACTTGCGTCTCCTGGTGGAGCCCAAATTATTTGGGGGCAAAGTGAAAATAACTAACCTTCGATCGCAGAACCAAGGGATGTAGCCCAGCCCAGCCTCAGACAGTCACGGACAGGCCCAGACGGGCTCGCCCTTGGCCGGGGCTTCGCCCGCGCGCTACCGGTGCCACGGTGGCCCTGGCCTCCTTTTCCGCACCTCCTGGCGCATGTGCTGATGATTGCGGCGTGCAAGCCGGTCAGGCTGCTGGGAAGTAAAGTCCCTCTTCCCTCATCCCGTAAACACCGGGTAAAACAGAGAAAATGGTCCTGCGGCAGGCAAGCAAGATTGTGATGGGATTTTTAGAGCATCCCGCGCAGCGGTAGCCCTGACCTCCTTTTCTGCGCCTCCTGGCGTGTGTGCTGACGATTGCGGCGTGCGCGTTGCTCAGGCTGCTGGGAAGTGAAGTCCCTCTTCCCTCGTCCCGCACACACTGGGTAGAACAGAGAAAACGGTCCTGCGGCAGGCAAGCAAGATTGTGGTGAGATTTTTTGAGATTTTTGAGCGTTTCTGGATTTGACAAGTTGAACCCTGAAAAATATGGAAATTTCTTTGCAAAAGTTTTTGAGCTACCCTTTGGAGGTGTAGGACAATGTTCTCATTGGTTATACATAAATACATTTCTAGGTGATACAGTTCTATTCAAGAAATGATGACCATAGTGGTTATAACAATACTTTGTTCATAGTCTGATGAACCCGCCAAATATTCATGATTTGTGAATACTGCAGACATTTCTAGATCAGACATCATGTTATTAACAGTCTCGAAGTCCCAATCATCAGAAAAGCTACTAGAGATAATAAAGTCACTTAATGACATTTTGAACAAGTGTGGAATCTTCAAGAGTTCAGACGGGCCAAAAATGTCATAATCAGTTTTGTCCCAAACTATACCATCTGGTATAGGAACGGCTGTGATGTTCACTGCTGACAAGTCTCTTGCTTCATGATGGGATGATTTGTGTGGCTGGAGAAGTAAGTTCACTCTTTTGCTTGCTGTCTCCATTTGAATATATCTTCCATTTATCAGCATTCCCAGAGATATTACCAGAACTAACCAAAGTAGAAAGAAGAATATTCCCAAAACAATCCATAGTTCAATCCATGGTGAAACCAGATAAGTCTTTTTCAGGAGATGAAAAAAATCTGTTGCTTGTTCTTTGAAAGTTCTTTGTGCTAGTGTTGTTTCAGGTTCGCTGGGATCCTCAGAAAACGTATCAAAGTTAATGAAATAGCCAGAGGCAGTTCCGTCAATGGTTGGAATTACATTAGGATTCACTGGAACCAGTTGATCACTTGTTACTTCATTGTAGACAGGTGTATCAGGATGAACTGTATTTGGGTGTCAAGAGGAATGAGTTCCATAGCTTTGTTGCGTAGTCCTTCATTTCTCACTGTGGAGTCTTCAAAGTCAAGTCAAGTCAAGTCAAGTCAATAGATTTGTATAGCGCGCTACATACCCATAGGGTCTCAAGGCGCTTGAGGGAGGGTGGGGAATTACTTGTCGAATATCCAAGTTTTGAGTTGCTTTCTGAATGCTAGGTGGTTCTGAGTAAGGCGAAGGTGAGTGGGAAGTGAGTTCCAGGTTTTAGCTGCCAGGTAGGAGAAGGATCTACCTCCCATGGTGGTTTTGTTGATGCGAGGAACAGTGGCCAGGGCTTGGTTGGAGGATCGTAGCTGACGGGTGGGGGAGTAGAAGGACAGTCGTGTGTTGAGGCATTCGGGTCCAAGTTCGTAGAGTGCTTTGTGTGCGTGGGTGAGGAGGCGGAACGTTATCCTCTTATGTACGGGGAGCCAGTGGAGGTTTTTCAGGTGACCAGAGATGTGTTCTTTACGCAGGATGTCTAGTATGAGCCTGACTGAGGCGTTCTGGATGCGTTGGAGTTTTTTCTGGAGTTTAGCGGTGGTACCGGCGTATAGGGTGTTTCCATAGTCCAGGCGGCTCGTGACCAGTGCGTGGGTGACCGTTTTTCTAGTTTCGGTGGGGATCCAGCGAAATGTTTTTTTGAGCATGCGAAGAATGTTGAAGCAAGAAGATGAAACGGCGTTGACTTGTTTGGTCATCGAGAGTGAGGAGTCCAGGATGACGCCCAGGTTCCGTGCGTGGTCCGTCGGGATGGGTGCTTTTCCGAGGGCCTCTGGCCACCAAGAGTCGTCCCAGGCGGAGGGGGAGGTGCCTAAGATGAGGACTTCTGTTTTGTCTGAATTCAGTTTCAGACGGCTGTGCTTCATCCATTCGGCTACTTCTTTCATTCCTTCGTGTAAGTTGGTTTTGGCGGTGTTAGGGTCTTTGGTGAGTGAGAGGATCAGTTGAGTGTCGTCAGCGTAGGAGATGATGTTGAGATTGTGTTGGCGAGCGATGGCCGCAAGGGGGCTCATGTATACGTTGAAGAGGGTGGGGCTGAGTGACGATCCTTGTGGCACGCCGCAGATGACTTCAGAGGCTTCTGACTTGAATGGTGGGAGGCGGACTCCCTGGGTTCTTCCGGTGAGGAACGAGGTGATCCATTCCAGTGCTTTTCCTTGGATTCTGACGTTTCTGAGGCGCTGTAGAAGGGTGCTATGACAGACTTTGTCGAAGGCAGCGGAGAGGTCGAGGAGGATGAGGGCGACTGTGTCTCCATTGTCCAGTAGAGTTCGAATGTCGTCTGTGGCTGCGATGAGGGCGGTCTCAGTGCTGTGTTTGGCTCGGAAGCCAGACTGTGAGGAGTCGAGTGATTTGTTGGTTTCGAGGAAGGCGGCGAGCTGGTTGTTGACAGCTTTCTCGATGACTTTGGCTGGGAATGGAAGGAGCGAGATGGGGCGGTAGTTTTTGAGTTTGGTGGGGTCAGCTGTGGGTTTTTTCAGAAGGGCGCTGAGTTCTGCGTGTTTCCAGCTTTCCGGGAAGGTGGCGGAGTTGAGGGAGCAGTTGATGACATCTCGGAGGTGTGGTGCTATGATGAAGTCTGCTTTGTTGAAGATATGGTGAGGGCATGGGTCAGTTGGGGATCCTGAGTGGATGGAGTTCATCAGGCGGATGGTGTCCTCGGTGGAGATTGGGTTCCAGTCGTTAAGGATGTTCAAGGGGGGTGAAGGTCCTGCGGGAGGTTGGGTGGGTTGGTCTCCGGGTCGGTTGTCGAAGCTGTTGTGGATGTCTGCGATTTTGTTGTGGAAGAAGGAAGCTAGGGAGTCGCAGAGGGCTTGGGAGGGGGTGATGTCGTTGGAGTTGGCTGAAGGGTTGGTAAATTCTTTGACGATGTTGAATAGTTCCTTGCTGTTGTGGGTGTTGTTATCTAGACGATGTTTGAATGCGGCTTTCTTGGCAGATCGGATTAGTTGGTGGTGTATGCGGGTGGCGTTTTTGAAGGCGTCTCTGGTGCTGGTGTTTGGGTCTTTTTTCCAGGCCTTCTCAAGGGATCGACAGAGTTTCTTAGATTTCTTAAGATCATCGTTGAACCAAGAGGCGTTTTTGCTGCCTAGTTTGCTTTGACGTTTTTTCAACGGTGCTAGGATGTCGGCGCTGTTGGATAGCCATTGGGTGAGGTTAGTGGCTGCTTGGTCGGGGTTTGAGGAGTGGGCGGGGGGGTTTAGGAGAAGCGATGAGGAGATCTGGTCGATGGTGATTTTGTTCCAGTTTCTTCACAGGGTAGGTTGAGGATGGTTGTGGATTGTGGTCTTATTGTAGGTAAAATGAACGCAGCTGTGGTCCGTCCAATGAAGAGCTGTGGTGTGACTGAATGAGACATGTTTGCTGGAGGTGAAGATGGGGTCGAGTGTGTGACCTGCAATGTGAGTGGGGGTAGTGACAAGTTGTTTGAGTCCGAGGTTGGCAAGATTGTCCAGAAGGGTGGTGGTGCTGCTGTCATTGCTCTTTTCCAGGTGAAAATTGAGGTCTCCCAATAGAATGTAGTCCTCGGAGGGGAGGGCGTGTGGGGTGATAAAGTCAGTGATGTCGTCACTGAATTGTGCACGGGTTCCTGGAGGCCGGTAGAGGAGGGTGCCTCTGAGTGTGGTCTTGGGGTCGGTGTGGATCTGGAAGTGGAGGTGTTCGGCGTTGGCAAGGTTGACGTCTGAGCTGGTTGAGATGCGGATGGAATTCTTGTGGACGATGGCGATGCCTCCTCCTGTTTGCTTGATGCGGTCCTTCCGGATGATCTTGTATCCTTCCGGGATGGCAATGGTGATGTCTGGGGCTGAGGAGGCGTTCATCCATGTTTCTGTTAGGAAGGCGACGTCCGGTGATTTGGTGTCTAGTAGATTCCAAAGGTCGATGGCGTGTCTGTGGACCGAGCGGGTGTTGAGTAGGATGCATTTTAGGTGGTTGGTGTCAGGTCTCTGTTTGGTGTTGGTGGGTGAGGAGTTGGTTTTGGTGCCGTCGAACTTGCAGGAGTTGCAAGAGAAGGGTCCATGGGTGTGTCCAGGAACGGCTTGGACGCAGTTGGGGGAGCGACCGTGGTTAAGGGCTAGGAGGGTGTTGGCATCGTAAGTGATGCGAGTGGGCTGGGACTTATGGGAACCAGGGGGTCTGGCGCTGGGCGCGGTCTCGGCGTAGACGGGCGTAGACGGGCTTACCTTTGGCGCACCTTCGGCGCGGCCGCAGCGCGTGGACGCTGCGCGTAAATCCATGCGTCATAAATGGAGTGTGGAGGGGGGTGGGGTGAGGGGTGTGTCAGCAGGGAGGCGGGAGCGGGGTGGAGAGGCGGTGCTGGGAAGCAACAACAATCAACAAAATGGCAGCGACCCCAAAGCCAAACAGGACGAGGCTGGGATATTTAATTTGGACAGAGAGGAAGCGTCGCAATAGCCAGCAGAAAAAACAATTTAAGGTGTTCAAAGGTACTGAGTCTTTCAGTCTGAACCTCTTGGATTGTAGCTAGAGGAGTGCGTCTGCTACTTGGAGTCCACTTGGCCTACTGCTTAGTATCAGCCACATAGTGGGGTTTGATCAGGTCGATGGACACAAATCTTTTCTCCTTTTTACCAGCAAGGGGCGGCAAAAGTACTGTTCTTAATCCGTGGATTGCTAGGACAGGTACTGGTTGTCTGTAAGAAGGCCTAAATTCCATCTTGTCCGCAATCTTTTCTCTGACTAGATCACCAAGCTTTGGGATCCAGGCTGGTTTTTCCCCAGTGGTGGTTGGCTTCAGGAACACGTTGCTTTGTTTCAATCTTTGTCCATTTAAGTCCTTTAAAACAGCCAAACGATCTTTGATATCAAATCCTTTATTTTCCACCACTGTGCCTTTTATGTCAAGGTCCGGTACCAACATTCTAGTACCAAATAGGACCTCATATGGAGTGACACCCCCTAGAGAACTTCTTGGCAAATTATTTAATGAGCGTTGGACCCTATAAAGATGTTTTACCCACCCATCACCCGAACCTAATACCCTAGCTGTTATAGAATGCTTTAGGTCCTGTTTTTTTCTTTCCACAACAGAATTTTTACCAGGATTGAATGGAGAAGAATACCGTAATGCTATGCCCAAACTGGCCATGGCTTCTTGTAAGCTAGTGAGCTAAACGCAGGACCCTGGTCAGAGTGGTGTGCCAATTGTGTATGTGCCGATAAAGACTCGCAAATCTTTTATAACAGTTCGAGCGTCAGCCGAGCGCTTAGGCCACATCCATAGGAACCATTGAACACAAATCCACTGCGACCATGATATATTTATAGTTACCATCCCTTTGTAAGGGACCGCAGTGGTCCAGGTAAACACACGCTAATGGTTTATCTGAGATTAAAGGAGCGTCTACGCAGGACGTTTCACATTAGAGACTTTCATCTTTTGGCATATTTCACAGTCAAAAACATAGTTTATGGTCTGTTTCCTAATTCCTGGCCACCAGTATCTCTGCTTTAATAACAATACCGTGGCGGAACATCTGCATGAGCAGAGGCGATCCCTTCATGTGCTGCTAGGATTAGTCCTAATCTATGTTCCATGTTTGGTATTACCCTATCCCCCACTCCAGGGATTCGAGCAAATGGAACATTGTTCGCATCAATTGTAAATGAGTATTTGAGTGGAAACCTTTTAGGTAACGCTGCACCACTGTTTTTGCTTGAAGCATTGACAGCCAGTATTATTTCACTGTCTATTCTCATTTTTAAACGAGTGCTTGCAGCTACGGAAGCCGTTTGCACAGCCCCCATCGTGGCTTTGTCAGCCAATGAATTCCCTTAAACGTGAACACCATCACGTTGATGACTCAGCATGTGTACACATGAGTGTTTTGTACTCCCTTTCGCAACTGAACTACTTGTTCCCAAAGCATTTTTGTGCTTGATTGTGCCAACTTTTGCATCTTTGAAAGCATTTTGAAGCCAATTCTGTAAATACTCATTGTAAGATTGAACACGGTAAAAAGAATCGCACACTATGAGTGTGGGGAATTCGCGATCCATATTGTCAAGTGCCATTTTGAATGCGTCTAGTTCTGCTCGCTGAGCTGTACAATCTCCTAGAGATTTTGTTTTTTTTGACCAGCGGTCGGAATTTGCCATCAAGCATACGACCTTTAATGATCGCGCACGCTGCACTGTAAGCTTGCTTACCCCCTCGTAGCAGGTTGTGCAGATCAGTATAAATTATAAATTCGTACTGATGAAAAGGGAGAATCGCAGTAGGCAGAGGACATTCATGATCGTATTGCAGGAATACTTGTGTTTTCAAATAAGGATCAAAAACATATTCAACATTAGTTGAAGCAAGTGAATAAACCCATTGTATCCATCGTGGATGTAAAGCTTTTGCATTCGGAATGCTAGCTTTTGTAACTGTCTCTAAGGCTGGTACAGGGTTAGGGAAACATCCTTTACAACGCAACTTTTACCACTCAGTGCCTTTACGACGCAACTATTACAATGCATGTCATTACAACGCATAGCGCTGGGGGGCGCTCTAGGATAGGGAATAGATTTAATTTACTATCCAACACCTTCCCTACTATCCACGGGGACTGGAGTTGGAATAGTAAATTAAACTATTCACTATCCAGCACCCCTAAGCGCTATGCGTTGTTAAGGCATGCGTTGTAATGTCATACATCCACAGGGTTACGACCATAATGCGTTTCCCCTGCGCTATTGCTCTTTCTCTTGTGTGGTAAATAAATAAATAATACCTCTCTTTTTAAATGCATAAATGAATAACAGATAGCTCAATAAAATAAGAGTCAAGATTCGAGGTAGTAGGAGTTTGCAGGTTTATTACAGCATAAAGGACAGGAACAGGACAACCTGCACAGGAATAGGATGGCAGCGCTGCCTGGGGCAGAATCGGGGTCGGCGTAACATTAAATAACAAGACATGATCATATATACTAAAACAGTTGCATTACAATACATATGATAGGCGGAGCAGTGGGTGTGGTCAATAGCAGTCGCGAAAGATAAGGGTGAAAGTAGGTGTAACAGAGGCGTATACATAGACATGTGATGCAAACGTAACAGAATATGTCATGAATGGGGCGGAAACATGGAGGGGGCTACCTAAGGAGCCGGGACCTCTGACCTAATGGTGCGCGCAAACTGGCAATGACGTGTTACTAGGAGAAGCTGGGGGCTACGAACTCTGTGCTAGGAGCAGAGACTGAAGTCTGGAGAGTCAGGGCGACATGTACCTAAGCAGTATCTAGTATCTGATGTTTAGAGAACATGTTGATAGAATCCAAAAGTTATCGGGGTAAAGGCGAACAGACTCTAAGACTCTAAGACTGGAGCATGCATTATTCTACATGTAGTGCGTGATGAAGAATATTAAATGACCATTAAATGCAGTATTTCTCCTACGTGGAGACGTAAAGGCTAGACAATGACGGAAACTATTGATGTGATTCAGTAGCTTTAGGAATGCAGAGAAGGAGGACTGAACTGATAACTGGAATCATAACATACTCTTGGCAGACTCAGAGGCAGAGCTAGGCTGAGCCGGGCACTGCGAGGCAGGAAGTAAGTGAAGGGTCGAGGATACAGGTGGGGGCTGTATCGCTCCTCAGCGAGGCTTCAGGAGACAGGAGCTAAATCTGGTATCCAGGCCCTTCTGAGGCCTAGAAACGGGGACTTTACAATGGAATAACGTGCACACTGAGAAACGTGGCAACGTAACTTCACATGGGCCTGATATTCGTAGTATTCACGAGAACTGGAAACTGGCATACTAGAGGTGGACACAACTGTAATTGCGTCTTTAATCGAACATAGGGAATACATATGCATATTAATCATGCACAGATAACATATGATGGATGACGCGTAGGGACACAGAACATGACAAAATTTACTTTTCCACATTCCCTCCTTGTCACTACTTTTCCATCAGGAAACATCAATATTCATGATACCATCTATCATTTCATACAGTATCATTTGCTCGTCTCGAATTATCCTGGAACGGGATTTAGAACGGGACTTGGGACTAGGAATACAAGAGGTAGCACAAATGCCGCAAATCGCAGGGCCACATTGTATACAGAGGCAGCAGCTGAATATGATCGCTACTGCAATACCTAGAAAGGACAAGACTTTCCATCCCCAGGCGGAAACTATGTTCCAGAACCAACCGGACCACGTCCAGGTGCCTGGATCTTGGTGTAACAGATGGGCAATTTTATGGAGTCTGGTTATAGCTGAATAAACAGACGGCGCGTTATTTGGAATGAAAATGCAGCAACTAGATCCGATGACTCTACAGGCCCCGCCCCTATCGGCCAATATGACGTCAAGGACGAGACGATTCTGTAAAACGACAAATCTCATAGCAGATTGCTCTTCGGTTAAGTTACCTAGAGCAGAGGCAGTCTCATTGACTACAGCTTCAAGGGTTCTGGTTAACCTACGGATTAGCTTACTGTTCTGGATAGGTCCTATAAAGAAGAAGAAACCTCTATTGAAATCTGTATACTGTTCTAGAGCAGTTTCAGTATAATCGACAATGGGGGACTCGATCTCCCTTTTATGTCTAATGTGTACTAGATGTGTATTTCTATGATAATCAGATGGGGCTAGGAAAACTGGTGGCAGTAGGAAGGCAATGTAACAGGTTCCCTCCCAATCGAGGGGCAGACGGACATATGCAGTTTGACCACAAATAAAATAAGAATGGCGTGAAGCTTTGAAAATAGATTTCCCACTGTCACTATATTTGACAATAGTAGTACAATCGCTATGTCCTACATGTACGGAACCATTATTTCGGACACATAATTCGCCTTTGACTGGTAGTACTGAAATAGCAGGTAAGTCTGGAGTGGAATCAGACTGAACATTCAGGACCATGAAATTCGAAGAATAATTACCTAAATTGTAAACTTCATTTTCTAGATCTAACCCTGTTCTGTGGGGAAGACCTTGCTTGTCTGGAAAACATGTACTGTTAAGAAAAGACATATCTGTTAAAGATGACGTTAACGTGGACCATGCTCCACACGAACCATTATGTGAAAATGGATAAGGAAAGAGTGGCAGAACTCCCTTCGGTGTCTGGAAAGGGGGGAGTCGACCACACACCCAACAATTAGTGGCATTGCTGGTCTGGTGTGAATAATGTAACATGCGGATGAAAGAATTATTACGCATAGCGAGGCGGTAAGAGAGTTCATGAGGAGGTAGATCACTAAACGTGTGCTCTACTGTAGCATTGGAAGACTTATTTACATGAGAAACTGGAAAATACAGGTAAAATGCATAACTGGTGCAGGAAATCATAATACTGAGAAATAATATGAAACATAGAAAAACGATACATCGGATTGAGTTTTGACTAACTCTCTCACTATGGGGGTCTATTTTATACATGTCAGAAACAGTCTAACCGTTTCACCTAGGGGAGGACTTAGACAATCAAACTGGCTGACTTATTTTACTAGACCTTAACTTGAGTTTATACTCCTGTTGCGGAGTTTTCTCTAACAGGGAAGGTTCAGTATCATTGTTCTTTGCGGGACAGTCCTTAAGAATAGTACTTTGGCAGTCTTTAGAATCCTCGGAAATGTTCTTTGAGACAGGTGCCAGTCCATTAAATTTTTTAATATGCGAAAGATGCACCCAGCCTTTGCGTCCCTCCAACTTCACGGCTGTACGGGTGGCGAGGAGGACCTGTCGGGGCTCCTTCCAGCGAGGCTCCAGCGGACTTGAGCGATCGAAATTGCGCACTAGGACCATGGATCCTGGAACAATTTCATGCGGTGCCACCTCGGTATTGTCTGGAAATGCGGCGGCAACCTGTGAACGACAAGAGTTGAGGGCAGACATCAAGGAAGCTAGGTAATCTGTCAGCATATTACTTGAAACATCGGTAATACTTCGGGGTCTAGGTGTACCCCACATGTTAGGGGGGCGGCCGAATACGACCTCGTATGGGGACAGACCTGATCTGGAATGTGCGACCATGCGCATGTAGAACAGAGCAACTGGCAGAGCTACTAGCCAGTCTACACCTTTCTCTTGACAAACTTTTGCGATACAGATTTTCAAAGTCTGGTTATGTCTCTCTACGAGACCGGCTGCTTCAGGATGGCGTACACAATGCAACTTCCACTGGTACCCTAACAAAAGGGACACATGTTTCATGAGTTCAGATGAGAATGGCTGGCCGTTGTCAGAATATACGACTCTAGGGAGTCCATAACGGGGGAAGAATTCACGAACCAACTGCTTGGCAGTGGTCGCGGCTGTGTAATCTGGGACTGGATATGCTTCTGTCCACCTGGACAAAGCGCATACAACTACAAGGACATACTTGAAACCTCGACATCGCTCCATCTGAATGTAATCCATCTGGAGGACTTCAAAAGGGTGGTCAGGGGGCTGGAATCCACCTTGTTCCACCGGGACACTTTTACCTGGATTAAACTGGCAACATATCATACAGGTACGGACTTTCTGCTTGGCTGCAGCTCGTAAATGCTTGTTGAACCAAATGTCCTGGATACTGTCTAACATAGCTTTTTCTCCTAAATGTGCTGGACTATGTGCGGTATTAATAATGACTTGAACCATAGAGTTGGGGAGAAACCATGTGGCTCTACCCTTTGTTACCCATCCCTGACCTGTCTGGACCCCTCCTTGTTCAGACCATTTCTTGATTTCATCGGGAGTAGCATGTAACTGGATATCTATGACATCTTGAGTAGGGTCTTTAACTGTCATACATGTAGTCGGATCTGGAGTGTGTGTCGGTGTCTTATTTACTGGAATGTCTGGTGTCTGAGCTGTAAGCTTGGCTGTGCGATCTGCTAGATCATTACCCTGGGAAATAATGTCAGTAACTTTCGTATGTGCTTTGCACTTCATGATAGCGATAGATGTCGGTAAATGTATGGCATCTAACAGAGCCTGAATAAGGAGACCATGCTGAATCTTGGTTCCATGAGAAGTCATGAAACCTCTCTCTTGCCAGAGCACTCCGAAGTCGTGTACAACTCCAAATGCGTAACGTGAATTGGTGTAAATATTAACTTTCAAGTTCTTGGCGTGTATGCAGGCTTGTGTCAGAGCAACTAGCTCCGCTGCTTGAGCAGACAGGGTGTCAATGCGGTGTGTTTCAATAACTTCAGTGTCAGTAGTCACTGCATACGCGGCTACTAGTTCTCCTGTACTTGTTCTCATACATGAACCATCCACATGAAGTGTCAGGTCTGGATCTGGAAATGGAATATCTGTCAAATCTTGTCTTGGCTTTGTCATGATGTTAACTATTTCCACACAGTCGTGTGTGGCAGAATTCGAAGTAACTGATGGTAATAGTGTAGCAGGATTTAAAACGTTGCAGCGTCTGATTTCTATGTGTGGCTGGAACAGTGTCAATTCATAACCTGTTAAACGTGCAATTGTCAAGTGCTGAGTTTGTGTTCGGTTTAAAAGAACTTCCACGGAGTGTGGAACTTGTACTGTCAGGGAGTGTCCTAATACTATGGAATCACTTTGTCTGATAGCTAGTGCTGTGGCTGCAACTGACTTGAGGCACGCAGGCAGAGCCTGGGCTACAGGATCTAATGTGCTCGAAAAATAAGCACAGGGCTTGTATTGTCCTGCTTGATCTTGTGTGAGGACAGATAATGCTGTACCTTCACGTTCTGTGACGAAAAGTGTAAAAGACTTACTGTAGTTCGGTGTTGCTAGAACCGGGGCTTGACATAGGGCTTTCTTTAACTCATTGAAACTGAGTGTATGTTCAGATGTCCAAGGGAGGACAGTCGATACGGCTGCCTCCTGTGTCGTTAACTGTATCAGTGGCTTGGCTAGAAATGCATACTGAGGAATCCATTGTCTGCAATAAGAAGTAAGGCCGATAAAAGCACGTACCTCCTTCTGGGTCTTGGGCTGGGGAAGACTCGCTATTAACTGGATACGGTCTGGTGTCAACTGCCTACCCCTCTTGGACAGTAAGTGTCCTAAGTAGACCACTTGCTGGACACAGAATTGAAGCTTCGAAGGGGACACCTTGTGTCCCATCTCGGCAAGGAAATACAAGACTGTAAGTGATGCTCGCTCGCAAGCACATTCATAACGGGCTGTGATCAGTAGATCATCGACATACTGGAGCAGGGCAGTGTCAGTTGGCATGTGAATGTTGTCTAGTTGTCTCTTGAGTGCTTGACTGTAAATACTAGGACTTTCTGTGAAACCTTGAGGAGCGCGTGTGAACATATAGCTCCTTCCATTTAAACAAAATCCGAAAAGGAACTGGCTGTCTGGATGAATGGGGACACTAAAAAATGCGTTCTTGAGGTCTATGACTGTAAAAAATGAGGCTTCGGAATCAATGGCTGTCAATAGGGAAGAGATATCTGGGACAACTGGATACTGGGGAATAATACATTTATTAAGTTCTCGGAGATCAATCACTAATCGATATACTGGGGGTGCATTTGGATCAGTACGTTTCATGACTGGAATGATCGGAGAATTACATACATTGGAGTCAGTTTCTACAACTACTCCTTGAGCCATGAGCTCGTCAATAATTTTGGATAAGGCTGCTACCGCCTCAGGTGGCAATCTGTACTGTCTGATTCGTGGTAACACTACACCTGGCTTGAGAGTCACACGATGGGGTGTGATTTGCATAAAGCCAACATCAGTTGGACCTTGCGCCCATAGATGCTGCGGAACATTGGACAATCTTGGATCAAAATCTCGTAATACATAGTGACCCTTGAAGTCACGTAGGAACAATCGTATTCCCTCTGGGGAACAGCATATAACTGCACCTAACTCTTTCAGTGTCTTAATGCCTAATAGATTCTCTGGACATGACTTAGTAAGTAACAGATCAGTAGTGCGGGACAATGGACCTACTTCTAGAGTAACTGGCTTTGAAATTTCATTTACGATAGGTTTTCCTGAAAATCCAAGGGAAACATTTCTTGAGCCTGAGAGCGGAGCCCCTGGAACTTCGGCGTGACTTATAGTGGTCCTACTTGCCCCTGTATCAATCAGAAACTTTCTGTCTTTCCCTAATACTTGACTATGAACATAGGGACCTTCTTGATCTACAGGTATCTCGATGAGAGGCAAGCCTACCTCCCTCTCTAGGCTGTTTCATGAATATGGCTGATACTCTGGATACTCAGACTGTGCATACTGGTACATCTGCTGTGTAACATGCTGTGTTGCAGCGATAGGCTGCAGAGCTGTAACTGTCTGTGGTGCATTCTGTGACTGCGGAGTCTGTGAAACTTGTTCTTGTCTAGGCGGACGTGGTCTTTCTTTAGTCTTACCGGTAGCTATGTTGTGTTTCAGAACTGCACACTCGTTTATAAAATGACCTGGCTGTTTACAATAATTGCAGTTTCCTTTAACGGGAGCTGCAGGATGACTGGCTTGATTCGGACCCCTCTTCTGACTGTCTTGAGGAACGGATTGTGCAACTAGTACTTTCATTTTCGTGTCTTTCATACGTTTCCTTTCGTGTTCTTGTTCTTCTCTGATTCTATTCTGGTGATATTGAAGCATCTGTAACATTTGGGACGGGGTATTAGCTTGCCAGGTACTTTCGACTTTCAAAACTCGGTTTTTAATTTGTGGACTTGAATTCTCGACTAGTTTAGTAACAAAAAGATGAGGGTATGACTCACTACTTGTCTTGAGCCCACTGTTTATGGTAAAACATTTCTCAAATCTGGAATAATAATCACTAATATCTTCGTCTTGTTTCTGTTTACAGGCTGAGATTGCATCCCAGTCTTCCTTTCTAGTTGTCAATAATCTGGGTAAAACTTGTATTAACAATTCTGGTAATTCTTTACATTTATCTCCAAGACCGGTACCTGGTACTCGTGCCTTGTCTTCAGCTTCTAGAACTGCCCAATCGATCTTTTTCTCTCCCACCTCCCATTCTTTTTCCTTGAGTTTCTCATATACCCCTGCGGGCAACAAGACTTTTAACATTTTAATGATATCTGGATACGTGTATTCTCCCATACGGAGCATGTCTTTTAATTCTCGGTGGAACCCTGCTGGATCTTTATCATGACAGGGAATTAACTTTTTCATCTCTAAGAGTTCCATCTTTGTGATCGGGGTGTAAACAAACACTCGTTGCATTTCACCACCGTCTGTCTTAACTGGATGTACTTCTCTTAACGGATTCTGTCTGTCTATGTAAAAGGGTTTACTTTCTGGGGGTGAGACATGAACAAAATGCGGGTTCAAAAACGTTCTGTATTTGTGGCGCTGTTCTAGAACGACACTAATTAAATCGGTACCTAAACCTTTCCATTTATACTGGAGTAACTCATTCAGGACATCGTGTAACGGACCTGGATCAGAATGTTGACCCTCATACAATGTAATGAGGTGCTGGATCATATACATACCCGCCAGTCGTTGCTCGGCTGGGGGCAATTTCAGAAACATTTGTGCCACTATTTCGTCTGGAAAAGTGGTAGAATCAGTAATCCATCGGACTGCTGATCGGACTAGTTCTTGTTCATGCATAGTACTTAACTCGCTATAACCGATTCGTGATTTCAGAATGTGATCGGTAGCTTGGAATACTTGTTCTAGAGAACCTTGTTCTGGTGCTGGATGGTGGAAAATTGACTTGTGTTCTAGGCGCAAATGGCGATCTGGAAATCTAGATTTTCCTACATACGCTATTCTGTCGGGATTCTCGTCCTCTACCTCTTCAGTATCAGAGTTACTTTCTTTCTCGCTTACTTGTGCTGCTTTACGTTGTTCGTGTATCCTTATTATTTCTTTACGAATCTTCTTATACATACTCTCTATACTACTGATGGTTCTGTGCTTACCCTCGGCTATATTATCACTCCACTTTGTCAGGGTTCTCATTTCGGCTTGATCTTTGGTCGGATAATCTTGTTCTCGTATTAGACAATTAATCAGAAACTTTAATAGCATGAGCTGGACTTCAGCTTTTCTTTGGCACATGACATCACTAATACTTTCTGGATCATTCCCGGTACGGATGAAACGATATATTCTGTCTAGATCTTCTTTCATATCTGGTAGGGTGACTAGATACTCGGTCACCTTTCTTACGCGTAATGAATATAAAACCATACTATCCTCGCCTGGGACTGGATCATAGCCACATTCATTAAGGGCTTTTCTTATTTCTGCAACAGACTGATGCCTGGGCGTACGCTGTGATGCTTGTGCATGTAATTCGGCTAACGTTAAACGCTTGTGTGGCGGCGGGGTTTGAGGAGTACCTCCCCCTGCGGCCCCTAAACTAGAGTCGTCTACTGATGCTCTTCGTCCTGGCAGAGTGGGAAATGGAAATGCAGGCTGGACTTGTATAGCGGGCTGGACCGGGGGTACCGTAACAGGTACTCCGGTGTCTGGAGGAGCGGGAAGTGCCTGATTTACAGGGACTGGCGGAGCAGGATTTGCATATTCTGGGACTGTGTCGTCCAAATAGGACGAAATGAAAATATCAGCTGCGGTCGGTTTGTGACGTAGCTTGGTCGGAACTAATGGTGGCGGGAAATTACTGGATGCCTCCGGGGTCGCTTTTGGCAAGCCCTCGGCAAGAAGAGGATACATACCCTTAATAAGAGCATGCCTCTGTCTGTCTGACTGTTCGGTTTTGACTCGTTCACCTATCTCGATTAATTCCCTTTCTTGGGCTCGTTCTAAGGATTCTCTACTTAATTCTGACTTTCTGATTTCTTTTTCGGTTCTTTTATGAGATTCTTTGCGCCATAACTCAATGGCATCTTTCTGTGACTGTCTGGCTTTCTTTTTCCATAATGCTTCTTCTACTCTCATGATGCACTCGGCATCCCACGTACCTGATACGGGCCATCTATACTTCTCCTCTAACTGTTTGGTATACTCTACCCATAAATCTAGATACAATATGGCGCTTATGCCATGCTTCTGATACATGAAATGACCTGGACTGTCCCTAGGCGGAACAGGAACTGCTGCTTCTAGCAGACCTTTTCTGGTTTTTAACCGACGCAGTTTTGAAAAGAGCGGCATGACTGATCTATAACCTGGACACAACACAATACACAATAAACACGATAATTACTTCACACTCATACCACGACATTAGAATACATGAATAACATTCAGAATAACAGTTCGAACAGAATACTACCTGGAATACGGGAAACAGAATACATGAATTTTCTCGAGAACAGAACTGACTAGAACAGAAACTAGATGCACTGCTGAAACAGTACGAAACTTACCGGTCTCATACAGAGACACGTCAGGACCCGCATCCACCGAAGTGGACACTTCGTTTGTGGGTCTGTGTACCACCAACCCACGGACCAGAGTCAATTAGATTGACCCTGTCTAGATACTACCCCAGCAACGGTACTCACCGGGCAGCAAGAACGGAAGGCCTCGGACGGGACTGGACTGCTTCGACGCCGGACGGACGAACTTCGGACTTCTGTTACGGGTGGGCCTCCGGATACCTCAGGCCTTGGACTCTCGGCTTGGGCTCTGGTCGGGACTCGCCGCGTTCCTCCACCGCCTCGTCTGGATGCTGGACCGCCACCTCCGTCTCCTCCGTGGGCCTGAGGGATACTTGAAGCAGAAATATCTGCACGTGCACGGTATGGTTCCGTCACGGCTGCAGAGGGTCAGGGGGCCGGCGTGGCTTCACCGGCGCGTGGGGAAAGGGCAAGTCCCTGTTCGGGCGCCATTATGTGGTAAATAAATAAATAATACCTCTCTTTTTAAATGCATAAATGAATAACAGATAGCTCAATAAAATAAGAGTCAAGATTCGAGGTAGTAGGAGTTTGCAGGTTTATTACAGCATAAAGGACAGGAACAGGACAACCTGCACAGGAATAGGATGGCAGCGCTGCCTGGGGCAGAATCGGGGTCGGCGTAACATTAAATAACAAGACATGATCATATATACTAAAACAGTTGCATTACAATACATATGATAGGCGGAGCAGTGGGTGTGGTCAATAGCAGTCGCGAAAGATAAGGGTGAAAGTAGGTGTAACAGAGGCGTATACATAGACATGTGATGCAAACGTAACAGAATATGTCATGAATGGGGCGGAAACATGGAGGCGGCTACCTAAGGAGCCGGGACCTCTGACCTAATGGTGCGCGCAAACTGGCAATGACGTGTTACTAGGAGAAGCTGGGGGCTACGAACTCTGTGCTAGGAGCAGAGACTGAAGTCTGGAGAGTCAGGGCGACATGTACCTAAGCAGTATCTAGTATCTGATGTTTAGAGAACATGTTGATAGAATCCAAAAGTTATCGGGGTAAAGGCGAACAGACTCTAAGACTCTAAGACTGGAGCATGCATTATTCTACATGTAGTGCGTGATGAAGAATATTAAATGACCATTAAATGCAGTATTTCTCCTACGTGGAGACGTAAAGGCTAGACAATGACGGAAACTATTGATGTGATTCAGTAGCTTTAGGAATGCAGAGAAGGAGGACTGAACTGATAACTGGAATCATAACATACTCTTGGCAGACTCAGAGGCAGAGCTAGGCTGAGCCGGGCACTGCGAGGCAGGAAGTAAGTGAAGGGTCGAGGATACAGGTGGGGGCTGTATCGCTCCTCAGCGAGGCTTCAGGAGACAGGAGCTAAATCTGGTATCCAGGCCCTTCTGAGGCCTAGAAACGGGGACTTTACAATGGAATAACGTGCACACTGAGAAACGTGGCAACGTAACTTCACATGGGCCTGATATTCGTAGTATTCACGAGAACTGGAAACTGGCATACTAGAGGTGGACACAACTGTAATTGCGTCTTTAATCGAACATAGGGAATACATATGCATATTAATCATGCACAGATAACATATGATGGATGACGCGTAGGGACACAGAACATGACAAAATTTACTTTTCCACACTTGCTACAGCGTTTTGAACTGCTGTCAGAATTTATTCTGTTGATGTAAACTTTATTCCTGCTTGTGTATACAAATGTGATTTGTATGCAATTGGTAATTTTTCACCTTTGTTTAAAGTTAAGTCGGTGAATCCACATTGACTTGGAATGATTCAGATCACTAAGTTGCGTAAGTTTACACATGTTTGTAAGTGTTTTGTTGCTAACATGTCAGCTTGAAGTGAACGCAGGATATTTGTGAGTTCCTGTGTCCAATGTGTGATTTTAACTGTCACTTGATAGTTCATATCCTAGGATAAGGACATTTAGATGGGCAATTCTTGATTTTTAGGTCGAGCCTGTCCCATTCCGCAGGAATGGATAGGATCGAATTCAAGTGCTCGATCGGCTAGTGAAACCACTGGCGTTTCTTCACAGTGCATGTGAGGTCACGTGGCCACAAAGCGGGTCACGTGACCACACAAGCACGAGCATCTCCGTAATCCGCCTGCCCCCACCAGGCTCGCATTCCCGCCCCCTCACCAGGCCGCACATCTGCCTGCCACACTTCTCCTCCCCTAATTATGTGGCCGGCCGTACTTAGTTTCCTGGCCGCTTCCCGGCCGCTCTTGTTTTTCTTTGTTGGCCTCCCTCTGCTAAGTGTTCTGTTTACTTAGCTTCTGCAGCTTTATTTGCGTGTTTTGTGTAATTACCTTGTGCCGTCACTCCCCACCCACTCATCCCTCCCTCCACACTACTTGCCTGTCCGAACCACCTCTACAAGATCGCCGAGATTGCCGTTTTTTTTTAATGTATATTTGCACGCTTCTGCAGCTTTATTTGCGTGTTTTGTGTAATCACCTTGTGCCGTCATTCCCCACCCACTCATCCCTCCCTCCACACTACTTGCCTGTCCGAACCACCTCTACAAGATCGCCGAGATGGCAGTTTTTTTTAATGTATATTTGCACGAGCATCTCCGTAATCCGCCTGCCCCCACCAGGCTCGCATTCCCGCCCCCTCACCAGGCCGCACATCTGCCTGCCACACTTCTCCTCCCCTCACACGCATTCCGCTGCCCCTCCTTTCCCCCCCCCGCCAGAAGCCTCGCAAAATCACCCCTCCTTTCTCCCCCTGCCCTGCTGCTCCCTTGATCCATTTTGGCTCTCGCATTCCCGCCCCCTCACCAGGCCGCACATCTGCCTGCCACACTTCTCCTCCCCTCGCACGCATTCCGCTGCCCCTCCTTTCTCCCCCCCCCCGCCAGAAGCCTCGCAAAATCACCCCTCCGTCCTTTCTCCCCCTGCCCTGCTGCTCCCTTGATCCATTTTGGCTCTCTCATGTAACGTAACGTTTGCTTTTGTAACATGCTCACTTGTAATTGCCCATCACCCTCCAGCTGGAGTCACAGCCAAACTGTATGCTTTCACGCAGTATAGTGGTCTGGTAGTTATCAGATTATTTTTAGATACACTTTTCATAGACACACTTCGTTAAAAATGTCTTTTTATTGGGCACACACTGAACACATTACTTTGCCGTAATCACCACACTTCACCCTCCCGATTTCACTTCCCGCTCTCACCACTTTTGACTTATACACACATTAGGCAGCATCTAGTTTAGATTACATAGCACACTGCTATACCGGCCAGTGACACTGTCTAATTTATTGTTGCACCAACCTTTAGACACAACAGGTATCCTGTGACTCTCCTGGCTGGTGAGGGAGCTCGCACAGAGCCCATGTTCCAATCTTTAACCACATGCGACCGCTAGCCTCCAGAAATACTAGTGTCTTCCATACCGGGACCCACTAGCAGCAGAGTAGGCTTCTGCATTAGGGTCACTTAGGCCAGTATCAGCAAGCTGCAGAGTAGCCACACGCTCTAGATTAAACATGAGATTCAACTCATCATGTCAGGATCAGCATTGTAATTGTAATTATCCTGCTAATATGCCGTTTATGTTGCACATATTGCATGCACCTTATCGGGCCGTACTCATAACAGGAGAGTCTTATCACTATGTCGACATAACAGGCCTGACTTACTGCTAACAGTAAAGCAAATATCCATGTCATTCCGGTCCCAGTATGGTAAAAATGCTTTCTCATGTTAGCAAACAACATAGAACAAGCATTACACTACTCACTTCCTCGTGTGTGACTGTGTCCTCTGCCAGGGATGCGTTCCTGTGTTAGGGACGGTACAGCACAGGCAGTAGCAGTGCAAACTTCCCTCACACACAGAACAGGTACAGCACCGGCAGCAGCAGTGCAAGCTTCCCTCACACACAGAGCAGGTACAGCACAGGCAGCAGCAGTGCAAGCTTCCCTCACACACAGAGCAGGTACAGCACAGACAGCAGCAGTGCAAGCTTCCTCACACACAGAGCAGGGACAGCACAGGCAGCAGCAGTGCAAGCTTCCCTCACACACGGAGCAGGTACAGCACAGGCAGCAGCAGTGCAAGCTTCCCTCACACACGGAGCAGGTACAGCACAGGCAGCAGCAGTGCAAGCTTCCCTCACACACGGAACAGGTACAGCACAGGGAACAGCAGTGCAAGCTTCCCTCACACATAGAACAGGTACAGCACAGGGAACAGCAGTGCAAGCTTCCCTCACACAGAGGGCAGGTACAGCACAGGCAGCAGCAGTGCAAGCTTCACTCACACATAGAACACGTACAGCACAGGCAGCAGCAGTGCAAGCTTCCCTCACACACAGAAAAGGTACAGCACAGGCAGTAGCAGTGCAAATTTCCCTCACACACAGGACAGGTACAGCACCGGCAGCAGCAGTGCAAGCTTCCCTCACACACAGAGCAGGTACAGCACAGACAGCAACAGTGCAAGCTTCCCTCACACATAGAGCAGGTAAAGCACAGGCAGCAGCAGTGCAAGCTTCCCTCACACACAGAACTGGTAGAGCACAGGCGGCAGCAGTGCAAGCTTCCCTCACACACGGAACAGGTACAGCACAGGCGGCAGCAGTGCAAGCTTCCCTCACACACAGAGCAGGTACAGCACAGGCAGCAGCAGTGCAAGCTTCCCTCACACACGGAGCAGGCACAGCACAGGCCGCAGCAGTGCAAGCTTCCCTCTCACATGGAGCAGGTACAGCTCAGGCAGCAGCAGTGCAAGCTTCCATCACACATAGAACACGTACAGCACAGGCAGCAGCAGTGCAAGCTTCCCTCACACACAGAGCAGGTACAGCACAGGCATCAGCAGTGCAAGCTTCCCTCACACACAGAACAGGTACAGCACAGGGAGGAGCAGTGCAAGCTTCCCTCACACACAGAGCAGGTACAGCACAGGCGGCAGCAGTGCAAGCTTCCCTCACACACAGAACAGGTACAGCACAGGCGGCAGCAGTGCAAGCTTCCCTCACACACAGAGCAGGTACAGCACAGGCAGCAGCAGTGCAAGCTTCCCTCACACACAGAGCAGGTACAGCACAGACAGCAGCAGTGCAAGCTTCCCTCACACACGGAGCAGGCACAGCACAGGCCGCAGCAGTGCAAGCTTCCCTCTCACATGGAGCAGGTACAGCTCAGGCAGCAGCAGTGCAAGCAACTAGAAGACTTTTTTTTTCTTTTTTAATTCGGTTGTACATATTGTCTTCTTGGTTATATATAAGGTAACAAAATGCTTATAACACTTTTTTATTACACTTTTCAACATGCTGCACAGCAGCAACGATGCTGTACAGCATAGCTTAAAAACATTGGCAACGCCAACAGCTCTTGCTAAACACGTATAAGGTCCAAAATGCGAGACCTATTGGCTATGCCAATGCTTGTTTTAAATTGAATTTATAACCCTCAGAGCCGAAGCCCAGTATAATGGTGTTCACCCTGCTCAAATGCCTATCCAGGTCATCGTCTGTCAGATAGATGTCATCGACATATGACAATTCCTCGTCATCATAAATTTGTAGTAACTCTGTTACGCTTGCTGAGAATAACCTTAGGCTGTTCTTGAACCCTTGAGGGAGTTGACAGAAGTGACGCTGGGTTCCAATTATTGAGAAAGCTGTCAAATACGCGCTTTCACGTGCTATGTTTTGACAAAAGTAACTGTTGGAAATATCTAATGTGGTTTTATATTTTTTACTCACAATGTTATTCATTAATGCTGTACTGTATGCATTTTGCACTGCAAATGTTTTTACAACAAGAGTTTAGGTGTCTGTTATCCAGAACTAGACGATATGTATTGTTAGAACTGGCTATTTCTGGTAGGCTAAGGCTGAGGCCAAAGCCAGGCAGAAACCACCATTCTAGTCAGGGCAAGGGAGTCACACGCCAAGATAACCCCAGCTCACCCCCTTGGTAGCTTCGCACGAGCAGTAAGGCTAAACTCGGAGGAAATGTGTAAAACATTTGCGCACGCACACAACAGCAACAACATCCTAGGCATACCACAAAAGGAACTCCACACAAGGTTATATAAAAATGACTTCTGTATTGTCAAAACACATCAGATAGAAATCACACATGTACATTGTGCCAACTGGCACGGGCAATATTCACAAGGGATTATTTACAAGACAGGGCCACATGGGCCACTGTCAGAATCAGCGCTTAGTAGAAATAGCACTTCTAGAACATAGAATATAGGATATAAAATCACTGTAGCACAAATTAGCAAGTATAGCACACAACCAGTAACTACTGGTAAAGGTAGGTACACACTACGCAATCCTAATAACCATTGGCCTAGATCACGCATGGACACATAACCTCTCTAGTATAAACTATACTAGGCAAAACACGACCACCTAAGAATAAAAATACATTTAGGGGTATAAGCAAGAACACATTACACATGATGCATCAAAACACATTCAGAGGTGCAGGGAAGGAAAACACATGATGCATAAAACATTCAGAGGTGTAAGGACAAGGAAGACACATGATGCATAAAAACATTCAGAGGTGCCAGAACACAACTCAATAGCGCAAAAACACATGATGCATGAAAACACATTCAGAGGTGAAATAAAACCACACAATTGCGCAAAACTTACATAAGCCACCACCTGTGGCAGTCCCTAGGCCAACTGGCCTTGATGGGGCTAGGACGCCCTGTGTCCAAAAGTCAGGGCCATAAACGTGGCAGCTGCCTACAAATTGCTGGGCAGCTGAGGACAATCACAAGCGCCTAAACGGTGCAGCTGCCCACTAATTGCTGGACAGCTGGGACAAAATTGCGGCAGGGCCCTCACTGACCCTCAGACCAAAATTGCGCCCAATCGTTGGAGCTCTCAGGCTCTGGCCACCAAAATGCAGCTTGGGCTCTTACTGGCGCTTTAAACACCTATGGCCAGGCTAGAGCCACTCAGGCTCTTTACACAAACATGCCCCCTCAAGAGCTGGTACCACCACTCACTGGAGACATCTGGGCTCGGAAATACCATGCCCATCGTGGGAGCCTTGCAGGCTCTAGACAACGTTGGGGCGGCCCACTGCCATCCAGGGCCACCCTAAATGCACCACACTAAAATATTCCCCTACGTTGGAGTCCCCCTCTCTGGGGACTCGAAACTACAATGGCGCCACAAGCCTCTCAGGGCTCGCTAAAACCGGTGCGCCGCTTGGGGCTTCTCACAGCTCTGGGACACGAAGGGGCAGCCCACTGCCATCCGGGGTCGCCCTGATTCTGCCTCCCGCCGGCACCCCTAGGCTTCTTCTGCTCCCACGGGGAGCAAAAACAGATATGCCCCACTCTGCCCGGCCCAGCCCTGACTCACCGACTGCTCGCGGCGGCTGGGGCTTCCTCTCTCCTGCTGCGGGGCTCTCCTTGCAGCAAGGAGGCCTCGCGGCTCGGGCGGCCGGACTTCTCTCTCTACCCGGGGCTCTCCCTTCACTCAGGGGCCCCGGGACGGACACGGCAGGCGGCTTCCTTCTTCCGGTGGCAGTGCGGGGCTCTCCTCCCCACAACAGAGCCCCGCCTGCACCTCACCGCCTCTCTTCCCTGGGCGCCCCTCCTGGGAGCCGCGGGGCTTTTTCCACCGGCACCTCCTCACCCGGGCAGCTTTTTCTTCTAGGCGGCGGCGGGCGGGACTTCTGGTCAGGCCGCGCTGGGATTGGCAGGCCGGCCAACCACTTCCGGGTCGCCGCGGGCACGGCAGGCGGGGGAGGACTTGACCGAGGGGTAGGCTCCCTCTGACAAAATTAAATCCAACAGGACACGCAGGCGGCGTGGACAGCCGCGGTAAACAGAGCAGCGCTCCCCCACGCTTTGTGGAAATTTAAGCGCTCCCAGGCGCTATGGCAATAAAGCGCTCCCTAGCGCTATTGGACCAGCAAAGGTCCAGAAGTAACCATAAAAACGCTCCCTGCACTATAGGAAGAAAAAGAAAGCGCTCCCAGCGCTAAAGGCACAAAAAGTCCAGCAACAAAGCCCCTCTTGACCTGCAGCAGTCCATCAGGTATCCAGGGGCTGGGCAGGGCCCAGGGAGGCAAGCCTTCCCCTGGGCCCAAGCAGCAGAACACCCCTGGCAGGATTCTAGTTGGAAACAAGAACATTTTGTAAGGGGACACAGCCCCTTTTTATACTATAAAATCCTTTGTCTAGCAGGGTGTAGGCAGTGTGAGAACCAGCTACAACTGGTTATAGGCATCTCCTTTCAGTGTGAGGGGCAGAGGCGACAGCCGCCCAGCAGGAAGTGGAGCCAGCATTGTGGCAGGCGTGCACAGCCCTATTCACTTCCAGGTGCTATCTCCTCCCACCACTCTAGTTGCAGATGCAGTCATTCAACCAAGGGCTGACTCAGACAACCTCCTGGGGGCTCCTTAGCCCCTGTCACCCTCAAACCAGACAGTCAATCCACAAGCAGGCCCAGGCACTCCTGGAGCCAGGCGCCAGCCAATCACGTGCCAGCAGACTCACTGCACACGCACACATATGTCTAGAAGTGGCACTTCCGCACTAGACACATTCATGCCACATACATCATTACGCAGCATTCAATCTCACGAGTTCGCACATACCAAACTCGACCCTGCACTCCCCACACATCAGGAACTACCATGGGCATACATATTCCCCATTCATTCCTATGGGAGGGCAGGTCAATTATCACACATACACAGAGAGCTCACGCACTTTACACTGTACCACAGTGAAAAAGTGCGCCAAGGCCTAAAATCACCAACACCAGGTTCCAGAAACAGGCTAGGAAAAAGCAAAAGGTTTCGGGGGGAACCTGCCAAAAAGGGCCAGGTCCAACATGTATTGTCTGGTTTGGAAACAGGAAACAAAGGATTGTTCATTGATGAGGTGCATGTTTCAATCACCCCTTGTTATTCAAGTTAATCTAAGATCTCCCTGACTTGTTTTTTAGCTTCTTTCTTAATTGGGTACTGCCTTTGAGCAGTAGGTTGATTTTTTAACTGGATCTTATGGTGAGGTGAGTCCTCATCCCAGCCTACATGATTTATGTATAATGCTGGGGCCTGGGCAACTGCCCATTTCCTCTCATAAGTAATTTTTAAATGCACTTGAACATGGTTGGAGAAGGCTGGCATAATGATATCTTCGCCGTGTGGGCACTCCCTGACAAATTCTGGTGGTAAGTCCTGTTCTGCTAGAAGTATATCATAACCCTTTGAAAGTCTCTCCCAAAAGAGTGCTTTCACTTTTCTTGGAATGTCTCCCTCCATCCGGAGTGTTTTGTCATAAAACTTTTGTGGAGAACTTACCCTGGTGTCTACAGTCTCCACTTGTATGTACTCATTCAAGTCCACAGTCTCCAGAACTTCCTTCAGGTTCTGGCAAGCTATTGTTACTTCTGGTGCACTGTCCAACATTGTCTGAGCCCATTCTCCATTCTTGAGTTGTGTTCTCAGAATCCTCTGCATGTCTGATCTTCTGATCTTTGGAGAATTGAGGTTTTGATTTGTTTTTCTGAACGTGTTGATCGTCTTTGGACTTCGCGCTTCTTCTTTTTTATCTGACCGTCCTCTTCTTTTGGATATCTGTGACAATATCTGAAAGGTACGAGAGGAACGTGTATCAGAATCTTGATACCTATCAGGTTTTCTCTAATTATCCCTATTCCTGAGGTTTTACCCCCTTTCGGAGGGCTCCTTTTGAGGAGACCTACCTAGGGATTGAGAATGTTTCTCTTTTGAATGCTGTTTATTATTTTCCGACTTCTTTTTAGAAGATGTAGTATTTTGTTTAATAGAGTCCTTCTCAGGACCGCCAGACAGTTGTGGTTTAACTGTTTTCCCACCAAAACTGTCTCTGCCTAATTCTTCATAGGAATTTTCAATTATTCTGGGTAGTTCATGTAGATGATCTGCTAAATCAATTTCCCTTAATTTCTGGCGGATTGCCACTGATGCTGCTTCTCCTTTATTATTAGATAATATTATTGTTGAGACCTGGTCGAAATTTTTCAGTAAATTCATACCTAAATTCACAGCAGGCTCTTCCCCGTATTTGTTTTGAATTTGTTTCAGGACATCAGGTATTACAGCAATAGACAAAACACCTTGTGTTTTAGTGTAGATGGCAGCAAAGACTGTGCCCCAAGTGGTGCAGTCTTCCAGATGTGGTGTTATCCCCATTGGTAAACATATTGTTAGAATTCTGTGTTTATCATAAGGGCTGGTATTAGGAAATACCGCTTTGATTTGAGTAATTTTTTGAGCTATCCAGAATGGAATTTGTTCACGTTTTGTGGGCATTTTACCCATGACTGCGTGTAATGTCTGTGGAATAATTTTTAGAGTATTACCCTGGCGAGGGGTTTGATTTGGAATGAATAATGGTGGTTGGACTGTAAACGTCTGCATTACATATTGGACTAATTGTCTGTACATTTTTAATAACTCTTTTAGTTGAGTAAGTAATTCCTCGTCTGACATTACTTCGATGTCAGGATGAGGTGTGTAGCCGGCTAAAATCGGCCATGTTGCTCCTGCTCTACCTAGTAGACCGAGCCTGGTAATATAATTTAAATGTTTTAGGCCACCTTTATACCAGAGCTGATGCTCCTGGTATGTGAGTGGAATTTCAACATCGTCAAAAGGAATGTATTCCTCAGGTGGTTTATCTTCTTTGTAGAAGTGAAACAATTGTGTTACTGGCTGTTATTCAGGGAATACTATCCATGAGTAGAATACCTCTGTCTGGTGAGATTCATGTGCCTCTATCACAAAAACTGCTTTTCCACCTCTAGGTGTTAGACCATTGTTTATACGTTTTAGTGTGATGGCTTTTATTGAATTTGGATGAATAGGAATCGCATCCGCATCGGTTTCATTGAAACCTGTATAATCAAAAGCTGCTGCGACATGTTCAGGTACAGCTGCACCGGTTCCAGTGTCAACGCCGTTTTTGGTCATTGTTTAATGAAAATTGCAGAGCAAGTTTCAAGGGAACAAAGATAAGGTGCACAATATTTTGGAACACTGTATCCTTCAACATTGAACAAACTAAACAGCTAATACATAGGATTTTCGTCCTACTCAGCTATGGTGGATATTATCCCTACCCACTCCGGACGTCTTATGGAGTATTATGAGTAGGGGTCTCCGACAAAAGCATGACTGAGTTACTTCAGTATCTAGCGTAAAATTAGTGCCTTACCAAACGTTGGGCGCCCTGTACTCAGAATCGTGGAAACAATAGATGACACTTTCACTCAGTCAATCGTGCATGCTTCGTTTCTACAGAGTTTACACAGAAATATGTAGACGGGCATTTCAATAAAAAGGGTTTATTGAAAAGTCTTATTTCTCGTGCAAGAGATATGAACTGCTACAATCGTAAGACAGAATGCAAAGCACAATATGTACAGCGTTAGCAGTAAGATTAGATAATACTGTAATAGCATGGTTTGTAGCTATGACATATATTCATAAAAATAAATACATAAATAACACAGGCTAAAATGTGAATACTCATCTGGTGCTTCTAGCTAGTTCTACCCCAGTGTACCTAACTTAAGTGTAGTACGAGGTAAGAAGTAGGTGCTGTTCTCTAAAGTATAGCTAGCTATAGTTTAGTTTTGCCAGAGTTGCCAAGAGTTCCTTTAGGTTCTAGTCTGCTCCATACCTTAGAATGAGAGAGGTTGGAATCTCTTTCCGGGTCTTGATCTCTAACACCCTGCAAAAGGAGTCAGAAACACTGGAGGTGGATTCTTTGTTAGGAGGATGACAGCGTCTGGTCAGTGCGTCAGGCGGGGACTCGAATTCCTTCCGAACTTGCTGAGCCGCAACCGAGCCGTGCACGTATGCAGTTATGCAGTCAGTAGGTAGCCGTGCCTTGCCATGGCAAGTGAAGGTATATTTATACCTTGAAGGTGTTTAGGAATGCCAGTATTGACGTTAAAGTCTGGCAGAGGAATGTCATGAATGAACCCCTAAGGAATAGATCTTCATGCATAACAAATGAGTTCTCAGAGAAATCAATAATCCAAGCAAGGGGAAGTCCTAAAGGCTTAAGAGCCTGGTTTTCCAAGAACTCATTGTGGTGTTGATGGATGGAAGTAGGTGGCCATGCCTGTATTTGGTTAGCATGGATAATGCCTAAATAAGGGTTGGATTTCCATGCCTATATAAGGGCAATGCGATTTGTGCCTATATAAGGGCGCAAATCAGGAAACCTATATACGATATCTAAATCGACGCACTACAAAAGGTCTTAGAATTCCTACTGAACCCAGGTCAAAGCATCCCAAGACTTTTTGACTCTTGGTCTAAATGTAAACGAGCTGGTGAGGCCAGAAAGATGCCTGATACTGCTCCTAGATAGTGAATGGACAGCAGAGGCGTGAGTATGTTGTCTTGTTAACGACACATATTATTATCACATCTTCCACCTAAACCCCAGAAGGAAACTAACTTTTTAGAGAAGAGAAAAACTGGCATTTGTCTCTCACCCCTTCCTTCACCTTTCTACTGAGTTATGCTCAGTGGGTAGAGGTGTTAGGAGTTGGACAAATCCAGTATCAAAATCTCTTTGTCTGTGGATGATATTATAGAGCCGTGCCATAATCACCGAAATTAGTGCACATACAAAAGTAGAATGTATATTATGCTGAATTATAAATTATTTTATACTATTCCGTTTCATATAAGAATGATTACCAAGATTACAACTCAGTGAATTACATATACACAAATGAGCAATATTTAGCTATGCCCAAGTCACATTTTATCACATATCCCATCAGTTTATAACTTTTCTAGTTATCAACAGCTGATAACAGCTGTATCATATTAGTTAATTAATACCGAGTCGTGTAATACCCCCTGCATATCTTGTCATGCAATCAGACCTTAAGATAAACTTTATAATTCAGCATCCCTCCAGCAAGCAGTCCAAGTAAGCCTACCAGAAACACTTGTAACTTATGTACCGTTCTCAAAAACTGCTCTATGGAACAGGAGAGGTCAGCCTGCACTCAGCTTCTGCTTTGCTACACAAATCAGTGAACAATATTTCTGTCTAAGAAGTACACAGAAACCCAATCCAATTGTATTTTCTCTCCTTTCTTCATGAGGGAGCTCACAAAAACATGTATCCACATTTCAGTTGCTGTGCATATTAAAGAGTTTCAGAGAATGGCCATTTCCATTTCCAGACTGTTAACATACATGATAGTTGAGCAAATATACAAATTAAACAGCTTCTGTTACAAAGTAATCAGGCCTGTTAACTGTGCCTTGTGATTCAATCACACACTCCACGCAAGCAATGCATTATCAGAGACAATGTTACTACACAGTAAGACAATTGTTGAATGAAACTATAAAAAAATATTATGCCACAAGTGTCTTACCAGTCTTTTGTGAACATGTCCTGTTTGGAAATCTTGCCCCCCATCTTATATGCACATTAGTACCTTAATTTTATATTTTTTACTTAACAATGTATATGCTGTGTAGAGTAATTTTCAAGTGTCTAAAAATCTTGAATTAAATGTATCTTTGTGCTAGTGTAATCTCATGTAATTTCTGGCATTTCTAATATTCCAACTCCAATAAATTAAAATTTCTAAAGGTAAAAACATTATTGCTGGAACAATGCTAACGCTTTGGCGAACACAGGCAGCTGTTGCTTTTATTGGTCAGCACTATAATCAAATCAAAATTCATTTTGAGTGGATTTCTTTACTCATAAGGACTATTAAGGTAACTATTTTAGTAAGAAACACATCTTTTTATGTGTTTATTATTTCTTTTACAGCGGAAATGTCATGTAGAATGAGGTTGTACATACTGAAATAACTTTTCTCTTCCTGTCCTGAAGAATACTTCCTGTTCTTTGTTGAGCCCTTTGCCATTTTAGTTTAGAATTCTGGAGGAAAAGCATCACATATTCTTTGCCTGCAAGACGAGGGCACTTTGCTCACTGTGCCATTGGAACCAAGTTATGAATGGAAAACGTACTAGTCGTAAACGTACACTGCAAGCGTAAAGTAACACCAAAAGTGTAACTTTACCTTTGTTAATTAGGCCTTGTGTTACATACAAAATCTATGCAGCAAGTAGAAACAATCTCCTGAGTCCTTACTCAAAGTTTTTGTAAGTTTAGTTTGAATATTTGTAATAAATTAAAAACTAGCTCCCTAGAGTCCTTGCTAGTTGGTGTTTGTTTACCTTCTTTTATCATGGTGATCTCAGTCTTAGATTATACACTAACTCTATGTTTTCATTCAGTTTGGTTGCCTGTGATGGATAATCCTTCTGAATATTCATAAAGATGGAGTTCACCTCACAAGCATCATGAGGAACATGTGGGACCTCATTTTGTGATGCCTTTCCTTTTAGTGATAGCCTACTTTCACCAGCATTGGGAATGCCCTTTGAGAAATCCTGCAATACGTTTTGGGAAGACTTAGAAAAGTAGCAGGCATTGCTTAATCTATTCATCTGAGAAGTTAAAAATGTTGTAGTGAAGTTCTAGTAAAGAAGGAGCAATTATGAATTTTGTGTTTGTTGTTGACAGACTCCATTAGTGGTCAATAGTTACAGAGGGTCGGTCAAAGGCAGTTACTAGTATACGAGTATCACTGATAGGTAGCAGGGTTCTGCAAAACCTTATCAAGTATTCAATTCAAACATATAGTCAGTTTTCCGTTCCCACTCTCGTAGCTAGGTATACTGGACTACAAGCTACAAGAAGAGGTAAATATTTCCTAAAGACTAACTACATGGCAAGAGGCTTCAGGTAGGGAAAGTCTAGGGGAAAATTTGGATGTACAGTATATTTTGTAACAACAATTTCAAAGGGACAGCTTCTCATTTCGCTCTCGTCACTAAACCACCATGCTATAATACCCAGCAATGCAAAGGCATATACTAAATATAAATAAAGGCCCATTTACTTTACATAAACGAAATCCACCCTCTCCACCCACAACAGGCCCATCACCCCCACAAGCAAAACCAGAAAAATGTCATTATCCCCAACTCCACCCTCCCCACCCAAAACAAGCCCACCACCCTCCTCAAGAAAAACCCCAAAAATGTCCCATTCCCAAATTTCCCTTCCCACCCTCACCTCCCGTAAAAGTTCCTTCCACCAAAATAAAAAAGACAGCTAAAAATAACAAGTACCTGAGGACATCGAGGTCTTGACCCACCCTGGTCATCTCTCGGGCCAGGTTCCTCTAGCCCAGCCTAATGTACCCCAGCTCCTGAACAATGTGTCAGAGGAGGCAGTGATTCGATTATGACTGGAGGGAGGGCTCCTGATGTTCCGGGTGGCAGCTATCCTAGACCACCGGCTGCAGAGAGCAGTAGTGGTATTGCAGTCTGGTGGCGAGCCTGGCTGATGGCACAAACTAGTAGAGGCCCTGGCCTCCTCCTCCTCCTTCAAGGCCACCAGCTGGAATATTCAGCAGCTATTGCCACAGCCAGACATCAATCTCCCACTGGGTTTGATGACCTCCAGCAGAAGGAGTAGCTATATAAAGATAGAAAAAAGAACACAAATTCTAATGCTCAGTGCAAACACTTGTTTACACAGTAGCAGATCATTGCTGGTCCTAGGGCCATTGGAATTGTTGATGTGCTTAGTCACAGGGCCAGGTTTTTCCCACACATGCAACACATAATGCAATAGCACTGAATGCAAAAAATGAAGTCAGCCCATCACCATAGGTGCCCCCAAGGCCCCATAGCAGAGGGTCAGAGGGGAAGAAGGCCCTACTAGGGAGCACCAACGTCACTTTCCACCTGCCTTTTTATGGCGGGTTTACCGCCATGAAAGGGCAGGCAAAAGGGACATTGTAATACGTACGTGGTGACTGAGCAGGCACCGCCCCTATTGTAGGATTACTATCCATCCAATGGTAAAACGGGCTCCTTGAGCCCGTCGGAAACCATTCGGTGGTCCCGCTGCCTGCTGCCTCCAACCACAGGCATTGTAATGTGACGGTCGGACCGCAGCAGCAGATGTCAGTCGGACCACAACCGGCAAGCCATTGGGTGAGGTCCATCCGACATCGAAATGACCCACTTTGTGTGTGTTAATAAATAAATTAGCTGGCATTAATGAGTAAGGAGTATGTTTGCTGTACACTTATTTGACTATATATGCAATATTAATGGAGCCATGAAGAAGGGTCTGCTACTCTGCAGCATGTTTTTGAGGCAGCTGTAATGACAATCTATTAATGTATTATTATTAATTCCAATGGTCCTCTCCTACTCCCTCTTCAGTTCTACCCTGAGTCCAAATTTAGGGGTTATATAGTCTGGCACATTGGATACTCCAGCACATATGTGTTGGATAATGGATATTCTGTCTGCTATATTAAAGTAGACAGTGCATTGAAGCACAAGTTACTACTTGTGTAACGATATATCTGTAAGAGACATTAGTTAGTATTAGATTCCTTACCTTAGAATATCCCCAGGCGTCAGACTGGATCCGGAAATTTTTGCGTAGCAGTACCCTTGCGCGTCGGTAGGCGTCATCTGCGGCTCCGCGTCCGTCGTCGGCGTCGTGGGCGCCGTGATGACGTCGTCGGAGTACTTAGACGCCGCCTCCGCGTGCTGACGTCAGTTCTTAGACACAGCTTTTCCACGCCAGAAACGCAGAGCCATGTTAAAAACCAACACTGGTGCCATTGAAACTAGGGCCCTGAAGGGGACAACCCTAACCCTAGATATTGGTTCGCAGAACGGGGAGGATGGGTGGGTCGGTAAGGAATCTAATACTAACTAATGTCTCTTACAGATATATCGTTACACAAGTAGTAACTTGTGCATCTGAAAGAGACACGTTAGTATTAGATTCCTTACCTTAGAATAGATACCCCAGCAATACCAACCCCGGTGGTGGGTCTGCGAACCAATAATCACACCAGAAAGTCCTGGAGGACGGAACGGCCAAAGAAGCCATCCCTCCGGACTTGACTGTCCAGGCAGTAGTGTCTCGCAAACGTGTGCAGCGATGCCCACGTAGCTGCCTGACAGATGTCTTGCAAGGGCTCACCCCTGCCCAGGGCAGTGGTGGTCGCCGTCGCTCGGGTAGAATGAGCCCGCAGTCCAACCGGGGGCTCCTTCCTAGCCAAGGAGTAGCATGCCTGGATACACAGGATGATCCACCGGGAGATGGTCCTCTTGTGCATCGCTTTCCCCTTCTTAGCGCCCACGTAACCAACAAAGAGTTGGTCATCCACCCGGAACTGGCGTGTGCGATCCAAATAGAATGAGAGCGCACGTTTTGGGTCCAGACGGTGGAGCCGCTCTTCCTCTTTAGAGGGATGCGATGGTGGGAAGAAGGTAGGCAAGGTGATGGACTGCCCGATGTGAAAGGCCGTGACAACCTTGGGCAGGAAAGAAGGTTTGGTACGAAGCACCACTTTGTCCGGATGGACAGAAAGGAAAGGTGGAGTACAAGAAAGAGCCTGGAGCTCACTCACTCTCCTGGCAGAGGTGATGGCAACCAGGAAAGCAGTCTTCAAAGTCAGAAGGCGAAGAGGACAGTTGTGAAGTGGCTCAAAGGGAGCGCACATCAGAAATGTAAGAACCAGGTTCAAGTCCCACTGAGGCATCACAAACGGAACAGGAGGAAACGTGTGAGTGATGCCCTTAAGAAATCTGTTAACAATAGGGGACTTGAACAAAGAAGGCTGATCAGGTAGCCTGAGAAAGGCTGAAAGGGCAGAAAGGTAGCCCTTGATAGTGCCCAGAGCAGAGCCCTGCTGGGCAAGAGAAAGAAGGAAGAGAAGAACCTCAGAAAGAGGGGCAGAAAGTGGATCCACAGCCTTTGCTGTGCACCATGCCACAAATCTGTTCCACCTGCAGGCGTTTACCGACTTTGTGGAGGGACGCCTGGCTGCCAGAATGATGTTACAGACTTCAGGAGGCAAGTCAAATGGCCTCAACTGTCGCCGCTCAATCTCCAAGCATGGAGGTGGAGATTGGACAGGTTCGGGTGGAGGACCGTCCCCTGCTGCTGCGACAGAAGGTCCTCCTGAAGAGGCAGACGAACCGGGGGATCGACTGACATACTGAGTAGCTCTGGATACCAGTACCTTCTCGCCCAGTCCGGAGCCACAAGGATGACTTGGGCCCGGTCGCGCTTGATCTTCTTCAGCATTCTGGGCAGAAGTGGTATAGGCGGAAAGGCGTATAACAGACTGTAGTGTAGTTCCTATTATCCCAATAGGCTCTGCGCATTGGAATAATACCTTCAATAGTATAGGCCTAGACCAGACGTTAACTAGGTCTTCTATTGTCGATATTAGACTTAAAGTTTTGGGTTTGCCAGCTAGCTCAGAGTTCACTAGAAACTTTCTTGAATAGGCAAGGAGGAGTTGAACCTCCCTGGATAGACAAGAAGGGATTTAGTTTCTGACAACCATAGAACATGACAACTTTGCTCTCCCCTAATCAAGAGTGTATCTCTAGAGTCGTGTGAAAACAAAAGACAACTTATTTTACTCAGTCAGTACGTGCATTCTTAGTTTCACCAGATTGTAGAGAAAAGGAAGAGATGGGCGTGTTCAATAAAAAGATGGTATTTATTGATCAGTCTCTTTTCTCATACAAGAGAAATGAATCGATATTATCGCAATACTTATGGTTAAGTAAAGTGCATACAATAAAAGCAGAAGTATAAAATAATACTGTAAAAACATTTATATGGTTTCTAAGCCATAAAGTGGTTTAAAATGGATAAAATAGATACATACACATATACATTTGACTAATCGTACTCAACTGGTGTTTCTAACTACGCCTACCCCAATGTACCTGACCTAAGCCTAATACGTGGGCGGGAATAGAAAGTAGCAGTTTAAGTTAAGTTTGTTTTGCCAAGTGACTGACTCAAGAATTCTCTGCAAGGGGTTATTCAGTTCTGTACCTGGAATTTAGGATGAATGAGGGATGGTATCTCTCGTCTCTGGTCTCGATATTCCAAGCTGCCTGCGAGGGCTGCTCGGAAGCGCCGGAGCTGGATTTCTCGGCAGGAGAAAGCAGCGTCTCGTTCTCAGCGCGTCAGGAAGGCGGGGCTGCGCCAGCGGGGTCTGCTCTTCTCTGGGCTTCGGCAAGTCTGGCTGCTCCGATCTCGTCACCACCGCGTGTGTTTGCTTAAGGCAATACCGGTAATATTTATACCTGTAAGGTGCCGAGATTGACGTAAGGATGGACATAGATACGTCAATAAGGATGTCATACGAGCTGGTCGTTAGCACATTCTTTTGCTGAAGTTCTCGGTGAAATCAAAACAATGGCCGCAGGGTTTTTCCCAGGTTGTCATAGGTTTGATTTGTTTTGAGAACTCCGTATGCCTTATCAGGGGCTGGAGGAATATTGCTTGTCTAATTAGATGGCAAGCGTTATGACCTAATCAGATAACACGTTCCTGTGCCGTGGTGTGGCTTAATCAGATAACGGTTTCTGCATCATGGGATGGCTGCTAGTTAACTTGTTAACCAGAACAGGGTCAGGAATAGGGGGATCGATACAGAACCTATAGGAATACATCACACCCACTCCACGCTAACTATGGCCATATTTACGAATCTAGGCATAGTAAAACATACTGTAGAGTATCGTGTATACCTTACCACCCCAAAATACACATAATGCATTTCGAAATTATCTAATATACGGAAAAAGCAGTCATATGTATTATATGCACTCATGCTGTAGAATAATGCTAAAGTAATCACGCATATGTATACACTATTGCTAAGTTGTATATGAGAATTTACACATGAAATTGCTCTTAATACAGAAAAAAAGTTCGAGACCATTTCATCACAGAATAAACATAATTATGAACATACCAGCGGGCAGCTAATGTCTATAAAGTTTCTAAAAATAGAAATTTTAGTTCTCTAAGAATAGTTCTTACTTTAAGCAGATGATTAGTGTCCCGAAAAAATCGTAAAAATATTTTGGGGCTGCCGAAAAATTTGCTGTCCGTGAACTGGAGGGAAAAATGTTCATGTAATTTTATCATTAAAGTTGAAGGCCAATTCAGGGTGTTTGGAACGCTGTGTGCTAGCTTGCTCAAAAGTCTCTATTTCTGCTCTGGTGAGAACATCACATCATTTAGACTGTCGAAAAAGCTGTCAACAGCTTCCTGGGAGAGTTCCACTAACTCGGAAAAAGGTGTAACCATGCATTCGTGCGCATGATTGTCTCCATTGACGTTTTGATTAGTATTGCTGACAGAAGGTCGTACCTGATCGATGCTGCTTTCATCTTGAACTTCACTACCCCTAAATCGTAGTGGTGAAGTTTCCACGAATGCCGTCATCAGGATTGGTAGCCGTTGAGGGCAGCACAAAGCATGAGCCGTTATTGGACTCAACAATGTTTCTGCATCCATTGGCGCATCTGATTGTAGCGTCAGACAGGTGTCCAACACGCATTCTTCTCCGCACAGCAAGCACCTTAATACAGGTAAAACACATCGATGCCATATTGGTCGAAATGAAAGAAACCAAGTCATGTTCAGGTCTCTAAGCCGGGAAAGTCCCAGGATTTTTGATATCCGGTCCCGGTATCCAATGGCTCGGATTGTTTCTTCCCTTGTCGCAGGTGTTTTGTCTGTGACATGGTTTGCCATAACGAAATATAAGGACTAAGAATAGGATTCCTGCAATTAGTCCCAAAATGAGGGGAAGTCCGCCAAAAATCGAATGGACGAAATCAGGAAAAATACCCAGTATGGCTTTGAATGGTGTTAATGCCATTGAAAATACTGTCTTAAATACTTTTGAGACCCCACTGGTATCAGAAATATTTGAAATTTCATTCAGGATTTCCGCGAAATGTATGGGGGAATTAGTTGATAACAATGAGTGAATCTCTGCAGTCGTCCTTGCGACTAGGAGATCATACGTTTCTTTTGATGACGTGAGCCTGGTCGGCGTCTGAAGAAGCACTGTTTTCATTCTGCTTAAAGTATCTATTCGAATAGAAGTAATTTTCAAGTTAGGCTATGCCCTTGCCTCCCTGTCTGGAAAGGAGCTGGGGAACAATAAGCGTCCACAGCACTTGACCTTCGCAGTCGTAGTTACGAGATAAGGAGTCCCGGGCATAAGACTACAACATCTGCGGTCCACAATTAGAATGTAACTCCCATTATAGAGTCTTTGAAAAAATGGTTCTATCTCTGTTGCAGGTGTGCCTAGCTGGTGACATGAAAGGTTATTTGAGTTCCCTTCACAGGCTCCATGCAAACTAATTCCATTACACAGAAGTGTACCGCTTAGTGACATCGCACAATTATTGCCACTAAGAAACACTTTCTGTCCTTTATTACTGACACATGCATGTGAATAGGGCAAATTCCATGTTGTCTTAATTTACCCTTTTCCCAATTTTTCGTACATGCCAGCCTGTATATATTTTTGGCAGTATTGAAACCTGAAGGTTGATATTGGAATATTAATTATCCCATGTATTATCCATTCACTGACAGGTCGTTCTCACATTGTCACTGGTAATCTATCGAGTTTCTCAATGCTCAGGATTGTATAATCAGCACCCTTCTGTGCCATACTGATTTGTTTATCAGTAAGGTTAAAGATATTGAATAGTGACGTTGTGTTGATTAAACGCCAAGGCACATAGCCTGAACGCAGATTTTGTAATGTCCAGCCAAGCTGTACAATAGAACGCAATTGAGACTGACCGTGTTGTAACAACAGTAAGTCTTGCGATATTATGTCGATTGCTGAAGACACAATGCTGTCCAAAGAAAAAATTCTGGAGGACAGATTCATTAACCCATTGTCCACTACAGAAAGTGATTTTTCCAAATTAATACGGTCAATTTCCCGTATACTTTCCGCTGTCTCAATTTGAGTTACCTTCCAGGCCTCGTTGTAAGCTGCATATACAGAGGCTGCTATGAAGCGTTTTTGACGCTGTTTGCGCAGTCCCATAATGAAATCACGCAAGTCAGCACCATCAGTAAGTAAAGTTAGGTGTTGCTTAATTTCTGTCAGTGTGGAAGTTTGTAGCCATTGAAGGCATAATTTGCCCACACTGTAGGTGGTTATTATCCCTGGGTGTTGTCTTTGGGAATATCTAGGGTCTGGCCTGGTCAATGTGAACCCCTGTGTTTTGTTCAGGAATCTATCTTGACAGTTATTAGTATCTGTGGGCCAGATCAACCATTGTTTCCAATCAGGATGTGTTCTGTTTTGGTTTAATACATAGTTTACGTCTATCTCTTCATCTGTAGAGCTATTGCTGTTCATTGTTGGCTTTGGAATAGACGGTTTATTTAAGTCTTTGATTTTGGCTAAGCCAAGACAAGTGGTTTGTTGAACAGTGTCATTTAAAAATATAATTTGTTCTGGGATCATGCAGGCTCTAAACAATGATTCTATACCTTGTACTTGCCATTCTTTTGTACCCCAAACACTTTTTACTTCAACATTTTTGTCCCAATAATCAAAACCAAAAGTATTCATTTGTTCAAAAAATGAGTCTGAATATATCAATTTCGTGTTTGTAAGCATGGTCTTTGTCCCTGTCTTATTTGACAATTTGAAATAAAACGTTTCAGCATTACTTGTGTTGAACCCTGAAAAGTATGAATATTTGTCATAAAAGGTTCTTGAGCTTCCTTTTGGAGGGGTTGCACAATGTTCCCATTGATTATAATTTAAAACATTTCTAGGTTGTGCCGATTTATGTAAAAAATGGTTACCATAGTGGTTGTAACAGTACATACTATCATAATTAGTCGAACCCTGCAAATAATCATGTTTGGTAAATTTAGCAGACATCACTAGGTCAGACATCATATTATTTATACTTTCAAAGTCCCAATCATCAGCAAATGAGCTTGGTTTTACAAAGTCACTCAATGAGATCTTGATTTGGTGTGGATATTTCAGGATTTCGACCGGACCATAAATTTCGTAGTCAGTATTGTCCCATGCTACCCCACCCGGTATAGGTTTGGCTGTGAAGTTGACTGAAGAAAGTTCTCTTTTCTCGACGTGTGAAGATGTGTGTGGTTTGAGGATCAAGTTGATTTTCTGACTTGCTGTGTCCATTTTAGCATATTTTCCCTCAATGAAGCGTCCCAAAGTTAGTACCATGATGAGCCAAAGTATGAGGATAAATGCACCAAAGCCCACCCAAAATTCAATCCATGGAGAAATCAGATAGGTTTCTTTCAGTTGTTTCAAAAGTTCTTTAGCTTTATCTTTAAAGGTTTTTGTTGATGGCTGTGTTTTTGATTCACTGAGGTCTTCAGAGGAATCATCGAAGTTTATGAAGTAGCCGGATGCAGTTCTGTCAATTGTTCCAATTGCTTCAGGATTACTGTTTCTTGCATATTCGTTTGTTACTTCATTGTAGGTTGGTGTGTCTTTACTAAATGTTTTTATTTGGGTTTTCAGAGGTTTAAGTTCCATTGCATTGTTGCACAGTCCTTGTTGTTCTTCTGTAGGCGTTTCGAATGTGATTAGCCTCTTAGTTAGGACCTCTGTATTGGTAGCAAACCTTGGTGTTCTACTACTTATAGGGAGTCCACTTGGCCTACTGTTTGTTATCGGCCACATGATTGTGGTTTTACCAGGTCGATGGATACAACTCGGTTCTCCTTTTTACCAGCAAGCGGCGGTAGTACAACTGATCTTGTCCCGTTGATAGACAAGACAGGAACTGCTTTTCTGTAAGAAGGCCCAAATTCCTTCTTTACCGCGATCTTTTCTCTGACTAGATCCCCGACTTTTGGAATCCAGACAGGTCTTGCTGGGACAGGTGGTGGTTCTTCAGTGGTTGTTGGCTGCTGTTTCAACTTTATGTTGCTCAGGTCTTTTCTTGTTTTGTTTAAGTCCTGCAAAATAGCCAAACAATCTTTGATATCAAAGCATTTTTCCTTCACCACTGAAGTCTGACTGTCAAGATATAAGACCAACATCCTAGTTCCAAACAATAATTCGTACGGACTGAATCCCTTCAGAGAATTTCTTGGCAGGTTGTTTAGACTACGTTGGACACTTATTAGATGTTTGACCCACCCAGCTCCCGAACCTAATACCTTTGCTGTTATAGATTGCTTTATGTCACAGTTTTTTCTTTCTACGATTCCGTTTCCCTCGGGATGAAATGGACAAGAGTACCGCAATGCAATGCCCATGCTGGTCATGGCCTCCTTATAGGCTCGAGAGCTAAAAGCAGGACCCTGGTCAGAATGCAGCATGCCAATTGCGTATGTGCCGATGAAGACTCGCAAATCTTTTATAACAGTTCTGGGGTCAGCCGATCGCTGGGGCCACATCCATATGAATCTCGTGCATGAATCCACTGCGACCAGGATGTATTTATAGTTACCATCCCTTTGTAAGGGACCACAGTGGTCCAGATAAACACAGGCTAATGGTTTATCTGAGATTAGAAGGGGCGTCTGTGCTGGTCGTCTCACCGTTGATACTTTCATTCTCTGACATATTTCACATTCTAGAACATAGTTCCGTGTTTGTCTTCTCATTTGTGGCCACCAGTATCTCTGTTTTAATAATGATACTGTGGCTGAGACGCCAGCATGTACAGAAGCAAGCCCTTCGTGTGCCGCTATGATTAGTCCTAACCTATGTTCCGTGTTTGGAATTGCCCTATCCCCCACTCCAGGGATTCGAGCAAAAGGAACATTGTTTGCATCAGTTATGTATGAGTATTTTACTGGAAAGCCTTTCGGGAGTGTTTCTATCGAATCCTTTTCTGTAGCGCTGACAGCCTGTAATATTTCGCTGTCTATTTTTGTTTTTGACCGTGTGATGGCAGCTACGGAAGCCGTTTGCACAGCTGCCTTCACGGCCTCATCAGCCAATGAATTCCCTGCAACGTGAACGCCATCACGTTGATGACTCAGTGTATGTATCACGTGAGTCTTTGGTAGTTCTTTTTGTAAAAGAACTACTTGTTCCCAGAGCATTTTATGCTTGATTGTGCCTCCTTTTGCATCCTTAAAACCATTCTGAAGCCAGATCTGCAAGTATTCATTGTAAGACTGAACGCAATAATACGAATCGCACACTATGAGTGTGGGGAATTTTCGATCGGTATTTTCAAGCGCCATCTTGAATGCCAGTAGTTCAGCTCGCTGAGCTGTACAATCTCCTAGAGATTGTGTTTTAGTGATAGCTGGTTTAAACTTCCCTTCGTGCCAGCGACCTTTAACAATCGCGCACGCAGCACTGTAAGCTTGTTTACCCCCCACTGCGGGTTGTGCTGATCCGTCTGTATATATTATACAGCCGTAATGTTCTAGAGGCAGAATTTCGGTCGGCGGAGACATTCGAACTCGTATTGGAGAAATTCTTGTGTTTTTAAGTTGGGATCAAATTCGTATACCACGGCTGTTGCAGCAAGAGAATTAGCCCATTGTATCCATCTCGGATGGAGCGCTTTAGCATTTGGAATGCTTGCTTTTGTTACAGCCTCTAGGGCTGGTATTGGTGTTATGATTATTATTCGTTTACCTTGTGCCAGGGCTCGTTCTTTCGCTATAGCTGTCTGTGTTGCAGTTAGAATTTTTTCCGTTGGGCTAAATTTCATTTCAGCTTTAGTGTACAAGTGTGATTTGAATGCAATTGGTACCTTTTCTCCCTCATTAGAGGTCAGGTATGTGAATCCGCATCTTCCTGGGATGACTCGAATCACAAGATTGCGTGTGTTATCACGTGTTTCTAATTTTGTTTTTATTAACATGTCTGTTTGTAAGGATCTCAAAATTTCTGTGTGTATTTGAGTCCAATTGGTTCTTTTAAAATCTGGTTTTATTAGATCATAAAGGGGCTTGACCCTTTCTGCGTAATTTGCAATGTATGTTCTTCCGAAATTTAGGAAGCCTAGAATTGACTGTAGGTTTTTTACTGTTGTAGGTGCTTGGAGTACGGCACATTTCTCGAGGAAATTGTCAGCCAGGCTTTTGCCTTCACTTGATAATTCATATCCTAAGAACAGGACTGTTAGATGGGCAATTCTAGATTTTTTAAAGTTGAATTTGTAACCCTCTGCTGCGAACCCAAGTATTATGGTGTTCACTCTCTTCAAGTGAGTATCCAAGTCATCATCTGTCAGGTATATGTCGTCGACATAAGATAATGCTTCGTCATCATATGTTTGTAGTAACTCTGTTACTCTCGCTGAGAATAATCCTGGGCTGTTCTTAAACCCCTGGGGTAACCGACAGAATTGTTTTTGAGCGCCATTTATTGAGAACGCGGACAAATATCTGCTCTCTGGTGCTATGTTTTGACAAAAGAATCCATTAGAGATGTCTAATGTTGTTTTGTATTTTTTGCGCACTATGTTATTCATTAGTGCAGCACTATGCGAGTTTTGCACTGCAAAAGTTTTGCAACATGAGTTAAGGTGTCTGTAATCCAAAACTAGACGATATGTATTGTCTGGTTTGGAAACCGGAAACAAAGGGTTGTTCATTTGTGAGGTGCAAGTTTCAATCACCCCCTGGTATTCTAGTTGATCTAGGATTTCTTTTACCTGTTTTTTAGCTTCTTGCTTAATTGGGTACTGTCTTTGTGCAGTAGGTTGTGTTTTTAACTGGATTTTGTGAGGAGGAGAGTCCTCATCCCATCCTACGTGATTTTTATATAAAGCAGGAGCTTGAGCTACTATGATATGATTTGAGAAGGCAGGCATAATTATTTCTTTGCCATGAGGGCAGTCCCTGACAAACTCTGGTGGCCAGTCTTTTTCAGCTAGAAGGATGTCATAGCCCTTGGAGAGATTATCCCAAAATAGTCCCCTTATTTTTCTAGTCTTATCCCCTTCTATACGTAAAGTTATTTAATATATTTTGTGAGGTTTGCTAACTCTGGTGTCTGCAGTTTCCACTTGAAGATATTCATTCGTGTCCACTGTCTCCAGATGATTCATAAGGACTTTGCGAGCTATGCTCACTTCTGCTGCGCTGTCTAGCATTGTCTGAGCCCATTCTCCGTTTTTCAGTTGTGTCCTCAGTATCCTCGGCATTGTTAACTACTTTAATACTGGCTACCTTCTTTTTTGGAAATTGTAATTTCTTTTTTAGATGAGCAGGTTCCTTGTCTTTGGACTTGGCGTGCTCTTCTCTTTGTTCTGATCGTCCTCTTCTTTCCGATTTCTGCGAGGAAGTCTGAAAAGATTGAGAGGGGCGTGTATCAATTTCTTGATATCTATCAGGCTTCTTAATATTATCCCTATTTCTAAGATTGTATCTTTTCCCAGAGGGCTCACTTTGGGGAGACCTGTGTCCTTGGTTTGGAGATCTTTCTCTCCGCCGAGGAGACCTTCCTCTGGACTGGAATTTCTTTTCTTTAGGATTGGATTGTTTGTTTCCATCCCAGCTCTTTTTTTGTGATGTTAAATTATTAAAAAATACTTTTTCAGGACTTTCAATCAGTCGGGGTTTTACCGGTATTCCACCTAAACTATCTCTACCTAGTTCCTCATAGGATTTTTCTATAATTCTGGCAATTTCAGCTGGTTGGTCTGCTATATCTGTTTCTTTTAACCTTTGGCGGATCGCCACGTTTGCTGCTTCTCCCTTTATGTTGGCTAATAGTATTGCCGAGACCTGCTTGAAGTCTTTTAGTAATTTCATACCAAGAGTTAAAGCGGGTTCTGGACCGTATTCATCTTGAATTTGTTTTAGCACATCTGGTATTACCGAGATGGATGGAACACCATGCGTTTTTGTGTAAATGGAAGCAAAGACTGTACCCCAAGTGTCACAGTCCTCCACGTGTGGTGCGATTCCCATTGGAAGACAGATAGTCAGAATCCTGTGTTTTTCCAACGGGGTGGTGTCTGGAAACACCGCCTCTATTTGGGTGATTTTTTGTGCTAACCAGAATGGTATGTGTTCCCGTTTAGCTGGTACTTTACCTAGGCAGGACTGTATGTTCTGTGGTGTAATTTTATTTGTGTTCCCCTGATGAGGGGTCAGCTGTGGAATTTTAATTGCTGGTTGAATTGTTGAAGTCCGCATTACATATTGGACTAATTGTCTATGTACTTTTATTAATTGTTTTATTTGTATTAAAAGATCTGCTGCAGACATTCTTTCGATGTCTGGATGTGGTGTGTATCCGGCTAGGACCGGCCACGTTGCTCCTGGTCTACCTAGTGGACCGAGCCTGGTGATGTGATTATTATGTTTTAGGGCGCCATTAAACAAGAGCAGGTGCTCTTGAAATTTAAGTGGTACTTCCACCTCCTCGAAAGGAGTGTACTCTTCAGGAGGTTCCTCTGTTTTGTAATAGTGGAAGTGCTTTGTTACAGCGTTTGCTGCTGGAAAGTGTATCCATGAATAGAATACCTCTGTCTGCCGATATTCGTGTGCCTCTATTACGAATATGACTGTGCCAATTCTAGGTGTCAGTCCATTTTCTATAAGTTTTAAAGTTATAGATTTTCTTATGTTGACCGGGATGAGTATTATATCCGGGTCTGCTTCTTGCATAGTAGTTTCAGCTGCTGCGAGTTCAGCTGCTATTCTAACTGTTTCTCTTTCTTCATCACTGTCTACCATTTTACCGTCAGGAAGGTTATTCCGTTTGTTTGCAGATCAGGTTTCTTATGGAAACAAAGATTAGATGCACAATATTTTGGAACAGTATATCCTTCAACGTTGACTAAACCAAGAACCATACATAGGAGTTTCCTCCTGCGAGGTTTGGCGGATATGACCTTTCACCCACTCCAGACGTCTTTGGAGTATTATGGGAAAAAAAGGGGTCTGAGTGAAAAAGCACGACTGAGTTACTCTAATGTCTTGCGTTAGTTTTATTGCCTTGCCCCACGTTGGGCGCCATGTAGTGTAGTTCCTATTATCCCAATAGGCTCTGCGCATTGGAATAATACCTTCAATAGTATAGGCCTAGACCAGACGTTAACTAGGTCTTCTATTGTCGATATTAGACTTAAAGTTTTGGGTTTGCCAGCTAGCTCAGAGTTCACTAGAAACTTTCTCGAATAGGCAAGGAGGAGTTGAACCTCCCTGGATAGACAAGAAGGGATTTAGTTTCTGACAACCATAGAACATGACAACTTTGCTCTCCCCTAATCAAGAGTGTATCTCTAGAGTCGTGTGAAAACAAAAGACAACTTATTTTACTCAGTCAGTACGTGCATTCTTAGTTTCACCAGATTGTAGAGAAAAGGAAGAGACGGGCGTGTTCAATAAAAAGATGGTATTTATTGATCAGTCTCTTTTCTCATACAAGAGAAATGAATCGATATTATCGCAATACTTATGGTTAAGTAAAGTGCATTCAATAAAAGCAGAAGTATAAAATAATACTGTAAAAACATTTATATGGTTTCTAAGCCATAAGGTGGTTTAAAATGGATAAAATAGATACATACACATATACATTTGACTAATCGTACTCAACTGGTGTTTCTAACTACGCCTACCCCAGTGTACCTGACCTAAGCCTAATACGTGGGCGGGAATAGAAAGTAGCAGTTTAAGTTAAGTTTGTTTTGCCAAGTGACTGACTCAAGAATTCTCTGCAAGGGGTTATTCAGTTCTGTACCTGGAATTTAGGATGAATGAGGGATGGTATCTCTCGTCTCTGGTCTCGATATTCCAAGCTGCCTGCGAGGGCTGCTCGGAAGCGCCGGAGCTGGATTTCTCGGCAGGAGAAAGCAGCGTCTCGTTCTCAGCGCGTCAGGAAGGCGGGGCTGCGCCAGCGGGGTCTGCCCTGCTCTGGGCTTCGGCAAGTCTGGCTGCTCCGATCTCGTCACCACCGCGTGTGTTTGCTTAAGGCAATACCGGTAATATTTATACCTGTAAGGTGCCGAGATTGACGTAAGGATGGACATAGATACGTCAATAAGGATGTCATACGAGCTGGTCGTTAGCACATTCTTTTGCTGAAGTTCTCGGTGAAATCAAAACAATGGCCGCAGGGTTTTTCCCAGGTTGTCATAGGTTTGATTTGTTTTGAGAACTCCGTATGCCTTATCAGGGGCTGGAGGAAAATTGCTTGTCTAATTAGATGGCAAGCGTTATGACCTAATCAGATAACACGTTCCTGTGCCGTGGTGTGGCTTAATCAGATAACGGTTTCTGCATCATGGGATGGCTGCTAGTTAACTTGTTAACCAGAACAGGGTCAGGAATAGGGGGATCGATACAGAACCTATAGGAATACATCACAAGACCGCAACTCCACTCGCGACGAAAAGCATCTGCGAGCGAGTGCCGCCTTGGAAATTCCAACGCGCAGAACTGATGACATTGCGCGTTCTCTTCGGTGGCGAATAGATCTAACCAAGGCTCTCCCCATCGCTGAAAGAGGCCTTGCGCCACGTCCGAGTTCAGACGCCATTCGTGATCCATCATGCACCGACGGCTGAGCTCGTCCGCCCTGGCATTCAGAGAACCCGCCAGGTGTTGAGCCACCAGGGTCACGCCCTGGCGTTCCAGCCATTGCCAAAGGCGAAGAGCCTCTTGACAAAGGATCCACGACCCCACCCCGCCTTGTTTGTTGCAGTACCACATGGCGGTGGTGTTGTCCGTGAACACCTGCACTACACTCCCCCGGACAGAGGGGAGGAATGCCTTCAGTGCTAGACGAATCGCCCGTAGCTCCAACAGGTTGATGTGGAGCCGGGCCTCCGCCAGAGACCAGAGGCCTCTGATCTCCGCCTCTCCCATGTGGCCTCCCGAGCCCTGGAGGGACCCGTCCGTCACAACTACGTGCTCCGGTTGGGGAAGGGAGAGGGATCTGCCGCTGACCCAATCGCAGTCCGTAAGCCACCACTGCAGCTGTCTCGCAGTGCCCTCCGAGATCAGGACGTGGTCGGAGAGGTTGCCCTGATGCTGGGGCCACTGAAACTTCAGGTCCCACTGCAGAGCCCGCATCCGCCACCTGGCGTGATGCACCAGCAGGATGCAGGAGGCCATCAGCCCCAGAAGCCGCAGCGTGAACCTGACCGAAACCCGGAATAACGGCTGAAAGATGAGAATCAGAGCCTGAATATCCCGGACCCGCTGTTTGGGCGGATAAACCCGAAACCGCGCCGAGTCCAGAACCGCTCCGATGAAGAGGAGCTTCTGAGAGGGACACAGGTGTGACTTCGGCACATTGATGGAGAACCCCAGCTGGTGCAGGAGGTCTGCCGTCGTCTGGAGGTGGCTGACGACTGTCTGGGGCGAGCCCGCCTTCAACAACCAGTCGTCGAGGTAGGGGAAGACTGAAACCCCTAACCTGCGCAGATGAGCTGCGGCCACCGCCATCAACTTCGTGAACACCCGTGGGGCGCTGGTAAGGCCGAAGGGGAGCACGGTAAACTGAAAGTGCTCGTGGCCCACCATGAACCGCAGGTAGCGCCGGTGGGCAGGCAGGACGGGGATATGAAAGTAAGCGTCCTGCAAGTCCAACACTACCATCCAGTCTCCTGGGTCCAGGGCAGCCAGGACCTGAGCCAGTGTCAGCATCTTGAACTTCTCCTTCCGGAGGAAGCCGTTGACGTTCCGTAGGTCCAAGATAGGGCGTAGGCCCCCTTTGCCCTTCTTGGGTACCAGAAAGTAGTGGGAGTAGCAACCACACCCTACTTCTGGCCCAGGAACGCGCTCGATGGCCCCTTTGGCCAAGAGGGCCGTAGCTTCCTCCTGCAGAAGTCGCAAGTGATCCCCCGATACACGGTGGTTCTGCGGTGGCATGGCTGGAGGAGTCGCCTCGAAGGGGAGGGAGTAGCCCCTTCGGACGATTTGCAGCACCCACCTGTCCGACGTGACAGTGCGCCAGTGAAGGTGGTGATGGCGAACCCTGCCTCCCACTGGCGTCACATGGGCCTGAAAGCACGGACTAGGAGGGTTTAGAGGCGGATGCTGCGGGGGAAGGTGTGGACTGACCTCGCCGCTGCCCCCGACCACCTGGACGGCGGTTCCCACGGCCGCCACCGCATTGGGTATTGCCCTGCGGTGCGTGGCTGGCGGCACGTGTGGGCGCACCCCTTCCGTGGCCACGAAAGGAGTGATAGGCAGCCGATTGCTGGCGCTGGCCCGAGAGGCCTAAGGACTTGGCCGTAGCCCTGGAGTCCTTAAAACGCTCAAGCGCATGGTCTGCCTTGTCGCCAAAGAGGCGACGGCCATCGAACGGCATGTCCATAAGCGTGCTCTGGACATCTGTCGAGAAGTTGGCGGACCTCAGCCAGGCGTGGCGTCTGACCGCCACCGTCGTTGCCATCACTCTACCCAGCGAGTCAGTGGTATCCAGCCCACACCGGATGGAATATTTGGCTGCATCCCGGCCCTCCACAAGGGCTTGGCCGAGTTTGGCCCGTACCTCCAACGGACACTCTGGCAGTACTTCCGCGACCTTATCCCACACAGAGTGGGTGTAACGTCCCAAGAGGCAGGCGGTGTTAGAAGACCGCAGGCCAAGGCTAATCGATGAGAAGATCTTCTTCCCATACTGGTCATACCTCTTGGATTCCCGGTCCGGGGGAGCGGACGGGAATGCGGTCTGGGAATTGGAGGCCTGGATGACCAGGCTCTCGGGGGTAGGGTGGGAGGACAGGAAACATGGGTCGCCCGGGGCTGGGCGGTGGCGTCTGGCCACGTTCCTATCTACGGGCGAACCGTAGCGGGCTTGGACCAAGTGCCCAGCAGAACTTCGGTCAAGGCCTCATTAAAAGGCAGCAGAGGCTCGGCCGAGCTTGACTGCGGTTTAAGGACCTCAGTGAGGAGGTTAGTCCTCACGGCCGCGACGGGGAGCTCAAGGCCCAAAGCCTTGGCAGCCCTCATCAGCACCACACTATAAGTTGCCCCCTCCTCCGATGCCACGGAAGGAGGGGAGACAAAACCAGTGTCTGGAGAGGTGTCCAGGCCACTGGCCTCCCCAAGGTCTCCTGTCCAGTCCTCATGAGACTGACACTCCCTGGTCAGAGGGTCCTCAGACCCCTCCCAGTCCTCTTCATCACCCATCTCCTGAAATTCAGGGTTCTCAACCAATGGGGCCTGCTCGTAGAGAGAGAACTCTCCAACCGGCATCCGGAGCGGCGCCCATCGGGGCCGTCCCGACGCCGGAACAGGAACGAAGGTGGAACCGGGGACGGCGCCGCCCGAGGCCGGCGCCGGAGGCGACACCTGAGGGTCCGATGCCGGGGAGGTCATCAGATCCACCGGCGACGAACCAGATCCCGAAGGAGGACCAGCAGCATCCTGCGGCGCCGGGCCCGAAGGCGCCGGCGGCGTCGGAACAACTGGACCCCTCATCGCCGGGCCCGAAGGCACCGGCGGTGTCGGGATAACGGGGACCTGCGGCGCCGGGCCCGAAGGCGTCGGCGGCGTCATGGCCAAAGCACCCGACGGCGTCGGGGCCGGAGCCGCCGACCCGCTAGGGCCCCCAGACGGGTCCGCTGGGCCCGAAGGCGCCGCGCAGCCCGTCGGAGGAGAGAGTTTTCTCATGGCCATGAGGAAGCGCTCGACCTCCTCCTGCGTCGCGTTCAGCCCAGGGACCGGAGGGTGTGGAGCTGCACGCGGCGCCCGCGACTCCGACGGAGCCGCGTGGGCGGTGTCACCCGAACCCCCGGCCGCATCGCGCGAGCGTTGGGGGGAGTCCGAGGAGCGATGACGCCGCTTGGACTTCTTGTGCCTCTTACCTGACGACGACTTCGACCCGGAGGAGTGCGGCCTACTCTCGGAGCTGTAATGGCTCCGAGCCCGTGACCTGTCCCTCGACCTCCCATGGGATCGGGACCTCTCACGGCGCAGGGCCGACTGCCGGAGTTCGAGGCGCCTACGGGACCGCTCCCGCCTGGCTTTCGAAGAGAGGGCCCGGCAGTCGGAGCAGGCCTTGTCGTCGTGGTCGACGCCCAAACACGACAAACAGACGCGGTGAGGATCCGTGACCGACATCAGCCGGTCGCAATCGTCACAAGGTTTGAAGCCGGGCATCCCTAAAGGCACCGTGTCGGAGTCGAGAGACTCTAAATAGGATCAAAAAGGATCAAAAAGGTTAGTCAAAAAGTGACTAGGGTTACCGCTTTTTCCAGATCTGCGCTTGCTGGCGCGGAAAAAAGAAGAACTGACGTCAGCACGCGGAGGCGGCGTCTAAGTACTCCGACGACGTCATCACGGCGCCCACGACGCCGACGACGGACGCGGAGCCGCAGACGACGCCTACCGACGCGCAAGGGTACTGCTACGCAAAAATTTCCGGATCCAGTCTGACGCCTGGGGATATTCTAAGGTAAGGAATCTAATACTAACGTGTCTCTTTCAGATTATAAATGATGCACAGTAGTACTGGCTTTCCCCTGACCTCCTTGTAGTCCCCTCCTCATGTACCTGGTGAGTGGGGGGCTTGAGGAATTAAGCACACATCTCAATACCTCCCTAACTGTTCATGAGGCTCATTGCCCCTAGGCTTGACAATGATCTTGGCATGGTAATTATCCCCAGGGGCCCTAGGTCACAAAATTAAGAACCACAAAAGTACAGACAGTAAAATCTCCAGGGCCTTCAGGCTCACTCATTATGACTATGGTGATATATGGGATGACTCATAGGCACATGACCTTGGGGACATTTTTGCTGACCCATAAGCACATGATAATGAGGATATTTGGTCTGACTCTTAGGCACAAGATTATGGGGATATTTGGGATGACTTATAGGCACATGTCCATGGGAATATTTGAGATGACTCATCAGGATTTGGGAACAGCATTTATACTGCACTCAAACCACGAGGCAGTGCTTGGCTTGACACCAGATGTCCCTATTCTACTTCTTCATCCAGCATTGGGAGATATTCACCAATACTGAATGATTCTGCCAAGCAAAAGGTCTCTCCAGGGGATGACATTAACACATTTCAAGATGAACATTTCAAAGCCTGCCCCAGCTACATCACGGTCAGTAATCTTCGAGATGCTTCACCAACAGATGGTGTCCAGACCCCTCCTACCTCTAATCCCCGCTTTATCGGAACCAGCCACGGAGCTGTTCCTTACACTGATTGCAGCCAAATCAGCTCTATCGAGGCTCCAGAAAAAGTAGAGACCTCATGAGCAGGACCTGTTGCTCCTTCTTTCAAATCCTCTCCCCGAGTCAGGGGTCATCATAGCTTGAAAAAATGTACACTCTACTACTCAATTATCTATAGGCCTGCCAGACAAAAAGAGTAAGACGCTTGATTCAGTGGGATGCAAGGTGTGTGGTACAGCTGCCACTACCACAAAAGTGTTATATGTCAATGGGGTAACCTATACGATCACTTGCCCCAGGGACAATGTGGTACAAAAAACAGCGTCACAGTGGCACCCAGTTTATACAAAAGATAGTAAACATTGATAGATTGAATATAGAAAGACTTATAGAAAATGAACATCTTTATGTTGGTTTAACAAATTATTGTGTCTTAATTTCATCACGTATTCAAAAAACACAGGAGTAAATCCTATACATAGGACCATACATGTCCAAACTTTGCAGAAAAATGGCTGGATAGGTTAAAATGGATATTTTCTCATGTATATAATGCACAGTAATAATTCCTTTCCCATTCACTAGCACTACTCCTCCCCATACACTTGTCACTTCACTTCCTGTGCACCAATTGTAATGCAAAGTGTGGACATGTATGGCCCTATGTATAGGATTTACTCCTGTGTTTTTTGAGTATGTGATGAAATTAAATCACAATCATTTTTGAAACCGACATAGTGAAGTCTTTGTAGATTCAATCTATCAATGTTTACTATCTTTTGTATAAACTGGGTGCCACTGTGACGCTGTTTTTTCTCCCACTACCATGAAAGCAGCAAGTGCATCTATCCTACTAGGCAAATATGACAGAGCCTTATGGGACTCCTTACAGCGGTTTGCGGAAGACCTCCTGAGAGATCAAAGGAAGGACTTCCTCAAAGTGGTTAATGAGGGCATGATGGTCTCCAACCAGGTCATTAGTGCTGCTGCTAATTCTTCTCTACTGGCAGCCCACGGACAATGCCATGGGTTGGCCCTTAAACAACATTCTTGGCTTAGCCTTACCGCCCTCAAACAAGAATCTCAGCAGATGAATCTTAATATTCCTTTTTCGGGCAACACCTTATTTGGAACTCACATCAATGACGAAATGCTTGGATGAAAAACAAGATGGAGATCTTAAAGTCAGTGGGGCTAGAAAAATGTAAAGAACAACATAGACACACTTAAAAGCGTTATAAAAATAATTCTACCTAGAGAGGGTTTAAATCCCTCAATGGTCATCATTAACAGAAGCCACAAATATCTTTCCAACAGCACCAAAGGTCAACACAAAGGTAGAACTGGCCACTAACCTGCCAAAGCAGGAAAGTCTACAGCAGGCTCCAAACAATGAGCTCCCACTTCCCCTTTTTCTATTGCCCAATCCGGTAGGGGGAAGTATCTCCAAACAAATGACAGAGTGGAAATTCTTCACAAAATACGCCTGTGGACCGAATATTGTACAGAATTGTTATTATCTCAGCTTCACCAGCCCTCCTCCAAATATTCCACCAAAACCATCCACTTAGCATTTACAAAAGCTCAAATCGAAAGTGAACATCCTTCTGCAGAAGCAAGTGCTGGAGCTCATTCCTCTCAACCAACAAGGCACAGGGATTTATTCCTGATAGTTTCTGGTGAAGACGAAAGGCCTTGGAAACTAATTCAGACTCATACTAGATCTGAAACTGGCCAACTAATGGATATAGAGAGAAAAGTTCATAATATTAGCATTACATCAAATTCATCCCCAAATCCATCAGGGTGTTTGGCTCTGTTCAGAAAATCTCCAGGATAGGTACTTTCACATTCCAACAGCCAGAAAACACCACAAATTCCTGCGATTTGTAGTAGATCAAACCAGGACCACTACCAGTACAAGGTACATGCTTTTGGCCTTCAAAGCAGCGCTAAGAACCTTTTCGGAGTGCATGGCAGTGGTCGATGCACATCTCAGGAAACTCTGGATATTTGTCTATCCATACCTAGACGACTGGCTTATCAAAGCGTCAACTCAACAAGAAGCACAACTTCATTATCGGATGTCAATCAGTACACTCCACTGATTGGACCTGCATGCAATCACAACAAATCGACTCCCTCTTGAGTCCACCCTCTGCTTTATCGAGGTGCAGCTATCAACATCCTACAAGCAAATGAGTATCCTTAGGAGGAGAGACTATTATCCATTCATCTGAAATGTCACTCTCTCATGAAAGCCTTTAATCTCAGAGTGAGGACAGTGTTATCTCTCCTAGCCTCAATTGCATTGTGCATATTTCTGACACTGAAAACCCGTTTGTACATGAGACCCCGTCAAGAATGACTGGTGGATCAGTGAGATCAATACTCAGTCAACTGGGAGGACAAGATCACACTTTCCCTCAAAAGCAAAGCAGTCACTCAAACGGACGTGCAGAAAAAAAATCTCCTTCTAGGTGTCATAAGCCACCTACCTTGATCCCAGATTATTCCAATGGGGCAGCAAAGCTAGATTCCGAATCCTCCCGAGACCTACCCTTTGTTTACAATAGGAGACATTGCTAAAGTGGCAAATCCCAGGGGAAAGGGGTTTGGGATGGAGAAAGCATGTAGAATCAAGGATGCTGTGGCCCTTCCACTAAACAGAATCCCTGACGCAGGCATTTACGCCAGTCTGATGAATGGTACTGGCAGATATAGTACCTATAAACAAACAAATGTTAAGGCTTTAGTCTAGTTTTAACTCTATCTCTTAAGGTATCAGATCCCTAAAGCTTTTACAATCTCAACCAACCTTTAGTTTTATTGTTGTTTTTTTTCGTTTAGGTTGTCCGTAGAGGCCCCTTCATCAAAGTTCTCAAAACTGTAGTGACTATGATTTCAGCATCAAACCCACAAGCAAATTTAGACGGGGTTAGCTTTACACAAGTTCTCTGTGGCAGAGCCCTGCCAACAGTATGTACAAGTTGAACAAAAACACTGGTTACCTTTGTTTGCAGCATGATGTTGTGACTGAGCTCAGTGTGTAGTAAAATCAAATTGGTTAATGTGTCTCTCCGTTCCTGTTCTTTTTTCTATCCAGGTGCGAGACTAATGCAGGATGTTCTTTAGGGTGAGGCTGAAGCAGTAGGATAAAGGGAGCTAGTAAGACAGAGTCCTGGAAGCTGGAAAACAGGTAAGTGGTAGGCAAAGAGGCTAAGCGAAGAGAAGTGTGGACGGTCTTTAAGTAAGACAGCTTTAGAATGTTCATAAAGGTTACATTCTTATTGTTTGTAACAATGAACAGGTGCAGATAATTAACTTGATGAGGCTTCCTTCTAGAAGGTGCTTTGGATTGATCACAAAGGTTGTGCTCTAATTGCTTAGAGCAAGAAACAGATGCAGATGATTCTTCTGGACTGTTCCCATGAGGCACAGGGTCAAGACTGATTTTCTTACGGCCATGATGAGGCTGTCTTCTGGAAGGTGTTTTAGAATGTTCACAAAGGTTGTGTTTTAATTGCTTATAGCAAGGAACAGGTGCAGGGGATTCATTTGATGAGGCTGCCTTCCAGAAGGGTCACGCTGAGATAATCTGTTGGTTGCTTGATGCTTATTCTGGTGGATTTTCTCGATGTTTCCATGGCATCTGAAACCTGACCTTGCATATGCATGGTAAAACATTTGTGAAAGCTGTTGCGCCTTATCAAACAAACCGAGGAACACCAGCTGCAGCTAGCTATTTCCAATAGCATGTAATATGGTCAAAAGTCAGGGTACAAGACATTTGTTCATTTATAAGTGGTAGGAGGAATTATATGAGTCATGCTGGTATGTTGTGATAATCAAGAGAGGTGAGCTGTGGCAGGAATCCTGGCACAAGGGATGCATTTTCATCAGGAGATTCTCTCCTAAATAATAGTAGCTGATGCCTCTCTATTAGTTTGGGGAGTGCACCTTCAGAGAAAAATGGCTTTTTCACACCAATTTCCTCAAGCTCTAGGCGGTTCAGTTAGCGCTGAAGAGTTTTCTTCCATCCTTCAAGTCAATATCCCTTCTTATTCAGACTGACAACACAACAACAATGCACTATTTTGACAAACAATGGAGAAGATCTAGAGCCTTGTCTTACAAAGTTCAAAGAATTTGGAATTGGTTGATAGCCAGAGACTGGAGCATTACTGTAACCCATCTGAACTGGGGTGGCTTGGTGAGCAAAATAACGATGGATTAAACCCAGCTCTGTGACTGGGGTGAATGTTTTGCCATTGGGCAACATTACCTCCATCATCTTGTTTGTTTTGCATTTATAATCATAAGTACTAATTATGGTAACAAGCCCAACACTACAAAGAGCGGTGGAACCGAAAAGAGACAATCTCTGGACCAGATTCAGCAAATAGATTCCTCAGAGAGGCCCGTCCTACTTAAACATCTGTTCTAGTATCCAAGTCCAAATAATAGTGTTTGGTAAAAGTGTGAAGAAATCTCCAAGTAGCTGCTTTACATATTTTAACAATGGGTATATTCCTCAATAAAGCTGCTGTAGCCACTTTCCCTCTAGGGGAATGAGCTTTATGTGTACCAGATTGAACCTTATTTGCTTTCTGGTATCATAATAGGAAACAAGATACTATCCATCAGGATATAGATTATTTACCTGGGGCTAAACCTGTATGGAATGGGCCATAGTTTATAAGCAATTCATCAGACTTGCCGACATCATTGCTTTGTCTAGATAAAAGTTTAAGGCTCACCTGACACCTAGAGAGAGAAGAGTTCTTTCAGATGGAGTGGAAGAGTGCTGAAAGAAAGACGGCAAATAAATGGTCTTGTTTCTGTGGAAATCTGAAACAATCTATGGTAAGAATTTTGGATGAGTCCTCATAACCACCTTACTACTATGGAACACCACGTAGGGTTCGTGACAACATAAATCCTGAATCTCACTAACCCTATAAGCTGATGTAGTTGCTGCAAGGAAAGCAGCTTTCCTTGAAAGGTGTTGTAATGAGGCATTATGGATGGGTTCAAAGGAGCCTGCATGAGACGTTCAATTTCCAGGAAGAAGGGTGATGACGTATCAAAGGGAAAACATTTTTCAAACCTTCTTACAAGTCTTGAATAACAGGAATTTTGAAAGAAAGAGGTTTGTGAAGGACATTTTCTATAGGCAGTAATTGCTGTCAAATTAACTTTAATGGAAGGGAATTTTAAGCCTGATTTGGCCACATAAAATAATATGGAAAAATAGATTATTTTGTCACGTTGTTTGATCAAAGTTCTTGTTAAAACACCAATTACAAAATCTCCTCCTTTTGAAGGAATAAGCTACACGTGTTGATGGTCACTTAGCCTCTTTGAGAATGTTCATGCATTTTTGTGGAAGGTTCAAATGTTGATGTTGAGCTCAGGAGCTTGACTGCCAAACTGAAAGAGGAGAGATTGGGATGAACCATCCAACCTACGAATTTAATGAGAAGGTCCGGTCTGCACTGCAGCTTCATATGTGGACGTTCCAAAATGTCAAGAAGTTCTGTGAACCACCATTGATGGGGCAGCTACGGAGCTATCAAAATCATTGTGACTCTCTAGTAGGACAGTTTTATTATCACTATGAGAATCAGAGGAAAAGCGAGGAGCAATTTGCTGAACCAGTCAATCCATAGGGCATTACATTGTCTCTCGTTGGAAGTACTTTGAGGCAAAGTTTCAGCATATTTTCTGCTGTTGCAAAAAAACCTATGTGAGGAAAACTCCACAGGCAGAAAATGCTTTTCACAACTTCGTCGTGAAGAACCCACTTGTGGATTTCCTGAAGAATTCTGCTCAGGGAGTTTGAACATGTTGAGCCCCTGGAAGATGGGTTACAGTAATGCTCCATTCTCTGGCTATCAACCAATTCCAAATTCTTTGAACTTTGTAAGACAGGGCTCTAGATCTTCTCCATTGTTTGTCAAAATAGTGCATTGTTGTTGTGTTGTAAGTCTGAATAAGAAGGGATATTGACTTGAAGGTTGGAAGAAAACTCTTCAGCGCTAACTGAACCGCCTATAGCTTGAGGAAATTGGTGTGAAAAAGCCATTTCTCTCTGAAGGTGCACTCCCCAAACTAATAGAGAGGCATCTGCTCTATTATCTAAGAGAGAATCTCCTGATGAAAATGCATCCCTTGTGCCAGGATTCCTGCCACAGCTCACCTCTCTTGACTATCACAATATACCAGCATGACTCATATAATTCCTCCTACCACGTATGAAGGAACAAATGTCTTGTACTCTGACTTTTGACCATATTACATGCTATTGGCAATAGCTAGCTGCAGCTGGTGCTCCTCGGTTTGTTTGATAAGGCGCAACAGCTTTCACAAATGTTTTACCATGCATATGCAAGGTCAGGTTTCAGATGCCATGGAAACATCCAGAAAATCCACCAGAATAAGCATCAAGCAACCGACAGATTATCTCAGCTTGACCCTTCTGGAAGGCAGCCTCATCAAATTAATCACCATGCACCTGTTCCTTGCTATAAGCAATTAAAACGCAACCTTTGTGAACAATCTAAAACACCTTCTAGAAGACAGCCTCATAAAATGGCCATATAAAAATCAGTCTTGACCCTGTGCCTCATGGGAACAGTCCAGCCCGAACTGGTAAGCCATGTCTTCCCTGGACTGGAATCAAGCATCCTAGGACCGGTTTCTGGCTATCAGCCATCTTCAGCCAGGACTGCTTGACTCCAGTGGCGTAGTGAGCACGGGACCCACGTCTGGGCATACCCTTTCCACATAGGGTGACAGCAAAACAAACATGATGATGGACCGAATGTTGCACAATGACAAATCATTCACCCCCAGTCACAGATCTGGGTTTAATCCATCGTTATTTTGCTCACCAAGCCACTCCAGTTCTGACATGGCCATATGCATACCGGTTTCTGGCTATCAGCCATCTTCAGCCAGGATAGCTTGACTCCAGTGGCGTAGTGAGCACAGGACCCACATCTGGGCATGCGCTTCGGGCTGGACTGTTCCCATGAGGCACAGGGTCAGACTGATTTGCATATGGCCATGTCTAAACTGGGGTGGTGGAGTGAGCTAAAGAATGGTGATGGATCAAACTCAGATCATTTGACTGGGGGTGAGTGTTTGCTCAAACGCTCCCACCATCATCCCCTTTGGTATCGCTTTGTTCGCCCTAAGTTGGCAGGGTATGCCCAGACGAGGGTCCCTTGCTCACAATACCACTAGATTCAAGATAGACTGGCTGATGAGGATTATGAATCCAAAATCGGTCCCAGCATGCTTGTTTCCGGTCCAGGGAAGACATGGCTTGGCAGTTCGGGCTGGACTGTTCCCATGAGGCACAGGGTCAGACTGATTTGCATATGGCCATGTCTGAACTGGGGTGGTGGAGTGAACTAAAGAATGGTGATGGATTAAACCCAGATAAGTTGACTGGGGGTGAGTGTTTGATTTGCTCAAACGCTCCGTCCATCATCCCCTTTGGTATCGCTTTGTTCGCCCTAAGTTGGCAGGGTATGCCCAGACGTGGGTCCCTTGCTCACTCTACCACTGGATTCAAGATAGCCTGGCTGATGAGGATTATGAATCCGAAATCGGTACCAGGATGCTTGTTTCCGGTCGAGGGAAGACATGGCTTGGCAGTTCGGGCTGGACTGTTCCCATGAGGCACAGGGTCAGACTGATTTGCATATGGCCATGTTTGAACTGGGGTGGTGGAGTGAGCTAAAGAATGGTGATGGATCATACCCAGATCAGGTGACTGGGGGTGAGTGTTTGATTTGCTCAAACGCTCCGTCCATCATCCCCTTTGGTATTGCTATGATTAGAAATGGAGATCCCCTGAGAGAAGGAATGGTTTCTTACCTGTGATCCTATTTCTCTCTAAGGGGAATCCCAATTGAAATCATATGCAACTCACACTCTTCTCTGGCAGATGAGGCAGACACGATTAATGGGCGTTCACTTTACCTATATGATACATCCACTGCAATGCTAAAAAGAACTGAAGCAACTACCCCTGCTGGGCATGATGGGATACTGATGAGCTGTGTGTGAGCCATTGAAGGTGCAAGTCTCTGTTTGTATATCTGCACAGTTGCAGCCAATAGGGCTACATTATTCACTCCTTCATCTATTTCCTTGTTAAAGAAATGGTTTGTGAATGAGATTTACATAGTCAAATAACACAACTTCAAGTAATTTTCCTATTTTTATATATATTTCCTCTTTTTCAAATGCAATCTAAAGCAAGTGGCCACCAAGCCTTTTAATAGGCTGCAAATAATTTCTGTTATAAGTGTCTTTCCAGGCCTTACTGAAGAAACGCTAACATCTACAGTTAAGATATATTACCCTTCCAATTACAGGCCAATAAGCCTAATTGACACCTTACAGAAAATTGTGGCTAGGCTTATTTTAGGTAAGGTTAATGAGTGGGAAATAGACCAGAATATTCTATCGACCTACCAAGCGGGTTTTAGACCCCACGTCAGTACGATAGATCAAGTTTTTAGATTTATGATGATATATTGGAATACAGTGATTCTGGCAGGAGGGACCCTCTACGCAGCCTTCGTTGACTTGAAATCAGCCTTTGATCTAGTGCCTCGTTGTAAGTTATGGGATTCATTAAAGGAGGATGGGATGCCGCTTGAAATCTTAGGATTCACTATTAAATTACATGAGGCAAATTACGCCCAGGTAAGGTGTGGACAGCAGGGCGAATTAACTGACCGATTCCCTTTTAACAAAGGTGTGAGGCAAGGATGTGTCCTTACCCCTACCCGATTTTCCCTGTTTCTAAATCAGGTAGTCAGTTATTACATTAATTTTCCAACTGATGAACCAACTCTAGCTGGTTCAAGGGTCCCTATTTTAATGTTTGCAGACAATACTTTAATTTTATCTAAAACGCGATCGGGTCTGCAACGTGCCCTGGACAGATTTGTGGCTCAATGGTTAGAGCGGCAGACCCTGATGCAGAGGTCTAGCCCGGGACCAGGGTTCAATTCCCCGCCTCGGCGGGTCTTGGGCTCAAAATTCCACGGACCTGATAATTCTCGCCTCGGTGCCTATTCCAATCATGGAGTCTCACTCTGCAACTCTGGGCAATAGCTTGCTTAATCTCCACAACGGCCCCCACAACGCTAAGGATGCCTGGCCTCCACCTTGGGGGTGCCCAGGAGTGGACACCTCACAGGGAAAGCCAGGAAGGGTTCCACAGCGGTATTCGTACAAGCGCCTTGAGACCCTTGCGGGTGAGTAGTGCGCTATACAAGTATCAATTTATTATTATTATTATTATTTATTGTGTTCTGCAACGACAATGACCTATTAGTAAATGTTGACAAAAGCAAGTTCATGGTGTTACACAAACATAAATCCGTCAAAGGCAGAGTAGTATTGATTGAAGCATCCTTGGAACAAACTGATACCTTTACATACTTAGGTGTGACAAGGGGTAGGAGGATGAACTGTTCACCACAGCTAGATGTTCTAGTTTTAAGGCATAACCAGTTAGCGGGTGCCCTAGTAAAAGAACACCGGCTCTCAAGTACAAAACCAGTGGGGCCAGCAATCTCAATATACAATGGGAAAATTAGAGCTTCTATAACATATGGTTTCAAATTATGGGGGTTCAACAATCTAACACCCTTAGTTAGGGCACAAAACAAGTTTCTGAGATCTTTGACTGCCCTCCCACAATCGGCCCCTATCAAACCTTTGCTACTAGATCTAGGCTGTGTTTCCTTTGATGAGGTGGCGGGATTCAGACCCGTAGCTTATTGGAGGAGACTATGGACTACTCCAGAACTGGCAACCTATGCACATGCTTTAATGTGCATTAAGAATGCTGATCTGTCTTCAAAAATTTAATGGCTCCAGAAGCTTACGCTTAACCTGTCGGCTATGGGGCTTAGAGATTTGTGGGATGACCCGATAGGGAATACATTTCCCAGTAAAAATAATTACAAAGCGCTATATTGGGATATGATTGCCAGGCAGACCTTGTCAGCGGTGGACAGCAACACGCTCACAGCTATCTTCATGGAACACAAATTTGTAGCAGAAGGGGGGGCCTACTGGAATTTGATTACTAAACCTGGTGATAGGAAATTATATCACCAATTCCGAGTGGGCACCCTCCCGCTAAGATCGTTTATGGCAAACTGGAATAATTCTCTAGATAATAATTGTCCCCTGTGCCTATCACAAGAAGAGACGATTAGCCATCTACTGTTTGTGTGTCCGGCCTATAGCAGTCCCAGTCGCAAGTGGCTCAAGCCGCTTTGCTCCAACTTAGGTACGAGATCGGGCAAGGTAGCACTGCGCATCTTGGTAACAAATACCCAACCAGATATTGTTATAGCTATTGCAAAATTTCTTAGCTGGGCATGGGCACTGCGTAGAAAAATTCTCTCTCCTCCAGGAACTAATATTATAAGATAAAATTGGTCAGTGGTTCCTTGTTTGTTGTTTACCTTTTGAAATAATGTTAATAGAAATGTTTTCTTATCCATCATGAATTTTTAGGGTCTTTCGATAACCTTTTAAAATTTTGTAATTAGATTTTTATGTCAGGGTATTATTATCTTAATGATATTTGTAATGTTGTATACTGTCTTTTATGATTGAAAAACTATTGAATAAAGTCCAAATGATGATCATGATGATATATTGTAAAGAAGTGCTCCAGGATCCCCGCACATGGACAGAACTATTAAGTGCCTATAATTATTAACAGAGATCCCCTGAGAGACAAGTGGCAATTTTTAAAACATCCTAACTAGAGTTTCCAATTTCTTTCAAAGTGAATGATTTGGAAGGATAAGGCAATGCAATTGCACATGATGCAGCAAAGCAAGAAAGACAAGAAAACATTGAGCCTCTAAGGGCACCCTGACATCCAGTATCCCTTCATGCCCTGTAGGTAGCAGCTGACTCAGTACCTTTTGACACAGTAAGTAACAGGAAAGTATAAACCAAACTTTATTTCTTCCATCTTGGAGGAGTGAGGGTTGCTTATGATTTCAATAGAGATTCCTTTGAAGGAGAACGAGGATTACATGTATGAAACCATTCCTTCTCCTTCAGTGGATCTCTATAATCATACCTTCTGAATAGAATAGCTATCTCATTCACTAAGCAACGAGGGAAGAAATAAAAGGTATAAAATACTAAGCACCGAGATTTTTCATAGAAGCTTGCCCTACTTGGGCCTCTGCTCTAGTCTGAATCAACACAATAGTGCCTTGTAAAGGTGTCAACAGGGTCTCCAGGTTGCTGCCTTGTAGATTTCATAGACTGTAACATTTCGTATTAATGCACCGATATCAACTTAACCCCTGGCTGAATGGGCTTTTGGCTTTTAAGGTAAGGTTTTGTTAGAATTCTGATAGCCTAGGAGTATGTAAGGGAATATCCATCTATGTAAAGATTGCTTTGAATGTGACAAACCCAGTCCACAATTGAGCATATTTTACAAACAATTGTTTGGACTTTCTCAAGTCTTCTGTTTTGTCCAGATAACACTTTAGCACCCTTCTCACATCAAGAGTGTGGACAAAGCCCTCTGTTAGAGAAGAGTGATTCTAAAAACGTTGGATGAAGTAATAACTGATTGAAATGCAAATCCGATACCACTTTAGGAAGGACTATGGTGTGAGTGCTCATACTACATTATTACTGTGAAAAACTGTGTATAGTATGTTAAAAAATCATTTAAATCCCCCCCTTGGTCACGCCAGCCTAATCCCCTTACCTTCTTTTCCTCTAGGAACAGTGCAGCAAACCCCCCCTTTTTTGATTTGACTCTCTAGTACTCAGTACGGACACTAAGCTGCTACTGGACCTTCCACCATCTTGAGTGGTTAATAGTGTCCTCTCGCCTCCCCCCTCTTTGAAACCTACTCGTGCACGGTGCAAACCGTGGGAGCTCTCATATGGTGGGTTAGTCTGTTCAAATCCCCCAAAAACTTGAGCCCACACCTTTGCGGTGGCTCATACCCGGTCCATAGCCGAATCCAGTGTTGGACCCACTCTTATCTCTCTCAAGGGTTGTTTCCTAAGTGAACCACCCTTACTTCACCTCCTTCTTTCTTTCCCTACCTTCTGTGAAGGACTCCACCACACCGGGACCAATCCTATTGGACCTCACCATCATGGAGGGGCAGGGACTGAGTTTCGGTGAGGAGGATGCAGCAGCCATAATGAGGACACCCTCTCTCTTTGGCATCGATATTGAACCAGGAACGAGCAGCAGCACCCCAGAGTGGCAATCCCTGTCAGACCTCAAACGGGAATGGATTAGGGTAACTATCCATGGAGCTATGATGGCACAATATTTTAAAGCCAAAATTGCACCCAACGGATTGATAGTTAAAAACTTCCCAAGAATATTCTGGGAGGACGGACAATTTAAGGTGGAATGGTCACAGGTCTCGTGGAAATGTACCCACGACCTCCTCATCCTTATAGTTAACACGGCCAAGCGACTAGCCGATGCCCTGCTGGTTAAAATACAAGCAGCAGAGGCTGCCCTGAAGACCTCGGTACAAAATCCAGGCTTCAAAACCAAACTCGCCGAGATCAACAAGGAAATGGCAGAACATAAGGAATATCTTATGAACCAGAAGGTGGCCAAATTACAAAAGGACATCAAAAAATTCTCTAAAGAAAAGGTCTACCCCTACTTAAGGGATGACTATGTTCCCCCAGGTACTAACTATAGTTCAGATTCCAGCACAACTTCATCAAGGAGGGGTTCTAACAGTGGCTCGGACAGCAGTGGGGACAACAACCCTGCACAGATGCCCCCCAGGGCCAAAAGAGGTAGGGGACGGGGACAACACAACTTCCCCAATTACCAAAATCAGGGACAACCTATGGGCCCCCCACTCTGGCAATACCCACAATTCCCCCAGTTCCAACCACCTTTTGGCCCACAATATCCTGCATTCTATCCTCCCCAGAACCCTTCACACCCTCCTTTTTTAGGCAGAGGTTGGGGCAGAGGGCGAGGGCGAAAAAGAGGCAACACAGCAGAGAAAAGGGTCCAATGGGAGGACACACGCCCCCAAGGGATGGATACGAGGAGCACGAGTCGGTCAGGGCAACAGTGAGCTTGGTGGTTAATTTATCAGACCACCACCTAACTCAAAGAGAGGAAGAAGTCCTACAAAAGGGCTTGGGCTTCGTCCCAACACCCAGGATCGACCAGTTCCAACAAACTAAGGAACTCAAAGCCTTCTTCAGGAAAATAAGGTTGAAAGCCTTCTTTGAAGGGAAATCCAGTGAACCCACTGAGGATTCCGGACTCCATAATCCCTCAACCTTTACACCTCACAACGGTATGGTTCCCAACGAAGTGTTGACGTTCGAACAGGCAGTACTGAAAGACATCAATAGGCTTGACCGGCTGACACCACATTCCAACATCTCTAAGAACGAATTGGCTACACTGAAATCATTGGCTAATGATTCCTCAATCACAATCAAACAGGCAGACAAAGGGGGAGCCACAGTTCTGATGAACACTGTGGATTACGAGTTGGAATGCACCAGACAGCTCAGTGACCAGAGATATTACACTCCAATCACTGATGACCCAACCACGCGTTTACAGACCAAGATCACAAGCCTGGTAACCGGGGCTGAATGTGATCAATGGATCAGTAAAAAGGAGGCAGAATTTCTCATAAAAAAGGACCCCAAGGTACCATATTTTTACATCCTGCCTAAGATCCACAAAGCCACTAGACCAGTACCAGGGAGGCCTATTGTCTCTGGGATTGACTCTGTGCTAGAACCCTTGTCTCAGTTTTGCGACCACTTCCTGCAACCCTTGGTGAAAAGCATCCCCTCCTACATTCAGGACACTACGGATGTTCTTAGAATACTGGATACAGTCCAGGACACAGGAGAAATTGACCTTCTGATTACCCTAGACGTCGAAGCACTTTATACGAATATCCCCCAGAGGGCGACTCTTGAGGTAATTGAGGAAAGACTTGGGCAAGAAGTGTGGAGCTCCAACACTCCCCAGACCTTCATCATGGAGTGCGCCACACTAGCCCTGACGGAGAACTACTTTGAATACAGAGGCAAATTTTACCATCAGACCCAGGGGACCTCTATGGGTAGTACCTTCGCCCCCTCGGTAGCCTGTTTGTACATGGCCCAATTTGAAGATACTCATATACACCATGAGTCTAATCCCTTCCGTAATAACATCAGAATGTGGAAACGCTTCATAGATGACATCCTTATCCTATGGAGCGGTCCACCCACCTCACATGAAGGTTTCTTGGTTTGGGTTAACACTCTTAACCCTCACCTACACTTCACCATGACATCCTCACCCCATGAAATCGCTTTCCTTGACCTAACGATCAGATTGGTAGCAGGTTCCATAAAGACCACCATGTACCGTAAATCTACGGATCGTAACAGCCTCCTGCACTATACGAGTCATCACCCCAGGGCCCTACGCACCAATCTGCCCTTTGGCCAATTCTTACGAATTAGGCGCAACTGCAGTGCTGTGGCTGATTACAAGAAGGAATCTGCTCTTCTTTCGAGGAACCTCCTTGACAGGGGTTACCCCAAGAGTGATGTTCTCAAGGCAAGGAAACGTGCCAGAAATAATAATCGAGAAGCCCTGCTGGAACGACAGGAGAGAGCCCCTGTTGAAAACCAACCGATCACCTGTGTGACCACCTTTACCCCCTTGTCCAATAAAATCAGGAACACGATTAAACATCATTGGGGCATACTCAACACAGGTGACATGACCCTAGAGGAACCCAGATTTGCTTTTAAGAGGTCACAAAATCTAAAAGATATCTTGATTAGCACCAGGCCTAAACATGCGAGGAAAGAAACCCAACTAACTTTATGGCATTTACCCCCCGTGGTGGGCCACTACCCCTGTGGCATGTGTGGGGTCTGTAGATACACCCTGACTCTCAAAACTATACAACTCTCCGAAACCTTCAAGTGGGAACTCAGGCAACACACAAATTGCAATACATCCCACTGCATATACCTGTTAATATGCCCTTGTGACCTACAGTACATAGGGATGACGACCCGCCCAATTAAGACTCGAATCATAGAACACCGCAGCAATTTCCGCTGCAGAAAGACCCACACCAAAATGTGCAAACATTATGTGGAAGCAAACCATGACGAGAATTCTATGAAGTGGGTAGTTCTGGAGTCCAGTCCCAACTGCCCTACTAAAGTCCTCTTCAATAAGGAACAGAGATGGGTGCATCGGTTGTCGTCTGACCAACATGGGCTCAATGAAGACATTCCCTGGCATTCATTATGAATTCCCACATTTTAAATATCTACTGATGAGACACAGTGACCGGATACACTCCCATGCCACGAGATTTGACAGTGACAATGACCACATACCACTTCCGGGTCACTCCCATCCCTGCAGGTGCCATCATTGACCCTAGGACACTCACCAACATGGGCCCCCTACATAAGGACACCTTGGTCCCACTACATGTGTAGACCAGGGTTTACCATCGACATGTTGTGACACAATGAGGGTAGTCCTTGAAACCATGATGACCCGTGGGCGGCACTACCTCTTACAATTAACCTGCACCTTGCTACACTGGCAAGCAAAGGGACCCCTTACATCATGGCCGCCATCCGCAATAAGACACCAGCCTTATTTACAACTACATGTGAGTCATAACTATCAAATTTATTTACCTCTCGTTCGCCGGACCCCCTGGTTTCGCACACTATACAAAGGTCCAAACAACCGAAACAACTCACGCTTTTCTAACCGTTTTTACATGGGGCGGTAATCCTGGGCAATAGCTGCTCCGCAATGTTTACACCATCTAAAGATGGCCGCCGCGCACTCGGCTCTGTACACGTGACCTTGGGCAGGGGGCGGTTACCCAACGCATCACGCTGAACGTCCGGTGTTGTTCAAATAACCCGCGCCGCCGAGCCCAAACATCTACTCGAGCTCGGCGGGGATGGGTAGGTCACAACGCCCGGACGCAGAAGACTTCAGGTGAGTGCGTGTAGCGCTTGACTAAGGGTGAGCAATCAGCGCCAATACAGGTTGTTTAGCCTTATGTAGTCTGCCAACATCAAATGCAGAGATACGTTTTTCTTTACCGCGTTTTCTCCAACCCCCTCTTCAGCCACACCTCCGGGGCTTAGCTCTGCAGTTCAGCCCCGCCGAACACTCACGTGGCCTCTAAACATATGACCATTAGGTGAGTAGGAGTATTTACACATGCTTGTTTAAATGGTTTACTCAGATCACAGGGATTGTGCTACGATGCCTACAAAGTTACCTAGTGGTGTTAGCACATAAGACCTGCCTAATACCTGACATACGAGAGGCAGGCATTGATTTGAAGACTGCTGCATTTTTAACATTTTTAACTTTGTCTGTTTACATTGTTGTTTTAAACCATCACCCTCACTATCCACGGTCCTGTTCACAGTTCTAGTTATTGTGTGTGCTCTTCACCTTGACACTGCACGCTCAATACACTTAGCATGCGGTGGATGTGTAAAATCACTATTCAACACCACCAGCATGTTAGTATATTTACAATAGTATATTTTCTTCCTGGCAATATTGTGACCTGCATTTTTGTTTAATTACTGTTTCCTTATCCTTTCTATAGGCATAGGAGAATCCACTAAGGTAACAATACAACACATATGATACTAGCATGTTGTTGTCTTCACTTTGGTCCTGAAGAATCGCGGTCAATATACCATTAGCGAGAAACATGTTGACCACATGCACTGCTAGTTTCTACTAGGGGTTACACAACATAATAGGTTGACACCTAGGCAACTAGCTTCACCTTTTACCTGTAGCCAGGGGACCCCCAGAATAAAGTCCATTCCGGTACCCCTTGTTACATTTTAGCCGCCTTATCATAGGAATACACGACCCTGCCCACATACCCCCACTTCACCAAAAGGCAGTTGGAAAAAGATCTCCGCCAAAGAGCCCCTCTCTGAGGTGTGCCCGTCGGGGATTGCACCGCCTCCCCGACGAGGAGCAACCGCCGATGATGAAGCATGACACTCCTCGGGGGGTGTGAGGCAAATACATCCAACAAAATGGATGCCCCAGGGTATCATTTAAATCCCCCCCTTGGTCACGCCAGCCTAATCCCCTTACCTTCTTTTCCTCTAGGAACAGTGCAGCAAACCCCCCCTTTTTTGATTTCACTCTCTAGTACTCAGTACGGACACTAAGCTGCTACTGGACCTTCCACCATCTTGAGTGGTTAATAGTGTCCTCTCGCCTCCCCCCTCTTTGAAACCCCCCCATGTTAAAAAAAGGGCCAGAATTTTGCTAATCCTACATGGAACAGTTATAGCGAATAGGAAAGAGGCTTTTCATGATAAATGTTATAGTGAAGTGTTAGGTAAAGGCTCAAAATGAAGGCCCATGCAGTGTTAAAGGTCAATATTCAGCTCCCACTGAGGTGAAGGTCGCTGGATGGAACTTTCTTAATGACTTCAAGGAAATCCTTTACTAAAAGGATTTAAATAAAGGAAATTTGTGAAGGACATTAAGCATGGGCGTAAAATCCGCTCCGCTCGCGGATTTTTCGGATTTTTGGCAAATTCGCAATCCGCGAACTCTCGCGAATTTGTCGAAAATCCGTGAATCCGCTCGTGGCGGATTTTTTGCTTGGTTGCGGCGCGCGGCGTGGTGCACGGCGTTCACTTTCCGTCATTAAGCGTTTGCCGAGTTGTTTTTCTCGATCATATTTTTCTAGTGCCGCGCCATTTTAGATCTTGCTGCGTGATCCCGCGGGAGTTTGGCGCCCGCGAATACGTAATCGCGGCTTGCCACCTTGCACAGCACACCTCGCAAGAGTTCGCAATTGCGAACACGTAGTTGCGGCGGAAAGGAACAATCTCGCACTCGCGAAATAGAGATTTTGCAATTCTGCACAAGAAAATCACCAGCAAACAGGATAAACCTTCAGAAAATTATGGTTTTTATCAGAATCACTCCTCAGGTTGACATTTGCATGGCCTTTTTTTTTGCAAGGAGTCCATTTTTGGGGGGGGGGAGGAAGGAAGTGCCCCACAGTCTCCAACTTCCTGATCCTGTCCAGCAGGCTCCTCCCAGTGCTTTGTCCATCTAATGGTCACTTTCATTTGGATCTGGAGCTGGAAGGATTACTTTTTGTGGGTGCTGCTGGATATTTGGATTTGAGGCCTTTTTGACTGTCTTTGGATCACTTTTGGATTAGAAATCAACTTTCACAAGTAAGTTTGTTTGGGGCATTACAGTTGCTGCAAGTACAATTTTGGAACTTTTTCAGAGCATTAAATAAATTATATTGTGGGTAGCCACAGTATCCAGTAGGACCAGGGTTGGTTAGGGGTGCATGATACAACTGTTTTGTTGAATTTAAACACCATTGAGGCCATGGATGGGCTGGGATTGTGCTGATTTTTGTCGTTTTTTTGGGCCTGCTGGTGTGGCCCTTTGCCCAGGGGTGGTGAGTGTTGCATGGGCCTAGTCTTTCTGTGGGGTGTCTTCTTGAATTTAAACATCATTGAGGCCATGGATGGGCTGGGATTGTGCTGATTTTATTGTTTTTTGTCGTTTTTTTGGGGCTGCTGGTGTGGCCTTTTGCCCAGGGGTGGTGGTGCATGGACTGAGTGTGCCTGTGGTGTGGTCTCACTCTCTTTAATGTAAACATCATGGATGGCATTGGATTGTGGTGATTTCTGGCTGGTTTTCTGTTTTTTGGGGGTGTACTGTTGATGTGGACTGGCCATGTGGGTGGTGGTGGTGGCCATCTTGAGTGCTGGCTGGTACAGGCAACATGTGCTTGGGGTGTAAGGGGCCATTTTGAAGAGAGGCAGTGTCTGAGGCCTGCACTTATTTTGCCTACTTTTCATCCATTATGCCCAGGGGTAGTGAGTGTTGCATGGGCCTAGTGTTTCTGAGGGGTGTCTTCTTGAATTTAAACACCATTGAGGCCATGGATGGGCTGGGATTGTGCTGATTTTATTGTTTTTTGTCGTTTTTTTGGGGCTGCTGGTGGGGCCCTTTGCCTAGGGGTGGTGACTTGCATGGGCCTAGTCTTTCTGTGGGGTGTCCTCTTGAATTTAAACACCATTGAGGCCATGGATGGGCTGGGATTGTGCTGTTTTTTGTTGTTTTTGTCGTTTTTTTGGGGCTGCTGGTGTGGCCTTTTGCCCAGGGGTAGTTGTGCATGGACTGATTGTGCCTGTAGTCTGGTCTCACTCTCTTTAATGTAAACATCCTGTATGGCATTGGATTGTGGTGATTTTTGGCTGTTTTTCAGTTTTTTTGGGGTGTACTGTTGATGTGGACTGGCTTGGGGTGTAAGGGGCCATTTTGAAGAGAGGCAGTGTCTGAGGCCTGCACTTATTTTGCCTACTTTTCATCCATTATGCCCAGGGGTAGTGAGTGTTGCATGGGCCTAGTGTTTCTGAGGGGTGTCTTCTTGAATTTAAACACCATTGAGGCCATGGATGGGCTGGGATTGTGCTGATTTTATTGTTTTTTGTCGTTTTTTTGGGGCTGCTGGTGGGGCCCTTTGCCCAGGGGTAGTGGTGCATGGACTGAGTGTGCATGTAGTGTGGTCTCACTCTCTTTAATGTAAACATCCTGGATGGCATTGGATTGTGGTGATTTTTGGCTGTTTTTCTGTTTTTTTGGGGTGTACTGTTGATGTGGACTGGCTTGGGGTGTAAGGGGCCATTTTGAAGAGAGGCAGTGTCTGAGGCCTGCACTTATTTTGCCTACTTTTCATCCATTATGCCCAGGGGTAGTGAGTGTTGCATACTTGCATGGCCCTAGTCTTTCTGTGGGGTGTCTTCAATGTAAACATCATGGATGGCATGGGATTGTGCTGATTTTTCTGTGTTTTGTCGATTTTTTGGGGTGTATAACTGAACTGATGTTCCTCTGTCTTCCATTGCTTTTAGGTGCACAAGACTCAAGAGAACCACCAGTGCCAGGAAGAAGTCCTGCAGCGGTGTGTGTGTGCAGCATAATGTCACGCGACGTCACGTCTGGACACAGACAACTCTGCAACTCGTGCAACTGCTGCCTGCTGTTCTGACCTGCTCTGAAGAAGATGGCCCCAAAAAAAGTTACCCGTAGCTCCTCTAGCAAGAAAGGTGCCAGTAAGGAGCAGAAGAAGCAAGTTACCAAGGAGACTGGTGTGCCGCCCGCCCCTTTTTTTGGGAGTAAAAAAAAAAGTATGCCTGCAGCAGCAGACGGATCTGCTGGGGACCAAGCTGGCAGCAGCACCCCCGCTCCATTGGGCTCAGTGCCACCACCACCACCACGCCAACTTAAGTCCAAGCCCTTGAGTGCTGCAGAGGCAGCCAATCTACTTGTTCAATCACCATCGACCAGTGATGTTGGCTCATCGCAAGAAAGCAGCAGCAATGTCCCTCAATCAACACAGGTTGTTGTAGCTCATCTGACGAGTGTTGAACAACCACAGCCGCAACAACAATCACATGTGCAAGTACAAGCCCAAGTACATGTGGATGGAGAGGCAGCGCAAGGAGATGCGCAAGCAGATGTGCATGGAGGGTCACAAGTGCCCACAATAGTTGTTCCTCCCGAAGTAGGGGCACATCAGGAAATCGACAATCAAGGCGAGGTATCATTTGAGGAAGCCACTCCTCCTGATGATCATTCATTGTCTTCCACACCCCTAGCAAGGAAGAGATCAAGGGTGGTGTCTACATCTTCTTCAAGCACACCTCCTTCTGATGATATGGATCAAACTTGGGAACCAGCACCACTGCCGTCTGACAGTGAGGCACACCATGATCTGACAAAGGTAGTTAAGCGTAAAAGGAAGCTCATCCAAAGTCTCAGAGTTATGGAGTGTGATGAGGCTCAACAAGAAGTGGCGGATACTGCTGCTGATGAAGACTCTGACAACGACGACCCAGTCATCATAAAGGTCACTGCAGCCCCAGCGGGCATGCAGCAAACAGACATTTTGACCCTAGCCCGAAGAGCTGCTGAGCGTGATGATGATGATGTTGTCGATGAGGAGGCAGTGGAAACACCACAATCATTGGAGTTAAGTAGTACACCAACTCGTCCCGCTTCCATATTTCTTTCTGGCAAGAAGGGACCTCCATCCACCTCGACCTTAATTAGTGGCGGTGAAAGTGCACAACGTACAAAAGTTGGGCAATCCAGATCCTCCACTTCAACTGGCATTAGCTTCATGACCACCACCACCAGTATCGCCGCCTCCTCCAGGCCCCACAGACACTTCAAGTCCCCAGTTTGGGACTTCTTTACTGTTTGTCAAAAAAATCCAAAGTTTGCCATTTGTACCCTTTGTAAGCTTGCAGTTAGTCGTGGTAAGTCAGGTACCAACTATGGTACCGGAGGCCAGAGAGGTCATCTTAGGAGACAGCACACTGTCCAATGGTTTGCGCACCTAGATGCGATCAAGGAAGCCCGAGTTCAAGAAGACGTTGATGTTGCATCTGATGATGACGAGGAGGAAGAAGACGTGTCAAACACTTCCCTTACACCCAGTACCCCTGTCAGCAGCACACCCAATGTGAGGCACACTAAGAGTGTTGGAGCGAGTGAGACACCAACGCACAAAAGTTCACCAGCGAGCAAAATTGGGTCAACAAAGTCATTATCAGCCCGTAAATGCTTGGTCCAGGGCAACATTAGAACCATGTTTTCTTCAGACGTGCCATATGAACGCAACCACCCACTGATGCGTCTGTATAACACTAAGCTGGCTAAAATGCTAGCTGTGGACCTTCTCCCTTTTTCTTTTGTAGAAGCGGTAGGTTTTCTAGAATTAGTGGCAACGCTCTGCCCTAAATGGAAGGTTCCTAGCCGGTTCTATTTTGCCAGAGTTGCGGTTCAAGCACTACATGAAGATGTGCTGGAGGCGATTGGGGCAGCTTTGCAGAAGAGTGCTATTCACACAATACATCTGACAACAGACATGTGGACCAGTGGCGCAGGCGCTGATTACGTGTGCATCACTGCACACTGGGTCTCTTTTTCAGGTGTTAAAGCAAAGCTAAACGCAGGTGTTGACCCGGACCAAGTTTTCAAAGCTGCTCGGAAACATGCAACACTAGCCATGTTTGGCTTGGAGAAAAGTCACACATCCGAAAACATTTTGGACGAGTTTAACAAAAAGGTCTCGAAAATGCTATCCCCAAAAAAACGCCATATTGGTTATGTTTCCACGGATAATGGCGCCAATGTAGTTAAGGCCATGTCGCTGGGTGGCTATTTCAGAGTGCCGTGTTTGGCGCACTGTATCAACCTGGTAGTTCAAAAATTCTTGAGTGATAGAGACAGTGCAGCGTTCGCGGTAATGGCCACCTGCCGCAAAATGTGCAACCATTTCAGCCATTCTTTTAAGGCCCGGAAGCATCTGAGGAGGCTGCTACTTGAACGTCGAATGCCAATGAAAGCACTCATCCAGGAGGTGGCAACACGTTGGAACTCAACCTTCTACATGCTTGAGCGTCTGTATGAGCAGTATACGGTACTCGATCACTATTTCTTAACAGAGGGTACATCTCAGAAGGAGGAACTGCGGATGGCTGCGGCGCAATGGGACATAGTTAAAAGCCTGACAGACATGCTTCGTCCTTTTGAGTTCTTCACGCGTGCAGTCAGCCAGGAGGACTGTAATTTGGGAAAAGCTATCCCATTGTTGTGCATGCTGGAGCACCAACTGATGGCGGTGTCTTCTGAGTTTGAAAAAGATGTAAAAAAAAAAGACCCTTTTATTTTGTCTGAGAAATTATTAGAGCGCCTACGTGGTGATGAACGTCTTCAAAAGATCAAGTCAGAACAGCATTACATTTGTGCTACTATTCTGGATCCACGCTACAAAAAGGCGCTGGCAGGCGAAGCATTCTTTCCTTTTACTGATGAAGATGTTCAAAAGTACAAACATTGGCTAGCCTGGTCAGCCAAGAGGTTTGAAAAAGAACGGCAGGTTATTGAAGGAGAAGGCAGTACATCAGCATCAGCATCAGCAGGCCATCCCCACTCACAAGAATCCACTTCTGCACCTGTGGCACAAGTGACCTCTCAGCCGTTAATGACACCGGCAACTGGATCATCTGCACCACACACAACAGTAACAGTGGCTGCTGTAGAGGATTGGCTAAGTTTGCTTGGGTATGGTTCTCGAAAAAAAGTCACAGGCACAACAAAAATGAAGCAAAGTGGAGGAACCGCTGATGACCTTGAGTCGATGGTGCAGGACTATCTGAATGACTCAACAGAGGTCTTTCTTAATGATGAGCCATTGCAGTATTGGCATGGCAAAAAACAATTGTGGCCACAGCTCTCCAACCTGGCTATAAACTACTTGTCTTGCCCACTCGCAAGTGTGTCTTCTGAACGTGTTTTCAGTGCTGCTGGTGGCATTGTAACTCCCAAACGGAGCCGCCTCTCGCCCAAAAATGTGGAGAGGCTAACAATGATCAAGATGAATCAGCACCTCATACCACCAGATTACAAAGTACGAGAAAGCACGCCGCATGAAGACGAGGAGGACAGCAACGTAGATGAGGGAATTTGTTCTCAGTTCGGTGACGCTGACCTCATCCTGCCTGAATTCGCAGAGTATGATGACGAACTCTTATTCTTATTCCCTGACACCGAGCTCTGAAAATGAGACAATGAATCAATAACATTCTTTTTCGTCCTTATTCACTTTTATTCCTGTGTGTCTGTCTTTCTTTGTTTTGCACAGTTAATTTAATTCAAACTTTAATCACCTAACCACAAAAACAAGCCCATCAGCAGAACTGTCTTCACTTGTTTTCTTATTGATTTGAAGGTGCCGCAGTCTACATTCCTCAGGTTCACAAGTTCAGAAGAACATGCTCCTCTATCCTCCTCCTCCACACTGCGATTTCCCTCAAAGCAGAGTGCTGGATTACGCCCAATGAAGAAAGACTCAGCACTTGTGGGGGTGTTCTACTTCTTTGCGGGTGAGTTGACGGCTTTGGGCCCATTGCTGTCAAGCTCTAATAATGGATAAAAGTGTTTTGGACCAAATATGAGGTGGAAATTTCTTGCCGTTTTTGCTGACTTGCTTGCCTTTGAGGTGCTCTTTGGCGGGGTTCCGGGTGTTTGTGGGTGAGTTTTGGGGTCTGGGAGCACTGCTGCGACAGTCTCATCTTGATTGCATTTGCTTTTCAGGAAATCCGTGGTGGGAAACAGGAGTTATGATGATTGGTGACCTAGCTGCACAGCGCGTTTGGACGGAAGGCCGAGAGATATTGTAAGTATGAGATTTAGCTTTTTTGATGTTTGGGGGTGTTGTCGCGTGCTTTTTTGCGGGTGGGTTGGCGGGTCTTGGCTGGGGCATTCCTGGGAAGGTCTAATACCGGATAGAAGTGTTTTGGACAAAAACCTTAAGGAAAAGCGTTTTTTTGCTATTTCTTCTGACATCTTGCTCAATGTAGCGTTTTGGGGGGCTTCCTGCTGTTCGTGGGTGGGTTGCGGCCGGGGTCTCTGTCGAAGCACTGCTGCGACAGTCTAATCTTGATTGCATTTGCTTTTCAGGAAATCCGTGGTGGAAAACAGGAGTTATGATGATGACCTAGCTGCACAGCGCGTTTGGACCGAAGGCCGAGAGATATAGTAAGTATGAGATTTATCTTTTTCGCTGTTTGGGGGGGTTGTCGCGTGCTTTTTTGCGGGTGGGTTGGCGGGTCTTGGCTGGGGCATTCCTGGGAAGGTCTAATACCGGATAGAAGTGTTTTGGACAAAATCCTTAAGGAAAAGCGTTTTTCTTGCTATTTCTTCTGACATCTTGCTCAATGTAGCGTTTTGGGGGGCTTCCTGCTGTTCGTGGGTGGGTTGCGGCCGTGGTCTCTGTCGAAGCACTGCTGCGACAGTCTAATCTTGATTGCATTTGCTTTTCAGGAAATCCGTGGTGGAAAACAGGAGTTATGATGATGACCTAGCTGCACAGCGCGTTTGGACCGAAGGCCGAGAGATATAGTAAGTATGAGATTTATCTTTTTCGCTGTTTGGGGGTGTTGTCGCGTGCTTTTTTGCGGGTGGGTTGGCGGGTCTTGGCTGGGGCATTCCTGGGAAGGTCTAATAACGGATAGAAGTGTTTTGGACAAAATCCATAAGGAAAGGAAACACCTTTTGGCACTTTTTGTAAGTTAGGGTTCGTTAGGGTTAGCCCTAGCAGCAGGATTGCATGTGTTTCGGGGTGTTCTATTGCAACGCAGTTCTGGGGTTTTAGAGCACTGTTGGAGCGATGCTGGCTATGGATACTTTTGCTTGCTTGCAAGTGGTTTGAATACAATCCACGGTCGGTAAGGGTGTATTTGGGCCTACTGTTACTTTCAAAGTACGTTTTGTCACCATTTTCCTGCTAGGCATCGTTTTTGGAGATCTGATTGGGGGTCTTCTACATTTTTGCGACTGGCTTTAGTAAGGGTCTTGGTGGGAGCATTGCTGGGAAGGTCAAATTGCGTTCTAAAACACAGTTTACAGTACACCTACCTTGAGGGGAAAGATCCGCTATAATATTTTGGCCATACTTATTTATCCTTAAAAAGGTGACTCAGACAGAGCACGCAATTTCAAAAATATTGTACTGTCTATTAGGGAAATCAAAGTGTGACTTTTTGCACCACACAGCGTACATACCTTTTATTTATTTATCAGTGGTATTGTAATAGCACTTCCTGTTTTCCGTTCAATAATTACAGGCCGGGTTTCAGTCAACATCCGCCAGGCAGGCAGTGGCAGGGTGTCTTCTGTCAGTGGTCACCAACATTGATGGACGAAGCGTCAGCTGGAATGGAGGAGTGCCGCTAATAAGAGGAATTGTTTGCTGCATGCAACTTACTTACCAAATTCAACAGGACAACTCCAACAACATACAGAATACAGATACAGTATCCATTGTTTTCTTCTATGAGTGTAACTGCATGTGCTTAGCTTTAGTTTGTTCCAAAAGATTTCTTTATCTTCAATTATTGTTTGTCCAGGCTGTGCATTTTTTTTCTTCTCTCCACAAAACCTACCCAAAAAGAAACCTCCATTCCCATCCATTTTCCAAACCCTAACCCTCTTCCCCCGGGCTGTGTTGCTTTGCTTGATGTCTGACTAAAATGACATCAATAATTCCACACACTTGCTGGGGAGGATAAGGTCATAGCAACAGGCTGGCGAAGGAATACGAGGATATCTTCTAGACTTACTCAGCTTCAGTACTATTTCTTCTAGTAGTAGGAGCCAATGTCAAATAAATTCAACGCAAGTACTAGTTATACTTGCAAGCAAATACTTTACCATTTGTTAGGCTACATTATGGCACTGTTCTAGTGTACTGTCACCTGCTATATTCTCGATCGTACCGTAACTGTTGTAATGCTACAGTAAGGACAAACCAGGAAACGTTTTCTTTTTTTCCATAGGCATGCAACTGCCACTGTGTCACACCACTAGTACCACCGCAATGAGGAAATTTCACCCGCCCAGGATTGCCAACGTTAATCCCCATTTCACGTGGAGCCAGCCCTGGGCCTAGCCCTAATTTCTAACACAAATTACAGGTAAGATAAGCGTTTGGTGGGAGGTAGTATAATGGAGTATTAGGACTAGACGAGAGATTGACGGTAGTACTACTAAAGTCCTACGACTGTTCAGGAAAACAAACTTACTGTTACACCCCCGTCCCCCACCCACCAGACTGAAAAGCAGTAAAAAACAGGTATGGTCAGATAAAGTTCAAAAAAGTATATTTATGTAGCCCTAACAAAATAATCTCCCTCAAGACCCTCCCTAACCCCAACGATTGTCTTTGAAAAGTCCCAAAAAGAACCCAACTCCCAAATCCCACCCCCCAAAAGTCTCTAAAAAAAGGGCAAGGGACACTCCACTACTGGAGGGTGCTGGTGAATTTTGCGGCCAGGGCATCATACTCCTTGCGGAGGGTGGCAAGGTCGAAGCGGAGGCCCTCCACCAAGTTCTTGTACGTAAGGACCTCCTGCTCCAGGTAGGACATTCGGACTCCTAGGCGGCGCTGGCGTGCCTTGCAGCTCCTGTGGGGGGCAGCTGGTCTTTCTGCTGCTTGGCGGTGGCGGTTGGCTTTCTTAGCCCGGCTCCGTACCGCTGGAGCACTGCGCATGCTGGCGGCCCGTGGGGTCACGGAGGAGGATGCAGCTGTCCCAGTCGAGGATGTTGTGGTGGTTGCACCGGTCGACTGCGTGTCCTCCTCCTCCTCCAGGGACACCAGCCGCCAATATTCGGCGACAGTGGCATCCAGCCTCCGTTGCCGGGCCATTCGAGCCTGCTCCCTCCGTGATGTTGATTTGGAAGGAGCAACTATATGAAGAAAGAAAGACATAGTCTGTAACCAATGCTCCTTAGCATTAATAACACAAAGTGAATGAGCCGAAAGTTGGGTCACAGTACAAGTAGCAAATTGAAAGCACAGTACATAACTATTGAGGACAGTATCTATGTAACCTCCCACTTCTGCATCCTTGCTCTAACATTAGTGGTAGTTTAATGAACAAATTCTACGACCACTATGGACTTCCATTACAGTCGACTATGACAGTACCCCAGTCTTATTCTTCTTCTTCTCTCTTGTTTAGGAAAATTGGTACGTTATCTTATGCAAGCCGGCAGAATGGCAGCACAGTGAACTTGCACCCGAGAAAAACAGTTGCACACCATGATGAGTGAGACACACTGGCGTTACTGTACCGGTCCAGTACATGCAGGTGGTGAAGCTATTACTTTTCTATTATGGGTGGCACTGAGAATACTCTGTTACAAGGGCTACTGCTTAATTAATTTACCTTTCACCCTACAGTGCAAATGAGTACTAGAAAAGGAAAATGAAGAAGCTAAATAATTTGATTATCTATCACTTCACATGGGACGTATTTGATGACATATGGGATGACTTTAGGTGCTTTGCTTAGTATTGAGTGAACAGTGATACACCCACACATGAATGACGTACTACAACTAAACTAAAGTTATTAAGAGAGGTACGGAGTGTCCACCGTAATAACCGGATATATGCTGTGCTTGCAGTTGCAATACAAAGTACTGCTACTATTCATGGTAGTATTGGACACATTTACAATTTCTTTTCCTTGCCTTCCCTACACTGGAACGGACGTGCGGGTGCGGTGGTACATGCTCTTCAAGGTAACACTTAGTTCATTCAGCGACCATCTACTCTCTCTAGATACACATGTGCTATCTAAGAGTCAGAGAATACCATGCTCCAGGCATCCATTCATTCAAAGTATACGCACACATACAGTTTCTGTTTCACCCACCCAGGCTGCTGTCCTTCCACCCATCCTTGCTTCATCATTGACCCAGCCATGCACCATACCATATTCTTTCCTTCCCAGCCACCTCGGGGGCCAAGCAAACACATATCGTTCTTCTTTGCCAGCCATCATAAAATTTCGCGTCCCACTTACTTACACCCTTCTTTCGCTTTTCGTTCATCCCATCCATCACGTTCATCTAAGATCTTATTGGGATTCTTCTCACCAAAAACTTCACAGCTAAGTCGGAGTACATTTCGAGGAGGCTACTACCTGGTTGATTTGTAATACACCTGTGCAGAAAGCACACTATGCAGTCTTCAATCTCAATAAGTAAGGAATATATAGCTCACCTGTTCCCGCCACCACCGTGGGAACCCCCACAGGACCGTCCGCCGGCTCTTGCACCGCTTCCTCCCCAGAGTCCTCCGAGTCCTCGCCCAACACCGCCACCTCCGCGCTGGCCCCGCCACCAGATGTTCCACCTACAAAGTACATTTAAGAATGTTAGAATACACCACTCACTACTATATAATATTTGGTCTAGGAGTAATAAAGAAATGTTAAAAAAACAGAATACAATGTAATAATTTGTGACTGTCTACTCTAAAGTAAAAATGTCCCTTTTTCCAGGGAAGGCTGTTGTCTTGCTGCCCTTTTATGCACAACTGATGAATGCTTGCTTTTTATTTTTAACACGCACCACTTTTTCTCCTAACAGACAGAAGCTTGACTTCTAAGAACACGAGTCCAGGATCAAGTTCAAACCAGGTGCGAGCTCGGCTCGACCACAAGAAATGTGTCCAATTAATCGTCAGCACTAAGCACTTTTCCGTTTTCAGTTAAATAGTTTTATGACAAAGTTGATTTTAATAAATGTGTTTACCTTTAATAAAGCTATTAAACTTAAATAGACTCTGTGGTTTTTGGTCCTCCAGACTAGAGTGGATGAGCTAAAGGTTTTGGAATTTTTGCAAGCATGAGTGCCTCTGACACTTCTTGACTGTGACTCCGTACTCTTGTCCTGCGTAGGATAATCTAAAGATCATTGGGGATCAATCATCGGTGACTTCGGGAGCTAAATGACTCTGCCACACTATCTAGTCAGTAAGGAGACAGTGCATAGAGCTATTGCTGAATAGAATGGGAGTACAATGGAATTGCCAAATGTCCAATCTTAGTTAGCTACACAGACAGACTAATAAGAATAATCTAGTAATACCACATGGAGTCATATTCGAGGCAGGATAAGAATTTATATCCAGTCTACAAGAAGATCAAAGACGATTTAGAAAAAATCGAATGAGGAATGCTAGGAAAAAATAGGTACTCTTTATTAAAATTTAAACTTACTGGGGCCAGCAAAGGAGCCCTCGCCTGCCCGATCCTGGCCTGCATCCTCCTGAACAGCACCCTCCTCCTGTGTCCTCTTGCCCTTGGGGGGAGCTGATGTACAACATGAAAGAAAGAAAGACCAGAAAACATGGATGAGATTTGTCAACCAAATCAAACATTTCAAAAGAACAATAACAAAATATTTTGGAGAAATAGCAAATAGATAGACAACTATTCCACGGGATCTATCTCATGTGGTATACTACGTTATTCGTATTGCCTGATTTGCGGACCGTTGACTTAGAAAGTTCCTATGTAACTCAATAAACAGACTACTAAAGAGGTTTGCCTAGGCCTGGCAGGCAGCAGTCCGCAGCACGCGAAGTGACAGACAAAGTCCATCCTGCTTGCAGATCAGTGAATACTCAAACTATCAATCCACCGACCACCGCCACTATTTCTTCTTATAGCCATGTGTCTAAAGGAAGGACTGGACTTCAGTCTGTTGGGGCTGATTTAGAAGTCCCTTGCGGCTCATTTTCCTCCATTGTTGCATGACTTTTGTGACGCAGCGGCAGAACAAAAGACTCGCCATGGTGTTGGTGCGGCGTATATATGCATCACGTTGTAAAGCCCTGCGCCATCAGGGGGCGTTCCGGCGCAAGGGAGGGCGTACCTGCGCAGGAACGAATCCTAAAAGTGGCTGAGGGAAATCTACAAGATGTCAATCAGTCACTTTTAGGACAATGATGCATCACTCAAACCCTGCGCGCTTGAAGCCAACGTACGGCTTGATGCAGCATTGGGGAGATAGGGTACCCCAGAGCATTGCTGGAGTTGCGCCATCGTTGGCACGCAACTCCAGCAATGCGCCGCCTTTACGGCACAGATGCGTAAGGCTTCTGTGACATTTTGGGCCAATGGGTGGTGGTGGCATGGCACACAATTACTGCCGCACCCCTGCTACTTTGCAGGGATGCGCCGGTAATTGAAAATATGACCCTTAGTGTCTAGCATTACGCAGTTCTTATCTTTACACTACACTCATACATAATTTCTCAGGCCAATGAAATGAACACAAAATACAAAACAAATAAGCATAGTAGCAAGCAAGGCTACTGAGAAGGAGAGCAGTGCACCTGAAATGCATAGAAGATTTTGAAATATAATTTACCTACAATGTAATCGGCAGCATTATTGCTCTTGGTTAAGAACAAAGATTTGCAAATGACAGAGCCGGATAAAACAGAGTAGTGATGAATAGCTACTACTACTCACCAAGCCCGGGGACCTCTACGCCGAGCGCGTCCAGCAAGTCCCGTTCCCGGTCCATGACATCTGTCCAGCGGTGGGTGGCCTGGTTATATGTGCGCCGGACCCCAGAGAGCTTAAACATGGCCCGGCACACCTTCTCCCACCGCTTCCGGCGCTCCCGGATGCCATAGCCGGTTGCGATCTTGCCGCCTCCCAGGATCGTCTTGGGGAGGCGGCGCTGGACGTGGAAGATGAGTGCGGCCACCTCCTCCGCGCTAAAGATCTCCCGTGGCACCACTTGCTCCCCCCTCAAACGCCCGCACGGGAGCCGGGCACGGGGTGCGGGACCCTTCCCCTTCTCAGGGTGCTTCCCGGCTCCCTTTACCACGGTCTGGGCAGAAATAAAGTTAAATGATAAAGAAGAAATAGAATAGTGAAGAAGAAAAGAAAAGAGTTTAAAAAAGTAGTTTAAAAGTAACTAAAAGCAGCAGAAAACACAAAAATATAGAGCTAGAAAAATAGAGGGATAGATTAATAAGTAAAATAGATCAAATAAACTTCAAACAAGCAAAGGATGGCAGAGATTCAGAGAGGATACAGAAAGCATGCCCAGAACCATAGCAATGAATGAGAAACAAGATGGCCGCGCCCGTTCACGACCGCGTGGGTAAGTTCGCGCGAGATTTTCCTCGCGAGCGCGCGCGAAATTGTACTAGCGAGCAGCACAGTTTGCGAGATTACACATAGCGGCCGGAAACGGAATTACGTCACGCAAACAAGATGGCCGCGCCCGTGTACGACCGCTAGGGTAACTTGGCAAACGTATAGCTACAAGCGCCTCGCGAACACGCACAAAATCACGCGAACATACACGTCGCAAAGAAAAACTTAGTGTATTCGCAAGCATTCGCGGCATCCGAAATCGATCTCGCACGGATTCGCGCCCCAAAAAACGCGCGAAATTGCAGAAAAAACGATTTTTGCTAAACTGAAAGCAATGAGCAGGTGCAAAAGTTCAAACTTAACATTAGTAACATTCACTCTAGTGCTTCCTGAGGGGCCCCTCCAGAGTTTGCAACTATTCTATGACCCTGCTATGACCCAAACAGCAGGCTCATAGAATAGCTACAAGTAGACCATAAAGGTCCTATGAAAAAAAACATTGCACTGCAACAGAAAGCAAATTACAGATAAGGAAGGAAGCAGGTGCCAGCCAGACTGGAACTTTCAAAATAACTGACACATTAATCAACCCCAAATTAATTCATGGCAGTTGAAGTAGGGGAGGTGTGCTTGCTTTTTTCAACCCCCATAAACTACAGTGATAACCTAATGGGTGGCAGTGAGGATGTACCAGAGGGTGGCATGGGTGTCCCAGAGGGTGGCAGTGGTGAAACAGAGGGTGCTGTGAACCTGTGATGATAAACCAGACGTAGAAACAACATAGTCGCGGCCGTTGCGAGCCGAAAAGTAAGTTCGCAATTGCGAAATTGTCCCAAAATCCGCGCGAACGCTCGCCAACACAAAAAACTGGAAAATCCGCAAATCCGCGAGAGTTCGCGTATTCTCGCGGATTGCGAATCCGTAAATACGCAAATTCGCGTACGCGAGATCCGCTAGATCCGCCCATGCTTAAAGGACATTTTCTAAAGGCTGTGATACCTGTAAGGTGAACTTCAATAGAGGAAAATTATAGCTTTACTTTGGCCAGATGAAGCAGGTATGGAAGTATTGCATTTTCTTGACAGGTGATAGGATTAAAATTGTTCTGAGAAAACAAGATGCATATTTAATTCACGTAAAAGTTTAGGATGCTCTTGTAGATGGTCTTTTAGCTTACCTCAACCATTTCATGCACTCACGAGGAAGATTCAAATGCCATATTGTATGAGTTCAAGAACCAAGCTGCCAAGATCAAGGGCTGAAGGTTGAGGTGCATTATCTGACATCACAATTATGCAGAAGGTGCGGTCTGCATGACAGCATCCTGTGAGTCCATTCTGAGTGGTAGAAAAAATCCTTGAACCACCATTGGAAGGGTCACTCAGGAGCAATAAGGATCCTTCTGACCTTTGAGTAAGTTAGTTTGATAATCCCTGATGTCAGTAGGGGAATGGGAGGAACTATTTAAAGAAATGTACCCGACCAATCGATCCATGGGGAATCTCCCAATGTGCCTGGTTGGTAAAACCTTGAGGCAAAGTCTTAGCATTTCTTGTTTTCTCCGTTTATAAAGAGGTCTATTTGAGGGAAATCCCAATCACAAAGATTTCCTGCAAAATGGTGTTAATACTGAATCATGTTTCTCTTGAACAGTTTTTCTCACGGCATCTGCTTGTATATTCTGGATGCCTGGTGTTAGGATTTGATTTCTGGTTGGCAGAGGTATGCACCCTGTCCAAGGAGGAGCCACAATCCTAGTCCGGATAAGTGACAACACACGTTAAATTATTCTGTGCTCACCCTATGGTATCTTGGCACAGAGCAGTCAGGCTTAACTCAGGAGGCAATGTGTAAAGTATTTGTGCAACACTTCATACAATAACACAGTCAAAACACCACAAAAAGAATCCACACCAGTTTAGAAAAATACATTATGATTTTGTAAATAACACAAGACCAAAACAACAAACATCCAATGTGAAGAAGTCTGGATAATAATTTTCGGAGAATAAACGTCAAAATAGCACTTAGAAACAATAAGCGATTAAACAGATGCCTTTGATATCTCTGCTGTTGTTGACCTCGAAGCAGGTGAGAGCTTTGAACTTTAGTACATTAATATCGGCCGTAATCTATACTACTATTATAAAGAGGGAACAGAAACCTTTTGGCAAGGTAAACTCGGGAACCACAGCGCCAATCCACACACCCAATACATTGTTGTAATCCTCAGGGTGTGTAGATGGACATAGGCTGCATAAAATTAAAAATAAACGTAAATTAAAAAATGTAACTTTAAAAACAAAGTAGTCCCCTAAAATTAGTGCCGGCCACGACGTAGCGCTGGCCGCTAGCGATGTCTACAACGTGCGTGATGACAACAGGCGGGGAGGAGCGGTGACGAGCAGCGAGGAGTGGCGATGAAGTCCGGAGCAAGGGGAAGAGCGGCGGCTCAGGTAAGGCAAAAGGCAAGGCAAGGCGAGGCGGGAGGCAGGAGGCGGGAGACGGGAGGCGGAAGGCGGGAGGCGGTCTGGGCAATGTCGGGGCGGGCGTGTTAGGAAAAGGCAAAGGCGAGGCGGGAGGCACGCGGGAGGCGGGCAGGAGGCGGTCTGGGAAGGTTACATGAAGAAACGGAAACGTTGGGTATTTTAATGTTGGGTATTTTGGAGTACCACAGCAATATTTCAGGCGGGAGGCGGGAGCCGGTCTGGGAAGGTTACATGAAGAAACGGAAACGTTCGGTATTTTGAATTACCACAGCAATATTTCACTGAATATATTGCCTTCTCATGTGTAAGCCTACGGTCTCGTGTAAGCCTACGTGTAGAAATAAACAGTATGTAAGTGCTGGGGGCAGCATTTCAGGATTGAGGCAGCGTTGCCCGGGGCAGAAGGGGGCTAGGGGCAACATTTCAGGCTTGGGTGCACTCCCGCCCCGAAATGCTGCCCCCAGCCCCCTTCTGCCCCAGGCAACGCTGGGGCGGGCTGCTAGTAGGGTTTAAAGGAATGTTTCCTGTATTCTGTTCTCTTCTCCAATCTGACCGCCTTCAGAATATTTAGTTCTATTTTCATTGAAGACATCTCATCATCAGCAAGTGATCCAAAAAATATGTCCTCTGAAAAAGAGAGTTAAAATCATGTGTTGTGCTCCAGTTCATGTAACGTGAGTCTGTGGCAGAAGGAGCAATATAAACCTAAAGTATGAAGATGCATGGGCTGCTAGGAGAGATGCTCTGCAGCAGCACTGATGACTTGGTTAGAAGCCATAAGTCTTTCATTTATGATTGTGTTGAAGTCTTAATGATTGCCTTATTGACAGGTTATCTACGAACATTTGGGGAGAGCCCCAAACCGAGCTATTGTACCTCTCCAGGAATGCAGATGAGCTTGCTGATTTCATAATGGGGGCACATGTGCCACATACTTTTCTTCCCAATGAATCCAGTGTTTTACTCTTCTTGTCAGGAGAACCTGTAGATGATGGACCTGTGGCATGAAACTTGAGTGCGACTAAGACTATCAAGTAGTCAGGTGGAGGATTTAAGCACAGGAACAAAGGATCCTGGTCAGGCGGTCTGTATTTATTCTGAAGACAATTGCAGATTCAATAAAAGGTCAATAGCTGGTTCAATGAGGACTGGGACCAGAGGATGTAATAACCTTGAGATGTTTGAAAAATACAGACGAGGTTGAAGTTGCAGCAAGAGGACCTATTCACCTCTTAGGCACAACGTATAAGGACTACTGGAAGGTACTAATCTCTTACACTAGAGATATTGTAGCTGGAGGAGAATCTGTAAGTGTAGGTGAGTAATAGCCAAGGGATGTAGTTGTCTGACAAGAACTTGAAGACATTGATTAGAATGTGAGATCCTGTCTAGGTCTTGAAAGAGACCTGGAATGGTATTGAGAGCCATAATAACTTACCTTTGACCTAGAACTATGGAGTGGTCTAGTACGGCGGGAACAAAACCTGGAATATCCTGCTGGAGGTGCACTGGAGTAGGTGCTTGTGAAGGTCCCGTGTAGCTGGATGAGTTTGCACCAACATTACCAGTGGAGGTGGAAGAGGAGGAGTCTTTGCAAGTGTGCAGATGATAAAGAAGAGGAGTCTGGTATAAGACTAAAGAAGCTGGTGTGGAAGGTGACTAATTCCTGGAGTACTCTGAGTCTGATTCGGATGGAAACCAGCGCAATTTCATCATCAAAAGTCACTCACTCTTTTCCTCCCCAGTCTAAAAGTGTCTCGATGTCAAACCATATCTCAATGTCTAATGTCTTAACGTTGATGTCGTCCTAGACATCGATGGTCACCTTGTCCTCAGCATCGTATGAGTCCTCGACATTGATTCAACTCTCAACAGCAAGTAAGGAGGTTCTATAGCTCTTCTTGACATCAGTATCCCCAATATCAAAAAGGGATGTTGTTTCTGACTTTGCCTCCTCTTTTTGAATCTCCCCATCAGGGTGAGATAGGGGCACCGGGAGAGGGAGCAGCCTCTCCTCATCTCTTAGATGTCTTTCCAACCAGGGATTCTTGCCTTTTATGCCTTCCTTCGTAGCCATGCGGGCAACTCTTCTCACACTTTCTCTGGGTGCACCTGGAAAGATAGCTGCATTGACGACATCTTCTGGGGTTATTAGAATCTGGCAAACATATGATACAGTTCTGGTAAGAGTCTGTTTTGGCCATTTTTCTGCTACAATCAAGGCAGATGTGGCATTTTTCACAAAAATAAAAAAAAATCCAGTTCAGAAATCACAGAAAAGTACTCTGCGCCCAAAAGGACTTTGGAAGAACCACTTTTAAAAAGGGCCTACAGTGATTTTAAGAGGACAAAAGCCTTAAAAATCTGTGTTCCGTCCTCGAAGATCCTTTTAAGAGGAACCAGAAAGAAGAGATGAGTCAACTGACACCTATAGCGCATGATAAGACATCAGATATCAGGGTGCCCTCAATGATGCAGTGGTCTACTGTCTTTTTTATGCTGCTGCAACCTATTCAGTGACATTTCCCCTATTTTCCCTGCCATTCACGTTAAAAGAAAATTAAAAGGTTTTGGGAAGGATGTTTTAAAAATGCCACTTTTCTTTTATTTAGTGATCTTTTAAGGTTTGATGTATGTTTTCATATTCTAAAGTATATAATTAAAAATGCCAGTGTTGCCTGTTTTATGTGTCACATGTACTTTCTGGTCTCTCCGAAGTAAGGCAAAGATAAGACACAAAACGTGGCTTTTGGAAAAGTGTTCCGTGGCTAATCAGTGCTTACAATTATCAATCGCGATCCCATGAATGAGAACTTCATTGCTGTGGACTTTTGCTAATTTCGATATGGTAGGGGGGTCAGCAGTTCGCCCCCTGGGCAAAATACCCTGCATCAACGGCTTCTTACAGGGGACTTTACTCGACAGGGATCCATACCAAGGTGAAGATGAAGATGTTTCAGGCACGTGGTTATATTTGGCATCTATTATATGTGTATTACTACCTAATAGTGGTTTTCAGATGATAGGGCCACACACATAACTAATAGAATGGGGCTGAAGTTATGGAGAGGCTTAATTGCCCCTGACGGCTGTGGTGTCCCCCAGCCAACTGGGAGGTTGGTGGGCCCGCTGCCTTCTCTTCCTCCAGCTCCCACAGACGAAGGAAGGCCAACACGTTGGCTTCCATTTTAGCCTGTTGCAACTGAATGGCTAATTCCTGAAGGGCCTTTAACTTTGCTCCTCAGGCTGGCCTTTAGTGGGCATAGCAGGGTGTTCTAAAGAAAGAAGAAAAATACATGAATTTTAGCCACTGAAAACACATGATTGAATAGTTTAAATTATACCATGTTTCAGGTTCACTGTGGTTACTGAAATGGTACGTGATTCTGCATCTCTGATATTTCTTTTTTACAAATAAAAGCTACTGGTATACTTGACATAAGTCACTAATACCAGTACAAATACTATTTAAAAAAGTTTTTTTTTAGTCCAGACATGTATAGAAGGAGATAAAAAAAAAGTTCACAAGGTGACATTTATACCAGGCACCATTAACGTATGCTTAAACAAAATTAACCAAACTACAAAGTTGTAATGTCAGAGAAACATGTGCCACATGGAAGCACAATTTATTCGATGTAACTAATTCATTAAGCTTCCTGGGCAGCATGATTTTTGGACTACCACTAGCATATTATAATAATGTCTCTACCCTCTTTCAAACTAATGCCATACTTTGCTTCTAATTAAATATTATTACAAAAGATAATGCTCCTGGGTTAGAGAGAAAGTGAGTGTTAGGCAACACTGACTTTAACCAGGTCTAGTTTTAGATGGGCCTGTGGGCAGTTTGGGGTTAATGGAATGTTCAGGATGGATCAGAGAAAGAGATTACATAATATGAAATTTTGAAAGAAAGTATGGAAGAAACGTGGCATGTGCCAGGATGGGACAGTAAAGGGCGTGGTAGATACGGATGGGAAAAACAAGTCGTATACCGCTTCATTTAAATGGCTGAGAGGCAGAGACATAAATATAGCAAGTTAGTTAACTTAAAAGGCATTGAGACACAGGATTAGGGTAACAAAGGAATACACTGTTATGGTTAAAAAAGGCAGCAGCTGTTATTAAGAAAGGACCTTGACTTACTCAGCAACCACTTCCTCCTCTTCCCCCCTGACCCTGGTCCTCCTCATCCTCCTCCTCTTTATGGGCTGGCTCCACAAAATAGGCGCTTAGTTGTCAATATCAATATTAACTACGGTATTTAGCGCAAGTTAGAACAAATGTTTAAAGAATTTGAAATTTTAGTTAGCCTTCACTTTGAACGTCAATTCTATAAAAAAATGAAACATGGGGGAATGGCTAAGGAAGAAACAAGAAAACAATCAGTAAGAAATAGAAAAGAACAGCAGACAAAGAATAATCAAAAAATACTGCGGATGATGCTTGCTTCTACAGTTAAAATACACAGGGAAAAATATAAAAATCAAAGTAGACAGGAGGAACGAGGGAGAGAACAAGCATTTGCATTGCAAAAGGTCTCGAATTTACGCGAGTTTAAGCTATTGGCATTCTAAAATGCAATGCCTTTAATGTATATTTTAAAATCCAAAACAAAAATAAAAAACATTGGTATTTGCAATGTCAATAGCTCAAACTCGTGTATGAGAAGAATGTTCCTGTGTTAAGTTATCCAGGATGGTATAGGGAAATGGTTGAGAAGAAGTTTGTGAGTCCCAAGGAGGCTAGGTGCCAATCTAGTATTAGATATTACATGGCCTGAAACACTATGATGCTATTAAAATAAAACAGTACAAAAGGAGGTGGTGATGGACGGAGCATCTGAACCAATCAAACACTCACACCCAGTCAAAAGATCTGGGTTTGATCCATCACCGTTGTTTAGCCCACTCTGCCACCCCAGTTCAGACATGGCTATATGCAAATCAGTCTGACCCTGTGCATCATGGGAACAGTCCAGCCCGAACTGCCAAGCCATGCCTTCCCTGGACCGGAAACAAGCTTCCGAGGACCGGTTTCTGGCATTCCAGCCGTCTTCAGCCCGGCTTGCTTGAATCCAGTGGCAAAGTGAGCAAGGGACTCACGTCTGAGCATACCCTGCCACACTTATGGCGGCCAAAGCGGTACAAAAGGGGGTGGTGATGGACGGAGCATCTGAACCAATCAAACACTCACACCCAGTCAAAAGATCTGGGTTTGATTCATCAACGTTCTTTAGCCCACTCTGCCACCCCAGTTTAGATATGGCTATATGCAAATAAGTCTGACCCTGTGCCTCATGGGAACAGTCCAGCCCGAACTGCCAAGCCATGCCTTCCCTGGACCGGAAACAAGCTTCCGAGGACCGTTTTCTGGCATTACAGCCGACTTCAACCCCAGCTTGCTTGAATCCAGTGGCAAAGTGAGCAAGGGACTCACGTCTGAGCATACCCTGCCACACTTATGGCGGCCAAAGCGGTCCAGGGAAGGCATGGCTTGGCAGTTTGGGCTGGACTGTTCCCATGAGGCACAGGGTCAGACTGATTTGCATATAGCCATGTCTGAACTGGGGTGGCAGAGTGGGCTAAAGAACGGTGATGGATTAAACCCAGATCTTTTGACTGGGTGTGAGTGTTTGATTGGTTCAGATGCTCTGTCCATCACCACCCCCTTTTGTACCGCTTTTGGCCACCATAAGTGTGGCAGGGTATGCTCAGACGTGAGTCCCTTGCTCACTTTGCCACTGAATTCAAGCAAGCCGGGCTGAAGACGGCTGTAATGCCAGAAACCGGTCCTCGGAAGCTTGTTTCCGGTCCAGGGAAGGCATGGCTTGGCAGTTCGGGCTGGACTGTTCCCATGAGGCACAGGGTCAGACTGATTTGCATATAGCCATGTCTGACCTGGGGTGGCAGAGTGGGATAAAGAACGGTGATGGATTAAACCCAGATCTTTTTACTGGGTGTGAGTGTTTGATTGGTTCAGATGCTCCGTCCATCACCACCCCCTTTTTGGCCGCCATAAGTGTGGCAGGGTATGCTCAGACCTGAGTCCCTTGCTCACTTTGCCACTGGATTCAAGCAAGCCGGGCTGAAGACGGCTGTAATGACAGAAACCGGTCCTCGGAAGCTTGTTTCCGGTCCAGGGAAGGCATGGCTTAGCAGTTCAGGCTGGACTGTTCCCATGAGGCACAGGGTCAGACTGATTTGCATATAGCCATGTCTGAACTGGGGTGGCAGAGTGGGCTAAAGAACGGTGATGGATTAAGCCCAGATCTTTTGACTGGGTGTGAGTGTTTGATTGGTTCAGATGCTCCGTCCATCACCACCCCCTTTTGTACCGCTTTTGGCCGCCATAAGTGTGGCAGGGTATGCTCAGACGTGAGTCCCTTGCTCACTTTGCCACTGTATTCAAGCAAGCCAGGCTGAAGACGGCTGTAATGCCAGAAACCGGTCCTCGGAAGCTTGTTTCCGGTCCAGGGAAGGCATGGCTTGGTAGTTCGGGCTGGACTGTTCCCATGAGGCACAGGGTCAGACTGATTTGCATATAGCCATGTCTGAACTGGGGTGGCAGAGTGGGCTAAAGAACGGTGATGGATTAAACCCAGATCTTTTGACTGGGTGTGAGTGTTTGATTGGTTCAGATGCTCCGTCCATCACCACCCCCTTTTGTACCGCTTTTGGCCGCCATAAGTGTGGCAAGGTATGCTCAGACGTGAGTCCCTTGCTCACTTTGCCACTGGATTCAAGCAAGCCGGGCTGAAGACGGCTGTAATGCCAGAAACCGGTCCTCAGAAGCTTGTTTCCGGTCCTGGGAAGGCATGGCTTGGCAGTTCGGGCTGGACTGTTCCCATGAGGCACAGGGTCAGACTGATTTGCATATAGCCATGTCTGAACTGGGGTGGCAGAGTGGGCTAAAGAACGTTGATGAATTAAACCCAGATCTTTTGACTGGGTGTGAGTGTTTGATTGGTGCAGATGCTCCGTCCATCACCACCCCCTTTTGTACCGCTTTTGGCCGCCATAAGTGTGGCAGGGTATGCTCAGACGTGAGTTCCTTGCTCACTTTGCCACTGGATTCAAGCAAGCCGGGCTGAAGACGGCTGTAATGCCAGAAACCGGTCCTCGGAAGCTTGTTTCCGGTCCGGGGAAGGCATGGCTTGGCAGTTCGGGCTGGACTGTTCCCATGAGGCACAGGGTCAGACTGATTTGCATATAGCCATGTCTGAACTGGGGTGGCAGAGTGGGCTAAAGAACGGTGATGGATTAAACCCAGATCTTTTGACTGGGTGTGAGTGTTTGATTGGTTCAGATGCTCCGTCCATCACCACCCCCTTTTGTACCGCTTTTGGCCGCCATAAGTGTGGCAGGGTATGCTCAGACGTGAGTCCCTTGCTCACTTTGCCACTGTATTCAAGCAAGCCGGGCTGAAGACGACTGTAATGCCAGAAACCGGTCCTCGGAAGCTTGTTTCCGGTCCAGGGAAGGCATGGCTTGGCAGTTCAGGCTGGACTGTTCCCATGAGGCACAGGGTCAGACTGATTTGCATATAGCCATGTCTGAACTGGGGTGGCAGAGTGGGCTAAAGAACGGTGATGGATTAAACCCAGATCTTTTGACTGGGTGTGAGTGTTTGATTGGTTCAGATGCTCCGTCCATCACCACCCCCTTTTGTACCGCTTTTGGCCGCCATAAGTGTGGCAGGGTATGCTCAGACGTGAGTCCCTTGCCCACTTTGCCACTGGATTCAAGTCAGCCGGGCTGAAGACGGCTGTAATGCCAGAAACCGGTCCTCGGAAGCTTGTTTCCGGTCCAGGGAAGGTGTGGATTGGCAGTTCGGGCTGGACTGTTCCCATGAGGCTCAGGGTCAGACTGATTTGTATATAGCCATGTCTGAACTGGGGTGGCAGAGTGGGCTAAAGAACGGTGATGGATTAAACCCAGATCTTTTGACTGGGTGTGAGTGTTTGATTGGTTCAGATGCTCTGTCCATCACCACCCCCTTTTGTACCGCTTTTGGCCGCCATAAGTGTGGCAGGGTATGCTCAGACGTGAGTCCCTTGCCCACTTTGCCACTGGATTCAAGCCAGCCGGGCTGAATACGGCTGTAATGCCAGAAACCGGTCCTCGGAAGCTTGTTTCCGGTCCAGGGAAGGCATGGCTTGGCAGTTCGGGCTGGACTGTTCCCATGAGGCACAGGGTCAGACTGATTTGCATATAGCCATGTCTGAACTAGGGTGGCAGAGTGGGCTAAAGAACGGTGATGGATCAAACCCAGGTCTTTTGACTGGGTGTGAGTGTTTTATTGGTTCAAATGCTCCGTCCATCAACACCCCCTTTTGTACTGATTAAAAAAAAACAAGCACAGAGAAGCAGTACATCTTTTAATTGTCCTTAGTAATATTCAACTAACAGCCATTGACAAAGCCAATAGTCCTGGCTTGTTGTAGGTGTAATGTAACTTGTTGTATCATATATGTGGATGCTATGACAGAAGCAGCAAAATAGCAATAGTGTGGCACACTATGCTAAGCACAGATGTATAGCTTACGTGTTTAAGCCACGCCCTTTATTAGAGCTATGGCCATTTGAGAAACCTCCCCCCGTTACTTCATCTTACTAGTTAGAAGTGAGCAGGACATCTGTGCAGGAGGGAATAGTGCTGAACACAAAAACGCAGTACAGAAGTGGCCAGAACAGGGCAGCGCAAAACTGGATAGAACAGAGCAGCGCCCAAAAGAAAAAGCCAGAAGAGAAGTGGGCAGAACAGGGCAGCACATAACAATGGAAAATAGAGCAGGGCAGCACAGAACAGTGCATAATAGAACAGGGCAGCATATAACTGAACAGAACATTGGAAAATAGAACAGGGAAGAACAGAATAGTGCACAACAGAACAGGGCAGAAGGGAACAGGGCAGAGCAGAACAGGGAAGCACAGTGAAGACCAGCAGAGAGCAGAGCGGAATAGAACAAAGAACAAACGAGAGAGCTAGCATTGGGAACAGAAAGGAGGAGACGCAGTTTGTGAAGAAAGAAATGAAAAGCGAAATGGGGAAAGGGAAGGACAGAGACGGGACAATAAAGAAGGGAGAGGAACTGAGTCAGTGCGTTGAACTGCGAAAAACAAAAGAAAATAGTGAATAAAAGAACCTCGTTAGATGGCAAATCTATTTTGGAAAGACAATGCGCATATTATGGACCGGGGATGCGATTAAAAACAGAAGCTGCTGCAGCTCTGACTGACCAAAACACAGTAATTCTTGGTAATAAACAGTGAAAAAGAACAGAGCCAAGTGGGAGAGAGGGCCTCTTATGAAGCCGATACCACAAAGTGCTCCGTGATTGTGCACATAATAACAGATGTCATTATACACGGATCAACGGATTCACCTGAACAAATGATAACATACTCAGGAGGCCCCAGCAGACTCAACGTGTGACCTCAGGGTACACTGAAATCTCTGCAGCAGGAGCAATAATCCGATGAGGTCTCCTAGTGTTTTTAGGTGTTTTAAGAACCTGATTGTCGCGATCTCCCTGGCAATGAATACACTGAGTCGGGAACAGTTATGTTTGCTTGCTGCTTTAGTCCCTGCCAGCCTCGAACTGGCTTACAGACTATACCCTTTCCGGTTCCCCACTTCCTGTTCCTGTTTCCTGGTCGCCTGCCCTGTCCTGAAGCGGGGTCAGGCGAAACGACATGACATCTCCCCCTTTTTTACAAAGTCTCATTTCCGCTATATTTCTTCGACAAGGCGTCGAGGTTTCCTTATCAGACGTCGTGGATGTTTCTCTCGCCCTGGTGCTTGACTGTGGTCATCCGTGGCGTCCACCATTCGTGCTGGACTGCAGTGATTCTGGTCGTTGCTGTCACTCTGGTTGGGGGAATCACTTGAGAGCTGACTCGATGAGGTCTCATGCCGGGTGCGCCGATGACATTTTTTGAAATGCGAAATGTTTCTCGTTATCTGTTTGTGGTCGGCCTTGGCCGTGACCATGGTTCCTTTCCTCTTGACGACTCGTAGGGGAATGTCGAGATATCGACTGTCTGCTTTAGCTCGCCGATCACCCCGGACTATCACCCAGTCCCCTTCCTGAATGTTGGATTCTTTGGCATGTCTACGCTGATCGGCATATGTCTTCATCTTGTGCTTGTTTTCCTGATCAATCTCGACTAGAGTATTGTGGTCAACAGTGATATTCCGTCGTTGGGGAGTGGTGCCTACCATGGGTAGTCTGGTTCGAGGTGTCCGTCCTAGCATCACAGTGGCTGGGCACTGGTTGATGGTGTTGTGTGGCATGTTTCGGTATGCTCTTAACACTTCGTTCAGTGTCTGTTGGACATCCCGGTGAGTTAACTCGGCCTGCTGGATTGCCTTTTTGAGCATTCCCATGAATCGTTCCACCATGCCGTTCGCCTGTGGCCATAGCGGAGTGATTTTTTGATGTTTGAAGTTAAGGTGGGTCGCGAAGTTTGTGAATTCTTGGCCGTTGAACGGGGGTCCATTGTCTGTTTTTACTCGTAGGGGAATGCCCCAAGCTGCAAAGATTTCATCGAGCACGGGAATTACTGCTGTTGCTTTGGTGGATGTTATTAGGTGTGCAAATGGGAACCGGGAGTATTCGTCCATGGCAACAATGATGTATTGTCCGGACTGCAGCGGTCCAAAGAAGTCGACTGCAACTTGTTGCCATACTCCTTCCGGTAGTTCTGACATCTGTAGTGGTGCTGGTGGTTCCTTCCGACCGACTACTTGGCATGTCATGCAATCTTCCAGAGTTGTTTCTACCATGTGGTCGAGTGTGGGGAACCAAACACGTTCCCTCAGGGCTTTCTTGGTTGCGTTGATGCCTCTGTGGCCTTCGTGTGCCAAGTTGATGACTCCTTGACGCAGTTTGTGTGGAATCACGATCCTCCCCCCTCTTAAGAGGAGGCCATTGTCACTGATGGAGAGTTCGTCACGCACACGTTGAAAACTGGCAAGATCTTGACGAAGTTGATCAGATTCATGAGATGAATGCTTCACATCTCTCCAGGAGTTTGTGCGGACGCGGGTCATTACAGCCTGCACAAGTGGGTCGAGCGCAGAGGCCTCCTGAATGGCTTCAATTGGAACCGTGGGTGGACACGCTGTGTCAACGACGAAATGGAGGTGTTCATCAGCCACTGATAGTGCAACACGAGCTCCGGCCAGCGGGTGGCGTGTCATGAAATCGGCTGGATTCTCGGCCTTCCCAGGCTTGTGGATGATGGTGAATATGTAGTCTTGCAGGCGCAGGCCCCACCGTTCAATACGCGGCGGCATTTTTGCGTTGGGGTTCCCAAAAATTGTGATGAGTGCCTCGTGATCCGTGATGATCGTAAAATGTTTTCCGTAGACGAACAGGTTGAAGTGTTCGCACGCCCACACCACGGCCAAGCTTTCCTTCTCCGGTTGGGAGTATGCTTTTTCAGTGTCCGTGAGGCTACGGCTTGCGTATGCAATGATGTGGCGTTGATCTGAGTTGTCACGATATTGGGCCAAGATGGCGCCCAGTCCCACCGGGCTGGCGTCGACTGTGATCTCTGTTTTCTTCTTTGTGTCAAAATATGCCAGATTTATGGCGGATCCAACCGCTTGTTTGATCACGGTGAATGCATGTTGGCACGCCTCGGTCCATTCAAATGGTTGGCCCTGACGAGTGAGCTCTCGTAGGGGATAGCTGATTGTGGCGTAGTCACGAATGTAGCGTGCGCAGTAACTCGCATTCCAAGGAAAGAGCGGAGATCGCTCACATCTCGGGGTGTTGGTGTGTCAGCAAGTGCAGCTACCTTTTCTGGGTCAGGTCTCATTCCGTCCTTGGAGAAGATGTGTCCGTAGAACTTCAAAGTGTCCTTGTGAAACTCGCATTTGCTGGCATTGAGTGTTAGATTTGCGGTCAGCAATGCGTGGCAGACTCTGTCCAGAGCGGTGTCATGTTCTGTTTGATCTTTACCAAAGACTAGCAGATCGTCACTGTAGTTGAAAGCGTTGGGAATGCCTTGTATGACTCGTCTGATGGCTTCCTGGAAGATCTCGGCGGCCGAGGAAATGCCAAAGTTCAGGCGTTTGTAACGGAAGAGACCTTGATGTGTGGTAAAGGTCGTGATGTATCTTGATTTGTCATGGAGCTCCAACTGGTGATAACCTTTGTTGAGGTCGAGTTTGGAGAACACGGTGGCGCCATTGAGTTTTGTGATCATATCACTGATGTGCGGTCCCGGGTGGCGCTCCCGTTCGATGGCTGTGTTGGGCGCACGCATGTCGACACACAGTCTGACTTTATTGTCCTGTCCCTTTTTGGGGACTACCACGACTGGTGACACCCATGGAGTGGGTCCTGACGTGCGTTCAATGATGTCTGTTTGAAGGAGATCTTGAAGCTCGTCATCAACGGCTTGTTGTAGGTGGAACGGCACCTTTCTGTGGTGTTGAGCAATTGGTGTCACGTTTTCATTGATGTGGAGTTTTACCTTGAAATGGTTCAACTTCCCAAGGCCTTTGAAGAGATTCGGGAACTTTGCCACGATGTTGGGGGCGTCTTCAGTCATGTAAAGGAGTTCCACAAGTTTGAGTCTTTCCGCTGTGGGCAGGCTGAGCAGGCAGTCTGCCACGTCTGGTCCTTCTACTACATGGATGTAAGCATCGATTTTCTGCTCTTTGAACTGGAGAGTGGTGGGAAACCGGCCTAGGCAAGGTAGAGGTTTGCGTGACATCCACGTGAATATGCGGACCGCTGCGGGTTCCAGTTTGGGTTTTTGTTTCATATTGTGGTACTCCAGCGCACAGATATAGTTTAGTGAGGCTCCAGAGTCCAGGACAAATTTTGCTGGATGGTCTCCTATCAGGATGTCAAGTTTCGGGTATCGTTTCAGGCGGTCCGGGTCCGATACCATGCAAATGTATTCATCACTGTCTTGTGATGTCGGATGATTTGACGATGAAACCATGCAGATGTATTCATCACTGTCCTGTGATGAAGTGTGTGAGGATGACTCGCTGGATGTTTCTCTGCGTGACCGATAGGATTCTGTTGTTCGATGCCTGTTTCGGTGGGTGCTCCCGGAGCGACCTCTTGATCGATGGGAGTATGCTGACTGAACACTGGAGTTGGATGAGCTGGATGAGCGTCCTTCTCTCCCCTTTACAGCACGTGCATAGTGACGCGTGTCGTAGCCCTTGGTCGACGATCTGTGGGTCGGTTGCTTGGCTTGACATGCTATTTCAAAATGATTGTCCTTTCCACAGTGGTGACACCGCTGGCCAATTGCCGGACATGATCCTGAGTGTGGGTATTCTTGCCCACATCTGTAGCAAGCGGGTGCTGACTTTGTGGACTTGGTGTGCCGCGAGCTTCTTCTGGAGGATGTCTTTCGGGTGTTATGGCACTTGTGAGGTTTTGCCATGGGCTTGGCAGTCTTGGAAGATCTGTGTACCTGGACTCGCAGAGCGTGGTCTTTCTGGTCCGGTTTGTGAGTTCCCATCCGTTTGGCGTAGTCTTCCGCTTGATCGTTGATTCTCGTTAACTCTTCGATTTCCTCTAGGGTATGCGGTTTCTTTAGGAGTCTACGACGGAGATTTTCAGATTGACATCCGGCGATGATGCCGAGCCTCAATGCATCTTCCGTTTTGAAGGTGTCGAATTCACAGTATCGTGCCAATCTTCTGATGCGCATGTTAAAATCGCTCATACATTCGTCCTTCTCCTGTGTGGCCAGGTGGAACGTGTGTCGCTCATAATCCACGTTGCGTTTGTGAAGGAATCGCCTATTAAGAGCCTCTTTTACCTCTTCATAAGTGGCGGTTGCTGCATTGGGTAGTTCTTTGATAATTTGCGCAATTTCTGAGCCTATCAGGTTTCTTAGTGCCACTAGTTTTTGCTTGGGGTCTTGCACCATGGATCCTACCATGTAGTCCTCGAAGTCTTCACTCCAGCTCTTCCACGCCGGGCCCATACTATTGCCTGGCGTCAGTGGTAATGGCTGTGGTTGTCGCATGAACGAGGCTCCAGTGGGGGCGTTGGCCATTGTGGGTGCAGTGACCGGAGGGGCTGGTCCTCCTGTGTTAGCTTGTGAAGCTGGGCCTGCTACGCCGTTCCCTCCGGATGAGCTATCAGGATTTGACATTTGCGACTGATGACTCGAGGTGGCTGGTTATGTTGGCGTGAGCTTTGTATTAATTCTGGCTTCTGGGCAGTTCTCCTTTGTCTTTATGTGGCTCCCGCTCTTTTCTTTGCTATTGAAATCACTTGTCATGGTTGGCGCCTGACTTTAAAATGGCCGCCATCAAGGATTCGTAGGTTAGCTGTGTGCTGGCGCCTGACTCAAAGATGGCCGCCGCGCGGGACGTTGGGTCACCTTTCTCGATGTGGCTGGCACGTGGCTGCTGACTATTGTCAGACCTTTGTTCAGGGTCTCGCGGGGGAGAGCTGCCGGGTTGCGACTCACCCTCACTCCTCGCTGCTCATCCGTCTCTGGATGCGTGCGCTCCTCTCCTTCGTGCCTCACGAGGTTTGCGCGCTCTTTCTGGCTGCTCGCGTCTGGAAGCGCTTGGGGGTGGCGCTCTGGCATGTGCGCTCCTGCTCCCGTCGGCCGCTATTGCTCCGTGACTCAGTGAGCTTCAGGCCGGGTTGGGGATGGCGGCTTCTGACGGCTCCGGAGCCGATCTCAGCTTTCGCGCCTTTCGCGCTGTTGTTATGTGGGCTGCAGGACTCAGTGATCGGCCACAGTAGTTGGCTGGGCGATAGCGTTGTTTGTGGGGTTTATGAAGATCCCATCCTCGTCGCCATTGTCGCGATCTCCCTGGCAATGAATACACTGAGTCGGGAACAGTTATGTTTGCTTGCTGCTTTATTCCCTGCCATCCTCGAACTGGCTTACAGACTATACCCTTTCCGGTTCCCCACTTCCTGTTCCTGTTTCCTGGTCGCCTGCCCTGTCCTGAAGCGGGGTCAGGCGAAACGACATGACACTGATGTGTAACCCTTTAATGTCCCGCACTCTGAGGGGAGGTATAGCGCGGTTTACAGTCAGTGGGGGAGGCGTTTTGTGGGATTACCGACTCAGCCCTTCATCCCTTCCTAGAGTTCCTTCTTCTTCACGGGTAAGATAAAAGGAGGAGCCTGAGGTAAATGAAGCTAGACCGGAATATGTAAGATTGTTTATGCAGAGCCGAGGAGGGCTGGTCTGTAGCATAACGAGAGTCTGAGGAGATCTCTCCTGCTGTTGACTAACGAAATATGAAATATGTTACGAAATATGTTATTAATACCCAAAATCAATGACACTAATTTCATCAACATTTGAAGGATGAAAGGCAGAGCGACCCAGTCAGGATTTAAACCCATTGTGAACAGGGGTTATCAGATGTGTAAGGTCTGCAAGACCATTGAGAGACTATTATACAAAGTGCCTTAAAAAGGCAGCAAAGTTTAAGCCAATTCAGTCATGTGTCAAGCACAATATTAGCTAACATCCGAGCCCATCAGTAACACCTAAGAGTCCGCACACACGCATTTTGGGCCAATTGTACGTCTTTCCTTTCTTGCATGCTTGCCCCTTCACTTTAATGCCCTTTCTTTCCAGGGAAATCTATCGTTCATCGAAAGTTCTCACCCTCCAGACCCACAAGCTTTCTGCTACATTCTTCTTGTCTATTTTAGGTACTCAGATTATCAATTAAAGTTCACACTAAGGTGCGAGTTGACCAAATGCAAATAAATATTGAAAAAATATATAAATTGACTACACTCGAGCAAGCGTCGTACAGTGCTGCGCAAAAGTGAAAGGATTGCTCACAGAGTGTGCTCAGTCCACAGAAGAGGCATCCCAATGAGGCATCTCTTTGCTTGGATGCGTTGCTGACGAGAGCTTCCTTCCAAGCAGTGTAAAAATCCTGGAGGCTAGCTGTCACTGGTGTGCAGGTTCCCACAGCACCATGTGAAAGGAAGGTCAGCACAAAAGTAAGATCCATTACATTAGTAACATTTAAAATACACACTGCACACAGGGCAAAGTAGGCTTGCATCCGGGTTCTTTCATTACAGGGTCAAACGGTGCTTTTGTCATTAGCATAAATGGATGCTGCGACCAGGCGGATGTCTACACACCCAGGATCCTTACCGGTGGTAAACTCCAAGCTTCTTTTGCAGATCACAGATATATGCACATTTCTCACAAGTTTATGTCGAATATCTGCAAGAGCCAGGCTCTCCTGGATCTATGTTGGGCACCCTCTACCACAGCTTCAATGTTTGCTCGTACAGATAGTACCAGAGCTTTGACGCGCCCTAATGCTGGGTTCCTGCTCCTTCCAATAAAAGGCATTGGACGAAACCCTGGGCATTCAATGTGTCCGTGGACATAATGAAATAACAGCAGTGACTGGGCCGCAATAAAAACTGTTATATAATAAGACACAAAGGGCAGCAAGGTCTGCGGTTTAACCCCTCGTGGGCAATGCTTGATCCAGGCTATCTCGACACCAGGACATCTGGCAAACTTTACAAGAAATTACAAATGCCTCTCCCAATTATTGGTACATGTTTGCAATACTTTCACAGTTATAATACATACTAACGAATCCATAGAGTAGAAGGATGTATGTTCCAAGATTGCAGTCTTATTATGGCCAGAGACTGAGGCATAGTATATAAAGACAGCTGTGTGTATGTCACAGTCGCATGCTGCCTGGAATGGTTTGTTTCGATCTGTGCTCATGACACGTTTATTCTAATTGAGGTGATGCTGAAAATGTCTGGAGCTCGTGAAACGGCGCTGCCAATGTATGCAACTGTAACATTTGTGATGAGGTTATGGGGGTTTCGTTTCCAGTGAATGGAAAACACGTGTGGTGAGACTCAGCGTTACTACTAGGCATGGACGCCGGTAAACTCCACTCCACTTCAGTTGGCAGAGTTCTCGCTGAATTGCACGGAGTGGAAAAACTCTGCGCCTGCTCTCTGGGTTCTGAAACTTTCCAAAGTTTGCAGAAAGTTTCACCCAGAGTCTGGTGCGGGAGGGCAGCACTCCAGGAGATGGTGATTCTCTTGCTGCTGTTCTGTCCCGTGGGCCCGGCTCTGCCGTGAGATCCTGGGACTGTGCTGCTCTGCCCTCCCGCAGCTCTTTATCTTTCCATTAAGGGGGGCCCGTCACTTCCTCCAGCCCTGTCAGCCAGCTCCCTGCTGTTACAGCCCCAAGCCCAGAATCGGGGGGTAAGTACCCTCAACCCCGCACCCTCTAGACTTTCTAACTCCCTCACCCCCATCGGACGAATGGTGCCTATCATGGAGCCAAGAGGGGCGATGGACAGGGGTTACACTGCCACCTGTGGGTGTGTGGAAGGGCACGTCGGGTCTTGCTGCAGGGTTATGTCTCATCTTGAAGTCAAAGCTGCCTCCCCTGCAGCGACCCCGGGCGAGAGTAAACCTGGCCGACTGCAGTAGGCAGCGACTGCCCGGTAGCACTTGGGAAACAGAAAGTTCAAGAGGTTGAAGCAGACTTTTGGCGCGCATGCATACAATGTATAGCACCGCACGCATGCGAGAGAGACAGGTTAGGCAAAATAGAGTGCCATGAAGCCAGCCAATCAGAGGGAAAAAAAGAATTTACAAATGCAATAGGACTCGTATTTACGCGAGTCCTATTGCATTGCAAATAAAACTATGCACGTCCAAGAATGCAGGAACAGGAGTGGGTGGAGGGGTTGTGGTGGGCAGTAAAGTGAGGGAGTGCAGGAGGGAAGGGGGAGGCAGGGGAACAAAACAGTTTTAAAAGTAAAGGGGCTGATAGCTATGGATAGAGAAAAATGACGACATGGCCATCAGGAGGTGGGATTAAGCTGAGGAAAACCAATCAGATTGCAGCATTTAGGAATTCGGCAAATCAAAAAGCTGGATACACTATACTGTATACAGCATCTCTCTGATGAGACAGCGCATGCGCTGCCTAGTCCGAGACCTAAAAAGGAGATGTGAAAGGAAACGCATTAATGTATGAGGCTAACAGACAACTAAATATATAAAATGGAAAGCTAAGAAAAATACTGAAAAGAAAATATACAAGACTATGCTGTAAATGTAAATGTAAAATGGCTTTTGTATAGCGCATTCTATCACTCCAGGGAGCATCTTGGCGCTGTGAGCCACCCCAGAATAAAAAAGGGTGAGTAAGCTGGAACAGCTCTCCGAGATAGATCATTACACCAAAGCCTTACAGGCCGCGTTAGTGAGCGTAAAAACCCAGGTCTTTAGGGCTTTCCTAAACAGAGATTCTGTTGAGATTTGACGAAGTGCGGGAGGAAGTTTATTCCAGGCTCTGGAGCCTAACACTACAATGGATTTTCCACCTTTGGTCGCTAGTCTGAATTTTGGGACCACTAGTAGATTGAGGTGGGAAGATCTCAGATTTCGAGTTGGAAGATGTCATTTGAAATTGTTGGAAAGATATCTGGGTCCTTGTGCATGATAGGCTCTGAAGGTGATGCTCAAGATTTTAAACAACAAGCGCTTATGGATAGGAAGCCAGTGGAGGGCACGGAGTGCGGCAGAAGCCGATGATTTCCTGGGCCAGCCCAGGACAAGGCGGGCGGCGGCATGCTGGACCATCTGCAACCTGTGGAGCACGGTCTTATTAGCTCCAGCATATAGACTGTTGCAGTAGTCCAGTCTTGATGTGATAAGTGCCACCGCCACCGTCTTTCTCGTGGACAAAGGAAGGAGATCGAAAAACTTCCTTAGCATTCTGATGATGTGAAAGCAGGAACTTTCTACCCCAATGGCTTGTTGCTTGAATGATAGAGCATTGTCGAACTTAACACCTAGATTGCGAGCAGAGGAAATGGTGTTTGGGGGAGCTTCAGCGCCTTCAGGCCACCACTGCTTAGGGGAGAATGGGTTTTGCGAGCTGAATGGAAGTATTTCTGTTTTTCCAGAATTACACTTCAAGTGGTTGGTCTTCATCCATTCGAATGTCGCTGTTAAGCACATTTTGAGGTTTTCTTCAGCTTGTGGTGACTCCCTGTCGAGTACCAGAATGAGCTGCGTATCGTCAGCGTAAGAAATAGTGCTGATCTGATACGAAGAGATTAGCTCCATCAGGGGTACCATATAGAGATTGAAAAGTATCGGGCTCAAAGTAGAGCCCTGTGGTACCCCTGTTTTAATCGGTTTTTCCTCAGATCTATATTGGCCCAGCACAGTGATTTGTCGTCTAAGGCTCAGGAAGTTTTGGAACCACTCTAGCACTACTCCGCCTATCCCTGCGCTCCGGAGACGGTCAATCAGAATGGTGTGGGAGACCGTGTCGAAGGCCGCCGATAGATCGAGTAATATCAAGACGGCCTTCTTTCCTAAGTCCATAGCGGAGCGCAGGGATTCAGTGGAGAATAGGAGTGCAGATTCGATTGAGTGTTGAGAGCGTTGTGAGATTAATTATTTCTAAATTAAAGAAGAATAAATGGGCAACATTTATCAGCAACTGACATGTGTTCCCGAGCTATAGAACGTGCATCACTGATGCTAACCTTGCTGTTTCCATGCCTGGACTTTATTTGCTGTCCGGCATTGCCAGGAGCAGGGCCAGCTATAGGAAATTATATTGCATTTTTGCTTCCTTAAGGCGTTCCACAAGACCAAGTAACAGTTGGGGCGCTAATGGGAGTGGAATTCCCACCACCTCCTGCACCCCCCACCTTATGCAAATATTCCAAGCCGTTCGGACCTTACCAAGCCACATGGAGGAATGTCGCCCTTTCCGCCCCACATTGGGTGCAGTCCGAAGATCTAGTCAGATAGATTTTAGCTAGTACATTCGGGTACGGTACATGTGGTGGAGAAAATTAAAAATAGGATATTTCCAGACACTTTCTGCACCACCTCGCACTTCCTTCCACATTCCCTGTCAGTAAGCAGGACTTCCATATCTACATTCCAGACTGGTCTGGCACCATAGTCAGGTTTAAGACAGTCAGATTTCAATGCCTTTATGTCAGCGTTATCAAGTGGCGTCCCGCACCAATCTGTAAAATGTTTTGCAGTATGTGTCGCCGGAGGGGCGCTTGAAAAATCCATCCATATTTCTCTGACATACGGATAGTTTAGAATACTGGAGGAACTGCCCAGGGCCCACTCCAAATGTGTCTTGGGCCTCCTGAAAGGTGATATATGTGTCTGCTGGTATAAGTTACAAAGCAATTGACAGCCCCACGCTCCATTCTGCAATAGACGTATCACTGCAAATGTGACTAAGGGCTGTAAATCACAGATATTTAAATCCCTATCAAACGGCAGGTGCCTGATAACCCTTTTAATAACCTGTTCCCATATTCAGGTGATCTGTCTGAGAATGTATGGCACCGAAGACCCTAAGCCTCTCATTACCAGCACTGACAATGACTCTCCATTCACGTGCTCTTCAGAAATATCTGTTTTCAGTTATCTTCTTCCGCTAGCCACTTAGCGGCGGGCTGAAGGTAGGCTAAGTAATAATACCATTCAAGGTTCAGTACCCCCAGTTCCTGATATCGTTGAAGTGTCTCCAGTGCAACCTTAGGGCGCCTAGTGATAGCTAAATACTGTTTAGCTGCTTAAATACTCCAGGCTTCAATGAGCAAAGAGCGTTTGGGAGGTGGTATAGACAACTTGTCAGCAACATCATGGTGGCTGCTGCCACCCACTCCATAATTTACAATTATTGCATACACCAGAAGTGAACGAATGCACACAGCCCATCTATCACCCTTCCTCTGTTATAGACATATTGACAGTCAGCTGTAAGGGCAATCTTAACCCCCAGATATCGGAATGCATCAGTTTCCAGCCATAGTCCCAAGCTGGGGAGCGTCTATCTCCCCAACCCAGCCACATTCTCCAGGGGAAAAAGAAGGCACTTGGGTCCATTAACCCAAAGCTTCGAGATCCCTCCAAACTCCTTTAGCAGGTGCAGAAGGCAAGGCAGCAAGGTCCAGGGCTCCATCAGATACAAGAGAGCATTATACAAGTACAGGGAAACCAAATGTTTCGCCTCCCCAGGTGTGATCCCTGGTCATCTAAATCTCCCCTGATTCGGAGTGCCAATGGCTCCATTGCTAGGGCAAGCATGGAGACAACAGGCATCCCTGCCTTGTGCCTTGCCCACAGTCCAGGCTCCCACACATGTTTGTTCAAGCACTGTGGATACAAAATATAGCAATTGCATCCAGCCACAAAAGTTGGACCGAATCCCATCTGCAGGAGAACTTCCATCAGATGATCCCAGCACAAGGTATCAAAAGTCTTCTCAAAATCTATTGTGACTAGTGTGAGCTTGTCATCTCGGTCCAGCATTTAGTGCAGCACATGAGTAAGTCTCAACTTCACGGCAGTACTTCGCCCCGGAATGAACCCACACTAATCTTCATGCACCAAAAGTTCTATCACCATTTCAATCTATTAGCCAACACCTTACATAGAACTTTATTGTCTGTACTGATCATAGTTAAATGTCGACAAGAATTCAGGTTCACTGCCTCTCCACTCGGTTTGGATGGTCTGCTCTTGCATGGTCAACGGAAGAAAGCCTAGCCGTTGCATCTCATTGTGCACCTCCAGGAGCTTGTCTGTAAGCTGAGGAGTCAGGCTTGATAAAATTCCACAGGGAAGACATCCCCCCACAGTCTTTGACCCTGAGCATCAAACGCAGGGCCTCTCTGGTCTCCTCCAGGGTAAGAGCAGCATCAAGCTTCTCAGTGAAGGCCTTGGGAGCCCTAGGGACCCCATGCTCAACACATATCTCCGGACAATGTCCGGCTTACCAACAAGCCCCGCTTCATACAACCTCATAGGTGGTCAACAAACACTTCATTTATGGGCCTTTGTGTAATTGCGGCTGTACCATCTGGATGTTCCAGGCAACACACTGCTGGCATCTTCATCCCCCTGCAATAAGTAGTAGTAGTAGTATGAGCTTTATTCGATACATAAAATATCATAAAAGCATATACAATTGTTAAAAAGGTTAAAATGTTAAAAAGAATGTACAACAATTTAAGATACAACATGCATCACACTATACTTTACACTTCTAATTTGCATATTAAAATATATGCAATAACCAAATGAGCAGTCGGCTAGGTTTGTCCCCCTCCCTGGTCAGTCTTTGGCAGTAAGTTTTAAGTCCAACAACTCCTGGCGAGCACCCGGAGAAGTCCCCTTCCCTTGCTGTGCCTCTGCTAGCCTTCCCTTCCAATGTGACAGAACCTGCTGGAGTTGCTTCTTCACCCCATAAACCTTGCTCAGTCACTCCCCTCCTATTACAGCTTTCAACACCTCCCTCTCATTTGCCCTTGTATCTGTTGTACCCCAATCACCCTTCATAACACACACCTCATCCATCTAGATATCTGTTGGCAGTCGCCAAGTCTGTATAGGTCCACCTCCCAAGGACAGCTCACAAGCAGCGGGCATGATTCGAGAGAAATCTGCACAGATATTTAATAGATGCTTCTTTATGAATGACAAGCCCAGCAACTAGGATACTTTCAAATCAGCTACATGTGCTGTGGGTAGATAAATAGCAGGAATACTCTCTGTATGTTGGGTATTTGGCACACCAGGTATCTATAAAACCTGCATTAACCATAGCTTTTGCCAGAGCTGCTGTCATGCCTGGCTTGCAACGCTGTTTAGAAGGTACTCTTTCCATCTTATCATTAAGGGCCGTTAACGGCACAGTTGGAATCCTCAGCCCAATTAAATGGGTCTCCCCTTTATATTAATTGCTTGCATCCGCAGTTAATTGGTGCATAATTGTTGAGTATTCAAATATATCTCTCATTCAGCATCCCAATGAATAACTTATCGCCCTTCTCGGAATAGAGGTGCCTAAATAGGGACCCTCAGGGCTATCTACACAGTCACCACTCTGACATAGCCAGAATAAGTGTCTAAGTGCACCTGACCTCTCTTTTTTTTCAAGAGCTTCTGGGCCTCAATGAGATGTGTCTCCTGGAGGCAAGTAACCGCAACCTTATTGTGCTTCAGGAATGAGAGTACTTTATTTCTCTTTGTGCAACAATGAAGACTTCTAACGTTCCAAGTAATAAACTAATAACAATTCACCATAATCACTAGCGGAGGTAGAGAATGGGGGGTTGAGGCATCTCAGGAATGGTCTAGGCACTACTAACTCAAGACCCCTCCAATCACAAATAGTGAAGCTAGAGAGGAACACATGTGCACCATCAGGCAACAAAAATGGAAATAATAAGCTAATAAACCAAACAAATTCAAAAACATTCCCTATCAACAATCAATTCCTGGAAAAACGCAGTTCAACGGAACAGAACCATGTCTGCGCATGTAAATATGGCAAGCACAACAACCTAGCACAGTTTCCAAATATGTATAATCATATATACCAACAATAGAAGAATCCCTTTGCCCATTGTCATTTTCAACACGGTGAATTCTTTCTGCCTCAGAAGCATGGATCTCCCGCCTCCAAACCGAGGTCTAGAAACCTCCAGGGTGAAACAGCAGCTGCCGACGCTCCGAGCTGTCACCCAACTGGATCCCCCTCTTTTGTAGACTGAATAATAGTATGAAGGCTGCTCAACAGGGCAGCTTCCACACAGCGGCAATAAAAGTGTTTGTTCTTGTCTACCACGCATTCATCCCTGCTTTCTCATCTAGACTTCAATGCCACCATTGGTAAAGCCTCAATGTCAGTGTACACAGATCAATAAAGGGTGCCATTAGTCAACACTGAGTCAGGGTTCTAATCCACCAGTCTCCTCCCTGTTCATGGCTGCATCTGCCTTGGAAGCCACAGCCCCACCCCCTTTCTCAGTTGGTAGTATGAGGCTCTCCAGTGAAGATGCAAAAACAACAGTTGATGGACAGAATGCAGAACAATGTCACACATTCACCCCAGTACAGAGATCTGGGCCTAAATCCATCGTTTTTTTGCACTCCACACCACCCCAGTACAGACATGGCCATATGCAAATCAGTCTTGACCCTGTGCCTCAAGGGAACAGTCCAGCCCGAACTGCTAAGCCATGTCTTTCCTGGACCGGAATCAAGCATCCTAGGACCGGTTTCCTGCTATCAGCCGTCATCAGCCAGGATAGCTTGACTCCAGTGGTGTGGAGAGCACGGGACTCACGTCTGAGCATACCCGTCCCACTCGGGGTGACAAATGCAAAAACAACAGTTGATGGACAGAATGCAGAACAATGTCGTACATTCACCCCAGTACAGAGATCTGGGCCTAAATCCATCGTTTTTTTGAACTCCACACCACCCCAGTACAGACATGATAGCCAGAAACCGGTCCTAGGATGCTTGATTCTGGTCCAGGGAAGACATGGCTTGGCAGTTCAGGCTGGACTGTTCCCATGAGGCACAGGGTCAAGACTTATTTGCATATGGCCATGTCTGAACTGGGATGGCTTGGTGAGCAAAATAACGATGGATTAAACCCAGATCTGTGACTGGGGGTGAATGTTTTGCCATTGTGCATCATTCCGTCCATCATCTTGTGTGTTTTGCTCTCCAGTGAAGATGACAGCTCCTCGTGCCTCATGGTACCATCCTTCTGCGTCAATAATCGCAGGGTCCTGCGTGTACTGATCTTGGTCAATTCTGACCAGTTACCCAGCCGTCCACTGTGCCTTCCTGACATCTTCAAATCCACAGGGCTTCTCTCTCCCTCCAGGCGTAGTAAAGGCAGCCAGAGGTCCCAGAGTTCAAGCCACATCCAGACCTTCCCAGGTTGGTCAACAAAGTGATATGTTCCATTAGCAATTACACTTAATATAGCTGAATATCATAACATATAACACAGGTTCAATGTTTTGAGTTTTTGCTTGACCTCTAGTTATGACTTCCTCTGGGTCTGCCCCTCATAAGCATAGTCCAGGTAAGTGGCAATGGTGTGAGTTTTGTAGCGCAGCCCTTCAGCCTCCCTAGCTGCTTTCAGAATAAAATCTCTGTCTTCATAACGGAAGAAACATGCAATAATTGCTCTTGAAGGGACACCAATGCCCAATGTGCACACTCATAGACACCCCTTGCGGCTTCAGAGCCCGATGGATCCAGTTCTTTAGGAACCAGGAACCCCAGCTCATGAATGTTATTACACCTTGAGCACCATTCTGCATCTTCAGCCCTGGCTTCCAATGTTTTCATCATTGCTTCAAGGTCCATGATGGATTCTTCTGCTCCGTTTACCTTTTGTGTCACTTTCTGGAGGTTCCCTCAGAGCAGACTGATGTTTATAAGCATTGCCTCTATCTTGCCCTCCAAAGCCATCCTCGAGCCCTGAATAGTGGCCAGTAGGACTGCCCTCATTGGCTACCCCTGTGACAGGCCGCCCCCTTAGACTGGCATGGATTCCTCTACCTCACAGTTCCTGGGGCAACTATCTACTGTGTAGTGGTACTGCTCTGCTGATGGCCAGGGGCCTTTTGCCTACCCATGGTCCCCTAAAGAGGCAGCAGTCACCTTGGAGCGTATTAAGAGATCAGAAACTCCACATAAGGGGCATCACGATGCACACATGGCCCGATCCATATGCAGGGCCAGCAGCATGCTCGTTAGGGAGGCATGCCACAGCATGGCCTTGCATGCAAACCGGCAGCAGATCTGGGCCGCTCTACTCACTCCAAGGACAGAATTCTGCCAAACATGCAGTCTGCAGTTGGTAGCCGAGGCACATTTATGGTCCTTTTAGCCCACAGCCCATCCATATTCAGCACTCACCGAGGTGATATATTCCAATTGGGGCAAGGCAGGTAGGTGCACAGAGCAGCCACCAAGGATGAAGCCCCCCTGTCTCCCAAAGAGATGACTGTCATTAATAGTGTAACCACACATACGGCTCCTCTCTCATTATAGGCCGAATACTCCCCAGCCTTGATCTGTAGCCGATTTCATCCCATTCCGGGCCACCAGAATAGGTCATTCATCTAAGGACCTCTCTCTTCCCAGCCTCTGTCATGTGTCAGTAGTCCAACAGGGCTCAAGCAGCACCGCCAGCAGTGCGGTGCAATCACCACTGTGTCAGGGACCAGGACAGGGCCCTCCTCCAAGATATGCACCAGTCCACCATGGGCTGTGACAGCGGCCTTGTTCATTGTCATCAAGTCTATCCCACTGCTTCTCTCCGCCAACGGGGAGTAGAGTGAAAATCTCACTGACTGGCCAAGGGCAGCAGACATAATCACTGTTGCAGGCATCTCACTGCCCAAGGAATACTCTTAAGGCCCGAGCATGACTGCTCCAAGCCTCTGATCCTTGCCCTCAGTCTCCGCCATATTCCTCAGGCCCCTGATGGTCACAGCAAGCCAGCTACAGGGCATGGCGTCAGTATCAGCCCCACCAAGGATAGTATTAAATACCATGGGGGAGGATCAAGCTGGATAACGGCAGGGGAAGTAGGAGTACCTCAGGAGCGCGTCCCGGCTGCTAACTTGCTTTGCCATGCCCCACTTTCAATGTTATTTTTGTTTTGATTTACCTTATTTTTAGACCTGGTATCATTGGCATGAGTCTCTCCTCCATTTTTTGGCTGTTTGCCTCCTCTGTTTACGATGTTTTGCTGGAATATTGCTTTGGGCACTGTGCCACTGCTGATCAGTGCCACAGTGCAAGTGCTTCCTATGTTAAATTGATACATTAATTGGATTCCCTGTCTGGCTTATTTGGTTTACTGCCAGCCCCTAGTATAGTGCACCAGGAGTGCCAGGGCTTGTAAATACAAATGCTGCTGGTGGGCTTGCAGCACTGGTTGTGCCACACACAGAAGCGGCCTAGAAAAATATGTCTAAGGTCTGCCATTGCAGAACCTGCGTGCAGTCTGGTACTGCCATGCTGACTGCGCAAGTACACCTAATTGCCAGTCCCTAAAACCTTCCCTTAACTTCATGTTAGTCACCCCTATGGTAGGCCCAAGGGCAGGGTGCATTGTAAGCATAAGGTAGGACAAGCCCGGATGTGTGTGGCATGTCCTAATAGTGAATTACAGCCATTTTCGTTTTCACTATTGTAAGGCTACCTTATCCTTAGGCCAGATTGGGCTGCTGTGATTATTACACTATATAATCCTAACAGACTCAGAGAGCATGGTGGAAAGTCGAGTTTAGTATCCCTGAACTCAGAATTTGATAACACATCCTTTAGGATGGATGGTTTTTAGATTCGGAGTTTGAAACTAGCACTTTTAGAAAGTGACTAGTTTCTTGTCTAACTGTCTACCGGTCTCTGCTGGTTCTTGTGTGTGTGACAGGAGCTGGGTGGCTCCAGAGGTGAATGAGGCATTTGCGTTTAGAGTGGGGGAAGAGTAGTTCCTGATAGCCTGCCCTGCCTGACACAATACTGGCTCCACCTCCTGCCGGGCGACTGATGGCCCTAACCCTGCCAGTGACAATACTGGCTCCACCTCCTGCTGGGCAGGTGAGGACCCTGCCCTGCACAGTAAATAGGCCAGGTGCCTCGGCCTGGCAACACCCATAACAAACCCGGGATGGGGAGAAATCCCCCTGCATGGACAAAGGGATCAAAGCAGAAAAGGGGTATAAGAGAAGGGCCCCTGAACCAAAGAACTTAGATCACTTCTGAAAAGGAAACCTATACCAAGGACAAGAAGCCTGCTGATCCAAGGACTTGCCTACCCCTTCTGCAAGAGTGCTGTTTGCTGGGGGGAATCCTGCAGTTGCTTCTTTATTTTTGCCAAGGAACAAGGAGAGATGAACTGAGTGTGTACTCTCAAGCTTTGCCAAGAAAATCTCCAAGGGCTGGAAGAATGCCAGTCCCCTGTTGAAGTCACAGGGCTAAAGGACTTCATCATCTGCTAAAGTTGCCTGCTGCTGGAACGAGGGATTACAGCACATCTGAAAGAAACCAGCTATCTCGACGTCGTCGGACGCCGCCGAATCCAGCTCGACATCGTGCGTAACGGCTCCAGTGTCCCGCACCTTCGACGCCGGACGCCTGGCCCGATCGACGCCAGTAGCGACGCCAGTAGCAATGCCGCTGCTGATCGCCGTGACGCCGCAGCCCCTCTCGACGCCGAGAGCGCTGCTCACTCTTGCAACAACGACATCGACGACGACGCCGTATCCTGCTTTGCCACCGTGAGCGCTGCTCCAGCTTGACACCTGTCGACGCCACTGCAGATCGCCCCGATTCCGAGGCCCGATCAACGCTGACGACTCGATGCCGGTACATCTCGACGCCGTGGATCATCGTTTGCTTTTTTCTAAAAGGTACTGTGTTTGTGGGGTCTGCTTCGACTCCGGGCTCGACGTAGCGCTCCTCGTGGTCGACGCCGAACCTTTGGAATAGCTTTGCCTCGACGTCGTGTGACTCCTGTGGGGGTTACATTGTTGCCAAGAACTGTGTTTAAAGAAGAAGATTGCTTTTGTTGCTAAAGAACACTTGCTAAGAAGAAACTTTACCTGAACTATTATTTGTCCTTCCAAAGAGTATTTATTGAGATTGTGGTATATTTTTGTCGTTATTTGGTCTTGTGCTAAGCCTTATATAAACATCCTTATTTATATAATACCTTCTGTGTTGTGTCCATTTGTGGTGTATACACTTTATTACTGTATGTGGTCATAAATGCTTAACACACTGTCTCTGAGATAAGCCTGTCTGCTCTGCCAAGCTACCAAGGGAGTGAGCGGGGGTTATCTGAGTGTGTGATTCCCTTGCCCTGACTAGAGGAGGTGGGTCCCTATTTGCCAGAAGTCTAGACCTCTGCCAACTGGAGACCAGCCGATTCTAACATTGGTGGGCAGCGGTGAGGATTTGAACTTTGCATTCATGACTCATGTGCAGTGATTAGTGTACGCTGCATAGTGAAAGCAGACCATAGCACAGCCACAATCTATTTTGGTAGGATATTCTATTTTTGTTCTCCGCTTTCCTGGAGCTTGTTTTTGAACACTGCCAGTTTTGACCATGAGTGATGCTGGAGTCACTGCCCCTATTGTTGTGGAGAAATTTGATAAAAATTTGATAAAGGACTACAAGAAAAAGGAGCTGGAAACATTTTGCAAGCAGTTTAAAGTTCCTACAACAGGCCTCAAATATAAGGAGTACTTTCTCAAAGCATTACAGGCCTGGTTAGAGACCAGAGATCCCTCTGATCCGGTGGTGGTACCGCCAGGGGAAGGGGAGGAGGAAGAGCCCGTGAATGGGCCAGTGTCCTCCCCCGGCAGCAGTGTTTCCTCCAAGGGTCTTTCTCCTGAAGAATTGGAAGACAGGGCGAAGGAACGAGAGCACCAGTTAGAAATGGCAAAACTTAAATTAAGAGGGCAGTTGGAGTTAGAGAATGCAAGAAGCAGGAGAGATGCTGAAATGGAGAGCAAAAGGTTAGATTTTGAAAGAAAAAAATTAGCGTTTGAACGTGAGAAAATGGTGAGGGAGATGGAGCTCAAAACTAAGAATTTAGAATTGAATCCCTCTGGTGGCAGCATTCCATCTGGGCCTGCAGAAGGTAGGTTTTATTTTCCCAAAGATGTGATAAAAGATTTTCATAAGAATGAAGATATTGGCCAATGGTTTAAAGCATATGAGTTAGCATTGTTGGCCCACAGGGTCCCTGAGAAGGATTGGTGAGCGGGGTTGTGGGGTCACTTTGTTAATAAAGGGAGAGATACCTTGTTGGACATGCCTGTTGAGGATAGGATGTCATATACTCATATGAAAGATGCTTTAATGTTAAGGTATGGCCTAACTCCAGAAAAGTACCGACAAGTCTTTGGAGAATGTAAGAAATTGCCTGGTACTACGTGGGTTGAATATGTGTCATTTTTTTGCAGAGCCATGGATGGTTGGGTAAAGGGTAGCAAAGTGGAAAGTTATGATGCTCTTTATGATTTGTTGGCTTGGGAGCACTTGTCTAATAACTGTTTTCCAGAGCTACGCCAGCACCTTATTGATAGCAAGATACCTAGCCCTAGAAAACTTGCTGAAGAGGCGGACCGTTGGGTCAGTACCAGGGTCCATAAGGGTCCAGTGGGAGACTCAGCCAAAGGTGGGCAGGGTCCCCAGCAGAAGAGTGGGGGGGACAGGGGTAAACAGAGGGAGTTTCAGAAAGGGCCCCAAAGTAATCCCCAAGGGAACCAAGGGAAGGGTTTCCAGCCTCCCCCGGTAAAGAAGCCAGAGGCCCCGACAGGTATACCTGTTCCTAGGGGCCCAATGACCTGCTACGCTTGTAAGCAAGTGGGACACCGTTATTATGATCCCCAGTGTCCCATGAAGAACTCTAATGCACCACCACGTGCACCCCCCGTCAGTTGGCGAGTGTAGCCCTGGGAGGGGAGGAGATGGTTGCCCCTGGTGGGGAGGGCCCCGCAGAGATATCCCTGGTCTCTTTAGGAGACATGGGAATGGTCCCTCCACCCCCTCTGCCTAGTAACACTAATAAATATAGGCAGTGGGTGACCATAAATGGCCATAGGGTGGAAGCTCTCAGAGACAACGGAGCAAGTGTGACAGCTGGCAAGTGTCACTTGGTGTCCAGAGAGCAGGTGGTCCCTCATGCATTCTACCCTGTTGTAGCTGCTGACAACTCCCAGAGAGAGTGTGAGGTAGCTCAGGTTCCCTTTGAATGGGGGGGGGTCTCGGGTACTCTTCAGGTTGCTCTGAGGCCCGCCATGCCTGTTGACTGTCTCCTGGGCAATGATTTGGAGGACTCCCCTTGGGCTAAGGTGGAGCGAGAGACACATTTGAAAATGTTGGGTGTGCCGGAGTGGGTGTGTGCAACCACTCGGTCCATGACCGCTAGTGAGGGTGTTGATGGGGTTCTGGAGCCTGGAAGTATGGCCCAGGACCCAGCTGTGGTGAGAAGAGGCCGGGGGCACGGGAAACCGTTCCCTATCGTTCCCATGGTCCAGGAGGAGGCAGACCTTGAGGGGGATACCCTGGAACCGACAGGGGAACAAGTTGCTGAACTGGGAGACCTGCCCGAGCTGACCCACTGGCAGCAGGATGGTGGTCCCTCCAGGGAAGAATTTTGTGCTGAGCAAAATATGTGCCCTTCTCTTGTGGGTATGAGGCAGCAGGCCTCAGCCCAAACAACAGGTGATCAGTCAGGATCACATTTGGTCTACTGGGAGAACGACCTCCTGTATAGCGAGCCTAAGGCTGCTGAGCCTGGGTCAGCCCGTGTGCTGGTGGTACCCCAGCGCTTCAGAACCTTCCTACTGGGTTTGGCTCATGACGTTCCGTTAGCTGGACATTTGGGGCAGGACAAGACCTATGACAGGCTTGTCACCCATTTTTATTGGCCCCAGATGAGAAGGGATGTAGACATCCATTGTAAAACCTGCCAAACTTGCCAGGCAAAAGGAAAAGCGGGCGGAAGCAGAAGGCTCCCCTCCAACCTTTTCCCGGCGTCAGTACCCCCTTTGATCGGATGGGGATTGACATTGTGGGCCACTGGACCCCAAGACAGCCATGGGCAACAGGTCCATCCTGGTCTTGGTGGACCATGCCACCCGGTACCCGGAAGCCATCCCTCTCCGTTCAGTGACGACCCCCGTGGTGGGACAGGCACTGATGGGTGTTTTCTCCCGCATGGGGTTCCCCAGAGAGGTGGTGTCAAACCAGTGCACCAACTTCATTTCCAATTACATGAAGTCCCTGTGGAAGGAGTGTGGGGTAACCTACAAGTTCACCACTCCTTACCACCCACAAGGTAATGGGTTGGTTGAGAGATTCAACCGGACCCTCAAAGGCATGATCATGGGTCTTGAAGAACCAATGAGGCGTAAATGGGACGTCCTCTTACCATGCCTGCTGTTTGCTTACCGTAAGGTGCCACAAAAGTCTCTAGGGTTCAGCCCCTTTGAGCTTTTGTATAGACACCCGGTAAGAGGACCTTTGAGTCTGGTCAAAGAAGGCTGGGAGCAATCTCCCAGGAAACCTCCCCAGGATGTATACAGTTACATGCTGGCCTTTAGGAACCAGACTCGGCGCTTCAGAGATGTTGCTCAGGCAAATCTGGAGGCCAGCCAGGAAGAGATGAAGCGGTGGTACGACTGGAATGCCACTCTGGTGGAGCTTCAACCTGGTCAGAAAGTTTGGGTCATGTCCCCTGTAGAACCTTGTGCGCTCAAGGACAGGTGGACTGGACAATTTGAGGTTGTGGAGAAAAAGAGCGATATCACCTACTTGGTGGACTTGAAGTCTCTCAGGAACCCCTTGAGGGTCCTGCACGTCAACCGGTTAAAGCCCCACTCAGAAAGGTCCGAAGTGGGCATGCTCCTAGCTACAGATGCTGGAATGGAGAAGGAGAGTGAGCCTCTTCCTGACCTCCTGTATGCAAAAGAGCAAGATGGGTCAGTGGATGGTGTTGTCCTCTCTGACACACTGACCCCTGAGCAGCAGCAGGATTGTCACCAACTGTTGGGACAATTCCCTGATCTGTTCTCCTTAACCCCTGGTGTCACTCAGTAGTGTGTCCATGATGTGGACACCGGAGACAGCACTCCTGTGAAGCACAAGGCCTACAGAGTGACTGATAAGGTCAGAGCCTACATCAAGGAGGAGATCCCCAAGATGTTTGCCTTAGGGGTGGTTGAGTCCTCTAGCAGTCCTTGGGCCAGCCCAGTGGTCTTGGTCCCAAAGGCTGCAGCGCCTGGTGCTTCACCAGAACTTCGGTTCTGTGTGGATTACCGAGGACTCAATTCAGTCACCAAGACTGACGCGCACCCCATCCCCAGAGCTGATGAGCTCATAGATCGGTTGGGGGCTGCCCGGTACCTTAGTACGTTTGATCTAACGTCTGGGTACTGGCAGATCGCCTTGACTGATGGGGCAAAAGAGAGGTCTGCATTCTCCACACCAGATGGGCACTACCAGTTCCGGGTTATGCCCTTTGGGATGAAGAAGGCCCCTGCCACCTTCCAGAGGTTGGTCAACCAGGTATTGGCTGGACTGGAGGATTTCAGCGCCGCCTACCTGGATGACATAGCAGTGTTCAGCGCCAGCTGGGAGGAACACTTGCACCACCTCCAGGAAGTGTTGTTGGCCCTGTGCAGAGCAAGCCTCACAATCAAGGCCAGAAATGCCAGATTGGGCAGGGCTCAGTGGTGTCCTTGGGGCACCAAGTAGGGAGCGGCAAGGTGGCCCCCCTGCAACCCAAGATAGATACCATCCTGGCTTGGGCACCACCCAAAATCCAGACTCAGGTGAGAGCCTTCTTAGGTCTCATGGGTTACTACAGGAGGTTTGTCAAGGGGTATGGCAACATTGTGCACCCCTTGACTTCGCTGACTTCCAGGAAGCAGCAAGACTTGTGATCTGGACTGACGCCTGTCAGACGACCTTTGACACCCTGAAGACTGCAATGTGTACTGCACCAATACTCCAGGCCCCCAAATTTTCAAAGGAATTCATTGTCCAAACGGACGCTTCAGAGCATGGCGTGGGGGCTGTTCTAGCACAGGAGAATGAGGAGGGCCGAGACTTACCTGTAGTCTTCATCAGTAGGAGGTTACTGCCCAGGGAACAGAAGTGGAGTGCAATAGAGCGAGAAGCATTTGCTGTAGTCTGGGCACTGAAGAAGCTAAGACCCTACCTGTTTGGGACTCACTTCCGGGTTCAGATAGACCACAGGCCCCTCAGATGGTTGATGCAGATGAGGGGTGGGAGCCCAAAGCTGTTGAGGTGGTCCATTTTCCTACAGGGGATGGACTTCACGGTGGAACACCGCCATGGTACAGATCACGCCAATGCTGATGGTCTGTCCAGATTTTTCCGCCTTAGTGCTGAGGACTCCCTAGGTGAAGGGTAGCTCTCCCCACATTTCAGCTGGAGGGGACACGTGTTAGACCTGGCATCATTGGCATGAGTCTTTCCTCCATTTTTTGTCTGTTTGCCTCCTCTGTTTACGATGTTTTGCTGGAATATTGCTTTGGGCACTGTGCCACTGCTGATCAGTGCCACAGTGCAAGTGCTCCCTATGTTAAATTGATACATTAATTGTATTCCCTGTTTGGATTATTTGGTTTACTGTCAGTCCCTAGTATAGTGCACCAGGAGTGCCAGGGCTTTTCAATGCAAATGCTGCTGGTGGGCTTGCAGCACTGGTTGTGCCACCCACAGAAGCGGCCTAGAAAAATATGTCTAAGGTCTGCCATTGTAGAACCTGCATGCAGTCTGGTACTGCCATGCTGACTGCGCAAGTACACCTACTTGACAGTCCCTAAAACCATCCCTTAACTTCATGTTAGTCACCCCTATGGTAGGCCCAAGGGCAGGGTGCATTGTAAGCATAAGGTAGGACAAGCCCGGATGTGTGTGGCATGTCCTAATAGTGAATTACAGCCATTTTCGTTTTCACTATTGTAAGGCTACCTGCTCTCCTTAGGCCAGACTGGGCTGCTGGGATTATTACACTATATAATCCTAACAGACTCAGAGAGCATGGTGCAAAGTCGTGTTTAGTATCCCTGAACTCATAATTTGATAGCACGTCCTTTAGGATGGATGATTTTTAGATTCTGAGTTTGGAACTAGCACTTTTAGAAAGTGACTAGCTTCTTGTCTAACTGTCTACCGGTCTCTGCTGGTTCTTGTGTGTGTGACAGGAGCTGGGTGGCTCCAGAGGTCTGAATGAATCAGTGTGGGGTGAATGAGGCATTTGCGTTTAGAGTGGGGAAGAGTAGTTCCTGATAGCCTGCCCTGCCTGACACAATACTGGCTCCACCTCCTGCCGGGCGACTGATGGCCCTGCCCCTGCCAGTGACAATACTGGCTCCACCTCCTGCTGGGCGGCTGAGGACCCTGCCCTGCACAGTGAATAGGCCAGGTGCCTCGGCATGGCAACACCCACAACAAACCCGGGATGGGGGGAAATCCCCCTGCATGGACAAAGGGATCAAAGCAGAAAAGGGGTATAAGAGAAGGACCCCTGAACCAAAGAATTTAGATCACTTCTGACAAGGAAACCTATACCAAGGACAAGAAGCCTGCTGATCCAAGGACTTGCCTACCCCTTCTGCCAGAGTGCTGTTTGCTGGGGGGAATCCTGCAGTTGCTTCTTTATTTTTGCCAAGGAACAACGAGAGGGGAACTGAGTGTGTACTCTCAAGCTTTGCCAAGAAAATCTCCAAGGGCTGGAAGAGTGCCAGTCTCCTGTTGAAGTCACAGGGCTAAAGGACTTCATCATCTGCTAAAGTTGCCTGCTGCTGGAACGTGGGCGTCCAGCGCATCTGAAAGAAACCAGCAATCTCGACTTCGTCGGACGCCGCCGAATCCAGCTCGACATCGTGAGTAACGGCTCTAGTGTCCAGCACCTTCGACGCTGGCCGCCGGGCCCGATCGACGCCAGTAGCGACGCCGCTCCTGATCACCGTGGGGCCGCAGCCCCTCTCGACGCCTTGAGCGCTGCTCACTCTTGCAACAACGACATCGATGACGACGCCGTATCCTGCTTCGCCACCGTGAGCGCTGCTCCAGCTTGACACCTGTCGACGCCGCTGCAGATCGCCCCGACTCCGAGGCCCGATCGACGCCGACGACTTGACGCCGGTACATCTCGACGCCGTGGATCATCGTTTGCTTCATTCTAAAAGGTACTGTGTTTGTGGGGTCTGCTTCGACTCCGGGCTCGACGTAGCGCTCCTCGCGGTCGACGCCGAACCTTTGGAATAGCTTTGCCTCGACGTCGTGTGACTCCTGTGGAGGTTACATTGTTGCCAAGAACTGTGTTTAAAGAAGAAGATTGCTTTTGTTGCTAAAGGACACTTGCTAAGAAGAAACTTTACCTGAACTATTATTTTTCCTTCCAAAGAGTATTTATTGAGATTGTGGTATATTTATGTCGTTATTTGGTCTTGTGCTGAGCCTTATATACACATCCTTATTTTTATAATACCTTCTGTGTTGTGTCCATTTGTGGTGTATTCACTTTATTACTGTATGTGGTCATAAATGCTTAACACACTGTCTCTGAGATAAGCCTGTCTGCTATGCCAAGCTACCAAGGGGGTGAGCGGGGGTTATCTGAGTGTGTGTGATCTCCTTGCCCTGACTAGAGGAGGTGGGTCCCTATTTGTCAGAAGTGTATACCTCTGCCAACTGGAGACCAGCCGATTCTAACACTTATTAAACCAATCCAGCATTTTCCCCCCATAGACACTATTCCCATACATTTGCAGATTAATAGTATAGGTTTTTATACATCCAAATGTTGCTCTTTAATGAAAACATTCTTTGGGTTTCTTTGGATTTTCTCAGGAATATTTTAAAGCCCTTGAGTTTGGAATAATTGCATCATGTTATGGGTTTTCAACTTCGCTCTTTTTCCACTATAAAACTTTAGCTAGCACTGATACAAATTCCCTTTTCAATCAAGTGTTAATAGCTTTTTAATTCCTTTTGCATAGATATTACAATCATATACCCAATGCTATGTAGAGTGACATGTCCATTTATATATTCTTTGGTAGACTAACACATTGCTGTACAATATGTTGTTATTAATTTTATCTATACCATATCTTCAAAATTGAACAAATGGTATTGTTTACTTTTTCCTTCATAAAGAGCATCCATTATTTCAGAGATCATCAGTTAGATTATGTAATAAAGCCTTGACAGTTTTAACCTGTAACCAAGTAGCCAAGGAACCTAGCTGTGTGCATCACTGTAAGAAACGGAGGGGCAGATTTATGAGGCCCTTGCGCCTCTTTGCACCGCAATTGCGTCACTTAATGTGACGCAACGGCGGCGCAAACAATGCGCCCTATTTACAACGTGACGCATCTAGGAGATGCGTCACGTTGGAAAGCCCTGCGCCATAAGGAGGCGTTCCTGCGCAGGGGGGGCGTTCCTGCACAGGAGCGCCTCCTAAAAGTGGCTGAGTGAAATCTATGAGATTTCACTCAGTCACTTTCTACGTCAATTCCTTACGCCTGCTTGAAGCAGGCGTAAGGGTGCACACCATGCATTGAAGAGGTGGCCCCTGTGCATTGCAGGAGTCATGTCGCACTTGAGACATGACTCCTGCAATGCGCCGCCCGTACGCCGAGAGATGCGTCACGCATCTTCACTGCCTTGCACCATGGGTGGCGGAGCAGTGGCGCACTGTGGCGCACATTAACTGGCGCATCCCTGGGGATGCGCCAGTTAACATAAATCTGCCCCCCTGTCATTTGTTGCACAGCATGTGAGCTCTTTACAAGTAATAAGCCTATAGTTGTCTTATTACCTGGGAACCAAGGTTCCCATTGAAGCATTTGACTCTATTAGGGTAGCAAAGAAGAGTAGCCCAAGGCGCCTTCAGGGGAGGGGGTGTAGGCTAGCAATCCCAATTTGTTGGCCACAATAACAACACTCAATAAATTATTGTCTGGTTAGCGCTTTTTCTTTAACAAAGGAAAAGTACCTGCATTACACTCACATTACTAAATATTAAGCATTAAATTACCAATATGTGCATCAGGCAAATGGAAATACCTTTCATGACACCCTCATATCACATTATGCCCCTAGTGGGTCGTGAACTGCATAATAACAATGCCTCCCAACCATACCAGATGTAACATCACAGTATAAAGGAGGTTTATTTAAATAAAGCAGGCCTACTGACCTCGTCAAAGGGGCATTACATTAATATCAATAACGTCTGGTTACACTTTGTCAATGTAACACATTAAAAGGAGTGTTAGTGTATATTAGGCAGGCCTACTGGCTTTGTCAGGTGTTTGGCAGTCCCATAGTTTGTCCTTACCCTAAAGCATATCTTTGTTCAAAGAAAACACATTCTCTAGAATCTTGGCTTGAATCTTATACTCTTTGTTCAACTTTTGCCATTCTGTGTAAATAGTGGGGTGTGAGCAATTAGCATAATTTGCTTTTGTGCAATTATGTGCAATTTTGGGACAATTATGTGAAATTTTGTGTAATTATATGAAATGCAAATCTGTCATTTAATGCTATAGTTTAGAGTGAAATGCGCTACCATGTTATTTTTTGAAACAAGGACACATTTCAAGCTAAATAAAGAGTGAAAAACACGTGCTATAGTTATGCCACGAACGGTAGCTTAATTATGCAGCATGGCGTAATGAAGTAATTTCAGGAATTTAGCTTGGCACCAGTACATACTGTTCCACCATTTCGTCCAAATTCTTGATTTCTGCTTCGAAGAATGAGACTATTCTCGTATCTGCCATCCTAATTTATTTGACTTCTAGTACATTATAAGCATCCCTTTATTATGTTGATTTACATTATCTTACTTATCTTGTGAGTCTTGATTATCTGCATCTTAAACTGTAAACCGTCCCATTTTGTCCTGGAATGTTTTTCAATTCTAAATATGCATGCTCTAATACCTTGAGGGTATTATTCTGAAACCTGCTGTAGTGGGGTTTCTGGACTGAGATATCATTCGGTACATTTCAGAAATTATCATCTAACATCGTTTATTATCGTTTTATTTTTCATTGTTTGGCTGGTAGCAGAGGGGGTGACGCTCCTCCGCCATACCGAAGGAGCTGTCGCTGCTAACATTCAAAATTACAGAGCTTGTTTTGTTTAATTTTTGAGCCTGCCCATCTTTCTTTGCTTCTGTTTTCATTGCCCGCCCTTATAAATATCTTAAAGAGCTAAATTAAGGTTTCTTTGAGTACAATATGTGTGCAGGTGTAGGAAATATTGCAAGATTAGCAAAATGTCGGATGCTGGTTTGCACCCAACTGGAGATATATATTTACCTGTAAAAAACTAGGGCCTCATTTATGAGGCTGTGCGTCACTTTTACGCTGCCGGTGCGTCACTTTTTGTGACGCACCAGCAGCGTAAAAAATGTGCCTTGTTGCACCATATTTACAAAGTGACGCATCTAGGTAGGTGCGTCACTTTGTAAACCCCTGCGCTACGTCATACCTGCGCCAGGTATAATGTATGCAGGGGGGGTGTTCTGACGCAAGAAAGGGTCATAGAAGTGACGCAGTGAAATTTATAAGATTTCACTGCGCCACTTCAAGGACGCAAATGCGTCAATTTCTTACGCCTCAGGCGTAAGACTGACGCAGGCCCTTTCACATGGGGCTTGCCCCATGTGAAAGGACACATTGCTGGAGTTGCGTCACTTTTGTGACACACTCCAGCAATGAGTCACTTTTGCACCATACAGATACGTCATAAATACTGACGTATCTGTAACTCCTTGCGCAATGATGCGTCATACTGTAAATATGACGCATCATTGGTGTCGCAAGGAGGGCGCAATGAAAAGTGACGCATCGCTGTTCTCACACAGGGATGCATCACTTTTCATAAATGAGGCCCCTAGTTGTTTCTCTTCCCAGCTGATGCTGGAGAGGGGTTCATAAACAATTGAAATATTTCTCCTGACCCTTGAAGCAGGTCGGTCTTTCAATTGTTATATTTGGTATTCCTAAGGCGCCCTGGCTTCCTGACAGGGTTTTTATTTGGTTTGCTTAACTCATGCTTTTGTTACCTCCGACCCCTGCTGTTAATGGAGAGAACATACTCTCGACCCTTAATCTATAACTTCTTCGAATGCCAGAATAATCAATTTAATTTTTTCCATTGTAGATCTCCTTTTGCACTTTTTTCTTTTCTCTTCGCTCTTATTTTATTTTCCATTTTTTCCAAAACCCAACAAACCTCGTCCATGATTGCCAAACAGTGAAACTATCACCAGATCAAACACACTCAATTCAGTTCAAGCTTTAACATAGCTACCTGCGCTTACCGCTAAAAAAAGAGAGGGGTGAAGCAACAGCCCAATGCAACTCCTCAGGCTTGAGCATACCTGAGCTGTTTGCGTTGAGATTTGCTGTGTTTACTTTGGAGGCCCAGGGAATGCTTGCTCTGGTGACATTATTTACAACCAGCAGTTTTCAGTATCTTCTGTTCAATCGAGAGACTTCACAGACACCACCAGCATAGCAGACCACCATTACAGATGTTGCCTCTGCTCTCGCTGATGTGAGGTGTGGATTCTCTCTCCAGGGAAGCAGACCAGCTCAAAAACCTTGCACCGTGGCCTGTAGAACCCCCACCCCCCCATCCCTCCGCCACCCCACCACTCCACGTGGCTTGCTTGACTATTGTACTGCATTTCAAACTGGTTTGTCAGGTTCTTGTATGAATTCTCCATGCACTTTTTGATTAGAAACACCGACATGCTTAGGGCCTCATTAGGATGGTGGGCGGATTGCCCCAGCCAGGCCGGCGGTAGTCACCGCCGGCCCAGCGGGGGCAATCTGCCCACCATCCCTGTAGAAAAGACCCCCCACCATATTATAATGGCTGGGGGGTCCGCGGCGGATGGAAAGACCGTCCGCCACTTTTCCGCCGGGTTGACATGTCGACCAGGGGGAAAAGGGTTCAATATGGTGGCGGTGTCTTTCAGACATATTAGTATGTGCATTTGTGAATGCCTTTCCGTGGCGGAATTGCCGCCACGGAAAGGCATGCAGAGTCTGCTTGGGGGCCCGGACTCCGGAGGGGTGGGGGGTGCACATGGGGTTACCATAGGTACCCCCCTGCCTTTCAAAGAACAACGTGGCAGGCACCGTGCGGTGCCTGTCACATTGTGCTTTGGAAAGCACAATATGTATTTTTAGCATTGCGGCGGGCGGTGCTTTTAGCACCACCCGCCACAATGTTAAAAATACGGGATGCGCCCGGTACAGTGGTGGGCGCATCCTAATTGTCCCCATGGGACCCCGCCCTTATGGCGGGCGGTCCCTTTTACCGCCCGCCATCCTAATGATGCCCTAAAACTTCAAAAATGCTAGTTGGTAAAACTACATCCAGAGAATATTGGTTGTGTGTCAACTACATGTCTATAGACGTTTCATTTCCATAGGTCTGCTGATTTTTAATCAGGTGAGCGATAAAGAAAGTTTCATGTTCTGATTCATAGTCCAGTTTTTTCGGGTACTTTGACAAGGTAGAAGTACCGCTAATTTATTCCCACTCTTCAGTAGCTCAACTTCCGGACCACTGGTACACAGTTAACAGTGCAATGGTGCACTCATTCCAAAGGAACAAAGGAATGTGAGCAGAGGGAAGGGGTATTGGAATGTACCACAATACATAGATATATACATTAATACACCAGGAAAGCAAAGATATAGATAATTCACAAGTCAAACATAACATTATAAGATTACAACACATCTCCATTGTATTGTAAAATAAAGTTTACATCTGAACTAGGTATTAATATGATGCCCAACACGAGAAGAGGTACCTCAAGAAAACAGGACCTGCACTGTACTTGATGTGTAAAGAAGGTAGAATACATTCGTACTGGAATACATAATCTTTATGCCATGCTGGAGCCTGTTGATGCCGAGGTATACGACTTAAGCTGCTGTTTATTCTGTCAGGACTATCGCACATGGATATGCGATGCACACTTTGCCATCTTCCAAAACCACCACATTTAGTTTTACTTGGGTTATTCCTAATGGCACAGAAAATGTGCTAGATCCTCTCCTACCAGCAACAGGGTTCTTAACAACAACCTATTCACCAACATACCACCTCCCTTCTTTAACTCCGTGTTTTTTATCATATCTTTTTTTGTAAGCATCCTGTAGCAAATTGACTTTCCCATCCATAACCTCTTGATTGACCCACATTTTTGTCACCACCACCCATCCATTTTGGAAACAATATGGTACCTAGAATTCTTCCCTTGAGCAAGGAAAAAGGAAAGTTTTCAGTGACTGCACTGGGTGCGATATGATATGCCCATAGCAATTTATTGATAGCACATTCCATAGATACACCAGACACCTGCTCTGCCTGGATGCACTCCTTTAACATTCGGTTCCCCCTTTCAACAAGGCAGTTAGCCGTAGGACAATATAAAGCAGTTTTAAGATGAATATTAGATAAGTCTTTTAAGAAACGAAGGAGCATATTCACAAGCCAATATCGCTGCGTTAGCGGCACTTTTCTGCCGCTTAAGCAGCGATATTATCGCAATATTCACAAGCTGCCAAAAAAAGCCATTAGCGATATATTTCTCGCCATAGCAACCGATTTCAACATTGCATAACATGTTAGCGATATTTATCGCTAATGATATGCAATGTAGGCATTCCCTTGCTAAAAGGCACGCTAACACCACATTGCCCTATTCACAACAATGGTCCTGACCGGCGATGAGATAAAAAAACTGTCGCTAAGGCACATTAGCTGCAGGAACATAAGACCAGAAAAAATAAGGTCTTAACATGGGTGAAATAAGGGAAACTATCCCAGAGCCTCCTTTGAACATCCCCTGATGCCATGGAGGTACTAATCATGCGGATTGGAGTACCAAAAAGGCAACAACAACGACCGCCACTGCCACCCCCCCGGACCACCGTAGAGGCTGCGCAGAATAAGACAGCGTGTCAATTGCAGACGCATCAGCCTCACAGATCTAATGTCAGAGGATGTCATTGCCCACTACAGCCTTAAAAGGACAGCCATCCACTGCATCCTGACACCGATAGCCCACAGGCTGACGGCACCAACACAGCGGATAACCAACATCCCTCATCAAACAAAGCTGCCTGCTGTGCTGCACCTGTTGGGCTCTGGTAAATTCCAACTGTTAGATTTGGCGATCTCTAGTTGGCATAGGTAGGTACCTGTGACAAATAGGGAGTCTTGCGTCTAGTCAGGGTAAGGGGCTACACTCCTAAAATAACTCCTGCTCACCCCCTTGGTAGCTTGGCACGAGCAAGCAGGCTTACCTCAGAGGCAGTGTGTAAAGCATTTGTGAACACATAGCACAAGTTACTTACCTTCGGTAACGATATATCTGTAAGAAACAGTAGTTAGTATTAGATTCCTTACCTCAGAATACCCCCAGGCATCAGACTGGATCCGGAAACTTTTGCGTAGCAGTATCCTTGCGCGTCGGTAGGAGTCGTCTGCGGCTCCGCGTCCGTCATCGTCGCCGGAGTACTTAGACGCCGCCGGAGTACTTAGACGCCGCCCTCGCGCGCTGACGTCAGTTCTTATACACGGCTTTTCCGCGCCAGAAAACGCAGAGCCATTATAAAAAACAACACTGGTGCCATAAAAACTAGGGCCCTGAAAGGGATGACCTTAACCCTAGATATCGGTTCGCATAACGGGGAGGATGGGTGGGGCGGTAAGGAATCTAATACTAACTGCTGTTTCTTACAGATATATCATTACTGAAGGTAAGTAACTTGTGCATCTGAAAGAAACAGGTTAGTATTAGATTCCTTACCTTAGAATAGATACCCCAGCAATACTAACCCCGGTGAAGGGTCTGCGAACCAATGATCGCACCAGAAAGTCCTGGAGAACGGAACGGCCGTAAAAGCCATCTCTCCGGACTTGGCTGTCCAGGCAGTAGTGTCTTGCGAACGTGTGCAGCGAGGCCCACGTAGCTGCCTGACAGATGTCCTGCAAGGGGACTCCCCGGCCCAGGGCAGTAGTAGCCGCCGGGGCCCGTGTCGAATGGGCACGAAGACCCACAGGAGGCTCCCTTCGAGCCAAAGAGTAACAAGCCTTGATGCACAAGACGACCCATCGAGAAATGGTTTGTTGGTGCACCCCCCGTCCCTTCTTTGCGCCCACGTAACCAACTGGCGTGTGCGATCCAAGTAGAAAGAGAGCGCACGTTTTGGGTCCAGGCGGTGGAGCCTCTCTTCCTTTTTCGAGGGATGCGGAGGCGGAAAGAAGGTGGGCAAGGTGATGGACTGCCCGATGTGGAAGGCTGTGACTAGCTTGGGCAGGAAAGAGGGTCGCGTCCGCAACACAACTTTGTCCGGATGGACGAAAAGGAAAGGAGGCTTAGAAGATAGAGCCTGGAGCTCACTCTCCTGGCAGAGGTGTTGGAAACCAGGAAAGTGGTCTTCAGAGTAAGGAGACGAAGAGGACAGTTATGAAGCGGCTCAAAGGGAGCGCACATCAGAAAAGTTAGAACAAGGTTCAAGTCCCACTGGGGCATCAGAAAAGGAACTGGTGGAAACATATGAGTGATACCCTTCAAAAACCTATTTACAATCGGGGACTTAAACAAAGAGGGCTGATCAGGTAGCCCTAAGAAGGCGAAAATGGCCGAGAGGTAGCCCTTCAGAGTGCCCAGAGCAGAGCCCTGCTGGGCAAGAGAAAGAAGAAAGAGGAGAACCTCTGAAAGAGGAGCAGAAAGGGGATCCACAGCCTTTGCTGTGCACCACGCCACAAATTTGTTCCACCTGCAAGCGTATACCGATTTTGTGGAGGGACGCCTGGCTGCCAGAATGACATTACAGACTTCAGGAGGCAAGTCAAATGGCCTCAACTGCCGCCGCTCAATCTCCACGCATGTAAGTGGAGACTGGACAGGTTCGGGTGGAGGACCGTCCCCTGTTGCTGCAACAGAAGGTCCTCCTGAAGGGGCAGCCGAATCGGGGGATCGACAGAGATGCTGAGTAGCTCGGGATACCAGAACCTCCGTGCCCAGTCTGGAGCAACAAGGATGAATTGGGCCCGATCGCACCTGATCCTATTCAGCACTCTGGGCAGAAGTGGTATAGGTGGAAAGGCGTACAACAGACCGCAACTCCACTCGCGACGAAAAGCGTCTCCGAGCGAGTGCCGCCTTGGAAATTCCAACGCGCAGAACTGATGACATTGCGCGTTCTCTTCTGTGGCAAATGGATCTAACCAAGGCTCTCCCTACTGCTGAAAGAGGCCTTGCGCCACGTCTGAGTTTAGACGCCATTCGTGATCCATCATCCACTGACGGCTGAGTTCGTCCGCCCTGGCGTTCAGGGAACCTGCCAGGTGTTGAACCACCAGGGTCACACCCTGATGTTCCAGCCACTGCCAGAGGCGCAGAGCCTCCTGGCATAGGGTCCACGACCCCACCCTGCCCTGTTTGTTGCAGTACCACATGGCGGTGGTGTTGTCCGTGAACACCTGTACCACACTCCCCCGGAAAGATGGGAGGAATGCCTTCAGTGCAAGTCAGACCGCCCGCAGCTCTTGAAGGTTGATATGGAGCTGGGACTCCGCCGGAGACCAGAGGCCTCTGATCTCCGTCTCTCCCATGTGGCCTCCCCAGCCCTGGAGGGATGCATCCGTCACAACTACGTGCTCCGGTTGGGGTAGGGAGAGGGATCTGCCGCTAACCCAATCGCGGTCCGTGAGCCACCACTGCAACTGTCTTGCAGTGCCCTCCGAGATCAAGACAGGGTCGGACAAGTTGCCCTGATGCTGGGCCCACTGAAACTTCAGGTCCCACTGCAGAGCCCACATCTGCCACCTGGCGTGATGCACCAGAAGGATGCAGGAGGCCATCAACCCCAGAGCCGCAGCGTCAACCTGAAAGGCTGAAAGATCGGAATCAGAGCCTGAATATCCCGAACCCGCTGTTCGGGAGGATAAACCCGAAACTGCGTCGAGTCTAGAAACACTCCATTGAAGAGGAGCTTCTGAGAGGGACACAGGTGCTACTTCGGCACATTGATGGCGAACCCCAGCAGGTACAGGTGGTCGGCCGTAGTCTGGAGGTGGCTGATGGCTGTCTGGGGCGAGCCCGCCTTCAACAACCAGTCGTCGAGGTAGGGGAAGACTGAAACCCCTAACCTGCGCAGATGAGCTGCGACCACTGCCATCACTTTTGTGAACACCCGTGGGGCGCTGGTAAGGCCGAAGGGGAGCACGATAAACTGAAAGTGCTCGTGGCCTACCGTGAACCGCAGGTAGCGCCGGTGGGCCGGCAGGACGGGGTTGTGGAAATAAGCATCCTGCAAGTACAACGGTACCATCCAGTCTCCTGGGTCCAGGGCAGCTAAGACCTGAGCCAGTGTCAGCATCTTGAACCTCTCCTTCCGGAGGAAGCCGTTGACGTTCCGCAAGTCCAAGATAGGGCGTAGGCCCCCTTTGCCCTTCTTGGGAACCAGAAAGTAGTGGGAGTAACAACCACACCCTACCTCTGGCCCAGAAACGCGCTTGATGGCCGCCTTGGCCAAGAGGGCCATAACTTCCTCTCGCAGAAGATTCAAGTGATCCCCCGACACGCGGTGGTACTGCAGTGGCATGGCTGGAGGGGTCGCCTCAAAGGGGAGGGAGTAGCCCCTTCAGACGATTTGCAGCACCCACCTATCCGATGTGATGTCGCGCCAGTGGAGGACGTGATGGTGAACCCTGCCCCCCACTGGCGTCTCGTGGGCCTGAAAGCTCGGACTAGGAAGGCTTTGAGGCGAATGCTGCGGGGGTGGATGTGGACTGGCCGCGCCGTTGTCCCCGGGCACCGCCACGGCGGATACCACATCTGCCACCGCGCTGGATGTTAGTCTGCGGCCTGTGTCTGGCAGGACGTGTGGGGGCACCCCTTCCTTGGCCATGAAAGGGGCGAAAGGCAGCAGATTGCTGGCGCGGGGCCAACAGGCCCAAGGACTTGGCCGTAGCCCTGGAGTCCTTAAAGCGCTCAAGTGCACTGTCTGCCTTGTCGCCAAAGAGGCGACGGCCATCAAACGGCATGTCCATAAGCGTGTTTTGGACATCAGCTGAAAAGTTGGCGGACCTCAGCCAGGCGTGGCGACGAATCGCCACCGTCGTTGCCATTGCTCTACCCAGTGAGTCTGTGGTATCCAGTCCACATCTGATGGAATACCGTGCCGCAGCTCGATCCTCCGCAAGGGCTTGGGTGAGTTTAGTCCGGGCCTCCTCCGGACATTGTGGTAGCACGTCCGTGACCGTGTCCCACAGAGAGTGGGTATAACGGCCCAAGAGGCACGCAGTGTTAACTGACCGCAACCCCAAACTCAGTGAGGAGAACATCTTTTTGGCATACTGTTCGTACCTCTTGGATTCCCGATCGGGGGGAGCCGTCGGGAATGCGGTCTGGGAGTTAGAGGCCTGTATGACCAGGCTCTCGGGAGTGGGGTGAGTGGACAGGAAGCAAGGGTGGCCCGGAGCCGGGCGGTGGCGTCTGGCCACGTTCCTATCTACAGGAGGACCTGTAGCGGGCCTGGACCAGGTGCCCAGAAGAACGTCAGACAAGGCCTCATTGAACGGCAACAGAGGCTCCGAAGAACTTGCTTGCGGTTTAAGGACCTCAGTGAGGAGGTTAGTCCTCACGGCCGCGACGGGGAGTTCAAGGGATAAGGCCTAGGCCGCCCGCGTCAACACCACACTATAGGCTGCCCCCTCCTCCGTAGGCACGGTAGGAGGGGAGACAAAACCAGTGTCTGGCGAAGTGTCCAGACCACTGGCGTCCCCTAGCTCACCTGCCCAGTCCTGATAAGGCTGGCACTCACGTGCCAGAGGGTCCTCAGGCCCCTCCCAATCCTCCTCGCCACCCATCTCCTGGTACTCAGGGTCAAATGATGGGGCCAGATCATAGAACATAGAAGAAAAAATTTCCCATCGGTGTCGAATGCGGCGTCGAACGGCTCCGGTGTCGGAACCGGACCGAGGGTGGGGACTGGGGATGGCGTCGACCGTGGTCAGCGCCGGGGGCGACACCCTAGAAGCCGGCGCCAACGAGGTTGTATGGTCTACCGGCGTCGACCCGGATCCGGGCCCGGATCTGCGGAAGCATCTGCCCCGCTTGGGCTCCCAGTCGGGCCGCGAAACCCGACGGAGGAGTGAGCGACCCCATGGCCGTGAAGAAAGCGTTGATCTCCTCCGGCGTCGTGTTCTGCCCAGGGACTGGCGGGTATGGAGCAAGCTACGACGCCTGCGGCTCTGATGGAGCCGCGTGGGCGGTGTCACCCGAACCCCCGGCCGCGTCGCGCGAGCGTCGGGGGGAGTCGGGAGAGTGATGTCGCCTCTTCGACTTCTTGTGCCTCTTACCTGAGGACTTGGAGCTCGAGGAGTGGTGTCGATCCTCCGAGCCGAGATGACTCCAGCCCCGCGACCGGTCCTTCGACCTCCTTCCAGGCCGGGACCTCGAACGGCGCAGGGCCGACTGCCGTAGCTCGAGGCGCTTGCGGGACCGCTCCCACCTAGCCTTCGAGGTCAAGGCCCGGCAGTCGGGGCACGACTTGTCATCGTGGTCGGGCCCCAGGCAATGTAGACACCGGCGATGGGGGTCGGTAACCGACATCAGTCGGTTGCAGTCGACGCAGGGCTTAAACCCGGGCATCCCTACCGGCACCGTCGGAGTCGTTCGACTTCGAAAAGATGATCAAAAAGTTTAGTCAAAAAATGACTAACGGTAGCACTGTTCCCGGATCGGCGCTTGCTGGTGCGGAAAAAATAGGAACTGACGTCAGCGCGCGAGGGCGGCCTCTAAGTACTCCGCGACGTCATCCCGGTGCCAACGACGGACGTGTAGCCGCAGACGACGCCTACTGACGTGCAAGGGTACTGCTACGCAAAAGTTTCCGGATCCAGTCTGACGCCTGGGGGTATTCTAAGGTAAGGAATCTAATACTAACTTGTTTCTTTCAGATCAGTAATACAGTGACAACACTACAATTGGACACCACACAGGTTGTATTATAAAAGTAGGTATTTTTATATAGACTTAACACAAGACCAAACGACAAAAATGCACAATACTGTACTCAATAGTCTCTAAAAGGTTATAAAATAGCTCAGTTCTTTCAAGTTGTAAATGCAACACTTTACTCTCAATGTACCGTAAATGTGTAACACAAGTAAAACAAAAGGGTCGCAGAGAAGTTGATGCGTTGGTTCATTACACGCAGGGGAGTGGATGCGTTGGTTCCTTACTGCTACGCAGGGGAGTTGATGTTCGCTACCCTACTGTGTGGGAAGTTGATGCGTCGGTTTCTTACTGCTCTCCGGTGTGATGCAAGAAGATAGCACCTCGATGCGATACTCTTCTCCGGTGCGATGCGACAAAATGGTGTCTCGGTTGCGATGTGACAGCGTTGGTGTGGTGCGTGCTTGCCTGAAGGCCGTGCGGGGACTCGATGATCTTTGGAGCCGCGACAGGCCCTGCAACGTGCTTCTCCGGTGATGCGGCGATGTCCTCTGTGACAGCACCCCGCTTCTCCGGCGATGCGCCGCACTTCGGATATGCAATGATGACAGCGCTTGCGACGGCTCGCTTCCTCGGCGATGCGATGACAGTGGATGCGGCGGCGACACGCTTCTCTCAGAAAGCCCAGCACAACAGCAGGCACCTCAATTCCCAGCAAGGGAATTCAGGGTAGCTGGTTGGTGAAGTCTTGTATCCCTGAGACTTCAGGCAGGAGGCAAGCTCTAGTTCAAGCCCTTGGATATTCTTCTTCAAGTTGATAGAAAGCACACTCAGTCCTTTTCTCCTCTCTTTGGCAATGAAGCAACCACTGCAGACCAACCCCCAAACACACAGCACAGGGGTAGTCTCCTCCTTCAGCTTCCTGGTTCCTCTTCCTCAGCAAAGGTTCGTCTTGATTCCCAGAAGTGATCTAAAGTTCTTGGGTCTGGGTCCCAATATTTATACTACTTTTCTCTGAAGGCAGAGAGGCCATTGCCTAGTCCAAACCAGTTCTTCTCAGTCCTGGAGCACTTTGTTGACAAGACTCCTTCTTTCCTTTCAGTGTGTAGGCCAGGGACCACAGTAGGTGGAGCCAGCATTACGGAGGGAAGGCACATCCCTATTCAGGTCCCAGGTGCAACTCCTCCCTCACATCTGCATGCAGATCTCTCTATTCAGCCCTGTGCTGGCTCACCCTGTCTCCTGGAATCTCCCAGCCCTGTCACTCAAACTCCAGACAAAAAATACACAATCTAGTAGAGGTCTTGGATAGTTAGGCAAGAAAATACCTACTTTCTAAAAGAGTGTTAAAACCAACTTCACTAAAAGATACATTTTATCATTCTGAGTTCAGGCATACTAAACTCAAATTTCCACCTAGTTCCCTAAGTCAGTAAGGATTATAAAATGGAATAATCTAACTGCTCATTCTGGCCTATGGGGAACAGGTAGCCTTGCAATACTGAAAAACGAAAATGGCTGTAGTTCACTATTAGGACATACCACACACATCAGGGAATGTCCTACCTTTTACCTACAATGCACCCTGCCCGTGCTGGGGGGAGGTTTAGGGACTCGCAGGTGGGTGCACTGGTCCAGTCAACATGGCAGTACCAGACTGCACACAGGTTCTGCAATGGCAGACCCGAGACACACTTTACAAGCTGCTCCGGTGGGTGGCACAATCAGTGCAGCAAGCCCTCCAGCAGCATTGGTTACAAGCCCTGGGCACAAGTAGTGCACTGTACTATGGTCTGACAAGTAAACCAATCAATAGTCGGAGGAGTCTCATAGCCATCCCTATCAAAGTTCCTCACAACTGTATTGGATGGCATCAACAGCCTGATACCACAACACCTTCACTACCCCAATACTGCGCAAGATCAGTTGGAGATCAAGCAACGGTTCTACGCCATAGCTGGCTTCCCACATGTGTTTGGGCAATTGACTGCACACATGTCCTACTTGTGCCTCCTGCTGACACTGCATACATATACCGCAGCAGAAAGCACACACATTTCATCAATGTGCAGGCAATAGTGGATCACCGGGGCATGTTCACTAATGTTGTAGCCAAGTTCCCAGGCAGTGTGCATGATTCCTACATATTCCGCCAGTTCATAATCAATCAGCGCTTTCAGGATGGCACTTTTGGAAATGCACTTCTCGTAGGTAAGTACTAACTGAACACACACCTCAACTACACAATCATAGTACACATAACTGTGAGAATGCAAACGTTCAAAACTCACATACAACATGCCAATTAACATGCCCACCTAACAGATATGATAACAAAAAAAGGCATACCCCCTCTGCCGCACATCAGCAAATGTGGGGAGAGGTGGCAACCAAGTATAGGCAATCGACCTACAAAGAAATAATGTGCACAAGGCCGAGTGTAGCAGTGGAGTGCTAGATAGTCTTAATTGTGCAGAGTACAGACATGTCCAAGTGGTAATATATTGGGTTCCCGTTGTCCAGCCTGATGGCAAAGACAGTGTTGTTGACTGTCCAACCTGACGGGGGATGTGAAGCATGTGAAGGCAGCATGGATGATGCAGAGCCTGTTGAAGCATCTGCAGGCCACAGCGTAGACCTGTTTGTACATGAAGAGGGAGGAATCAAGTACGATGCTTATGTATCTAGAGTTGTTGTGGGATTGGCTGGCAAATTCGGTGGCCCACCAGGTGTTGCCGCATGCCGATGGTGTGGACAGGAGGATGAGCACTAATGTCCCCTTTTTGTAGAACACCCACCATCTGTTGAAAATCCATGTAGAAACTTGCAGCAATAATCCCTGGGACAACAGTCTGGTTTGCGGGGTGCCTTTTTTAAGGAGATTATAAGCTAGGTGTCCTTGTAGGTGGTGATGTCCAATGTTCACCTTCCTGTAGCTAAAGTTCTACTCCAAGTGTCAGCAGATGCATCTGTCAACTTTGATGTTGTATGTTAACAATGTGGCATTCACAGCACGCTGTATGTTGGGGTTGCATATTGGGGCAAGTGTATATGTGCATTACTCTATACATGTTACAAAAATCTTGACTGCGCTATTGGTGTTGCCTGCAGCGGTGTGGCTGTTGCTGTTGATGGTGGAAAGTAACAGATCCTTGTTGATTCAGATGCTGCTATGTGTTTGTGCATCATGGTAATACATGACGAGGAACTGTACGCTGTGCTGGTCACAACATGGGCATTGAGTGGTTTGATGAAGTGGACGCAGTTTCCACATGTGAAGATGGTGTGAAAGGTGTGCCCTGCCTTGTGGATCAGTGTTGAGAAGAGTTGTCTCAGTTCGATGTTAGCAAGCATCTAGCAGAGGTAAATGGATTTTGAGTACTTGTGTATGTGAGGTGGAGTCTATGATCATGGGCTCAAATAGTACATAGCCTATGGAGTAGATGACATAGTGGGTGATGACATTGATGGTGAATGCTAAGTGTTCACACCCTCTGTTTGCCCTGCAGATGAGGGTGCAGCAGACTGTTGCCTTGTGGCATGTCTGTACCTGAAAAAGCATGCTTTGTGCGTTGTGGAATGTATAGTGGCAGCGGCAGCAGCTCAACAGAACGTAAGCATTGTCTGTTGTGGCCCATTGGTATCTAAACGTTCTCCTGTTGTTGACTGTGAGTAGTGCAGATGTGTGGCAGCACCAGATGGTATGAGAGCCAGGGAGCCTGCTTGCGCATGTGGCAGTCTTGTGGAGATGTGCAGACAGGCCTGACATTGGCGCAGTGTTGGAGTGGCAGTAATGCAACAATGCAGCACACACAAGTGAATATGCTTGGGGGAGGTAAGAGCATCTGGTAGGCAATGTAATTTGCATTGATGCTGTTCAGTTGTCCCAAAGCCACACAGGGCAAAGATTAATCACAAACTAGCAACAATCACACACCACAAAAATATTAACTACTAATGGACACATCTCTCCATTACATGTTACAGGTGATCAAGGATATCCACTCACCCCATGGATGAAGACACCCCTGAGCCACCAACACCCAGGCCCAGAGGCAGTATAATTTGGTCCATGTATGCACCAGAGGCATTGTGGAGCGCACATTTGGTGTGCTAAAGTCACGTTTCCGTTGCCTTGACATCACAGGTGGAAGACTGTTGCACAGCCCAGAAATTGTCTGCAAGATGATCATAGCATGTTGTGTATTAAACAATATATGTTTAAGCACCAATGCCCCATGGATCCAAGTGCCAGATGCACCTTACGATGCACCAGATGATGAGGAAGATGAGGCAGGTGGAGCACAGCCCACAGCTACTGCAGCAGGAACAGCCCGAAGGAGACGAATCATAGACAATTTCTTCACATGAGCACGTCACATCATGACTGTCCTTACCAATCATATATCTCATCGAATTGAACCAAAGCACAGTATATATAAATAATAAAACACTACACACATACCCTGTGTGCATGTTTATCATCTGCATGAGTACATCCAACATCTCAAATAGAAAATGATGGTGCACCTGTCACCTCTAAATAGATATGCAGTGTGACAGAAGTTACAAACTGAACATGTTAGGGTGTCAAATGTATTTTGAAAATTGAATGTACTAAGTGTCACATGTGGATAATATTTACATCTAGGTTCTGAATAGTGGTAAACTATGATTATCAGAGTGTCCTTTTGTGTCAATTCTGAATTTTAGGGTGTCATTAGTGGTATAAATATGAACATTAGGGTGTCATTTGGGGTAAATTATTAATATTAGGGTGTCGTTTGAGGTAAATGATTTATATATTATGGTGTCATTTGGGCTCAAATAATAGTTAACATGTTAGAACTTGTAATTATGAATGATATTTCATTAAATGAGATTCATCTGTGTAAGAAGGTGCACTTAGCTTGCAAAACTGCACGCTTTTGTGACAATGCAATCTTTTTTTTCATGCCATCGATGAAAAATACATCCCAAAACACATTGTTCCATATGGAATGACACCCAAAACCCTATTTGCATGAAGAATTTAATCACTAAGTCAAAAACGGGCTGCAAATATACAGGAAGTGTTGTCAGCATGCTTCCTGTCTTATGGAGGAGTGCTGTGCTCTTTCTGTTTCACTTTTGAGCACGTTGCTGGTGATTGTGGAGAGTGTTGGAGGTGTTTGGTGGTGTGTGCTGCAGTTTTGAGAGTTGGAGAGTGTCGCTGTGTCCTGTGTCCTGTCTATTGTGTCCCTGTGAAGTGTCGTGGCCCTGTATTTACGTGTTTTATTGTCTTCTGTTCTCAAACTTGTCGGGTGTTTGTTTTGGGGTAGCTAACTTTATTTGTAGTTTTAGGGAATAAAACTAGTTTTATTTACATTTTTTTCAAATGGGGTTAGGTATGTGCAGGGAGATGGTGGGTGTGAGCAGAGAGGGCAGGATGTCCGAGGGGGCTTTGGGTGGCTTCCTCTGGATAATCAAGTTTTTCCTGCCCTTGATGGTAGAGAGGCAAAACACGTCAGTGTGCGCAAGCAGAGGTGGGAGCGTGTGCATGCGCAGATGAAGCGCATATATGGAGTAGACAGCACTGTGAGCCAGTGGAAGCACCTCTGGCAGGATAGCATGGCCCGGGAGGGTGACCTATTGGACTACGTGGGAATCATGGGTGGCCTGCAGTGTGGTAAGTTCAAAGTATGCATTTATTCATGAATACTGTAAGAAATAAACTGATATGCAGTGTGGTACACACTGTTGTCCATGTTTAAAAACGCATGCAGGAGTAATATTGTCTGTGTACAGAAATGGTGACTGTACATGAACAATCCAAAGGCTTGTGACCTGTGTGCTGGCCTAGAGGAAGTGTAAAAATTGATGTCATCATTAACTGTGATGCGTTAACTATGCTGCCCTTGAACAAATGCTTTAAGTAAATCAGACATCTCCAGAGTGTCAGACACTACCAACATCTGTGAAACTGCTGTGTGCGATCTGCAGCCATGCATTTGTACACAGAGCATTTATTACATCATGTAACATGTAGAAATGGATCTTGTGAATGTGTCACACAACTAGTATGTGCAGGGTTGCTAAGATTATTGTCTTGTTTGGCCCGACTGAGCATTCACAGGTCTTGTGTGAATGGCATGCAAAGTAGACACAATCATATAGCCAACATGAAGTACAACCCTATAGTAATGAAGCTTTTTATGTTATGGTGATGACTTGTATGATGAATATGACCTGTGTTATTTAACATCTGATACCAACACATTTTACTTTTGTTGCCTCACAGCTGGACGACCGATCATCACACAGGAGGACATATACAGATAGGCAGTGTTACACTGCAAAGGGTACTGCAACATAGCGCGTAGGTACCAGGAGAAACGTGCGTCTGGTACATGGAAGTGTTGTCCGGGGTCTCAACACGTGGCGAACCCAGTGGCACTCAGCCCAACCAGGGCTCCTCTGGTGTCAGTGGTGGATCCCAGCCTGTACCGTCTGTGTCCGATCCCCCTACTACCCCCACACAAGGGACAATCCCACCTGCACCAGCGGTCAGGTGATGCCATTTACTCTCCGTGAAAAAAACTGATCACGGACAAGAACGTGAGTTGAGGAGGGAAATGGCAGAGCAGATAAGGCAACTCTTAGACATTAAAAAACACCTGGGAATATCATGGTGCCTTGCCACATTGTGCCACCCCCCTCTTCTCCCTTCCCCCAAAGTTGTATCTCATAGTTTATTTAGTGTTCGGTAAGTATTTTAAGTGTTAGGTAGTGTAGTGTTAGGTTAAGTATAGTTAGTGTTAGATTTTAGTATTTGGGGATAAGTTTCCTTTTCCTTTGGGTGGGGGGGTTGATGTTTTTCTACAAAATATAAAAAAAATTATATACAAAAAAATATATCATTGTGTATTCTAAATGTGTAATTAGTTTAATAGTTAATAGTTGTATAGCTTAGATGTCTTTGTCCTGTTTCGTGATGTGCCTTAAGGGTGGAAGGGGGGTTGATGTTTTTGATATGTCTTGCATTTTTAGGATTGGTTAGGGTAGATCGTTTAGGTAAATTTTCTCTTTATTCTGGTTAGTTTATTTAATCTTAGTAGTAGTAACGAATATAGATTGTTTAGTAGAGATGGTTTTGTTAATGTTATGATAAATGTTCACTATTTTGCAATTCTGCATACCCTTATGTCAGTGGTGATATGGTTGAGTGTTCATTTTTAGATTGTATGCTAGTAATCTCATCACTGGTTTCTCCGTTGAAGGTGAAAGTGAAAGTGTGGTCATGACATGTAACTTAGCAGGATTGTTTGTGACAGGATACCTTAAATGTGAGCACAGTAAACTTGCATGGATAACAGTGGGGCAGAGTTGGCAATGCAGCAAGCAAAAGTTAATTAGTTAGATTTATTTATGGACTTACATTACTCAAGCCCGTTGTATGTCCAACTCCACTGCACCCCATCCGGCCCCGCCCCACTGCCCAGCAGCACTCCCACTGTGAGCCGCCACTGTGTACACAGGACTGCACCTCATGGACAAGCAGGCAGACACATTTACTGGAGATGTGGCAGGATGTCTCCATGGCCCCCTTGCCTAATCAGCACACATATACATATCATCTGCACAGGGCCACATCTCTCTGATACTAAACATGAGGATGCAGTGTGTGTGTGACTGATCATGTGCATCAGTGAGCATGCTACCACCAATGTCAGCATTGTGCACGTGTCTGGGTTGTGTGCAAGATAGTGCATGTGCAGTTGTGTCACCCTAGATGCACATGCACAATCTTGCACACAACTCCAACATAGGGGCACTTGCAAATGCATGGTGTTGAGGTGTCTTTTTGATAGCCTGCAGCATCGCCAATCAATGTGTGCCTTTGACGTGGGCCTTATTGTGTGGTGTGAAATGATATTTGGGCTATATTTGTTTGACTTTTCAGAGCACATTTCCAGGTCTGTGAGCCCACCAATATGTGTCTTGCAGTTTATTGGTTGAGTAGGGTGTTATGTGTCTATGCCATCTTGGCCAAGGGGACCTATGACAAGTTCTGCATTCATTGTGGGGGTGCATTGCAATATATTTAATTGTGCATGGGTGCCATTGGGCCCATATCCCCATCCTCTAGTCCCTGGTTGGTACTCACACTGTTGCTGTTGTGACTGGTCCTGTTCAGCAGTATCCTGTCCTGGAGCACCAACCACCGTCTCCTTGCTGATGACAGCGGACACCGGTTCCTCCAAAGGATCCAGCTCCTCCTGTGATGCTGGACTTCCACCTCCACTCTGCATTGCTGCTTTCAGGTTGGCGGCATGTTTTAACTTGGTTTTGCGCTTGACATCATGCCAGCGCTTCTTGCAATTGTCCTCCTCACCTCTCCGACAGCATTCACCTTGGATACAATGGATTGCCATATAGAATTTTTGGTTGCCAATGACACAGTGGAGGTGACAAAAATTTGTTGTTGGTGTTCAGTCGCCTCTGCAATCAGGACCTTGTTTTTCTGCTGACTGAGCTGCGATTTCCTCTTCCTCTTCTCCTTGGCCTTCCCTAGGGTCTCAGACTGGTCCTCCTGGGTGTTTGTGGGGTTGTTGTTGGCCTCTGTTCTTGGTCCAGCTACCTGCATGGCTTCTCTCAAAACATCCTGCTTTTTTTTGGGGTGTTAGGGCTGCTTAGCTGCCGTTTTATAGTGATTTTTCCCACCTACCTTGGAAAATACGAGCCTGGCGCTGGTTAGCGATCCGTTTCGGATCGCTAATTGGCCCATCGCCCCTTTTTTCATGTTAGCGCGAGAATATTTATCGCCATAACGCTAATCTTATTGCTTGACTTTTGACCCGGTACAGGAAACTATCACCTGCTAGTGGCGTGTTGAGAATATGCCGCTAACAAGGCGATAATTTCCAGCGTTACACATCGATAACAAAACTCACGCTAACCGAGGTTAGCGATAATTATCGGCGTTTGTTGTGAATATCCCCCAACGGACCCTGTCTGAGATGAAATGGACATCTTTGTCATCTTTGTCATTAACCAGTGAACTAGGTATCCCTTCAATCATAAAGGTATCCGTGAGATAGTCAATCTCGTCCTGGGTAGTGACATGATTCACTGGTTTAACCACAATCCAATGAAAGTATTAGTCCACCAACACCACCATGAATTTTTCCCTCCCACTTGAATTATTGAGAGGACCAATAATATCCAACCCCAGCTTGTCCCAAGGTTTGGTCGGTAACACAACAGGGGAACGAGGTGCCTTCCTTACTACTTTGGTCTTGTCGTTCACAGAGCACGTGATACAAAATGTTCACATATGTGTTCACCAATCCATCCATACATAGGAACCAGTATGTAGCGCTCACTTTGGCTTTCATGATGCTCTGGCCTAAATGGCCCGCATGAGTTAAATATCATTTTTTTTCCTTAAATCCCTAGGAGGTATAAGTTTGTCACCCCTCCTGACCGTGTCATCTTGAATGAAAAGCTCATGTTTTACTTCCCAAATACAACGGATATAATCCTGAAACCCATTGGGTTTGGGGGGCCACCCATGTAAGCTATTATCTTTCAAAGCCAAAATGTCCACATTTTTAGCAGAGACCTCTTTCCACTATTCATTAGTTATACTTGGAAGAGTTACATGCAACACTGAACCATCAGAATCACAGCTCACAATATCATCTTCGCTTTTGCAAGGTAGCTGAGACAGACAATCAGCCACAAGATTCTTTCTTCTTGACACAAAGTCAACCTTGAAATTATACCCTTCTAAGCCTAATATCCATTTAGCAATCCATGGGCTAGCATGTTCTCTGCCCTTTGGGGATAACATGTACATTAGTGGTTATTTTTGGTCCTCGGAGTGAAGGGTAGACCCCATAAGAAAAATCTAAAATGAGTTATAGCCCAATAGCATTTCAGGACTTCTCTCTCAATAGTAGAGTAATTTACTTCCGCGCCATTTAACAACCTCGAGGCAAAAGCAATGACTCTTTCATTTCCATCCACTACCTGTACCAATGATGCACCCATCCTTCTTCCACTAGAATCCATAGAAAGTATGGTTTTCCTTGGCATATCAAAATTCCCTAAATAAAAAGCACCCAGGATGGCCAATTTAACTGACTCAAAAGCTTTTCTGAAACTCTCATCCCCCACAAAGGGAACCTCTTTTTTTAAAAGATCTCCCCCAATAAAGTGAACCTTTTTATTTAAAAGATCTCTCATGTGGTCGCAAAATCTTTAACATATACGGCCAACCCTAAAAATGATTTACATTCCTCCTTTTTCATAGGAGCGGGAGCCTCCTTAATAGTAAGAAGTAGATCTTTCTTGGGTTTGATTCCATCTTTTGATATGTTGTGACCTAAGTATTCACAGACGGAACACAAACACTACAGTTGTCTGCCTTAATTGTCAATCCTGCATCCCTCAATGTTCCAAGCACAATATTCAAAGAATCATTTCGATTTGATGATATGCAGAAGAAAGATCTTTGGCAGGGGAAATCTGTCACCCCACATGCTGTTATTTAAGTCTCTGATGTCCACACATAAATGGATGCCCTTTCCATCCACCTTATGTGCGACAACTATGGGGGCCAACCAAAGCGAACTTTCAATTGGTTCAATTACTCCTTGTAATATTAGTCTGTTCAATTTCTTCTCCAAAGGTTTGCACAAAAAATTGGGAATCTCCTGATTTTGTGAATTACAGTTTTAATTACAGCATTATCTTTTAAAATTATTCTATGTTGGTAACTTTTCAAATGACCTAAGTTCTCGCTGAAAACCTCAGGGAATTTACTTAGCACAGCATCCTTATCATGCATGGAACCAATTGCCATAACAGGATTGGGACTATTGGTGTCTAGTTTAATGGCAAGTTCCTTTTGATGTTTCCAACCAAGCAGGTTAAACCGATGTTTAACCACATGCTCCACCCCTCTAGTCAGATGTTCCTTAAAGGAAATGCACACCTCTAACATTACTAATCAGGGTATAGGATCTTGGTGGTAACAACCTGGTTTTGCGTCAGCAGGCATAAGGACATATTCTTTGTTACCCAAACTATTCTGATATGTCACATGGTCAATAAAAGTATAACGAGAGCAAGAGTATGCAAACATTCTCACATTGGTATTCTCCAACTGGACATCGCACACAGGGTAATCCATACACATAATTTGAAAGACACATTTTCCAGGCCGTTCATCACATTGCTCCTTAACATGAACTTACTTGTCTGGTTTCCCATATTTGCAGACATGGGCAAAATGACCTCTTTTGTTGCATTTCCAACACACACAACATATATGTTTGCCAAATGACTAAAATTACCAAACCAGTCACATGTACACCTTTCCTTTCCTCTATTCATAATGCTCTTGTTTCCACTTGACATGGAATACTTCCAATAACAACCCTTATCTTTATGGCTACCCTTATTCCCCTCCTCCTTGTTGTCTTGAGCACACACAACATGTACAGTATACTGAACACTGTTCTGCCGTATTTCTTTAATTCACTCTCCTGTGTGCTCCACTATTTTAGCCAAATCAATGGCTTGCTTCTAGTCAGGATTACTCGCCAGTAGCGTCTCCTGTACCTTCATACTATTAGTGCATCTGACCAGCTGATCTCTAATAAGACAATCACATAGAGAACCAAAATCACACAAACCTGCCATTCTTCTTAAACAAGCTATGTAGTTAGTAACCTTTTCATCCTTCCCTTGAACTCTGCAAAATAATTGATGTCTTTCCAATATGATATTAATTTTCCTCCCAAAATGACTTTCTAGCTCTAAGAATGGTGGTGGTTGCGCCATATTTGCAACTGCCATGGTGAAAATCAAATATGAGTGGAATGGAGAATGTAACACTAAATGGAGGGTACAAAATGTTACCAATAACACTAATCACGATTGACTAAAATTAGAATTACCATGAGTAAAAACAGCTCATATAACTTAAGGACTGTTTAATATAGGACTTCCCTGAAAAAGAAAGAGGTTAATAATCACACCCCCAAACAATCTGACTCAGTCCAAATTAGCTCTTAGTTGAGTTCTGCGCCCACAGCAAGCAGCAGAAGATACCAAGAAAATCGCGCAAAGCAGAACACTAGTGTGACATGTAACTGTCTGTTGTTCCTCCACACAATTCCATTTAGGCAGAGTTTCACAGGATCAAAATACTCCTACTGTTCTTTGTGCTCCGAGAAGGCGTTCTCCTTAAACAAGCACCACCTCCTTGCAGAAACCCAAATCTCACGCAAATATGAACCCTCCAGTGCGCTTCCTCTACTTTGAGGAGGCTTGGTCACAAGATAGGCACCTCCCGCTGCCAGAACCAACTTCTCTGCACGCCGTGCTATTTATTAACAGCACAGCAGCCACAAAACCAACAGCATTACATGCAGGTAAGCAATCATCTCAGGCGCATGGGGTACAATGTATACTACTGTCACGGGGCAACCCCCACGGGTAAAACAGACAGGCAACGTTACAAATGAGGTATAACGATCGTGAAATAGTGGTTGATCAAACTGGCCACAATGCTCGATAAGGGCTGTGATACTGTGAGGTACAACAGATGCAGAACACCCCAAGCAAATAGCTAGATTTAATTCTGCTGCATCATCACGCCCACATCGTGTAGATAAAATCCACAGAAGCTGTCAAGTGAACGAACACTGCCAGACACAAAAGAGTCAATTGAGAGTAACACAAAATGGTGAATGACTAAACTCCCCACTAACATTCTTTAAGAAATATGAGATTGTGAGAAGTTGGCCTGGAATATGATGTCCACTAACTAAAGTCTAGGGACCACTCTCTTTAGAAATAATCACTAATTAAAGTGGGCACCTTGCACCAGTCCAAACAATCCTTAGGGTGATTTAAGAGGTCAAAGATACTCTTAGAAGCTATCCATGTGGTAGCTGTGGAGAGCAGCCTTCAGGCTTATTCTTGAAGGAATGTTAAGCAGCTTGTTTTACCTGAATGCTATCTTATTGTATTGGTTAATTGAAAGGAGAACCACACAGTAGTTATACAAATATGTATATATTATAATAACACATCTTAAATACCTCACAGTATCTGCTACATACAGATAAACACAAAGCACACAATACTGAAGCAGGGAAACAAACGTAAGTAGCACTGAGTCACAGTGGGCTCCAGGCGGAGACCAAGCCATATAACAGTGGTATAAGAACCACGACTCGAGTAAAGACATTGTCTAGAGGGTGTAGACTCACTGGGACCTCAAGGAACCACCCAAGGTGAGTAAGTAGGGACCCCACAGAGGACGGGTGCAGTGTGAGAACATGACCGCGTACTACGTACAATTCAATAGGAGAGTCGTGATTGCAATTTTACAGTTTAAGGTCCTTTTCCAGTGGATTATGAGGAAACCTGTTGGAACATAGAAGGTTGGATAGCCACCCAACCTGTGGATACTGAAGTACCGGAGTTACCTATCCAAGGGAAGCCAGGTGCATAGGGCTGAAGTGGCATCGGAAACCGCTGTCGTTCTTAATGGGAGTCTTCAAAGAAATGCCACTGCTGGAAAGAAAAAGAGAGTCTGGTGGAAAACACAGGTGGATTCTTGATGGAAGGAACCTGAAAGCAGAGGGGACAGAGTCTGTGTCACTCAGGAGTGACCAGGGCTCAGTAGACGTTACTGTTTGCTTCAGGTGTGAAGAAGGAGACCTTGAATCTACAGCTGCAGGGACCAGGGGATGTCGAGGATGACTAGGAGCCAGATACGAGCTGTCCCACGAAGGATGTTGAGTGCTGGGGGGCCGGTGTCCGGTGGTAGCACCAAAAAGCCTTGACAGCGGCAACCCACAAAGAAGGCCAAAAAAGGTTACGGTCTGGCCCAACATGCACCAGAGGACTCACCACAGCAAGGGGAGTCAGGGCATACCTGGAGCAACCAGGGGAGCCCAAGAAAAGCAGTGTTGTCTCTTAAGCGGACCCACAGATCGAAGGCACAGGAGTAGGGAGGGGACCTCTAGCAGTTTCACAAAGTCACAGCTTGCAGGCCACAGAGAGTGAGGAGGCCAAAGTCCTTTGTATGAAAATGTGCATAGAGATTGGGGCTATTGATAGCCCAGTGCACTTAGTTGGGGAAGGACAACAAGCATATGCACTTGCAAAAGTACGCTGTGCACAGGGGTTCGGGTTATACGGTCCCCATGAGGGATACTGGCTTCAAACTCGGCGTGAGGGCAGCTTGACCTCAAGGAATGTAGGAACCCACCTCCTGTGTTTCTGGAGCATTCAGAATCTGCAGAAGCTCAGGATCAGCACACCAGACAGTTGCATTACGGTGCCTGTGAATGCAGGGGAGTGACTCCTTCACCCCAAGGGAGAACCTTCAATTGTCCTTGATGCTCCACAAGTCCTGCATGGAGCCTGTATGGTGCACAGACACAGGCAATTCTTAGGAGGGAGAGGGAGACGAAGTCGGGCCCAGTTGAAGTCCAGCAAAGTCTAGCGTGTTCAGACAGTCGAGTGGTTTCTTGATCAGAATCCTGTCCACGTCAAATCTAGGGTCCTACAGTGAGGTAAGTCCTTTTGTACCTATGGATGAGGGTTGGACAGATTCAGGGGACCCTCCCAGGGAAGGGTCAGGACAGTGGCGAGGTTACTCCCTTGTCCTTTGTCCAGTTTCATGCCAGAGCCGGAGCCAATGGCCCCCAGGACTGGTTTGATGTTGACTATGCACAGGGACACCAAATGTGCCCCTTGTGCAGACTTTCAGGCACTTTGGAAGTGCACCAATGCAGACCAAATACACTAAATACGGTCTGGGAGGTGGTCACACCTCTCTGTGACAGGGTACCTATTGTGCTGCCTTCCTCTGCTCGAGCTTGGCTCAGCAGCAGGAGGGCAGACATGTGTCTCTGGTTGGCAGCATCCATTTTGTGCTGTCCCAGTCGAGAAGGCTGGTACCTGGAAGACCAGGGACCCAACAAAGCTCACTTCAGAGGGGTGGAATCATACCTCCCACACCGGTTACCGGTGTGGAGGTATGATTCCAAGGTGTTTGATACCAAACACAACATGGTTTGTTGCAGCAGTTTTCGAGATAGCATTTTATGCGAGCATATAATGCACCTCTACCTAAATGTCTGACTGCGTAACCAACAACCCAGGAGAATGGTCTCTGAAGGCTGCAGGGGTGCTCTGCTCATGCAGGGGCACCCGCTCACGTAAAAATCAGCACTCTGTCTTCAGGGATTGTCAATGCCTGCTATATGGGTGACATATAGGTTTTAAGTGTAGTGACCTATAGATATAGTAAACCTATATCTAAAGTACGTGGTGTATGCACCAACTTACACAGGCTGCAATGGCAGGCCTGTAGTTCCATTTTGCATGGCCTCTCGTGGGTGGCATAATACATGCTTCAGCCAATGGGAGGCCTCTGGGCTTGTTGTATAGCGTTTTAGGACCCTAGTGTAATTTTCCCGGTTTATGCCCTTATATAGGTATAATTCACATTACCCTTATATAGGCATAGAAATCATAACCATATTTAGACATAACCCACCCAGTCCAAATACGGCATGGCTACTTCCACTAGTTCCAAAAAGCCACAACGATTTCTTGGAAAACTCGGCTTCAGCAGTCAGGGACATCCCGTTTCTTGAATATTGATCTGTCCTAAAAATTATGGCATTTTCAAAAAACTACCGTTCTTTGGTGACGTTATTATGTCCGACTTTACGTCAACCCAGGCACCTTTAAGGTATAAATATGCCTACACTTGCTCTGGCAAACACTTAGTGGTTTGGAGCAGTTCGACTATATACTTGCCCGACGCATCTCGCTACAGCAAGTGCCAAAGGAAGCCGACCCTCCAGCTGACGCACTGACAGAGAGGCTGCCGTTCTCTCGCTGAGAATCCAGCTCCAGCTCCAGTGTTTCCAAGCTCCCCTTGCGAGGTGTTGGGAAATCGAGTCCGAGACAGAGATACCAGACCTCCTTCATTCTAAACCAAGGTACGGAGCTGATTAGACCCTAAGAGAAATCTTGGATAGATTCTTGGCAAAGAAAAACGAAACCTCTGCTACACCTCACTTACTTCTTCCCTCGCACTAGACTTAGGTTAGGTACATTGGGGTAGGCGTATTTTAGAAGCACAAGTTGAGTAATTTTAGTCTTTGTTATTTATGTATGTATTTTATGGCTTAGAAACCATACCATGCTTTTACAGTATTATTTTATAATACTCTTCTTGCTGTACGCATTATACTTTACAGCCAGTATTACGATTGTAGCAGTTCATTTCTTCCGCATGAAAAAGAAGACTGTTCAATAAATACTTTTATTGAAAACGCCCGTCTCTCTATTTTTTCTGCACCTCTGATGAAATGAAGCATGCACTATTGACTGAGTGAAATATCTATCTATTGTTTCCACGACCCTGAAGATCAGTTTTATCTTGGGGAAACAAAGTTGTCATGTTTATGCGGTTGTCAGAAACTAACCCCTTCTTGTGTATTCAAGAAATGTTCTATTGATCTCTGAGCTAGCTGGCACTCACAATTAAGTCTAATATATTCGATAGAGACCTAGTCGATCTAAGTCCTACGTCACTTCTATAGGATATATTATTCCAATGCGCAGAGCCTATTGGGAATAGTCAGGATTCTTTATTCGATGATTAAAAATCACCATAAAAGCACAAACATACAATATATATATATATATATTTTTTAAAACAATTAAATTAGCATATGAATCCCAATAATAATACAATCAAAGTCACTGAATATAAAAATGACATTTGTAGACATTAAAACCTATCGCTAAAATCTTACAGTCCTTCCCGCCCTGGTTGCCCTTAATCGAACCGCCACTTTGATGAAATTAATAATACAGCACAGTGTGAGAGGGTCAGTCGCTTGTTGTAGATAAACCAAGGCCTCTTGGGCACATTTCATATTAGCTTGTTTTAAAATATCAACCAAGAATCTACGCCTAGGCTTTGAATAAAATGAACATAACAATACAAAATGAAGGGATTCCTGCGGAGACCTATTGTCGCAGCCGCAGGTTCCCTTCTGCTCAATTGTAGTTGAAAACCCTAGTGGTGACGCCAATAAATACGGTAATAAATTGAGCCTAAAACAGCACATTAAAAACCTATCCTGGGCATTGTGTATCAGGTATAGATATGGCTCCATTCCTTCTGTGATCTTAATAAGGTTATAAGCACACACCGTGGTTTTAGCCCTTTCTAACTCTGTTCTCCGTGTAACTTTGTGTGCCAAGAACACGTTTACTGAATTATTGCCTATATCCAGCCGACCTAAAGATATATGGGGTCCTCTGGTGACGTATCTTCTAACACGATCAAATGAGGTTGGCGTCCCTGATGATAGCCCTGGTGTTGCCGACCCTACCGCTGACCGTTGACCCTGACCCCCTATACGCCACTCACGCGGGGCAATGGTAGCCATGTCCTGCTGTTCATGTGCTGGGATACACTGCTATGCATCTAGTACACCACACGGCTCTCGGTACTGGAACCCCTCTTCCTGCTGGTGGCTGTACCCCTTTCTCCCTCCCCGCCGGCTTGGCCGCCCTCCCCCAACGCTTCAACGGACACATCCACACAACTCTACCCTTTATGTACCACAGTTACATTCCACAACACTACGCCTTTCACTGTTGGCGGCTACATTGGCTTGAAACTGGACTGTACCACAATGCTGCTGCTATGTCATAGGTGACTCTGCCTCTCGCAGATGCTTTATTGATTTCATACCTACTGTCTTCCGTAGATGTCTGACTTGCCTCTGAGTTTCTTTATGGTTGGGGAGTTCTCGTTGTTTTTAATGTTACAACACTGAATGTTACCTCTAAACCCACTGTTCTACTGCTGCCCATCCTTCAAGTGCCACACAACACTGACTGTGCTGTACCCTTTGCACATACCTATGTTACGCCTCCGGGCCTCAGGGATGCCGGCTACAAGGCTGTGTACTGTTTCATATGCTATGCTGCCGGCCTCCGGGTTGTAGGCACGAACAGCTGTGTACTCTTTATCATCACACCCAATAAAGCAGTGTTGAACCCAAAAAAAAAAAAAAAAAAAAAAAAAAAAACTTTGTGTGCCAAGAACGCTTTTTTTACAATAATTTTATGCTGGGGGATAATCACTGCTGGGTCAACAAAGAGATTCCCGAAGCCCAGGGTTTCTAGTACAGTTTTAACATAATTGAGCCACGGGATTCGCATCCATTTGTCTCTGCCCAGGCAGTCATTCAGGATTTCCCTGCTTAAGGTCGCCTCTGGGTTAACCCAGATTTTTAGCCAAGCTAAAATTGGCCTGACCTTCACCAAATCTACAAGGTAGGGTATCCCTAACTCCCTGTGTGCATTTACTGCAGCTAAACTTTGTGGAGCTTTCAGGACGGATCGTAAATATTTGTTCTCCTCCCGTTGCAGTTGGCAAATATTCACAAAGCCCCATACCTCTGCTCCATATATGACTTTAGAACAACACATAGAGTTATACAGGTTCAACACCTGTTCAGGGCACCATCTCCCCAACCTTCGCCCGTAACCTGCGATTGCGCCGTTCGTAACATTCATCTTACGGCAACGTTCCTCCACCAAACAATTACATTTTAATGACCCGTCAAATAGTAAGCCTAAATACGAGAATGATTTAACTTTCTCTATTTTATTACTCCCTAGCATGAAGGTACATTTAGTGCAGGGTTTGTTGCCAGCTGACAACACGTAGGATTTATCCAAATTAACAGACAGGTCTAATGAGCCCATAAAAGATACAAAACCATCAAATTAAGATCTGTAGACTCTTTGGTGTACGTGCGAGGAGGACCGCATCATCTGCGTAAAGTAACACAGGAACATGACGCGACCCTACTCGTGGGCAATCAGATCCCAACTGTAGGAGGTACTGCTCCAAGTTATTAATGTAAAGTGAGAATAAAAAAGGCGCCAAGATGCATCCTTGGCGTACCCCGCTGGAGTCTGTGCGTCCGCCCTCCATGTTGTACCTAACTTGTGCTGAGGTACTACTATGCAGCTCTCTTAAAATGTTGATAAGGCCAACCTCTATCCCCATTCTGGTCATCATGTCCCAAAGCTTGTCCCTATTTACATGATCAAAGGCGGCTGCCAAATCCATGAACCCCATATAAATAGATTCATTACTAGCCTTGGTGTATTTGGCTGCCAGCATATAGAGGTTCAAGCATTGGTCGCTCGTGGACCGGCCCATCCTAAAACCGTACTGAGTATCTGAGATAATATTATTTGCCTCTGTCCACTCAGTCAACCGGTTTAGTATCCCCCTGCCCAAGAGTTTGGCAGATACATCGATCAATGAGATCGGTCGATAACACTGGGGGTCGTCCCTGTTGCCCTTTTTGAAAATAGGGATAATAATAGCTGTTGACCAGGAGGGCGGTAAACCACAGCAAATTGCTGTGTTTATAACCCTAGTCATTATAGGGGCCCACAATTCCACAGAGCTTAGGAACAGATCTGGCGGGATACCGTCTGGGCCAGGGGCTTTATTTTTAGTCAGACCCTCAATCCCGACCTTGATTTCCTTAATTGAGAAAACTACGGGCTGGCCCTGGTCAACATTCCCTACCTGTTCGTCAGATGTTCCCACTTCGTGATTATATAGACCCCTATAATGAGTCATCCACATGTCAGGCGTGATGTTTGTTCCTATTTCAGGGGCTTTGTCGTCCTGGAATGTAGGTCTATTAATAATCCCCCAGAATTCTGACATATCCCTCTTTTCCCCCGCCTCTTTAGATCTGCCCACCCTTCTGATTGTAGAGCTAATTTCCTCCTGCTCAGCTCGCTCTTGTATTTTTTCCTGCATAAGGCACCTTGTAGGGCATCCCTTGGTCTCTCTTTTATGCTATTTTTAAGCTCCCTCAGGGCCTTGGAACAGTCCCGATCAAACCAACGCGGATGACAGCGAGTTCTTTTTACCGGGACACTAGTTTTTAACAGACCATCTACCAAACCGGCAATCTGCTCAAATGCTAGAAGTAACTGAGGCCCTTCTACTGTCATATCTAAACACACCTCAATAGCTGATTTCCCATTCTCCGTCAAAGATCTATAAAACCTTTCTCCATCTATTTTGGACCACCTAAGGCGTCTGCCCTGATCAGTGACCCTCTCAATTATTGCATCGGGCTTTCTCCCTCTGGGGCAGGCCCGATAAAATACATCTAGTACTAGGGGATTATGATCACTAAACGGGTTTCAATCAATCCCAACTCCAGCGATTCTATTTTTAAAAGCCCTAGAAAATAAAATGTAATCAATATATGAAGAACATCCTCTACCCTTAAAAGTTGGTGGGAGGGTACCATCCTGCAGTATATCCACCATATCAATGGTATGAACCAGATCATGGGTATACAAGAGTTTGGTTAAAACATGACCTTCCACTGAGTGCTCAAAATGAGCCCCGTTATCCACTGAACAGCGCGACCAGGCCACGTCAATTGGGAAGAGAGCCGGACAGAGGTGACAATTAAGGTCCCATATAACCAAAATGTTTTGAGCATGGGTCCCCATCCCCCCAACAGTATCCTGGCACAATCTACACTCCAATTCGCTTATCAGTGCATTACAGCCTCCACCTGCTACATTATTATAAATGTTAAACATGGTCAGTTTTAACCCTTTACCATTGAACTGTACCTCTTGAATATCATGTGAGTTACAGTTTAAGGTCGACCATGTGCCAAGGAGGTTCAGATCTACATATAAAGACAATCCTCCCCTAGCCCTACCAGATCTAGATTTCTTTGCGGGGACAAAAAAGCATTTATACCCTTGGATATGTAGGGAGCTATTGTCAACCACCCATGTTTCTTGAAAGCAAATTATATGAAACCTGCTTATATATTGGCGTCATTCTTTATTTTTAAATTTAGAGGCCAAACCGACTATATTCCAGGACACTATTCTGCCTACATCATCATCTGCCTCCCCTATTTTATCTCCCATTCCTATGCCTTGTGCGAATTCAGTTTGCCCATCATCCGCAGCCACATCGTCAGTCCCTATGTCCTGAGAACATGTAAGCTTTGGGTGGGGGGCATATGCATTACCATTATAGGTTGGTTCTATAATCATTGGAGACACCTTTTGTAAACCGACAGCATCGTCGTCTGCTGTGCCCCCAAAAAGAAGTCAGTCAACTCCCTCCATGCCCGCTAAAGCCGCGAAGCGGTTATAAACCGGCATGGAGCGGTCAACCTGTTGGTGAAAGAGTGGCCTGGGGCGACCTTCCTGAATTTGAAATGGGGGCCCAAAACCAGCATTCTGATGTTGAAGTAGGGGCCCCATATGATTGCTCTGATGATGAAGTGGGAGCCTAAAATTAGGTACAGGAGCCACTATACCTCTGGGGTAAAAGTAAGTCAAATCGCGTACAGTGATTGAATTACTGCCATTTTGAGGGAACCAATTTATGATATGTCTGACTGCTCTATCATCTCTGAAGTTTTTTATAATGATGTAACCCATTATATCTTTGGTTCTTTGTCCCAACCAGGGGAGACGCCTGACATGAAGACTTTCACCATTTATGTTTGGTGGTAGTGGACAATTCTGTCTCAGCCAAAATATAACCTTATTTTTCAGCTGATGCTGATCTTCTCTACTACCCTCCTCTAAAACTGGCACTCCTGTGAGCACCACCACAAATGGAACTGCTTCCGGAGGCAGTTCTACTCTATGCCTCTTAGGTGGAAATATCCTAGCGGTGTTTTCGTGGCCATTTGGTTTAGGGGCATTTCCTGGGAAATTCGATTTTCCACCTTCCTGTGCCTCCTTTTCTTTCTTTTTGGTATTTAACCCTGCTGTTTTGGGGGGCATTAGTTTCGGATGTTTTGGTTTAGCCAAATTAGTAGTCTTTGTTCCTTTTTGGGCGATGGTAGTTGGGGGTAACACAGGGGTTAGGGGCGCTGGTATTGACTTTGATAAGTCCTTAAATGCCCCTTTAATTTCCCCGATAGCCTGTTCTAAATTCACCAGTTGGTGGGTTATTCCTTTTAGCCTCTCTACTAATGGCAATATGAGTGATCTCATTAATTGTTCTATGCTACCCATTGGGTCAGTTCTGAATAAATCTTTCGTTGGGAGGTGTGACGGAATAACTATTGGAGGAGTTGTAGGTGCGTTAGGTGAAGAGCTTTTGGAGTTCCCAAAGTTAATATGAGCAATTTTATTTTTCTGTAAAGCACTCCCCCTCTTTCTCCTTTTTTTCGGTGGTGGGCCTTGGGCTCGGGGTGTTTTGAGAGTTTCATTTGATTTATGGACTGGGTCTACTCGTGATGGTGGGGTATCCGGCAGGACTTCTACCTCTGGTGTCAAGTTACAGTGAGAAGCTGAGTCATTTATGAGCGAATCATTGGTTACAACTAGTGAAGGGGTTCTATCTTGTAGGAGTAGCGGGATACTATCATTAAAGGATGCCTCACCACCCTCACTTCCGCAATGAGTAATGGGAAGTGATGAAGTCGCTAGCTGTAGCGGGCCCAGGGATGAACGCTTATTCTTGATAAGTTCAATAGAGCGACGTCTCTCAGCCCGTCGCTCTGCAAGAGCGATTTCCCTATCAGTACCTGTGACAACCCTGATAACATAGTTGTCGAGTGTGCCTTGATTAGCTCCTCCTGCCAATAAAGACCTGTCCTTAGGGGGAGACGACATCATGATGGTCACTAATCATTATAGGGACCTATTCAAACCACTCTAACAAAGTTATCTCAAGCAGGTCAATAGATATGCATTTTTAACAACCAAGTTGAATGTTTTGAATGACCCAGCTTGCTATAATGTTACGCAAGGAGTCCTTATCATGGAATGTTCGTCGATAAGGGGGGGCCCAGCCCAGTCTCCTACGGTCTCTGAGGGCCTCAGAGGGCCCGCCCTTTGCCCGGGCTTAGCCCGGCGTGCTCCCGCTAAACTGTATAGCGACCTACCCTTCAGTGTGAAGAAAGTCTTTGCGCAGGTTACCAAATTTACAAAACTCTTTGTAACAATTATTCAACAGGGGCACATTATCACACATGAGCTTAAAATTTCAATTATTTATTAAAGGTCTTGTTAAAATATCAGTGCAGTACTGGAATCATGTTATGCATCATTTAAAAACAATTAGTCACAATTATAAAAACATCTTTAGTGAAAAACATTCAAATTCACAATTTATTGCTAAAAAAAACCCTTGGTCACACTACAGTTAATAGTAAACAAACAAATTGTCGATGCGGCGTTTCGGTGATCTATCTACACAATCTTACACCTTCTTCAGGACATTGTTCTTCTTCAGGACATCTCCTTAGCCGTTTCGGCCGTTGGTAATGGCCTTGCTCACAGGTGACGGAAATCTCTCATTAAGCAAACTCACACTCTTTTGACTCATTCACATTTGAGATGTCATCAGTGATGTCACTGACCATGTCATGAATGATGTAATATGTGACATCATCAGCAGTGGATTGCGGGCGCGCGAGTTATAGTGAGTCCAACTAACTATAAGGTGGGAATTTCAATGGTTTTGTATGAGTAAAATGTCCAGCTAACTATAACTGGTGTGAAATCTATGGTTATTTCAGTGAATTTCAAAGGTTTTTTAAATGCTAATTCCTAACTATAACAAATGTGAAACCTATGGTTTTTTCAGTGAATTTCAAAGGTTTTTTAAATGCTAATTCCTAACTATAACGATTGTGAAACCTCTGGTTTTTTCAGTGAATTTCAAAAGTTTTTTAAAAGCTAATTCCTTTGTATATCGAGTTTGCAACCTACGATTTTTTGTGTTTTTTTATTAGCTGTTTTGTATAACTATTAATTATTATTAATTTATTTTAAAAAATATATTTTTTCAATGTATTTTTCTTTTTTTTATCATTTTTTCCTGGGGCGCTCAGGATGCGCGCACCGGTAAGCTTACCCGTATCATTTTGTCTTGGAGCGCTCAGGGTGCGCGCACCGGTAAGCTCACCCGAGAGCGCAGCGAGAGCGCCATTTCTGCATTCGTAAAAAAAAATATGTATGAAAACTAAATAATAATGCAAGACATTCAGTACCATACTTATAAAAGTAGTATTTTTGATTTTCAGAATGGAAATGATTTTGCATTTCCGTAAAGCTAGCAAAACGTCATTTTTAGCGCGCCGCGTAAGCGCCCACGGAAGCGCCCACGTTCGTGCTGCGTAAGCGCCCCCGGAAGCGCTCCGGTGCGCGCAGCGTAAGCGCGTCAAGTCATGTGACCTTAAAATAACACTTTTCATTGGTTGCTATCTGTTTTTTTTACAAAGAATGAAAACCCCACCCATTTCCTTCACTTCTTCTTTCACTTTTGGTACTGCAAGACCTGTTTTTTCTGCTCAACCTTTTTGGGATTATAATGGCTGCTAGACCCACCAGTAGCAGTGAGGACTCGGATGAGTTCATACAGGAAGAGGCTCCTCAGCCCAGGGTAAAGGAGCACTTCATTTGGAAGTTTTTGTACCATACCAGCAGGTAAAAAAAAGGTGAATGCTCCAAAGGTGGAGTGCAGAATTTGCCATACTGTCCTTTCACGGGGTGACCCTACAAGGAAATACAGTTTTGGCAGTTCGACCATGATTCGGCACGTTCAGAGAAGGCACCCCCAGAACTATGCCCGGGAGAATGTCAGGGCTCTGGCACGAGATGCTCCAAGGGATGGTGCTTTAACTTCGACTGGAGGACCAACTGCATCATCGGTGAGGGGGAGACCTGAACAGCTGATTCCTAATATTCAGCCTGTTTTTGATGGCATTGTTATAAAGTGTAAAGACTGTGATGAACTACTTTGTTACGGTGAACAAAGTATTATGAACATTGTCCGAACAAGGGAAAACCACCACTGCCGTCCCCAGCCCTAATTTTGACTCTTTTTTTTGCTCCTGTTGAGCAGTTTGACATTCCCTGTTTTTGTTTTTGTTCACTAAGAAAACCTAAAAAGAAGAAAAAAACCAGTTCTTTTTAGAACTACCTCCAATTCTCCAAAAAGAGCTGTATTCTAAACACATACAAAAGGAGTGAGTGAAGTGGAGTGCAGGGACAAAGGAAAGGAAAATGAGTGAGGGAGGAATAAAAGGGACGAGAGGGGAAGGGAAGTGAAGTAGGGGTATTGAAAGAAGGTGAGTGTGGGAGTATGGCTGAGTTATAGGGTGTGAGCGTGACAGAAGAGAAGTGAGAGACTAAGGGGACGGAGAGAATGAGACTAACAGAGAGAGAATGAGGGAAGGGGAGTGTAGAACTAAGAGGACAGAGGGAGAAAGAGAAGGAGTTAGTTGTGGAGTTAGGAGAGTAAGGGAAGGGAAAAGAGTGAAGGAGCAAAAGAAGGGAAGAGACAGGATGGAAAGTAAAGGAGAAGGTTTGAAAGAACGTGAGTGTGGGAGTATGGCTGAATTATAGGGTGTGAGCGTGACAGAAGAGGAGTGAGAGACTAAGGGGATGGAGAGAATAAGGCTAACAGAGAGAGAATGAGGGAAGGGGAGTGTAGACCTAAGAGGACAGAGGGAGTAAAACAAGGAGTTAGCAAAGTGGAGTAAGAAGAGTAAGGGAAGGGAAAAGAGTGAAGGAGTGAAAGAAGGTAAGAGAGAGGAAGAAAAGTAAAGGAGAAGGTCTGAAAGAAGGTGAGTGTGGGAGTATGGCTGAGTTATAGGCAGTGAGCGTGATAGAAGAGGAGTGAGAGACTAAGAGGACAGAGACAATGAGGTTAACAGAGAGAGAATGAAGGAAGGGGAGTGTACAACTAAGAGGACAGATGGAGTAAGAGAAGGAGTTAGTAAAATGGAGTAAGGAGAGTAAGGGAATAAATAAGAATGAAGGAGTGAAAGAAGGGAAGAGAGAGGAAGGAAAGTAAAGGGGAAGGTCTGAAAGAAGGTGACTGTGGGAGTGTGGCTGAGTTACAAGGAGTGAGTGTAACAGAAGAGGAGTGAGAGACTAAGGGGACGGAGAGAATGAGGCTAACAGAGAGAGAATGAGGGAAAGGGAGTGTACAACTAAGAGGACAGAGGCAGTAAGAGAAAGAGTTACTGTAGTGGAGTAAGGAGAGTAAGGGAAGGGAAAACAGTGAAGGAGTGAAGGAAGGGAAGAGAGAGGAAGGAAAGTAAAGGAGAAGGTCTGAAAGAAGGTGAGTGTAATAGAGGAGTGTGGAAAAGGGGAGTAAACGTGGGGATTCAGAATAAGTGAGGCAAGCGCAATAAGGGAACAGAGGTGTGGGAGCATCAGAGTGGAGTAGTGAGGTTAAGGAAAAGAGTATAGGGAAAGAACATTTTGTACATCAAACTTACCTTATAAGTAATGTAAACTTAATTTCATATTTACATTAAAATTTATATCTGTGAAAGACAAAACAAGTTAGAATATTTATAATATATATTTTACAATACAAGAGACAAAGTAGGACATTAAAAGTCATAAAAGGTTAGTAAGAGATAAAGTAGAAGTGAAGGACTCTGAAAGAAAAACAAAGGAATGGTGAAGGTCAGAGAGAGTTAAAAAGAGAGAGAGCAAATTGCTAAAAGGATAATGACATAGATACATTCAGTGACAGTGAACAAGAGCAGGAGAGAGAAATAAACTGAAGGTGAGTAAGATCCTAAAGGAATATGCATTACGAAAACTAAAGGCAGAAAGGGGAGTAAAGAAAGGGGAGTGAGTGACAGAGAAGCAGGAGTGAATAACAGTGGATTAATGACAATGAGGCATGGAATTTGAGTGAGGGTGAATGTAGGCTTGTAAGATATTGAGAAGACAATGGGGGTGAAGGTAACAGAGAGGGAGTGAGGGAAGACATGTGAGAATATGAGAGAATAGAGGGAGTAAGAGAAAGAGTGAGTAAAGGGCAGTAAGGTGATTAAGGTAAGGAGAATGACTGAGAGAGCAAAAGAAGGGGAAAAAAAGAAGAAAAGTGAAGCAAAGGGACTGGGGAAAGGTGAGTGCGTGACGAAAGAAAGAAGTAGGCTAGTTAAAGATGATGATTGAGGATAACTGAAGGAACTGAAGTAAGGGAACAAGGGTGAGGGAGGGTGAGTGAAGAAGAGTGAGGTTGATAAAAAAGGGAAAATAAAAAGAGGATAAAAGAGGATAAAAGCAAATGAGCTTGAGACAAAGGAAGTGAAAGAGTGAGAACATAGAGGTAGTGAAGGAAATAGTGGCAGAAAGAAACTGAGTAAGAGAGCAAAGAAAGATAAGTAAGGGAGTGTGGGTGAGTTTTAGGGAGTAAGCATGACGGAAGAGGAGTGAGAGAGTGAGAGGATCGAGAGACTGAAGCTAAGAGACAGGGACTGTGGGAAAGGGAGTGAGGATGTGAGAGGACAGAGGAAGTGAGTGAAGGAGTGAGTAAAGTGTAATAAGGTGAGTGAGAGAAGGGGAATTATTGAGGGAACAAAGAAAGAAAACAAGGGGAAGGGGAGTGAAGTAGAGTGACTGACAGCTGGAAAGTAGTGGATGGGAGAGAAGGAAAGGGCAGTGAAGGAGTGGTTAGTGAGAATATGTGAGGAAAGTGGAATAAGGGAAGGGAGGTGAGGGAGAGTGAAAAAAGGCCAGTGAGGGTGAGTTAAGAGGAGTGATAGAGGGTGGAAATAGGTAAGTGAGCATAAGAGAATGGGAAAATAATATGTATTTAATAATAGAAAATACTAAATAATTTCAACAACAAGTTATATGGTTTATTTTTGCTGTTCTCAGAATATATTAAATTTCACTTAAAACAGTGACTTCAATAGTACTCATCATATAACAGCGGGCAAAAAAAAACACAATCAAAATGATTGTGTTTAAAAAAACCATAAAATATTTTCTTAAATAATGTAAAATTTTAAAAAAACATATCTAAACGCACTTTTGATCCATCCACTTTTCCACGAGGCCAAATAGTATATGGAAAGTCCTTTTCTTTGGAAATTACTCCAGAGTATTCTTAATTTCTCATTTACCCGACTTTCTGAAAGAAACGCTCCAACATCTTTTACATTATGAAACAAGAGTTTTATTTCCACCTCTAGCTTACTTTTTATAAATAATTTGTATAATACTCACAGCACACACTATATGATATACATATACTATCTCTATGACAACTACATCTTTTTTATTATCTTCATCACTCTCCTTCAGAAAGTAATTTTAAACAGCAAACTAAGTTATATTAACTGCTGCAATCTTCATAGGCCAATTACCTTCCCTAAAATTTCGGTTGTAAGAACACTAGGTAAGAATTTAGTAAGTCAGAAGGCAAACATTGTTTGAAAGTCAATTGAGTATCATTACAGTGTTTCCAGCCTTTTTGACATTTTAAATAAGCTGGTTAATGTCCTGATGTTGTTGAAGGACCATCATGGCAAATAATTGCTGCAGTTGTAAAGGTTCTTCCTGAAATTGATAATTGAGAAGCCACAAAATTTTTAATTAATGTTGTCAAATTAGTTCCATCAGGTCTACATCGTTGGAACATTAAAATAACATACTGTCCATATCTTCGTAAAAATAAAGTTGATAGCATTGCAGATTTACATTGAGTACAGACCATGTTTTGATTTGCTTCTCTAACTAGATTATTAAAAGACACTGATTTGAAGTCTGGTAAAGTCAAATATATAAAACTTCAGTGTCTACTGTAGTACTACTTGAAAAGGAGCAATTGTCGCAGTCATGTTGCCATTTATAAGAAAGGCCTAAAAGATTTTCTACATCTACACCTTCATCTTGCAATACAACAAGCATATACATTAGAAATTCCTGACAATCTTGCTGAATATTCTGTGAAAATTGATTTAGACCAGAACATATGTCTAAAACATTTCGAATTTCAGAAACACTTTGTATTTTTGTTCTATCACTGCTACATTTCTCTAATACAGAATTTAATAAACAACAAAATGTTTGATCACGATTTTCAGCAATCTGTTCTTGTACAGTTTGGAGAAAGAAAACAACATTAACCATTACATTAGCATAGCAGTTGACACCAGGCTATTTTCAAACTGAAATCCAACAACATCTTTAACTGAATCCATTTCGTTTCTGCTTACAATTACTGGTTCATCTACCTTTTTTCTTTTTGCTACAACTTCACTACAATTTTTCTCATTTCTTCTTTTTCGGCCTACCACACGCTTTTCAAATAGAGGATATTGAGGTAAATTTGGAGCATACTCTCTTCTTAACCTATTATATTCTTTTACACAATTTAGATCTGCATTTATCTTTGTCTCATCAAAATCAATCAAGTACAATCCAGATAAGGTTCTGACTCGAGATAAAGCAACATATGCCATACCCTCCTTGAACACAGAACTTCCAATATTCACCAAAGCAGTATCCACACTTAAACCTTGAGATTTATGAATAGTCACTGCATATGCCAAAGAAACAGGAAACTGTTTTCGGCGGACATATAAATCTTTCACAAGCAAAAATCGAGCAGAACAACAACTGATTTGTTGTACTTCTTCAATACCATCACATTTAATTTTTATACATTCAATTCCATCTCTATTTCGGTAATTCACAAAATCAACAACATGACCCATTGCTCCATTTACTAAACCTCTTTCCACATGTAAATTATGTCGTAAAATTATACGACAATTTAAAGATGCATACAGAGTCTTTTTCATACCAGCAGTTTTAGATATTGTCTTCTCCAAAGAATCCAATTTTGATATCAACTTTTCTGACAAAATAATAGTTGCTCCTTCATGTTCAATTTTATCAATTGCTTCCAGTTTCACAATCTCTTGATTTTCCAACTTTAACATTTTGTTATTGAAGATTGAACATTCTTGCAGAGTTGGCATCAAGCATACGACAGATTTGTTTTCAGGAATTTTCTTAAAAGTATTCTCTGGGAGAATATTTTCATTTGGAAACAAATTTGAAATTAATCGTCCATGTAAAGCTTCTTTGCCATGCTCAGTTAGTTTTCCAATTATTACATCTTGTAGAATATTTTTATAATCTTCATCTTTTGCCTGTCGCATATTTTGAAGCAGTTCTGCATATTTTAAATTTAACCATATGTTAACATTTCCAATGCTTCCTAAGCACTTCCTGGTATCTTCATGCGTAAGCATTTTAAACACTGGCTGTCCTTTCACTGGAGTTAGTTGCAGTAGATCTCCAAAAACAATGATGTGTTTGCCTCCAAATAACACATCATAGTCTGTTTTAAGAATTTCTTGCATTCTTAAATGCACAAAAGCAAGCATTACATTTGATACCATGCTTACTTCATCAATGATAAGAAGTTTCATTTTCTTTAGGACTCTTGAAACTGCACAACAAGCTTCTCCAGATAGCTTGTGGTATTGTAATTTGTCATCATGCTCCACTGGCAGCATCAATAAGCGATGTAAAGTAATCCCTTTAATGTTGTGTGCTGCCAACCCAGTTGGAGCAGTAACAACACAAGAGAGCGATGACTCCGTTGTTTTCTGCAAATATGTTGCAATCACTTTAATCAGGAAACCTTTCCCAGTTCCTGCTTCTCCACTCACATATAGCCGGACAGGTACAAATGATGTACATGAGCACTCTTTTTTCTCATGAGGTAAACCATACTCAATATGTTCTGTGACTTCATCATATATTTGTCTCTGCTCAACGTTTAGTTCTTTTTCCAAATCTTCTACGTTAACTACATCCTCCTGAGCTTGTTCCATGAGTCTTTCCACTTCATCCATGGCAGTGGCAGCTTCATTTTGTATAATTGGTCCTTCTAGAGGATCCTGACTCAATGAAGCAGAACTCTGACTATCTTGAGAACTATCTCTAGCAATCTCTGCTGCAATTGTAGCTTCTTGCTGTATTTCTTCGTTCAACATTTGCAGATAATTGGAAAAAACAGGACATTCTATTGTATCCTTGGTTGCATTGAACGAATCTTCATAAGTAAGAAAATCTCCAAGTAGTTCCTCTTCTGTACGCCAAGGCTTAAAGAGTTGCAAAAGAGCTAAGTAATAAAATTCCCTTTTGTCTGGAGAATCACAACTCAATTTTCGATGATTAATCAAATGGCCTTTTCTTTGTTTCACTAGACAGCCTTCACAACCAATTACAGCATATACACCTTTATTGATGTCTTCTGTGACGTTCTCTTTAAAAATATAGGTTTGCAGAACTTCATAGAGACAAACATTCTCAAGGTGAGTACTTCTATTTGGATAGTATGTATCCAACATGTTTGTCTTCAAAATATCTGTACTGTCTGGTTCTTTCTCCGCCATATACTCTATTTCTTGTACAGATTTCAAAACTCGGTTTTGTGTTGCAGCAAAACCTAGACTCACCCAAATGATGGTTCTAGATTTGGCATATAGACTTGCTGATGACAACCGATCAGAACATTCATATGCTCCAATTTCTCAAAACGACAACATCTTCAGACTGTAACTGTATAATTTCTTGCTTGGACTCTTTTCATGTGAAATTTCCTCCCACATTTCCTTCAGTTCCTTCTTTTCTGATTTTGTGATGTAAGACGTCACATATCGAGCCACAGCAATAGAGTTGTCAGCCACATATTGAATATCCATGTTAGCATTCCACATGGACAAAATGACTGGGTTGTAGTCATTTATGAATTTGGATTCCTCATTTCTTCTTAGGTTGTATGTATTTTTGGGTGATTTTCTTGTCACAGTATGTCGCAGAGAAGACATAAAATTGTTGTCTCTTCCTTTCGATGTTACTGGACGTGGAAATGCAAAAGACATTTCGTGTAGAACTTGTCCTTGGATTTGTATTTTCGACGACAGTATTTCCCACAACGATGGCTTTGAAAGCGTAAAACTGTAGTGTAGTTCCTATCATCCCAATAGGCTCTGCGCATTGGAATAATATCTTCAATAGTATAGACGTAGGACAGAGGTTAACTAGGTCTTCTACTGTCGATATTAGACTTAAAGTTATGTGTGTGCCAGCTAGCTCAGAGTTCACTAGAAACTTTCTCGAATAGACAAGGAGGAGTTTAACTTCCCTGGATAGACAAGAAGGGATTTAGTTTCTGACAACCATAGAACATGACAACTTTGCTCACCCCTAATCAAGAGTGTATCTCTAGAGTCGTGTGAAAACAAAAGACAACTTATTTTACTCAGTCAGTTCAGTGCATTCTTAGTTTCACCAGATTGTAGAGAAAAGGAAGAGACGGGCGTGTTCAATAAAAAGATGTTATTTATTGATCAGTCTCTTTTCTCATACAAGAGAAATGAATCGCTATTATTGTAATACTTAGGGTTAAGTAAAGTGCATACAGTAATAACAGAATTATAAAATAATACTGTAAAAGCATTGATATGGTTTCTTAGACATATGATACTTAAAATGGATAAAATAGATACATACATATATACATTGACTAATCGTACTCAACTGGTGCTTCTAACTACGCCTACCCCAATGTACCTGACCTAAGCCTAATACGTGGCGGGAGTAGATAAGTAGCAGTTTAAGTTAAGTTTGCTTTGCCAAGAGTCTGCTTCAAGAATTCTCTACAAAGGATGATTCAGTTCAGTACCTGGGAGTTTAGAAGGCTGGAGGGCTGGTATCTCTATCTCAGGTCTTGATATTCCAGCTGCCCGCAAGGGCGGCTTGGAAGCGCCGGAGCTGGATTTCTCGGCAGGAGAAAAGGCAGCGTCTCTCTCTCTCAGCGCGTCAGAAAGGAGGGGCAGCGTCTGTGGGCTTCGCTGTCAGCTGGGCTCCTCGGCAAGTCTCGCTGCTCCAATCTTGTCACCACCTCGTGTGTTTGCTTAAGGCAATGTCGGTATTATTTATACCTGAAAGGTGCCGGGATTGACGTAAGGATGGACATAAATACGTCAATAAGGATGTCATACGAACTGGTCGTTCGCACATTCTTTACTGAAGTTCTTGGCTAAATCAAAACAATGGCTGTGGGGATTTCCCAGGTCGTGGTAGGTTTGATTTGTTTTGAGAACACTGTATGCCTATTAGGGGGCTGGAGGAATAGTGCTTGCCTAATGAGATGGCATGCGCTATGACCTAATCAGATAACGGGCTTCTGTGCAGTTGTGTGGCTAATCAGATAATGGGTTTCTGTGCAGTTGAATGGCTGCTAGTTAATTATTAACCAGACAAGGGTCAGAAATAGGGGGATCGATACAGTACCCATAGTAAATACACCACACCCACTCCATGTAATCTATGTCCATATTTACAAGTCTAGGCATAGTAAACATACTAGTAGTGCATGTGTATACCGAACCACCCCAAAATACAATCAAATGCATTTTGAAATTTGCAAAATGGGAAATACACGAAAAGATGAGTAACGTCACTATATGCACTTTAAGCAGTATAATAGAGCTAAATCTAAACGCATATTTGGAAATCAGCATGAATGAAATGCGGAAATTACACATGAAATGGCTCTTAATACAGAAGAAAAAAAAAGTCGAGACCATCTCATCACAAAAATCATAATACTCGTGAACATGCTAGAGGGTAGCTAATGTGTCTTGAGTAGCTAAAGATAGAAATTTTGTTCTCTAAGAATAGTTTTACTTTAAGCAGAAGATAAGTGTCCCAAAAAAATCGTAAATATTTTGGAATGGAAGGGGAAAAAATGTCTCGCTCACTGTAAAAACTGGTGAGAAAAATTTCTTTCGCTGTATTGTCAAAGTTGAAGGCCAAATACAGGGTGTAGGGAACGTCGTGTGCTAGTTTGTTCAAAGTCATTCTTTCTGCTCTGGTGAAAACATCATATTGTTGAGACTTTCAAAAAAACTGTCAACTGCTTCTTGTGAAATTTCCACTAGCTCGGATAAATTTTGTAACATGCATTCATGAGCATGATTGCCTTCATAGATGTTTTGTTCAGCATAGCTGACAGAAGGTTGTACCTGATCGATGCTGCTTTCATCTTGTACTTCACAACTCTTCAATCGTAGTGGTGAAGTCTCCACGAATGCCGTCATCAGGATTGGTAGCCGCTGGGGACAGCACAATGCATGAGCCGTTACCGGACCCAACAAAGTCTCTGCGTCCATTGGCACATCCGATTGTAGTGTTAGACAGGTGTCCAACACGCATTCTTCGCCACATAGCAAGCACCTTAATACAGGCATAACACAACTTTGCCACATCGGTCTGAATGAAAGAAACCAAGTCATGTTTAAATCTCGTAGCCTTGCTAGTCCAAGGACTTTAGTTATGCGGTCCCGGTAGCCAATAGCTCGGATTGTTTCTTCCATTATCGCTGGTGTCTTGTCTGTGACGTGGTTTGCCATAGCGAAGTAACAGGATCAAAAATAGGATGCCTGCCACTAGTCCCAAAAGGAGAGGAAGTCCGCCAAAGATGGAATGGACAAAATCGGGAAAAATACCCAGGATGGCTTTGAATGGGGTTAAAGCTCCCGAAAACACTGTCTTAAATACACTGGCGATTCCGCTTGTATCAGAAATATTTAAGATTTCGCTCAGTATTTCTGCGAAATGTATGGGGGAATTGGTTGATAACAGTGAATGAATCTCAGCCGTTGTCCTTGCAACTTGGAGATCATATGTTTCTTTTGATGACGATAACATGGTTGGCGTCTGTAGGAGCACTGTCTTCATTCTGCTTAAAGTATCAATTCGAATAGAAGAAATCTTCAAACTGGGCCACAACCTTGCCTCCCTGTCTCGGGCATCGTTCGGGTACAATACTCGTTCACAGCACATGACCTTCGTAGTCACGGTTATGAGATAAGGTTTTCCGGGCAGCAGACTGCAACATCTGCGATCTACAATTAGAATGTAACTCCCGTTCGAGAGTCTCTTAAAGAATGGTTCTATTTGTGTTGCAGGTGTGCCTAGCTGGTGACATTAAAAGTTATTTGAGTTCCCTTCACAAGCTCCATGCAAACTAATACCCTGACACAGAAGTGTACCGCTTAGTGACCTTTCACAATTATTGCCACTAAGGAACACACTTTGTCCTTTATTACTAACACATGCGTGTGTATAGGGCAAGTTCCATGTTGACTTAATGTATCCTTTACCCAACCTTTCATACTGGCCTGCCTGTATATATTTTTGGCAGTATTGAAACTGGAAAGTTGTTATCGGAATATTTATTATCCCGTGTATTATCCATTCAATGACAGGTCGTTCTGACATTGTCAATGGTAATACCTCAAGTTTTTCAATGCTCACAATTGTATAGTCAGCGCCCTTCTGTGCCAAACTGATTTGTTTATCAGTAAGGTTAAAGATATTAAATAGTGACGTTGTGTTGATTAAACGCCAAGGCACATAGCCTGAACGCAGATTTTGTAACGTCCAGCCAAGTTGTACAATAGAACGCAATTGGGACTGACCGTGTTGTAACATCAGTAAGTCTTGCGATATTATATCGATTGCTGAAGATACAATACTGTCCAGTGAATATATGCTGGAGGACAGAGTCATTAACCCATTGTCCACAACAGAAAGTGATTTTTCCAAATTAATACGGTCAATTTCCCGTATTTTTTCTGCTGTCTCAATTTGAGTTACTTTCCAAACTTCATTGTAAGCTGCATATATAGAGGCCGCTATGAAACGTTTTTGACGCTGTTTGCGTGGTCCCATAATGAAATCACGCAAGTCAGCAACCTCTTGAAGTAAAGTTAGGTGTTGCTTAATTTCTGCCAGTGTGGATGTTTGTAGCCATTGAAGGCAGAGCTTGCCCACACTGTAAGTAGTTACTATCCCTGGATGTTGTCTTTGGGAATATCTAGGGTCTGGCCTGGTCAATTTGAACCCCTGTATTTTGTTCAGGAATCTGTCTTGACAGTTATTTGTGTCTGTGGGCCAGATCAACCATTGTTTCCAATCAGGATGTGTTCTGTTTTGGTTTAAAATATGGTTTACGTCTATCTCAACCTCTATAGAGTTATTACTATTCGTTGTTGGCTTTGGAACAGACGGTTTGTTTAAGTCTTTGATTTTGGCTAAGCCAAGACAGGTAGTTTGTTGAATAGTATCATTCAAAAATATAATTTGTTCTGGGATCATGCAGGCTCTGAACAATGATTCTATACCTTGTACTTGCCAATCTTTTGTACCCCAAACAGTTTTTGTTTCAATGTTACTGTTCCAGAAATCAAAACCAAATGTATTCATTTGCTCAAAAAACGAATCTGAATATATCAATTTTGTGTTTGTAAGCATGGTCTTCATACCTGTCTTATTTGACAATTTGAAATAAAATGTTTCTGCATTACTTGTATTAAACCCTGAAAAGTATGAATATTTATCAAAAAATGTTTTGGAACTACCCTTTGGTGGAGTAGCACAATGTTCCCATTGGTTAAAATTTAAAACATTTCTAGGTTGTGCAGATTTATGGAGATAATGGTTACCATAGTGGTTATAGCAGAACATTTGATCATAATTAGATGAACCCTGTAAATAATCATGTTCTGTAAACTTAGCAGACATTACTAGGTCAGACATCATATCATTAATACTTTCAAAGTCCCAATCATCAGCAAATGTGCTTGGTTTTACAAAGTCACTTAACGAGATCTTGAATTGGTGTGGATACTTCAGGATTTCAACCGGGCCATAGATTTCATAATCAGTATTGTCCCATGCTACACCGCCTGGTATAGGGTTGGCTGTGAAGTTCACTAAAGAAAGTTCTCTTTTCTTGACGTGTGAAGACGTGTGTGGTTTAAGGACCAAGTTGATTTTCTGGCTTGCTGTGTCCATTTTAGCATATTTTCCCCCTCAATGAAATGTCCCAAGCATAGTACCATGATGAGCCAAAGTATGAGGATAAATGCACCTAATGTCACCCATATTTCAATCCATGGAGAAGTCAGATAGGTTCTCTTTAGTTGATGAAAAAGTTCCTTTGCTTTGTCTTTAAAAGTTTTTGTTGATGGCTTTACTTCTGGTTCGCTTTGTTCTTCTGAAGAATCATCGAAGTTGATGAAGTAGCCGGATGCCGTTCTGTCAATTGTTCCAATTGCTTCTGGATTACTTCTTGCTTTTGGCTTTTGCTTTGTTTCATTAGAAAAGTCTGTAGTTACATCATCGTAGGTTGTTGTTCCTTGATGAAAAGGTTTTATTTGGGTTTTAAGAGGTTCAAGTTCCATTGCTTTGTTGCATAGTCCTTGTTGTTTCACTGTAGATTTTCCAAATGTGATCAGTCTTTCAGATTGAACCTCTGTGGATGTAGCAAACTTTGGTGTTCTGCTACTTCTTGGGAGTCCACTTGGCCTACTATTTGTTATCGGCCACATGATTGTGGTTTAACCAGGTCGATGGATATGACTCGGTTCTCCTTTTTACCAGCAAGGGGCGGTAGTACTACTGATCTTGTCCCGTTGATAGACAAGACAGGAACTGCTTTTCTGTAAGAAGGCCCAAATTCCTTCTTTACCGCGATCTTTTCTCTGACCAGATCCCCGACTTTTGGAATCCAGACAGGCCTTGCTGGGACAGTGGTTGTTGGCTGCTGTTTCAACTTTATGTTGCTCAGGTCTTTTCTTGTTTCATTTAAGTCCTGTAAAATAGCCAAGCGATCTTTGATGTCAAAGCATTTTCCTTTAACCACTGAAGTCTGACTATCTAAGTCCTGGATTAACATTCTAGTCCCAAACAATAGTTCGTACGGACTGAGTCCTTTCAGAGAATTTCTTGGCAGGTTATTTAGACTACGTTGGACACTTATTAAATGTTTGACCCACCCAGCTCCCGAACCTAATACCTTTGCTGTTATAGATTGCTTTATGCCTTGGTTTTTTCTTTACACCATCCCATTTCCCTCAGGAAGGAAGTGAGAAGAGTCCCGCAATGCAATGTTAATTCTGGCCAGGCACCCCCCATAAGCTGTTTTTAGAGCTAAAGGAAAGATTTTGGTCAGAACATAACATGCTTCTAGCGTATATGCCATTCTAGACTCGCAAATCTTTGTATAACAGTTCCGACGTCAGCCGAAAGTTGGGGCCTACATTATAAGTGAAAATAGTCTCTATATGTTAATGTGACGCATTATTCATACTGGTTTTTATTTTGTCGATTTGATACTTTCTGGAGTGAAACGCCATTGTATTAAACCGTTTCTCTCGCCACTGCGATCTCTATTGCAGTCTGGGCAGTTTTTTACAAAAATGTGATGATGCAGGCTCATGCCTGGCCACCAGTACACTGATTGTAATTCTTCCAGAGAATCTTTTAGCTTAAGGTGTCTAAGACCCTCATCCATATGTGCGTCTGCTATTAACAAGCCTGTCCTGTCCATGTTTGGAATTACTCTATCCCCCACTCCATGGATTCGAGCAAAAGGGACTGAGTTCGCATCGATTATGTATGTATAATTGAGTGGGTAATTGATCGGTAGTGCTGAGCAGTCGCCTTTTGATGACGTTTTTACTGCCAGCACAGTTTCACCGTCGATGTATTTTACTGCACGCTTTTTTTTAGCTACGGAAGCCGATTTAGTTGCTACCGCTTTGGCTGTCTCAGCCAATGAATTCCCTGCAACGTGAACGCCATCACGCTGATGACTCAGTGAGTGTATCACGTGAGTTTTTGGTAGTTCTTTCTGTAAAAGAACTACTTGTTCCCAAAGTACTTTTTGCTTTATTGTTGCACCTGTGTCATCTTTGTAACCCTTTTGAATCCATTTCTGTAAATCGTTATTGTATGATTTGACGCAGTAATACGAATCGCCCACAATAAGTGTCGGGAATTCGCGATCGGCATTATCTAGCGCCATTTTTAACGCTATTATTTCAGTTTGTTGTTCTGAATTATTTTCCACTGAGTGTGTTTTTGTAAGTAGAGGTCTTAATTTATCTCCGCGCCACACTTCTTTTACTATTTCGCATGTGGCGTTGTAAGCCAGCTCTCCCCAAACTGAGGGGTGAGCATGTCCGTCTGTATATATTACACAGGCGTACTGTCGTAAAGGCAGAATGTCGATTGGCAGAGGGTATTCTCTCTCATATTCTAGATATTTTAATTCTTTCATTTCCCGGTCAAAATAGTATTTTACTTTGTCTGTAGCAACAGAATTTACCCATTGTATCCATTCTGGATTCAGTGCCATTGTCGGTAAATTACATGGTGTTGTTAATGCCTCAAAAGCTGATTCTGCTGTTCTGACTGTAACCTGTCTACCGTCGGCTTGGTATTTTTCCTTTGCTACAGCTGTTTGAACCGCATGACCAATGTTTCCCTTAATGCTGAACCTTTTTTCAGCTTCTGTGTACAAATGTGATTTGTATGCAATTGGTACCTTCTCTCCCTCATTAGAGGTCAGGTATGTGAATCCGCATCTTCCTGGGATGACTCGAATCACAAGGTTGCGTGTGTTGTCACGTGTTTGTAATTTTGTTTTGACTAACATATCTGTTTGTAAAGATCTCAAAATTTCTGTGTGTTTTTGAGTCCAATTGATTCTTTTAAAATCTGGTTTTATAAGGTCATAGAGAGGTTTAACTCTCTCTGCATAATTTATAATGTAAGTTCTTCCGAAATTTAGGAAACCTAGAATTGATTGTAAGTTTTTTAGTGTTCTAGGTGCTTGGATTACAGCACATTTCTCTAGGAAATTGTCAGCCCGGCTTTTGCCTTCACTTGATAGTTCATATCCTAAAAACAGGACAGTTAGATGGGCAATTCTTGACTTTTTAAAGTTGAATTTGTAACCCTCTGCTACGAACCCAAGTATTATGGTGTTCACTCTCTTCAAGTGAGTATCCAAGTCATCATCTGTTAGATAGATGTCATCGACATAAGATAATGCCTCATCATCATATATTTGTAGTAACTCTGTTACTCTTGCTGAGAATAATCCTGGGCTGTTCTTGAACCCCTGGGGCAAACGACAGAAATGTTTTTGCGCGCCATTTATTGAGAACGCGGTCAAATATCTGCTCTCTGGTGCTATATTTTGACAGAAGAATCCATTAGAGGTGTCTAATGTTGTTTTGTATTTTTTGCGCACTATGTTATTCATTAGTGCAGCACTATGCGAGTTTTGTACTGCAAAAGTTTTGCAACATGAGTTAAGGTGTCTGTAGTCCAAAACAAGACGATATGAATTGTCTGGTTTGGAGACAGGAAACAAAGGATTATTCATTTGTGAGGTGCAAGTTTCAATCACCCCCTGGTATTCAAGTTGATCTAGGATCTCTTTTACCCGTTTTTTAGCTTCTTGCTTAATTGGATACTGCCTCTGAGCAGTAGGTTGTGATTTTAACTGGATTTTGTGAGGAGGAGAGTCCTCATCCCATCCCACATGGTTTTTATATAATGCAGGAGCTTGGGCTACTGCCCACTTTCTTGCAAGTGTATATTTTTTATGAATTGGAATATTATTTGAGAAGGCAGGCATAATTATTTCTTCGCCATGAGGGCACTCCCTGACAAACTCTGGTGGCCAGTCTCTTTCAGCTAGAAGGATATCATAGCCTTTGGAGAGATTATCCCAAAAGAGACCCCTTATTTTCCTAGTCTTATCCCCCTCTATACGCAATGTTATTTCATATATTTTATGAGGTTTGCTAACTCTGGTATCTGCAGTTTCCACCTGAATGTATTCATTCGTGTCCACTGTCTCCAGATGATTCATAAGGATCTTGCGAGCTATGCTCACTTCTGCTGCGCTGTCTAGCATTGTCTGAGCCCATCCTCCGTTTTTCAGCTGTGTCCTCAGTATTCTCGGCATGGTTGATTACTTTAATACTGGCTACCTTCTTTTTTGGAAACTGTAATTTTTTATTTTGATGAGCAGGTTCCTTGTCTTTGGACTTGACGTGCTCTTCCCTGTGTTCTGACCGTCCTCTTCTTTCCGATTTCTGTGAGGAAGTCTGAAAAGATTGAGAGGGACGTGTATCAATATCTTGATATCTATCAGGTTTCTTCAGATTATCCCTATTTCTAAGGTTGTATTTTTTCTCAGAGGGCTCCCTCTGGGGAGACTTGTGTCCTTGGTCCGGAGATCTTTCTCTCCGCCGAGGAGACCTTCCTCTGGACTGGAATCTTTTTTCTTTAGGAGTGGATTGTTTATTTCCATCCCAGCTCTTTTTTTGAGTGTTTAGATTATTTTTAATAAATACTTTTTCAGGTTTTTCAATAGGTTGGGGTTTCACCGGTATTCCACCCAAACTATCTCTTCCTAGTTCTTCATAGGATTTTTCTATGATTCTGGCAATTTTAAATGGTTGGTCTGCTATATCTGTCTCTTTCAACCTCTGGCGGATCGCCACATTTGCTGCTTCTCCCTTTATATTGGCTAATAATATTGCTGAGACCTGCTTGAAGTCTTTTAGTAATTTCATACCAAGAGTTAAAGCAGGTTCTGGACCGTATTCATCTTGAATTTGTTTTAGCACATCTGGTATTACTGACATGGATGGAACACCATGTGTTTTTGTGTAAATGGAAGCAAAGACTGTACCCCAAGTGTCACAGTCCTCCACATGTGGTGCGATTCCCATTGGAAGACAGATAGTCAGAATCCTGTGTTTCTCAACCGGGGTGGTATCTGGAAATACCGCCTCTATTTGAGTGATTTTTTGTGCTAACCAGAATGGAATTTGTTCCCGTTTTGCGGGTACTTTACCTAGACATGACTGTATGTTCTGTGGTGTAATTTTATGTGTGTTCCCCTGGTGAGGGATCAGCTGTGGAATTTTAATAGCTGGTTGGACTGTTGAAGTCCGCATTACATATTGGACTAATTGTCTATGTATTTTAATTAATTGTTTTAGCTGTGCTAAAAGTTCTGATGCAGACATTTCTTCAATGTCTGGATGTGGTGTGTATCCGGCTAGGACCGGCCACGTTGCTCCTGGTCTACCTAGTGGACCGAGCCTGGTGATGTGATTATTATTTTTTAGGGCGCCATTAAACCAGAGCAGGTGCTCTTGGAATTTGAGTGGTATTTCCACCTCCTCGAAAGGAGTGTACTCATTAAGAGGTTCCTCTATTTTGTAATCGTGGAAGTCCTTTGTTACAGCGTTTGCTGCTGGAAAGTTTATCCATGAATAGAATACCTCTGTCTGCCGATATTCGTGTGCCTCAATTACAAATATGACTGCACCACCTCTCGGTGTCAGCCCATTTTCTATAAGTTTTAAAGTTATAGATTTTCTTATGTTGACCGGGATGAGTATTGCCTCCGGGTCTTGCTGTAGGAGACTATTGTCAGCAGCTAGGAGTTGAGCTGCTATTCTAACTGTCTCCCTTTCTTCTTCTTCTAGTGACATTCTAATGTCAAGAAGGTTATTTTATTTATTTGCAGATCAGGTTTCTATGGAAACAAAGATTAGATGCACAATATTTTGGAACAGTGTATCCTTCAACGTTGAATAAACCAAGAACCATACATAGAAGTCTCCTCCTACTAAGTTTGGCGGATTTAACCTTTCACCCACTCCAGACGTCTTTGGAGTATTATGGGGAAAAGGGGTCTGTATGAAAAAGCACGACTGAGTTACTCTAATGTCTTACATTAGATTTATCGCCCATCCAAACACGTTGGGCGCCATGTAGTGTAGTTCCTATCATCCCAATAGGCTCTGCGCATTGGAATAATATCTTCAATAGTATAGACGTAGGACAGAGGTTAACTAGGTCTTCTACTGTCGATATCAGACTTAAAGTTATGTGTGTGCCAGCTAGCTCAGAGTTCACTAGAAACTTTCTCGAATAGACAAGGAGGAGTTTAACTTCCCTGGATAGACAAGAAGGGATTTAGTTTCTGACAACCATAGAACATGACAACTTTGATCTCCCCTAATCAAGAGTGTATCTCTAGAGTCGTGTGAAAACAAAAGACAACTTATTTTACTCAGTCAGTTCAGTGCATTCTTAGTTTCACCAGATTGTAGAGAAAAGGAAGAGACGGGCGTGTTCAATAAAAAGATGTTATTTATTGATCAGTCTCTTTTCTCATACAAGAGAAATGAATCGCTATTATTGTAATACTTAGAGTTAAGTAAAGTGCATACAGTAATAACAGAATTATAAAATAATACTGTAAAAGCATTGATATGGTTTCTTAGCCATATGATACTTAAAATGGATAAAATAGATACATACATATATACATTGACTAATCGTACTCAACTGGTGCTTCTAACTACGCCTACCCCAATGTACCTGACCTAAGCCTAATACGTGGCGGGAGTAGATAAGTAGCAGTTTAAGTTAAGTTTGCTTTGCCAAGAGTCTGCTTCAAGAATTCTCTACAAAGGATGATTCAGTTCAGTACCTGGGAGTTTAGAAGGCTGGAGGGCTGGTATCTCCATCTCAGGTCTTGATATTCCAGCTGCCTGCAAGGGCGGCTTGGAAGCGCCGGAGCTGGATTTCTCGGCAGGAGAAAAGGCAGCGTCTCTCTCTCTCTCAGCGCGTCAGAAAGGAGGGGCAGCGTCTGTGGGCTTTGCTGTCAGCTGGGCTCCTCGGCAAGTCTCGCTGCTCCAATCTTGTCACCACCTCGTGTGTTTGCTTAAGGCAATGTCGGTATTATTTATACCTGAAAGGTGCCAGGATTGACGTAAGGATGGACATAAATACGTCAATAAGGATGTCATACGAACTGGTCGTTCGCACATTCTTTACTGAAGTTCTCGGCTGAATCAAAACAATGGCTGTGGGGATTTCCCAGGTCGTGGTAGGTTTGATTTGTTTTGAGAACACCGTATGCCTATTAGGGGGCTGGAGGAATAGTGCTTGCCTAATGAGATGGCATGCGATATGACCTAATCAGATAACGGGCTTCTGTGCCGTTGTGTGGCTAATCAGATAACGGGTTTCTGTGCAGTTGAATGGCTGCTAGTTAATTATTAACCAGACAAGGGTCAGAAATAGGGGGATCGATACAGTACCCATAGTAAATACACCACAAAACTTGATGTCTTAAATTGTTTTCTTCTGTACTTTTCGGAACAGCACATGTAGAATACTGCTCAAGGAAACTCATCACTTTCCCATCTGAATCTGTTCCAAATTTTGGTGCATCTTTAATCCATAGCAGCATATGTATATGAGGAGCACCTCTTGCTTGATACTCCTTTCTCCAAAAGAAATCCAACACCTCTCCAAGCGGAGGATTTTTTTTGTTTGTAATAAAAGACATCATAGCTTCAAACCTATGATTGAAATACCTGCATACATTAACTGGATCCAAAGAGCACAGTTCTCCAGGTGTCTTGTATTCAATATTTTCAATGTTTTTATTAGCCTCTCGTAGAAATTCAAGTAAGTCTTCCCAAGCATACTCAGCACAGCTAGAGTGAAGAACCATGTAGGAGTCCCTAAGTTTCTTAGCATACATTTCAATTCCTCATGACGATGGTACCAATACTCGTTAGTACCATGCTGACATGCCATGAGATTAATTAGCTGAGATTCCAAAACACTGTCTTGCAGTTTCACTTTATCCATAAAATCCCTTGCTGAAACATTTTGTAGATGTGCTCCACTTTTCAGTATATGGTTTACTGCATAAGAAAGTCCAGACAAGTCACTCTCAAACAGTAGATGGAACAAATATGAAATGCATTGACGAAACCTTGGATCTTCTGCATATAATGTTGATGTCCGGTATTCAGATGCTGGTATCTGCACAGGTCGGTCATCATATCGTCCACCTTGTCCTGTTGGAAATAACTGAGAAAACAACGAGCTTCCAAGCTTTCTTCCCATACACTAATGGGACTTACTTTTGCTTCTTTCATTTGGAATAACTCAATAGCATTCCCCATTACTTCTTTGGAATGCAATGGATGAACACTATAATGTTCATAAATTTCTTCACTTCTACAGACATCAACTTTTTCTATTTGCCCAGGAGAGACATCAGTGTCGTCTTGTACAGTTGTTTCTTCTTCTCCCACATACACATTTTTATAATACTGATTATTTTTCACCAAATACAACGTTGCCTTTTTGACTTTCCTAACATCCACTAATTCTTGCCAGATTTTCTTACTTTTTGTCGGAAGACAATTAACTAAAATAACTAGAGGTTCCTCTTCTACTTTTTCAACAACAATTGTATCAATATTTTTCTTAAAATCTAGAGGCAAATAAACAACTCTTCCCTTTAATCCTCTCTGTAAATCTGAAGGAGGCAATTTCCCTGTCTTGGGCTCCATGCGAACAATAGCCTGAAAAGGATGCACACATTGAATCAGAACAGACTCATAGGTATTTAAATCCATCAATTCAGAAGGAATATTTACCAACTTCAGATTATTATGAACAGCTCTAGCAGGCATTCTGTTTTCATTTAATTTATTATAGCAATATTTACAAATACGTTGATCAGAGCCCAAATCAAAACAATTTTCAACCAACAAATAAGTTGCAAAATCCTTCCACTCATTATTATTTATCTTTTTGCTTTTTACATATAAATCAACTAATCTAGTCTGATGCTTATAATGAGTTCGTCGACAACACACACAAGAAAAATTAGGCCTTTCACTTGAATTGACCTTAAACTTTATAATTTCATTTTCAAATTTTTCTGTACTTAAAATCTCTACATTCTCTTCTACATTACCTTCTATTACTGTATCAATTTCTGCACTGACCTCTTTTTCACCAAAGTAAAAAAACTCAATTTCATCACAAATGTTTTTGACATCTAATTCAGTTCCATGCAAAAGAGCACTGTTTACCTGTTTTAGTTTAAGTGCTGGACTTTTTGCACAATACAACCTTCTCACTAATTTCCTCACTTTATTATGATGCACTGCTAACATCCTAAAATGGTGAAAAATACTCTGACATACTTTTCTTGAAAGACAAGCCAGTGAATGCCCTTGCAAACCTGTTTTTTCTCTCACTCTACAAGGATCTAACTCTTGTAAAATTTAAATTTTTTGTTTCACACTTTTCTTAGTATATGTCCGTAAGAAAGTGCGAAACAAATCAATTGAATCCTGTCGCACACTACAAATACTACTATAATTCCATGTATACACTGGAGCCTTAGGACATCTCCCTAAAACTACATCAGCTAACACCTCTTCTAGGCACAATCTCTTCTTTTTCAACCGGACAACCGTCCTTCACCTCATATTCTCGACCACTGGTGTCAACTGCATGCACCAAATCATAATCCTGAAAGTAACTTTCTTCATTAAAAAATGGCTCACAACTTGAACTATGCTTCCATTCTCCAGAAAAAACATCACAGAAATTAGTCCGATTAATTACTCTCCTCCACTTACATTTTGATTTGAACACATTGATTACCTTATCGAGTGTACGAATTCTATTCATTACTAAACTAAACAATTTATTTTTCACTTTAAATGCTTCATCCACAATCTTAACTATGTTTTTTATACCTCTTTACATTTTTTAATAAATTTGATACTATTCTGTTATAAAACATTCGCCCACGAATTTCAATAAATTGATTTCTCCTTCTTTTGTGATAAAAAATATCATCCCTTGTACAGGTCTAATATTTTTATAAGGACATCCTGTCTTCTTTCTAATTACAGGTGTTTCATTCTTGTTTGCAAAAAATGTTTTTTTTTCTTGACATTTCAATAAGTTGCTGAGAAAATGTTTAGTTTGCTTACCAGGAACATTTTTTTTTTCTCTGAATATTTTATTTTGGTTGGTTCTTGATTTTCTTTTTCCTTAGACCTTAATTTTATTTTATAAACTTTTTCACGTTGTTCTTTCGAAGGCATTTTTTTGTTTGTTTGTATAGATGATTATAATCTGTGGAAAACAAAAAATAAAATATTATAGACCACTACAAACATATTACATAGCAATTACAATAAGTAAACAATATAAACACTAGTATGCAACAAAAGGCTGATTTACATTACATGTGCTTTGCTTTGTGTCAAAAACGATTTACTAATTAATGTTATGTCTTGCTTATATATAGGTGGCCTGTTTTTTGGCCTGTAGATACAGTGAAATATTATGAGCAGAGACACACATACTGCTTGCAGAGACAGAGATGGTAGATTATATGTAATATCGTGGACAAGTGCCTAAGATCACACAGATGGGTAAATCAAGCTTCACTCACAGTGTGATGTTAGGCAGATTAGTAGGATGTTACATGTAAGAGAAATTAATGTTATGTGTTGCTTATATATAGGTGACCTGTTTTTGGTCTGTAGAGAAATTGAAATAATATGAGCAGAGACACACATACTGCTTGCAGAGACAGACATTATTCATTATATCTAACATTCTGATCATGTGCCTAAGATCACACTGTGAGTGAAGCTTGATTCACCCATCAGTGTGATCTTAGGCAGAGAGACACATACTATTTGCAGAGACAGACATGGTTCATTATATGTAACATTCTGATCATGTGCCTAAGATCACACTGTGAGTGAAGCTTGATTCACCCATCAGTGTGATCTTAGGCAGAGACACACATACTGCTGGCAGAGACAGATATGGTACATTATATGAAACATTCTGATCATGTGCCTAAGATCACACTGTGAGTGAATCTTGATTCACCCATCAGTGTGATCTTAGGCAGAGACACACATACTGCTGGCAGAGGCAGACATGGTACATTATATCTAACATTCTGATCATGTGCCTAAGATCACACTGTGAGTGAAGCTTGATTCACCCATCACTGTGATCTCAGGCAAAGACACCCATACTGCTGGCAGAGACAGACATGGTACATTATATCTAACATTCTGATCATGTGCCTAAGATCACACTGTGAGTGAAGCTTGATTCACCCATCAGTGTGATCTTAGGCAGAGACACACATACTGCTGGCAGAGACAGACATGGTATATTATATCTAACATTCTGATCATGTGCCTAGAATCACACTATGAGTGAAGCTTGATTCACCCATCACTGTGATCTTAGGCAGAGACACACATACTGTTGGCAGAGACAGACATGGTACATTATATGTAACATTCTGATCATGTGCCTAAGATCACACTGTGAGTGAAGCTTGATTCACCCATCACTGTGATCTTAGGCAGACACACATACTGCTGGCAGAGACAGACATGGTACATTACATCAAACATTCTGATCATGTGCCTAAGATCACACTGTGAGTGAAGCTTGATTCACCCATCAGTGTGATCTTAGGCAGAGAGACACATACTATTTGCAGAGACAGACATGGTTCATTATATGTAACATTCTGATCATGTGCCTAAGATCACACTGTGAGTGAAGCTTGATTCACCCATCAGTGTGATCTTAGGCAGAAACACACATACTGTTGGCAGAGACAGACATGGTACATTATATGTAACATTCTGATCATGTGCCTAAGATCACACTGTGAGTGAAGCTTGATTCACCCATCAGTGTGATCATAGGCAGAGACACACATACTGTTTTTAGAGATGGACATGGTACATTATATCTAACATTCTGATCATGTGCCTAAGATCACACTGTGAGTGAAGCTTGATTCACCCATCGGTGTGATCTTAGGCAGAGACACACATACTGTTGGCAGAGACAGACATGGTACATTATATCTAACATTCTGATCATGTGCCTAAGATCACACTGTGAGTGAAGCTTGATTCACCCATCAGGGTGATCTTAGGCAGAGACACACATACTGCTGGCAGAGACAGACATGGTATATTATATCTAACATTCTGATCATGTGCCTAAGATCACACTGTGAGTGAAGCTTGATTCACCCATCAGTGTGATCTTAGGCAGAGACACACATACTGCTGGCAGAGACAGACATGGTATATTATATCTAACATTCTGATCATGTGCCTAGAATCACACTATGAGTGAAGCTTGATTCACCCATCACTGTGATCTTAGGCAGAGACACACATACTGTTGGCAGAGACAGACATGGTACATTATATGTAACATTCTGATCATGTGCCTAAGATCACACTGTGAGTGAAGCTTGATTCACCCATCACTGTGATCTTAGGCAGACACACATACTGCTGGCAGAGACAGACATGGTACATTACATCAAACATTCTGATCATGTGCCTAAGATCACACTGTGAGTGAAGCTTGATTCACCCATCACTGTGATCTTAGGCAAAGACACACATACTGCTGGCAGAGACAGACATGGTAAATTATATCTAACATTCTGATCATGTGCCTAAGATCACACTGTGAGTGAAGCTTGATTCACCCATCAGTGTGATCTTAGGCAGAGACACACATACTGCTGGCAGAGACAGACATGGTATATTATATCTAACATTCTGATCATGTGCCTAGAATCACACTATGAGTGAAGCTTGATTCACCCATCACTGTGATCTTAGGCAGAGACACACATACTGTTGGCAGAGACAGACATGGTACATTATATGTAACATTCTGATCATGTGCCTAAGATCACACTGTGAGTGAAGCTTGATTCACCCATCACTGTGATCTTAGGCAGACACACATACTGCTGGCAGAGACAGACATGGTACATTACATCAAACATTCTGATCATGTGCCTAAGATCACACTGTGAGTGAAGCTTGATTCACCCATCAGTGTGATCTTAGGCAGAGAGACACATACTATTTGCAGAGACAGACATGGTTCATTATATGTAACATTCTGATCATGTGCCTAAGATCACACTGTGAGTGAAGCTTGATTCACCCATCAGTGTGATCTTAGGCAGAAACACACATACTGTTGGCAGAGACAGACATGGTACATTATATGTAACATTCTGATCATGTGCCTAAGATCACACTGTGAGTGAAGCTTGATTCACCCATCAGTGTGATCATAGGCAGAGACACACATACTGTTTTTAGAGATGGACATGGTACATTATATCTAACATTCTGATCATGTGCCTAAGATCACACTGTGAGTGAAGCTTGATTCACCCATCGGTGTGATCTTAGGCAGAGACACACATACTGTTGGCAGAGACAGACATGGTACATTATATCTAACATTCTGATCATGTGCCTAAGATCACACTGTGAGTGAAGCTTGATTCACCCATCAGGGTGATCTTAGGCAGAGACACACATACTGCTGGCAGAGACAGACATGGTATATTATATCTAACATTCTGATCATGTGCCTAAGATCACACTGTGAGTGAAGCTTGATTCACCCATCAGTGTGATCTTAGGCAGAGACACACATACTGCTGGCAGAGACAGACATGGTATATTATATCTAACATTCTGATCATGTGCCTAGAATCACACTATGAGTGAAGCTTGATTCACCCATCACTGTGATCTTAGGCAGAGACACACATACTGTTGGCAGAGACAGACATGGTACATTATATGTAACATTCTGATCATGTGCCTAAGATCACACTGTGAGTGAAGCTTGATTCACCCATCACTGTGATCTTAGGCAGACACACATACTGCTGGCAGAGACAGACATGGTACATTACATCAAACATTCTGATCATGTGCCTAAGATCACACTGTGAGTGAAGCTTGATTCACCCATCACTGTGATCTTAGGCAAAGACACACATACTGCTGGCAGAGACAGACATGGTAAATTATATCTAACATTCTGATCATGTGCCTAAGATCACACTGTGATTGATGCTTGATTCACCCATCACTGTGATCTTAGGCAGAGACACACATACTGCTGGCAGAGACTGACATGGTACATTATATCTAACATTCTGATCATGTGCCTAACATCACACTGTGAGTGAAGCTTGATTCACCCATCACTGTGATCTTAGGCAAAGACACACATACTGCTGGCAGAGACAGACATGGTACATTATATCTAACATTCTGATCATGTGCCTAAGATCACACTGTGAGTGAAGCTTGATTCACCCATCAGTGTGATCTTAGGCAGAGACACACATACTGCTGGCAGAGACTGACATGGTACATTATATCTAACATTCTGATCATGTGCCTAAGATCACACTGTGAGTGAAGCTTGATTCACCCATCACTGTGATCTTAGGCAGAGACACACATACTGCTGGCAGAGACAGACATGGTACATTATATGTAACACTTTGATCATGTGCCTAAGATCACACTGTGAGTGAAGCTTGATTCACCCATCAGTGTGATCTTAGGCAGAGACACACTTACTGTTGGCAGAGACAGACATGGTACATTATATCTAACATTCTGATCATGTGCCTAAGATCACACTGTGAGTGAAGCTTGATTCACCCATCACTGTGATCTTAGGCAAAGACACACATACTGCTGGCAGAGACAGACATGGTAAATTATATCTAACATTCTGATCATGTGCCTAAGATCACACTGTGATTGATGCTTGATTCACCCATCACTGTGATCTTAGGCAGAGACACACATACTGCTGGCAGAGACTGACATGGTACATTATATCTAACATTCTGATCATGTGCCTAACATCACACTGTGAGTGAAGCTTGATTCACCCATCACTGTGATCTTAGGCAAAGACACACATACTGCTGGCAGAGACAGACATGGTACATTATATCTAACATTCTGATCATGTGCCTAAGATCACACTGTGAGTGAAGCTTGATTCACCCATCAGTGTGATCTTAGGCAGAGACACACATACTGCTGGCAGAGACTGACATGGTACATTATATCTAACATTCTGATCATGTGCCTAAGATCACACTGTGAGTGAAGCTTGATTCACCCATCACTGTGATCTTAGGCAGAGACACACATACTGCTGGCAGAGACAGACATGGTACATTATATGTAACACTTTGATCATGTGCCTAAGATCACACTGTGAGTGAAGCTTGATTCACCCATCAGTGTGATCTTAGGCAGAGACACACTTACTGTTGGCAGAGACAGACATGGTACATTATATCTAACATTCTGATCATGTGCCTAAGATCACACTGTGAGTGAAGCTTGATTCACCCATCACTGTGATCTTAGGCAAAGACACACATACTGCTGGCAGAGACAGACATGGTACATTATATCTAACATTCTGATCATCTGCCTAAGATCACACTATGAGTGAAGCTTCATTCACCCATCAGTGTGATCTTAGGCAGAGACACACATACTGTTGGCAGAGACAGACATGGTACATTATATCTAACATTCTGATCATCTGCCTAAGATCACACTGATGGGTGAATCAAGCTTCACTCACAGTGTGATCTTAGGCACATGATCAAAGTGTTACATATAATGTACCATGTCTGTCTCTGCCAGCAGTATGTGTGTCTCTGCCTAACATCATACTGATGGGTGAATCAAGCTTCACCCATCAGTGTGATGTTAGGCAGATACACACATACTGCTGGCAGAGACAGACATGGTACATTATATCTAACATTCTGATCATGTGCCTAATATCAGACTGTGAGTGAAGCTTGATTCACCCATCAGTGTGATCTTAGGCAGAGACACGCATACTGCTGGCAGAGACAGACATGGTACATTATATCTAACATTCTGATCATGTGCCTAAGATCACACTGTGAGTGAAGCTTGATTCACCCATCACTGTGATCTTAGGCAAAGACACACATACTGCTAGCAGAGACAGACATGGTACATTATATCTAAGATTCTGATCATATGCCTACGATCACACTGTGAGTGAAGCTTGATTCACCCATCACTGTGATCTTAGGCAAAGACACACATACTGCTGGCAGAGACAGACATGGTTTATTATATCTAACATTCTGATCATGTACCTAAGATCACACTGTGAGTGAAGCTTGATTCACCCATCACTGTGATCTTAGGCAAAGACACACGTACTGCTGGCAGAGAGAGACATGGTACATTATATCTAACATTCTGATCATCTGCCTAAGATCACACTGATGGGTGAATCAAGCTTCACTCACAGTGTGATCTTAGGCACATGATCAGAATGTTAGATATAATGTACCATGTCTGTCTCTGCCAGCAGTATCTGTGTCTCTGCCTAACATCACAGTGATGGGTGAATCAAGCTTCACTCACAGGGTGATCTTAGGCACATGATCAGAATGTTAGATATAATGTACCATGTCTGTCTCTGCCAACAGTATGTGTGTCTCTGCCTAAGATCACACTGATGGGTGAATCAAGCTTCACTCACAGTGTGATCTTAGGCACATGATCAAAGTGTTACATATGATATACCATGTCTGTCTCTGCCAGCAGTATGTGTGTCTCTGCCTAACATCACATTGATGGGTGAATCAAGCTTCACTCACAGTGTGATCTTAGGCAGAGACACACATACTGTTGGCAGAGACAGACATGGTACATTCTATCTAACATTCTGATCATGTGCCTAAGATCACACTGTGAGTGAAGCTTGATTCACCCATCAGTGTGATCTTAGGCAGAGACACACATACTACTGGCAGAGACAGACATGGTACATTATATCTAACATTATGATCATGTACCTAAGATCACACTGTGAGTGAAGCTTGATTCACCCATCACTGTGATCTTAGGCAAAGACACACATACTAATGGCAGAAACAGGCATGGTACATTATATCTAACATTCTGATTATGTGCCTAAGATCACACTGTGAGTGAAGCTTGATTCACCCATCAACTAAGCATACCTTTTTACCAGAAAACATTTTCTATAGTAAATTGTTTTTCACACAAAGCACAGCCCTTTTAAATAACCACTACAAAGCAAAGCAGAAGCCTAACTCATTTCCAAAATACATTTCCAATATGCAGTATACAATTTTTAAACAGCATTACAAAAAAACATAACACACAATGCAAGAATAAAGAAGCACAATATGCTTCTTAATCTTCCCTATACTGCATACTGCAGTGTATCTTCATTAAATGAATCATATATCAGATAACACACAGGCACAGGGTAAAGTGCGACACAAGCAAAGAATACTCTTTAAGCTGATTGAGGCAAACTGTTACAAGGCACAGGTGACATTATTGAAAAATGTGAAATTGTTTTTGCTTATTTCAAACAGAAAGGCAGTGTGATACTTCACCAAAATTTAAAAAGCAGACTTTTTTCCAGAAAATATTTTCCATACTAAATCGTTTTTGACACAAAGCACAGCTCATTTAAATGACCACTACAGAAACAAAGCAGAAACCTAACTCTTTTCCAAAAAACATTGCCAATATGCACCATTTTATTTTTAAACAACATTACAAAAAAAAGACACAAAAAAAAGAATAAAGAAGCACAAAATGCTTCTTAATCTTCCCCATAGTGCATACAGCTCTCTATCTTTATTAAAAGAATCATTACTCACCTTTAAAAATGCTTTTAAAAATGTAGAACAGTGTCAGTTACACTCAACAGATTTTCCTATGCAGAATCTCTGAATAATGCTTCTTTCACTGGAGCCTGAGAATAATGGCACAGATTCTTACTCATTTCAGACCCATATTCTTGTACATAACCAATCAAAATTGTTCCCACACAAATTCAAAACCAAACTGCACATTTTAATTGGTTGTACATTTCAAGACTATGAAACTCACATAACATTCACCCATCCCCCCAGCGCTCATTCACCCTGTAACCATGGTAACTCCCTCCTAACCCAGCACACAGTTCACAAGTTCATCATACTATGTTGCAAAACAATACAGCAAGGGTGTTTGACCTCTCAATGTACTAGCTAATCAAGTGCAATGTTTCTATAAATGACTTTTTCTCAACCATTGAAATGACTTCTTTAAAAAAAAAAACATGCACCCTAATTTTCATTGGTGAATTTTAAGAAAGCACCAATCATTTCTTGTTTTTCAACTGCACTGAATCTCAACCACTTTTTTTCATAATTCCTACTTTCAAACTGCCATTTCATTTCCACAACTCATCTGACTAGAAGCACATCTACCTTCAAGATGCCAAAAGTCTGGTTTGTGGGTCATAGCTATGTCTTCTGGAGTGAAAAATTTGCAAGCAACAGAGGGATTTACAACCTTAATTTACCAAATGTGGACATTGTGTGGATTGGACAGAGAGGATTAAGAAGTCACCAATTGATACCATAGGTAAAATCCTTTATGCATTTACCACAACCTGACCTCATAATTGTGCACTGTGGTGGAAATGACTTGGGCACTTTGACTGGGGTAGGTCTGGAAATGCTTTTAAAGGACATCTTTGTGCAATTGATGTCACTTTTTCCAAAAACTGCCTTGGTATTTTCTAATATATGCCAAAGGCAAAAATGGAACTGGTCCAACCAATTTTGTCCACAGATTGAGAAAGCAAGGAAACATGTAAATAAATCTGTTTCTGCTTTCCTCAGAGACTATGGTATGGGTTCCATATACCACAACAACTTGTGTTACAACATGCAAGGCATCTATAGGAGATATGGTGTTCATTTTACAGATGAGGGGAATAGAGTGTTCCTCTTGAATTTGATACTCTGTATTGGTACCTACTTGTAGGTACAAAAAACACCCACATAACACAACAGCTCTTTTCAGAGCTAACTTACCTCTAAACACTCTACAATATTATTTTACTCTATTTTTGTACACTGTTTTTCCCTGTGGTGCGCTCAGGGTGCGCGTACCGGAGAGCGCATCTGAGAACGCACCCAGCGCTTACCCCGCGAATTAAAAAAAAAATAGTTTTTTTGCCCTTCAAGGTCCTTCTAAGCCTCCTTCAAAAAACCTTGGGGGTCAGGGGGTGTCTACCCTGCCCCCTTTTAATCATTTCCCCCTTTTTTTTACCTCAGGTGTCTCGATTTTCCCGAGACACAAAATGGCGGACTGTCCGGACTGTTAAGAATGTTGACAGACATCATACAGCCAATCAGCTTTCCGCTCGCGCACTCCCGTAGCGCACCGGGTGCGCTCCCTAGTACTCGTACTGGTGAGCGCTCGTAGCGCGCCTATTGATATATATGTTTTTTTGAAGTTGCAATCATAAAAACCACAGGACCAATTTCAAAGAAATATAGAAAAGGCCCTATTACATACCAGTACCTATCATTTTGCCAACTTTGGTGTAATTCCATTCTTCCGTTCAGGCTGTAGCCGTGTCTAAATGTCCTATGGAAAATTGCATGGGGAAAACACATTTGAAAGTATTGAAATTTAGAACCAATCAAAATATTACTTTAGTTTGGAATTTGTGTGTGATGAAGTTTGATTGGTTATGTATATATCTTAAATGAGAGGAAAACACGGCCATTTTGTGATACCCCAGTCTGAGGTACTTTTGAGAGAAAATTTGATCGCTCAATTGCTGGACTTAAAATAACACAGTACTAACTCTTCTACTTTCAAAAAGGTGAGTTGTTAATTTGTAAGGGGAACTATGTTGTACACTTTAAGATAATTTGGAAAATGTTTTCTATTAGTTATTTACAGTCCTTCTGTTATAATTATTGTTTAAGATTGGCTTCATCACATGCAGTGCTTTATATTTCTAGTTCCTGTCTGATACTATACACTGCCCAATTAATTTTAAAGAACTAAATACTTGATTAAGCTACTTTTATGTTATCAATCAATCAATCATAGCATTTGTGTAGCGCGCTACTCACCCGGAAGGGTCTCAAGGCGCTGGGGGAGAGGGTCCGTTACTGCTCGAACAGCCAGGTCTTGAGTTGCTTCCTGAAGGAGAGATGGTCCTGGGTCAACCGAAGGTGGATGGGGAGGGAGTTCCAGGTCTTGGCTGCCAGGTAGGAGAAGGATCTTCCTCCGGCCGTGGCTCTGCGAATGCGTGGTGCGGCCGCGAGGGCGCGGCTGGTTGATTGTAGCTGGCGGGTGGGCGTGTAGAAGGTCAGGCGGTCGTCGAGGTACTTGGGGCCCAGGTCATGAAGAGCCTTGTGTGCGTGGGTGAGGAGCCTGAATGTGATCCTCTTGCTGACGGGGAGCCAGTGCAGGTATCTCAGGTGGCCGGAGATGTGGCTGTGTCGGGGGATGTCCAGGATGAGTCGTGCGGAGGCGTTCTGGATGCGTTGGAGTCTTTTCTGTAGTTTGGCTGTGGTTCCGGCGTAGAGGGTGTTCCCGTAGTCTAGTCGGCTGGTGACGAGTGCCTGGGTGACGGTCCTCCTTGTCTCGGTGGGGATTCATCTGAAGATCTTACGGAGCATGCGCAGGGTGTTGAAGCACGATGAGGAGACGGCGTTGACTTGTCTGGTCATCGAGAGGGAGAGTCCAGGATGACGCCCAGGTTGCGTGCGTGGTCCGTTGGCTTGGGAGTGGTGCCCAGGGCAGGGGGCCACCAGGAGTCGTTCCAGGCGGAGGGCGATGATCCCAGGATGAGGACTTCCGTCTTGTCTGAGTTCAGTTTCATGCGGCTGTTCTTCATCCACTCGGCAACATCTTGCATCCCTTCGTGTAGGCTGGTCCTGGCGGCGGTGGGGTCGTTGGTGAGGGAAAGGATCAGCTGGGTATCGTCGGCATAGGAGATGATGTTGAGGTTGTGTTGGCGTGCGATGGCTGCGAGGGGGCTCATGTAGACGTTGAAGAGGGTTGGGCTGAGTGATGATCCTTGTGGTACGCCTCAGATGACTTCGGTGGCCTCGGATCTGAACGGGGGGAGGCAGACTCTCTGGGTTCTTCTGGCGAGGAACGAGATCATCCACTCCAGTGCCTTTTCTTGGATTCCCATGTTGCTGAGGCGCTGTACTAGGGTGCGGTGGCAGACAGTGTCGAACGCCGCGGAGAGGTCCAGGAGGATGAGGGCCGCTGTTTCCCCGTTGTCGAGCAGGGATCTGATGTCATCGGTGGCTGCGATCAGGGCGGTCTCTGTGCTGTGGTTGGCTCGGAAACTGGACTGCGAGGGGTCGAGGGATCCATTCGTCTCGAGGAAGGTGGTGAGCTGTCGTTGACGGTCTTCTCGATGACTTTGTCAGGAAAAGGGAGGAGCGAGATGGGGAGGAAGTTCTTGAGGTCGGTGGGGTCCGCCGTGGGTTTCTTCAGGAGGGCGCTGAGCTCGGCGTGCTTCCAGCTCTCCGGGAAGGTGGCGGTGTGGAAGGAGGTGTTGATGATGTCCTGGAGTTGGGGTGCGATGATGGAGTCGGCCTTGTTGAAGACGTGGTGGGGGCAGGGGTCGGTGGGTGATCCAGATTGGATGGTGTTCATCGTGCGGGTGGTGTCTTCGGTGCTGACCGGGGTCCAGTTGCAGAGGGTGGTAGTGGGGGGCATTGGTTCGGTGGTTGGGTGCGTGGTTGGTGTGCCGAAGCTGTTGTGTATGTCGGCGATCTTGCGGTGGAAGAACGAGGCGAGAGAGTCGCAGAGGTCTTGCGAAGGAGTGATGTCGTTGTTTCCAGCGCTGGGGTTGGAGAGCTCTTTCACGATGCTGAAGAGTTCCTTGCTGTCGTGGGCGTTGTTGTTCAGTCATTCTTTGAATGCTGTATTCTTGGTGGTGCGGATCAGCTGGTGGTGCTTGCGGGTGGCGTGCTTGAGGGCGGTCATGTTGTCTGTGGTCTGGTCGTGGCGCCAGGGTTTCTCGAGGGCGCGGCAGTTCTTCTTGGAGTCCTTGAGTTCGTCGGTGAACCAGGGGGCTTTCTTGCTGCCGGGCCTGCTGGGAGGGTTCTTTAGTGGTGCGAGGTCATCGGCGCAGGCGGTCAGCCACTGTGTAAGGTTGCTGGCTGCTTCTTTGGGGTCCGTTGTGCTGGCGGGAGGGTTCTGGCTGAGGGAGGTGGTGAGCTGCTCGGCGGTGATCTTGCTCCAGCTCCGGCGAGGAACCTGTTGCGGGTGGTGGTAGGTCGTGGTTCTTCTGAAGCTGAAGTGGACGCAGCTGTGGTCCGTCGAATAGAGTCCGGTGGAGTGGCTGAAGGAGATGTGCTTGCTGGAGGAGAAGACGGGGTCAAGCGTGTGGCCGGCATAGTGGGTGGGGGTGTTCACCAGTTGCTTGAGTCCGAGGTTGTCCAGCAGCGTGGTGGTGTTGCTGTCCTTGTTGTTCTCCATGTGGAAGTTGAGGTCCCCTAGGAGGATGTAGTCAGAGGAGGCGAGAGCGTGCGGGTTGATGAAGTCTGTGATGTCTTCGCTGAATTGTGTGCGTGGTCCCGGGGGTCTGTAGATGAGGGTGCCTCTGAGGGTCGTCTTGGGGTCGGTTTGTATCTGGAAGTGGAGGTGTTCGGCGGCGGTGAAGGTGTCTTTGGAGTTGGTCGAGATGCGGATGGTGTTCTTGTGTACGATGGCGATGCCTCCTCCAGTCTGGTTGACGCGGTCCTTCCGGGTGATCTTGTATCCTTCCGGGATGGCTATGGCAATGTCGGGTGCTGAGGAGGCGTTCATCCAGGTTTCTGTGAGGAAGGCGACGTCTGGTGATGTTGTGTCGAGCAGGTTCCAGAGTTCAACGGCGTGTCTGTGGACGGAGCGGGTGTTGAGCAGGATGCACTTGAGGTGGTTGCTGCTGGTGTTCGTCTTGTCGGGTGCGGTGCAGGTCCGGAGGCAGGTGAACTTGCAGGCTTGGCAGGTGAAGGGTCCGTGGGTGCGTTTCGGGGTGGCTCAGTAGCAGGCGGGGTTCCGTCCGGCGTTGAATTCGTTGAAGGTGGCGGCGTCGTAAGTCCGTCGTGTAGGCAGGTATCTTCGGGGGCCAGGGGTCCGGGCTCTGGGCGCGGTCCAAGCGGCGCACATTCGGCACGCCCGCTGCGTTAAAGGTGGTAGCGTCGTAAGTCCGTTGTGTGGGCTAGTATCTTCGGGGGCCAGGGCTCCTGGCGCTGGGCGTGGTCCAGGTGGCGCACAATCGGCACGCCCGCTGCGCTTGTCCGCTGCGCGTACGTGCGGCGACCTCCATAAATGGCGAAGTGGGAGGGAGGAGCAGCTGGGAGGCGGGAGCGGGTGGCCAATGGGTGGGATACAGAAAGAAAGGGGACGGGGCCGCAGGGGAGCAGCGGCAGGGAGCGGAGAGGGGGAGAAGCGGCGGGAAAAAAAATCACGGGTACACGGGGCAACAAAATAGCAGGGGTACAGCTAATAAAACAAGAGACAGGCAAAAACAGGGGCAAAAACAGATACAGAAAGAAGAAACTGGCCCAAGTTACTAACACAGCAGTCCAGGCGCGAGGCAGCGAGGCAGCAGCTGAGGGGTCAGGGGCCCTGGCACTCACGGGGGGCAGCCGCACGGTGCGTGGAGCGACCGGACCTGCAAGCAGGGACAAAGGTATTATGTATTACTAAAAGCGATAATTGAAAGTGATTACTTTTTTATGCAATTTACAGCAAGAAATTTGAAATTAAAATGAATCCAAATGAGGAGACCGAGAAAATTTCATTTGAAATTTCAACGATATTTATTGACATTCAAGATGACACGGATAATTTTTGGGATGAATCTCTTGACGAAGAATTAATCGAATGTTTGGATAAAATAGAATCATTATGGCACACTTATATTGAGGACATTCCTGACCATATGATTGAAGAGGAAATTCCAGATGAGGACATGCTACAAGTTCTATTAAATTATGAAAATTCTGAACAATAAATTAATATTTACAAATTTAAAATTAGTTGACATATTATTCATTTTTATTTCTAATTTATGAAGTAGTAGCGAAGTGATTGTATTGAAGTGAATTTTAGACTCTGCATCGGTACCTACTTGTAGGTACTTAAGTTTAAGTTTAAAATATTTATCAAGCGCAACATACACCTGGACGGTTTCTTGGCGCTAATGTAGCAGGCAGCCAGCTGAGCAAGAACAGTCGCTAGGACGTCGACTGGAGAGGCAAACAGGGCTTATGAGAGAAGAACCTGAGAAAATAAAAAGGTCTTCAGTGCCTTACGGAAACTGGAATACTGAGTGAGGGATCTAAGATGGAAGGGGAGAGAATTCCAGAAAATTGGGGCGAGAGTGGAAAATTTAGAGCCACCCTGTTTTTTTTTACGGTAACGGGGTACTGCTAAAAGAAGTTGTGCCGAGGAGCGGAGGTCTCTGCCCGGGACATAGGCCTTGATGGCAGAAGATATGAAAGAGGGGGCCAGGCCAGTCCTGGCCTGGAACGCCATGCAGCCTAATTTGAATAAGGCGCGTTCCCGCACAGGGAGCCAGTGGAGGGTTTTCAGGAGGGGGGAGGTATGGTGGAATTTGGGGAGACCAAAGGCCAGGCGGGCAGCCTGGTTCTGCACTAATTGCAGTTTACGCAGGCTGTACTGAGGGATGCCATTGAACAAAATGTTCCCGTAGTCCAGGCGGGACAGGACCAGTGCGGACATAATAAGTTTGAGTGCAGAAAAAGAAAAGAAGCGAGAGATGGAGCGGATAGTACGAAGAGTAAGGAAGCAAGATGAAACCACCGAACCAATCTGGGAGTGCAGAGTGAGTTTATCATTTAGCTTGATGCCGAGAGTCTTAACAGAGGAAGCAGGGGTGGGAGGAGAACCAAAGGAGGGGGGCCAAAAGAGAGAATTCCAGGGACTGGAGCAACCACCCGTCACCACAAGTTCCGTTTTATCGGGATTGAGTTTCAGGTGGTTGAAATTCATCCAGTCCCTGATGAAAGATAGAATAGATTGGAAATTAGAAATAGAATCAGGGGTAGAAGATAGATTGAAGATGAGCTGGAGGTCATCGGCATAGTTATATACCGTGACCTCCAGCTGCTGTAGGGCGAAGATAAGAGGAGCGATATAAAGATTAAACAATAAAGGAGAAAGAGAAGAGCCCTGAGGAACACTGCACTGGACCTGGCAGGGGGTAGCTGAAAACTCCCCGAGGTGGACCGCCTGGGTCCGGTCCCTCAAAAAAGATGAAAGCCAGATAAGGGCTGAGCCTCCTATGCCCGCCGCCTTGACACGGGAAAGCAAGATGGAATGATCCACCGTGTCAAAAGCGGCGGACAAGTCAAGGAGGACCAGCGCCTGAGATCTGCCCATGTCCATACCCTCTCGGAGGGTGTCTAATACTGACACCACCACTGACTCTGTCGAGTGCTTAGGCCGAAACTCAGCCTGACACGGAGCCAGCCTCCCATTCTCCTCGGCAAAGGAGCTGAGCACAGATGTAACATGTCGCTCGAGCACCTTCGCCAGAAAGGGGAGAAGGGAGATGGGGCGATAGTTGGCCATCACCGAGGGGTCGGCTCCTGGCTTTTTCAGAATAGGGACTATAGAAGCAGCTTTTAGCGAAGGAGTGACAACCCCTCGGGCCAGTGAATCGTTAAGAAAGCCCAGAGGAGGCAGGGAACAGACAGTATAGACCTGCCGTAAGATGTGTGCCGGGCATATGTCAGAAGGGGAACCGGATTTAATTTTGGGAAGGAGAGACAGAAAAAGTTCTTCCGAGAGGGGAGGAAAGGAATTTAACAAGGCTTGGGCAGGGGGCGACAGGGGGTCAAAAAAAGAAGAAGAAGGGGGGGGGATGTTAGATTTAATTGTCGAAATTTTTTCGACAAAATAAAGATTCAGTGAATCACAGAGTTTCTGGGAAGGAGGGGGTTTAAGTGAGGTCCTATCGGAGAAAGCCAGATTGTGGGTAATGGCAAAGATCTCCTTTGGTTGGTTCTCGGCCGCCAAAATTTTGGCCGAAAAATAAGCTTTCTTGGCCTCCGTGATGTTTCGCTTATAGGTCCCTAGAAGATGGACATAGCGGGACCTGGAGTCGGGGGAGTAATCCCATCTCCATTTGCGTTCTGCCCTTCGAACCGTGAGCTTCAGATCTTTCAGCTCGTTGTTAAACCACCGATTGGCGTCTTTAGGGCGTCTAATCGAGGTGCGTCGAAGAGGAGCCAAGCAATCGCTTCCTTCCAAGAGCCATGAATCAATGGCTTTGGCTTGGGCTGCAGAATCCAGTCCCGATAGAGGGGGAGAGGAAGACAGGAGTGAGGTTGAGAGATCAGACAGATTAACCTTACCCCAGTTACGGGCCCATGAATTTTTAGTGAGGATAGGGGTCTTGGTCAGACAACGACTAAGGGAGAACGAAATTAAAAAGTGATCAGACCATGTGCAAGGGACAACAGACAGTGCAGACAGGGAGCAATTAAGGGACCACACCTGGTCAAGAATATGACCGTGGATGTGCGTAGGGGTATGAACAAAAGAGGTAAAATTAAGAGAGAGGAGGGTTTCTGAGAATTCCTTTGATGGAACGGATTCCTTGGGGTCTGAAGGCCAATAGTTAAAGTCCCCGAGGACTAAAGCCAAGGCATAGTTGACCGCCAGGGTGCCAAGAAGATCTTGAAAGGCCGGAAGGAAAGACGGGGTTGGTTGGGGAGGGCGGTAGACAAGCACAATGGCTAAGTGGGGGGGAAGAGATGTAGAACGGGCCACCAGGTAGTCAATTCCTCCCAGAGAGGGTGAAGGGAGGACTTGGAACTGGAGATCAGAGTGGGCGATGAGAGCAACACCTCCACCCGCTTTCTCGCCAGGACGGTCGGCACGAATAGCGTATCTTAATCACCCACATAACACAACAGCTCTTTTTAGAGCTACCCTACCTCTAAGCACTCCAAATTCTTATTTTACACTATTTTCTTTCAAAGTTTTTCCCTGTGGTACGCTCTGGGTGCGCGTACCGGTGAGCGTACATGGGAACGCACACAGCGCTTACCCCGCGAAAATTGGGAACAAAAAATGATTTTGCCCTTCAGGGTCCTTCTAGGCCCCCCTCAGAAAACCTAGGGGGTCAGGGAATGTCTACCCTGCCCCCTTTTAAACATGTCCCCCTTTTTTTTAACACCTCTTGTGTCTCGATTCTACCGAGACACAAGATGGCGGACTCTCCGGACTGTTTAGAATGTTGACAGACATTCAACAGCCAATCAGCTTTCCGCTCGCGCAATCCCGTGCGCTCCCCGGTACGCGTACCCGTGAGCGCTCGGAGCGCGGCTATAGATATATATGTGTTTTTGAAGTTAAGTTTAAAAAAACACACTGGAGCAATTTTCACCAAATATAGCAAAGGCACATCTGCGTACCAGTCCCTACAATTTTGCCAAGTTTGGCGTAACTCCATTCAGCGGTTCGGGCTGTAGACTTGTCAGACCGTCCTATGGAAATTAACATGGGGAAAACACGTTTTGGGACCCCCCTTTTTTCTCAGCCCCCACTTCACGAATCCCCCCGAAACTTTCAGGGAAGGAGCAGAGCGGAGCTGGCCAAAATTTTGGAAAATTACACACAAATTCCTCAACCGGCGCCAAAGTTATTCCCAATAGAATGTTGCGGATTTCCTATGGTAGCCAGGTCCTAACTATAACTACCTACTGGCGACCGCCAGTAGGTAATATCTATAAAGTATATCAATACTGGAGAACCACAGAGTACAGGTAAGTAACTTGTTTTTTTCTCAAGTATTGTATCCTTTATGGATTCACATGCTTCTTGAATCCAACTAGTTAGCAGTATACCAACAATTAACCACCAAAATTGGCGGTGGGTAGGTGAACTATCCCATCATGACATCAAAAAGAAAATACCAAAAGGCAAGAAGAAAAACCATGAAATAATTTTCATACATAACAGTTCACATATGCAAGGGAAAAAAAGCAAATAGGCATAAAAAGCAATAAAGAGGCTAATAGCTGCATACCTTAGGCAAAGAGGCAACAAAGTGCATCCTGTCCAACAGCTATATCTGCCTTCCTCCAACCATCGAGACAGTAATGCTTCGTGAACATGTGCTTCTTTGCCCACGTTGCTGCCCTGCATATGTGAGGTAAAGATGCTCCCGCAAACAGGGCTAATGAAGTTGCCACCTTCCTTGTTGAATGAGCCTGTGCCTTTGTCGGCAACGGATGGCCAGCCCTTTCATGGCAGAAGACAATCGCTGAAGTAACCCAACAAGCAATTTCTAGGCCTAGTTAAAGCCTGTCCCTTTCTGGGTGCAGAGAAGGATTTCAGCAATTGAGAGGATTTACGAAAAGACCTTGTTCTTTGCAGATAAAACTTCAAGCACGGTTTGAAGTCCAAAGAATAGAGAGCTCTCTCCCCGCCAAGGACAGATTTGGAGAGCGTATAAGTAGGATTATAGGTTCATTGAGATAATAAGTGGAAGGCACTTTAGGAATGAAGGAAAGATTGGTACACAGTATAACCCTGTTTGCCAGAAACTGGAGATATGGTTCTTTTATGGTTAATGCTTGGATTTCGCTGATATGCCTAGCTGACGTAATGGCCAAGAGAAAAGCCACCTTCGAAGAAAGAAATGTTAACTCACATTTGTGCACTGGTTCAAATGGACAGTACTGGAGGAGCTTTAACCGGTGGATAGGCCCTAAAGAGACCTTCATAAATTCTTTGATGAGCCTATGAGACCACAAGGAAGATTGATCCAAACGTCATTTATATGTGGAGATTGGCGCAAGGTGAACTTTTACACAAGGGTGCGAGAGCCTTGCTTTGGCTAGGTGCCAGAGATAGGGCAATATTTGCTCCAGTGAAGCTGAAAGCAGACGCAATAAATGAGCAATACACCATGCACAAAATCTCTTCCATTTTCAGGTGTAGCACTTGAGCGTGGAAGGAGCTCAAGAATTTTGCAATATTTCTTTGCAGTCTTCGGGTATGTTCAAATTTCCAAATTCAGCGAAGTAAAGAGCTAAGCCAACAAATGAAGAGAGAGAATTTGAGGATGGATTACGTCACACTTGTCCATGTATAGAGGTCCTTCCCCAGAGGGAAGAGAATTGGAGCGCACTCTGATAGGTGATGCAGCGGTACCAGAATTGCCTTGCCCACACGGACGGCAATGAGAATGAGCCAGCAAGGTTCCAGCTTCATTTTCTGAAGGACTCGAGGGATGAGTGGAAATGGAAGGAAGGCATAGGCAAATTTCCCTGCCCGTAATAATAGAAAAGCGTCTCCCCTCAAGGAGGCTTGCTTGCGTAAAAGGTGCACTTTTTGTTGAGGCATGCAGTGAACAGATCTAATGTTGGATAGCCCAGGATTGGAAGACCACCTGCAACTGCTGCTTGTTCAGTTCCCATTTGTGACATTGCTTGGACACCCTGCTGAGAGATGTGGCCCACTGGTTGAGGAGTCCTGGCACATTTTCCACTCGTAAGGAGATGTGATTGATAATAAGCCACTCCCAAATCTGTTGAGCTTGAAGGGAAAGCACTTGAGATCTTGTGCCACCTTGCTTTTGGAGATAGAACATGGTGGTAGTGTTGTCCATCCGGACAAGAACAGAAGATCCCCAGATTTAAGGCAAGAAAGCTTTCAGGCCTCAGAACACGGCCCTGAACTATAGAAGATTTATGGGCATTTTGACTCCTGCTTGGAACATTTGTCATGAACTTGCAATTCCTGGAGGTGAGCCTCCCATCCTTCCATTGATGCGTTTGAAGTCATCACCTACTGAGGCAGTGTGAATGAAGGAGAGGCCTTGCATGCGGTTTTTGCTGGTCTTCCTACAAGACATCGCAGTCTTCATAATAGTCGAGATGTGACTCATGTTGTTGAATGACCATTGGTATTGAATCCATTGTGCATCAAGTGCTGCTGCAGCGGTCCCATATGGAGACGGCAATTGGGAATCAGTTGGATGCACGCAGACATCATCCCCAGCATTGATTTGTATTTTCTCACAGAAACTGACCTTTTTGATGAGAGAAGCTGTGCTATCTCTTGCAAATGTAATACTTGTTTGTGAGTGGAAAGGCTTTGTTGAGATTGGTGTTGAGGCATGCCCCCAGGAAAGTCAAAGATTTGGAAGGAATGAGTGACACATTTTCTAGATTGAGGCGAAGGCCTAGAGATTGGAAGAGATCCCGGCAGGCTTGAGTGGAAGTTCTGGCCGCCTGAAATGAAGGAGACTTTATTGGCCAGTCGTCCAGGTAGGGAAACACCTGGTGACCTGAACATCGTAGAAAAGCTGCTATCGGGCCATGCGTTAGGTGAAAATCCGGGAAGTCTATTTTAAACTGAAGGGAAGCACCCTGAATTAATAATGGCACCCTGCCACCTCGAATCCGAGAAACCTTTGATACTTGGGGTAAATGGAAATGTGGAAATAAGCGGTGAGTAGGGCAAGAGAAGCCAGCTAATCCCCTTTATCTATGAAAAGAAGGATTTCCTGTGGAGAGAGCATCCTGAAGGATTGACTTTTGATGAACTTGTTCAACAACCGGAGGTCCATGACCTGCCTCTATTTTCCTGTTTACTTCATGATGAAGGAAGAAATGAGAATAAAACCCCTGATTGCATTGTTTTAAGGGTCCCCTCTCTATGGCATGTTTGAAAGGGAGTGATTTTATGTCCTATGAGTTCTGGTAGATGACAAAGCTGTACCTTCAGTGGTGGAACATTCGGAAGATTCTGAAGGAATTCCAGGGTGTGACCGTGTTGAAAGGGACCCATTTGTCCAATGAGATTGACTTCCATTTTTGCAAGAATCTTGAAAAGGTTGGACCAAATTGTGGTGGTCCCCAGAAGCTTGTTTCCTTTCCAGTAAAGAATTGGATTGGTAGTTTGGTCTGCCCTGTTCCCATGATGCACTGGGCCAGGGTCAGACTAATTTGCATATAGCCAGGTTCTGAACTGGGATGGTGCAGTGAGCTAAAAAACGGTGATGGATCAAGCCCTGATCTTTTGACTGGGTATGAGTGCTCTGTTTAATTCAGATGCTCTGTCCATCACCACCCCCTTTTCTGAATCGTTTTGGCCACTATAGGAGTGGCAGGGTATGCTCAGACATGAGTACCTTGCTCACTGCACCATCAGGTTTAAAGCAAGCCGGGCCGAAGACGGCTGCAATGCCAGAAACCGGTCCCCGGAAGTTTGTTTCCTTTCCAGTAAAGAATTGGCTTGGTAGTTTGGTCTGCCCTGTTCCCATGATGCACTGGGCCAGGGTCAGACTAATTTGCATATAGCCAGGTTCTGAACTGGGATGGTGCAGTGAGCTAAAAAACGGTGATGGATCAAGCCCTGATCTTTTGACTGGGTATGAGTGTTCTGTTTAATTCAGATGCTCTGTCCATCACCACCCCCTTTTCTGAATCGCGGTACTGCAGTGGCATGGGCCTGGTGAAACTCATAGTCTTCTGTTGGAGTCTCGTGGTCCTCCGGGAAATTGCTGCCTCTTACGTACTGTAGGCTTTGAATAGGACTGCGCAGCATTGGATCTTAAGGATTGACTGTACGGTTGATAGGTATTTTTTTAATAATGTTGGAAATGCTGTTGGAATTGCTGTCAAGATGTATATTGCCCCTGCACTCTGCCTCCAAAGGACTGAAAATGGCGCTGCTGAAGAGTGACTAGAGGTTTAGCTGTGTCCGTGTCAGCTTTTATGGGTTGCAGTGCTTCATCTGTGTGCCTGCCGAACAAACAATCTCCATCAACAGACATGTCGAGAACTTTGGCCTGGACCTCGGCAGAAGTGTTCACCTTTGGCCAAACCTGATGATGGAGTACCGCTGCTCCTGCCATCTAACCAAAGGCAGTAGAAGAAACATTCATGGTGATCTCAATAAGTTTGAGCAGATGATCTTCCCCCTTTGGACAGAATATCTTTTGCCTCCTTCCTCTTCTCCTCTGGACGGGTCTTGACCATCAACGTCATGACCATCGCCAATGAGACTGTTGATGGTGTAGAAACATCATCTGTTTTTCCAGTGGTGATAGCCCTTGACAATAAAACCGTCAATGGACGAGATGACTGATCCCTGATAGGAGTCAAGGTGGCAGAAACTGGTGCCGAGGTGATTTTGAGACCACTGCCTGAGGTTTTATTTGGCGTTTTACCTCGGATTTCTCTTGCTCCTGGGTCTTAGATATTTTTGAGTCCCCATGATGAGAAGAGCATCTGTCTTCCTTTCTTTTTCTAAAGGAAGAATGAGCTCTTTCCTCAGGTTCAGATTTAGAGTCTGAAGTAGCCTTCTTCTTCTGAAGCCAGAGGAGCAGCCTACCCTCTCTGTCTTTAAGGGTGTTGACCAAAAATGTTCAGCAATATTGGCTTTCCCTGGGTTTGTGGTCAGGGTAGAGGCAATACAGGCACTGCTTGTGGGGGTCTTGAAATAACAGTCTACACTTCCCACAGGTCTTACAGGGCCTGAACAACCCTTTTTAATGCTCTGGCATTTTGAAAAAACACAAAATCAAAGTATCTGGAATGTAGCTGAAAGCTAGAGGTCAAAGAGACAAACTGTCACCGAACAGAGCTCAGAGAGACTCTCCATAACACGACATGCTGCAAGAAATCTGAAGCAGATGGCTCTGTCGGGAGGGTTACTCTGAGGTCTCTGCTGTGATTGGCTGAGCTTTGGATGTTATAAAAGGAGGTTGAAAGATTGCTAAATTGAGTTTTTCTTTCCAATGGAGGTCTATGGTAATGTATTCTGTACTGCTATGCCTACTGTTACCGAGGGACACCCTGATGACGGCAAAGATTTAAGCATGTGAATCTATAAAAGATAGTGGAGAAGTTATGGAAATAATGGCCACCAATAATGTTTTTGTAATATTTGCAGAGGGGGTGAAACTTCTGTATGTGTTGAAACTATCTCTTTATGAGTTTCTCTAAATAAGTCAGACCTAGTGGATTTGTTTGATATATCTCAGTTCCATCATTCTAGTATTGTAGTGTTAGGGAGCTAAACTTATCACAGGAAATACCTTTATTTCAATAGTAAAGCCTGGAGGTGTGGCTTTCTTTTTGAATGATGACAGTAGAGCTGAGTGTATGTCCACGTAATTTGTGACCAGAATTCTGCTGTAGGTATTTGTAACGCAAATGTCACTGGTTGGAGCGCAGCAGGCAAACACAAATCTAACAAATTGCATTTCAATGCCATTTTATTTATTTACCACTGCACCAGCTCATGCTGTCTACAGCACATGTGTGGGGGCATGGCTGAATCCTGCAAATGCAGGTTGTCAACACTGGTCTACAGTGTGCCTGTCAGATTGGCTGGCTGTCCAACGACAGCCAGCCCAACATGTGCACTGTGAAACAGCCTGGGGATTGATGTCACAGGCCCCCAGTCTCAAAATGAGCGCTGGGGAACCTGCTCCCACCAATCCTGGAGCATCTTTCACAGCATGAAAGCAGCTCCAGGAGTGGTTGGAGTTCCGTTCTACAAGCAGGAAGTCCTTCCTTTTCCCGCTCGTGGGAAGGAGAAGTGCTGCAGCGGTCGTGTTCAAGCTCTGCATTTATGGTGAGTTGAGTGCCTTCGCGCCCCAACATTTTTTATTGAAGCTACCTGCCGACTGTAAGCAGAAGAATAGCCTTTAAAATGGATTCCCTCACTACGGTGTGCCAGTGTGTCCTGTACATCTTCCAATATAAACTGCCTCTTGAAACTAGCTATCTATAGACAGAACTGCTTGTTCTTATCTTCTTCCCCACAGCCTTTGAAATCATTGCATTCCCAATGTGTTAAATCTACATTGTAACCTTGTACACAAAATAATGAGTCGAGATCGTTTAATGCTGGAACTGAACCATTTGTTTTCTGTAAGGCCAATATTGCACTGAATTCTGCAATTCGCACGTTTGGATATCTTAATGGTTTCACATGTTTATGCTTTAATTGACATTCAGAATTCTCACACACTCCTTCTACAATCCAGGCTACAACGGCCAGAATTCTTCATCTTGGAGACTGTAAAAAAAAATGCTCACAGTACATGAGAAAAATGTTTGCAAGGGCACAGTAAAAGAACCTACACAAACCCTTTTCATAGGAGAGAAAACAGAGATGAATAAGTGCAAGGCAATGCAGGCTATCTGTTGCCATTATAAGTGAAGAAAAAATAGACTGTGCCTTTAAAAACAGAGAGAACTCAAATATCCCATCAGGCTCAGCCAGAAGCAGTTCTTTTTAAAGGCTGTACTAGCTGATTATTAGCAGAGCATGAACGTGTGTGTCTACTCCATCAGGGAAGAGGGAGTGTTGCTTATGACTATTATGGAATTACCAATGACATGCGTCCTCTATACTTAGGGGACGTCCCTCTGGGCGCTGTAATTCTGGTCGAGTTAGCGATTTATGAAGTTCAACAAGTTAGGTCCACAATTATTTCAACGCGCCATAGTTCATTGATGGTAGGAATTTTATTCAATCCATGAATATATCTTTTGATACACAACGCTTTATTCATCTTCTAATTTTAACGGGTTAATTTAATTCATTTCCCAATGCATTTCGTGCCTAAATCGGCACTTCGTCAGAGGAAGTCGTCCGGTAAATGAATGAGCGTGCTCTGGCAGTGTGTTCGAGTATCAATAAAGCGTTGTACATATCAAAGGATATATTTATGGATTGAATAAAATTCCTAGAGGACGCATGTCATTGGTTATATTGGAAAACACTCCATGGTCTAGAGAGTGATACCTCCATGGCACACAACAAATTTTCAAATCAAGCAAACATTTAAAAGCTTGTGCGTAGCCAACCCAATGTATTATGGAATTACCCCACAAGAGAACTGGAGTTACAGGTAAAAAACTATACCTTCTCTCGTAGAATATTTCAATTTCTAGTCATAAGTGTTGAATAGAATAGGAAGATCACCCCCGAAGCTGTAGAGTCATCAGAAACCAAAAGGTATGGACCCGCTAGGCAAAGAAATTTCTGAGAGATGCCTGTCCCACTTGACCATCTGCTCTAGCATCTGTGTCAAGGCAGTAGTGTCTAGTGAATGTGTGGACTGATCTCCAAATAGCGGCTTTGCAAATATACGCCAAGGGAATATTCCTCATCAAGGCTATAGTAGCTGCCTTGCCTCTAGTAGAGTGGGCTTTGGGCTTACCGGTAAAAGATTTATTAGCTAGCTGATAACAGCGGAGGATGCAAGAGACGATCCACCTGGAGACTGACTGGAGGTAGCCAAACCAGTGTGAACTGGGCCATAATTGATAAATAGCTGTTGCAATTTGCAAATGAACTTGGTCTTGTACAAATAGAATTTTAACACCCTCTTCACATCCAGCAAGTGGACGGGTCTCTCTGCTGGAGAAGAAGGAAATCTGAGACCACTTTAGGTTGGAACTTGGGAATGGGTATGCAACACTACTTTGGAAGAGGGGAAGACTGTGTATGGCTCATGAGCTTAAAGGACCTGGGTCTCACTGACTCTCCTAGCTGAAGTTATGGCCACAAGGAAGGCAGTTTTCCATGTGAGATGCTGAAGAGAAGCCTTGTGAATAGGATCAAAGGGTGGAAGCATGAGGCAAGAAAGCACTACATTCAGCTCCCATGGAAGAGACGGGGTCCTAATGGGAGGAAAATCCTTCTTTAACTCCTCTAGGAAATCTTTAAAAACTGGAATCCCAAAGAAAGAGATTTGTGAAGGACTTTTCCTATATGCAGTGAGTGCAGACAGGTGGACTCTGATTGAAGAGTGTAGAAGGCCAGATTGAGCCAGGTTTAATAAATATGGGAGAATGAACTCCTCCTGGCAAAAGGTGGGATCGATCTGCCTGGAGGAGCACCAAATGCAGAATTCTCTCCAATTAAAGGCATAAGCCGGTCGTGTAGATGGCTGCTTTGCTTCTTTTAGAATGTCCAGACGGTCCTGAGGTAGGTTTAGATGACCATGATGTACTATCTCAGGAACCATGCTGCCAAACTCAAGGAGGAGAGGTTGGGGTGTAGCAGTTGACCCCTGACCTTCGTGAGAATGTCCGGCCTGCATGGCAGCCTGAGATGTGGATCGATAGGCTGGTGAAGGAGGTCTTGGAACTACAGTTGTCTCAACAGAAGAGTAACCTCCCCCTCACTCAGAGGTCCCACTGTCTTCTTGCTGTTTTCTTCTTTCTTCCCTTCCCTGCAAGCGAATCTTCTTCCTGTCATGCAAGGTTCATCTGGAGAAGGTCTAGCAGATTGCACAGGAGGCAGGAAGATGTGAAGATGGCAGATAAATAATACAGATATCGTGGGTGTCTGTTTTGGCCTTTTTCCTGACACAGCGAGGACATTTGTCGAAAAGAGATGGCATTTTAAACAGGAAAAATGCCTCTTTCCTGTCAGGAAAACACATCACTCAAATGAGAAAGACAAAGGATGTTGAGTGAAGTAAAAACACTGACATTTGAAGCTCTATATTGAAGAAAAACGTAGAAAGGTTGAGTTCAATGCTCCAAGAGTCCTGTCAGCAGGAGCCGGAAAACAGAACTGAGGTAACTGCTTCTGGAGGAGCATGATGGGGTATTGGAGCTCTCTCTGTTCTAAAGGCACAGTCTCTTTTGTCTTCACTTATAATGGCAGCCTATAGGCTACATTGCGCTACACTTCTTCATCTCTAAATTCTCTCCTATGAAAAAGGTTTGTGAAGGTTCTTTTTCTGTGCCCTTACAAATAATTCTTTCATGTCCAGGCACACATTTCTTTACAGTCTCAAAGATGAAGAATTCTGGCCATTGTAGCCTGGTCCTTAGGCTGCGTTATGACTTTTTTAAGTGACTTTTCAAGTCCTTCTCACAGAAAGGCGAACACCAGCCCTGAAGAAGTTATATTGGATAAAGTGCTCCGGGGTCCACGTAGATGGGCGGGACTATTCAACTCTTATGACTGTATATGGAAACCCCTACGAGAGAATGAAGAAATCCTTGTGTTCTCAAGGTCAGAAAATGCTCAAACTGAATGTATGAACTTGTTTAGTTGGCAGCCCATTGAACCCAAAGCACATATAAGACTCGAGCATTTGGTATGACCGCCTTAGTTGCTGCTTCTAATTTCTGTATAATTTCTTGCGTGCTGTCTATGGTGCAGTAAGAACTTTCTCTATCAGCACAAAACAACGTCTGTTTCACATATAGCAATTTTCCTTGAGACAAAATCATGTTTTGAATGTATGCTAATGGGACTTCATTAAACCAAAACAGAGTTTAATACACTGAAGTATCTATTATATCATAACTTGTGTATAGCTCTGCTGCCACTTTAACTTCTATTTCAATCCACTAGTACAACACTTTAGCCAAATAAAAGGGGTCTGCTCTGATCGGTCTATAACTCACCTTCAGACAAACATAAGGTGGCTGCTCTGACTGGACTTTAACCTATCTATCATTCATCAGCAAGATCAATTAAAAGATCACATCAATGTCAACCATCATTTGCACAAATGCCAATCTTGCTTTAGCTTTTGTTACAGCATACTGATGATGCCCTCTTGAGTACATATGCCTCCTGATACTGTTGGATCTCTCAGCTGCCTTCAACACAGTTGGCAATCACTGCCTTGTTTGCACTTTGGATTCACCAGCAATGTTCTTCACTGGTCTCCCTCCTACCTTTTCAACAAACATCGATTTGTTCACAAGGGCATCTCTAGGTCCCAAAAGGTCCCTTTAACCTGTGAAATCACCCATTGTTCCATACTGTCTCCTGTCAGCATCAACCTCAAAATGGAGCCACTTGATGCTCTACTCCTAAATAACAGCATCAGGATTCACTAACTTGCAGGTGATGGACAACTCTATTTGAAAGTCTCCTATGCTCAAGGCATTCAATGCTTGCATATCATCCAGATCTGGCTGTCTAGAAGCCTCCTGAAGCTCAACCCAACCACAACAGAACTCCTGTTATTTGCTAAGAACAAAAAGCAGGAAAGAGTATAAACCTGGCTCAATGACATGAACCTTTATGGATTTTAACCCCAACTTTCACTGAATGCCAAATCACTTCACCCTCAACCTCAAGGATCACACTGCAAAAACATAAATTCAGCCTGGTACCAGTTTTGTTTTGTAAAGAAACTAAAACCATTCCTTCCAGAAAGTAACTTCAGAACTGCTGTTCGAGCTACCCCTTAAAGACATCTTTTACGCTGCAGTAAATCTCAACCAGGGGGTGAACAAACATGAGCACATCAACCCCATCCTGATGGAACTCCCATTGGCAGTCCGACCCATCTTCAAAACAAGTTGCATACTATAGAAAGCCATCATAACTAGCATACAGCTTATCTTGATGACAGGCTAGCACAGCTTATCTTGTTGACAGGCTCATCATGTTTGGTGGTTCTCTTCACACCTACAGCAAGGACAGCATTAGGCTGCAGAATAAGAAGTGTAAAAAAAGACAATACAAGGCAGCAGAATTTTTTCAGAATCCATCTAGATTGCCCCAATGCCACTCCAATTTAGGAAAGAGTTTAAGACTCACCTTGTTAACAACACTAGATTACAATGCAATACCCATCCACAACTCGGCCACCTCTCTTATTACCTTTTGACATTATGCTTGTCATTGTCCCTGTTCAGTGCTCTGCTGTCTTTTGGCTAGGTTGACGTTAAAGAAATACCATACACATACATACATACATTGTGATTTCATCTCCATCAATGGGAATATACTTGCTGTCAGACAGATATCTAGTATGCCACCTATACTCTGCAATATTGAATGTTTCTCTTTATTCTACCTCCATTTTTCCTTGTAGCTAAAGGTGGTAGCTGTGTACAGTAGACTCAGGATGCATGGCTAGGCCTATGGTGTTAAGCCAGGAAGGCTGTTGTAAATATTGTAGGTCTGATTCATTAAGTTAAATTGCACTTTTTAGTAATTTAAACTTCTGGACAAGTTTATTTCTTTTAGTTTATTCACAAAGTCCAAGTGTAAGTTACTACAAAAAAACAGTAGTGGGTACAGCACCACACAGGGTAAATCACTGGTACTGCAACACCGTCCCATAGAAAATAATGAAGGTACCGATTAAAATAAAACCCTGTAGGAAATAAAGTTATATTAAATTATTTAAAATAGTAAAAGATATAAACAAATATAATTTATATAATTTAAGGTTACATGTATATATATATATATATATATATATATATATATATATATATTACCTACTGGCGGTCGCCAGTAGGTATATATAGTTAGGATTTTTTCTCTATGGGATTTTTGAAAATTCTATGTCTAATAACTTTGGCGTTTGTGGACGGAATTGGCTGAAATTTTCAGGAAAATGGCACATTTTGTTTCTGAGCAGCCCTTGAAAATTTGGGGGGGGTTCGTCAAGGGGGGGCCGAGAAAAAAGGGGGGTCCCAAAACGTGTTTTTAACATTGAGTTTTCCATAGGGCGGTTGGCCTCACTTTTAGCCCGAACGGCTGAATGGATTTGCACGAAACTTGGCAAAATTGTAGGGACTGGTAGCCCGATGTGCCTTTTGTAGGTCTCAATATATGTGCTCCAGTGGATTTTGAGAAATTAACGTTTAAAAAAAGATATATATCTGTAACAGCGGACCGGGCAGCGTCCCAGGACGCGTACTTTTCGCGCAACGGAGCTTTGTGAAGCGAAGCTGATTGGTTCTCTGGCGTCTGTCAACATTCCAAAAAGTCCGTAGCGGCCGCCATCTTGTCTCTCGGTAGGATCGAGAGACAAGAGGAGGCCAAAACAAAGGGGGAAATAACCATAAGGGGGCATAGTAGATCCTCGCTGACCCCCTAGGTTTGATGTGGAGGTTTTAAAAGGGCCCCGCGGGGCAAAAAAAAAAATAATAATAATCATCGAACGGCTGAATGGATTTGCACGAAACTTGGCAAAATATTAGGGACTGGTAGCCCGATGTGCCTTTGCTAGGTCTCAATATATGTGCTCCAGTGGATTTTGAGAAATTAACGTTCAAAAAAAGATATATATCTGTAATAGCGCTCCGCTTCGCGTAACGGAGGTTTGCGAAGCTGATTGGTCATTCTGTCACTGGGCTATAGTTGGGCTACATCTGGCTGATATTTGGGCTACATTTGTTTTTTTGTGTGTCTGGCGGCCATCTTTGGGCTACATTGGGCTACATTGGGCTTCATTGGGCTACATTGGGCTACATTTGGGCTCCAACATATATATAGGCCAATGTAGCCCAATATATATTTTTCAAAGTTAATTTTCGTAAAAACCACTGGAGCATATATCTTGAGACATAGCAAAGGCACATCGGGCTACCAGTCCCTACAATTTTGCCAAGTTTCGTGGAAATCCATTCAGCCGTTCGAGCTAAAAGTGAGTCCAACCGCCCTATGGAAATGAAGGAAATGAATGGGTAATTTGTAATTAGCAAATAGCTAATCGCAAACTAGGAATGGTAAAGAATCGCTATTTATTCCTTAAAGTTCGCTATTTAGGAAATGCAAAAAACTTTGATGATACATATGGCGGTTCATCTCTAACAAGATAAGAAGCATAGGGATACATTTATGATGACTGGCGCATCACCAGGGATGTGTTAGTCATTCTGTGCCGCTGTTCCGTCACCTATGGTGTGCTGCATTTACAATGCGGCGCATCATGGGGCAAAAACAGCACAGATGCGTGATGTATCTGTGCCGTAAAGGTGGCGCATTGCTGGAGTTGTATCGCAAGTGTGATGAAGCTCCAGCAAGGGTCGGGGGTGCCCCTGTCGCAGGGTTTCTGTTCTCACACAGAACTGTGGACAGAGGATTGGAACCTCGGCGAATTAGGGTGTCCCAAAACTCACGTTAGTAATCAAAAACCCCTTAGCAAGCTAGGTACAGTGTCACATTGGATATAACAAACTCTCAATGTTTAGACAATCCAGAATATGAACTTATAGTACCTCAGGATACGTGGAACTCATGAACAGTCGGTCGTTATATATTTCTTAGAAACCAGAACATGGAGTTAAGAAGAACACATGTGTATTTGAAATGTTTATTTACTAATGCCGTCTTCTCAGGCGTAGTATCTTAGATAATACAAGTACACATATTATCAGTAGCAAAATTACCAGCATAGTTACTAGTACATAAAAAGCGAATGGTGATAGTATGTTAACATGCTGTAAATGAATAAGAGTTAGCAACACTTATAAGCAGCCGCGGGCCGTGGAGGGAGTTACGGTGAGGCAGGGCGGCGGGGAGGGGGAGAAGCAGGGTGGAGAATACAAGTACACATATTATCAGTAGCAAAATTACCAGCATAGTTACTAGTACATAAAAAGCGAATGGTGACAGTATGTTAACATGCTGTAAATGAATAAGAGTTAGCAACACTTATAAGCAGCCGCGGGCCGTGGAGGGAGTTACGGTGGGGCAGGGAGGCGGGGAGGGGGAGAGGCAGGGTAGAGAGGGCTCCACCCTGCTTCTCCCCCTCCCCGCCTCCCTGCCTCACCGTAACTCCCTCCACGGCCCGCGGCTGCTTATATCTCACCCTCCCTAATACACATATTATATTATTTGCTAAGAAGGTCTCTTTGTGTTGGTTTAGGGCGTGCCCATACTTTAGTGTCTTAGATTTGAAGGAATCACATCAGCATACACCAGCTCTCTCTTCATGTGAACCGCATCAACTGTTGTGTATGTGTGTTCGGCAAAGCAATATAAAACCCGCCTCATGCCCAGAATTGGCAGAAGTTGCACTTATGTTATGAGTATGAAGTCGTGGAGATCAGACCTCATAACAATTCTGTATCGTGTTGTTCTTGAAACTTTAGCACTCGCTGTACAGATATAGTTTAACAAGCAAAGCAGATAGTAGAGCAATAACATATTATTCTCATGTAAACCACGATGAACTACTAGGTGGAAAGCTAAAGCAACAACTAAGTGTCGTGTGCAGAAGTTGCAAAAAAGGAAAAATGGCGTTTAAACCGGTAATGAGCCCATGCTAACTTAACACGGTGTAAAGATATCCAGGACCTAGATGACACCTCCCCATGATCCGGAAACGAACTGAATAAGATAATAGAAGTGCCATCTCATGAGAGCAGATTGCAAGTTTATATGTGGACGGTCCGCAAGGTAAAGCATTAAAAACTAGGAAAATTTAATGCTAAAGAAAAATAAAACAGCCAAGTACTTTATCGAGTCTTAAGCCAATAGGCAAGGTAAATAATAAAAACTTGACAAATAAGTCAATGAATTGTCAATGAAATGCTAGTACTCAGCATATCAAACATGAAAAAGGTCTATGACATAACTGTGTTTGCAAAATAAGCTGCAACAGCCTCCAATAGGAAGTCACCGTCTTCATCCGAAAACAGTTCAGCCATCCAATTTAAAAGCGGAAAAGAACATACGTGCTCTCCCAGCACCGGATCCTCTATCACCATCAGAGGACAGCTCGGTGGGTTTTCAAGAAAGCTCTGTTCCAAGAAAGACTGTGCTGCCGCCAATAAATTCCAGGGACCAATTAGTCCATGCATCAATGCCACAGCCATAATCCTTTCGCCAGGACAAACCAACTCGTGAGTAATGATAGGAGTCATCAGCTGATTAAAGTCGACGTCAGGAGAAACCGGTCCGCAGAGACACAAATCAATGGCCCAATCGAAATCACAGGTCAGGCAGTGAAATACAGGCTGGACACAGGTGAAGTAGGAGAATCGAAAAGATAATCCATATGCCGTGCTTAATATCGCCAACGGCATTGTGCCATAATATTCTAGCATGCGATTGCGGAACAGTGTCAGCAGCTGCAGGGTGGGAGGTTGCATAGGAGGGACATCCATATTTAAAAATGTAAAAAAGCACAAGAGCGTCTGCTGGTAATGCAAGTAAAAATGCCAATCCACGAAGCAGAGTGGAGAAAATAGAATGAAAGAAAGCAGGGATGACTCCAAAGATTTTCTCAAATGAAGTCACGAGACCACTGGTAACAACTTTAAAAAAGTGCGCCAGGGCCTTTGTGGAGGATGCGTTAAAGATAGTCCGAACCATCTTGCTGAAATTGAAAGGCAAATCTGAATTGAAAAGGGTCTGCACCTCTGTACGGGTGTTCGCTATGTGAAGCACGAAAGTTTCACGGGCCGAACTCAAGGCCACCTCTCTCTGAGACAAAAGAGCTCTTATTCTTGCCATGCCGTTGAAATCTCTCCCAAGGTTGGTATTTGTGGCCAGATTGAAAACTCCCTATGTTCATGTGTGGGAGAAAATAGAACATTTCTGCAGCAAATAACCCGTTCACTTACTGTTACGATAAAAGGAATACTTTTAATTAACTCAGAACAATCTTCATTATTGAGCATCAAATAACTACCATTTTCCAACAACTTGAACGTGGGGATGATAGCAGGAACTGGCGTGCCTTGCAACACGCAAGCCATATTTGGTCGGTGTTTGTTGCATGAACCGTGTAACTGTATGTGCCTACACATTAGTGAATGATCTGGCGTCTCAGTGCATTCCTCTCCATTCAGATAAACTTCTTGATCATCTTTGAAACATCTGTATGTGTATGGAAGCGACCAGACCTCATGAAGAAAAGCACTACCTAAAGGTTCATAACGACCTATTGGTATATATTTCATACAATTTGAAAACTTATATAAAGCAAAAGGCAGCGTTATTAAACCGTGGATAAGGCACGTTGCCAAAAAAACCGCAATCCTCTGCTGATGATGTCACTGAGCATGTCATGAATGATGTAATATGTGACATCATCAGCAGTGGATTACGGGTAATAGTATCTCTAGTTTACTCCCCTATAGCTGTCTTTCTTTTAACATAAGTGTCTGTTTCCTTCCCTTATACTTACTGTTTTTGGTTCGCTTCCGGTTCGCGTACCGGCGAGCGAACTGGGAAGCGAACTAAGAGAAATAGAGGTTGGCACAGTTCCAAATATTGTACCAATTTTTTAATAACGGGGAGGTAGTTCTGAAAAGAACTTTTTTTTTATTGTTTTTGTCGTTTTATATTTTTTTTATTATTTTTCAGAACATTTTTTTACTTTTTTTGAATTTTTCTGAACAGTTTTATATTTTTGGGGGGTTTTCTTGGAGGGGGCAATGAAAACGATTCATTGTAAAGGGCTCAACAGGAGCAACAAAACAAAAAAAAAGTATTTATTATTTTGGGCGTTTCGTACAAACTTGCATATGATAGTCAATAGCTCTGTTGATCAGAGTGATGCTTCTTTCTCCGTAGCAAATGAATCCATCGCAAAATACGCAGATGTGTTTTACTTCACCAAATCTCATTTGTATATTTGGCACCATCTCCCTGCCCTCTGGTCCCGTTACTTCCGGTACAACAGATCTTCTGGCCATAATAGGGAGATTATCTAGGTCGTTCCGAAACTGTGCAGCACTGTAGTTGTTAGGATGCCACCTAGTCATATGGCGATGCATTGTGTAGTTTCCGAAACTGTATTTTTTCTCGGTTCCTCTGGACAGTCTATCTTGACATATAAGGCAAGTTTCGTATCTTGCATTTACTTTTTTCTGACCTTTGGGAATTTTAAAAAATTGCCAAATGAAGTTTTCTTTCCGGTGAGACGTCCTGGGTTCCTCAGGCAAAAACTGCCTCTCTTCCTGCTCTTCCTCGTCTTCCTCTTCTTCCTCTTCTTGCTGAATTATAACTTGAGCAGGTGGTCCACTCTTCCTTGGATGTGGTGGAGGTGGTGGGGAAGCACCAGCTGAAGCTACTAAAGAAGCCATTGCTCAGTGATCACAAAGGGTCTTTCTCTCACAATGATGAAAGTCAGAGTGAGGAAAGAAGGAGGGATTTTCATCATTTGGGAAAAACAAGAGTTCTCAACCAATCAAAAGTGTTCATTTTAGATTATATGACCTAGTCTTACATCATTAGGAAACCAAAAGTGAAATGAACCAATGAAAAGTGTTATTACCAAGTCACATGACTTGCTGTGTTTACGTTAAGCGCTTTGCAGGGCCTCCCGGTTTGCTTCCAGAAACCTGCACTTTGCGACTCGCTTCGCGTACCAGTTCGCTAACGTAGCACGTAATATGACGTATCACGCGACAACGTGAAACGTCATGCGGACGGGAGGCGTCACGATGTTGTTTTCTAACGCGGCACTTGCGGTAAAGAAACGTTTACCGGCTCGCGGTCTATTTCGCGGCATCAAGGTCAGCTAACGGGAAGCTTCCCGATTCGCGAAGCGGGAACGAAGAAAAAAAAATATTTAAAAAAAAAATTATTCATAAACATATAAAATATATTTTTGGATTTAAAGAAGAATACATTTTACAGCTACAGATATTAGCTGTTAAAAAACCAATGAAATTCACTGAAAAAACCATAGGTTATAGACCATATATAGTTAGGAATTAGCATTTACAAAACCTTGAAAATTCACTGAAAAAACCATAGGTTATAGACCATATATAGTTAGGAATTAGCATTTAGAAAACCTTATTTTACTCACACAAAACCATTGAAATTCCATATATAGTTAGTTGCACTAACTATATATCGCGCACCCGCAATCCACTGCTGATGATGTCACATATTACATCATTCATGACATGGTCAGTGACATCACTGATGACATCACTGATGACATCTCAAATGACATCACTGATGACATCACTGATGACATCTCAAATGACATCACTGATGACATCATGACACACCAATACCAGTTACTACATACGCACTCACTGATTCCTACGTCTACACACACATTCACTCATTCACCCATACAATAACTCATACATACAGTCACTTATTATTACAACACTATCATATGCACTCATACACCTATGCAGACAGTCACACACTGCCACTCATCCATGGAGTTACTCACACACCAAGTCAGTCCTGTAAAGAATCAATCACACTTCCATTTCTTCATCTATACAGTTAAACACAGAACACCATACTTCAGTGACATCACTGATGACATCACTAATGACATCTGAAATGACATCACTGATGACATCTCAAATGACATCACTGATGACATCATGACACACCAATACCAGTTACTACATACGCACTCACTGATTCGTACGTCTACACACACATTCACTCATTCACCCATACAATTACTCATACATACAGTCAGTTATTATTAGAACACTATCATATGCACTCATACACCTAGTCAGTCCTGTGAAGAATCAATCACACTTCGATTTCCTCATCTATAGTTAAACACAGAACACCATACTTTTCACACATATACTAACACATACTTACTCTCTTATACAATCACTGATACAAGTACACATTGATATGCACAGAGTCACACACCTCCCAGCCAGCCACACACACACTCAGTCTTCCATACATCCAGTCATTCTTCAATATGTAAAACGTATTTAAACTTTACAAAAACACACAGACACTAGATGATGTCATCAGTGATGTCATTTGAGATGTCATCAGTGATGTCATCAGTGATGTCACTGACCATGTCATGAATGATGTAATATGTGACATCATCAGCAGTGGATTGCGGGTGCGCGATATATAGTTAGTGCAACTAACTATATATGGAATTTCAATGGTTTTGTGTGAGTAAAATAAGGTTTTCTAAATGCTAATTCCTAACTATATATGGTCTATAACCTATGGTTTTTTCAGTGAATTTTCAAGGTTTTGTAAATGCTAATTCCTAACTATATATGGTCTATAACCTATGGTTTTTTCAGTGAATATATATATATATATATTACCTACTGGCGGTCGCCAGTAGGTAGTTATAGTTAGGATCGTTTTCCATAGGAAATCCGCAACATTCTATTGGGAATAACTTTGGCGCCGAATGAGGGATCTGCCTGTAATTTTCCTTAACTGTGCCTCACTGCGCTTCGCTCCTTCCCTGAAAGTTTCGGGGGGATCCGTCAAGCGGGGGCCGAGATAAAAGGGGGGTCCCAAAACATGTTTTCCCCATGTTAATTTCCATAGGGCGGTTGGACTCACTTTTAGCCCGAACAGCTGAATGGATTTCCACCAAACTTGGCAAAATTGTATGGACTGGTACCCCGATGTGCCTTTGCTATGTCTCAAGATATATGCTCCAGTGGTTTTTACGAAAATTAACTTTGAAAAAATATATATTGGGCTACATTGGGCTATATATATGTTAGAGCCCAAATGTAGCCCAATGTAGCCCAAAGATGGCCACCGGAGACAAAAAAAAAACAAATGTAGCCCAAATATCAGCCAGATGTAGCCCAACTATAGCCCAATGACAGAATGTCCCAGAGTGTTCTAAAGAACAACTAGAGCGCTAACAGTCTTACTTATGGCAAAAGTATGGCACACCTGAAGTCATCTTGATTGGAATAAAGTGTTAACACTTAAAACATTTAATTTGCAAAGGAACAAAATGAGGGTGTTCATTTTGCCATAGAAATTATGATTAATGCTGAAGAAAGAAAAATTAGGGCACATTTTGAGTGACTTCTCAAATCCTCTTATATTTCATTAAAAAAATTCTGATATGCAGTCTCCCAAGATGGCCACCAGAGACAAAAGAGCCCAAATGTAGCCCAAATATCAGCCAGATGTAGCCCAACTATAGCCCAATGACAGAATGTCCCAGAGGGTTCTAAAGAACAACTAAAGAACAACTAGAACGCTAACTGTCTTACTCAGCGCTGGGACGCCTATGGGCAGCCATGCGCTCTACAAATCTGTAAAATAAATAAAAATAAATAAATATGACAAAAGTATGGCACACCTGAAGTCATCTTGATTGGAATAAAGTGGTAACACTTAATACATTTAATTTGAAAAGGAACAAAATGAGGGGTTTCATTTTGACATAGAAATTTTATATTTTATATATATATATCTATATATATATCTATATATATATATATATATATATATATATATATATAGATATATATATATATAGATATATATATATATAGATATATATATATTCACTGAAAAAACCATAGGTTTCACACCAGTTATAGTTAGGAATTAGCATTTAAAAAACCTATTAAATTCACTGAAAAAACCATAGGTTTCACACCAGTTATAGTTAGGTGGAAATTTTACTCGCATAAAACCATTGAAATTCCCACGTTATAGTTAGTTGGACTCACTATAACTTGCGCGTGCAATGCACTGCTGATGACGTCACATATTACATCACTCATGACATGGTCAGTGACATCACTCATGACATCACATATCGTCTACATTAGGGGCCCTATTAGGATGGCGGACGGACCTGCGTCCGTCCGCCTCCTCAGAGGTGGAGGGACCGTCCACAGGGGCAGCGGCGGTCCCTCCATGCAAATTAGGATGTGACCGTCACCCTGGCGGTCACATCCTGTATGTTTAACATTGCGGCGGGTGCTGCTTGAAGCAGCACCCGCCGCAATGTTAAAAATGCAAGCAGTGCTTCGTGCATGCAAATGCCATGTGCACCCCCTTCACCCTGGGGGCCCGCAACGGGCCCCCACAGAAAAGATTGTATGCCTTTTTGTAGGCATATCCCGAAGCAAATCCTAATATGGCTGGCGGTGTCTGATAGACACCGCCACCATATTAGAGCTTTTCCGCCGCGGTCTCGTGGCGGAAAAGCGGCGGACGGTCTTGCCGTCCGCAGATGACCCCCCGCCATCCTAATCTGGCGGGGGGTCATTTCTCTCACAGCCGTGGTGAATCCACTAATTCGTCCAGACTCTTATGGACTGTTTGACATCAGAAACACTTTCAACAAAAACATTGCTCAGTGGGTTCTGCATTGACTGCTATCCAATTGGATTTCTGATACGATTGGCACATTGACAGATTTCTTTGTGTGAGGGGGTTCAGAAAACGAAACCCTGCATCTCAAGGCAGACGTAGTGAAGGAATAATTTATGGACCCTGCCACGGAGACCAGATAAATCTAGATCTTTAAGTAGTTTTGGACGACTCAGGATAGAAAAAACGAATTATTATAGTTTAGCAGAGATGTCTGTTGTTATATTGGTCACCTCCTTAAGTCTAGTAAAGAGCAACCATTTGCTGCAGGTTTGTTAAGCTTAGCGCAAAAAAGGTATATTCCACATGTTTGCGATTTCTGGGTTTTAAGTTGCGTGGTTTTATAAATATGTTTGTTGAGAATGGCGCACGCAGCTCCTGTTGCTATAGAGGTTAACTTCTAGGCACCACTCCCACAGCTTCTTCTTAGGAGTAGTTTTACTAGTACAGTACAGTGACATGTTGTAAATGTACATGCTACCTATGTATTTGAAATATTTTGCTCATGGGTGGAGTTTGAGGCTGTTGATCCCAATACAGGGAAATTCCATACATACTGAGTGGCATCTGTGACACAAAACTCTCAACCATATCAGTATCTGGAAGCCCCATTGACTTACCAGAAAAGCCAGTCATGGTTTGCAGGGCATCTACCTCATGCCCACCAGAATGCTAGAATGGGTTCCCTAAGTAATAATGGGGCCCCTGCTCGCATTGGCTGGGTACACACCATATCCAGATGCAGATAATCTTCCAGATGCAGAAGTAGTAGTATTAATAAATGAAATAGTAAGCATCTATAGGCAACTTAGACAATATGTATTACAAACAAAAGTCAACACCGCAGTTCCTTTCGGACCTGTGCAACAAACCCAAGTTGCCATACAGGCAACGAGCCCACAGACTATAAATGCTATTGTGGGCACAAAGCCCAAGACGCTAAATGAGATTCCATTCCCAGGGAAGCGCATTTGTGGGTATCTACACTACTTTGAAGATCAAACCCTCATTAGAGGTGCTACCAGATGTGTTAAGACAGGCACTAAATGAACCTGGATGTGCACCTGCTCTTGGTTAGGTGTGAAATTTTTATGCCGTGTTCACTATTGATTTAAGAAGCATTCACAGAGAAGCAGACAACCTCGTAATGTGCCAGAGAAAGAAATTACCAAAAATTATTTCAGAAATTCACACATATGTGGGCCATCATACCTTATATTCATGAGACAATAAAATACAACTCAAACAAAAAGGAAGACTTAGGGTTATGGCAAAGAGAAAGCCATGCCAAAGACTAATAAGAAGCAAAAGGTAAAATAAAAACACAGGTTAGCTCAGGAGTCCAGCCGGGGTGGACACAATTGAGGGACTGTAATAAAATTAAAAATACAGACCTGTATCATTATGCTAATAGCCATTTTTCCTGTCTTCAACTCTTAAAGTAAAAGGACAGAAAAGAGTAGACAGACTGAGACAGCATGAAAGACAAGTATGTCAATCAGAAAATGGAATCAGGAAGTGAAGCTGAGGTCAGTGTAAAGAAAAAAACATTTAGATTCTAAGACTCACTTTAAAAAGAAAAAAGTAGTGTCATGTTGATGACTTTTGCCTTTACACTGTGTTAAGTTAGCATGAGCTTATTAGAAGTTTAAACGCCATTTTTCCTCTCTGCTGCTTTTGCACACGGCACATGATATTATAAATGTTTAGAGTCTAGCAGAATATTTTGCTTCACACGAGAATAATATGTTTTTCCTATAGTATCAGTCTTGCTTGGTAAGCTATGTCTAAACAGTGAGTGCCGAGGCCTTCAAGGGTATTTCAACACAGTAGTTGTTGTTCGGTGTGATCCGCGCACGTTCTAGACATAACACATATGCACCTGTGGGCACCACTAGTTTTTGGCGCATTTAATAATGCACTGCGCAGAGCATGCAGACACAGTTTGGAGAACATTTGCATGCAGAGAGCTGGTGTAGAACATGATGTGATCCCTTTCTACTAGAACCAGAGGTATGGGGCCGCCCTTGTAATCCCAAGAGACCTTCTGTAGATATAATATAATATACTAGCAAGGGAGGGTAAGAATTAGGTGGTACTTAGCCTTCTTCCCTTTAGCATTTTAACATGCATTCTCCCTTTGCATTTTATGGAATTGTAACTATGCTGATAACCTTTTTGCTTATAATATGTTTGCTTGTATTAGCTAAGATACTGCGCTTGAGAACACTGCATTAGAAATAAATATTTCAAACTTGCACGTGTCCTCATTTACTCCTCGTTTTGGACTGATCTGATAGTATAACGAAAGAGTGTTCATGTGTTCCACGTTACCTGAGGTGTTCTAAGTCCCTGTTCTGGGTTGTCTAATCATTGGGGGTATGGAAGAACCAATGAGGCACTGATTGCTAGTCTGGTAAGGGATTTTGGATACTAAGGTGAGTTTTGGCACACCCTAATTCACTGAGGTTCCAAGTCTCTATGCACATTTCTGTGCAGTAGCAGAAATCCTTACGACAGTAGCTGTTCCAACTAAGAAACCTGCTGTGCAAAGAACTGATACTGCTGCAGAAGTTTACTTTGGGGAAGGAGCTTCTAGAAAGCGCAGCAGAACTGAAGACAATTAGGGCCAGATGTAGGAGCCTAAATACCGGTCGGTAACGGCCGATTTCGGCCGTTACCACCGGTATTTAAGAATTGGCATGTAGGTGCATTTATTTTACCGAATCGGTAAATTTACCGCCTTTAATTCTCTCCAATTAAAGGCATAAGCCGGTCGTGTAGATGGCTGCTTTGCTTCTTTTAGAATGTCCAGACGGTCCTGAGGTAGGTTTAGATGACCATGATGTACTATCTCAGGAACCATGCTGCCAAACTCAAGGAGGAGAGGTTGGGGTGTAGCAGTTGACCCCTGACCTTCGTGAGAATGTCCGGCCTGCATGGCAGCCTGAGATATGGATCGATAGGCTGGTGAAGGGGTCTTGGAACTACAGTTGTCTCAACAGAAGAGTAACCTCCCCCTCACTCAGAGGTCCCAATGTCTTCTTGCTGTTTTCTTCTTTCTTCCCTTCCCTGCAAGCGAATCTTCTTCCTGTCATGCAAGGTTCATCTGGAGAAGGTCTAGCAGATTGCACAGGAGGCAGGAAGATGTGAAGATGGTAGATAAATAATACAGATATCGTGGGTGTCTGTTTTGGCCTTTTTCCTGACACAGCGAGGACATTTGTCGAAAAGAGATGGCATTTTAAACAGGAAAAATGCCTCTTTCCTGTCAGGAAAACACATCCCTCAAATGAGAAAGACAAAGGACGTTGAGTGAAGTAAAAACACTGACATTTGAAGCTCTATATTGAAGAAAAAACGTAGAAAGGTTGAGTTCAATGCTCCAAGAGTCCTGTCAGCAGGAGCCGGAAAACAGAACTGAGGTAACTGCTTTTGGAGGAGCATGATGGGGTATACGAGCTCTCTCTGTTCTAAAGGCACAGTCTCTTTTGTCTTCACTTATAATGGCAGCCAATAGGCTACATTGCGCTACACTTCTTCATCTCTAAATTCTCTCCTATGAAAAAGGTTTGTGAAGGTTCTTTTTCTGTGCCCTTACAAAAAATTCTTTCATGTCCAGGCACACATTTCTTTACAGTCTCAAAGATGAAGAATTCTGGCCATTGTAGCCTGGTCCTTAGGCTGCGTTATGACTTTTTTAAGTGACTTTTCAAGTCCTTCTCACAGAAAGGCGAACACCAGCCCTGAAGAAGTTATATTGGATAAAGTGCTCCGGGGTCCACGTAGATGGGCGGGACTATTCAACTCTTATGACTGTATATGGAAACCCCTACGAGAGAATGAAGAAATCCTTGTGTTCTCAAGGTCAGAAAATGCTCAAACTGAATGTATGAACTTGTTTAGTTGGCAGCCTATTGAACCCAAAGCACATATAAGACTCGAGCATTTGGTATGACCGCCTTAGTTGCTGCTTCTAATTTCTGTATAATTTCTTGTGTGCTGTCTATGGTGCAGTAAGAACTTTCTCTATCAGCACAAAACAACGTCTGTTTCACATATAGCAATTTTCCTTGAGACAAAATCATGTTTTGAATGTATGCTAATGGGACTTCATTAAACCAAAACAGAGTTTAATACACTGAAGTATCTATTATATCATAACTTGTGTATAGCTCTGCTGCCACTTTAACTTCTATTTCAATCCACTAGTACAACACTATAGCCAAATAAAAGGGGTCTGCTCTGATCGGTCTATAACTCACCTTCAGACAAACATAAGGTGGCTGCTCTGACTGGACTTTAACCTATCTATCATTCATCAGCAAGATCAATTAAAAGATCACATCAATGTCAACCATCATTTGCACAAATGCCAATCTTGCTTTAGCTTTTGTTACAGCATACTGATGATGCCCTCTTGAGTACATATGCCTCCTGATACTGTTGGATCTCTCAGCTGCCTTCAACACAGTTGGCAATCACTGCCTTGTTTGCACTTTGGATTCACCAGCAATGTTCTTCACTGGTCTCCCTCCTACCTTTTCAACAAACATCGATTTGTTCACAAGGGCATCTCTAGGTCCCAAAAGGTCCCTTTAACCTGTGAAATCACCCATTGTTCCATACTGTCTCCTGTCAGCATCAACCTCAAAATGGAGCCACTTGATGCTCTACTCCTAAATAACAGCATCAGGATTCACTAACTTGCAGGTGATGGACAACTCTATTTGAAAGTCTCCTATGCTCAAGGCATTCAATGCTTGCATATCATCCAGATCTGGCTGTCTAGAAGCCTCCTGAAGCTCAACCCAACCACAACAGAACTCCTGTTATTTACTAAGAACAAAAAGCAGGAAAGAGTATAAACCTGGCTCAATGACATGAACCTTTATGGATTTTAACCCCAACTTTCACTGAATGCCAAATCACTTCACCCTCAACCTCAAGGATCACACTGCAAAAACATAAATTCAGCCTGGTACCAGTTTTGTTTTGTAAAGAAACTAAAACCATTCCTTCCAGAAAGTAACTTCAGAACTGCTGTTCGAGCTACCCCTTAAAGACATCTTTTACGCTGCAGTAAATCTCAACCAGGGGGTGAACAAACATGAGCACATCAACCCCATCCTGATGGAACTCCCATTGGCAGTCCGACCCATCTTCAAAACAAGTTGCATACTATAGAAAGCCATCATAACTAGCATACAGCTTATCTTGATGACAGGCTAGCACAGCTTATCTTGTTGACAGGCTCATCATGTTTGGTGGTTCTCTTCACACCTACAGCAAGGACAGCATTAGGCTGCAGAATAAGAAGTGTAAAAAAAGACAATACAAGGCAGCAGACTTTTTTCAGAATCCATCTAGATTGCCCCAATGCCACTCCAATTTAGGAAAGAGTTTAAGACTCACCTTGTTAACAACACTAGATTACAATGCAATACCCATCCACAACTCGGCCACCTCTCTTATTACCTTTTGACATTATGCTTGACATTGTCCCTGTTCAGTGCTCTGCTGTCTTTTGGCTAGGTTGACGTTAAAGAAATACCATACACATACATACATACATTGTGATTTCATCTCCATCAATGGGAATATACTTGCTGTCAGACAGATATCTAGTATGCCACCTATACTCTGCAATATTGAATGTTTCTCTTTATTCTACCTCCATTTTTCCTTGTAGCTAAAGGTGGTAGCTGTGTACAGTAGACTCAGGATGCATGGCTAGGCCTATGGTGTTAAGCCAGGAAGGCTGTTGTAAATATTGTAGGTCTGATTCATTAAGTTAAATTGCACTTTTGAGTAATTTAAACTTCTGGACAAGTTTATTTCTTTTAGTTTATTCACAAAGTCCAAGTGTAAGTTACTACAAAAAAACAGTAGTGGGTACAGCACCACACAGGGTAAATCACTGGTACTGCAACACCGTCCCATAGAAAATAATGAAGGTACCGATTGAAATAAAACCCTGTAGGAAATAAAGTTATATTAAATTATTTAAAATAGTAAAAGATATAAACAAATATAATTTATATAATTTAAGGTTACATGTATATATATATATATATATATATATATATATATATATATATATATTACCTACTGGCGGTCGCCAGTAGGTAGTTATAGTTAGGATCGTTTTCCATTGGAAATCCGCAACATTCTATTGGGAATAACTTTGGCGCCGAATGAGGGATCTGCCTGTAATTTTCCTTAACTGTGCCTCACTGCGCTCCGCTCCTTCCCTGAAAGTCTCGGGGGGATCCGTCAAGCGGGGGCCGAGATAAAAGGGGGTCCCAAAACGTGTTTTCCCCATGTTAATTTCCATAGGGCGGTTGGACTCACTTTTAGCCCGAACGGCTGAATGGATTTCCACCAAACTTGGCAAAATTGTAGGGACTGGTACCTCGATGTGCCTTTGCTATGTCTCAAGATATATGCTCCAGTGGTTTTTACGAAAATTAACTTTGAAAAAAGTATATATTGGGCTACATTGGGCTATATATATGTTAGAGCCCAAATGTAGCCCAATGTAGCCCAAAGATGGCCACCAGAGACAAAAAAAAAACAAATGTAGCCCAAATATCAGCCAGATGTAGCCCAACTATAGCCCAATGACAGAATGTCCCAGAGTGTTCTAAAGAACAACTAGAGCGCTAGCAGTCTTACTTATGACAAAAGTATGGCACACCTGAAGTCATCTTGATTGGAATAAAGTGTTAACACTTAAAACATTTAATTTGCAAAGGAACAAAATGAGGGGGTTCATTTTGCCATAGAAATTATGATTAGTGCTGAAGAAAGAAAAATTAGGGCACATTTTGAGTGACTTCTCAAATCCTCTTATATTTCATTAAAAAAATTCTGATATGCAGTCTCCCAAGATGGCCACCAGAGACAAAAGAGCCCAAATGTAGCCCAAATATCAGCCAGATGTAGCCCAACTATAGCCCAATGACAGAATGTCCCAGAGTGTTCTAGAGAACAACTAGAGCGCTAACAGTCTTACGTATGACAAAAGTATGGCACACCTGAAATCATCTTGATTGGAATAAAGTGGTAACACTTAATACATTTAATGTGAAAAGGAACAAAATGAGGGGTTTCATTTTGCCATAGAAATTTTATATTTTATATATATATATATATATATCAAAGCTCGAAGGTGTCCACCTTTGAGTAGCACGCGAACAGCAGCTTGGTTTATGTATAGGTGAGGACGGGGATCCACTCGTAGACGCCGCTCCGTACGGGATCTGCCCGACGCGTTTCGAAGCTCCATATGCTTCTCTTCAGGGGCTTTTACGGAAGCGGTGTGCGCAACCACCGACCCACTTCTCCATTTTATATGCAACACACCCACCGATGGGAGGCTCAAATGAGACTGTGCATTCTGGGAAGTGTGGTCCGGGAAGCACACAATCAAGTCCTGTATGGACTCCACAAGTGGGCCCGTCCTCGATTCCAAGTACGACTGCTGCTTCACTTTCGTGACCCCCAGGGTACCGGGGTGGTGCATACTCCGCGGCTGGACGGCCGCGTATAAATCAAAGCTCGAAGGTGTCCACCTTTGAGTAGCACGCGAACAGCAGCTTGGTTTATGTATAGGTGAGGACGGGGATCCACTCGTAGACGCCGCTCCGTACGGGATCTGCCCGACGCGTTTCGAAGCTCCATATGCTTCTCTTCAGGGGCTTTTACGGAAGCGGTGTGCGCAACCACCGACCCACTTCTCCATTTTATATGCAACACACCCACCGATGGGAGGCTCAAATGAGACTGTGCATTCTGGGAAGTGTGGTCCGGGAAGCACACAATCAAGTCCTGTATGGACTCCACAAGTGGGCCCGTCCTCGATTCCAAGTACGACTGCTGCTTCACTTTCGTGACCCCCAGGGTACCGGGGTGGTGCATACTCCGCGGCTGGACGGCCGCGTATAAATCAAAGCTCGAAGGTGTCCACCTTTGAGTAGCACGCGAACAGCAGCTTGGTTTATGTATAGGTGAGGACGGGGATCCACTCGTAGACGCCGCTCCGTACGGGATCTGCCCGACGCGTTTCGAAGCTCCATATGCTTCTCTTCAGGGGCTTTTACGGAAGCGGTGTGCGCAACCACCGACCCACTTCTCCATTTTATATGCAACACACCCACCGATGGGAGGCTCAAATGAGACTGTGCATTCTGGGAAGTGTGGTCCGGGAAGCACACAATCAAGTCCTGTATGGACTCCACAAGTGGGCCCGTCCTCGATTCCAAGTACGACTGCTGCTTCACTTTCGTGACCCCCAGGGTACCGGGGTGGTGCATACTCCGCGGCTGGACGGCCGCGTATAAATCAAAGCTCGAAGGTGTCCACCTTTGAGTAGCACGCGAACAGCAGCTTGGTTTATGTATAGGTGAGGACGGGGATCCACTCGTAGACGCCGCTCCGTACGGGATCTGCCCGACGCGTTTCGAAGCTCCATATGCTTCTCTTCAGGGGCTTTTACGGAAGCGGTGTGCGCAACCACCGACCCACTTCTCCATTTTATATGCAACACACCCACCGATGGGAGGCTCAAATGAGACTGTGCATTCTGGGAAGTGTGGTCCGGGAAGCACACAATCAAGTCCTGTATGGACTCCACAAGTGGGCCCGTCCTCGATTCCAAGTACGACTGCTGCTTCACTTTCGTGACCCCCAGGGTACCGGGGTGGTGCATACTCCGCGGCTGGACGGCCGCGTATAAATCAAAGCTCGAAGGTGTCCACCTTTGAGTAGCACGCGAGCAGCAGCTTGGTTTATGTATAGGTGAGGACGGGGATCCACTCGTAGACGCCGCTCCGTACGGGATCTGCCCGACGCGTTTCGAAGCTCCATATGCTTCTCTTCAGGGGCTTGCTCAGTGGGTTCTGCATTGACTGCTATCCAATTGGATTTCTGATACGATTGGCACATTGACAGATTTCTTTGTGTGAGGGGGTTCAGAAAACGAAACCCTGCATCTCAAGGCAGACGTAGTGAAGGAATAATTTATGGACCCTGCGACGGAGACCAGATTAATCTAGATCTTTAAGTAGTTTTGGACAACTTATAGAAAAGACAAATTATTATAGTTTAGCAGAGATGTCTGTTGTTATATTAGTCACCTCCTTAAGTCTAGTAAAGAGCAACCATTTGCTGCAGGTTTGTTAAGCTTAGCGCAAAAAAGGTATATTCCACATGTTTGCGATTTCTGGGTTTTAAGTTGCGTGGTTTTATAAATATGTTTGTTGAGAATGGCGCACGCAGCTCCTGTTGCTATAGAGGTTAACTTCTAGGCACCACTCCCACAGCTTCTTCTTAGGAGTAGTTTTCCTAGTACAGTACAGTGACATGTTGTAAATGTACATGCTACCTATGTATTTGAAATATTTTGCTCATGGGTGGAGTTTGAGGCTGTTGATCCCAATACAGGGAAATTCCATACATACTGAGTGGCATCTGTGAAACAAAACTCTCAACCATATCAGTATCTGGAAGCCCCATTGACTTACCAGAAAAGCCAGTCATGGTTTGCAGGGCATCTACCTCATGCCCACCAGAATGCTAGAATGGGTTCCCTAAGTAATAATGGGGCCCCTGCTCGCATTGGCTGGGTACACACCATATCCAGATGCAGATAATCTTCCAGATGCAGAAGTAGTAGTATTAATAAATGAAATAGTAAGCATCTATAGGCAACTTAGACAATATGTATTACAAACAAAAGTCAACACCGCAGTTCCTTTCGGACCTGTGCAACAAACCCAAGTTGCCATACAGGCAACCAGCCCACAGACTATAAATGCTATTGTGGGCACAAAGCCCAAGACGCAAAATGAGATTCCATTCCCAGGGAAGCGCATTTGTGGGTATCTACACTACTTTGAAGAGCAAACCCTCATTAGAGGTGCTACCAGATGTGTTAAGACAGGCACTAAATGAACCTGGATGTGCACCTGCTCTTGGTTAGGTGTGAAATATTTATGCCGTGTTCACTATTGATTTAAGAAGCATTCACAGAGAAGCAGACAACCTCGTAATGTGCCAGAGAAAGAAATTACCAAAAATTATTTCAGAAATTCACACATATGTGGGCCATCATACCTTAGATTCACGAGACAATAAAATACAACTCAAACAAAAAGGAAGACTTAGGGTTATGGCAAAGAGAAAGCCATGCCAAAGACTAATAAGAAGCAAAAGGTAAAATAAAAACACAGGTTAGCTCAGGAGTCCAGCCGGGGTGGACACAATTGAGGGACTGTAATAAAATTAAAAATACAGACCTGTATCATTATGCTAATAGCCATTTTTCCTGTCTTCAACTCTTAAAGTAAAAGGACTGAAAAGAGTAGACAGACTGAGACAGCATGAAAGACAAGTATGTCAATCAGAAAATGGAATCAGGAAGTGAAGCTGAGGTCAGTGTAAAGAAAAAAACATTTAGATTCTAAGACTCACTATAAAAAGAAAAAAGTAGTGTCATGTTGATGACTTTTGCCTTTACACTGTGTTAAGTTAGCATGAGCTTATTAGAAGTTTAAACGCCATTTTTCCTTTCTGCTGCTTTTGCACACGGCACATGATATTATAAATGTTTAGAGTCTAGCAGAATATTTTGCTTCACACGAGAATAATATGTTTTTCCTATAGTATCAGTCTTGCTTGGTAAGCTATGTCTGAACAGTGAGTGCCGAGGCCTTTAAGGGTATTCCAACACAGTAGTTGTTGTTCGGTGTGATCCGCGCACGTTCTAGACATAACACATATGCACCTGTGGGCACCTCTAGTTTTTGGCGCATTTAATAATGCACTGCGCAGAGCATGCAGACACAGTTAGGAGAACATTTGCATGCAGAGAGCTGGTGTAGAACATGATGTGATCCCTTTCTACTAGAACCAGAGGTATGGGGCCGCCCTTGTAATCCCAAGAGACCTTCTGTAGATATAATATAATATACTAGCAAGGGAGGGTAAGAATTAGGTGCTACTTAGCCTTCTTCCCTTTAGCATTTTAACATGCTTTCTCCCTTTGCATTTTATGGAATTGTAACTATGCTGATAACCTTTTTGCTTATAATATGTTTGCTTGTATTACCTAAGATACTGCGCTTGAGAACACTGCATTAGAAATAAATATTTCAAACTTGCACGTGTCCTCATTTACTCATCGTTTTGGACTGATCTGATAGTATAACGAAAGAGTGTTCATGTGTTCCACGTTACCTGAGGTGTTCTAAGTCCATGTTCTGGGTTGTCTAATCATTGGGGGTATGGAAGAACCAATGAGGCACTGATTGCTAGTCTGGTAGGGGATTTTGGATACTAAGGTGAGTTTTGGCACACCCTAATTCACTGAGGTTCCAAGTCTCTATGCACATTTCTGTGCAGTAGCAGAAATCCCTACGACAGTAGCTGGTCCAACTAAGAAACCTGCTGTGCAAAGAACTGATACTGCTGCAGAAGTTTACTTTGGGGAAGGAGCTTCTAGAAAGCGCAGCAGAACTGAAGACAATTAGGGCCAGATGTAGGAGCCTAAATACCGGTCGGTAACGGCCGATTTCGGCCGTTACCGACCGGTATTTAAGAATTGGCATGTAGGTGCATTTATTTTACCGAATCGGTAAATTTACCGATTCTGTAAAATACCGAATCGGTAATTTTACCGATTCGGTAAATCCAAATGTAGGTGGGCCTCTTCTGAGTCCCAAAGGCCTTACAGATTCGGTATTTTACCACCCCATTCAATTGGGTGGTAAAATACCGAATCCAGGTGTGCATGCACATGTGTGCATGCACACCTATGCCATGTGACAGACAGACATGCCCTTAGGGCATGTCTGTGTGCCACATGGCACACATGCCTGTATTCGGGGTGCTAGAGGGTGTCAAAGTGACACCCCCTGCACGCTTGCAAAAATTGGTATTTACCGAATCGGTAAATACCGATTCGGTATTGCCCATTGATTCCTATGGGCTTCAAGGCCCATAGGAATCAATGGGTAAATTTACAGATTCGGTAATTCAATTACCGAATTTACCTAAGTCTCCCCCCTTCTATTTTCGATTCGGTAAAATTCGGTATTTATGAATCGGTAAAATAGAATTACCAACATCTGGCCCTTAGTCTTTTCCTCCTTAGCGGCTGAAGACCTCAGGGAAAATATGCAAGCAAATGAGCTTCAAAACAGGTTCCGGTCTTGTATAGAATCAGTCAGTGCGGGGATGAGGCTCAGTTCCACTTGTCATTCCCCTAAGGTGTGTGGCCCAAAGAGCACGCTTAATATTTTCTAAAGCCAGATTCTAAATACAACAAAAAAAATATTTGAGACAATCTACAATATCAGAGCAATGTAGTGCTTGTCATTCCACAACGAACACACCTATTCTTCCAATTCTAAAGTCTGATGTCTTATAGCACTGACCTAATAATGTAACCTCATGCTGAAAAATACAAATAGACCCCTGAAATGTTCAATAGTTTTCTTTTAGCCAAAATATAGTGCATCGAAATCCACTATCTAACTGCTTTCTCATCCAATGAGATTCAATACTCCAACAATAGATTGCCTATGGGATTCAAGAATAGCCTGGGCCTACTTCCAAGATTAATTATGGATATCTTACAAGAAGTTCATGAGGGAATATCTTACAATGATGACATTTACCTCACACATGATGAATTGGATGAGCACATGTAATATGTCTTGGATATGATCTATTCAGTGAGGGTAAAGAGTTGGAACCTGACTTCTAACAGAATTGTGCTACTGTTCAACCTCCAAATACATTGGGAAAATTGCAATCCCTAGTGGAATTTCTTAACTTCCACACTGCTGAGCGAGTGAAGCCCTTGTATAATAGCTATCTTATGAGGACTGTAAGTAGAAATGTTAGAGGCTAAACATTTACAGACTAGATACCACAATTTTCTTTAGTAATTATAGTTATTCCCAGTGCCTCAGGCTACATAAATGTCGTTTACAAATAGGGAAAGACAATTCCTATAGCGTACTGATCAGATGTGTACTCTACTGCTGAAGCATGCTTTGCTCCCACAGAGTAAACTCTTACTGGGGTGCAGATCGAATGATTGAAAGAGTGGGGAAACTAATAAGTATAGTCTCTCCTACACCTACATTAGAGACAGCAACTAAAGTAAGCATACTAAATGATTGTACTCTAGACCTGTGCTCGGCCTTTTATGTGCAAAATTACAACGCAGATCTACTACAGATTTGTGGAAGTGGCTGTCCTTCAGGATAAGCTTCCTTTGGTTATTGTGCAGCACACCATGGGCCATAAATGTGAAGGAATTCATGCTAAAGGGAACTTTGCAGCTGATTTGACTGAAAAAACTGTACAGACCTTTCATGCTACTTCAGTAACCAGATCACAAACCAAGACTGAAACGGATATTTTGGCAGCAATACTAGCAACATTAAAGGAAGAGAAGTCTCCATTCAGCTTTCCTTGTAAATACTCTTACCCCCTCACTCAAGATAACACTCCAATGGTGTTCCTGTAAAGACTGGTAGCTAGACATATACCTAGTGAGAGAGTTAGATTAGATTTAATTCAGACAGGTCATGAGGGAATAGTGTCTGCACATGCTGGCATAAGTGCTACAGTATCAATCCTACAGCAACCATACTGGTGGCAGTATTTACTAAAAATACTAATTATTTTTCCACTCTGAAGGCTGGACCATTTCAGGAATTGTTCTTTCGGAATCTATTTTCGTAATTGACAAGCCTGTGTTGTAAACGAATCTAGGACCCTATTTAAATATTCCCGATTCATGCCCTTATATGGTTATATTGAATCATATCCTTATATAGGCATAAGATTCATATCCATATTAAGACATAGCCAATGCAGTCCAAATATGGCAAGGCTACTCCCATAGACTCCTAGAAAGCACAAATTGTTCTTAAACAAACCAAGCCTCCAGCAGCCCGGGAATTCCCCCTGCTTCTGTATTGATTTGTCCTAGAACTCCTGGAGTCCTGAAAGAACTGCGAGTTCTTAGTGACGTCTTATGTTCAACCTTACGTCAAACTCGGCACCTTCCAGGTATAAATATACCAGCATCCAGCTCCAGTGTTTCCCTGTCACCCTTGCGGGTTGCTGGGAGATCGAGTCCTGAGAGAGAGAGATACAAGACCTCCTTCATTCTATAAACAAGGTACGGAGCTGATTAGACCCTTAGAGAATTCTTGATTCAGATTCTTGGCAAAACTATCTTAACTCAAACTGCAGCTCACTTACTCCTTCCCTGTACTAGGCTTAGGTTAGGTACACCGGGGTAGGCGTATCTTAGAAGCACCAGTTGAGTACTGTTAGATATGAGTTTATCATTGTATGTATTTTAACCATTTTAAACACCGTATGGCTCAGAAACCATACCATGCTTTTACAGTATTACTTTATAATACTCCTGTTACTGTACGCACTTTACTTTATGACAAGTATTGCAATTGTGGCAACTCACTTCTCTTGCATGAGAAAGAAGACTGTTCAATAAAGAACCTCTTTTATTGAAAACGCCCGTCTCTCTGTTTCTCTGCACTTCTGGTGAAACTAAGCATGCACGATTGACTGAGTGGAATAGCTATCTATTGTTTCCGCGACTCTGGAGATATACTCCTTATTCTGGAGGGAGCAAAGTTGTCATGTTTATGCGGTTGTCAGAAACTAATCCCTTCTTGTCTATTCAGGAAAGTTAACACCTTCTTGTTTACTCGAGAACGTTTCTAGTGACCTCTGAGCTAGCTGGCATTCATAATTAAGTCTAACAGATTCAATAGAGACCTAGTCGACTTCAGTCCTACGTCTAAACTATCGTTTATATTATTCCAATGCGCAGAGCCTATTGTGAATATATGAACTACACTACATGGCGCCCAACGTTTGGTAAAGCAATAATTTAACGCTAGATACTAGAGTAACTCAGTCGTGCTTTTCACACAGACCCCTTTTTCCCGTAGAAACTTAAATAGACGTCTGGAGTGGGTGAAAGGTTAATATCCGCCAAAACTTAGTAGGACGAGATTCCTATGTATTAGTTTTTGGTTTAGTCAACGTTGAAGGATACAGTGTTCCAAAATATTGTGCACCTAATCTTTGTTTCTTTTAAACTTGATCTGCAAACTTTCAGTCAGTAAAATGACGGGAAGTGAAGACGAAAGAGATGCTTTGGCAGCTCAAATTTTAGCGGAGGACACAAGTCTCCGGCAAGATGACCCGGATGCTATAATCATCCCAGTCAATGTAAGGAAGAGTGTAACTTACAAACTTATAAATAATGGAGTATCATCAAGAGGTGGTACAGTCATATTTGTGGTAGAGGCCCATGAATATCGGCAGACAGAGGTATTCTATTCATGGATATACTTTCCAGCAGCAAATGCTGTGACACACGATTTCCACTAATACAAAGTAGAGGAATCTCCAACGGAATACGTTCCTTTTGAGGACGTTGAAATTCCACTAACGTACCAAGAGCATCAACTCTGGTTTAATGGCGCCCTAAAACATCAAAATCACATCACCAGGCTCGGTCCACTAGGTAGACCAGGAGCCACATGGCCGGTTCTAGCCAGCTACACACCACATCCTGACATTGAAGGAATGTCAAACGGAGAACTTTTAGCTCAGCTAAAACAATTAATTAAAATACATAGACAATTAGTCCAATATGTCATGCGGACTTTAACAGTCCAACCAGCAATAAAAATTCCACAGCACACCCCTCACCAGGGGAACACAAATAAAATTACACCACAGACTTTACAATCAGTCATTGGCAAATTACCCACAAAACGGGAACAAATTCCGTTCTGGTTAGCTCAAAAAATTACTCAAATAGAGGCAGTATTTCCTGATACTACACCTAATGAGAAACACAGAATTCTGACAATCTGCCTACCAATGGGGATCGCATCACATGTGGAGGACTGTGACACTTGGGGAACAGTCTTTGCTTCATTATACACAAAAACACATGGTGTTCCGTCTATGGCGGCTATACCAGACGTACTAAGACAGATTCAAAATGAATACGGTCCAGAGCCTGCTTTAAATCTAGGTATGAAATTACTGAAAGACTTTAAGCAAGTCTTGGCTATACTATTAGCCAACAAAAAAGGAGAAGCAGCATCTGTGGCGATCATCCAAAAATTGAAAGAAACAGATATAGCAGAACAACCTTTTGAACTTGCCAGAATAATTGAAAAATCCTATGAAGAATTAGGTAGAGATAGTTTGGATGGGAAACCACTAAAACCACAACTAACTGAAAATCCTGAAAAAACCTTTATTTTATTAAGAATAATCTCATTACTCCAAAAAAGAAGTGGGAGGGTAATAAACAAACCACTCCCAGAGAAAAACAGTTTCAGTCCAGAGTAAGGTCTCCCCAACGGAGAAATAGATCTCCAGAAAGGGGGGGGCAGGTCTCCACAACGGGAGCCCTCTGAAAAAAGATACAACCTTAGAGATAGGGATAAATTAAGAACACCTGACAGATATCAAGATAATGATACACGTCCCTCTCGATCTTTTCAGACTTCCTCACAGAAATCGGAAAGAAGAGGACGGTCAGAACATAAAGAAGAGCGCGTCAAGTCCAAAGACAAGGAACCTGATCATCAAAGTAAAAATTTACAATTTCCCAAAAAGAAGGTAGCTAGTATTAAAATAAAACATGCCGAGGATTCTGAGGAGACAACTCAAGAAAGGAGAATGGTCCCAGACAATGCTAGACAGCGCAGCAGAAGTGACTATAGCTCGCAGGATCCTGATGAATCTTCTGGAGACAGTGGACACGAATGAATACATTCAGGTGGAAACTGCAGACACCAGAGTTAGTGTACCCCATAAATTATATGAAATAACATTACGTATAGGGGGGGACAAAACTAGGATAATAAGAGGTCTCTTTTGGGAGAATCTCTCTAAAGGCTATGATATCCTTCTAGCAGAGAAAGACTGGCCACCAGAGTTTGTCAGGGAGTACCCACATGGCGAAGAAATGATTATGCCTGCCTTCTCAAATCACATTCCAATTCATAAAAAATACACATATGCTAGAAAATGGGCAGTGGCCCAAGCCCCTGCATTATATAAAAATCATGTAGGATGGGATGAGGATTCTCCTCACAATAAAATTCACTTAAAAAATCAACCTACTGCACAGAGGCAGTATCCTGTTAAGCAAGAAGCTAAAAACAAGTCAGGGAGATCTTAGATCAACTTGAATACCAGGGGGTGATTGAAACATGCACCTCACAAATGAACAATCCTTTGTTTCCTGTCTCCAAGCCAGACGATTCATATTGTCTACTTTTGGATTACAGACACCTAAACTCTTGTTGCCAAATATTTGCAGTACAAAACTCACACAGTGCAGCGCTAATGAATAACATCGTGCGCAAAAAATATATAACAACATTAGATATTTCAAATGGTTTCTTCTGCCAAAACATTGCACCAGAAAGCAGGTATTTGACCGCTTTCTCCTGTATGGGGGCCCAAAAGCAATGTTGTCGTCTCCCACCGGGATTCAAGAACAGCCCAGGATTATTTTCAGCTAGGGTAACAGAATTACTACAAATGTAAGATGATGAGGCATTATCTTATGTCGATGACATCTATCTTACAGACGATGACCTGGAGACACACTTGAAAAGTTGAAAAGAGTGAACACCATTATACTTGGGTTCGCAGCTGAAGGGTACAAATTCAACTTTAAAAAGTCACGAATTGCCCACCTCACTGTCCTATTCTTGGGATATGAGTTATCAAGTGAAGGCAAAAGCCTAGCAGACAACTTCTTAGAGAAGTGTGTAGTACTCCAAGGTCCAAATACACTGAAAAACTTACAATCAATTATAGGTTTCCTGAATTTCGGAAGAACTGACATTCTAAACTACGCAGAGAGGGTTAAACCACTCAACGAATTAATAAAACCTGATTTCAAACCAATTAATTGGACTCAGAATCGCACAAAAATCTTAAGATCAATACAAACAGACATGTTAACTAAAACAAAACTGCAAACACGCGCAAACAAACGCAACCTTGTAATCCGAGTTATCCCAGGAAGATGCGGATTTACGTACCTGACCTCTAATGAGGGAGAAACGGTACCAATAGCTTATAAATCACACTTGTACACACAAGCTGAAATGAAATTCAGTTCTACTGAAAAAATTCTGACTGCGGTTCAAACTGCTGTAGCAAAAGAAAGAGCCCTAGCCCAAGGGAAGAGCATATCTGTTTTAACAGCAGTGTCAGCCCTTGAGGCGGTAACAAGACCGAGCATTCAGAATGCTATGGCATTAGATCCAAAATTGATACAATGGGAAAATTCTCTTGCTGCAACAGACGTGATACACGCATTTAGTCAAGTCAAGTCAATTTTTATTGTATAAAATTATTAAAAATTATTACAAAATACATTTTGATCATCATAGAACATAAAACACATGTATAATGTCAACTATTAGGGACATACACGCATTTAATCCCGAAATGAAAAAGCTAGAACATCTAGAATACGAACATGAATGTCCTCTGTCAATCAAAATTCTGCCTCTCGAACAGTACACCTGTGTAATCTACGCAGACCTATCTGCACAACACTATGTTGTGGATAAACAAGTTTACAATGCAGCATGCGCGATTGTTAAAGGTCGCTGGCGCTTAGGTAAATTCAGACCAATGGTCACTAAAACAGAATCACTCAGAAACTGTACTGCTCAGCGAGCTGAACTGCGAGCTTTAAAGATGGCGCTTGAAAATGCAGATCACGAATTCCCCACACTCATAGTGTGCGATTCGTATTATTGCGTCAATTCTTTCAATAATTTCATGCAGACCTGGATTTTAAACGGTTACAAAGATGAGACAGGTGCCACAATAAAGCATAAAAAATTATGGGAACAAGTAGTTCTTTTACAGAAAGAACTACAAAAGACTCACGTGATACATACGCAGAGTCTTCAACGTGATGGCGTTCACGTTACAGGGAATTCATTGGCTAACAGAGCCAGGACGGCAGCTGTTCAACCGGCTTCCGTAGCTACAAAAAAAAGTTCTAAAAACCAAATAGATGGAGAAACCATGCTGGCAGTAAAAGCCTCATTAAAAGGCGACTATGCGGCATTACCTCTCAACTATCCACTCAATAATACATACATAATTGATGCGAACTCCGTTCCTTTTGCTCGAATCCCTGGAGTGGGGGACAGAGTAATTCCAAACACGAACCGGAAGGCTTACTTGATTCAAGAAGCACACATGGGAATGGGTCTGAGGCACCAAGAGATCTTGAAATCTGTAATAGAATTGCAATCACAATACTGGTGGGCGGGGATGAGGGTGCAAATTTATAACTTTGCAAATAATTGTCTGGACTGCAATAGAGATTGCAGTTGTGATCCGGACCAGATACCAGCCCAGACACCGCTATTAGACAGCATTAGGCTACGCAGACATCCACACGGAAAAATGCGATCCTATAAATATTAAAACGAGATTCATTTGGATGTGGCCCCAGCTCTCGGCTGACGCCAGAACTATTATAAAGGATTTGCGAGTCTTCATCGGCACATACGCAATTGGCATGCTACATTCTAACCAGGGTACTGCACTTAGCTCTCGAGCTTACAAGGAGGCCATGGCCAGCTTGGGCATTGCATTGCAGTACTCTAGTCCATTCCATCCCAAGGGAAATGCGGTAGTGGGGAGAAAAAAACGTGACATAAAGCAATCTATAACAGGTAGGGTATTAGGTTCGGGTGACGGGTGGGCCAAACATCTAATAAGTGTCCACCGTAGCCTTAATAATCTGCCAAGACATTCTCTGGGTGGAATCACTCCGTAAGAACTTTTGTTTGATACTAGATTGATCATCAGTGACCTCGATTGTCAGACTTCAACGGTGGAACAAAAAACTTTTGACATCAAAGATCGTTTGGCTGTTTTACAGGACTTAAATGAAACATGAAGAAGTATAAGTAACACAAAGCTAAAGCCAACGCCCACTGAAGAAAAACCACCTGTCCCAGCAAGACCTGTCTGGATTCCAAAGATTGGGGATCTGGTCAGAGAAAAGATCTCGGTGAAGAAGAAATTTGGGCCTTCTTAAAGAAAAGGAGTACCTGTCTTAGCTATCGGCGGAACAAGATCAGTAGTACTACCGCCCCTTACTGGTAAAAAGGAGAACAGAGTTGTATCATTCGACCTGGTAAAACCACAATCATGTGGCCAATAATAAGTAGTAGGCCCAGTGGACTCCCAAGAAGTAGCAGAATACCAAACCTTGCTACAATTCAAGAGGTTCAAACTGAGAGACTAATCACATTTGATAAACCTGCAGTGAATAAAAAAGGACTATGCAACAAAGCCATGGAACTTGCGCCTCTTGAAACCCAAATTGCAACAATTCATCAAGAAACACCAGTTTACAATGATGTAGCCTTGGACTATACTAATATGAAAAAAGAAGCATCTGTAGAGATTAATTCAAATCCTGAAGCAATTCCAACAATTGACAGAACTGCATCTGGCTACTTCATCAATTTCAATGACTTTTCTGAAGATCCAAGTGAACATGAAGAAAAGCCAGCAAATAAAACTTTCAAAGAAAAAATAACTGAACTCTTTCATCAACTTGGAGAAACATATCTGATTTCACCATGGATTGAGTTATGGATTGTGCTAGGTGTACTTTTCCTCCTACTCTTGCTCATTTTGGTTTTAAGCTTGGGAAGATTTATTGATGGAAAATACAGTACAATGGACACAGCAAGTCAGAACATCAACTTGGTTCTCAAGCCTCACAAATCTTCTCACATTGAAAAAAGAGAACTGTCGTCAGTGAGCATCACAGCCATTTCCTATACCTGGTGGTGTAGCATGGGATGCTACTGATTACGACATTTATGGCCCGGTTGAACTCTTGAAATATCTACATCAGTTCAAGGTTTCATTAAGTAACTTTGTATCACCTAGTACTTTCTCTGATGATTGGGACTTTGAAAATATTAATAATATAATGTCAGATTTAGAAATGTCAACAAAATTTACAGAACATAACTATTTAATAGGTCCATCAGATTATGAAGAAATGTATTGATATAATCATTATGGTCACCACTATTTGCATAAATGTGCTAATCCTAGAAATGTTTTTACTTATAATCAATGGGAACATTGTCCAACACCGCCAAAAGGCAGCTCGAAAACATTTTATGAGAAATTCCCATACTTCTCAGGGTTTATTACAACTGATCCAGAAACGTTTTATTTTAAAATGATGAATAAGGCAGGAATGAAAAACATGTTGACGAATACTAAATTGATATATTCTGCAACATTTTATGAAAAAATGTCTACATTTGGTTTTGAATTTTGGAAAAACAACATTGAGACAAAAACCATCTGGGGAACAAACGACTGGCAGGTACAAGGTTTAGAATCATTATTTAGATTCTGCATGATCCCAGAACAGATATTATTCCTGAATGACACCATTCAACAAACAACCTGTCTTGGCCTAGCCAAGACAAAGGACTTAAACAAACCGTCTATACCAAAGCCCATACCTGATAGTAATAGCACTACAGATGTGGAGATAGACGTATCCCATATTTTACACCACAACAGAACTAATCCTGATTGGAGAAAATGGTTGATCTGGCCCACAGACACTAATAACTGTCAAGATAGATTCCTGGACAACAAACAGGGGTTCAAACAGAACAGGCCAGACCCAAGATATTCCCAGAGACAACATCCAGGGATAATAACAACATACAGTGTAGGAAAACTATGCCTCGAATGGCTACAGAAATCCACACTACCTGAAATTAAGCAACACTTGACTTTACTTAAAGAAGGTGCTGACTTGCGAGATTTCTTATTGGGACCTCGCAAACAGCGTCAAAAACGTTTCATATACGCCGGTATATACGCTGCTTACAACGAAGCTTGGAAAGTAACGCAAATTGAAACTGCTGAAAAAATACGAGAAATTGAACGTATTAATTTGGAAAAATCACTGTTTGTAGTGGACAATGGGTTAACGACTCTGTCCTCCATAATTTATTCACTGGACAGCATTGTATCATCTGCTATTGATATAATAGAACAGGATATGCTAATGTTACATCATGGCCAGTCCCAATTACGTTGTATTGTACAGTTAGGCTGGACGTTTCAAAGTCTCTGTTCAGGCTACGTGCCATGGCATCTAATCAACACAACATCATTATTTTCTATCTTTAACCTTACTGATAAACAAATCTCTTTGGCACAAAAAGGAGCAGACTATACGGTGCTGAGCATTGAAAAACTAGAAAAATTGCCATTGACAATCTCTGAAAAACCTGTCATTGAATGGATAATAAGAGGCACAATTACAATTCCGATAACGACTTTTCAGTTTCAATATTGCCAAAAGCACATACCAGCAGGCCTGTATGAAAGGTTGGGTAAAGGTTACATCAAGTCGACCTGGAATCTACCATATACACATAGATGATACAGTGGGGGGAAAAATAGGTATTTCTTAGTGGTAACACTTCTGTGTCAAGGAATTAACTTGCATGGAGCCTGCGAAGGTTCATCAAATAATCTTTCATGCCATGTGCATGGCACCCCTACTACACAAATAGAGCCTTTTTCAGACAACTTTCCAACGGCAGTTACGTTATATTAAGTGACCGCAGCTGTTGTGGCATGGTGCCAGGAACGCCCTATCTCGTGAGTGTTACATCCAGGGTCACTTGCTGTATGCAAGTATTGTATCCAAACAACAAACCAGACAAGGAGGCAACAATATGGCCTTCTCTGAATATCTCTTCTATTCTAATTGATATTTTAAGCAGAATGAAATCCATTCTCTTACAAACAACAGTGCCTTTAACCTCGTCTAGAGAAACGTATGATCTGCAAGTCGCAAGGACAGCAGCAGAGATACGTGCATTATTATCAACAAATTGCCCCGTACATTTCATAGAAATGTTAAGTAAAATCTTAAACATGTCTGATACCAGTGGCATCGCACATGTATTTAAGGCCATTTTTGGGGCTGTTAGTACCCTTTGAAGCAGTCCTGAGCATCTTCCCGAATTTCGTGCACTCTGTGTTTGGCGGCCTGCCTCTCATCTTGGGACTCGTAGCAGGAATTTTATTTTTGTTCCTTCTGCTCCCATATGGCAAGTCCAGTCACAGACAAAACTCAGGCTACAATGGAAGAAACGCTCCTAGCAATGAGATACAGAGACCGGATAACTAAAGTACTCAGCTTGGCTCGGCTAAGAGATCTGAATACTACCTGGTTTCTTTCATTCAGACCAATCTGGCAAGATTGCATCGTACCTGTTCTACGATGCCTGCTCTGCGGAGAAGAATGCGTGTTAGACGTCTGTCTCACACACCCATCAGCAGTACCTATGGATGTCGATACTTTGCTTGGTTCGGTAACGGCTCATGCAATGTGTTGTCCCCAGCGGCTACCTATTCTGATGACGGCATTCGTTGAGACTTCACCACTACGATTAGGTGGCGGTGAGGTACAAGATGAAAGCGGCACACAGGTACAACCTTCTGTGACCATTGCTGATCTAGACACCGATGACGGCAATGCTTCTCACATATGCACTATTTTTACTTTTTCGGACCTGGTCCAACTTTCACCTACTGTTGTAGACGAATTCTTTGCCAGCCTATCTGAGTTAATGTTCTCTCCTAACAACCAGAATAACTTTTGAAAACACAAGAACACAGCGTTCCCTGAACTCTGAATTTGGCCTTCAGTTTTGATAAACAGAACTTCTGAAAAACAATTGGAACTTTTTGCACATGATACTCTGCTTAAAGTAGAACTATTCTTAGAGAACAAGATTTCTATTTAAAAAAAAAACTATAGAGACAATATTTTGACTTTAGCACATGCACAGTCTTATATAAATATGTGATGAAACGGTCTCGACCTTCTCTTCTGTATTAAGAGCCATTTCATAAATGTAAATATTCGTGGTTCACTCAGTCGTCATTCCAATGTACAATAAATGCTTATCTGAATGATACCACTGCTTGAAAACGTACAGTATACTACTCATTTTCGTGTATATACCATTTCAAATGCATTTTATGTATTTTGGGGTGGGATGGAAAACACATGCTATGCTACAGATATGTTTAAAATTGCTTAGTATTTAGTAATGATGGACATTATACGTGGAGTGGGTGTTGTAAACTAATCTAGGACCCAATTTAAATATTCCCGATTCATGCCCTTATACGGTTATAGCGAATCATATCCTTATATAGGCATAAGAATCATATCCATATTAAGACATAGCCAATGCAGTCCAAATATGGCAAGGCTACTCCCATAGACTCCTAGAAAGTACAAATTGTTCTTAAACAAACCAAGCCTCCAGCAGCCCGGGAATGCCCCCTGCTTCTGTATTGATTTGTCCTAGAACTCCTGGAGTCCTGAAAGAACTGCGAGTTCTTAGTGACGTCTTATGTCCAACCTTACGTCAAACTCGGCACCTTCCATGTATAAATATACCAGCATCTGCCTTAGCAAAACACACGGTGGTTTGGAGCAGATCGGCTATCTACTTGCTCAACACCCTGCTGAAGCGAGTGCCGAAGGAAGCCGACCCTCCCATTGACGCACTGGGAGAGATGCTGTCTTTTCTCCTGTCGAGAAATCCAGTTCCAGTGTTTCCCTGTCACCCTTGCGGGTTGCTGGGAGATCGAGTCCTGAGAGAGAGATACAAGACCTCCTTCATTCTATAAACAAGGTGCGGAGCTGATCAGACCCTTAGAGAATTCTTGATTCAGATTCTTGGCAAAACTATCTTAACTCAAACTGCAGCGCACTTACTCCTTCCCTGTACTAGGCTTAGGTTAGGTACACCGGGGTAGGCGTATCTTAGAAGCACCAGTTGAGTACTGTTAGATATGATTTCATCATTGTATGTAGTTTAACCATTTTAAACACCGTATGGCTCAGAAACCATACCATGCTTTTATAGTATTACTTTGTAATACTCATTTTACTCTACGCACTTTACTTTATGACAAGTATTGCAATTGTGGCAACTCACTTCTCTTGCATGAGAGAGAAGACTGTTCAATAAATAACCTCTTTTATTGAAAACGCCAGTCTCTCTGTTTCTCTGCACTTCTGGTGAAACTAAGCATGCACCATTGACTGAGTGGAATAGCTATCTATTGTTTACGCGACTCTGGAGATATACTCCTTATTCTGGAGGGAGCAAAGTTGTCATGTTTATGCGGCTGTGAGAAACTAATCCCTTCTTGTCTATTCAGGAAAGTTAACACCTTCTTGTTTACTCGAGAAAGTTTCTAGTGACCTCTGAGCTAACTGGCATTCATAATTAAGCCTAACATATTCAATAGAGACCTAGTCGACTTCAGTCCTACGTCTAAACTATCGTTTATGTTATTCCAATGCTCAGAGCCTATTGGGAATATCGAAACTACACTACACCTGTACATAAAGTTGTGATAGCGAAGGGCAACTACTGTAAAGCATTTGAAAGATATGAGTACAAAATGCAAGCACGCTCACGCAAATGTATGATGGAACCACACATTCTCTTATAAGGCATTCTGTTACAACACAGCCGTTAAAGCCCTAATTCCATTATCACGCACATTTTTGCCCCGCATATGCCTTTACCATGCATGCCTTTACCACGAAAATAAAAGTATTTTACAGACACTGCCTTTGACATGCTGATTTTATGGGAAATATATGCCTTTAACATGTATGCGTGTAAGGGCGGGTGCTTGGACGGATGTTTTAGGCTCAGGGTGGGGAGCAGGGATCGTAAATCTTTTCAGGGTTGAGGTGGGCAGGATAGTTTTTAGGGGTCGGGGGTCACAGTTGTTTTAAGGTATTTCTTAGAGCTCAGGGGGGTCAGGGAAGTTTTAAGGGCTTAGGGGATGGCGGGTAGTTTTTAGGACTGGAGTCAGAGAAGTTTCATGGCCCAGGATTGAGGGAGTTCGTTTTCAGGATGGAACGGGGTAGTTATAGGACTCAGGGCAGGAGCAGGGGTTGGGTGGTTAAGACTTAGCTGTCAATTCTTAACCACGGATATTTGTTTACCATACATGCCTTAACAACGCATAATTTGTTGTAAAGTCAAGTGTGGTAAAGACATATTCGTGGTTAAGACTTGCGTTGCAGAGACTGCGTGGAACTGGCATGCATCGTAAAAGCATGGGTGGTTCCATTTAACAACCCTCCAAGTATGCCTGTATTTTTATGGTGGGAGGAACAGCATGTATGTGTTAATGTCAAAGAGAGATGGACAAAACACATTGCTTTCTGGACTAGATACATTGATGACTTGTTTTTAAAATGGGAAGGTCCCAAACATAAACTACACAAATTCTTGACAGACGGAACCCACAATGGCCTGAATCTAGCATTCACATATAGGATCCATGATCCAGAGATGGACTTTTTTGATGTATCAATCAAGATAGTAGACAGTCACATACAAACTAGCCTGATCTGCAAAAGTACTGCGAGTAATAGCATTGATGGAGCAAGGATTCGCACGTAAAGCGACTTGCTTGAATTCATGAACCTCAAATAATATTAATTAACTAATCAATATGTTTGTCTTACTAATTTGGCCCCTTTCCGTCATTTTTTGGTGTCCGAGAGAAGCTTGCCTATATGTTTACTAATCCTAATACGCTTGCAACCTAAAATGGCTGCTGCTACGCGGGAATTTCTACTGTGCATGCGTCGGTCATACTCATGTGACGTGACGTATTCGCAGTTCTGGGGGGAATCTGTTTGCATCTGCGCATTAGAGCTAAAATGGCTGCTTTGTGTTCTCACATGCGAGAAGCTTGCATTGCTGCTTTTGCTATACTGTTCGTTCTGCTTAACCCTAATGCTATAGTTTATTATAAAGTAATGGGTATAGAGTAGAAGTTCATGGTATACAGTGTGTTCATTTATTTCTGTGATTCTAAAACTTTTTCTATTTACTTTTTCATGTATCGTAATCTTTGGGCATGAGGGACGGGAATACTCCATTTTGAAAATCGTTTCTGCGCATGACAGTCCACAGCCAGAGGATGAACTCTGTGTTATTGAACGCAAGCCAGATAGAAGCACCAGCCAAGATGTGCCTGGGAACTCACGTCTAACCCCACTAAGAAGAAGTCAAAAGACTACAATGTATTTATCAATTGACTGTCCATTGTTTTGCGCATTGAAGACATCATGAGAACCTGAACTCAATGGGCGGGAACCTTAATTTGAATAGGAGACGGTGGAATTCTAAAATATTAGGTGGTGTGATGACCTGTCCTTTTCCTCTGCCCAATCAAAATTGGGGATCCTTACACTTGCAACTTTGGGGGGTGGTACACTGACCTGGAAAACAGTATAACTAGCCTAGGTTTAGCTAGAGAAATTGTCCAACTTGTCCGAATAGCTGACCTGTCACTGACCCAATGCACTCAATAGCTGATCGAGAACAGAGGTGCTGCGAAGCACTCTGTCAGACATATTCGCAGACCCAGCTGGGGTTTTGGGAACCTTAAGTGCTGGCGAAGCACTTTGCTAGGGAATTCGATAAACCAATCGGTGTTCTGACTGATAGCTGCAGAGAGGGTGTAGCGCAGGCGTTGCAACTGAACTGCAGGTGCTGGTCTCAACTTTGGTGGTCCTGTCCTGATCCGAATCTGGTCTAGCCTGTCCTGGTTTCCATACTGCACCAGCTGGCCTACTGGCAAACTGCATTTCCTTGGGGTTTCCTTCTGTCCCTTTAAACTGACCCATGGCCAGGGTTGGTCTTCACTCCGTTCTAGGTAAATATAAATCTGTGTGGGAAACATACAGTACCTTTGCGTAAAGTTACTATTGCACATGTTCCTATTTCTCTCCCCCTCCTTGTGAGACATTATTAAAATCATGATTCTTGCTATTTTAGCATGACCCATTTTCTCCTATCCTTTATAACTGCAAATAAAGAACTGTTCATGAGTATGTAGATGTTCCTTTTCTTTACCCTCCTTTAGTCAAACTAAAGTGGTTAGTCTGAATTATTAGCGTGTTCCATTTCTTACCTTCTCTATAGCTACATGGTTACTTTATTGTCGACATTTCCAATTGAGTTCCTTTTGCCTTACCTACCCGTTGACAGTGATTAAACTGTGATTTCTAGCATGTTCCTTATTTTTCCGTCCTTTAGAAACACCTTTCTAAATAAAGATTCTGTGAGTTCATTATAGTATGTGCCCTGTTCTTACCTTCCCTTTAGACTTCTAAATGGTTGGCATCATATCTCTTTTACATGGTTATATGCTTTTCATGATTTTGGTTATCGATAGTTTGCTTGCAGTAAACCTTATGCTTTCAACCCTTGCAGAAGACTAGATAAAGGTTTTCAAAATTTCTTGAGTCTGTGGTTATTATAAAGAGTGCAAATGTTATAAATGTAATTTGACTGCTTATCTTTGCAGCTAGCTCCTTGATCCATTGTGGTCATAGGTACCAGTGATAAGGATTGGTAAATCAATGGTATAAGAATTAGTTAGGATTAAAAGGCTGGTAATAGAGTGTAGGTTACCCGATTAGATAAATATGGTGAATTGAATTATGGGCCCAAGTGTGCATATGGTAAAATTATAGTTGGGTGACCTGCGCGCTCTATCAGTATTTTTCTGGTAGCAGAGCTATGGTTAGGGACTAGTTAAGATAGGTAGGTAGGTAAACTGCTGCTAACTGTGGAAATTAAAATTGCTGCTAAATAAGAATCGATCGATCAAATGAAAATTGTTTGAAATTTATTGAAATGTTTTGAAATAATTTTGATATGCTGCTATATTGATTTATGTATTAACAAAACCCGTCTGTGATTGTTATATGTTTGTCTGGAATCCCCGGGGGCAGAATAGCGAGTGGTAATTGAAATCCACATTGCAGTGAGGTCAGTGGCTCGAGGAAAGTTAGTGCATGGTTGGGCAGAACTGGAAGCACTAATTAGGGTTTTCTGTATGAATGTATGAATAAATGATAGCAAAGAGTTCGCTGGCAAAACTTCTATTGTGATATCACCTAGTAAGGGTCACACGGAAGGAGTAGCAGGTTCGTCTAAGCTTGATTGATAGCAAAGGGGTTCGCTGGTGAAACTTTGGCCTTAGTATATATCCCTGAGTGGATGAGTCCGAAGGAGTAGCAGGTTCTCTAATGCTTGTGTGAAGGGTAGGCAGAAGGGATCTACTCGCAGTATATGAAAAGTAAACAGAAGGGATTTACTTGCAGTGAAACAAATCTTTTCTTTCTAGACACTCGAGTACAGTGGCAAATGTTTTGCATTGTAAATTAAACAGAGCACTTGCACTTTAAATAAAGAATTGAATTTTACGATACCTTGTGAAGGAGGGAGTCAGTTGCGGAGCTGCGCTGACGTCACTCAGTGCCGCGCTGGTATTGGTCGAGACAGTGGGTGTGTAGCTGAGATAGCATTGTAAAGGAGGGGTGAGCACAGGAGCATGGGAACTCGTTTTACGAGAAAAGCCGCGCACTCATTGGTTGAAATTGTTTGAAAGCGCATATTTGGTTGGTTGTAGAAAAATAAAAGACGCGCTAGTATTGGAAGTGATTTTGTAAACAGAGCGGTTTTGTGAAAATATATGTGGTACCCAAGTCATCCAGAGATTCAACCTGATCCAAGATATCAAGGTTTTGTGAGAGATCAGTAAAGAACAGGTGGAAATAACAATATGTACGGAAGGAAGAGGAAAATGACACTTGTAGACAGAGTAAAGAATTACTTCAAGAAAGACAAGCCCATTAAAACTAGAGAAGGAGTTATCATTCCACCACCTAATACTCCCTCATCATTTATGTTGTTTGACAGAGGCTACCATGCTTGTGTATTGTTAGACAATTGGGTGGAATATACTAAAGATGACGGAATTTTAGCATTTCCCTTAGAAGGTACATTTAATGGGAGAATTTTGTTTAATTTAAGGACCCGAATGAATGATTTACATCCCAGACCTAGACTGACGCAATATGAGGCCTTAGAAGAATGGGAAATAGAGGCTTTTGAGCGAGACAGACCCAGAATTGACAAAGGGTTAAGTAAATTTTATCCAAAGGTAAAGAAAGAAACCCGAGAAAAAAGAATGAAAGAGTGGAGACAGAACATGATGGTAGAGGGACTATAGTCTGTATTACCAGTAGAAGAGCCTATGGGAGGGGAAAGGACAGAAACAAAGCATTTAATGACCAGTGGTGATTCAGACGATGATTATCTGGAGGATTTGTTAATGAAAAATCCACCACCTTATAATGAGGAACCCAGATCCCTAAGTACGAGAAACCCATTCCTGAAACCTAATTATAATGAAGGACCAAGTATGGCAAATCCAAGTGCCCTGAGTTATAACCCTCCTTTGATTCCGCAGATAGTACATGAAACCTCCATGGAAAAGGTATTATAGGATAGAGAACGAGAGGTTTTAGTTAAACAAAGAACTAATCCAGAAAATCTCCCAATTGAATACAAGTCCTGAAGCTCTGACAATTCCAGTAACTATTGGCACAGTTGTTCCTTTGTATGGGGAAAAGCAAGCTAGCCCAAAAGCTCCAATTATAACTACATCTGTAGTGCAGCCGAGAAAAGAGCCCTTGGTAATAGACGATCAAGCAAGTGAATGTGAATCTGTGATTTCCCTAATGGATTTACAGATAAGGGAGCCGGAAGGCAGTTCACAGAGAAAGAACACTCCATTTAGTTCAATAGAAGTTCAAATTGAGTTATCTTCTGGTACGAGAAGTGCCACAGTGGTGACTCCTGAAGAAATCGACAGATGGACCCGCGAACTAGAGAAACCAAATCCTCCGCCAAAACCATTAGATATATATAAGTTAAGAATAGAATTGGAGGAACTGATGGCTGGGAATGTGGGATTGGACAGACTGAACACACTTAGTGAAGATGAATTATTATTCATTTGCAAAAGTATCACCCGTAATACCAGAGTGTACCACGAGAAATTAATGGACACTGCAGCTAACATGGGAATCGACATTGGCAGATCTAAAGTGTTGCAAAAACCCTACAGAGCAGAATTCGCCGACAAAGATTTGGAAATATGAACGTGTCGGGGGAAAAGGTACAGATAAGAGAATTACTAAACCTGTTACAAAAATGGGGAGATTTAGAAAAATGGAAAGCCAGGTGGGCAAGGAAAAAGGAAGAGATTAGATGAAAACAAATGACCTCTGAATATGTCCTAAAAGAAGCAGAAAAGGTGGAAAAATTATATCCTATGCGAGAAGTGTCAGGTGGAGGATATGTACATGTACCATGGTCTCGACAGGATATTGTTTCCTACACAAATGACTTCCCAAAATTGCGAGAAAAACCTGTAGAATGGTACAGACAGGTCGAGAGATTTGTAAAAGTTTCAAAATGCCTTCTGAAAGATTTGGATGGAAGTAAAATGCGTCCCCTTTACTATTTATTTTTGGATAAAGTGAAGGATGATTTACAGTCTTATGAGGGAAAGTGGGCTAACAAATTAAGTACTGAAGGGGTCAACATGAGTAGAAGTATTGAGATCGCGATTAATGTATTATTTATTGGCCCTTTAAAGAGCCAGCACTATATGTCAATCTTTGGGCTTTATTACACCCTGGGGAAATTGGCAAAGTGGAGCACTGGTAGAGGTACTAACTGTAATCGCTGCGGCCAGTACGCAGCTGATGCATCCAACATGTTCTTTAATTGCCCTAAACTCTGCAATTATATAAAGGAAATTGAGACCTTCATCACGGGAAGTCTGGGCATTTCTTTGCAGTTTTCAGCGACATTGGTGATTTTTGGATGGCAAGGCAGTACGCTGACGGTGGCTGAGGAGGGTTTTGTATTTATTTGTATGGCCATGTATCGTTTATGTATTACATCGCAATGGCTAGATAGTGATCCTCCAACCTTTGTCAATTGGCTAACTAGGTTGCTTGCAATCTATCGCCTGGAGATGGCGCTCTACAGAACTAAGGGCATTAGAAAGAAAAAGCTAGGGAGACAGTTATGGCAGCCAATCGTCAATTGATTAGACTCTTAACATAAGTATATATGTGATTATGCATTAATGTTTGAGCTTCCGTGCCTCTTTGCTGTGTATAATTTATAATGTAGTATGTCTATGTGCATTTGATGCTCTGCCTTTGCCATTGTTACTTTTATGGTCATTTTTGTATTATTTTTTTTTCTTTTCTCGGATGATGGATGTACAATGTATTCTGTGTGTTGACAAAAAAATCTCCAATAAAAAAAATGAAAGATTTGGATAGGTTCTTTGACATTGTAGTTCCCGTAGACTTGTGGACAGAATGTAAAATTGCTGTTGATTGGCGTAGTGAAGAATTCCCTAGAGACTCAAAGACAGGGGCTCCCTCAGAAGATGTCATGAGGAAGTATAATCAGGTGATGTTGTATCTGAAAGGAAAGGTGCCTGCAAAAGAGATTGATTGGACCCGAATAGATAGAACTACTCAGAATCGAGATGAAACTGTACATTCTTACTATGAACGACTGTTACAGGTGTTCCAGACATACCGTGGCCTGGACAATATAGAAATGAAAGATATGACCCACTTCACATATCGATTTGTGTTAGGGTTAAGACCTGAGAGCTCACAGTGGATCAGACAATAAAATCTGCTGGCAAGCTAAACCAATTGACAAAGATCTTAAATATGCTAAGTACTGTGAAGATGAGCTGGAAAACAAACGAAAAGAATTGAAAGAAAAGGTCATGTGGGCACAGGTAAAATTAGCAGAGCACCAAGAACAGCAGTTGAGCAAAATGACTAGTAATCAGAGTCCGGGCCCCGGGAATGGGGGAAAGCCAAGGGTAAAAATGAGCAGAGAAGAGGCAAGAAAGAAATTTCCCTGCCACGGTTGCGGAAAGGTGGGACACTGGAGGGATGAGTGTAAGGCTGTGCAGAGTGGTAATGTGCAAATTAATGATTTAAATCCACAGACGCAGAATGAGATACCACGGAAGACCCAGCAGCAGGTAAAACAGAATCAGTAGCCTTGTGCACCTAGACAAAATTATAGGAGCAAAGCACAACAGGGTGAAGACACCGAAATTGGGGAAGGAAGGGGGGATAGAAATGCAGCAACTTCACAATTTCTGTTAAATGACACAATCCTCTGTGACGAACCTTACTGACGGTGCCTGAGGGGGGAGGACGAGGAGTGCGTGCTTGGCGCCTCCTTGTCGGTGGACCAGTCAGGGCCATACATTGAAGGAAAGGTTGAAGGAAATGACGTCACCTTTCTGTTGGACACTGGTGCTACCTGTTCTACTATGAGAACAGCAGACGTTCCAAACCTACCCCTCTCGGGAGAAGCGATCCAAGTAGTGGGCGTTTCTAATAAACTAATTAGTACCCCAGTTACAGAACCGATGGACATTAAAATAGGGAATTTTAAAGAGATGCATAGATTTGTTGTCTGTGATTCCAGTCCTGTGAACTTGTTAGGATGAGATTTGCTGTGCAAAATGAACTGTACCATATTTTGCACTCCAAATGGTGTTGAGATTCAGACCCCAGATGAAGACGGAATTTACAAGTTAATGTTAGCAAGACCCGACACAGAAATTAAAAGTCTATCAATACAAGACTTACCTGAAGAACTCCAACAGACAGTGAAACCGGAGGTATGGGATTTTACTGGAAAAGATGTAGGACTAACGGCAAATGTTGACCCAATTAAAATTGTCATAAAAGAAGATGCAGTCTACCCAAATACACGACAGTATAAAATGAGTGCAGAAGTAAAAGCAGGGGTTGCTATAGAAATCAAACGGTTGCTAGAAGCAGGCATTTTGCAAGAAGCAGGCATTTTGCAAGAAGTGTTGAGCAGTCCTTGTAACTCACCGGTAATTGGCATAAAGAAACCAAGTGGTAAGTATAGGGTCGTACAGGACCTGCGCAAGGTTAATAAAATTGTAGTTCATTGCTGTCCTGTCGTGCCAAACCCTGCAGTGATTCTATACCAGATACCATGGAATGCTGGATGGTTTACCGTCATTGACCTATGTCATGCATTCTTTTCGATTCCATTACATCCAGACAGCAAATTTCTTTTCTCATTTGAATTCGACAGCCATGCCTACGTCTGGAATCGTGTTCCTCAGGGGTACACGGAGATTCCTTCGATTTTTGATCAAATTCTGAAAAAATGCCTTGAAACTCTGATATTGCCCGGAAAATCAGTCCTGGTGCAATATATAGACGACCTCTTGGTGGCGTCTAAAAGCAGGAAAGACTGTGTTGTCAACACCATTGCCTTACTAAACCATTTAGGTGAGGGAGGACATAAAGTGTCGCCAGAAAAACTGCAGTTTTGTACCTCATCAGTAAAATATCTGGGGCACCAGATGGAGAGAGGTGTCAGGAAAGTTATCACAGAAAGAATTAGAATAATTCGAAACATGGAGCTGCCCAATACCCAGAAAGAAATCAGAATGTTTCTTGGAGTTGTAGGATACTGCAGGCAGTGGATTGTGGGATTTGCAGTCCTAGCAAGACCATTGATAAAAATGACAAAGAAAGGAGCTAAGGACCCAGTGGAGTGGGATGACGAAAGCATGACTGCTTTTGTGAAATTGCGAGAATGTCTGTGTACAGCTCCTACATTAGGAGTGCCTGATTATTCAAAAGAATTTGCACTGTTCTGTGACACACGAGATAACTGTGCACTTTCAGTCCTGACCCAAATGCATGGTTTAACCAGATGTCCAGTGGCATATTTTTCTTCCACATTGGACCCAGTGGCAGCTGGATTACCTGGATGTCTGAAAGCAGTAGCTGCAACATGCATGAGTCTTGAAAAAAATGAATCTATTGTTATGGGACATCCTGTAACTGTATATGTTCCACATGCTGTTGTGATTTTGCTAACGAGAACCAAAACTCAGTATCTCACACCTAGTCGGCTGACTAAGTACGAGATAATCCTTGTAGGTGCAGGAAACGTAACTATTGCTAGATGTAATATTTTGAATCCCGCTACCTTACTTCCAAATTCACTCTCAGCAGAAGTGAAGGGAGAAGTTGAACATGACTGCATTGATCTGACCGAGCTTAGTACAAAACCACGGCCAGACATAAAAGAAGAGCCTTTGAGCTGTTTGTAGATGGCTCATGAATGAGATATGAGGAGGGAGGCCTAAGCGCTGCTTACTCAGTGTGTACTTTGGGAGGTCCAGTGGAAGCATCCTACTTGCATGGAGTCAAGTCTGCACAGGTAGCTGAATTGGTTGCATTGGCAAGTGCCTGTAAATTTGGGAAAAACTCGAAAATAACCATATATTCTGATAGCCAGTATGGTTATGGCGTTGTGCATGACTTTGGCCAACTATGGATGCAAAGGGAGTTCCTGACTTCTTCAGGCACCACTATCGGAAATGGAAATTATGTGCAGGATTTACTGGAAGCAATCCAGTTACCAAAAGAATTGGATGTGGTCAAGTGTGCTGCTCACAAATCTGGCAATGACAAAGTGACAGCAGGTAATCAATATGCTAACCAGTTAGCCCAGCATTGTGCAAACTACAAGATGGCTATCAATAAAAAGGTTGGGGGAAACGGAATCAGCTGCCAACTTATGATGCTGGAAGGAGTGAATACATGGGAAGAAGTGAGAGACTTACAGGATACAGCAGAACCACAAGAGAAGGAAAATTGGAAATAATTTGGTTGCCAGAGGAGGGGGAAAGATGGTGTCATTGTTTACCTTGATGGTATGCCTGTGTTGCCAGACTGTCTGCTTGCTCCTATGGCTAGGTTGATACATGGAGACACACATGTGGGAAGAGATGCTATGATACGCATATTCAGACAGGCATGGTTCAACTCGAAATTCAGAAACATAGCAGAGGCACTCTGCCAGAGGTGTCTGGTTTGTCAGCAATTTAACCCAGGAAAGAAAACTGTAGTGTTGCCAGGAAGGATTGGAAAGGCAGAGGGCCCTTTTATTCGACTACAACTTGACTTTAATCAGTTACCCCCTTGTCGAGGAATGAAGTACATACTTGTCATTGTCTGCCTATTTCCAAAATGGGTAGAAGCTTACCCTGCACGCAGAAACGATAGCCTCACAGTAGCCAAGTTGTTACTTAGGGAACTTATACCTCGGTACGGATTTCCAGTCACAATTGAATCAGACAGAGGAAAGAATTTCCATAGTGAAGTGATAAAAACAGATTTGAGGCTTCTGGAGTGGTAGAACATCTGAATGGCACTATCAAATCAAGATTGGGAAAAATGTGTGAATCCACTCAAATGGAATGGCCAGATGCTTTGCCCCTTGTTTTGATGGGACTTAGAAGTATTCCAGACCGGAACTCGGGCTTGAGTCCCCATGAGATACTGATGGGAAGAGCAATGCGGCAAGCATGGGTGCCAGGATACAAACTGATAAGCATATCTGATGATTTGGTACTAGAATACTGCAAAGAACTGGCTGACCAGTTCTATCTCTCACCAGGTTGGGGAAGACGCTGTCGCCAGACCAACGACTCCAGCACATGACCTGAACCCAGGTGATGGGGTCGTAATAAAGAAACATACTCGGAAAAGTTGCCTTGCACCAAGGTGGGGAAAACCACGACAAGTAATTCTGGTTACCACCACAGCTGTGAAATGTGCAGGGGTACCACGGTGGATCCATGCCAGCCACACGAAGAAAGTAACTGAACCTGAAGAAACTGAGGCTGAAGGTTGTGCAGCTGAGGGGTCTCAAGATATCGGTCCTGAAGTAGCTGAAGAAGAACAACCGAGCTCCAGTCAAGATGATTGGGTCCCAATAATCGACCTGACTATAGATCCTGTGAGAACAAGAAGACAAACCTATTTAGATAGACAGTGGGATAGTGAGGACGAGACAGGTGTAGAGGAAGATTCGCAGATCATCGAAATCCAAATCAAATGTGATTCTGAGGAGGACCAGGTAGGGAAAGAACAGGTAATTGACACTCCTCCGAAAACTCCTGAGCCAGAAGAGGGACAGATAGAAATTATGGCAGAGGTTCAAGCGGAAGAAAATCAAAAGTTCAAAGTGCTAGAACAGGGTCAGATAGGACTAGACAATTGTGTTCAGGAAGAAGAAAACGAAATAGAACAAAGCCAAATCCAGCATAAACCTGAACCAGGCCAGTTTAGGGACCAGGCAGAAGAAACTGATATAAGACCTGGACCTAGTCAGTTATGGAGAAATACAGAAGACAATCTTGAAACAAATGTGCCACAACAAAACGAAAATAAAAGTAAGCATGGGCGGATTTTGCGAATTGGCAATCCGCGAAATTGCGTATTTACGGATTCGCAATCCGCAAAATCCACGAACTCTCGCGGATTTTGCGGATTCTTTTTTTTTGTGTTCGCAAGTGTTTCTGCCATTTCGCAAGGGTTTTTTACCAGTTCGCAAACGCGAACTTACTTGTCGGGTAGCAACGGTCGCGACCATGTTGTTTCTACGTCTGGTTCATCACAGCACCCTCTGTTTCACCACTGCTACCCTCTGTTTCACCACTGCCACCCTCTGGCTCACCCATGCCACCCTCTGGCTCACCCATGCCACCCTCTGGTTCATCACTGTAGATTATGGGTGGAAAAGCACACCTGCCCTGCCTCAACTGACATGAATTAATTTGGGGCTGATTAATGTGTCACTGAATTTGAACTTCCAGTCTGGCACCTGCTTCCTTATCTGTAATTGCTTTCTGTTGCAGTGTAATTTTTTTTAATAGGACCTTTGTGGCATACTTGTAGCTATTCTCTGAGCCTGCTGTGAGGGTCAGAGCAGGGTCATAGAATAGTTGCAAGTAGGCAACTGAACTCTGGAGGGGCCCCTCAGGAAGCACTACAGGGAATGGTTACTAATGATAAGATTGAACTTTTGCACCTGCTGAGTGCTTTCAGTTTTGCAGAAATCGTTTTTCTGCACAATATATTTTATTTAATGTTCTGAAAAAGTTCCAAAATTGTAGTTGCAGCAACTGTAATGCCCCAAACAAACTTACTTGTGAAATTTCTAATCCAAAAGTGATCCAAAGAAAGTCAAAAAGGTCTCAAATTCAAATATCCAGCAGCATCCACAAAAAGTAATCCTTCCAGGTCAAGATCCAAATCAAAGTGACCAGGGCATGAACAAAGCACTGGGAGGAGCCTGCTGGACAGGAACAGGAAGTTGGAGACTGTGGGGCACTTCCTTCCTCCCACCCCCCCAAAATGGACTCCTTGCAAAAAAAAGTGCAGGCAAATGTCAACCTGAGGAGTTATTCTGATAAAAAATCATTTTCAGAAGGTTTATGCTGACTGCTGGTGGATTTCTTGTGCGAAATTGCATTTTTCAATTTCGCAATTGCGAGATTGTTGCTGCCCGCCGCATCTACGTGTTCGCAAGTGTTTACTCCCGCGATGCGTGATCACGTATGACGTACTCGCGTTGCCAAACTCTCGCTGTGCAAGGTGGCAAGCCGCGATGACGTAATAGCGGTCGACAAACTCCCGCGGGATCCCCCAGCAAGATCCAAAATGGCGCAGCACACGCAAACATGGGGAAAAACAACTCTTCAAACGCTGAATGACGGTAAGTGAACGCTGCGCGCCGCAAAATTGTATAGTATTCTATTTGGCAAGTGCGACCAAGCAAAAACTTCCGCTTCGCGCGGATTTGCGAATTTTCGCAAGTTCGCGAGAGTTCGCGGATTGCGAATTTGCCGAAAATCCGCAAAATCCGCGAACGGAACGGATTTTACGCCCAGACCTGAATAAAAGAGTGTTTGAAGAAAGCCAAGACACAGTGCCAGTTAAAAGACTCAGAAAAGGAGACAAGGTACCTAGATTTGTAAAGAGACTGAGACTACGACTAAAGACTATAAACGAAGAACCTGAGCATATAAATGAAGTCTCAAGTCAAACTGATCCGGCTGTAAAAAAAAACAAGAGAAAAAGTGCCTGAATAAAAAGACTGAATAACAAATATCAAAGCCCTGAGTGGACTTACTTTGTATTGGAAGACTTTGAAAATCTGGAAATAAGTGACAAAAGTGATGAAGAATTGATTATTGATCAGACCCACGAAGAAGCGAAACCAACCTGAAGATTGCCTGAGTAAGCAAGCTGTGCAGAGTTACAAAGAGGGGTTGAAGCTTCTTTTGACTCTAAATGTCTGATTCCTCTGTGAATGGGAGACCGAGACGAGGTTGTTTAAAACATGCTGCAAAGTATGTTTATGTAGTGTAGCAATAGTACTGATACTTTGGATAGGCCTAACAATAGCTATTCCTTCTATGATGAGTAAAGATCCAAACCTGTACCCTACTAACCAATTGCCGAAAGACACTGAAGAGTTACAAACTAGAAATACACCACAAGAGGAGTAGATATACTGGAGAAAGCACTTAGCCTTAAACAAACAAAGGTAGAGTTAGAAGCACCAGATGAGGAAGGACTACATTATAATAAAATCAAGAGCAAAACTCATTTAAATGTTTTTGCAAACTTGTTAGTACATTATGTAGAAGCTATGGAAATAGTCGACTGTTATGTCTGCATGAAGCTGCCTACTTCAGTAGCTGAAGGTGTGACATACCACCATTTGCCACACACCTATGGAATTTCCTGTAGTATTCTAACTAGTTTATTCTATAGAAGAGGACCTTAACAGTATTATTATTCAAACTTTGATGTGATATTTTCAGAACTTCCTGTGCGAAGAAACCTGAACCCTGTGCATACAACTAGAGATGTAGCAAAATACATGAGTGAATATTTTCTAACAATAGGTAAAATAAATATAGATGACGCACACAAGAATAATCTGACCTGTTCATTATACGAAAAAGAGAAATTGTTTCTGAACATGGTAGAGAAAAGAAGAGAAAGTTTCCAAAAGAAAGCAAATGACAAGAATCAGAAAACTCCTAAATGGGCTGAAAGCATAGGGAGCACCTCAAATGGTGGGGCTAATGCTGCTATGTTGCTGGATTTCGAAAATAAGGGAAAACTTTGTCTTCAAAGAGAAAGAACCAGTTACTATAATAATATATTCATTAGTTCCAGTGAATGCGAACACAATTACAAGGTAATTGGGGGTTGGGGTTTCAAAGATAGGTCAGAGCCTGTGTTTCCTGGAATTTATTATGTATGTGGGCACAAGGCTTATTTCAAATTACCCGACCATTGGTACGGGAGCTGTTACTTTGGTATTGTCTTCCCTAAGATATACCATGTGGGGGAAATCACTGGAAGCACTGAAAGAACTAATGAATTAGTACGTAGTAAAAGAGAAAGTGTTGGTGAAATAGTAGGTGATATTTTTAGTGCATTGATACCTAAGTGGGAGTGGCTCTGAACACAAACCGAATTTGCAAATTGTCAACAGTAGTAGATCGGTTATCAACTGACACTGCTGGAGGTTTCCTGATGGTCAATACCGAATTGGTTGCGATCAGATCTATGGTTTTACAAAATTGACTTGCTCTTGACACGTTATTGGCAAAAGAGGGCGGAGTCTGCAGAATGTTGAAAGCGCAACATTGTTGCACTTACATTCCAGAAAAAAGTGTGGAAATTAAAGGGTATGTGAGAAATATTACAAATTTGGAAAAAGAGCTTAAACCACTGGAAGTTGACAGTGCAAGGAAGAGACTTACTGATGGTCTCTCCGCTGTAGGTAATTGGTTTTCTAATTTAGGTAAGAGTCTTGTGAGTAAAATACTGATGCCAATAGCGGGAATAGGTCTATTAGTATTCATAATAGTAATTTGCTGCAAATGTCGAAAACACAAAAAGAAATATTCTGTAAATAAACGAGGAGTGAAAAGAAATGTCGAATAGCTCGAATTAGAAGAATTGAATAATCAGATTTACAAAAGAATGACAAATTCTCATCCTAATAAAGTTAATGAGAAAAGACAAAATAGAAAGTTTGAAGAGATTGAACTGGGTGATATGTGAGAAGTTGGCATCTGGTTCCATTAATTGTGATGATATAAAATATCATCAAAGAGGGGATTGATGGAGCAAGGATTCACACGTAAAGCGACTTGCTTGAATTCATGAACCTCAAATAACATTAATTAACTAATCAATATGTTTGTCTTACTAATTTGGCCCTTTTCTGACATTTTTTGGTGTCCGAGAGAAGCTTGCCTATGTGTTTACTAATCCTAATACGCTTGAAACCTAAAATGGCTGCTGCTACGCGGGAATTTCTACTGCGCATGCGTCGGTCATACTCATGTGACGTGACGTATTCGCAGTTCTGGAGGGAATCTGTTCGCATCTGCGCATTAGAGCTAAAATGGCTGCTTTGTGTTCTCACATGCGAGAAGCTTGCATTGCTGCTTTTGCTATGCTGTTCGTTCTGCTTAACCCTAATGCTATAGTTTATTATAAAGTAATGGGTATAGAGTAGAAGTTCATGGTATACAGTGTATTCGTTTATTTCTGTGATTCTAAAACTGTTTCCATTTACTTTTTCATGTATCGAAATCTTTGGGCATGAGGGACGGGAATACTCCATTTTGAAAATCCTTTCTGCGGATGACAGTCCACAGCCAGAGGATGAACTCTGTGTTATTGAATGCAAGCCAGATGGAAGCACCAGCCAAGATGTGCCTGGGAACTCACGTCTAACCCCACTAAGAAGAAGTCAAAAGACTACAATGTATTTATTAATTGACTGTCCATTGTATCGCGAATTTAAGACATCATGAGAATCTGAACTCAATGGGCGGGAACCTTAATTTGAATAGGAGACGGTGGAATTCTAAAATATTAGGTGGTGTGATGACCTGTCCTTTTCCTCTGCCCAATCAAAATTGGGGATCCTTACACTTGCAACTTTGGGGGGTGGTACACTGACCTGGAAAACAGTATAACTAGCCTAGGTTTAGCTAGAGAAATTGTCTGACTTGTCCGAATAGCTGACCTGTCACTGACCCAACGCACTCAATAGCTGATCGAGAACAGAGGTGCTGCGAAGCACTCTGTCAGACAGATTTGCAGACCCAATCGGGGTTTTGGGAACCTTAAGTGCAGGTGAAGCACTTTGCTCGGGAATTCGATAAACCAATCGGGGTTCTGACTGATAGCTGCAGAGAGGGTGTAGCGCAGGAGTTGCAACTGAACTGCGGGTGCTGGTCTCAACTTTGGTGGTCCTGTCCTGATCCGAATCTGGTCTACCCTGTCCTGGTTTCCATACTGCACCTGCCGGCCTACTCACAAACTGCATTTCCTTGGGGTTTCGTTCTGTCCCTTTAAACTGACCCGTGGCCAGGGTTGGTCTTCACTCCGTTCTAGGTAAATATAAATCTGTGTGGGAAACATACAGTACCTTTGCGTAAAGTTACTATTGCACATGTTCCTATTTCTCTTGCCCTCCTTGTGAGACATTATTAAAATCGTTATTCTTGCTATTTTAGCATGACCCATTTTCTCCTATCCTTTACAACTGCAAATAAAGAACTGTTCATGAGTATATATATAGATGTTCCTTTTCTTTACCCTCCTTTAGCCAAACTAAAGTGGTTAGTCTCATTTATTAGCGTGTTCCATTTCTTACCTTCCCTATAGCTACATGGTTACTTCATTGTCGACATTTCCAATTGAGTTCCTTTTGCCTTACCTACCCGTTGACAGTGATTAAACTGTGATTTCTAGCATGTTCCTTATTTTTCCGTCCTTTAGAAACACCTTTCTAAATAAAGATTCTGTGAGTTCATTATAGTATGTTCCTGTTGGACCTGGCCCTTTTTGGCAGGGTCACCTCGAAACTTTTAGCTTTTTCCTAGCCTGTTGCTGGAACCTGGTGTTGGTGATTTTAGGCCTTTGCGCACTTTTTCACTGTGGTACAGTGTAAAGTGTGTGAGCTCTCTGTGTATGTGTGATGAGTGACCTGCCCTCCCATAGGAATGCATGGGGAATCGGTGTGACCATGGTAGTTCCTGATGTGTGGGGAGTGCAGGGTCGAGTTTGGTATGTGCGTACTCGTGAGATTGAATGCTGCGTAATGATGTATGTGGCATGAATGTGTCTAGTGCGGAAGTGCCACTTCTAGACATGTGTGTGCATGTGGCACGTGATTGGCTGGCGCCTGGCACCAGGAGTGCCTGGGCCTGCTTGTGGATTGACTGTCTGGTTTGAGGATGACAGGGGCTGGGGAGCTCCCAGGGGGTTGTCTGAGTCAGCCCTTGGTTGAATGACTGCATCTGCAACTAGAGTGGTGGGAGGAGATAGCACCTTAGAGTGAATAGGGCTGTGCCTGCCTGCCACAATGCTGGCTCCACCTCCTGCTGGGCGGCTGTCGCCTCTGCCCCTCACAGTGAAAGGAGTTCCCCATAACCAGTTGTAGCTGGTTCTCACACTGCCTGCACCCTTTAGACAAAGGATTTTGGGTATAAAAAGGGTGCTGTGACACTCTAAAAATGTTCTTGTTTCTAACTTGAATCCTACCAGGGGCGTGCTGCTGCTTGGGCCCAGGGGAAGCCCTGCCCAGCCCATGGATACCTGAGGGACTTGGAGACTGATGGACTTTCCCTAGGCACCTTTGCCTGTGGTCCCCTGCTTGCAGACTCCTGGGAACTTTTTCTTGCTTTTGCCAGGGCTTATTATAGCCTAAAGCGCCTGGAAGCGCTTTGTTTGCTGTTCTAGCACTAGGAGCGCTGTGGATTTTCCTTTAGCGCTTGGGAGCGCTTTATGTGCGAGTGCCGGTGCCCACCCAGCGCCTTTATTTTATTATTTTTATTGATGGGTGCCACCCCGTTTATTTAACTATCTAACGGGTGCTCACCCCTTTTCTACTTTTATTTCTACAACCGAGGGTGCCCACCCCTCGTTTTGCCCCGTTGTTTCACCGCCACGGCCCTCGCTCGCGAAAAAGGAAGTCAGGCGAACGTCTCGCCTGACGGCGGGCGGGACTTCCGGTTTGGAGAGGAAGTCCCACACTCGCCGCCGGAAAGAGAGTCCCGGTCCCGAGATGGGGGACCGGGTGAAGTCCAGTGAGGCGACCAAGCTAAGGGCTAGCGGCGCGGGGCTCCAATGTGTCAGGTAAAGCCCCGCCTTCACCCCCGAGAGAAGCGCCGATGCCGCTGCGAAAGAAGAGAGCCTCCCCCGCCAGAGCCGGTGAGTAGGGCTCCGGGGTGGGGGGGGAAGGCGACAGATGTGGTGCCAGTGAAGGCACCGAGCCAAGAGCGGCCCCGGGTGCTGATCGGGCACAATGGCTCGTATCCGCCGGCGGATACGAGCCATTGTGCCCGATTGCGGCTGCGTAATCTAACAACCCTGGGAACTCCATTAAGGTTCCCTGCACACCATTGCCCAGCTGCATTAGCGCTGCGAGTGGTCAACTTGGAACCGGATCCACCGCAAGGCAATACCCCGAAATATTAGGTTGGGTACCTCTGCTCCACTTCCGGTTAATGCCGGTTGGAAGAATCCTTTTAAAGACACCCCCGGATACTCTAGAGGGTCTAACAAGACGCAGGCGCCGATCTATCATGGCGTTATTACCATAACTGGTTCCCACAGGATCAACCCCATACACCCCCGGACCATCGACCGGTGTGCTGTTACATTCCTCCCTTGACTTATCACGAGAAGGGTTATGTTTTATAATCAGGCAATGGTAATTTAGTCCTGATGATGATCCTTTATTGTTTATAGGATCAAAACGCCGTCGACAATTATGTAGCTTCACACTAAGTTTTCCATTGTGTTACCCAACAGTGTTTGCTACATGTGGTCAGCTTGAACCAACCCTTATTTAAATATCAGCGCCCACCGAACCCTAGAATTGCCTGTTCAATTCCCCTTGTATGTCCAAACACCTTTTGGTTTTCCTTTATGTGTTATATGTACTTGATACAGGATTGTATCCCACTGTATATTTGCTCACCTTATTTTGCCTATCAACTTTATTGATTAAATTACTGTCCGGCTGGACAAGTTTTCTTATAGCACATTGTTGTCTATAAAGTCATTTATTGCCCTGAATTTGCTTCAGTTAAGGACCTTTGTTGTTTAGTATAGCTCCTACCATTGGGGGCATTGTTAGTCAAGGAGCTAGATGGCTCCCCCGCCCCCCCCCCCCAGCAGTAGTGGAGGAGCCCGTGAGGGGCTTGGGGGGCAGTTGTATGAACGCTCCCGGATGGGGCAGATGGAGTTGGTGGCAATTCGGGCGGCCCCGGTTGGCAGCGGGTCGCCCCAATGTTGTTCAGGGCTCCGAGAGGCCCAAGGCGCCCCATGCGTGGAGGAGCCCACGAGAGGCCCCAGGCGGCAAAATTTGTGTAGAGCCCTGAGAAGGCTCCGGGGGCCATTTTAGTTAGAGGGGGCGTCAGGGCACATTGTCGGTGCCCGCACCCTCCTGCCTGCGAGATGTTTGTTTAGAGCCTGTCGAGGCTCCCACGACCACGGGGCATTGTAATTGAAAGAGCCTGTGTGGCTTCCCCCCTGGCCCTATTTTTAAGCGCTAGTGTCTGGGGACATATTTATTTAAGGAGCCATTGGGCTAAAGGGGTACAGTGATTTTAGAGCCTGTGTGGCTCAAATGTGGCTCCAGCCTGCGCATATCTTCTTCAGAGCCTATGTGGCTCCAACCGCTGCGGCGCAGTTCTGTTCTAGGGTCAGCAAGGGCCCTGTCGCAGTTTTGTCTCCAGCTGCCCAGCAATTAGTGGGCAGCTGCACCGTTTAGGCGCTTGGGATTGTCCTCAGCTGCCCAGCAATTTGTGGGCAGCTGCCACGTTTAGGCCCCTGACTTTTGGACACAGGGCGTCCTAGCCCCAGCAAGGCCAGTTGGTGGTGGCTTATGTAAGTTTTGCGCAATTATGTGGTTTTATTGCACCTCTGAATGTGTTTTCATGCATCATGTGTTATTCCTGCACCTCTGAATGTTTTTAGGCATCATGTGTTTTTGCGCTATTGAGTTGTGGTCTGGCCCCTCTGAATGTTTTTATGCATCATGTGTCTTCCTTGTTCTTACACCTCTGAATGTTTTAGGCATCATGTGTTTTCTTTCCTTACACCTCTGAATGTGTTTTTATGCATCATGTGTTTTCCTTTTCCCTACACCTCTGAATGCTGTAATGCATCATGTGTAATGTGTTCTTGCTTATACCCCTAAGTGTATTTTATTCTTAGGTGGTTGTTCTTTCCAGTACAGGTGGTCCTAGTGAGGTCCTGGTTCCCTGCGTGACATTCTCCTAAGGTGGTTAGGGTTGCGTAGGTGGTACTTACCTGTTACCAGTAGTTACTGGTTGTGTGCTATACTTGCTAAGTTGTGCTACAGTGATTTTATATCCTATATTCTATGTTCTAGAAGTGCTATTTCTACTAAGTGCTGATTCTTACAGTTGCCCATGTGGTCCTGTCTTGTAAATAATCCCTTGTGAATATTGCCCGTGCCAGTTGGCACAATGTACATGTGTGACTTCTATCTGATGTGTTTTGACAATACAAAAGTTATTTTTATATAACCTTGTGTGGAGTTCCTTTTGTCGTGTGCCTAGGATGTTGTTGCTGTTGTGTGCTGGCGCAAATGCTTTACAAATTGCCTCCGGGATAAGCCTGTCTGCTCGTGCCAAGCTACCAAGGGGGTGAGCAGGGGTTATCTTGGCGTGTGACTCCCTTGCCCTGACTAGAATGGTGGTTTCTGCCTGGCTTTGGCGTCAGCCTTAGCCTACCAGAAATAGCCAGTTCTAACAGTTCCCTGTTCTTACCTTCCCTTTAGACTTCTAAATGGTTGGCATCATATATCTTTTACATGGTTATACGCTTTTCATGATTTTGGTTATCAATAGTTTGCTTGCGGTAAACCTTATGCTGTCAACCCTTGCAGAAGACTAGATAAAGGTTTTCAAAACTTCTTGAGTCTGTGGTTATCATAAAGAGTGCAAATGTTATGAATGTTATTTGACTGCTTATCTTTGCAGCTAGCTCCCTGATCCATTGTGGTCATAGGTACCAGTGAAAAGGATTGGTAAATCAATGGTATAGGAATTAGTTAGGATTAAAAGACTGGTAATAGAGTGTAGGTTACCCGATTAGATAAATATGGTGAATTGAATTATGGGCTCAAGTGTGCATATGGTAAAATTATAGTCGGATGACCTGCGCGCTCTATCAGTATAGCATCATCCACGCTAACAGCCACCATCCCTACAAACTAAAGTGGAGCATCCTGTATGGGGAAGTTCACAGGGCAAAGCATAACTGTAATGCAGGACAGGCTTACAAGGAAGAAGGACACATGACAACTAGATTTAAAGCAAGGGGTGATCCCTACAAAGTACTGAGAGCCGCAAGTGAGAAAGCAGCTCGAGTTACGCAAGCAGACCTTTTGGCTAAAAAAGAGACGGAAGATCTGGACCCGCACACAGTCAGATCGATCACCACCTTTAGCAGCAAATCTGGGGCCTTAAGGAGGAAGTTAAATAGACACGGGCACTTGGGCAGGGCAGACCCAGTCATAAGGAGCGCAAATCTAAATCCTTCCAGGATTTTCTGGTAGACAGGAAACACAAGGAGGCTGGTTACATGAACAAAACGATTTTTACAAGTGTGGCAGGTGCAAGGCCTGTAGGAGCAGCATCAATCAGAAGGAATATCAGATCCCCACGGGAAAGAAACGCTACATAAAAAAGTTTAGAACATGACTACGTTGTGTATATTCTACAATGCCCATGTGGTTATAAATATGTTGGCAGCACCATCTGCCCAGTCAAGTAAAGAGTGTTGGAAAATGTTGATGTGAACTACCCAGTCTCCAGGCACTGGGCAAGAGCTCATAATCAGAATGCTGATCTGATGTCATAATTTGGCATTGACAGTGTCATGAAGTGTGCATGAGGAGAAGATACGGAGAAGAAACTCAGACTGTTGGAATCAGAATACATTGTTCTACTTGGGAGCAAATTCCCAGTAGGCATCAATGGGAATGAGGAGTTATAGGTACATATCGGCTGATATGACACTTTAGGGGCCCCATATGGGTGCTTTCCTTAATTTTCTGTTATGACTTTCCATCTCTATTTTGGTTTTCTGACATATTGACTTCGCCTGCATGATGAAATGATCTGGATTCTCAGGTGAACTTTCCTGGAAGTGGAGACATGATACACATATATATTTTGTCACTGTGTGTAGGCATGGGTGAAGGGTGATAGAGTTAGGTCAGTGAGTGGACCATTGACTTTTGCATCAAGTACAGAAGATGTAGCAGAATCTTCTGTGGTAGATGCACTAGCCTCATATATATATCATTCTCTACAAATGTTTTAATATTGTTTCCATTTGGCCCTATTTTAGATGTTCCCCATTAGGAAACTTAGGACCTCAGTATGATGGCATCATCGTATCAGGCAGGAGACTGTCCGACAATGATGAAGAGACCATCAGCACAGTGGTCAGAAAGTGCTTTTTACCACCGTGGTATGTGATACGACAGAGGAAAAAGGGCCACAGCACAAGCCGCAGTGGTAAAAAACACTTAGTGCACATCCATGCACTGTGTGCCAGGCACCACGTGGTGCCTGGAACACAGTGTATGGATATGTGGGGGTGCTACATAATTACAAAAACTGATCCGCCCGAGCACTCGTACTTAGTCGAAGCACAGCCGATACCGAGGTTTCCTTGCAGCTGAGGTTTACCGAGCCAAGACACCCGCGAAAGGTAAACGCGCAGAGTACTATTGGTAATAAGCTTGGTCCCCCGTTCAGCTAAGAGCGAGGTTGGTGATCGTATTCCGTGTATTTTTTCACAGCATGGTGTTTAAACAACAGTAGCACTTCGAAGTCCCTTCCGCCACGAGTGCAAGTGTATTGAGAAGGTAGGATCGGTCTCTAGTGTTTTTTTTGGGTCTCTTGGACTTTAAACGACCAAGTTGTAGCTTTGACGGGATTCAGCTGTAGCACAGTTGAATCTTCTTGTGGTTTCAGGTTTGACAGGAAACGGCACGAGTTAATGGAAACGCGAGATAATATACTTAGCGTTGTGAAGGTCAGTACTCACGGAGCCTTAGAAAGTTTTGGGTGATACTTTTAGCGTCCCTAGCGGCATTTGATTAATCGCATGACCCGAGAAGGCTACTCTTGGGGTAATCACTAGCCCATGTAGAATTCTCAACACTTTTTGCATGTTTAAAACACAGCACTCCCACCACGTTCCTTAAAACCTCTTTCTTATTATATCCGATATTATTGAAGTCACAGTCGAACAGCATGTAATCATTTTTCACACAGTACCAAGTCACAATGTGTAAATAGGCATGAACTGCATTTTTGTATACGCTGAAGGAACATAATGAATAGTATGTATTCTGTTTGTTTATTTTCAGATTCAGCCCCCGATGAAGAGCCAAGTGGCTCGAAATGCATAGGGCATTGAATAAATAGTAACTGTACATGTGAATAATTTGTGAAAATGTAAATCAATGAATATGTAATTGGTTGAAACTTGAACCTAAACTCTAAAAAGGAAACAAAGCAAAGTAATGATGAATAAATCAATGCTTTAAGTAATGGTGTTAAGTTGCCGTTGGTAAAATGATTGATTACATTTATGTTAACTGGTTATATATTTAGCCTCCCAGCAGGGAACGCAACAGTGCGCATAAGGTCAAGTGGGTTCCACTTGAGTTGTGAGTGTGCCATATACTAGCCTTATTCATTATCACATAGATGCCAGTATTCATATTAAATCATGTTTACCATAGGAATCACCTTGTGTATCGCACATGCCAATTGTCTAACTTGAGAGACAGGGCTTAATACAGAGGCTGTTACGGGTAAAATGTTGCTTTAATTAGGGAGGGGAACCATTTACAAGCACAGTTTGGGCCAATCAGCTCTCTATGGAACAATGAAGTATCTTTGGGATTTGGCATGAGAGTGATGATCTAAATGTTATATATAATTTTTCTGATTTGTTCTGCATGGCTTATACGCTTATCTTCTTCCAGTCATTAAGGGGTCGATTCCGATCCGGGATAAAAAACCGTTGTACGATTCGTATTCGTAGCCGTCTCCGTACGAATTTAAAAAGTCTGTCCGAATTGCGTAGTACGATCCAAATCCCGAAAATATGTCCGAATATCAGCGAACCGTACGAACCACAATCGAAGACCCGTATGAAATGTCGTCGGAACTCCAACCGTACGATTTGTAAACATGCCGTACGAACTAAGAAGTACGATCCAGACCAGGGACCAAGTACGCGAATTGTACGGGCAAACGTAGTCCCGCATGAAGCATGGTTCGTACGGAAAACATCGCGTATGAGCGAGCCGCACCAACAAATATGACTCGCACACCCCTCAACCAAGCGTACACAAACCCCGGGCTCGAAAACGGACCGTAACTGCCAGCCGCACAACAACTACTACTCGCACACCCCTCAACCAAGCGTACACGAACCCCGGGCCCGAAAATGGACCTTAACTGCCAGCCGCACCAACAAATATGACTCGCACACCCCTCAACCAAGCGTACACGAACCCCGGGCCCGAAAACGGACTGTAACTACCAGCCACACCAACAAATCCGACTTGCACACCCCTCAACCAAGCGTACACGAACCCAGCACCCGAAAACGGACCGTAACTGCCAGCCGCACCAACAAATACGACTTGCACACCCCTCAACCAAGCGTACACGAACCCCGGGCCCGAAAACGGACTGTAACTGCAAGGCGCACCAACAAATACGACTCACACACCCCTCAACCAAGCGTACACGAACCCCGGGCCCGAAAACGAACCGTAACTGCCAGCCGCACCAACAAATACGAACCGCAAAAATGTCCCGTATGACCCAGCAACAACAACAACAACGAACTGCACACCCCCCACTAATAAAGTGCACACAAACCCCGAAACCAGCACAAGGAGGGTGCAAACGTGTTGCACAACCCCACAAAACAAGTCTACTGTGTACACACCATAGGAAAACAATGTCCTGGCCACATCCAAACAGGCAAACAGATGGCCCAAGTCACAACCACCTCTTATAACACACCCACCAAAAATTCAAAATAAGCCACACCCACCAATGGCCAATAAAAGGGCTCACACATACAACCCATCATCCTTTGCAACATACCTATTTACGCAAAGACACTGATAGCACACCAACAACAGCAGCCATACACCTTCACACATACACCCTATCTCATTCACACACACCACCCCTTCACAACCAGACCCAAACACCCTCATCCATACACACCATCACCCCCCAATCACATACACCCCACACCATGAAATATAATTATAATGAAATGCCGGCATTTGTAAAGCGCACAGCTACCTCCACCGGAGGTGTCCCGGAGCTGTCCGTATACCGCTTAGGAACCCTTCCTGGCTTTTTCCCTGTGAAATGTCCACTCCTGGGCACCCCCAAGGTGAAGCCAGGCATCCCAGCACTGTTGGGGCCGTTGTGGAGATTAAGCAAGCTATTGCCCAGAGTTGCAGAGTGGGACCCATGATTAGAATAGGCACCGAGGCGAGAATTATCAGGTCCGAGGAAATTGAGCCCAAGACCCGCCGAGGCGGGTATTGAACCCTGGTCCCGGATCAGACCTCTGCATCAGGGTCTGCCGCTCTAACCATTTGAGCCACACTTCTCCACTCACCATGACCACATCAACGCCCATCACACTGGAGGTGGCGGTCCCTGCAGACCTGCACAATACCATCCCTGTGAGGAGAAAGTCATGGCCCTGCTACCACCGGTGGGAGTTCACGGAATCGAAGGAGCCGTGGAGCCTGGTGAGTATACAAACAACTCATGTAACATGGGGGACTATCAGCAGTGCCTAACAGTATGGGGGTGTGTGGCTATGACTCCCAGCAGTGCCTAACAGTATGGGGTTGGTGTGGGGGGTGTGGCCATGACTCCCAGCAGTGCCTAACAGTATGGGGTTGGTGTGGAGGGAGTGGCTATGACTCACAGCAGTGCCTAACAGTATGGGGGATGTGGCTATGACTCCCAGCAGTGCCTAACAGTATGGGGTTGGTGTGGGTGTGTGTGGCCATGACTCCCAGCAGTGCCTAACAGTATGGGGGTGTGGCTATGACTCCCACCAGTGCCTAACAGTATGGGGTTGGTGTGGGGGTGTGTGGCCGTGACTCCCAGCAGTGCCTAACAGTATGGGGGGTGTGGCTATGACTCCCAGCAGTGCCTAACAGTATGGGGGTGTGGCTATGACTCTCAGCATTGCCTAACAGTATAGGGTTGGTGTGGAGGTGTGTGGTCATGACTCCCAGCAGTGCCTAACAGTATGGGGGGTGTGGCTATGACTCCCAGCAGTGCCTAACAGTATGGGGCTGGTGTGGGGGGGTGTGGCCATGACTCCCAGCAGTGCCTAACAGTATGGGGGTGTGTGGCTATGACTCCCAGCAGTGCCTAACAGTATGGGGTTGGTGTGGGGTGTGTGGCCATGACTCCCAGTAGTGCCTAACAGTATGGGGGTGGATGCAAGGGGAGTGCCAGAAGGTTGCAAGGGGGAAGGTGAGAGGGTGCAAGGTGTAGGGTAGGAGGCTGCACTCAAACCATATGGCCCAGGTACACATCCATGCACCATGCTCAATGCACTGGGAGTGTGAAAATACTGACAAGATAGCTGACACTGGGCCCTGGTGTAGGCAGCACAAGGACCTCCTGTGACCAGTGCAAAGACTAACACCAGGACAAGGTCAGATATCCTGCACAGGAACTCACAACCACTATCATGGCAGCATGCTTCATGGGTGGACAGACACACCACGAGGGACGCCCACTTGCAAATCACACTCAAACTACTAGCATGGCCTGTCACACACACCCCTTACAGAAACTGTCACAATCGTCATGTAACACAACCTAAAAAATACTGATCTGATGATGCATCCAAGCAAATAAAGCCCAGTGCTGAATCACAAGTCCATTGTGCCTCTCACACAATGCTGTTGCCACAGCTTTGTAATGCTGTGGATGCACTCAAGTAGCACCACGGACCTGGGTATTGACAAGGTAATGCATCTTGGAGAAGTGCCATGTTCTAAAGCCCTGTGCCTGAAGTGGGTATACTGTTCCTGGGGGGTTGGCAGTGGGTGGCCGTCACGGCACAGCAACACCTCTCAAAAGTGGCTGAATGAAATCAGCAAAATTCCACTCAGTCTCCATCATAAACATGCTGCATTAAAACCCTGTGCATGCTTGAACCAGGCATAAGGATTGACGCTGCATTGTGCAGATTGGGCCACACAGAGCACAGCTGGATCTGTGTCGTGCGGGCGACACAAGCCACAGCAATGGCTGGGCCAGTCATTGTAAACAGTACCCAACATGTCAAGCACCCCTGAGCACATGTTAATCTCATCCCACAACATACCCATACACAAGTGAACAATTTCAACAATCCAAAGAAGGTGGAGCAGTGCTAACGACAATGGATATGAAATTCTCATGTTGCATGATAGTGCATTAACAGTGTTTGTCTCTCACACCCACAGGGGAACGTGTGGAAACTACCCCCAATCAGGGGGGAGATGGATCCCAGTCCCAGGCTCAGCACGGCACTGAGCCCACCGACAGCGAGGCCTCTAAACACAGTGTGGATGACCCCAACCAACCAGGCCCCTCTGGATCCCAAACCCCTGCAGCAGCTGGAACAGATACATCTGTGCCAACCACCACACCCATTCCCGCCACATCCCAGCAGACAGCTCCGAGCCCTGCCCATAATCCACAACAGAGCCAGTCTGACAATGAGGGACATGGTTCGGCGGGCACCCAGGAGGTGGCAGATGACACCTCCACTGCCAGCACTCATGGGTCCCGTCGACATGATGTGCCCACAAACGCAGCCCCGGCTTGTGTGGGCAGGGGTGGTGGGAGTGGCGCTAGGCGGAGGCGAGAACCTGACCAGCCAGCTGCAGGGCCCGGTATGGCAGAACTCAGAGACATCATGGATGTATAACGGCAGGACACCAGGGAGTTCAGCCTGGTAGTGGAGGCCCTCAACAAAATGACAAATCAGCAGGCCCAGCTACATGCCAGTCAAGAGCGACACCAGGGACGGATGGAGGCAAGACTGGATGAGCTCATGACGGTGCATAGGGAAATTAACCAATCCCTCCGTCTGATCGTTGTCAACATGCAGCACCCTCCCTGTGTCACAAGCCAGAAACATCTAGGCAAAGACCAACAACAGGCACAGGGAGGGAGGAGGAGGAGGAATTGTCAGACGGAGCATCCCAGGCATCGTCAAGGACTGCACGTGAGGGTCCCCCAAGGAAGGTGGGTCGTCCACGGTCCAGACGTTGAGAGGCATAGGGCCATGCACAACTCCCAGGTCACCTGGTCTGGCATCTTGCCTTCGTGGGCAACTGCATCACCCTATTGACTTTCAGACTCACCCACATGGACTTGCTGGTCGCAGTGTGCCCAATGATGCCAAGCACTGTGGCCTGGACTCTGTTGACTCATACTGTAAGGCATCACATCTCCCGCTGTGAACTTTGGATTCCCCCCCTTGTTGTACAGCACCTACTCACGTTACACGCACAAGAGTCCTAAATAAATCTAACTAGCACAATATGCATTGATGTATTTGTATGTACCCAGATTCTAATACATTCGTGAGGTGACATGTCTTCAAATGCCACAGTCTCCTGCAAACTCTAGCCATCCACACACTGGGATCTGAGTCCGGCTGTAGACACACATCGGTCACAAGATAGCCAAAACTAGATACATGGATGGCAATACTCACCCGTGATAGTTAATAATTGCAGAAGATGGGGTTTGCTTTAACCCCTTGCGCGCTAGCGGTTTTCCCGCTGTGCGCTGACTTTTGCGGAAACCCGCGTTACATGACGAGCACAGCTCGTCATGAGTGTACGACAGGCGTAACTCATGACAAGCTGAGCTCGTCATGAGCGTAGAAGGGGTTAAATACTGCTATGACAGACAGTCATAGAAGAGTGTGTGAGGTGTCAAGAGCATGGCTAATATGTAGGTGTCCACAGAGGGAGCTACAGAATCTGTGTAATGAGGTATGAGAACTAGCAGCCACATGCTGTTGTACTGTGGCTGTGAAAAATGTTGGCCTGGCCAAGGGTGGCAAGACGGACTGTGGGCAACGGGGTGTTGGATGGTAGATGTCCATATCATTTATTTTGCCTGGGTCTGTGGAGTGCCGACTGAGTGTGGCTAAGGAGTATGAAGGTGAACCTGCATTTTACTGTGGGACCATTGTAGGTATCTCAGGTGGATGGTCATGTGGCAGTAGCAGGGGATGTTGAGGATGAGGTGTGTGCATGCACCCTGGATTTCCAGAAGTACTCCGGGAGTCAGGTTCTTGTTCCTGTGTAGAGGTTGTTGCTGTAGTTGGGCTGGCTGGTGTTGTGGACGGCAACGAGGCTGAACACCACCTTGCCAACAGACATCACCACAGCCATACCAGAAGGCAATGACAACTCCCGCAAACACCGCACCTACAGAGTGGTAGGAGGAATTGCCATCATCCACATTAACACTCCCAGAGTCACTACCAACACCAACGACACCCTCCCCACCGCCTAGCACATGCACTTACAGATCCACACCAACACCAATCTCAGAGGAACACTCATCTATAGACCACCTGGAGTCCTACCACTATTCATCAACTCCATCGCTCACCTCATCAGCACGCACACCCTCGCCAACACGGATTACCTCCTCCTTGGGGAAATTTACTTCCACCGTCATAACAACAATGACGCAAACTCCACCGCCCTGATGGACAACCTTGCCAACCTTGGATTACAACAACTTGTGACAACCCACACCCACACCGCTAGACACACACAGGACCCCATCTTCTCAGAAACTCCACACGTCTCATTCAACCACACCACCTAACATCACTGGACAGACCACAGAAGCGTCCACTTCACCTTCAGGAAACCCACCACACCCCCCGGCACAGAGACCATGCCACGCCGCTGCTGGTGCAAGCTCACCGAGGACCAACTGACAGCCACCCTTTCCCGGAGACCGCAAGCCTACCCCACCTACCCCCACACCGCTGCCATCTGCGTCAAACAGTGGATCAACGACTGCGCAGACACCTTCGACCCACTCAAGACCTCCGGCACCTATCACAACAACAACATTGCCGCATGGTTCACCAAAGACCCCAGGACCTCCATGTGCACCTGTCGGAAGCTGTAGAGGAGCGGGCTCTGCAAACAATCACCAGAAAGCTACAACGCACACAAGAGTGCCACCCGCAGACACCACCAACTCATCAGGACCGACAACAGGACAGCCATCAAGGACTGCCTAGACAGCAACGCACACAACAGCAAATAGCACATCAACGTCGCTATTCAACTCTCAAAATCCAAATACAGCACCAACGACATTCCACCATCACAAGACCTGTGTGACTCACTGGCCAACTTCTTTCACCGTAAGATCAACGACATCCACAACAGCTTCTAGTTCACTAGCCCCACATCCACAAACGAGACCACCCCCTCTACAACCAACACCCACACAAATCACCTGATTGCCTGCTACAACGTTAGCATTGAAGACACCATCATGATCATGGACTACATTCACTGGATCCCCATCTGACCCATGGCATATCCACATTTCCAACCAAGCCAGATAAGCCATCCCAACCGTTTTCCGTAAAAAAAAAATCCTACATCTCCTTCGAGACAGCTACCTTCACTGGGAGCTGTGAGAATGTTGTGATCAACGCCTTACTGAATAAACCAAAGGTGGGCCACAAATACCTCTCTAACTTCCAGCCCATCTTCCTGCTCCCCTTCCCAGAACAAGTCACGTAGAAGCTCATCAACAGACAGATGACCCGCTAACTCAAAGACAACAACATCATAGAACCAACCCAGTCTGGATTCTACATCAACAACAGCACGGACACTGCCCTCATTGCCGGCACCAACAACATCAGCATCCTCATGGACAAAGGAGAAACAGACGCCCACATCCATCTGGACCTATCAGCAGACTTCCACACGGTCTCCCACGGCACCCTAACAGTACGCATCCATGACGCAGGAATCAAAGAGAGTGCCCTGGTCTGGGCAACATCCTTTGCCACCGGCAGAACCCAGAGCGTCTGCCTCCCACAGTTCTGTTCCAAGAGCACTGACACCATCCGCAGCGTCCCACAGGGATCATCCCACAGCCAAACGGTCTTAAATATCCACATGGCACAACTCACCCATGTGGCACAACAACATAGCCTCAACATCATCTCCTATGCCGATTACACCCAGCTGATCATATCCCTCACCAAACACCCACACAGTGCCAAAATCAACCTCCACAGAGGAATGAAGGCTGTTGCAAAATGGAGTAAGGACAGCAGGCGGATGCAGAATCCTGACAAATCGGAGGTACACATCCTCTGCCCCACCAGCTCAGCCTGTGACGACTCCTGGTGGCCAACATCGCTAGGAACAGCCCCATAACCCACCAAACACGCACACAACCTGGGGGGCATCCTCGACTCCTCACTCCCCATGAACAAGCAGGACAACGCCATCTCTGCTTTCTGCTTCAACACCCTCTGAATGCCCCGCAGGATCTTATAATGGATCACCTCAAATACACAAAAAACAGTAACCCTGGCCCTCTCCACCAGCTGACTTGAGTAAGGGAACGCCATCTACGCAGATACAACAACCAAACTCCTGAGACGGCTGCAACGCATCTAGAACACCTCGGCACATCTGATCCTCGATTGCCACAACCCGGCCACATCACACAACACCCGAGAGGCCTGCACTGGCTCCCTGTCAACAACAGGATCAGCTTCAAACTCCACATCCACGCACACAAAGCTCTACACCACGCAGGACCAGCATACCACAACCACAGACTCAGCTTCTACACACCCATCCGCAGCCTCTGCTCTACCAACCTTGCTCTCGCCACTGTCCCTCACATCCGGAAAAACACGGACAGTGACAGATCATTCTCCTACATCGACTCAAAGACCTGGGTCACCCTCCCTACAAGTCAACGACAGACCCAGGACCTGCTGCCCTCACAATACTTCTCAAGCCCAGGGTGTTTTGATCAGTAGCAGCCCCCCCCAGCGCATTGAGACTGTCACGGGTAGGTAGTGCGTTTAACTAATGAATCGAATGATTGATAGATGGCTTAGCCAAATTTTGTGTGTAGGATAGGAGAGCTGTAGATGATAGTTACAATGAGGCTGGTCAGGATGCTGGTGTGATACTGGATGTGCAGATGTTTGACAATGTAGAGTGTGTCCATGGTGTCGGATGTGACTCTGAGTGTGTACCCCGTTAAGTTTGACCAATCATAATCCTGGATTGGGTGTGTGGTCCCTGTGGGATTTTGACAATCCGTCTGTGATGGCTAGGCAGAAGTGGTGTGCTGAGGTTGCGTACTACCACGTTACAGCATTGGAGGTGATGTGTGGTGGTGTTGTGTCAACGAGGTAATACACTACAATGTGGTGCTGCTGGAAGTAGTGTGTGTGCAGTACGAGGCACATGACCTGGTTGTATGTACACGCACTGTTAAGTGTGGCTGTGTCATGTTGTCAGTATGAGTTGCACACACAGCCTGAGGGGCTGTCATGGGTGTGTTTGTGGTAGCGTGTTACCAGGTGGATGATTGTCTGGTGTTCACTGTGTGGAGGTTGGCTGGGGCATGAGTCTGTTGTGTCACATGTGTCATTCAATCAAAAGGAGCCCAACGGGGAACAAAGCGAAAAGGCCGCCCCCCACTCAGATACTGTTCAACAACAATAAGGCCTAACCCACCTCACACCAAATTTCTTACGACCAATGGCAGAGTTACATGGCCAATTTCTACTACTGCCTTGGATGTGTACCTTGACACTAATCCATAGGGTCATGGTGTGTTTCACGTTTTCATAAAAATTACACCACGGTCTGATCCCACTCTAAAAATTGAAAATAAAGTGAGCAAAGAGAGAGTGCCTCACGGTAGCAACACCTGAGGGGGTTCCTGACAGAAAATTGCCAGTTTACCCATTTCTCATCATCGGCCACTCTCTCTTCGTGTGAGTTAAGAACGAAAAGGAAAATATAAATAGTGATTCCCTAACTAATATAAATATGGTGCCCAAATAAACAACCTCTATGTTCCCTCATAAAAATTAAGGTGAAACTAAAGTGTGTGTATACCTGGAACCCCTATGATAGCCAAAGACAATCGGCCACCACTATTAAAAAGGGGAGAGACTTTGTAGCTAAACAATTTTATTCTTATGCTGTCACATGTGTCATCAAATGAGCTGAGTGTCTTGCAGTGTGCATGTTGCAGGTGCTGACGGACCTGCCTTTGACATGGCGGTTGTGCAACAGTGGCACAGACAAGTTGCGGCATGCTTCAATAATGGATGGATGGATGGATGGAGGAGTATCTCATTGGTGTGTGTGTTGCTGGATTGGGCCACACGGTGCAGCGTTGTGGCTGGGGATGCAGCAGCCGGGAGGAGTGAACACATGACGGCAGAAGGGGCAATAGAACATGCCAAACAAGCACACAACCCAAGGATTCTTGCTAGGCAATAAGTGACATGTGTATGTGAGCCAGGAGTGGCTGGTTACCCATGGGTCACTGCCTGAAAATGTGTGAACATTCACCAAACATCACGTCCACAGGACGAGTCACCATAATGCCAAGCGGGGCACAGGACACACTGCGTCAGCAGCTGTAGCCTGCACGTTGTGTGTAGCAAGCTACACAACACATACACAACCATGTATATCATGCACAATATGGTCCATTAGCCATTATGAACAGCATGCTTGTTGTCACTGTACACATAACCACATATGAACAATCATTGTAAACAATGCCATATTGAACGCATGCAGACTGGAAAGATAACGGCGGTGACAGCAATGAGGCACAATGTACTGTGTGAAACACAGTTCCTACACAATCGGATGCAGTTAGTTGCAAGGCCATGCTGCATCAGCCAATTTACATGCCCAGTGGCATTGCTCTGACGACAATAACACTCATGCAATGATGTTACCTGTAATGCTGGTGAAACACTCTCCACACGACTGCCAGGGACTGTCCATACCTGTGAGCATGAGAGTGGTGTGATATTGGAAGGGTTCCATCTCCCAATATCCCCTTGGTCTGACTACAAATGACAGACACATTAGGGCGATCAGGCGAAGGAAGGTGAGGGTGGGAACTGCAGGGAGGGAGATCTGAAACAAAGCAAAACAAGCATAAGGATTCCATACTTTTTGTTACAGATTCACATATTACCTTGGCACCTAGACTGTACCACTCACACCTGTGTAGTGTAACCACTGCCACTGTGTCCTATTACTGATCACAGATCTTGCAATGTCACCAAAATGGAGCATGTATGACGTTCACAAGGCTGCTACAATGCAATTAGATCCATGCAGTCATGAACGACGTCACAGTGTATGATTGATGCTTGCTATCTCAGTAATTGTGACGTATAGCAGTGCAAATGGCACAAAGCCAACAATCCGTAGTCAGCCCTGTGAATCAGTAAGGGTCATGATGGGAAAGTAGACATCACCCGCAAGAGCCGTAAGCAGCTCCTCAAATGAGGAAGGAAATAACCTAAACACCAGGAAGCCCCATAGGGGCCAGTCATTACCTCTTGCAACTGTGCCTTACTATGCTAGACAGGACAAGCATGTGTAACCAAACTAAACAGCGAGTAAATAGGAACAAAGCAACAAAAACAACCCTACCGTGACCAGGATATGCTGCATGGCACAAGAGATTTTGGGCAATGACCTCACCCGACTGGTGCCACGTAAGTGTGAACATTTGCTACAGCCCAACGTTGTGATGTAATCAGCGCAACATACCTGGCATCATGAGAATGGAAAGTTAACATCATCTTACTGAGAAGGCTAGCGAAGCAGTGTTCTCCACCGGAACAGAGGTAACGACATGACAGTGACATGAAATACTGCCACAAGGGGCAATGCATCCATGCAAACAGACTCACAGGACAGTTGACAGAACATGTGGGACATACACTGGCCCACACCGGCACAACATGGTTTACTGGAAATCAAACTGTATTGGCCCACAAGGTTGAGTGGACGATTCAGACACATCCCGCTGCACACAGTGAGGCTGCAATTCTCCACGGAGCCTGTGTTTGTGATGTCACACACAATGGCAACCCGTGCCATCCTCAATGTGTCAGGGTCAATGTTAACACACATTTATGCATTCACCAAAGTCAAAACTCTACTACAAATGACTGTCAAGAAAGGTGACTGTCTTGTCATGGGAGTGACGCAACATGAAATTTGATACATGGTAATGTGACATGTATGTATGGGCCTACAACATGCGCATGAACAGTTTCCACACAATCAAAAACCATACCAATAATAAACTTCCTGTTTGGAATCCTTACCCAAACTGACATTTCCACATGTCTGTGCAGGGTACGCAGATTCATCCGACGTTGCTATCATCAAGAGGAATTGCAGGAGGACCAAGATGACACGAACAGACAACAGGCAGGGCGACCTGGAAAGGACAGGCACACAAGGGGTTACGTACTGAATATATTCATTCAGACATGGTCATGTACAATACACTAACAATGTAGTACACTTGTACATTCAAAGTTCAATCATTGCGCTCATGTGTGTCGCAAGACATCGTCACTTGTGTGACACTGCACCACAAACATCAAAGTGACATTGTATACAGTCTGCCGGACACACAGTATGCTACACATGTCACTCTATGGTAGTAGCTTGCACACTATTTTACAGGTACTCACCATTATGAGAAGAAGTTGCGTATGAGCTGAATCCGGATATCATCCTCCTCCTCCTCATTGCTAGCATCCTGGCCAAGGCCTTCATCCTCAACAAGTGGATGTTCCTCATCATCAGGATCCAGGGTGAGTGGCCCATCCCCCTCCACTGCCATGTTGTGCAGCATGCAGCACACGGTGAAGATGTCACACACCTTGAGCGGGGAGTATGGCAGGGATCCACCTGTCTTGTCGAGACACCTGAACAGGCTCTTCAGGAGTCCAAACGTACGCTCTATCACATGCCTGGTCTGCCCGTGTGCATTATTGTACCGCTGGTCTGCAGCAGTTCTGGGGTTGCGTAGTGGAGTCATGAGCCACGGCATGTTCGGATATCCGGCGTCTCCTACAACAATACATCATGTCAATGAGTGTGTAATGAGAAGCCGTGAGAGAGATAAATTACATTGAGACATACATGAGAAACAGTGTTTACCCACCAACAAGACATGCCCGATGGTTGCGCAGCTGCAGCATCATCTGTGGTACCCTGCTCCGCCTCATGATGAATGCATCGTGGCATGATCCTGGAAAACGTGCACAAACATGGGAAATCATCATGTTAGCAAGACACACCACCAGGGTATTTATGGAGTGGTAATGCTTCCTGTTGCGGAAGGCCTGCTCCTGAGCCTGTGGTGGCACCAGTCCAACATGTGTCCCATCCATAGATCCAATTACATGTGGCATGTGTCCCAGGGCATAGAATGCACCCTTGACATTGTTCAACTCTTGTGGAGTAGGGAACTTAATGAATTCATCAATGTGCTGCAACATAGCAGCTAAGACATCACGTAGTACACGGCTGAACATGGTCTGGGACATCCCCCCACATTACCTATGGTGAATTGGAACGTACCTGTGGCAAAGAAATGTAGGGCTGCCATCATCTTTACCTTGGGTTTCAGCGCAGTTGGATACCTGTGTCGCGGTTGGAGATGTGGTTCCAGCCTGTCCGTCAAATTCTGAATCAACTTTTGAGGGAATCTGTAGAGGCGGATGCAATCACGTTCCCTCATGGCATCCAAGTCAGGCAACGGCCTTGGCAGAGGGGGTGCCCTGCACGACATGTTTGGGTAAAAAGGTATACAACTATCAGCAAACAACAATTAAAATGTACATGGCACAATCAACACTGCTTAAACACATGAAATCACTTATGAATCTGCCTTGGGCTATACATCATTGACACTTATGCCAGCTAGTTGGAACTCCTACAACAAAACTGATTCACCTGTTGACTGTGAAATGGACATGACATGCACACAAATGATCATCTGCTTATGTCTGAGTTAGCAGACCAATGTATCACGTCAGTGACACACGTCACGTGACTTGCATGAGAAGGTGGTCAACACATCCAGACAGCTGACTGCAAGGAACACACCCACGGTTCCATGTTTAAATATCGACAACAAAAATATAGTTAACAAAAATATAGATGTAAAAATAGCGACTACAAAAATATCGAATCCCTATACTTAAACAGGTAAGTACAACAATATCGACTCAAAAATATAGATGTAAAAAATATAGATGTACAAAATATCGACTTTAAAAAATAATATAACCTAAATTAAATAATTAAATAATATTAATATTATTAACAAAATAAATTAAATTACATTTATATTTGAACTAATTATAACAAATAAACTTAATTTAATGAATGTAAACACAATAAATGTGTACATATACATATATTTTCTTAATTACATTTTATTATTATCTTTATTTAATTTATAAACTTTAATACTTATATAAAAATAAACACATATATAAAACATTATGAATAAAAAATATTATTCTATATTTAATTAACACATTAAAGTATTAACAAATATTAATACATACATTTAATAACAAAATACAAACATTAGTAGTGAAAACATTTGATAGCAAAGGGGTAAAAATTACTATTCCCACTCCAAAGAGTGCAACAGTAGGAAAGCATTGGATAGCGTCGGGGTAAAAATTACTATTCCCACTCCAGAGGGTGCAACAGTAGGGAAAGCGTTGGATAGCGTAGGGGCAAAAATTACTATTCCCACTCCAAAGGGTGCAACAGTAGGGAAAGCGCTGGATAGCGTAGGGGTAAAAATTACTATTCCCACTCCAGACAGTGTAACAGTAGGGAAAGCGCTGGATAGCGTAGGGGTAAAAATTACTATTCCCACTCCAAAGGGTGCAACAGTAGGGAAAGTGTTGGATAGCGAAGGGGTAAAAAATACTATTCCCACTCCAGTGAAAGCAACAGTAGGGAAAGCGTTGGATAGCGCAGGGGTAAAAATTACTATTCCCACTCCAGGCAGTGCAACAGTAGGGAAGGCGCTGGATAGCGTAGGGGTAAAAATTACTATTCCCACTCCAGAGGGTGCAACAGTAGAGAAAGCGTTGGATAGCGTAGGGGTAAAAATTACTATTCCCATTCCAAAGGGTGCAACAGTAGGGAAAGCGTTGGATAGCGTAGGGGTATAAATTACTATTCCCACTCCAGACAGTGCAACAGTAGGAAAAGCGCTGGATAGCGTAGGGGTAAAAATTACTATTTCCACTCCAGAGAGTGCAAGAGTAGGGAAAACATTGGATAGCGTAGGGGTAAAATTTACTATCCCCACTCCAGAGAGTGCAACAGTAGAGAAAGCGTTGGATAGCGTAGGGGTAAAAATTACTATTCCCACTCCAGAGAGTGCAACAGTATGGAAAGCGTTGGATAGCGTAGGGGTGAAAATTACTATTCCTACTCCAGAGAGTGCAACAGTATGGAAAGCGTTGGATATCGTAGGGATGAAAATTACTATTCCCACTCCAGAGAGTGCAACAGTATGGAAAGCGTTGGATAGCGTAGGGGTGAAAATTAATATTCCTACTCCAGTAAGTACAATAGTAAGGAAAGGGCTGGAACACAAAACAATAAAAAAACTATCCAAATGTTTTTTTTATTTAATTTCCAATATAAACATAATTAATATATACATTTAAATGTATTATTATTAACAAAGATAATAAAAATTAATTAATTACACATTATTTAAAACTATAATATCCACCACACACACCTAAAATTAATTACACAATTACATGTAATATTTACTAATTAATTAATGAAAATTAATATATTTTTTTAATTAATTAATTAATTAATTAATTACCCGTTTTCACACCATATACACTTAAAAACACCACAACACACACCTAAAATAATTACACATTTACAATTACTAAATACTAATTAATTATTGGTAATTAATTTAAAAATTATTTATTAATTAATCGATAATACATTAATTAATTACCACCCTTCACACCATTTACACGTATGAACTCCCCAACACACACCTAAAATTAATTAAACAATTAACATAATTAATTATTAACTGAAATTAATTAACAGCTAATTATTACACTATTATTAATTAATTAACACATTAATTAATCAATTAATTTTATATAATTTAATTACTTCCCACCCTATTCCCCTATAAACCCACAACCCGCTACGGAAGTAATAACACAAAATTAAACATAAAAACATTAATAACTAATACAATTCTAAAAAATATAATAAAATAACAAACAATTCTCATTTAAAACACTAACATACATAACATTATTAATAATTCGATATTTTTGTAAACTATATTTTTGTAAACAATATTTATTACAACTATATTATTGTTATCGATATTACTTACCAGTCAGTCGATATTCTGGTCAAACTATATTTTTGTTGTCTATATTTGTTCCACTCGATATTTCTGCGGAGATATTAATGTCAGGCGATATTTCTACGTCGATATTAGTACTCTGCACCCACACCCACGTCACATGTGCTATATATTTTACATTTCAGTGATATTGTGCATGAGTTGTGCATTGTACAAAACCACACCACAGCCATCCTCTGAATGCCGATCTGTATGTCTGTGGCCCAATGCTCTATGATGCCATCACACACATGAGCTGTAGAAATGCCCCTGTGGCATGGTGTGCGTACATGTGAGACACTTGCAATCACGACACAGACCCATCATACATGCACCTAAAGAGGATTACGTTTACCCGATACAAACAGCATGTCCAATCTTTTACATGGCACACACATTATATTGTCACACAGGGTCATGCAGAGCGTCAATTGGTAAAGTGAGACAGTGCCCCGTTCCCTGGCATCACGTGACAGATGCCCTTACTGAAGAGTGTGCCATCCCAGTGTTCATGTGAATAACAACATGTTCATGATGTTACTCATGTGACATGTGTCAAGGTAATGTGAACCACATTGTGGCACATCACAAATGTCATGCCTCCACAGCACATCACACATCAACTGTGCCACCAGATCACATGCCCTCTGCTATATAACTGTGTGCCACACCTAGGGCCTGCTCATGTAAGTATGCCTTGCCAACACATACATGGACATCCTCATGATGACCTCACACCCACATCCCTGCCATGTGTTTTCCTATTATCACTGTAGTAATGTTGCCATGCGTGAGCTTGTGGAACGCACTGTACACATGCATTCACTAGAGCATGTGAGACGCCCAGTACCCCACTGGTGCGTGCGTGTGTACGGGTCGTCTCACTGTTGCATTGTAGACATGCGCGTGTGGAGCGTACCCCACTGTTGTGTGCGTGTGTACGGGTCATCTCACTGTTGCATTGTTGCCATACGCGTGTGTGGAGCGTACCCCTCTGGTGCGTGCGTGTGTACGGGTCGTCTCACTGTTGCATTGTAGCCATACGCGTGTGGAGCGTACCCCACTGGTACATGCGTGTGTACCGGTCGTCTCACTGTTGCATTATAGCCATACGCGTGTGGAGCATACCCCACTGGTGCGTGCGTGTGTACGGGTCGTCTGACTGTTGCATTGTAGCCATACACGTGTGGAGCGTACCCCACTGGTGCATGCATGTGTATGGGTCGTCTCACTGTTGCTTTGTAGCCATATGCGTGCGGGGCGTACCCCACTGGTACATGCGTGTGTACGGCTCGTCTCACTGTTGCATTGTAGCCATACGCGTGTGGAGCATACCCCACTGGTATGTGTGTGTGCACGGGTCGTCTCACTGTTGCATTGTAGCCATACGCGTGTGGAGCGTACCCAACTGGTGCGTGCGTGTTTACGGGTCGTCTCAATGTTGTATTGTAGCCATACGCGTGTGGAGCGTACCCCACTGGTGCGTGCGTGTCTACGGGTCGTCTCACTGTTGCATTGTAGCCATATGCGTGTGGAGCGTACCCCACTGGTGCGTGCGTGTGTACAGGTCGTCTCACTGTTGCATTGTAGCCATACACGTGTGGAGCGTACCCCACTGGTGCGTGCGTGTGTACGGGTCGGCTCACTGTTGCTTTGTAGCCATACGCATGTGGAGCTTACCCCACTGGTGCGTGCGTGTGTACGGCTCCTCTCACTGTTGCATTGTAGCCATAAGCGTGCGGAGCGTACCCCCTTGGTGCGTGCGTGTGTACGGGTCGTCTCACTATCGAAAACTGGCGTTTGCAACGAATCACGCATCGTACTTGTGTGTGGATCCCTAAAAATACATAGGGAACACCTAGGGGACGAGTAGAATGCCCAGAATGCAGGCTAGTTGTCAAGGAAACAGAGATTTGAGTGTGCTACAGGTGTTCTGCAAAATTCAGTTGGCCAAAACTATACAATGTTGCAATGTTTGTTGTGTAGCTGGAGCTCAAATTTTAAACCATGCAAATGTGTGTCAGGGCCTTATGTGGAATAGGATTAGATGAAACATAGGATGCAAAGTAATCTGCCCTATCACACTGTCTTCCTGAGACTGACAGCCCCTCAGCAGCACAGATTTAAGGCTGCATGTGGCTGTGAGAGGGCACTTGCCTGCACAACATTGGAGTGGACAACACAGCTGCTGTCTCTGCATTCCCTGGACCCTGATTTTGCTGAGCATGGAGAGGGCACCTGCATTCAGTAAGGAGGAGAACCAGGCCCTGCTGGATGCCCTCCTATCTAACTAAAGCAAGATGCATGGGAAACCAGGGGATCAGGTGAGTGATGAATGTGTGAGTGTCACTACAGCCATTGTGTATTTATGGGACAGAGAGATGCAATGTACTTTGGAGTGAGTGCCTGGTGTGTACATTAAGGTATTTACCATGCAGTGAATGATATAGCTAAATAGTGTTTACTGCTTACCGGCATTGTGCTAAGTGCACTCACTAGAGCATGGGTGGTCAGCTGAGAGTTCTTAGGTGTAGTGGGATATGTGACAGCATGTCACGTGCTGTCCACCACCCTGCAATAGCATATCTTGTTCAGTGTTAGCCATGCTCAGTGAGTGGTTAGCACCCCTTAGGGCATCTGTTGCCTTTCAAAGGCATGTAGTGCATTGGTGTTTGCTCACAGGCCACATTCACATGGACACTGATGCAAGTCCTCTCAGCATCATCTGCCCTGTTGTCATTCTCAATGTGGTGCAAGTGTGTGTCTTTGGGACATGGAGCAGGTGTACTGATGTTGTTTCACTTTGTCTTCCTCACAGGTATCTGCCTATGAGAAGGGGGAGATCTGGCTGGACATAGCCAGGGCTGTCAGGGATGTCAGGTCTGAGGGGGGCCCTCACCGCAAGACCCGGAACATCCGCAAGAGGTGGCAGGACATCCGGTGCTGGAGCCGCCGTATCGCCCGGGTGCAGCTCAAGCTTGAAGCTCCACGCCGGCATGGCGGCACACGTCACCTCACCCCCAACCTGCTCCTGGTCCTGGCCGTGGTCTTCCCAGACCTCCATAGGCAGTTGCAGGAGGGACAGCAGCAAGGAGGGGGTAGGTACATGTCTGTTTGTTGGCATGTGTGTCACTTGCTACCTGCAGTGTTCCGAAGCCTGGTACCACTCCCACAGTAGTGGTGGTCTGGTCAGACAGGCACTTTATGCATTGTCATTGCAATGCCCCATATTCAGCAGATGCTCTTTTACATCCCTTCCCCGCCTCCACATTTGTCCCCTGCTTTGGGTATTTCATTTTTGAGCATGTCCTCCTAGGGTGCAATGTATTAGTATACATATTGCTTAACACATCATCATGTTGGAGGGGGGTCTGTGACACTTGTTGGTACCTTAACTGTTCCACGACCTGTGCACTGTGGTTGCCCTTCATGATATTTTGGCACTGATCATGAGTCTCAACATGGAGTTCTGCACGGGTCTGCCTCAGTGGCCTTTGTCCCTGGTATACTTTGTATTTCTCATGTGTTAGCTACATGTGCACACTGTCCATGTATACAAAATCTTGCTTGTGCATACTCACACTGGGCAGTGCGTGTGTGCATATTCACAAGAAATTTTGCAGGTTGTATGGGACTAATATTGATGGGCAGCCACACATTGTGACCTTGGCTTAGTTAATATAGCTGCCCAGTTATTGAGACCCAGATTCAGAGTTTTCACTACTTGAGCTGTATCACTCACATTGACGGAGTGATTGGGGTGTTGTGCATGGGAGGTGTGATGGGCCTGCCTGTTTAGCCTTGTCAGTGGTGTGCTGTGTATGTTATTTCTGATGCGAACTTGTCACTATGCACTTAGCCTGTGCTGCTGGACAATGCAGTCATTGTAGGATTTACGATGATGTTATTGGCTCACAGAGAGGATTGTTCCACATCGATTTATGCTACATGTATGGGTTGGTGGTGCAACGCAGTTTTGTCTTGGTGTCCATACTATATTAAGAACTGTGTTTCCAACAGGGTGTTGGAAGCATCCCCCGGATGTGCGCCGGGGGATGCTTCCAACACCCTGTTGGAAACACAGTTCTTGATGTTTTAAATGACGTCCACGACAAGAGACGCCGCCCAGGCAGCCACCTCACACTTTGACGACATTTCATGTTAAACGACACAACATTTCGGATATATTTCAGCTGTGCAACTCTCCACCACTTCTGTTCACATTACTATATTCACATTTCCCATGTGGTTGCGGATGTGTCAAGAATGCATCAATGTTTTTCACATTCACAATTGTAGGCACATTAGCTTTCTCTTTTTATGGATTTTGTACATGTGTGCCACTTCACTTGACAGCCAGTGTGTGTTATGTGCTAGCAACTGTATGGTCTGGGGATAGATGCCCCTGTGAGGAGTGTCACTAAAGTGTGTGGTGATAGAGGGAGCCTCTATACCAATCATATACTCACACCCAGTCAACAGGTCAGGGTTTTATCCATCACCTCTCTGTTGCACACTCTGCCCCAAGTTCAAACATGGTCATGTGCAAATCTGCCTGTCCATGTGCCTCATGGGAACAGTCTAGCCATAATTGTCAAGCCATGCCTTCCCTGGACTGGTAACAAGGTTCCTGGAACCACTTTCTGGCATTACAGACGTCTTCAGCCATGCTTGTTTATATACACATCTGTGTTTCACACAAGCCTAGCTGTGATGCCAGTGAGAGGTGATGGAAAGCTTGTTTCAGGTCCAGGGATGGCATCACAGGCAGTCCGGGCAGGACTGGTCCCATGTGGCACAGGGTCTAACAGATTTGAATATGACCATGTCTGGACTTGGGTGGCAGAGTGGGCAACTGAACGGTGATTGATCAACACCTATCCTGTTGACAGGCAGTGGCTCATCATTGTGACTGTCATCCAAGTTGTGGCCTGGTCTGTTACTTGTATCTTTGTATACAATGAGCGTTGTGTCTATTACAATTGCGTATTATTAGACTTATATATGTGCAGAGTTATGTGGCATGTGACTCGTGATGCATGCCATGATTAGAAATGTCCCCAAATGATTTGTTGCTGATATGTCTGATGTGTACAGGTGACTGATATATTTATCATTTTCTCATTGCCAACAGCATCATCACCACAACCTGGAGGAGACCCAGGCACGGACCAGACAGAAGGACCCAGCAACAGTGCCACCAGCTTTGAGGAGTCGGAGGGAGGCATTGGCACAGAGGGTGAGGGGAGTCAGGCGGCCGGACCTCATGAGCACGACACCTCATACCATGCGGACGGCTCGGATTCGGACTCCCAGGAGGAGGGGGAATATGCAGCTATGCCATCTACAACAACTATGCCTGTCCCCTCCTCCTCCAGACCCATCTCCACCCTCCGAGTTGTTAGGGTCCCTAGGGTCCGTGCTACCCCCGTGTCTTCTTTGTCCCCGGCACCGCAGCCCCTGCCCCTGTCTCCCCTGCTGCCCTCAGTGCTGAGTCTGTGGACCTGCTCCGGCAGATCCAAGTTGGCCAGATGTCAATGCTGACTGTCCTCCATGGCCAAACACACATCATGACACAGTTGTTGTCATACATGGAGGGCATGTCAGCAGCCATGTCTGGCCAAAGTCGGAGTTTGGCAGCCATAGAGTCTTCACTGACGGCAGCACTGTCCATCCTGCAGCGTCAGCCCCCCCCCTCCTTCAGACCCATCCACATCACCCTCTCCCATACCTGTCCAATGTACATGCAGACGCCACAAGTCAGCCACCACAACAGACACACCCAGCACACCCACACGGCAGTCAAAACGCAAATCTCCACGCACCCAATCTCAAGGGGATGTAGGCACACCCACAGGGAGAGGGGACAGACGTCACACACGCATCCACAGACACACGACTCCTGACTCACAGCCCTCCACCTCCACCCCCATTGTGTCCCCGGGTTCAGGTAGTAGTTTGTCCGAACTGGCAGCAGTGTGCAGCGCAGAATATTTGTCATCCTTTTGCGCTGCACCGGCAACTGTGGAGGAATCCACCTCACCTGCACCCACTACACCTGCCCTCCCCTCTCCTGTCCCTGCGGTGCCGGACCCTGACTCCGATGATGCCCCCCATGTGTCCACAGACATCTGAACTCCATGTGCAGGCAAGTTTGGGTGTGTCAACATCCACAACGCCACCACTGTTGGGGACATTTATTTGGACTGGCCATTGGCCTTTTGTGAGCCTGGACTCATTACTTGCGTATTTTATATTGTTGGGCTGAATAAAGCTTTTCATTTTTCATTCTAAACTTTTGCCTTTCAGGAATTTACTTTAGCTGCTGTGTGCCTACGAATTGGTGTAATGTTCATTTTTGGGTATTGTAACATATGTCTATTTCCTGATGGTAATGAGGTGGACCATGGTATGTTTGTGCTATCCCAATGTTACTGCAAAATTGCTAGATTGGTGTGTGTGCAGTTTGCATGCAGACATTGTCCCAAAGAGTGTCCCTTCCTCAGTGACACATGTGATCTTCACTACGGATCATCATGATCATCTCAAAAAAATGTAAGCCCCCAGACAAATGTGCCTCATACCGGTCAATCTTGCTACTCAATGTTGAGGCCAAGATCATAGCCAAGTGTTGGAGACAATACTTATTCGAGTAATATTGATGCAAATCCACCTAGACTAGTCAGGATTCATGCCCAACAGAGGTACTAAACTCAACCTTCACCGTCTGTACAGGATCCTGGGACCTTCAGGAACAAACCCTGGTATTGTTCCTTGATGTCACAACTGCATTTGTGATGCTGTAGTGTCCCTGTATGTCCATGGTCCTAGAGAAAATGGGCTTTGGCCCCCGACACAGATGACAGGTGAAACTCCTTGAACAGCAACCACTAGTGATGGTTAAGGTCAATGGTATGCACTCTTACCTGTTCGAGCTAGGAAGGGGCACAGGCTGCATGGGTCAGGCAATACCCAGTAATCTGGGGCCTGAGGTTGCGGACATTTGGGGGAGAAAATATAGCTTTGTGGGGACACTGTATAGTTATATGCAGCTGACCCGGAACAGGTATTTCCTAGGATACAACAGATATTTAAACATGTTGGCCACTATTCTGGGTACTTTATTTTTATTTATTTGATTTTTAAAATGCACACTTAATTCCAAAGGGGATATCCCGGTGCTAGAACCAAGCAGAGAAACTCTGTAAATAAATGCCCCTTAAGGGGAATACAGCCATGTTTTAAATGTGTATGAAACCCAAAAAGACTCTATATAAGACGCATATCTAGAGAAAGGGAGTTTCCAATGAAGAGCAGCTAAATGGCAGAAACAGCAGTAACCCAGTCTGGCTTTCCTAATTGGAGTGTTGCGAATTAGGGCTTAATGGGGGAACACAACACTCTACTAAGCTTATAAAAGGCCACTGTTGGACTTGGCCCTTTTTGCAGGGTCATCCCTAAACATTTTGTCTTTCTCCTAGCCTTTTTTCTGACATGGTATTGGTGGTCCTTGGACTCTGGACACTTTAGCACTGCTGTCCGGTGTAAAGTGAGTGTGCTCTCTGTGATAAATATAGTAAGATTGGTCTACACCTGTTTGGCCTATTTAATTTACCTGTCAGTCCCTTGCAAAGTGATATCTCATATACCCAGGGCTCGTAAATCAAATGCTACTAGTGGGCTTGCAGCGCGGATTGAGCCACCTACCAAAGTAGCCTTTCATACCTATCCGAGGCACCTGCCATTGCAGGGCCTGTGCACGCAGTGTTACTGCCGCTGTGCCGTGGCACCTAAAGTCTGTGCCATGTCTGTGACCCCCCTTTTACTACATGTCAGTCACCCCTAAGTGAGGCCCTAGCTAGCCCTATGGGCAGGGTGCATTGTAGGTGAAAGGTTGGACATGTACCTTAAGTGTGTGACATGTCCTGGTAGTGACAAAAAGCCATTTGGGTTGCTCACTACTGTGAGGCTGCCCTCCCACAGGAATGCATTGGGGATTACCTGATAAGTGTTTCAGTGGTAATTCCTGATATGAGAGGAGCAGTGTGGTCAAGTTTGGTATATTTGGAATAGTGATAATAAATGATACACAATGGTGTGCACAGATGGATTAGTTACTTACCTGTAATCCTAGTTCTCTTCCAGGGGTATACTCATTAACCGCATGCGTGTGGCACGTTTTCCCGCTGTGCAATGAGAATCGCGGAATCCCGCGGTTCATGACGAGCTCAGCTCGTCATGAGCGTACGAGAGGTGTACCTCATGACGAGCTGAGCTCGTCATCAGCGTGGAAGGGGTTAAAGTCATAAGCACTGAATAATCTCCGCACCTCGCCTTTAAGGCCTCATAGAATCTGAACACTTTTCCTTTAAGGCCTCCAGGGGGAACTCTGCTCCCATCATGCCCCACAGGTGACAGTTAGGTCAGTTCTACTGTACGGTACAGTAAAACTTGCAGGTATCCTCATATATAATATCACAACACACATATTAAACCATAATGCTACTGCTCGCCCGGGGATGCAGGAGGGTGCTTATGACTTTAATGAGTATACCCCTGGAAGAGAACTAGGATTACAGGAAAGTAACTAATCCTTCTCTTCCAGGGGATACTCATTAATAGTCATAAGCACTGAATAGAATAGCAAGCTCATGCCCACTAAGAAGCGAGCGAGCAGAAAACAAGAAATTACAACAGCTGTGACACACATATCTTAGCTAGAATTAGCAAATAAATTCCTGAGCCATGCCTGCCCAACATGAGCATCTGCCTGTGTGTCTGAATCAAGACAGTAATGGCGAGTAAAGGTATGAATTGAACGCCATGTAGCTGCCTTACAGATTTCTGCCATAGAAACATTTCTAAGGAGAGCTGTAGTGGAAGCTTTCCCTCTTGTTGAATGAGCCTTAGGTCTTCCGACAAAGACCTGTTTGACAACTGGAACGCTAGGAGAATGCAAGAAACAATCCATCTAGATATGGACCTCTTGGAAGCTGCAGAGCCCGTATTATTAGGACCATAGTTATTGAACAAACGGTCTGAGTGTCTCAAAGTCTTTGTTCTGTCCAGATAAAACTTAAGAACTCTCTTAAGATCTAAAGAATGTAGAGCTCTTTCAGGAGGATTGGCAGGATTTGGGAAAAAAGTCGGCAAGGTTATAGTCTGATAAATGTGAAAATCTGACACTACCTTGGGCAAAAATGCAGGATGCGTCCTGAGTTCCAACCGAATAGGATGGAACACAATGAAAGGTTCCTTGCAGCACAGAGCCTGGATCTCGCTCACTCTACGAGCAGAAGTAACGGCTACAAGGAACGCTACCTTCCAAGTTAAGTGCTGCAAGGAGGCCTTATGTAAAGGTTCAAAAGGAGCACCCATTAACTTAGTTAATACCACATTAAGGTCCCAAGGTGGAGAAGGTGACCTGACTGGTGGATACACCTTTCGTAAACCTTCCAGAAAATCTTTCACTACAGGCATCCTAAAAAAGGAAGTCTGAGTAGGTGATTTCCTGTAGGCCCTGATCGCTGCAAGATGGACTTTAATAGAACTAAACTGCAGACCAGACCTCGCCAAATGTAACAAGTAAGGTAAAATCACCTGTTCTTGACCATGTATAGGGTCAAGGCCATTGCTCTCACACCACAGAAAAAATTGTTTCCATTTAAAACCATATGATTTCATTGTAGAAGGTCGCTTCGCCTCCTTAAGGATATGCATACACTCGGGATTTAACTGCAAGTGTCCATACTGGATGACTTCAGGAAACATGCTGCCAGGCGTAGGGAAGACAGGTTAGGGTGGAACACACTGCCCTTCTGTTTGGATAGAAGATCCGGGCGACACCGCAACCTCCTGTGTGGCACTTCCGACAACTGAAGGAGATCTGGAAACCACCATTGGCGTGGCCACTCGGGGGCAATCAGAATCATCCTGGACTTGGTTTTGAACATTCTGTTGATTACTGTTGGTATCAATGGGGTCGGAGGAAAAGCGTACAGTAAGTTCTGACACCAGTCTATCAAAAGGACATTCCTTGAGATCCGACCTGGGGAAACCTGGATGCGAAGACGGGGCATTTTGCGTTTCCCGCGTCTGCGAACAGGTCGATATCTGGAATTCCCCATGCTTGAAAAAGACTGTTTGCGACTTCGTCGTTAAGGACCCAATCGTGAGCCTCGACGAAGTCCCTGCTGAGGAAATCCGCCTGCGAGGTGAGGGACCCGGGTAGATGCACTGCTGTTATCGACAAGTCTCTCGCCATCAGCCAATTCAGATGGTCTGGGCTTCCATGGACAGAGTCCTGGACCTGGTACCCCCCTGCTTGTTTAAATAATACATTGTAGTTGTATTGTCTGTTTGCACCAGGAGGGACCGCGGCTGGAAAGATGGAACAGAGACTTGAGAGCCAGATGAACCGCTCTTAGTTCCAGCAGGTTGATGTGATAGCCCTTCTCGGAATCTGACCATAGCCCTTGTACTTGGAAAGGGCCCATATGAGCACCCCAACCCTGGAGTGAGGCGTCTGTGATCAGAGTCTGAGTAGGGGGATCTTGATGAAATGGAACTCCTTGCATTAGGTGGGACCTCTTCATCCACCACCGGATGGAGTCTTTGGCAGACTGATGAAGGAGTATTCGATCCTCCCAGCACCCCGTCCTCTGTCTCCACTGATCCTCTAAACACTGTTGCAGAGGACGCATGTGCAATCTTGCGTTTGGAACTATGAAGATGCACGACGCCATCGAACCCAGAAGAGAGGATACTTGGCGAACCGTGGGAAACGTGGTCTGAACAAGAAGCTGACATTTTGTCCTGATTGATAACCACCTCTCCTCCGAAGGACACACGTTTTCTTTTTCTGTGTTCAAAAGAGCTCCGAGATAGTGAATTTGCTGGGTTGGGTTCATTATTGATTTCTTGAAATTGACTTGAAGACTCAATTTGTGCATAAGGTGAAGGCATCGAGAAAGATGAACTTCCAGAAGAGAAGGGGACAAACTTTTCAGGAGCCAGTCGTCTAAGTAGGGATATATGAAAATACTCTGTCTCCGAAGGTAGGCAGCTATCACCGCCATACACTTCGAAAATGTTCGGGGAGCTGACTTTAGTCCGAACGGAAGTACTGCATTCTGGTAGTGATGAACAGACACTTGAAATCTGAGAAATTTGCGATGCCTTCTTGAAACTGGAACATGAAAATATGCATCCTTCAGGTCGATGGAACACATCCACTCCCCCGATGTAATTGGGAAAATATTTGATGGAGCGCTAACATTCTAAATTTCTCCTTTCGAATAAACCTGTTTAACAACCTTAAATCCAGTATAGGTCTGAATTCTGCATTGGGACCTTTCTTTCTCACTAAGAAGAAGCGGGAGTACAGACCTTGGTTTCTCTGTGAAAGAGGAACTTCCTCTATGGCTTTCTTGCACAGAAGGATGTTTACCTCTTTTTGTAGGAGCTTTTGATTTTGATGAAAAACTCTCCTTGGACGTACGGCCGGAGGAGGTGATTTGAATTTGAGGAGATAGCCATTTTGGATTATGCCGATGACCCATCTGTCCTTTGGCAATTTTCTCCACTCGTCCAAGTATAGAGCAACGCTTCCTCCTACCGGAGTGGACCACAGCTGTGGAGGAAGTTCTATCTCATTGCTTCTGAGGTTGTTTCGCAGCAGAGGACTGTTTTCTATTTCCTCCTCTGCCTCGCCCAGGCCTGCGCTGTTGAAATTACGATCTCTGCTGAGACTGCCCCTGGCTTTGCGACGACCAGTTGGACGTTTGCCCACGTTGCTGAAATGACCTCTTGTCATAGGGGTGAAAACGATGATGGAACTCCTTCTTCTTCTCTAGGCCAACCGCCTTCAGAGTATCCAGCTCCGCTTTCATTTTGGCCATCACATCATCCGCATGAGATCCAAATAATGTCGACCCATTGAATGGCAGATTAACTATTTTCCTTTGGGCATCTGGCTTAAGGCCCGTGAGGCGCAGCCATGCCGACCTCCTGGAGCATATGCCGTGGGCATACCCATGCGCTGCAAGATCCGCAGAATCAGCCGCCGCACTTATTCTCTGGTTTGCAACCAAACCACCTTCTCCCACAATCTCCAGGAAATCCTTCTGATTTTCCTTCAGCAGTTTCTCCACAAATCTAGACATAGAGTCCCAAAAGGGACGACCATAGCGACCCAGCAAAGCCGCAGCACTGGCCACTCTCATGACTGATCCCGCTGTGTTACACATCCTCCGCCCCAAGGAGTCCATGTTTTTACTGTCTTTGTCTGGCGGAACAGATGAGACAGATGTAGCTGAGTGGGCCTTCCTGGCAGCTGCCACTATTAGAGAATCAGGAGGTGGATCTGTACGCAGAAAAAGAGGATCCTGATCAGGCGCTTTATACTTTTTTGCAATTCTTGAAGGTCCGGAGCCCACCGTAGCCGGCGTCAAGAAGGTCTTCATTGCCGGCTCCAACAAACCAGGCACCAAAGGAAGAAGAGGTCTAGCAGACGACTTATGATGCAGCGTTTCAAAGATGACAAAAGACTTCACAGGAGGCACTGCCATCGTTATATTGAATTTGCTAGCCCCACGGCATAATACCTCGTTGAAAGTTCCCAGATGATCCACTGGAGATATCCTGGAAGGTGATTTTGATGAGATCGTGGGCGAATAGTCCCTATAAGATGATCTCAACGACAAGGAAGAAGCAGGAGATCTATGTCTGCTCTAGGAGTAGGAGATCGATGAGCACTACTTCGCTCCCTAGAGTGGGAATTCTTCCGCACCGGAGACCTAGACCTTCTTGGGGAAACACCAGCTGGTGCCCTTGAAGCTTTTACAGTAAGAGGTCTGTCATTAGGCCTTGGCTGCATCTTCCAATGGCGTATGCTTTCCAGCCATCTAGGAGACAGGTTCACAGGAGGTGTCTGCGCACCGGAGAGCCCTCCGGGGTAACCTGCACAATCTGAATTCCCATTGAGGAAGAAGATGCTGAAGAACTCCGAATAGACTGCGGAGATCTTGAAGGAGCCTCTCTGGGAACCAATTGCCTGTCCCTTGAAGTCGAATTCCTCGACGTAGAGTCAGAATGAGAGGTCCGAGAGGTGGGTCCAGAGTGTCTCGACGCCGACTGAGAGGCAGGTGGCGGAGACCTCGACGTCGACTTCCTCGACGTCGATTGCTTCTTCAACGTTGACAGAGCCATGTCAAGCCTCAAGCCCGAGGCATGTCTCGACGTCGACCCATGTCTCGACGGCGACCGTGATCTTCGTTTTTCAGCTCTCGACGTCGAAGCTCTACCTCTCGACGTCGACCTCGCTTTCTCTCTCGACGTCGATCTCACTTTCTGACTCAACGTCGATCGTCTCACTCTTGACATCGTCCTCACAGCAACAGACACCAGCCGCCTCGACGTCGAAAAGCTTCTCAACGGCGACCTCGACCTCCACTTCGACGTCGACTTGTGCCTTACCGGCGATAACCTCGACGTCGATGTACTTCTTTCCACTGATCTCGACGTCGAACTCACTTTTTTCAACGTCGACGCTTCCTGATGTCGTTTTTATTTGCTTTTACCTTCAGGAGAAGCAGACCTTCGACGTTTTGTCGAAGAGGGGGGTCTTTCAGATGACATCTCACTTCTAGCCCCCTTTTCATGCTGCCTTTCCCTCTCCAGAAGTCCCAGAAGCCGAATCTTCTCTCTTTCCTTTAAAGTTCTTCTGGAAAGCTTGAGGCAATGATAACATTTTTCACATCATGTGTGGAAGGTAGACAAACCATACAAACAGAATGGGGATCTGTTTTTGACATCTTCTTCCCACAGGAAGGACATTAATAGAATAAAGGTGGCATAACTAACCAAAAATTCAAGAAGAATTAGTCATAAAAGGTAGAATATTACCACCAGTAACAAAAACTGACAAATAAGACAGGAAAAAACCAAATTCTGACTGAAAAACAATCAAAATTCAGCAGCTCAAGTTCCAGGTTCCTCACAGAACAAGCCGGAAAAAAGAACTGACCTAACTGTCACCAGTGGGGCATGATGGGAGCAGAGTTCCCCCTGGAGGCCTTAAAGGCAAAGTGTTCAGATTCTCTGAGGCCTTAAAGGCGAGATGCCAGTCTGATTTTCTGTACAGGGATGTTATTTCTTTATGCAGCCTACATAGGCTCATTGCCTTTTATTACAGTTTCTTTGATGAAAATAAAAGGTTTTTCTATCTGTGGAATGCATTTTAGGCTCCTGCCTTTTTTATTGCATTGTTTCCTATGGTTTATTTTAATTCGACAGAAAATATGTAAATATGGCTTTATTAGCCTATAAGTTATGGTTGGGCTGCATATTATTAGTGTATACATGTATATGTTTATAATTTGTTTAGTACTATGTACTTTTATTATATATTTACACATATATATATATTGTAATATGTTCTGGGTTCCCGCTCATGGGCGGAGATTATTCAGTGCTTATGACTATTAATGAGTATCCCCAGGAAGAGAATTATTATAACTATTTTAGAAGTGCCACTTTTAGAATTTGGCATTTCTGTGTGCTATGTGTCTGCCTGCCTGGTGTGGATTGCATGTCTGACTTTGGAGTGACAGGGGCTGGTGAGGTGTGTGTGGCTCCTGGAGGGGCAGGGTGAGCAGCACTAGGCTGAATGGGACATCTGCATTTGGAGTAGTGGGTGGAGTAGTTCCCTGACCCTAAATAGGTATATGCTTACCTATGGGAAGGCTGGCTCTGCCCCCTGTGGTGTGTCTGGTGACAAACCCCACCTGACAAAGGGGAAGAGAAGCCCGGTAAACAAAGTGCTACACACTCCCCAGAACCAGTTAGGACTGGTTCCCCCCAAACCCTGTGCCAGGGCAGACAAAGAAAAATGTTGGTATAAATTTTGGAGCTGTGACCCCAGGAAAATGTTGTGCTTTTGTGCTTCCAGGTGACCTGCTGCTGCTGGGCCACAGAAGGAACTACCATGAGGGACTGCCTCCCTGCTGGATGGCTCTGTGTGCTGGCCTGCCTGGGCCCAGTCCTTGCACTGGGACTGTTGGGGGCACAGCACCTTGTGAGCACTACATCTTTATTTCCTTGCCCCAGAACAAGAGGAGCAGTTTTGTTTAGATTTGCAGCACTGGGCTGCGACGAATGTAGAGGGAATCCTGACTTGGGGATTCCCCCGCAATTGCTGAGTGAAGCGGGTGTCCACCCCGCTTTTATGCATATTTAGAAGAGCAGGCACCCTCCCCGCGTTTGTGCTCCTTTAGGGGGAACCCATCCCGCTATTATGGATTTTTAAAGAGCGGGTGCGCACCTCGCGTTGCAGGGTTTGCTGGGGCCTACCCCGCCTTTGACATCTATTTTTTGGCAGGAGCCCACCCCGCACTTTGCCCAGCAGAGAAGATGCCGCCGCTCCAGGAGCGACCTGGAAGCCAGGCAGCTGTGGCTGGTTCTGGGCAGGGCCTGTGGCCTCTCGGACGTCCGGAGCCTCGCGGGCTCCACGTCGAAGTCCCGGTCCCAGGAAGGGGGACCGGGCGAGGCGAGGAGAGGTGAAGTGTGGACTGATCATTGAGCAGGGCTCCCATGAACTGGAGAGTGACCTGCAGAGTCCAGAAGTTGGTGCATGCCTGAGCGGGGCTCCCGTGAGTCAGAGAGAGCCCTGCGGCACCAGATAAGTCGGGGCTGTTCGAGCTCCATTTCGGATTTACCCTGCCTCTGAGAAAGAGGTGGAGCCCCCACAGGCAGATCTGAAGAAACCCAGATGAGCCTGGAGTGAGTGGGGCTGGCTGGGGAGCGAGAACCTGTTGAGGCACATTGTCGTGCCTTCCCTGAGCAGTCCCACAGGAGAGCGGGCCTCTCCAACGTGGGGGACATTTTATTTTAGAGTCCCAGTGGGGACCCAGGAGGCATAGTGAGTGCCAGTGCGGATCCCAGCTGCGCCGCGAGAGCGCAGGGAGCAGCAACGTTTGTGGGCATTTCTTGGCCTGGGAATTTGGGGGCAGAGGCCCCATTGTGATTTGGGCAGCTCGGGGTGCACCTCGACGGAGGCCCCCAAGCGAAGGTGGAGGAGAAGAACTTCACAAGCCTGCCACGCAGTTCCGTAGAGAGCGGAGAGGCGACAGGACTGCCGTTTGGGGGCCAGTAGGCTCCCGGGACCTGGGGGCATTAGAGGAAAGGTATTTATGACTGAGAAGAACGGGAGGTGTAATAATGATGCATTGTGCTACTGCTAATACTTTTTCTTCTGCCCCATGAGATGGATGTATCAGGTGTTTAGGTCTAATGTGTTGATGCCTAATGTTATAATGTTATGCTTAGGAGATTTATTGCATAATGTGTTTATGCTGGTGAGGCCTATTGCGTAATGTGCTTAACCTAATGATGTTTGGGCCTAATGTGTTTTATGCCTAATGTGATAATGCTGAGGTAATTATTGAACCAGTAGTTACTGGTTTTGCTTTATATTTATTACATGCATTCTGATGGTTCTGACTGTGGTCCGATTGGCCTGGTCCTGTATATATTCCCCTGCGAATATTGCCCAGTGCCAGTTGGCACAGTGTACATTGTGTGATTATGATTTAATTGGATAATACAAAGGCTATATTTAAATACGCTTGTGTGGAGTTTCTTTTGTTTCTTTTGTAGTGTGCCTAGAGTGTTGCTGCTGTGTGTGTGCAAATGCTTTACACATTGCCTCTGGGATAAGCCCGACTGCTCGTGCCAAGCTACCGAGGGGGTGAGCAGGGGTTATCTTCAGCATAAAGCTCCCTTGCCCTGACTAGAGTGGTGGTTTCTGCCTGGCTTAGGTGCAAGCCCTAGCCAACCAGAAATCCCATTTCTAATAGCCACCTTGCCATGTAACATAGCTGGTCCTGTCTTGTGGAGTGCCTTGTGTACGTCGCAAAATACTTTAAATGTGGCTCTCTTCCGTGCTGGGAGCCAGTGCAACTGATTGAGGCTGGGTGATGTTGAGGTCCTTCTGGAGCTATTGCAAATCAGTCTCACTGCTTCATTCTGTATAAGCTGCAAATGACTGATAAGATAGTCAGCCATCCCCAGATACAAGGTGTTGCCATAGTCTAGTCTACTAAGAATGAGTGCATGAGTGACTGTCCTATGCCAGTCTAGAGTAATCCATCTGAATAGCTTCCTCAGCATGCGTACGAGACCAAAGCACCTTACTATGACCCCTTAATTCTTGGCGGCATCTGTAGGTAATGGAGCTGCCCCAAGGGAGGTAGACCACCAGGCATCCTTCCTTTGAACAAGAGGACTTTTGTATTTTCTGCGTTCAACTTCAAACAGCCTATGAACTAGCTGGAGGTGGGAGACAGTATCGAAAGGCTGCAGACAGGTCTAATAAGATCAGGGCAACAGCCTTGCCCTGATCCGCCACCAATCTAATTCTGTCCACTACCACCAGTAGGGTGAACTTCATGCAGTTATTGACTCTAAAGCCCGTTTGGAAAGTGTTCAGAAGGAAATTAGCTTCCAGGTGAACATGGGCTATCCTATACAACACTTACCCCAAATAAGGCAAAAAAGGAGATAGGATGATAGTAGACAAAATCACCAGCTTCTGCTCCAGCCTTTTTAAATAGAGGCAACACAAGAGCAGATTTCAACAAGAAGGGAAATCAGCATTTTCCATATAACCAACACAGGCAAGTAATAAAAGGGCTTAAAATGGGGGGCAAGTTCAAAGAAGATTAACTAGAGTCAGGGGATCAAAGGAGAACCTAATTTCACCTCCATCGTGGCCTTTTCCACTATTTCTTGATTGAGTTCCTGGCATTCACTCTAGTAGATAGAGGTTTCAGGGTAAGAGCTAACGTCTTTCAAGAAGCACTTCGCCCAGTAAGGTTGAGTCTCAAAAGCAGAGTAGATCTCATGGAAGAATTCTGCCAGGTCTTCACACTGTTGGACCTATATTGGAATATTTTGATTCACAGCCGTAGGCTGAGATAGTTCCTTGACTATCTGAAAGAGTTCCCTGGAGGAGCTACTATTCTCCTCGGTGAACAGCCTTTACGACGTGGCTGTTACACCGCCGTGCCGTTACAACGCGGTCTTTTCAATGCAAGTCGTTACCACGCATTGCGCTGGAGGGCGCTGCAGGACAAGGAATTTTTTGATATACTATCCAACACCTTCCCTACTGTACGTAGGCTGGTGTTGGAATAGTAAATTAAAAAATTCCTAAGTCCGCACCGCCTCCAACGCAAGTTGTGGTAACGACTTGCGTTGAAAAAAACACGTTGTAACGGCACGCATTGTAAAAGAACGCGTCGTAATGCCGTACATCCATTCTCCTCTGATCTCCTCAGAAAATTAGCGTTTTTGTGATCTAAAGCTGCTCTAAATGCTGTGTGATCCAGTGGGGATTTAGAGATCCACCAATGATGCTCTAACACCTTGCTCTCAATCATTTCTAAGGCCATTTGTATACCATTTCTCAGAAGGAGAGGATATTAGCGTCCTCCTCAATTTAAGAGGGGCGCATCTATCGAGATTTGCACTCTCTAAAGTATTAGCATTTGCATCAATGGGTAGATCTGCATTAAAAACAGGAGCACAAAAGTTATCAGAGAACAACTCAATGGACACTTTCCTTCATGGCCTAGACCTTACTCGCAGGGTATCCTGCATGGTGAGAGATTTGTTATGCAGCATGAATCTGAATTATAATTAAAAATGATCAACATCAGCCTTGCGGATCCTGATGGCTGATTCCTGTTGCTCATCAGCACCCTTACAGATAAACACATGCTTTTAGTCAATGTGTATGCCCTAACATAGAAACCCCAGAATTCTTTTATACCCTTCATGCCCACATGTGCAGCTCAGATGCTGATTTAGTCATTAGGTGTGGTGACTTTAATATGGCACTGCATTCTCACTTTAGCTCAACGAGCACCCACCCAGGAAGGAAGTAAACCCCTTGCTCGGTCAGTGCTTCGTCACATCATAGACACATGACCTCTGGCGCACCAGACATCCAACTGCTCCCGGTCACACTTTCTATTCCACTCCTCCTGATATTTGGACAAGGCTTGGCTACTGGCTACCCTCTGCCAAGGCCTCACTCTGGGCCAACAAGATAAAGACTCTCTCTTGCACTCTATTAGACCAAAGCCCGGTCCTTTTCTCCCTGCATGTCCCCTACAGCGCCAGATCAGAGCAATTTTGGAGATTCCTTAGCGATGCCCTCTATGACCAGATCTTCAGCTCTAAACTCATAGCATCGGTCGCCAAAAATGTTGCTCTAAACTTTGGTACAGTATCCTCTCAGCCTACTCTCTGAGAGGCTTTCAAGGCATACATTTTTGGGGTGTGCATATCTAAATATGTACGCTTCTGCCTGATATCCGTTCCCAATTACAACAACTTGAGGCTGAATTACGTGACACTGACCAAGCCGCCACCCAGCCGAGAAGCACCACCTTAACTCTATCACCGCTCGACTTTACTGACTGAGTTTCAGGACTTGACTGATAGGGAGGTCTCATATATGGGGAAGCATAACGTGGCCAGACGTTACAGTGAGGCGGAATGCCCGAGCCGCATTCTGGTGCGGCAACTGCACCCTAAATATATCTAGCAACTATGTTACTGAACTCCATCCAGATTCTGGGGACCCTATAGTTGATAACAAGGGCATATTAGCCTAATTTCAACGACATTATGCACAATTGCACACATCACGTATGTCCAATGTTGAACCAGAGATCCTGCCCTACCTGGCAGAGATTGCCATGGTATCGCTTACAGATGGTCAGCACTGTTTCCTCAGTGAGCAAATTACTTGTGAAAAAATCATCCAGGCAATCAATGACTTATACCAGTACATTTATAATGGCCTAATGGGCACCATTTATAAACCATTTAAACAACAATTAGCTCCACATCAATTGGCCGTGTAAACTGAATCTATAGACACTGGCTCTCTCCCACCCAGGTAGCTGTGTTAACTCTCCTTTTGAAACCCGGCAAAGATCCCCATTTGTGCTCCTCCTACAGTCAAATGTCCCTTCTCAACCTAGACAACAAAATCCTACCAAACTATCCCTATTGATGGAGCAAATCATTTCCCCAGTAAAATCAGGTTTTGTGCTTCACCGATTCACCTCCTTGAACCTACACACCATTTCTGCAATTCTAAATAGGATCTCCCACTCAGTCCATTTGACTTCCTTGAATGGCCCCTTTATATAGGGCCAACCTCGTAAAGCTCGGTCTCCCTGGGAACTTTATCTCCCTAGTCATGCGCCTCTACACCAACCGAGTGGCACATCTGAGGGTTAACAACTATTCCACAGATGTCTTTCCCGTCACCAGGGGTACAAGACAGGGCTGCCCCCTGTCACTACTAATATTCATTGTCGTGATGAACACTCTTGTTCGTCATCTCCAAGAGTGTCATATCCACTGTGGCCTCCAGCTTTCCCGTGGCCCTCCTTTACTTTCATTAGATGTTGATGACCTTTTACTGTTTGTATACCACCCTTCCAACAACCTCCCCTCTTATTTTGGAAATATTACATATTAACTGGACCAAATCTGAACTTTTCCCACTTACATCTAAAACTCACCCTATCTCCATAGAATACCCCTTGACTTGGACTACAGGCAGTACTGCGTACATGGCTATACATCTCCATAGGGATAAAAAACAGGTCCTTTGGCTTAACTATGGCCCTGCTATGGACACACTTGGACTCAGGTGAAGCGTTGGATTAAGCTCCCTCTTTCCATGCCCGGACGTATAGCATTCATCAAAATGGTAGTTTTATCATGCGTTCTTTATTTCTTCTTAAATATCAATATACCTCTACCGCTGGACTTTTTTCATAACATCTGTAGTTTACTAACGCAACTCATCTGAACAGGCAGTATGCCCCACATATGATGAGACACTCTCACTCCCCCATATGATCAAGGAGGTTTCGGGGTTCCATATCGCCACCTTTATTATTTTGCAGCTCAATGCCACTACTTATACCACTGTTATTGCCCAGACGCCTTCATCCCCTATCTCATACCAGAGAGAGCCCAACTGGGGGACCTCCGCCTCTCCTCTATATGACAGAAAGGCATTCCCTTAGATTCCTCAGACATATAATCTGTCTCCACAACATGCTGGGTGTGGTGGAGACTTCACCAACTATTGGGCGGTGGTATCCTCTACTCCCCTGTATCTCCTCTGGGTTAATATCCCCTAGCTTCCTCTTGCTGGGAAAATATTTGTTCAATGCACTTTCCAACACCATGGCTACCACAACCTGGGTGACGTTTTTGCAGATGGATATATCCTAACACATGCTGACGATATCCATTTCCATAACGCCTCTTACAAGGACCACTTTGTGCTCCGACAGCTTCATAATACTCTATGCTTGTGCATCCTTTCCTGTTCTCTGGCCCCTGATGACTTCCCCCCGCGTTTACTTGTGCTTTTGGATTCAGGTGGTGACAGGCTGGTCTCTAACCTGTACACTCTTACCTCTCCATGAAGTCCGGTACTACGACCTGAGCCAGGGAGGCCTGGGGCATTGACCTGACCTCTCCACTGTCAGATAAGGTGTGGTCGTACTGCTGTTCACAAACTCATGGCATTTCAATAAACCACAGACACAAACTGCTATATTTTACATTTCTACATCGAACTTAGGTCACTCCTGTTGCAATTGCAAGTTTCAATCCTACCTATCCCTCTCATTGACCCAAATGTTCCGGCCTGATGCAGATTTTGCACATTGAGCTTGGGCGTACCGTCAGATTAACTCCTATTGGACCTCTGTCTTCTCTCTCCTCTCTACCATGATTGACCTGGAGGTCACACTGGACCCTCTCTTTGCGGTTTTGGGAAACACTAGGGATGTCCCTAGATGTGTTCGTATATTAGTGTCGCTGGCGATACTGCTAGCCAAGCGTGAGATTGCAAATCTCTGGGGCGCCACCTGCTCCCCATCCACCTCGAGCTGGTTGAGAAGTATGACGTATTGTGAAAAAGTCCCTGGGGGCTATGCCCAATTATACATACCTGCCTCCAGACCTTGGGACTTTTGGTAACCACTCAGGGATCATCTACTCACTTTAGAACCTGACACTCAGGATTGAGTACAATGTCTTCACTACACACTCATGCTATGTATTCTGTAGATGAAATATGCCTATCTATCCAATGTCTCTGATGATTGTATTACTTTCTCATACCAGTCTATTCTATGCAATGTCCATGATGATGTGCCCAATACCTTTGAAGGTGCTTAGATGCCTGTCTGCAATTGTGCTTTATTTGTTGTTGTATTGTTGTTTTGCATGCCTTGATGTGTTTAAAAAGCCAAATAAGCAGAAGTGGCGGCATCTCGAGCAAGCAATTGAGGATGTCTTAATTTCTGTGCACTGAAAGCAATCTCTAAAGATAATTGCCACACCATCCCCCCACCTGCTTTCCTGGCTGTGCATCAAGCTCTTGTAGCTGTTAGGTATCGTCAAAGCCAGCTCCACCATGGAGTGGTCATTAAGCCATGTATCTGTGATAAATACATGGTCAAGGTCGGAGCTGTGAATAGTGTCCCAAATTTCTAAGCAGTGCTCAGGCAGGGACCTTGCGTTAATGTAAGCACAGCTGATATAAGGGTTAACTCTTCGTTTGCCACCCTTGGATACATGGGGGTGGGAACATAGGCACCCTTCCCATAATCCAAATAAGTTGTCTCCTGAGAGTCCAGATATCCCCACTTACAGTTCAGAATAAACTGGAGGAAATCCCAAATATACACTCTTACGGGGGGAATGCCAAGGCTTCCGCTAAACTGCTTACTATCAGTGGCAAAAAGGGGTTCAAATATCTTAGTCTCTGCATTACCAGAAGCCACAACAGATTCCTTAAGAAAAATATCTACCGTCTACTTGACAGAGTCAAAGGAGATTTGAGGCACTGGCGGGTACTACTGCTTTAGTTGTTGGAATGAGCGTCTCTGTTCAAGATGCTGACCTTGCCCAGATTTCTCTTTGCCCTGCAGAATACTCAATTCAGAGTACCTGGGACTTTTTCCAGAAGGCGGTGGCAGAATTGTGGCTCCTCCTGTGGGAAGTGAGCCCCTTGTGTATTGTAATGCATAAACTGACATGGAGAGCCTATGAAGGGGATATAGCCCTACCAGATATTAAAAACTACTATTAGGCAGCCCAGCTGGGAGCAAACAATGACTGGGTGTTTGCGTCCCTTGACAAATGGGTTGTCAGGGTAGACAGATTTATGATGGGAGCCAGGGGATACCCTTGCAATCTTGTAAGGACTAAACCCACAGGGAAGATACTAGTCCTCACCAAAACAGTCTGGACAGCCGACAGCATGCCTGGGGTGGAAGGGTACACTAAAGGACCAGACGCCCCTCAGGGATTGTGACACACTACGACTGGCGGGAAACCTTTAGGGGTTCATAAAACAGGACCCAAAAGATAACTCAAAACTAGGGGATCTACGGCAAGGGGTGATGTGATCCCCAGACCCTCAGAGAAGATTACCAATCAGCAAACAATAAAAAACACAGATATCTGAAACTTAGAAACATTAAAAAGGGGTCACATTGTTGGAGTCATCCCCCGTGGAGAATAAGTTACTGGCTGGCTCCTTGAGCAAGGGCACAGTATCACTGCTTTACAAAAATATACTCAATAACTCCCCAGGTATCCTCCAGAATTTGAAAAGTGACTGGGAAAAAGATGTGGGTGAATTGGAAGAGGATGAGTAGGAGGAGGCACTAAAGGGCCCAAGGGACAATACCATAAGGGCAGAGTTCCGGCTAATCCAACTCCACATTCTACACAAATCATGTTACTCACAAACAAATCAAAAGCAAAATTTAAAAAATACTGAAATTCACCTATTAAAGTTTGCTACATGAACCATAATTGCACACTGAACAATCCACGTTACGCTAGCACAATCTATGACCCCTAGCAAATTTTGGAAATCTGCTACGGGTTAAAATGTTGCTTGCACTGCTGGCGGGTCAATTGCAATTCCTTAAGCAGACCATGGATGAACATAATCGTCTCGAGAAGAGCTATGGTTTCACTGGAGGTAGTGGATTCAATGGCCTCAACCTCGGGGTATTTTAAAAATTCATCAATACCCACTAACATGTGATGACCATCATGTAGACTACCAAAATCAGTGCTGGCTCATTGCCAGGGAAACAGCGGGATGACTTTTGTGATGACAGACACCGTTTAGTCAGCAGGGCCAGCAGCCTAGCACATGGAGCACTGATGTGCAGTCCACTCCACAAAAGCCTCCAGATTGGGAAACCACACCTTGTATCGCAGCTGAGATTTTGTCTTGATGACTTCTTTATAAGCCAAGTGTGCGAGGTCCAACTCTCGTTCTTGTAGGATTGCAAGAACCACCATGCGAGAACCCCTCATTAGACAGCGTTCCGGTGACACCACTAGTTCCGTGCAAATATTGTGCAAAGAGGTTAGCGTCAACTAACCCCGGGCGTAGTTCAGGCAGAAGCACTACGTGTAGCTACGCGAAGTGCACTTCACACTACGTGAGCTACGCGTAGCTACAAGAACTGCGTAGTGCACTGTGCAAAATGCTGTTCGCACTGATTGCAGTGCAGGATGCTTGTCCGCACTGTGCAATTAGTGCAAACCGCATCTTGAACAGTGCAAGCGGTCTTTTTCTGCCGCTGGAGTAGATTTCTACTCGAGCGGCAGCTTTCTCAATGCGGACTGGTAGTTTCTCATCGCAAGCGGTCCAGAGCATACGCGACCACTCGCTATGAGAAATCTGACCTCCACGCGTTGAGCAACTCGCCGGGAGGTTTATTTTCCACGCTCGCGATCGGCAACTTGATGTTGCTGATCGCGCACAAGGAAAAAAGCCTTGCCGGGGTGTCATTTTGCTCGCTCGCGGTCACCAACTTGACGTTGAGGACCACGAGCAAGCAAAAAATGACCGCTACACTACGCATGTTTGCACTGTGCTACGTGCAATTCGCGTAGTGTGAAGTAGCGCAAACTTCGCAAAGTACGCATGCGTAGCGTAGTACTTCGCCCAGGGTTAGCGTCAAACTCGCATCTGCTGTGTGATATGTGGTCTTGTCCAGAAAGGTGCACCACCTTCCAGATATGGCAAGCTGGATACATTCATTCGTCAAAGTAATTTTGATGATCTCCTCCAGTGAGATGGGGCGTGGGTGGTAGCATTCAACAAACCGCACATATTCATTCACATCTTCCGCGTCATGTTCTTCTCTTTCCGTTGCAGGCCTGGCTTGCCTGGATATGTAGTCTGCAGGGTTCTGAGCACCTGGGCGGAAAATGACTGTAAAATGATAGTCTTGCAATTTTAAAATCCATTTTCAATCTGAGGTGGGGGTTTGGATGAGGACTCCATGAATTAAGGAATGAAGGGTTTGTGGTCAGCATGCACAACGAAAGGCTGTCCATATAGATACAAGTGAAAATGAAGGCATCCCCAATGGACAGCAATGGCTTCCTTGTCTATGTGAGTATAGCATTGTTCTGTCTCTGTCAGTGCCTGGCTGGCATAGGCCATGTGAGCCAACTCCTCATTGATCTGTTTCTGGGAAAGCACTGCTCCCAGTCCCATGGGACTGGCATCAACAGATAGCTCAGAGTCTTTGGCCGGGCCAAAATAGATCAAGATTGTATCAGGTGACAATACTTGTTTTCTGTCCTGCAATGCTTCCTTCTAAGTAGGCCCCCAATTCCAGGCTGTATTGGCTTTTGTCAGCTCTCGCAATGGGGCAGTGAGGTCTGTGAGATTGCGGATGAATCTGCCGCAGTACGTGACCATACAGAGAAAACGTCTCACCCTGGTCACGGTGGTGGGAGCTGGGGCAGCCTGGATGTCTTGGACCTTGATGGGATCAGGTAGTATCCACTTCTGGGAGAAACTATAGCCAAAGAATGGTATTTCTTTTTGATAAAAAACACACTTTTCTCGATGAAGGGTTAGACCATTTTCTTCGAGGTGCTGAAAGGTGGCTCTCAAATGCTCAAGGTGTTCGTCAAGTGTCGGAGCGTGAACCAGAATGTCATCACTGATGTTGAGGACTCCATCTCGGCCAGCCTCTACACTTCAGGTGGTATCATAAAATACTTTGGCGGCAATAGAGATTCCAAAACAGAGACATTTGTATCTTCTCAATCCTTCATGGGTTGAGAAATGTAGTGATCGCTTGAGATTTTGGGTCCAACATTAGCTAGCGATAGCCAGCTCTTAAGTCCATCTTCGAGACCCATTTTGATCCACTGACGTCGGACACAATATCATCAACGGCGGTGTCAAATGTCACTCCCGTTTGATAGCTAGATTAGATAGCTGCATATCCACACATATCCTGACTGCTCCTAGTTGTTTCAGTTTCAGAGCTCAGACAACTGGGGACACCCATGGAGTCAGGCCTTTAACTTTCTCAATAATATCCGCCTGTTCTAGCTTGATCAATTCATCCTCCACTTTTGGCCTGAGATGAAAGAACAACACGCCGATGTCTCAAGGTCACTGGCTAGATCGAAGCGTTGATGTGGAGGCAAATCAAACATTTTTGTAGGCATCCTATGCCCTCAAATAACGAGGAGAACTAAGTCACCAGATCCTCCACATGTTCCTGGTATATGCTGAAGGTGAAAACGATGAGTTGAAGGCACTCTGTCGTACGGCAACTCAATAGCGTCCCGCTGCCTCCTTTTGTGACATATACCGTGGCATGAGTCAATCGAGATTCATGAGCAATTTATGTTGTAAATACCCCTCCTAGAGGAAGAGGAGAGGTGGATTTGTAAGCACCTTCGTAGTGGTGGGTCATCGAGTGGGTTGCACTGGAAGGGTGTGTATCAGGCACTGGGCCATGATGTTGATGGAAGCCCCAGTATTGGCCAGCGCCTGTACTTGATGACAATCCAGGAGAACGCTGCATTTCGGAATGTGTTTTTGGGGCGTCCATCAGGTTGAATAGCATGTTTCACATGAACGGCACCTTCAACATCATCATCGTCCATATCCCCTTCATCCTCTGGGGTATATGGTATGCACAGGGCATTAACTGGTTTAGGCTTAGGAGCTTTTGGGGGTACAGACTTACTACAGAGCTTGCTGAAATGGTTCAGTTTATTGCATGCTGAGCATCACTTTCCTTGTACCGAGCAGGCCCCTTGGTGTGGGTAGTGACCTCCACACCCATAGCATGTCCTAGATGCCGTATTTGTCTTGGTATGGGCCTTCCTCCGGTCAGGATTTTTTACAGCTGTTGCATTTATAGGTTTATTTTTTACCCGTGCTGCAGTGCTGCCTCCATATGAGCTGCTCGTACATTGCACAATTCTTTTGACGTACCCAGGGTTAACATGTCCACCATGGACATTCCTGGAACTTGGAGGATATTTTCTCAAAGTTTTGTTGAGGAACAACCCTGAACAAATTGAGCCCAGATTTCATCATTCTCATCTGGTAGTGTGCAGATGCTAGCGAGCTTCCTCAGGTGAGCATATAAGCTTTTAACAGATTCATCAGGTAGTTGCCTGGCTTGACATAGTAGGAAGCGTTCGTAATCAGGATTAGCTAGGGGTTCAAAGTAGGCAGTCAACGCTCACTTGAGAATGAGGTATGTGTAGGGTGGTCCTGCTTCTTCGACAGATTTTTCCAGTTTATGTATAGCAGGCCCATCAAGATGTAGAAGCATAGGGCATTGTCTGTCCGGATCCAGGTCAATAGCCACAAAATAGGTCTCCAGACGTTCTACCCATCTTTCCATCTTGCAGCATGTGTAGAAGGGGGGTCAGCAATCAGAAACAGCTCCACAGCTGGTATGGCTGTCATGGTGGCCGTTCTGGACAGTAACAAGGGTGATAGAACGGTGGCACACTCCACTCACTCTTCTCCCTGCACCACAGTGGCAGTTTGGACTCAGTCTACCGCATACAGGACAAATGGCAGTGAACCGTGCCCAGAGAGCCAGCAGTCGGCCTCGAGTAGGTGAAGGGCAGCAATGCAAACCAGGCGACGGCATAGCCATAAAATCTTTCTTTCTTCTTTTCTTATTTTTTTTAGGCCTTTCACTTACACTGGGCTGCAAACAGTGCTGGAAACATATAATGACCAGAGGGCTGCAGAGCAGGTTCAGGAAGTACGTTCACCAGTAGGGGAATACAAATGCTGAAAGTTAGACTGCTTTTATTTGGTTTTAACCACACTAGGGCCATCACAGGCCGGGCAAAAGGAGGAGAAACAACGAAAAGACAAACCTCCTTCTTGACACAAGGCGTGCAGGAGTGCTGCAGGACTGCTCTGCCGGCAGGATGGACTAGGATGTGTCCTTGGATGCAGCAAGGCAGCGACAGGCTACAAGGAGCGAGGCTCCATTGGGGAAACGCCCGGAGGGGCAGAGCGGCCCACCAGGGTATGTGCACGCCGACAGCAGCGAGGCAGAGCAGGAGGACGGACAGCTGATGCCCAGCTGCGATAATCACCTTGGCGAAGCCAGCAGCATGCAACAGCAAGGCCGACACCATGGGGCATAAGAATGCCAGCAATGCCCAGGAACCACAGAGGTGAGGTGGCAGGCTCAGACCGCCTCGCCTGCAGGTGCTGTGAACACGCACCGCAAGGTAGGTTGTGATGAATGGCGCACAATTATCACAGACACTTGTACTGGTGTTACACTACTCCTGGGTCATAACCCGAGGCTATTTATTCTCACCAATCCCTATGTCACGGTTGCGACCATTCGCTAGGAAGGGACCACTCCACTAACACCCCTCCCATAGTTAACAGGGTGGGTGAACCAACCAACGCTTAAACATAACAGTCACCAACTGTCCCTCCCCCCAATTGAATGATGTACCTCCTCTCCTCTGGGCCAGGTTATATCTAGCTGTTTAGGCCAACACATACAGCAGTGCAAATTCAAGCAGTTCTCAATTGTAGTTTTGTAGTGCTGCCACCTCATAAAACAATTGAGAACCTCTTTGTTGCCCCCCAGCAGGCTCTCATGCACTATATTCCTCCTCGGCCTGCCGTGCGATCCAGAAGGGGGCTCAAGGCTTTAGGCCTGCAATTCAAAACACTCCCCTATCATGCAACGGCTCCCACTCTGACTCAGGCCCCAAGGGTGGCAGCAGGTTCAAAGCTGTGCCTTCTTAGGCTCTACGCCTGGATGCAGCAGTCACACAGCACTTCTTTTCACAGATGATAGGTGATCCTTATGCTGCGGTCTCTCCGCATGCAGTCCGGGCTTCTCCAACGGACCTCACCTTCATGAGAGTCCACCCCAGCACGGCCCACCAGCTATTAATGCATTCTCACCTCTGGGTTTTAGCCTTTGTCGGGCGGCGGTTCACTTTTTTTGTGCAGCCGGGCTTCGCTGCGTTGCCTCCTGATCATGGGGCGCGGCCCAAACTTTGGCTGTCAGTGTGGCATCAAAGTCTGTTCCCCTACTTCTTTATTTTTTTAAATGTGATCCTGGATGGCAGTATTGGTCCGAACTTGAAAAAATATTACGAGCCCTGTGTGGTGCACATTGAGGACGGCCTCTGCAGTTGCGGGACCTCCTCCCCCTTCCCCTCTCTATCTGTGGGAAGGGGCCTGCCCTGCAACACAGTGGGAGCTGTTTTTCACTGTAGGAGCAATCAAGCAGCACGAGAAAATGCCATGGCTTCCAATGACGGCCATGCTGCTGCAATGATTTAGATCTCATTTACTGACGATGCTACCTGCCTGCCCCCCACTGTGACTTATACAATTTGTCACATCAGGATCCATTGGCGGCCCCGGCCTTCACCTCATCTGCCGTTTATTCTCGGGCTCACCCAGACTGACGACGACACAAGAAAAGGAAGAGGACTCCTGTGTGGAATTTGTGGCAGACTGTGTCCAAACGTTGGTGCTTTTTAACAAAACAAAAAAAGCTGTAGAAAACGTTTAATGTCTCCCTTATTTCCTTATTTTATTTTATAAATTGTGTACTGCTGCTCTGTCTGTGTTCAGGGATGTGGTATTTTAAAAAATACTGTTTACCATTTCTAAGGATATAACATAAAAGGAGTCCGAGGTGTCCAGTTCTGTGACACCACAGTCCCTTGTGGACCCCATCCAGGTCTGTGAAATCAAATAGGCCCAGGCACCAATGCGGACTGGGGTAATGGGCATCAGGAGGGAGGGAGTGGGAGGTTGGTTTTGATACTGTGGGCTGCAAAACTGTACCCCAGTAACAAAACCAGCAGGGCTGTCCCGCACACTGAGGGGGAGATTTACTAAGATTTGCACCGTGTTTGCTTCACAAAAGTGACGCAAATTGGTGCAAAATCTGGAAATAATGGGAAAGTAATGTGAAGCAGTGCATTGCGCTGCTTCGCATTACTTTGCGCCATTTGGGCGTATCAAGGTTGGAGCATGGGTATTCCCAAACACCCACCCGGGGTTTCTCACACTAAACCCAATTTATTAAATGAATGAGATTGAGTTTAGCGTGAGAAAACTGTACCTTTTTCAAGTAGGCGTACGGAAGGAGAAATGCTTTCATTTCTCCTTCCTTTTCCGTCTTTGTATGTGTGCTGCACTGTGCAGCACGCATACAAAGTGGGGAAACGTTGCATGCGTCTGGGCATTGTATTTTGTACAGGAAGGGTACCCTTCCTGTACAAAACCTACGCTGAACTCCCTCGCACACCCTAGGACTATGGTGCTAAGGTGCGTGTGTGGCGCACGGCAGCTGTAATGAGCGCCGGCGCAAGGGAAAGGGGAGGAGTAACCCATATCTCTGAAAATATGGCCCTCTCCTGCTCCCTCCCTGTCACGCAATGCTATACTGGTATAAGAGGCACTATAAAATAAATGAAATACATGTAGAAGGGGCTATGGCGAGATGAGGGGCTGTGTTGGAGGGTGATAGTGAGGGTAATATTGAAGAGCCCCAACAAGATTGCTGTATCTTGGTGCACTGTAAGGTCATCATTTACTGTGCTCTAAATGCTAATACAATTGAATATATAATAAAATGTGTTGTAGAATGCACAATTTATGTAATTTTTTCCAAATTTTCTTGGGGAGAGAACACCCTCCTCCCATGTCCCCTTTGCAGTGGTCAGGCTCGCTTACTGTGTTCGCTCGCAACATACCGTACAGGGGATAGACAAAGTGCCAGGGCTGCTTTGGGTTCCCAGTTCGGCCTTGTCTGGCACCAAATTAAAAGTGCCCCACTTAGCAAATGAGATGTCTAAACAAGCAGTGGCAAAGCCAGTAGGTCTTGTCTTTGGGACCTCCTTGCTAGGACTGCTTTGGGCTCCCAGTTCAGCCCTGTCTGGCACCAAATTAAAAGTGCCCCATTTAGCATCATCATCTTCAAACTTTATTCGGTCATTACAACCATAAAAGTATATAGGCGTACAATACAGTATATTGATAAGCGAAAGATTTTCATGTTAGGTATTGTTGGGCCAAGATGGATGACGCTATTTATACAAAAGCAAAGCATAATAAAACCAAGCCATTAAAAACAAGAAACAGGTTGATAAAAACAGCTGCGACAAAGTAAAACCACGACAAGCTAAAAACACTTTAAAAAAGAAACAATATAGAGCCGTAAATGTACATAAAGTGCTAATGTATAACGTGCAAGAATACAATATTGCACAAATTCTTAGACATTTTGGCATGAATCATATATCAATATGTACACAAAATATCGGATGTAGATTAGATATTAAATGAAGATTAATATTTGACCTGAAGGTGTGCTCAATTCATTTTTAGCATCTGCCTCCTGATAAACCACATTCTCCCCAGGTATTTGGCTACTGCACATACTATTAGTAGCCTTGTATCTGTTCTGAGGATATGTAGTGCCTCCAAATGGCTATGGGTTCCTAGTTGTCTACAGGCAGGGGCTAACCATTTAGATCTTGGGTTTTTATACAGAGGGCATGCAAAGAGAATATGCTGGACCGTCTCCTCTGTCACAAAGCAACATGGACAGTGGCAAAGTGTGTCTGAAGAGCCTCTGTTCCATATCGCAGTAAAATAGTTCAAGGGGAGACATAATTTAGCAAATTAGACATATAAACAAGCATTAGTAAAGCCAACTACATAGCGGCTGAAGGTAGTGGTGTGTGCCTGTCAGGGACCTGCCAGTGCAGTCACACGCTCTTTTACTGCCCGATTTTTAAAATCATTATTTTTTTAACAGAGTGTTACTTCTATGTTTTAAACTTACCTTGAGAGCTATTAGCGATATCCTGCACTGCTGAGGGGACAGGGGCGGTGTCTCTGCCACTGAATTCACAGGTCGGCGGGGTCCGTCCGTGAGAGCGGACCCGCCATCTTGGTGGTAGTGGGGGCTACACTCTAGTGGTTGTAGTCACTTGCAGCAACTCGCTCGCTCAGGCCAACTTAACCGGGGATGGCGCGAGCGAGCAGCACTACATAGCGGCGGAAGGTAGTGGTGTGTGCCTGGCAGGGACCTGCCAGTGCGGTCACACGCTCTTTTACTGCCCGATTTTTAAAATCATTATTTTTTTAACAGAGTGTTACTTCTATGTTTTAAACTTACCTTGAGAGCTATTAGCGATATCCTGCACTGCTGAGGGGACAGGGGCGGTGTCTCTGCCACTAAATTCACAGGTTGGCGGGGTCCGTCCGTGCGAGCGGACCCGCCATCTTGGTGGTAGTGGGGGCAATGCTCTAGTGGTTGTAGTCACTTGCAGCCACTCGCTCGCTCAGGGCTACTTAACCGGGGATGGCGCGATCGAGCAGCACTACATAGCGGCTGAAGGTAGTGGTGTGTGCCTGGCAGGGACCTGCCAGTGCGGTCACACGCTCTTTTACTGCCCGATTTTTAAAATCATTATTTTTTTAACAGAGTGTTACTTCTATGTTTTAAACTTACCTTGAGAGCTATTAGCGATATCCTGCACTGCTGAGGGGACAGGGGCGGTGTCTCTGCCACTAAATTCACAGGTTGGCGGGGTCCGTCCGTGCGAGCGGATCTGCCATCTTGGTGGTAGTGGGGGCGACGCTCTAGTGGTTGTAGTCACTTGCAGCCACTCGCTCGCTCAGGGCTACTTAACCCGGGATGGCGCAAGCGCGTTGCGGACGCGCGCAGCGGGTGTGCCAAAGGCAAGCCCGTCTGCGCCCGTCCGTGCTAAGGTAGCGCTCAGCGCCAGCCATGCTGCCCGTTTGCCCTTCAGTGGTGCCTCCATGGTGGTGCCGGGCCCTTTAAAATACTCCAGGGAGCGCCTCCTTCAAATTGGTGACTCTTATGCTGACAAAGGTACCCTTGATCTTTCAGTCTCGGCAACTTACAACTTCACAAGCTTGATGTATTATTTGTGACCGAAGCGTGGACTAGCCCCGACTGTGAGGTCGACTTGGGGTGGGCATGTCCACCGGGGTACAAGATTCATCATCAACCCAGGTCTCATGGAAGGGGGGGTGGAGTTGGAGTCATCTACAGAGACTCCTGGAAGATTGTAAATTTTAATATAGATGTGATTACAGGTTTAGCATTACTTGGTGTGACTATAAAAAATTAACTGGGTCTGGTTTGCACAGGGATTTTATGCTACAGGCCTCCTGGGGCCTTTAGTGTCCAGCAGCAACATCAATTGCTTGATTCCTTCACCAACCTGGTGGCCACCCACCATAAATTGATCATCTTGGCGGACTTTAACCTGTGGTTTAATGGCTCCCTTGACCCTGGTCTTTTTAATCTGCTTCATTCTTGTGAAGGTCTTGGTCTTTACCAGCAGGTCTCTGAGGCTACACACAAAGCCGGTCATCTTCTTGATCTAGTGATCTCCGAACCCTGCCTTCTTCGGATGGGTGGGATCCTTCCTATGGATTGGACGGATCGTTTCCTGGTGAAATTGTGTGTTAAAGTTAAGTCTTTTCAAACCCAGTCCGGCGCCCTATGACGGAATATATTAGCAGAAATTGGAAGGTGCTCGCACACATGAGGAGTGATGGGCCGGTGTTTAAAATCATGGAAAGTTTTTCTCCCGACAATACTGTTGAGGAGAATTATGCCTCACTGTGTCTAAAGATTACATCAACCCTGGACACCTGCACCCCACTTAAAAAGCATAGAGGTAAAGGGAAAGTGTCTGCCCCATGGTTTAATGCCTTGTTGAAAGACTACAAACTGGGATGTAAACAGACAGAGAGGAGATGGAGGCACAGCTATAAGGAGACAGATAAGATGCTGTGGAAACATAAAATTGAGGAGTATAAACTTGCGATAAAAAAGACTAGAGCTGACTACTTCACCTCCATCATCTGCAATGCATCAAATAGTGCTAGGAGTATTTTTAATATCTTGAACAGTCTTACCAGCCCTGACTCTTCCAAGAATGAGATAGTCCCCTCTCAAGATCTCTGCGAAAAGTTGGCTAATTTCTTTCAAGAAAAGATCCAACTGATGATTAATGACCTTGCGGGTGATTAGCCGGCCACCGGGTACCCTGGACTTAAGGCCAAGCACCCAGGAGTCCCTACTGGGGAGGAGTTGAAGGGTATGGATAATGGCCTAGGGTGGCAAGACTCTGAAATTCTATCCGAGTTTAGACCACTCTCAACGGAGGATTTTAATTGCATGGCACATGGCATTACATCCGGTTCCATCTTGGATCCAGTGCCACATAAGATCTGGAAGGAGTATGAGGAGGATCTCCTCCTTATCCTTCGGCTGATTTGCAATCAGTTGCTGGTGAGTGGAATAGTGCCCAGTCAATGGAAACAAGCATTAATATCCCCGTTATTGAAGAAGCCGTCTCTTGATCCGTAATGCTCTAAAATTACAGGCCTATCTCCCTTTTGCCCTTTCCATCAAAAATTGTGGAACGTGCTGTTGCCATTGCACTCTCCGAGCACCTTGAACAACACAACTGGCTGGAAGAGATCCAGTTCGGCTTCTGGCTGGCACATGGGATGGAGACGGCCCTGGTGACCGTCATGGATGAGCTTCGAAGGCGAACAGACAGGGGTCAGGCAGTTGCACTGATTCTGCTTGACCTGTCTGCCGCCTTCGATACGGTAGATCATGGGACTCTGCTGGAGAGACTTAGCGAGGCTGGAGTGAGAGGCTGTGCTTTACGCTGGTTTCACTCCTTCCTGCACGACAGACAGCAGGCAGTATCCCTCCCTCCCTTTCAATCCGCTTTTTCTAATGTGCAGTTTGGCGTGCCTCAAGGATCGGCAATCAGCCCCATTCTTTTTAACATTTACTTAAAACCTCTGATTGCGGTCATAAAATCTTACGACATAGACACGGTGAATTACGCCGATGACACACAGATGATCCTCTTCTTTGAGGCAGAGGGTACAACGTCTGTAGAGGTCTTCCATGACTGCCTGCAGGATACGGCTCGATGGCTTCGGGCCAACTCCCTTCAATTAAACGAAGGCAAGATTGAGGTTATTGTGTGTTCGGCGAAAAAATATCCCCCGCCCTCTTCCTTACAACTTTTGGCCTCCAGGTTTTTCTAACACTGTGCAGCCAATAAAAAATGCTTTTAACCTGGGTATTATGTTTGACTGCAAGCTTTCCCTGTAAGCCCAGGTTACAAATACTACAGCCATCTGTTTCGCTATCATTAGGTCCCTTCGTAACATTTTTCCTCTTCTACCTTGTCAGGCGCGTACCACAGTGGCGAGGTGCACAATTTTCAGTAGGCTTGACTATTGTAATGCCCTCCTCCTAGACTTCCCTAATTTTCTCCTGGATAGGCTATATAGGATTCAATCAGCGGCTGCAAAGCTGCTGTTAGGTCTGTCTAGAAGGTCATCTGCCTCTCCGGCCGTAGCCAGACTCCATTGGCTCCCCATGAGACGGTGAGTGCACTTTAAATCGCTCTGTCTGGTTTTTATAGCCCTTCATGGGTGTGGACACCTGATCCTGCGAAAAAAAATTAACTGGTACACTCCATCGAGACTGCTTCGCTCATCCTCGGCCAGACTGGTGAAGGTAATGCACAATAGAAGGGGGTTCCCCAATATGATAAATGATGTAGGCAGGAAAGAAGGGGATTAGAACAATACAAATAGAAAAAGCAAAACCCTGCCTAAATGATCAAATGATCAAGGAGCAATATTAAATGTGTATCAGAGCCAGAAAACATCCAACAACTATGTTTCAGTCCATAATTTTTTACGAAAATATAAATGTATTGTTTTTTATACAATCTGATATATTTTTATATAAAAAGAAAAAGAAAAATGTAGTTGATGTACATATATGGATTTTTCATATCACATTAAAAACAACACAGTAAATTCATGTTGATCAATGTTCCACACACTCCTGGGGGATTCTAGAGAATGACCAAACATTCATACTTTAGGGGGATCAGTCACACTCACAAACATTCACCACAATTCAGATGAGTAGGTATGACATTGCCTGCAACTAATGAATGGACTTATAGTTGCATGGACGTTGGTGCAGAACTAATGGCAGATTAGTTGGAAAGAAGTTGTCCTCAAGGGTTCAAATGATGTCGTTCTATAAGGTAACGCCAACGCGCGTTTCGGTGTACAAGCACCTTCGTCAGGGCAAGAAGATACCACCAAGGAGGGGAACAGACATGCTGAAAATAAAACACAGTGGCTGGTATTAAATGACTATACGGTTTCAATGATATTACCTACAGTATTATTCAACATACACTAAGTTTATAATCATGATAAACTATCAATAATTAGGTGTCATGGCTCTGATATCATGTAATAGCTCCCAGGATATGTCTCCCCATGATAGGGGAGTAGGGGTCAACACAAGGATGAGGACCCAGGTGTGGACAAAGGAATCAAGGTTCTATATTCCCAACATTCACATATTTATTTCAATTGCATTCTTTCCTTTCATTCATTAAACACCTTATAAATTCTTTACTAACATCTGTATAGGATTAAGGCTGACCAGAGTATTATTTATGACAGCCTAAAGAATCCAGTTGGGGGGCGATACATATTTTCATTGTAAAGATTACAATAAAGGTACTGAGAGCATCTATTTCACGCTGATACCAAATTATTAGCTTTAAGTTAGCAACAAAACATAGATGGGAAGATTATGGTATTACCTAGGTTTCACTATAGGGGAGAAAGATGGAAATCCACTGGATAGGGCATTACCTGAAGTTAAGAAAATCACAGTTGAATTCAGAAATTCAGAAATTGCACATTTCTCAAGGGTGGTTGAAGGATGACGGAACAAAAGTTTCCACTCAGTTGGTAAAAGATTCCTATTTTCCTTTCTGGTAAGAAAGAATAAGGGATATTATAACGCTTGTTACTAGTACAGATGTTACATAGGGCTTCCTATTTAGCTGATCTCATATATGGATTGATTACGATTATCGCATCGTGAATTCTGTTCCGTCCTCATGGTGGTTTAAAAATAAGAAGAAGTACGGAGGTAATTTATCCTCAGGCCCTGTTAGTAAGGGGGCGTCCATAATCCAATTAAATAACTCATGGACAAGAAACCGGCGGCATAACATGCTCTAGATTGTGAACCTAGGTTTCTAAAACTATAACATGTCCCCTACCTTCTGGTAGCTCGGAGGGCATTCACCAATGAAGTTGTAGATCTTAAAATCCAGGTTTGGACTTAGAGGGGTGACACTCTGGAACAGAAAGATAGTGGGCAATCAGTATATGCCGTAAGTAAGGGTCTAGGTATTACGACGGTAAGGACTAGACTACTTGTACAAAGGTATAATCCAGCAGTAACTCGATACTTCGTTCCGTCTACCAACTTCTGAACATGGGGGAGGTTTTAGGGATCACTAGCGATATGATAAATCAGGTCGGCCGTCTTACCTGATAAAAGCAGTATACCGGTTCGTAAGGGTCGCGTCTGGTCGGAAGATGCAAGTGGTCGGCGCGGGAGTTTCTCAGATCCTCTCACAAATTAGGGGTCCTTTTTGTCAGGGAGAATCCCTGCAAAGGAGAGACAGAGTAAGTCTCATAGCGAGATAACTACTTTTGGAGCCAAGGGGTGGGACGAGTGCGCGAGCATATAACTTACCCGGAAGCTTTATGGGTAGAGATGCTTCCCGGCTGCAACAGATGGCGTCCCGGTCCGGAAATGATGCGGGAAATGTGTCATAGTCATTGTCTAGAAAGGCGACGCCTATTTAAAGGCATAGCAGCAAAATCTGATTCAGCTGTGGACGGAAGTATGAAAATAGATGACGGCCACTCGGTTTTCACCAATGGTGCGCCATCTTAGAATGGGGAATATTTCTCAATGTATCGAATAAAGCGAAAAATTATAATTAAAATATCGTCACATAGACTCTGTTTTCATGATGTCTATGGTTTAGCTTTTTAATAGATACTGGGGTAAAGGCTCTGATACACATTTAATATTGCTCCTTGAACAACAGTGTTGAATCCCTTAGAGGACCGTTATTTGATCATTTAGGCAGACTAGTGAAGGTGCCAAGCTTTAAGAAAGTCAGGTCAGGAGGTAGATGCTTTGGAGTGGCAGCAGCCAGATTGTGGAACAAACTTCCCTGGGAAATTAGACAAATTAGAGAACTTCTCCCGTTTAGAAGACATGTTAAAACCTGGCTGTTTCCCTAAGATCTAGACAGCACCCCCGGCCCGTTTCACCCTAATCTTCAACATCTCAGCGCCAGGTTACCTGCAAGGTGACAATTGCGCTTAACAAGTTGAATAAATAAATAAAATAAATAAATAATGGGTATTGCCTTTGAGACCTCGTAGGTTTGTGATTTGTTTTATGCGCTGCTTATCAGCATCGCCAACATACTATAGTGTCACCGAAAAAAATAAAGTTGGATGTAGCCTTCGCTCTCTGATGCCAGAAACAAAGCCATTCCTGGGCGGAGGTGTTCACATCTCCCCCAGGTCTGGAAGAGCCTTCTGTGGCAGGGGAGCTTCAAATGCCTTGCCGCCTTTGCAACGTCACCCCCAGCCTCTCCTGCTATCAGGAAAAGGACCCCTACCTGCATCATATCCTTTTCACCGGAAAGACAGTCGTGCAAAATAAGGACAGCCTAGAAGGTGTGCCTACGTCTGCCAACCCCACCCCTCAGGTGGGGGAGGCGAGGTGAAGCCCCCTTTTGAGTGCCTGCCATCTTGCAGAAGGCAGGCACTCTCCAATCAGGGTTAGGGATTGTGCCCACTACCCAACGTGGGGTGAGCACACCAAGGCTGCAATCACCCTAAGGTCCGTAGCCCAGTGGTTACTAATCCAAGACCCCTAAAACACCATCTAAATATTTGATTCGGGGGCTGCCCTGGACCCAGAAGAGAGATTCCCAAAACCTATGAAAAAGAAGGACGAAAGAAGATGCAGAGGAGACTACAGAGGAGAGCTGAATTGGCCCCAGCCCTACCAGCACGTCTGTAGTTTCCAGAGGTCCTGCACCGGAAGTCATCTTGTCCTGCAGCCAGCGACCTCCAGAACCCCTGGGAGGACTGACTGCCTTCAAGAAAGGATATCCTGTGAACAGCAACTCTGTTCAAAAGAATCTCCAAAGAAAGACTCTGAGCCTGCTGAAGAAAGAAACGCGATGCCTGGAACCAACACTCCACCCGTCGCCTGTGGCCTGAGTCCAAATGACACACCAGTCCCAGCGAGGTCCCCCAGTGCTCCAGAGTTCAAGTCCTCCATGGGTTGACCCCTCCAGGACTCCCCATACGGAGACCCCCCAACCTTGAGTGGCCCGGCAAGGTGAAATCTGACCTCAAAAGGCACCCCTGCATCTAGCCACCCTGCACCCTGGAGAAGAGGACCTAAGGTGCACCTATGTCTCCGAGCCCTCAAACTTAGCTGCCCAGCTGTTGGTTCCTCCTGGAAGACTTCTTGGACCAATCCTGCAGCTAAACCACAAAACCAGTAATCTCCATAGGATTGCATTGGGCTCCCGACCCCTCCTAAGCACTCTGCACTCGGCCACCACAGCACCGCTCGTGTTGTGGACTTAGTGCTGACCTGGGATCCCCTATGCCCAGACATTAACCCTAGAAGCTTAGCTCCCAAGACCAAGTAGCCTGCCCGTGAGCAGCCACCAACCGAAGGCCCACCAAGCCCCATAGGCTAACATTGGCGTCATCACTCTGCACCCGGCTGCCCTTGTGCCGCTGAGGGTGCTTTTTGAGTTCATCCTTGACCATGGGGGATTCCTTGTTCTAACCCCTGAAACTCAACCCTCAAGACCAATTACTTACCTGCAAACCGATAACCACATGTTCCTCCATAGGATTGCATAGACTGTTTTTCTCTGTGTTGAGTTGTGTTTGTATGGAAAACCTAAGTAACTGTGTTTTTAATGTAGTTTTTTAAGTGTGTTACTTACCTTTGCTAGGAAATGTCCTATTGTGATATCTAGGCATGTCACACAGAGAAGAAAAAGTAACCTAAAAAGTAATCTAAAAGTAGGTACAACTGTTTTTAAGCATTGTACCAACCTGTAACGAAGTCAAATTCATTCAGCTTGCATATTTATTTCAACCTGTATGTGAAATCACAATTTTACTTACCATTACCAAGTCCTGCTTGTTTCTAAAAATAAACTACAGTTAAAGAAGTGTTTGTATACAAACTATTGGTCTGAGTTCATTCTTTGAGTGTGTGCTATCATTTCTTGCCTGAGTGTGTACAATACATGCTCACCACTACCCTCTGATAAAGCAGTACTGCTTGCCCTCACTACCACAAATAGAAGTAAGATATTATCTACTTTTACCTTTGTAAGCCTTTTGGGATTCACTGGACTCTGTGTACACTACACCTTACTTTGGTATAGTATATACAGAGCCAGCTTTCCACACTAATAATTTCAAAGTTGATACATTTGCAATTCTCATTGCTAACTACCTTGCGTAGTAATTACACAAACTACTAATATAATAGTTGTATCTCATTCATCTGACACTGCTTAATTCATCCGCAAAGCCAACATGTCTGCGTTGTTTTAGGTGTATATATTCACTTTTGAGTGCTATGTCTAGATACAATAACAGGAAACTAAGAGGCATCTAATGCTGGCTTCATGACATGTTGCATGAAGCACATAAAAAATATAGGACTACAATTTTGCATTGACCGTGGGGCACATAATGATGTAATTGATAGTGCTCCCCAAAACGTGGGGTCTCCGGTCATATAATTGAAAAACAAATTTTATGTTCAGAAATAGTTTGAAAAAGGGAGAAGAAGTGCTGATGAAAGAAACTGCATGACTCAGAGATAAATGGCTTATGATTCCACTTATAAGTGCATTTGGACATTCTGTGATTGAAAAAATATTCCACATTGTAAATTTATTTTAATGTCAATAACTCATTTAATAAACCTCGAATAAACGTGTATCTATTGGTGTCATTAAATAACGTTATAAGCTGTAACTGGTCAGTGAAATACCAAACATACAAAAAATTGGTATGCTTTGCTCTTTCTAGCCACACCTCTGACTAGGGTGACCAACTGGCATTGGTGCAAATTCAGGACAGTGAGTGTAAAAATTCAGGACAAAGGGTCAAAATTCAGGACAAAACTTCAGGACAATTGGATACGTTTTACAGACACACCAGAGGTCGCGCAATAGTATATAAGTAAGCCCAGCCATATCCAAACATATTCAACCATTTGCAAACCTATCTATCATGTATCCTTCCATCTATTATTTCACTCATCCATCCCTTCATCCATCCATTATCCATCCATCCACCCTTTCACCCTATCCATCTGTACACACATCCACCTACTCTTCTTCCCATCCATCCATTCACTCATCCATCCAACCATGTACTCTTTCACCCATCCAGCCATTCTTTCACTTACTCATCCATCCCCCCAGTCACTCATCCTTCCACCCATCCTCCCTTTCAGTCATTCATCCATCCTCCCTTTCTCTCTCCATCAACCCTTTCACTTAGTAATCCTTTCTTCCATCCACCCACCCATCCATCTACTCATCCACTCATGAATCCATCCATTGACCCTATCACTCATCCATCCTTTCATCCATTTATCCTTTCGCTCCTTCACTCATCTATTCATCTTTTTGTCCATCTACCCTCCCTTTCACTCACTCATCCATCCTTACATCCACCCTTTCGCTCATCTGCCCATCCATTCACCCTTGCACTTATCAATTCAGCAATCCCTCCATCATTTCACTCATCATCCACATTTTCACTCATCCATCCTTTCATTCATCCATCCACCCTTTTACCCGTCCAGATACCCTTCCACCCATACATCCAGCTATTTACCTTTTCCCACTTCCATCCTTCCACTCACTGATCAATCCATCCATCCTCTCTCATTATCCATCTATTCAATATTTCATTCATCCATTCACCCTTTCACTAATTCATCCAGCCAGCCATCCACCCATCACTTCACTTACTCACTCACTCGCCCACCTTTGCATAATAATTTTGAGCTGAGCCTTTTTGAGAAGAGGCCCATCAAGAACTTCATTCTCGCTGCAGGGTCTATTCCAGGAATGGGACAGAAGCAACCCAGGGCGGAGACAGGATCTCCCACGGGGGGGGGGGGGGGACAGGAGCCATCACAGGCGGGGGGGGGGCAACAGGATCCAGCACATGGGAGGACAGGAGCCATCACAGGAGGGGGGGACAGGAGCCATCACAGGAGAGGGGACAGGAGCCATCACAGGAGGGGGGGACAGGAGCCATCAATGGGGGGGGGCAGGAGCCATCACTGGGGGGGCGGAGCCATCACAGGACGGGGGGTGCAGGAGCCATCACTGGGGCGGGGGCAGGAGCCATCACAGGGGGAGGAACATGATCCACCAGGGTGGGCACAGGGGTGGGCATGCAGTATTCTAGTATCATCTTGGTCTCTTCCAGGGTGGGGTAGGGCTCCTCACCCCCTCCTGGGCTAGACAACGAGAAGACAGGCTCTCTGTCCAAAATGTTAGTTTCCCCCACACTGATGTACAGTACGTAAAGGAGATACTCCAAGAGAACTGATTTGACTGATTGTCCTCCATACTTTGTTCATCAGTGTGGGTGCGATTGTGCCATTTCTATATTTTATTACATTATAGACTGCATGTTTGAAGAACCGAGGATTGCTTACAATTTAAACAAAGTACTGTATCGGTGTAATCAGGGCCGATTCTAGGATGTTTGGGGCCCTGGGCTGAGGGGAATGTGTGAGGCCCCTGTAAATTGCAGAGACATGACCATTCAGGGCTGTTTGCATCTGAATAGATGCCCCTGCTCCTGAAGCTGCAGTCCCCCCCTCTCAGTCACCTTCAAGCACCTCTTAACAGCTCATCAAGGGCTGGAGGTGTGAGTTATGCCATCCCGCTGTGCCTCTCCAATGCTGCTGGGTATCTGAGCGTTGGTACAGCATCAGAGTCAAGAAGGGAGGTGGGTGGAAGCTGTGCCCGGTTAAAATTACGGACAAATGGCGTCCGTTAAAGAATCCTTCACGGACAACGGACAGACGGCGGAAATTACGGACTGTCCGTGAAATTTACGGACGGTTGGTCACCCTACCTCTGACTCCGCCCACTGACTCAATCCGCTGGTTATTCCCGCCCCCTGATCCTCCGCCCAGAGTTCCCCTACTTTCTTTCCCCCACTTCGACCACTGTTTTCAAAGCACCACACAGCTCACTCTGATTGCCTAGGTGCAATAGCATCAGATTCATACATATAGGTCAATTGGGATGGCAGGAGATTAGGCAAATTTGCAAGTCGGCAGGCAGTGTAGCACTACTGTGTGGCCATTTTGCCGTGGCCCACCTATCGCCCCATTCTATGAAAAGTTTAAGGAATTATATTGCCTTTTCCTATCTGTGCAGCTTGATTGTCTGCATTCAGCATCATGATATTTTGCATTAGTAGTGGAACCTTACAAAGTGAAATAAAATGAAACTTCCAGTAATTGCTGTGTCCAGGCTGGTGCTTGTGAGTGTTTTTAAGTGTTGCCTAAGCCTGCAACTATTCGCCTGAGTGCTTAGTTGGACTCACTGGTACTTTTTATAGAGTTTGCACATACACGGATTGCACACATTTACCACCTTCTTTTTAACGGGATAGTCTTTTTGGAGCAGTTTTGTCGATGCAGCCATTCACAATGATGCTTGTGAATCAAGAATCAAGGGTTTTACAGCATGCAAAGTTAGCAAAGACTTCCCACATACTTGTGACCCGGTTGTATAATTTTACCATGGATAATCCCATAAATATAAGTAACAGCTTAACCACAAAATTCAGAATGAGGGCCTTAACCAAGATCCTTGAGAAAGCAATATGTTTTTATTTCATTTTGTTGTATGTTGCTTACTCCTATAATAAACTTTGTGTTTTGCCTGCACCACGGTACTGTATTCTGATGATGCTTTTATGGCCTTGGTTTCATACACCCGCACACACACATAAACACTGATTCCATCTTTGAATATTTGTTGTGCCACACATGCCCAAAGCCTGACATTTTTTATAGTCATGAGTAAAAAACAATAGTACTAGGTATACTTACCCTTGCTTTATACATACGTGTGCATCCATAGGATCCAAATGCCACGGCTGTTATTCTGGATATTATTGAGATATACAAAGCCGTCAAAGTCAACATGCTCACGGATGTTAACCAAAGTTCTTGGACTCCTGATAGAAATAATAACACAAGTATTAAATGCAAACTCAGTGATATGCAAAACAATACATGTATATACTAGAAAAAATGTCTCCTTAGGCATGATTAAAATATTACTATTTGCTAATGAAAATGACTTGTAAATAGAAGCATACACATTTAATACGAAAGGATATTTTGTGGTATCTCTGGTGCCGTGTTTCCTTCGGCTCTTTTCAACTTCCAAAATATTGAGACTACTACCATGTGTTAGTGATTCAAAAAAGTTTTTCGTATATGCTGCTATGAGAAAAGATTAGTTAACATTATTACATTTGCAGCAGTCTTCTACCCTACTGCATCCCTAGCATACTGAACACATTTCCGAATATTTGATAGCATCTTGTCACAACTCCATGTCATTAATAACATTTATGAAAAGTTTGAGCCAATCCTTTTTTAATAAGGTTTTTTTTTCTCATGTAGCCTTCAATATTTTTTAGTTTGCCTCCTCCATTAAATAAGGTTAGCGGCCATCAAAAATAACAGTCTTCACAAACGAACTCTGGAGTCATTATCAAGTACATTTTTAAATACCAACGTATTTATAATAAGTAATTGAGTTTTCATCACACATCCTAAGAAAGTAATACAGTCTTCACTTTGGCTTTAAAAATGCAAAAAAAACTTCAAGTAAAATCCAATCCTAATATCAGAATATGTGTATCAATTTGTATTATTCATTGTCAAATCTCCCTATATTCGTAATAGCATTATTTTAACTAAAGTCCTCCTCGGAAGCTTCATTTGAGTACAAATACAAAGCGTATGTACCGCATCTGCCTGGCAAAACCAGTTGGCATGTAATATTTACTTTTTTTTTTTAAATCTTCCCTTTTTCTTTATTTTTTAGTTAACATTTGTTTATTCGTTTTTTACAAAACCAGGGCCGTAGCCACTGGGGGAATTTTGATACATTAATCTTTGGCCCCCTTAAATGAGTATGGCAGGTGGCACAGTTTTTAACGAAAACTCGCTTTATCGAAATAAACTGCATTCACATTTCAATGCATAGAGTCTAATCGGAAAAACATGCTGGAGTTCAGAAGGTGAATGAGCAATAAAATGTGTTTTTTAACTTGTTACATTTTATGCTGTTACTTATTCTTTAATGTGGAGGTGTTATCTACTTTGCTTTCTCGGACTGCAAAGTGAGAGAATTGTGTAAAGTGAACTATGTGACAATCTCATTCGGGTACAGGCAGGGCCACTGGAGTTATCTGGCAGGGACAATCCAATGTATCGACAAGGTTGACTAAATTATGCGGCAAGAACACACACTTTATGTGGCATAATGTGGCACATGTTGTTAGCATTACTTCAATATTTTGACATTGTTACACATTAGCACTGTCTGGTCAAAAGTTTCACTTCATTAGTACCACTTCCAAATACAGCTTCAAGTAACGGAAAGGTGACCAGTCAACCTTTGTAAAGGACCTCCCACTGACAGCATGGCATGACATGCTGCAGCATTTTTAGTAACTTTTCATCCACTGGAGCTAGAATTTCTTTTTTTTGTTAAAACCTGCAGATTGTGCAGAAGATGGGTTATGTGGCCAATGCAGAAAATCAATAATTATGAGGAAAACACCATTGCCACAGAACCACATAATTCCATAACACCAGTGGCCCTATGTGTAAAGTGGCCGAACTTTACGGCCTTGCACCAACCACACGACCACACAATGAACAATGCTTACACTTAGTTAGTGGTGTGGGTCGGAAGTCCCGAGCGACCTCCGCCTGTTTATTTAAGCTCTCTGGCCACGCCTGGCCAGAGAGTGCTACAATGTGTGTATGCCCTTCCGGGCTAAAGGTTCTGGACTTCGGGGACAACTAGACTGTTACATCCCATCCCAAGTTGGTGTTCAAAATTATTAATAACTGATTAACATGAAAAATCTGCCAGTCTCGGTCTGGGATTTGGTCTCAAATTGTATCTGTGCTGTGCGTCTTGTTGATTTGTTATTGGGCTGACTGCCCCTGGAGTCTCAGTGTTGTTACATTGGTCAGCAATCGCGGCTGGAGCAGGAGCTCGGTACTCTCTGGCCGTAGTGACAGCTGAGCATGGCGATGAACCTCCACTTGGGATTTCTTCGTTGGTCAGCGGTTTGGAATACGAGGGCTCAGTATCGTCCGGTTGAACTCTTTTGAACCAAGATATGTTGTGGGTGTTGGCCTCCCCTCCTTTCTTGGCTGTGAGGGCAGTCCCGTTGAACTTTAGAACTGTCCACAGTCCTGGTTCATACATTGTGCAGAATTTCCCTCCACTGCGACGGTGCCATACTAGGACGGTGCAACCTGGGGCTATGACTCTGGGCCTTGCTCTTCTTCGGTTGCTAGCTTTGTCATTGGTCACTGTTCGTCGAGCTTGCGTGGCGACCAGATTGTATGGTTCAGGCACCCAGTTATCTGCCACTGGGATAGTGTCCCTCTGGGGGCCAGCCAGCATTAGCGCCCACGACGACCGCTGGGTAGTGCAGTGTGGTGTACTGTGATATTCTCTTAGAAGCTGTTGAAGTGCTACTTCCGGATTGGACTGTTCTGCTACTGCTATCCTCAGGATCTTATTTAATGTCCGCATGAAGCGTTCTGCTTCGCCATTAGCTTGCGGCCATTGAAGGGTGATGCGGTGGTGTTTGACTTCCAACTGTGTGAGTAGCTCCTTGAATTCTCCTCCTTGGAACGGTGATCCGTTGTCAGTTTTGACGACTTGTGGCAGTCTGAAAAGGGCAAATGTCCTCTCTAATACTGGCTGCAGATGATTGAAGGTTGTGGATGGTATGATTTTGACAATAGGGTACTTAGTGTAACTGTCGACCAGGATGGTGGTCACCCTTCCGTCAGGAAAACTCCCAAAGTCTAAGTTCACCCACAACCACGGAGAGGGTGCAGGCTCTTCAGTGTTCATCGGCACCAGCGCTTCTGGGCTGCTGGTGAGTTGGCAGGCAGGCACGACAGTTCCTGACAACGGTGTCTACGGCCGCTTCTAGGCCCGGGAACCACACCTTCTCTCTCATCCGTGACTTCATCCTCACTTTCCCTTGATGGCCTTCATGCGCTAGAACTGTCGCTTGTTCCTGGAGACCTACTGGGATAACAATCGGTGACCCTCTTAGCACCAATACCCTATCGGTCGTGCTTAGTTCATCATGGACTTTCCAGATTTTCCCCAGCCGGGTCCGGTCCAGTTCGTTCCATCCGTTGATGTTTTGGAGGAAGCCTTCCCACGACCCTCTGTGTAGGACTTCTAGGACTTTCTGAAGTACTGCGTCGTCTGTCTCTGCTTTTATTTCTTCCATGGTGAGGGCTTCCGGACAGGCCCATTGCGATAGCATGTGTACATACTCTTTGTTACGTTGTTCCTGTTCAGTGTCTCCTGGTAGTAGGTCCGGTAGATGCCGTGACAGGAAATCGGCCTGGTTTTTAGCTACGGGTCTGTATTCTAGCTCCATCTGGTAATGCTGCAGTTGTATCGCCATCTTTCGATTCCGGGAGGTGGGTGCGGAGCAGTGCCTCTAAATAACGGGAGCAGTGGTTGGTGGTCGGTCACGACCTTGAAGGGATGCCCGCTGACATAGAGGTGAAAATGGTTACAAGCCCATTTAATAGTTAGCGCTTCTTGTTCGATTTGCAAGTAATGGGCTTCCGTTGGTGTGAGTGCCTTACTCGCGAATGCTAGTGGTGCCCACTTCCCTGGCTCTGTCTCTGGGGCGAGGAGTGCTCCCAACCCTACCAGGTGGCGTCCACTATTACCTCCATACGTTGGATGATGTCGAAGTAGGCCATAGTGGTTTTTCTCAACAGGGTCGACTTTACCCTTTGGAATGCTTCCTCTTCTTCTCGTTTCCAATTCCAGATGGCATCTTTCTTGGTTAGGGCTCTTAGAGGTTCGGCAACCGTGGTGAGATTTGGTATAAACCGTCCACAGTAAGTGGACATTCCCATGAAGCTCCGAACGTCCGATGCTGTGGTGTGTTGAATAGCTTGTGATTTTCTTAAATCTACCTGCACTCCATCTTGACTGAACACGTAGCCAAAGAACTCAATGGACTTTTGGAAAAACTGACATTTGTCCCGGTGAAGGATTACTCCATGATCGACTAGGCGTTGGAGAGTGGCCCGGAGGTGATGATGATGGTCCTCTAGAGTTGCCAAATGTATGAGTATATCGTCACTGACGTTGAGGACTCCCTGAAGTCCCAACAGCACCTCTCTGACTGCATTTTGGAATATCTCAGCTGCTGAGGAGATCCCGAAGTACAACCTTTTGTAGCGGCGTAGCCCCAGATGGGTTGAAAATGTTGTAAAGTATCTGTTTTTTTCTGCCAACTTCAGCTGGTGGTAACCAGCACTGAGATCCAGCTTAGAAAACAACAGTGAGCTGTTGAGATCAGCCAGGATGTCATCGAACATTGGTGTTAGGTGTCTTTCCCTTTTTTATTGCTTGATTTGGCATGTGCATGCCGATACAGAGTCTTATCTTCCCTGGCTGCTTCGGTTTTTCAGCTTTGACCATAGATGACACCCACAGTGTCCGTTCCGTGACCTTTTCTATTACTCCTTGCTGCTCAAGGCTATGCAGCTCTTGCTCCACAAGCGTCTGGAGATAAAATGGTGTGCTACGATGTCGCAGGGCAACAGGTTGTAGGAACAACTCGAGGATGTCGTCGGTCCGTAGTGTCTAGACTGCGTTGGCGAATGTCACCAGCCCAAGATCTTCGGCCATGTGGCTTCCTACTAGGATGTCTGCCTCTCGGTCTCTTACGTGGAAAGTGTAACTTCATGATTGTCAGATTTGACTTGTACTGTCATCTTCCCTTTTAGAGGTAGCGGTTTCTGGCTACCATACGTTAGGATTTTCACGTGTGAAGGGGTTAGAGCTGGCTTTGGTTTCAACTGTTTATACTGCTGGCACCCTATTACGTTCACAGACACCCCAGTGTCGATCAGGGCTGTGACTGGCATTCCCGCAATCTCGATGGTGCCCGTAGGTTGAGGTCTCCATCTTTGTTTGAGGTCAATGGCAACGATATCAGATAAACTCTGCATCGTCTTCTGTAGAGGAGTCTTCCAAATACTGCCTCTGATTCATTGGTGTCTTTGTTGTTTTTAGGCCGTCTGCCTCTTCGAGCGTTAGGTGTCATACCGCTTTAGATGGTGGTCATCCTCAGCGAGCCCCTCGGCTTTGGGCGCCTCCTATGCAGACGCTCGCGTAGTGATTGGGGATTCCGCACTTGGAGCATGTCTGACCCTGTGCAGGGCATTCCTCTGGTGGGTGTTCCTCATTCCTGCGGTAGCCACAGCATGGACCTTGCGGGTTTTTGGTTGGCCATCGCCCCCAGGCACCTCTGGAAGGGGTCCATACTGCATCCACTCTTTGCTGCTGGCTTCTCTGCCTGATGGGCGAGTGCGGCGTCCATCACTGTCGCCCTGGCATCGGATAGTTTATGCAACCGTGCTAAGATGAGAATATCTTCCATTGTGATCCATGGCTGATCCATATGAGGGTCCGAAGATGTTTGTTGCAGCAACCTAGAATAGCTTGGGCTCATACCTCTTTGTTCTGATCATCGTCCGTGCAAATACTGGCTAGCTCTCGGAGTTGAGTTTGGAAGGCGTCCATCCATTCAGCCTCCCTCTGACGAGATTGACGTAGTTTGAAACGCTGTTAGTCCAGGTTGAGTTGCGGGGCGAAGTGGGCATTTAGCGCCCTAACTGCTGCATCGTACTCTGTGAGGGCGCCAGTGTTGGGGAGGTGAGCGAACAGCTTATATATTTCTTCTCCTCCGAAATGTAGTAGCGACCTCTTGATCTCACCGTCTGTCTCTTGAGTAGCAGTGAAGCAGTTGTTGAGCCTGCCAATCCAGACTGTCCACCTGGGAGATGCTGTGGCGGGATCGATTTGCTCGCTGAACGGGGGCAGCGTGGTTATTTGCGAATGCTGGGACGTAGGCTGTGCCACGTGTTGTGCGAGTGGCACATTTTGCTAGGCCGCTGGCGCAGCTGCCAATGGGACTGACATGGGTGTATCTTGGTGGCAGCAGCGACTTCATCTCCTAATCAGGGACTGCCTTTTCCCTCACCAAAATGTGACTGGAGTGTACCAATCCTCTCTTGTTGGGGCGTTAGTGTGGTCTGCCCCCGCTAGGAATGCTGGGTAGGTCGTTTGGTCTGCACTCACACCGGGCAGGCATTGTCAGGCACAGCAGCTGCACAGAGGGGTACCTGCAGTGCTAGGCTGGAGCAAGATGATAAGCATACACAGCGCTTATTTGGAGCGCAGTTACCCTCCTGGGCCAGCAGGGGACTCAGCATTGTAGGAAATCAGCGTCACGTGGGGCTCAGTGCCAGGATGCAGGCGGCAGACAGGGCATGCAGCGTCCTCTGAGGCGCGCGGGAAATGCGGTCTCCGATCTTCGCCACTTTCTTGTGTGGGGAAGCTTCGGGACCCAGCAAGGGCGCGCAGGCTAGAAGCGCGACCTGGAGGCGCTCCAACGATGCTCTGCAACAGGCACCAGACTTCGGGGCAGATTATGATGGAGGATTTTCCGCATCCTCCGGGCCGGCGGAAGCCACCGCCGGCCCGGAGGATGCAGAAAATCCTCTGCGGAGCCTCAAAAGACCCACCGCCATATTAGGATGGCGATGGGTCTTGAAATCTGTCCGCAGCTTTTCCGCCGCGGTCGCCTTCCGACCGCGGCGGAAAAGCTTTAACATGGCTGGCGGTGTCTATCAGACACCGCCAGCCATATTAGCATGGCGTAAGATGTATGCTTTTCCGCTGTGGCTTTTCTGCCGTGGAAAAGCATACGGACCTTCACTTCGGGGGCCCGTTGCGGGCCCCCTGGGTGAAGGGGGGGTGGGGGATGCACATGGGGGGTACCTATGGTACCCCCTGCATATGCGTGAACAAAGCAGCAGGCACCGCGCGGTGCCTGCCGCTTTGTGCATGCAAATGCACAACTTTCATTTTTAACATTGCGGCGGGTGCTGCTTCAAGCAGCACCCGCCGCAATGTTAAAAATACAGGATGTGACCGCCAGGGTGGCGATGACATCCTAATTTGCACGGAGGGACCGCCGCTGCCCCTGTGGATGGTCCCTCCTACTCTATGGTGGCGGACGGACTCAGGTCCGTCCGCCATCATAATCGGCCCCTTCGTGCGGAGGTAGGAAACCACGGCTCATGGACACATACGACCACCCTCGTCACCAGTGTAAAGTGGCCCCACTTTACGACCTTGCGCCAACCACGCAACCACACAATGAACAATGCTTACACTTAGTTAGTGGTGTGGGCCAGAAGTCCTGAGCGACTTCTGCCCGTTTATTTATGCTCACTGGCCTCGCCTGGCCAGAGAGTGCTGCACTGTTAGCGTGCCCTTCCGGGCTAAGGGTTCTGGATTTCGGGGACAACTAGACCGTTACACTATGTGCAGAGTGTGAAAAGAAAGACTTTAGATATTAATTTTCTTACAATACACAACAAATATAAAACCTGTAAAAACTGTTCAAATATTTTAACATGTATTAGCAGTTATGAAGGTGAGGCCATGACTGCCGTCAAGATGGCCGTTGTCTTTTGAGCCTCCAGCTGTAGTGGTCCTTAAATCTGCTGAATCATCTCCATCATCGCCTACTGCTTGAAATTATGCCTCGCTCCTGCCTTTGAGTGCTGGGAATCTTGTGGGGGCTGAATTTGGGTGATATCCGTGCTCACCCACTGCTGCTTTGCTGTGGGTGGCCTGCGTAGTCCGGCACTGCCTCGGAGGCCTTGCAGCGGCAGAGGCCGCGGGCGAGCCTGAGGCCAAGATTACTGGATTTAGCTGGTACTGCGCAGTGCTTCCGGCCCACTGTGTGGTCGGGGTGATTGCTTGGCCAGCCTGGGCCTTTTTGGAGAATGCTGGGCCTTGGGCTGGCCTAGGCCTGGAGACACGGGAGCCAGAGGTGAGGGCACCTGCCTGGAGTGATGCCTGCCCTCATAGGCCTGGGTGGCCAGGACTGCTTTGGCGGCTGGCCCCCCCTGCTGTGATAATCGGCTGACTCCTGGATGGCCCCCATTGCTGCTGCTGATTGCTGGGGCGGTGCCTTATTCTTCACTGTTTGCTGTTGCTGCAGTTGGTGGCTTGGCCTGGTGGCACAGGTGGAGATGGCTGAGGCCCTCTGCCACCTGCTGCAGGAGACGCGCTGTGAACCTGCAGATGCAGTAGGTGATCCTTTGCTCCTGTGAGGTTCTGCCCCCTACTGCTTCTACCTATTTTTCGGGCAGAGACTGTCTGTTTGACACACCTGGTGCTATCTCTGGACGTATCACCTCTCCAGTTCTCCCTCACTGTGCGGACCTGGGACCATAATTGTTTGGTAGTTGTTCCTTGGGCCCCTGATTCTCTATTGGAACTGCATCTGGCCTCCTGAACTTATTGCAGGATGCTTCCCTGGTATGTGGTTGAAATCAAGTAAAAGTGTCTACAAGGGAATTTTAAAATGTAGTAATTTTTAAGTAGTTTTCGAAAATGCAATTATTTTGAGCCCTATTCAGTGGTGTATAACTCAATTTAAAAATTAATTATTTGTTTGTAAGGAAAATCTATTACAAAACACGTGCACAACACAAATGAACAATACTAACCAGGTGTATACTTTACAAATTACAGATTTATGTAAAAAAGAACCATGTTGTTTAAAAGGGTACAACATCCAATTCATATGTAGACAAAAGGGACTGAGATATACATTCTTCGGTATAGCTTATTTGTCTCATGAACACTTTTGCCTTAACCCATTTCAGACATTAAAAACAGGTAAATCATCATTTTTCATACAATGAACAATTCCTGGGTTGACATCCACGAAATAGCTCCGCACCCTTCTAGTGGTTCAAATGCAAGTATTCATCTCAATGTTAATCCTTATACATGGCTTTGTAAAGATGCAATGCTGTACGCTTGTTTTCCCAAAAGGAAGTCAATCAAAGGCTCTTGAAGTTAAAACGTATTCTTTATTCAAATTCTTGTCAATGAAATAGCGGCTGTTTTGTGTATACTAAGTTTGAGAGATAAGGGGATTAGATTATCTTACTCCTTATGGGACATAGGCTATTGTGTCTCAAGCTACCAGCACCTTCTCTTTGTTGTTCAGGGCTTGTATGGGACGTTAGACTAGTGCGGGAATTTTTGCTTTGAATTCCTGGGTTGATGTTAATTGTGAAAACGCATAAATTGTCAGCGTGTCGCTCTTTGCTGCAAAAACATCTTTAAGACCATCTTCACGAAAAATTATTGTTGTTTGGACTGAAGACCCTTCAGATCTTGAAATGTACTTACATGTTCAAGAACATGAAGTAATTCAATGCAGGAATGTAGAATTGATTGTACTCCAATGATCAAATGGAACATGATGGCGTCTGTATTATTTCAAGCGCACACTTCACGACTATAAACGCCTTTTATTTGTAGATCGGCAGCTCTTACATGATTCAAGAGCTGCCGTGGTCCCCCTGGCTGCCGACACTCAACAAGTCTGGGGAGGGGTGGATGTGGTTGAGGTAGACCAGGGGTGTTTCAGCTCTATTATCTTGCAGGCTGGGAATTTCCAACATCAACTGAGGGCACCCCCCCACATACCCTATTTGGACTCAGCCCCACTGTTTACCATCTGGACTCATGGTCAAGGGGCTCTCCAACCCACCATGTTCGGGTCAGACACATTCTGCCTAACTGGTAGGTACAAATGCAACTCAAAAGGTTGATGAGTGGAATTTTAAACATTGTCAAACCTTCCCCCAGTCACAGATCTGGGTTTAATCCCCTATTTTGTTTGCCACGCCATTCCACTTTGGCCCCAGCCATATGAAATTCAGCCTTGACCCTGTTCCCCATGTGAACAGTCCCGCCCAAACGTCCAGGCCAGGTCCTCCCTGGACCGGAAAACAAGCATACTTTGACAAGGTTCGGGTCATCACCCTTCATCAGCCAGGCTAGCTTGAAACCAGTGAAGTAGCGAGCAAGGGACCCACGTCTGGGCATGATGCAAAGGGTCAAGACTGATAAGCATATGGCTCAGTCCAAAATGGGGTAGCATGGAGAACAAAAGAATGATGACTTTAACCCAGATCTCTTGACTGCGGGGGTGAATGTTTGATTTGCTCTGCATTCCATCCATCATCTGTGTGTCTTTATCTGATAGGTACCCCTGCTACTTTGGGTACTGTTTCCTCACAATGACATAGTCACTGCCCCATTGCGCTCTTCCCGTTCGGACACCTATCCTTTGTGAACAATTTGCCACGCAGCCACCATCACCATAGCGCAATACTGCTCCCCCGGCCGTAACTAACACACCACTTACCACATTGGGCCACACGGATTCCAAACAGTGAAGGCTAACCTTTGACCGGGCCAAAGCTACTCGGGGTCATGGTTACAACTCTGATGAGGTCTAAGCAACAGAGCATGACACCGTCACGGCTGCCACCATCGGCCTGCCCAACATTATGGCAGAGATCAAGGCTGGTTTCCCTGCAATGGATGCAGGTTTTGATACACTTGCGGGCCACATAGATAGAATGGGAGAGCGGTTGAATTGTCAGGGGATGAGAATAGACGGTGCGGAGGAGGGGCTATCGAGATTGGAGGACCGCGCAGCCACCATGCAGAAGAGACTGTACAAGATGAAACTCATCCTCAAACAAGTAGCAATCAAGAACAAAGAACTCAAATCTAGGTCCCGAAGGAATAACATTCACATTTCTGGAATTGCAGAAACCATAAACATGGGGTGATCCGATGTATTTGTGAAACAGCTTCTTGTCAATCTTTTTGACTGCTCCAGTTTCTCTTCCACCTTCTCTGTAGTGTGTGCTCATCGCGATCTAGCCCACCAGCCCCCTGAGGGGGCTCTGCCCGCTAGCTCATAGCACATTTCTCAACTACAAAGACAGGGATAGTGCCCTACGCATGGCCTAGGAAAGATGCCTACTCCACTTCCAGGGCGCTAATATCTTGCTCTACCTGGACTTCACCCCGAAGGTGCAAGAAGCCCACAGAAAGTTCAATGATGTCAAGAGCACTCTATGAAAACTATGCCTTCTATATGCAATGCTCTACCTAAACCGTCTTCGTGTAGAACACAGTGGAAGAATCTGTATCTTTGATATGCTGACAGATGTAACTACCTCTTGTAAAAAACTGCAGTTGAAACCTACCTCTCCTAGGCAGACGGCACCAGAACATACCAGTTCAGAAGCCTCTAAGGGGTCGCCTCCGTCCAATCAAAATGTCTGATCCTAGTTGTAAGCTGAGTCCTTCACAACACCTCTACCAAGTTCTCACTCTTATGCACCATCTATTGTATTATTACATTATTTGTACATGCTACTATTGTATAATTGCGGTTGATTACTATCTCCATTACATGACCCTTTTTTTCATATGGGGGCCTCTAATAGACAAGTTGTCACCCCACCCTTGTGGTCAGCACTAATCTTTGCAAAAGAAACAATAGATGAACGGAACGCTGGGATTAATCCATCATTGTTTTGCTCACCGCACCACCCCAGTTTGGACGCAGCCATATGCAAATCAGTCTTGCCCCTGTTCCTTATGGGAACAGTCCAGCACAAACTGCCAAGCCATGTCCTCCCTGGACCGGAAACAAGCTTCCTGGACTGGTTTCAGGGCATTACCCTTCATCAACCAGACTAGCTTGAATCAAGTTGTGTAGTGAGCATGGGACCCAAATCTGGGCATACCCTTCCCGCTTAGTGCAACATATGCAAAAGAAACAATTGTTGGACGTAATGCTGGACAATGCAACCATTCACCCCCAGTCACAAGGATCTGGGTTTAATCCATCATTCTTTTGCTCACCACACCACCCCAGTTTGTAGCCAGCCATATGCAAATCAGTCTTGACCCTGTTTCTTATGGGAACACTACACCCCGAACTGCCAGGCCAGGTCCTCACTGGACAGGAAACAAGAATCCTGGGACCGGTTTCAGGGGATCACCATTCATCAGACAGGCTAGCTTGAATCCAGTGGTGTAGTGTGCAAGGGACCCCACGTCTGGACATACTCTTCCAACTTAGGGCAACACTTGCAAAAGAAACACTTGATGGATGGAATGCTGGACAATGCAACGATTCACCCCCAGTCACAAGGACCTGGGTATAATCCATCATTCTTTTGCTCACCACATCACCCCAGTTTGGACCCAGCCATATTCAAATCAGTCTTGGCCCTGTTCCTTGTGGAAACAATCCAGCCCAAACTGTAGTGTAGTTCCTATTATCCCAATAGGCTCTGCGCATTGGAATAATACCTTCAATAGTATAGGCCTAGACCAGACGTTAACTAGGTCTTCTATTGTCGATATTAGACTTAAAGTTTTGGGTTTGCCAGCTAGCTCAGAGTTTACTAGAAACTTTCGCGAATAGGCAAGGAGGAGTTGAACCTCCCTGGATAGACAAGAAGGGATTTAGTTTCTGACAACCATTGAACATGACAACTTTGCTCTCCCCTAATCAAGAGTGTATCTCTAGAGTCGTGTGAAAACAAAAGACAACTTATTTTACTCAGTCAGTACGTGCATTCTTAGTCTCACCAGATTGTAGAGAAAAGGAAGAGACGGGCGTGTTCAATAAAAGATGTTATTTATTGATCAGTCTCTTTTCTCATACAAGAGAAATGGATCGATATTATCGCAATACTTATGGTTAAGTAAAGTGCATACAATAAAAGCAGAAGTATAAAATAATACTGTAAAAACATTTATATGGTTTCTAAGCCATAAAGTGGTTTAAAATGGATAAAATAGATACATACACATATACATTTGACTAATCGTACTCAACTGGTGTTTCTAACTACGCCTACCCCGGTGTACCTGACCTAAGCCTAATACGTGGGCGGGAATAGAAAGTAGCAGTTTAAGTTAAGTTTGTTTTGCCAAGTGACTGACTCAAGAATTCTCTGCAAGGGGTTCTTCAGTTCTGTACCTGGAATTTAGGATGAATGAGGGATGGTATCTCTCGTCTCTGGTCTCGATATTCCAAGCTGCCTGCGAGGGCTGCTCGGAAGCGCCGGAGCTGGATTTCTCGGCAGGAGAAAGCAGCGTCTCGTTCTCAGCGCGTCAGGAAGGCGGGGCTGCGCCAGCGGGGTCTGCTCTGCTCTGGGCTTCGGCAAGTCTGGCTGCTCCGATCTCGTCACCACCGCGTGTGTTTGCTTAAGGCAATACCGGTAATATTTATACCTGTAAGGTGCCGAGATTGACGTAAGGATGGACATAGATACGTCAATAAGGATGTCATACGACTTGGTCGTTAGCACATTCTTTTGCTGAAGTTCTCGATGAAATCAAAACAATGGCCGCAGGGTTTTTCCCAGGTTGTCATAGGTTTGATTTGTTTTGAGAACTCCGTATGCCTTATCAGGGGCTGGAGGAATATCGCTTGTCTAATTAGATGGCAAGCGTTATGACCTAATCAGATAACACGTTCCTGTGCCGTAGTGTGGCTTAATCAGATAACGGTTTCTGCATCATGGGATGGCTGCTAGTTAACTTGTTAACCAGAACAGGGTCAGGAATAGGGGGATCGATACAGAACCTATAAGAATACATCACACCCACTCCACGCTAACTATGGCCATGTTTACGAATCTAGGCATAGTAAAACATACTGTAGAGTATCGTGTATACCTTACCACCCCAAAATACATATAATGCATTTCGAATAATGTAATATACGGAAATAATATTCACATGTACTATATGCACTCAAGCTGTAGAATAATGCTAAAGTAATCACGCATATGTATACATTATTTCTAAATGGTATATGAGAATTTACACATGAAATGGCTCTTAATACAGAAGAAAAAAGGTTTGAGACCATTTCATCACAGAATAAAAATAATTATGAACATACCAGCGGGCAGCTAATGTCTATAAAGTTTCTAAAAATAGAAAATTTTAGTTCTCTAAGAATAGTTTTTACTTTAAGCAGAAGATAAGTGTCCTGAAAAATCGTAAAAATATTTTGGGGCTGCTGAAAAAATCGCTGTCCGTGAACTGGAGGGAAAATTGTTCATGTAATTTTATCATTAAAGTTGAAGGCCAAATTCAGGGTGTTTGGAACGCCGTGTGCTAGCTTGCTCAAAAGTCTCTATTTCTGCTCTGGTGAGAACATCATATCATTTAGACTGTCGAAAAAGCTGTCAACAGCTTCCTGGGAGAGCTCCACTAACTCGGAAAAAGGTGTAACCATGCATTTGTGCGCATGATTGTCTCCATTGACGTTTTGATTAGTATTGCTGACAGAAGGTCGTACCTGATCGATGCTGCTTTCATCTTGAACTCCACTACCCCTTAATCGTAGTGGTGAAGTTTCCACGAATGCCGTCATCAGGATTGGCAGCCGTTGAGGGCAGCACAAAGCATGAGCCGTTATTGGACTCAACAATGTTTCTGCATCCATTGGCGCATCTGATTGTAGCGTCAGACAGGTGTCCAACACGCATTCTTCTCCGCACAGCAGGCACCTTAATACAGGTAAAACACATCGATGCCACATTGGTCGAAATGAAAGAAACCAAGTCATGTTCAGGTCTCTAAGCCGGGAAAGTCCCAGGATTTTTGATATCCGGTCCCGGTATCCAATGGCTCGGATTGTTTCTTCCCTTGTCGCAGGTGTTTTGTCTGTGACATGGTTTGCCATAACGAAATATTAGGACCAAGAATAGGATTCCTGCAATTAGTCCCAAAATGAGGGGAAGTCCGCCAAAAATCGAATGGACGAAGTCTGGAAAAATACCCAGTATGGCTTTGAATGCTGTTAATGCCATTGAAAATACTGTCTTAAATACTTTTGGGACTCCACTGGTATCGGAAATATTTAAGATTTCATTCAGGATTTCCGCGAAATGTATGGGGGAATTAGTTAATAACAATGAGTGAATCTCTGCAGTCGTCCTTGCGACTAGGAGATCATACGTTTCTTTTGATGACGTGAGTCTGGTCGGCGTCTGAAGAAGCACTGTTTTCATTCTGCATAAAGTATCTATTCGAATAGAAGTAATTTTTAAGTTAGGCCATGCCCTTGCCTCCCTGTCTGGAAAGGAGCTGGGGAACAATGAGTGTCCACAGCACATGACCTTCGCAGTCGTAGTTACGAGATAAGGAGTCCCGGGCATAAGACTACAACATCTGCGATCCACAATTAGAATGTAACTCCCGTTATAGAGTCTTTTAAGGAATGGTTCTATCTCCGTTGCAGGTGTGCCTAGCTGGTGACATGAAAGGTTATTTGAGTTCCCTTCACAGGCTCCATGCAAACTAATTCCATTACACAGAAGTGTACCGCTTAGTGACATCGCACAATTATTGCCACTAAGAAACACTTTCTGTCCTTTATTACTGACACATGCATGTGAATAGGGCAAGTTCCATGTTGTCTTAATGTACCCTTTTCCCAATTTTTCGTACATGCCAGCCTGTATATATTTTTGGCAGTATTGAAACCTGAAGGTTGATATTGGAATATTAATTATCCCATGTATTATCCATTCACTGACAGGTCGTTCTGACATTGTCACTAGTAATCTCTCGAGTTTCTCAATGCTCAGGATTGTATAATCAGCACCCTTTTGTGCCATACTGATTTGTTTATCAGTAAGGTTAAAGATATTGAATAGTGATGTTGTGTTGATTAAACGCCAAGGCACTAGCTGAACGCAGATTTTGTAACGTCCAGCCAAGCTGTACAATAGAACGCAATTGAGACTGACCGTGTTGTAACAACAGTAAGTCTTGCGATATTATGTCGATTGCTGAAGACACAATGCTGTCCAAAGAAAAAATTCTGGAGGACAGAGTCATTAACCCATTGTCCACTACAGAAAGTGATTTTTCCAAATTAATACGGTCAATTTCCCGTATACTTTCTGCTGTCTCAATTTGAGTTACCTTCCAGGCCTCGTTGTAAGCTGCATATACAGAGGCTGCTATGAAGCGTTTTTGACGCTGTTTGCGCGGTCCCATAATGAAATCACGCGAGTCAGCACCATCAGTAAGTAAAGTTAGGTGTTGCTTAATTTCTGTCAGTGTGGAAGTTTGTAGCCATTGAAGGCATAATTTGCCCACACTGTAGGTGGTTATTATCCCTGGGTGTTGTCTTTGGGAGTATCTAGGGTCTGGCCTGGTCAATTTGAACCCCTGTTTTTTGTTCAGGAATCTGTCTTGACAGTTATTAGTATCTGTGGGCCAGATCAACCACTGTTTCCAATCAGGATGTGTTCTGTTTTGGTTTAATATATAGTTTACGTCTACCTCTTCATCTGTAGAGCTATTGCTGTCCATTGTTGGCTTTGGAATAGACGGTTTATTTAAGTCTTTGATTTTGGCTAAGCCAAGACAGGTGGTTTGTTGAACAGTGTCATTTAAAAATATAATTTGTTCTGGGATCATGCAGGCTCTAAACAATGATTCTATACCTTGTACTTGCCATTCTTTTGTACCCCAAACACTTTTAACTTCAACATTTTTGTCCCAATAATCAAAACCAAAAGTGTTCATTTGTTCAAAAAATGAGTCTGAATATATCAATTTCGTGTTTGTTAGCATGGTCTTTGTCCCTGTCTTATTTGACAATTTGAAATAAAATGTTTCAGCATTACTTGTGTTAAACCCTGAAAAGTATGAATATTTGTCGTAAAAGGTTCTTGTGCTTCCTTTTGGAGGGGTTGCACAATGTTCCCATTGATTATAATTTAAAACATTTCTAGGTTGTGCAGATTTATGTAGAAAATGGTTACCATAGTGGTTGTAACAGTACATACTATCATAATTAGTCGAACCCTGCAAATAATCATGTTTGGTAAATTTAGCAGACATCACTAAGTCAGACATCATATTATTTATACTTTCAAAGTCCCAATCATCAGCAAATGAGCTGGTTTTTACAAAGTCACTCAACGAGATCTTAATTTGGTGTGGATATTTCAGGATCTCAACCGGACCATAAATTTCGTAGTCAGTATTGTCCCATGCTACCCCACCCGGTATAGGATTGGCTGTGAAGTTGACTGAAGAAAGTTCTCTTTTCTCGACGTGTGAAGATGTGTGTGGCTTGAGGATCAAGTTGATTTTCTGACTTGCTGTGTCCATTGTAGCATATTTTCCCTCAATGAAGCGTCCCAAAGTTAGTACCATGATGAGCCAAAGTATGAGGATAAATGCACCAAAGCCCACCCAAAATTCAATCCATGGAGAAATCAGATATGTTTCTTTCAGCTGTTTCAAAAGTTCTTTAGCTTTATCTTTAAAGGTTTTTGTTGATGGCTGTGTTTTTGATTCACTTAGGTCTTCAGAGGAATCATCGAAGTTTATGAAGTAGCCGGATGCAGTTCTGTCAATTGTTCCAATTGCTTCAGGATTACTGTTTCTTGCATATTCGTTTGTTACTTCATTGTAGGTTGGTGTGTCTCTACTAAATGTTTTTATTTGGGTTTTCAGAGGTTTAAGTTCCAATGCATTGTTGCATAGTCCTTGTTGTTCTTCTGTAGGCGTTTTGAAAGTGATTATCCTCTTAGTTTGGACCTCTGTATTGGTAGCAAATCTTGGTGTTCTACTACTTATCGGGAGTCCACTTGGCCTACTGTTTGTTATCGGCCACATGATTGTGGTTTTACCAGGTCGATGGATACAACTCGGTTCTCCTTTTTACCAGCAAGCGGCGGTAGTACAACTGATCTTGTCCCGTTAATAGACAAGACAGGAACTGCTTTTCTGTAAGAAGGCCCAAATTCCTTCTTTACCGCGATCTTTTCTCTGACTAGATCCCCGACTTTTGGAATCCAGACAGGTCTTGCTGGGACAGGTGGTGGTTCTTCAGTGGTTGTTGGCTGCTGTTTCAACTTTATGTTGCTCAGGTCTTTTCTTGTTTTGTTTAAGTCCTGCAAAATAGCCAAACGATCTTTGATATCAAAGCTTTTTTCCTTTACCACTGAAGTCTGACTGTCAAGATCTAAGACTAACATCCTAGTTCCAAACAATAATTCGTACGGACTGAATCCCTTCAGAGAATTTCTTGGCAGGTTATTTAGACTACGTTGGACACTTATTAGATGTTTGACCCACCCAGCTACCGAACCTAATACCTTTGCTGTTATAGATTGCTTTATGTCACGGTTTTTTCTTTCTACAATTCCGTTCCCCTCAGGGTGAAATGGACAAGAGTACCGCAATGCAATGCCCATGCTGGTCATGGCCTCCTTATAAGCTCGAGAGCTAAAAGCAGGACCCTGGTCAGAATGCAGCATGCCAATTGCGTATGTGCCGATAAAGACCCGCAAATCTTTTATAACAGTTCTGGCGTCAGCCGAGCGCTGGGGCCACATCCATATGAATCTCGTGCATGAATCCACTGCGACCAGGATATATTTATAGTTACCATCCCTTTGTAAGGGACCACAGTGGTCCAGATAGACACAGGCTAATGGTTTATCTGAGATTAGAAGGGGCGTCTGGGCTGGTCGTCTCACCGTTGATACTTTCATTCTTTGACATATTTCACATTCTAAAACATAGTTCCTTGTTTGTCTTCTCATTTGTGGCCACCAGTATCTCTGTTTTAACAATGATACTGTGGCTGAGACGCCAGCATGTACAGAAGCGAGCCCTTCGTGTGCCGCTATTATTAGTCCTAACCTATGTTCCATGTTTGGAATTGCCCTATCCCCCACTCCAGGGATTCGAGCAAAAGGAACATTGTTTGCATCAGTTATGTATGAGTATTTTACTGGAAAGCCTTTCGGGAGTGTTTCTATCGAATCCTTTTCTGTAGCGCTGACAGCCTGTAATATTTCGCTGTCTATTTTTGTTTTTGACCGTGTGATGGCAGCTACGGAAGCCGTTTGCACAGCTGCCTTCGCGGCCTCATCAGCCAATGAATTCCCTGCAACGTGAACGCCATCACGCTGATGACTCAGTGAGTGTGTCACGTGAGTCTTTGGTAGTTCTTTTTGTAACAGAACTATTTGTTCCCAAAGCAGTTTTTGCTTTATTGTTGCACCTGTGTCATCTTTGTAACCGTTTTGAATCCATTTCTGCAAATCGCTGTTATATGATTTGACGCAGTAATACGAATCGGACACTATAAGTGTCGGGAATTCGCGATCTGCATTATCTAGCGCCATTTTCAATGCTATTATTTCAGTCTGTTGTTCTGAATTAGTTTCTACTGAGTGTGTTTTTGTTAATAGAGGTCTTAGTTTACCTCCGCGCCACACTTCTTTTGTAATCTCACATGTGGGGTTGTATGCTTGTTCTCCCCAAACTGAGGGTTGAGCATGTCCGTCTGTATAGATTACACAAGCGTACTGTCGTAAGGGCAGAATGTCGATTGGCAGAGGGAATGTTCTTTCATATTCTATATTTTTCAATTCTTTTAATTCTGGATCAAAGTAGTATTTTACTTTGTCCGTTGTAATTGAATTCACCCATTGTATCCATTCCGGATTCAATGCAGTTGTTGGTAAATTACACGGTGTTGTTAATGCCTCAAAGGCTGATTCTGCTGTTCTGACTGTGGTGTGTCTACCGTCAGCTTTATCTTTTTCTCTAGCTATTGCGGTTTGAACTGCATGAACAATGTTTTCTTTAATGCTGAATTTCTTTTCAGCTTCTGTGTACAAGTGTGATTTGAATGCAATTGGTACCTTTTCTCCCTCGTTAGAGATCAGGTATGTGAATCCGCATCTTCCTGGGATGACTCGAATCACAAGATTGCGTGTGTTATCACGTGTTTCTAATTTTGTTTTAATTAACATGTCTGTTTGTAAGGATCTCAAAATTTCTGTGTGTGTTTGAGTCCAATTGGTTCTTTTAAAATCTGGTTTTATTAGATCATAAAGGGGTTTGACCCTTTCTGCGTAATTTGCAATGTATGTTCTTCCGAAATTTAGGAAGCCTAGAATTGACTGTAGGTTTTTTAGTGTTCTAGGTGCTTGGAGTACGGCACATTTCTCTAGGAAATTGTCAGCCAGGCTTTTGCCTTCACTTGATAATTCATATCCTAAGAACAGGACTGTTAGATGGGCAATTCTAGATTTTTTAAAGTTGAATTTGTAACCCTCTGCTGCGAACCCAAGTATTATGGTGTTCACTCTCTTCAAGTGAGTATCCAAGTCATCATCTGTTAGGTATATGTCGTCGACATAAGATAATGCTTCGTCATCATATGTTTGTAGTAACTCTGTTACTCTCGCTGAGAATAATCCTGGGCTGTTCTTAAACCCTTGGGGTAACCGACAGAATTGTTTTTGAGCGCCATTTATTGAGAACGCAGACAAATATCTGCTCTCTGGTGCTATATTTTGACAAAAGAATCCATTAGAGATGTCTAATGTTGTTTTGTATTTTTTGCGCACTATGTTATTCATTAGCGCTGCACTATGCGAGTTTTGCACTGCAAAAGTTTTGCAACATGAGTTAAGGTGTCTGTAATCCAAAACTAGACGATATGAATTGTCTGGTTTGGAAACAGGAAACAAAGGGTTGTTCATTTGTGAGGTGCAAGTTTCAATCACCCCTTGGTATTCTAGTTGATCTAGGATTTCTTTTACCTGTTTTTTAGCTTCTTGCTTAATTGGGTACTGTCTTTGTGCAGTAGGTTGTGATTTTAACTGGATTTTGTGAGGAGGAGAGTCCTCATCCCATCCTACGTGATTTTTATATAAAGCAGGAGCTTGAGCTACTGCCCACTTTCTAGCAAGTGTGTATTTTTTATGAATTGGGATATGATTTGAGAAGGCAGGCATAATTATTTCTTCGCCATGAGGGCAGTCCCTGACAAACTCTGGTGGCCAGTCTTTTTCAGCTAGAAGGATGTCATAGCCCTTGGAGAGATTATCCCAAAATAGTCCCCTTATTTTTCTAGTCTTATCCCCTTCTATACGTAAAGTTATTTCATATATTTTGTGAGGTTTGCTAACTCTGGTGTCTGCAGTTTCCACTTGAAGATATTCATTCGTGTCCACTGTCTCCAGATGATTCATAAGGACTTTGCGAGCTATGCTCACTTCTGCTGCGCTGTCTAGCATTGTCTGAGCCCATTCTCCGTTTTTCAGTTGTGTCCTCAGTATTCTCGGCATTGTTAACTACTTTAATACTGGCTACCTTCTTTTTTGGAAATTGTAATTTCTTATTTGGATGAGCAGGTTCCTTGTCTTTGGACTTGACGTGCCCTTCCCTGGGTTCCGATCGTCCTCTTCTTTCCGATTTCTGCGAGGAAGTCTGAAAAGATTGAGAGGGACGTGTATCAAAATCTTGATATCTATCCGGTTTCTTTATATTATCCCTATTTCTAAGGTTGTATTTTTTCACAGAGGGCTCACTTTGGGGAGACCTAGGTCCTTGGTCCGGAGATTTTTCTCTCCGCCGAGGAGACCTTCCTCTGGACTGGAATTTCTTTTCTTTTGGATAGGATTGTTTGTTTCCATCCCAGTTCTTCTTTTGACTGTTTAGATTATTTTTAATAAATATTTTTTCAGGACTTTCAATCAGTTGGGGTTTTACTGGTATTCCACCTAAACTATCTCTACCTAGTTCCTCATAGGATTTTTCTATAATTCTGGCAATTTCAGCTGGTTGGTCTGCTATATCTGTTTCTTTTAACCTTTGGCGGATCGCCACGTTTGCTGCTTCTCCCTTTATATTGGCTAGTAATATAGCCGAGACCTGCTTGAAGTCTTTCAGTAATTTCATACCAAGAGTTAAAGCGGGTTCTGGACCGTATTCGTCTTGAATTTGTTTTAGCACATCTGGTATTACCGAGATGGATGGTACACCATGCGTTTTTGTGTAAATGGAAGCAAAGACTGTACCCCAAGTGTCACAGTCCTCCACGTGTGGTGCGATTCCCATTGGAAGACAGATAGTCAGAATCCTGTGTTTATCCACAGGAGTGGTGTCTGGAAACACCGCCTCTATTTGGGTGATTTTTTGTGCTAACCAGAATGGTATTTGTTCCCTTTTAGCTGGTACTTTACCTAGGCAGGACTGTATGTTCTGTGGTGTAATTTTATTTGTGTTCCCCTGATAGGGTCAGCTGTGGAATTTTAATTGCTGGTTGGATTGTTGAAGTCCGCATTACATATTGGACTAATTGTCTATGTACTTTTATTCATTGTTTTAGTTGTATTAGAAGATCTGCTGCAGACATTCTTTCGATGTCTGGATGTGGTGTGTATCCGGCTAGGACCGGCCACGTTGCTCCTGGTCTACCTAATGGACCGAGCCTGGTGATGTGATTGTTGTGTTTTAGGGCGCCATTAAACAAGAGCAGGTGCTCTTGAAACTTAAGTGGTACTTCCACCTCCTCGAAAGGAGTGTATTCTTCAGGAGGTTCCTCTGTTTTTTAATGGTGGAAGTACTTTGTTACAGCGTTTGCTGCTGGAAAGTTTATCCATGAATAGAATACCTCTGTCTGCCGATATTCGTGTGCCTCTATTACGAATATGACTGTGCCACCTCTAGGTGTCAGTCCATTTTCTATAAGTTTTAAAGTTATAGATTTTCTTATGTTGACCGGGATGAGTATTAAATCCGGGTCTGCTTCTTGCATAGTATTATCAGCTGCTACGAGTTCAGCTGCTACTCTAGCTATCTCTCTTTCTTCTTCAGTGTCTGACATTCTACTGTCAGGAAGGTTATTTTGTTTGTTTGCAGATCAGGTTTCTTTGGAAACAAAGATTAGATGCACAATATTTTGGAACAGTGTATCCTTCAACGTTGACTAAACCAAGAACCATACATAGGAGTTTCTTCCTGCGAGGTTTGGCGGATATGACCTTTCACCCACTCCAGACGTCTTTGGAGTATTATGGGAAAAAAAGGGGTCTGAGTGAAAAAGCACGACTGAGTTACTCTAATGTCTTGCGTTAGTTTTATCGCCTTTCCAAACGTTTGGGCGCCATGTAGTGTAGTTCCTATTATCCCAATAGGCTCTGCGCATTGGAATAATACCTTCAATAGTATAGGCCTAGACCAGACGTTAACTAGGTCTTCTATTGTCGATATTAGACTTAAAGTTTTGGGTTTGCCAGCTAGCTCAGAATTCACTAGAAACTTTCTCGAATAGGCAAGGAGGAGTTGAACCTCCCTGGATAGACAAGAAGGGATTTAGTTTCTGACAACCATAGAACATGACAACTTTGCTCTCCCCTAATCAAGAGTGTATCTCTAGAGTCGTGTGAAAACAAAAGACAACTTATTTTACTCAGTCAGTACGTGCATTCTTAGTCTCACCAGATTGTAGAGAAAAGGAAGAGACGGGCGTGTTCAATAAAAGATGTTATTTATTGATCAGTCTCTTTTCTCATACAATAGAAATGGATCGATATTATCGCAATACTTATGGTTAAGTAAAGTGCATACAATAAAAGCAGAAGTATAAAATAATACTGTAAAAACATTTATATGGTTTCTAAGCCATAAGGTGATTTAAAATGGATAAAATAGATACATACACATATACATTTGACTAATCGTACTCAACTGGTGTTTCTAACTATGCCTACCCCGGTGTACCTGACCTAAGCCTAATACGTGGGCGGGAATAGAAAGTAGCAGTTTAAGTTAAGTTTGTTTTGCCAAGTGACTGACTCAAGAATTCTCTGCAAGGGGTTATTCAGTTCTGTACCTGGAATTTGGATGAATGAGGGATGGTATCTCTCGTCTCTGGTCTCGATATTCCAAGCTGCCTGCGAGGGCTGCTCGGAAGCGCCGGAGCTGGATTTCTCGGCAGGAGAAAGCAGCGTCTCGTTCTCAGCGCGTCAGGAAGGCGGGGCTGCGCCAGCGGGGTCTGCTCTGCTCTGGGCTTCGGCAAGTCTGGCTGCTCCGATCTCGTCACCACCGCGTGTGTTTGCTTAAGGCAATACCGGTAATATTTATACCTGTAAGGTGCCGAGATTGACGTAAGGATGGACATAGATACGTCAATAAGGATGTCATACGACTTGGTCGTTAGCACATTCTTTTGCTGAAGTTCTCGATGAAATCAAAACAATGGCCGCAGGGTTTTTCCCAGGTTGTCATAGGTTTGATTTGTTTTGAGAACTCCGTATGCCTTATCAGGGGCTGGAGGAATATCGCTTGTCTAATTAGATGGCAAGCGTTATGACCTAATCAGATAACACGTTCCTGTGCCGTAGTGTGGCTTAATCAGATAACGGTTTCTGCATCATGGGATGGCTGCTAGTTAACTTGTTAACCAGAACAGGGTCAGGAATAGGGGGATCGATACAGAACCTATAAGAATACATCACAAAACTGCCAAGTCAGGTCCTCCCTGGACCAAAAACAAGCATCCTGGGACCGGTATCAGGGCATCACCCTTCATCAGACAGGCAAGCTTGAATCTAGTGATGTAGTGTGCACAGGACCTCATGTCTGGGCATACTCTTCCCACTTCAACACATGCAAAAGAAACACTTGATGGAGGGAATGCTGGAGAATGTAACCATTCACCCCCAGTCACAATTGACAGGGAAACTTAAGAAGCCGGTCGGCGTCGTGCCACCGACTACTCCATACAGGAGGAGAAAGGTGACCTCGGAGAGCGGACCGCGACAGACCCGAGACACAGATGGAGACTCAAACCATGGGGACAGCGCAAAGACGGTCCAATCTGATCAAGATTCCCAGGTTGATATGGACAGTGACCATCCGTTACTTAAGGCCATCAACAACGCAGAGGAGGCAGGAGTCGAGACACAGGGGATGGACAATGATCTTCAATTGCAACAAGATGCAGACGGCGAACAGAGCTGAACTATGGGCGCGTGGCAGGAACAGTCTGGCAAGGGACTGCTGACACGAGGCCATACCCTCCAGACAGGCCTTGGCCTAGAGAGATCGAACATATTTCTCTCTATTATCGTATATCCTTTTTGTGATTTGATTGTTTTATAGAGTGGGGGGAGGTGTGGGTGGGATCAACAGACTTCTCGATTGCCACATACGCAGAGCTGTCACGTTGACATTTCAAGGGATGGGCGTTCAGTGCAGGAGAAAGTGGGGTGGGAGATCCAGGGTTAAGGAAAGGGGTGTTGTTTGTTTAAAGTTTAGATTTGTTTTCGAGTTAGACAGCAGCAGGCTATCTCAGGATTAGAGGTTAAGCAAGGTGGGATGGGAGTGGGGGGGAACAAGGTCAGCTCCTATATTGTCAACATAAAACAAAAGAAACAATGGCTGACTCACGTTACACAGTTCTGACATGGAATGTCAATGGGTTAGGCAGTCAAAATAAGCAAGGTTTAGTCAATCAGTATATTATGAGGGTTAGGTCCAATGTGGTCCTTTTACAGGAAACTCATCTCCGTGGAACACAATGTGCGTTCACAGGTAGGGGGACATACTTCACACTGGCACATGCCAGATTTTCACGCTGGGTGGCTATCCTAGTTAGGAAAACGTGGCCATTCCGCATTACTAAATCCTGGATAGAACACAATGGAACTCATGCTGCTGTCCAAGGTATATGGGTAAGAAGGGAGATTACCCTGGTCTGTGTATATGCCCGCTACCACAACAGCGCCAAACGTTAGGTGCTGTTGCTAAAATATTGCTAGATTCCGAGGCACCGACTCATGTTATTGGAGGAGATTTTAATGATGTGATAGACCCGAGCCAGGATAGGTCCAGAAAGACAACTAGGGCCCGTGTCCCTACCCCGCTGGCTGAATTTGTGAGGTCAATGAGCCTGATAGACCTATTGTGCCTGCATCATCCCCTGGAACGTACTTACTCCTATTTCTCGGGGGTACATAAGACTTTTTTCTAGACTTGACTATTCATTTGCAACAGCCTGATAAATACAGATAATAGATGAGGTAGAGTATTTAGCTAGGGGAATTTCAGATCATTCCCCTTTAAGGTTAAAAGTGGGAGGGACAATACATCAAACATGCTCGGAATAGCGGTTGAGTGCATGGAAGCTGAGAGACAAGGCAATGATGGAAGTTATTAAATGAGAAATCCAATGCTTTTTCTGAGAGAATGACAGTTCAGTATCATCCGAGTTCACCCTCTGGGAGGCCTATAAGGCAGTCTTTCGAGGTAGGCTATAGGACACAATAGCAAGGAAGTGCTGGGCAGAAGTACTTCAGATAGAAACCTTGGAAGGCCAACTCCTTGACTTAGAACACAATATTATCCCTGACAACGAGGCGACCTCACTTCGACAGTTGAGGATCACACGTAGACAACTCCAAGCGCTGGTTGACATCCAGACACAGATACAGGCAATGCAGCATAAACTTTACGAATCAGGCGATCGAGCAGGGAAACTCCTAGCTTGACTAAACCGGAAGAAGCGGGAGACAAACTGGGTTAGCTACATTGTTGAAGCAGATACACGCCACGCTACTGCAGTAGCCATAGCAGGAACATTTTAATGCTATTACACTAATCTCTATAAGGTACAGGCTCCTCCTGGATTGCTCTTGAGCAGTAAAACGTCAATGAACCTCCTTCCTGGAGATAAAGTGTATGCTCCGACATAAAGGGATCCAATACTCTGCTCTTCCCAGTGTGCCTCTAGATTATACACGAAGGGCACACCACATTCTTCACGGATCCAAAGGAAGTATATGATTGGATGGAGTAGCACTTACAGGACAAAGCACATTTGGAGAACACACAAAGCAAGCAAGAACCTCAGAACAGATGCCGACATGGGAAGAAATCCCAACAGTGACCTTGGTCACAGCGTCAGGGCTCTGCAGCGGGATTCGTCGACCTCGAACAAATAATCGCTGGGTGCCGAAAAGAGCTGCAGGCGGCAGAGGATCTGGGCCCGGTCGCCGGGAGTTTGGATAGAAAGAGAGGTCCGCATATCTTTACATCAGAGGAGGAGATCAGCGACACAAGTACCTCCTGGCCGGTCTCTGTAACTGTGCTACTGGTGACCCCCCAAATGGCAGACACACTTCTCTGAAGGACACCTGCAGTCACTTAAGTATTCTTTCTTTCTCTCCCCCTCATTATTAGCGACATCTTTCGAGTCCCACATTTAGATGATTATGTTAAACATTCACCACTCCCAGACTCACTATAGCACAGCAATGAGAGACTGCAGGCCTCACCGGATATCCAACTCTATCAGAGACCACATATGACACATGCCTTAGGTATAAGTACTCAAACATCCCACAATATACTAGCCCACTAACACCATGTTTAGTTTGGACATACAACTAATTGTGGTAGTTAGACAGAGTTGGGAACTATTCCCTATGCAGTGTTTATCCTCTCCCCTAGTTTCTATCTGACACCACAACCAAATTTCCACAATGGGTGGGCAAAACAACCATCTATCTCCAACTAAGCAGGGGTCATGGACAGGATCTATTCGAATGAGTCCCCAAGGTGCCCCGCTCCAACCTCCACTAATACCCAGTCATGATCTCTGTCACAGACACTAGCTTCATCACACTAAACCTCAGGGGAATGCACACAGCACGCAAGCGATACGCAGTCTAATCCTATATCAAGTGTCAACAGGCACAGATAGCCCTGCTGCAGGAAATTCACCTCACAAAGTGCGAATTAGAGTGTCTATGCAGACGATGGCGAAGCACCCTTTGCGCTACTACATTCTCCGCTTATGCTTGTGGGCTGATGATTTGGCTCAGGCCAGGGGACCTATTCCAAGAAACCCGTAGGTCAGTGGACACAGAGGGGAGATATGCACTCCTCAAGGGGCTCAAAGATGACCGACCACTATTGATAGGCAGCATATATGCCTTGAATACTGCGCAGGGAAAATTCTGGGACCACGTGTCAGAAGTCCTTGCCCAGTACACAACTGTACCATGGATCCTGGGGAGAGACTACAACTGCGTATTAGACCTTACCATTGACAGATCCCATCCTCCTGACCCCTACTCCCCAGCCAACAAGCAAATTGAGCGATATCGGTCCTGGGTGAACCACTGGTCATTTGTATATGCTTTAGGAAACTGACTCCCAACCACCAAACTCTACTCCCTCCATTCTATCCCCCACAATCTGCGAGTGTGCCTTGACCATTTTCTATGTTCCCCAAAACTAATCCCTTCGGCTCAGCAAATCGACTATCTGGGACTCCTAACTCTTAGGTGGCAGCCTCTTTTCCCCGGGTCCCCACCTGGAAACTGCCACGGGACTGCCTGGAGGACCCAGTGTTCAGATATGACCAGGAAGGCAGTGTACGGGACTACTTCATGATGAACGCCCACACAGCATCCTCCAGGATGCTGGAATGGGATGCATTTAAGGTGGTCGCCACGGAGCATGCATTAAACAGATAGCAGGAACCTGTAGGACATAGAATACAACCTAGCAAAAACCAATAAAAAACTAGCCACTAAGACCAAGGCGGAGGATGCAGATTCAGCGTCCCCGACTCATGTTGTGGAGGGCAAAATGGCATATGCAGAAGCACCAGTAGACTTAAGAAGGTATAACTTCAAAGCATATGAAGTAAAGACACACTGGGAGGGGGACCAGTCCAGAGCTCTCCTAGCTTGACTGGTCCGTCAAAATACAGACATATGACCAATCATGGATATCATTGGCCCCGACTGGACCCTGGTCCACTCAAACAGATATCCTGCAGCTCTTCTATGACTACTGCACTAGGATCTATGAGAACCTGGAGCAGGACTGTCAGCGAGCTTCTGGCTCCCTTAACCATATCTCAAATCTCGACTACGGACAGATCCTCCCTTGACGCGGAGATCACATCCACAGATGTGAAACAAGCAATACAGGCCCTGGCGCGTAATAAGGCCCCAGGTAAGGATGGCCATTAGAAAATATTAACACCTTCTCATCCCTACTATCACCACTCTTAGGAGACGTGTACAGGGAGGCACTGAAATGGGGGGAGCTACCACGCTTGCTCCGGAAATCTCTCTTCTAAAACCAGATCGAAATCTAACACTGCTGACCTGCTATAGAACAAAAACTATGTTGACAGCAGATTGCAAAATTCTCAGTAAGATCTTAGCAGACTGGTATACCCAGCTCCTCCTGACATTAATCCACTCATACCCGTGCGCGTTCTTCCCAGGCAGAAGTACATCTCTACACATTTGCCGGGCCAGGTACCCTCAGGCCGCTTGCTTGATCCTGGACTTTGGAGAAAACCTTCGACACCCTGACCTAGCCGTACCTTTTCAAGAAGCTTCAGTGGGCGAGGATAAGTCCCACTCTATTAGCATACACAAGGTTACTGTTTACAAAACTCTGTTCCTGAGTGTGCATGGGTCAATATATTTTGTCCCCATTCCGAGTGGAGAGTGGCATGCGTCAGGGATGCCCTCTCTCCTCCCGGCTGTTTGCCTTTGCAATGGATCCCCTGGTGATCGTCCCTGCCACGAGGGAGAGACCTGGGGTATCCCAATAGCGGGTACTACCCACAGCCTATCCCTAAACGCAGATTACCTATTGCTTTACTTATCGGATATTGCAATGGACTTTACCCCCATCTAGACCACACTCACAGAGTTCACGGCCATAGCGAGGTTGAAAGTCAATTGGGAAAAGTCTATCATCTTTCCGCTGAGGCCAGATCTCCCCTCACTTTGGAACACCCAAGCCCCCGATACTAGGAGTCAAAGTTTACCACACTCCAAATGACCTGTATGAGGGCAACCACTGCAAAGCACTGGCAGTTATAAAGGCCATGGTGGTTTAGTGGAGAATTCTACCATTAGCCCCATTTGGCAGAATAGCCCTAGCAAAGATGATTATAGTACCCCGGCTACTGTACCACTTCGCTAACATACCGGTCATTCCTCCTCGTTCCTTTTTCTGAGAGCTAGACTTCCTACTCGGCTTCCTCATCTGGGGTAACGGCCGTAAAAGAGTGGACCTCACCAAGTTACAATAGCTGACCGACCATGGAGGACTGGGAGCTCCATCCTTTGAGGCACACTTCTTGGCAGCACAGCTCCATTGTCTGTCCTACTGAACAGCCGGACACTATACAGGATGGACCATCTCGAAGATCGGACCCCTACCGATACAGCACTCAGTTGTCTACTTCTGCCTGTAACCCAACCCGAGCCAGCATACCCATTGAAGGTAGCTGTGACTCGAGCTTGTATGCTACAAATATATATTGCATGTCCTCAGGAACTTCACTCTTCACTCCTATGCTGGCACTAGTTAGTTTACCCCAAAACAGATAGAGTCCCTATTTGAGGATGGTTAACTCCTTCCATTTGACCAAATAGTGGAGGGAAGTGGCCTCCCCAAGAAGAATTCCGTCTCCACAGACAAACCATCTCAAGTCATTGCCAACTCTGGGACTGTCAGAGGGGGAACTCGCAAAACAACGGGTACTTCACACCATACTCCATATGGGCACCGGACATCACTTAGTCACATGGCTTTATAAAGCCAAATGAGAACTTACGGTCGCGTCACTTGTTCCACTATGGCGCAGATGGGAGAAAGAACTGGGAAGAACGTTGCACGATAAAGAATGGGAACATGCAGTCGAATACCCAATGAAGGTTTCCCAAAGTTCACGATTCAAAAACATACACTTTGTTATTCTACACCACGCATACCTCACACCAGCACATCTCCAGCATTTTTTACCCAGAAACACAGTTCCTATGCCCATGCTGTCAGACTCGATGCAACATTCCATCATATGTTTTGGCACTGTCCCATTATGTACCCCTACTGGAGCTCAATACATGAAACACTATGGGAGATCACAGTACCAACGGACAAAGACGCATGGAAGGGCTATGCGATAGGGGTGTTCCAAAGTCTAAAACATCACAAAGTTCAAACGTGATTCGCCTCACTGGCTATCTTGTTAACAAGCAAAGGATCAATATGCATTGACGAACTCCAACAGGGCCCCTGAAGGCAGCCTGCACAGGAGCAGTCAGCAAGTGGGGTGTGGCGGAGGAGGACGCGATTAGACAGAAAGAGGTGTGAAGGGTACGCAATGCCACATTTCTACAGAATGGGCCACACTTCTGCATCACTTCATACAACACATAGCATACACCCTGTCACCCTCAGTACCAACCACACCAACGAAGGGTTCAGCAGGGAGCCTACCCTCCAGGATCCCCATGGGACCCCACGACACTGCGGGTCCCCACAACACCCTGCAGATGCACAAACTTCCAGCAACCCTCATAGAGCTAGATGCACCTCGTAACATGCCCCCTCCGTAACACCCATGGCATAATCCCCAGCACTGTAAACAGGCCAGTCCACACATGCCCTTACCCCCAACTACCTATCCCCAGTTCGATCCCAAGTTTGCAGTTAACAGACCACCTAGGTAGTTCTACACACCAGACTAGTTACTGTAGTAGACTGTTATAAAACACACAATAACATCCTTAGATCTGCTTCCACCCTGAACACTCACACATGCTTGTCATTCACCATAATGCAATATCTAATTCATTGACTACTACGCCAGAATGCATGTGAATAATGTGTATAGTATTGTAAGGTCTTGTAACTTGGAAAAATGCAGTAAAAAATATTTTCAAACTAATATTAATGCCATTGATATTGTTTTTTGATGTTTTTGTACTTCCCATTATAAGTATAGGATGTCGATATTTTTGACATCGATAGTTTGGTCACAATATTTTTTTATGGGGATAGTTTGAGTGTCAATAGTTTGTCAGTGTACCCTTTAAAAGGCAGCCCAGTTGGGCCGATTTGGATGAGGTTTAATCCTGGTGACAATCTCCATCTGCCAGGAGCAGTTGCAACAAACTTCCTCACCTCCAGAGCGGGACAGTCCTCCAAAAATCTGATCCTCTTGATTTCCTTAGCTAGTTTTCCTTTGTGGCTTGGTTGGTGGGTGCAGAAAAGTCAGGGCATCCCCTAACTGGTCCTCAGGGGGAGTAAGGGTGCGAGCCTCACAGGCCCTTGGGGAGACCCACTGGTCTTGGGGTCAAGTGGACAGAGTCCAGGGTCCTGATTGGAGGGTCAGGGTATTCCTCCTTCCAGTTCTCTGTGGCAGTCCCAGGATCCTGCAGCTAAGCAGGCAGGCACATTTGAAGACAAGATAGACTATTCCTCGTGTGCAAGAATTATAAAGGGGAGAGGAAGGTTCCAGATGATAGGCACCCTAACCAATCCTGAGGTACCACATCACCTCTCCACTCCTATCACAACCCTCCTGCAGTCTGCTGGGATGATACAAAAAGGCATCATCAATGTGCCTCTGGGCACATCATCTCCTGGTGTCTCAGCTCCACCCCTTGCTGAAATCAGTGCCAGGGATGTGCACATTTGTATTTCAAAGAGGGTACCCCTCTGTGTTGGCTCCAGTTGTCTAGTAACTCTCCTTTGTTCAGTGGGCTTGGGCAGGCCCTTCCCTGGTGCAATATGACAGCTGAGTTATTGATGCAGATGATTCCTTTCCACCCCTTTCCTTCTCAGGAGCTGGGAGAAGTACTGCTAAGCACTCCTTCAGTGTGGGGGCAGCCTTGGCTCCTGCTGTTGGAGAAAATGCAATTACTGGGCCCAGCAGGGTGACACAAGGCCTGGTCTCTGATCCTGAGCAGAGTCAGGGACATATGAAAACTCTGAATGACCCACAAGATGTACAGTTATCATTTTGTGGGTTACAATTCTGATTTTCCTGCATAGTTTACACTCTAATTCAAGATGTCAATGGTCTCTGTTGGCCATAGGGAAGTGAAACTACATTCTAAGGCAATTCCCTTCCTATGTGTATAATGGAGTGTCACTATACTTTAACAGTAAAGCACACAAGCTTTCCATAATAGTGTACACTACCCTCAGGAGGCCTATCCCAGGTGAATATCTAACCCTACACAGTCCTAATTGTGCCAGGCTACCTGTGTTTTGTTAGTGCAATACCCCCTTTAAAAACTCTTGCACAAAAGGGAGACTCTCTCTTGGTTGATGCTGTTTGTGCTTCTTGCTGTTGGACCCTGGGACTGTAACAGCCATGAACAATTGATAGGAGGAACGTCCAATGCCAAAAAAGGACTAACGACACTGCCCCAGTTGAACCCAGGATCAGTGGGTTTCTCCTAGGGCCAGTGAGGCTGCCTCCCCTTACACCCTTGATAACTAGTTGGAGGAAAGACCTGAACACCTGAAGTCCAGAGGCAAAGACCAGGAGGAAAGATGATGCAGGGAGCCAATGAAACCCACTCCCTGTAGATTACACCACTTTGGAGCTAAAACTGTTCCTGGTGGTTAATGCTCGCGACCAGAAGTAAAGTGAGCCCAAGATCATTCAAAGCTGGCCCAGCAGGACCTGAGTTACAACAATCTCAAGACAGGTGACCTCTGACCCCTTCAAGCAATGAAGCATGTGGGGCACTGCAGCATTTCCTAAACATACCCCCAAGGTGAGCCAAGGCCCGGCAGTCAATTCTATTTTTATTTGTTTAACTCAGGGAGGGGGCATGCGTAGAACGCCCTCACCATCGCATCTTTTACTCCCGTGGTCCCCCATCTCCCTGGGGACTGATGCCAAGCTGCCTATATTGGGCCCCAGGAATCCAAGCCCAGGACAATGGACACCAGAATTGCCAAAGACCGCCTCCTCTGCCCCCGTGCTCATGTCTGGGACAGAGGGCCGGCAGCAGACTGCCTCACACCTACATGGAGCGCAGACGAGAGAAGAGAGCAAGGCTGGCTCAAGCGTCAGCCAAGGAAGAAGGTCAAGCGTGAGCGGAGCCAGCCAGGGTCACAGTGGTCATCCGGCTCCTCATGTAGCCCCCAGCACATCGCTCACCTTGGGCGTGTCCCAGGTGGGAACGGGCATCCCCCTACAAGACTGGAAACTTTGTCGCGCAGCCGCTTTTCAGCAGCACAGCTCTCCCAAAAGCAGTGGGAAAGCCGATGATAAAATATTCACTGCTCCTGGCTGGAGGGCCCTATAATGCCACACGGGGATTTCAAATTTGTATATTTTTCTTGTCTTGTGGTGACCCCTGGACAACAGGTGCACCACCAATGAACATGAAACGTTTTGTGGGGTACTGTAGAAGTTACACAGCGATACAAAAGGGGATGATGGACGGAGCGTTTGAGCAAATCAAACACTCACCCCCAGTCAACTGATCTGGGTTTAATCCATCACCATTCTTTAGCCCACTCAGCCACCCCAGTTCAGATATGGCTATATGCAAATCAGTCTGACCCTGTACCTCATGGGAACAGTCCAGCCCGAACTGCCAAGCCATGTCTTCCCTGGACTGGAAACAAGCATCCTGGGACCGGTTTCGGATTCATAATCCTCATCAGCCAGGCTCTCTTGAATCCAGTGGCCAAGTGAGCAAGGGACTCACGTCTGAGCATACCCTGCCACACTTAGGGCGAACAAAGCGATACAAAAGGGGATGATGGACGGAGCGTTTGAGCAAATCAAACACTCACCCCCAGTCAACTGATCTGGGTTTAATCCATCACCATTCTTTAGCCCACTCAGCCACCCCAGTTCAGACATGGCTATATGCAAATCAGTCTGACCCTGTACCTCATGGGAACAGTCCAGCCCGAACTGCCAAGCCATGTCTTCCCTGGACCGGAAACAAGCATCCTGGGACCGGTTTCGGATTCATAATCCTCATCAGCCAGGCTATCTTGAATCCAGTGGCCAAGTGAGCAAGGGACTCACGTCTGAGCATACTCTGCCACACTTAGGGCGAACAAAGCGATACAAAAGGGGATGATGGACGGAGCGTTTGAGCAAATCAAACACTCACCCCCAGTCAACTGATCTGGGTTTAATCCATCACCATTCTTTAGCCCACTCAGCCACCCCAGTTCAGACATGGCTATATGCAAATCAGTCTGACCCTGTACCTCATGGGAACAGTCCAGCCCGAACTGCCAAGCCATGTCTTCCCTGGACCGGAAACAAGCATCCTGGGACCGGTTTCGGATTCATAATCCTCATCAGCCAGGCTATCTTGAATCCAGTGGCCAAGTGAGCAAGGGACTCACGTCTGAGCATACCCTGCCACACTTAGGGCGAACAAAGCGATACAAAAGGGGATGATGGACGGAGCGTTTGAGCAAATCAAACACTCACCCCCAGTCAACTGATCTGGGTTTAATCCATCACCATTCTTTAGTCCACTCAGCCACCCCAGTTCAGACATGGCTATATGCAAATCAGTCTGACCCTGTACCTCATGGGAACAGTCCAGCCCGAACTGCCAAGCCATGTCTTCCCTGGACCGGAAACAAGCATCCTGGGACCGGTTTCGGATTCATAATCCTCATCAGCCAGGCTATCTTGAATCCAGTGGCCAAGTGAGCAAGGGACTCACGTCTGAGCATACCCTGCCACACTTAGGGCGAACAAAGCGATACAAAAGGAGATGATGGACGGAGCGTTTGAGCAAATCAAACACTCACCCCCAGTCAACTGATCTGGGTTTAATCCATCACCATTCTTTAGCCCACTCAGCCACCCCAGTTCAGACATGGCTATATGCAAATCAGTCTGACCCTGTACCTCAAGGGAACAGTCCAGCACGAACTGCCAAGCCATGTCTTCCCTGGACCGGAAACAAGCATCCTGGGACCGGTTTCGGATTCATAATTCTCATCAGCCAGGCTATCTTGAATCCAGTGGCCAAGTGAGCAAGGGACTCACGTCTGAGCATACCCTGCCACACTTAGGGCGAACAAAGCGATACAAAAGGGGATGATGGACGGAGCGTTTGAGCAAATCAAACACTCACCCCCAGTCAACTGATCTGGGTTTAATCCATCACCATTCTTTAGCCCACTCAGCCACCCCAGTTCAGACATGGCTATATGCAAATCAGTCTGACCCTGTACCTCATGGGAACAGTCCAGCCCGAACTGCCAAGCCATGTCTTCCCTGGACCGGAAACAAGCATCCTGGGACCGGGTTCGGATTCATAATCCTCATCAGCCAGGCTATCTTGAATCCAGTGGCCAAGTGAGCAAGGGACTCACGTCTGAGCATACCCTGCCACACTTAGGGCAAACAAAGCGATACAAAAGGGGATGATGGACGGAGCGTTTGAGCAAATCAAACACTCACCCCCAGTCAACTGATCTGGGTTTAATCCATCACCATTATTTAGCCCACTCAGCCACCCCAGTTCAGACATGGCTATATGCAAATCAGTCTGACCCTGTACCTCATGGGAACAGTCCAGCCCGAACTGCCAAGCCATGTCTTCCCTGGACCGGAAACAAGCATCCTGGGACCGGTTTCGGATTCATAATCCTCATCAGCCAGGCTATCTTGAATCCAGTGGCCAAGTGAGCAAGGGACTCACGTCTGAGCATACCCTGCCACACTTAGGGCGAACAAAGCGATACAAAAGGGGATGATGGACGGAGTGTTTGAGCAAATCAAACACTCACCCCCAGTCAACTGATCTGGGTTTAATCCATCACCATTCTTTAGCCCACTCAGCCACCCCAGTTCAGACATGGCTATATTCAAATCAGTCTGACCCTGTACCTCATGGGAACAGTCCAGCCCGAACTGCCAAGCCATGTCTTCCCTGGACCGGAAACAAGCATCCTGGGACCGGTTTCGAATTCATAATCCTCATCAGCCAAGCTATCTTGAATCCAGTGTCCAAGTGAGCAAGGGACTCACGTCTGAGCATACCCTGCCACACTTAGGGCGAACAAAGCGATACAAAAGAGGATGATGTAGAAGTTACAGCAGCTCTCCCCCCACCCTCCCAGGAGAAATCTTTGGACAACTGGCCCCACGCTTGCGGCGTCCAGAGAGCCTTGGCCCTTTGGAATTTTCACTCATTCTATCTACACACCTCCAGGGCTGGAGATTTTGCTCTACAGCTTGGATTGTAGCACTCGCTAGGGGCTGGTTCTAGGGTTGCATTTAATGTGGTCTGAAGATGTATAAGGATGATGCATGTAATTAAGCACTTGCATTCCTATGGTTATGGTTATGTCAACACTGATTATTGAATAAAGGTTGATATGCTTTTTTAACATTAATAAGTGCATTTACACCAGGTTGTGATTGGTGGTTGTTTAAATATCTCTCCTATTTCTCTCCTATTTTTTTTTCTAAGACCTGTAGAAGGTAATCCACTCCACTCCCAATTTTACAAGGTAAAAATGTAGAATACATCACAGTAAGTAACCAGAGTGTCTTTAGGAGACTGTGTAATCTGCTTTATCATTCAAACTGTGTTTGGAAAGTGTATGTAGCACTCATTTTTGGCTAAAAAAGTGATTTGTTTAAGTGAGGGAAAACAGTATTTTATTGGTGTTAGATTTGAGCCTTACCTGCAGGGTTGAAAAGGAACTACAAAGTGTGGATTGAGCCGGTCTGCATCCAAGGAGATTATGACTTAAGGAGCAGCTCCCTGTCCCCTCCCCACCAGCTTGTTCTTTGCTTGCCCTCTAGCTCATAAGCAACCTGAGCCCTCCTCCCACAGCTCCACAGGCCCTTAAAGTTTGTGGGGGAAACCCTAAGACAGCAACTTCCATTTTGCAGCCCCAGCTTCTCTGTGCCATAACAGTCCAATGAGCAAAAGACAAAGAAGGTGGCAAGAACACTAACTTTGTGATGTGCATTCTTTGAACTTTTAAACTGTTATACAAACAACATCAATCACGTCTGTTTCCAATCTTTCCTTAGAATCGGCCAAATTGTTACTGATCTGGAAAGCTGTGCTGGTCTCTCCCATCCTAAAAATATCCAATGGGGACCCAAACACCCTTTCTAACTACTGACCTATTTCTCCCTCCCTCTTTTATGTAAGATCATGCAAGGTTGGGCAAATAAACAGCTTGCCACCTATTTGGAAGAACATGGTATACTAGACCCTTCTCAATCCGGTTTTAGAGCCTTTTATAGCATCAAAACTGCATTGGTGGCGTAACGGATGCTATTAGACTTTCCCTGGATGCTGGCAATCCAGCCATGCTCATATCCCTAATTTTTTAGCTGCCTTCAGCACTGTTTCCCATACCACCTTGATTTGTAGGCTTTACGAGGTAGGCATCCATGGGAAAGCCTTACACAGGGTCATTGACTTTTGGGAAAAACGGACTCAGATGATTTCATACGACTCCTTTAATTCTCGTACTTTGTCGGTCAACAAGGGGGTCCCTCAGCGCTCCTCCCTGAACCCCACATATTTTAACATCTACATGCACCCCTAGCTTAGATTATCAAGATCTGGTGCTCTGGAATTAGTTAGCTTGATTGTTGAATTTTTCGATAGGGTCAAACTAAGATTCCCAGACTGTATGAGAAAAATAGCTGCCTGGATGATGCTTATTTGCCTGCAGCACACACATTATGGTCCACAGATTGGAGGCCATCCAAATTGTGACCTGCTCTTAATCCTATGAGGACAGTCAAAAATTCCAGCATTATGCTCAATAAGATCCATGAAAGATCATGTATCCTCTTTCTGTGTCACCGGCTTTGCCACCATACACTTGCTTAAAAATGCATTCCTGTGGCTCCACTCAAGGACCAGGAAAATCTTTGAGCAAGCCTTGATCATGAGTCGTATTGACTACGGTGATGCCCGGCTGATTGCAGCCAACAAACCACTGCTGTCCAAACCACAAGTAGTGCAGAACACAGCAGCATGTCTGATCTGCAATCTCCCTTCTGGTACTCCTTTTCCTCCTACTCTAAGAGCCTTGCATTGGCTGTCTGTCAGGAATCAGTCCTCATTTAAACTCTGCTGTTGCACCATAAGTCGCTGGCTAATAACAGCCCAATTAATCTTCTAAGGAAACTCAGCCTCTATTTTCCCACTAGACACCTTAGACACAAGGATGAAGCCTTTCTAAATGTTCGCCGCATCCCGACCTTAAAATTTGGCAGTTGGTCCTTTTATAACCGGCTGAGAGATGCTCTTTCATCCTAGTCATCTGTCCAATAGCCCTGAAGAAGTCGTGGGTTGACGCCCTGACGAAACACGTGTTGGCTGGGCACCTGAAACATAAATAAACTACACGGAAAGAAAACGTCAATCCGACTACTGTTATTGCTATGTACATAAGATATTTGCAGTATAAAAACTGTTAATAAGGATCACGTGTGCACAGGCTACTTATAAGTTCTAGTTACTTTAGGGCATGAGTTACAATTACTTGAGATAACTATAACTGGTAAATTTCCATGGTTTTGTTTAAAATGGTATGTTTTAACTGGCATTTTTACCTAAGTATAACTCTTTTTAAAGCATTTTTTTCAGTGAATTTCTAAGGATTTTTTAAATAGCAAACTCCATTGTCATGCATTGAGTGAGGTTGGGTGCAGGGTTGCCCCCCCTTCGAGTGCCCAAACACAACCTGTGAACCGGCCACACAGCCCATGCTCCCTGAGCCTTAAAAGGCCCTGGGGACCCCATATCCCCAGGCAAATAAAAAAAAGGGTGGGGTAGTCAAGCAGCCCCCCTTCCAAGCCTTAAAATGTCCAGGGGACCCAATCCCCTGGGGCTGAACTGAACTTAAATGGGAGGGGTCTTCCTAGCTCCCTGAGCTTGTTAAGGTCCCTGGGGACACCATTTCTCAGGGCTGCCCACCCCCGAGACAGAGTAGTTTTCCTACCTGCCTTAGCAAAAGCTCCTACTGGGGGGAGCAGACATGCCTTCTGTGCTTGCAGAAGTATGGCAGGAGCTTTCATAATGCTCCTCTCGGTGAGAGAAGACTTTTGTTTCCTTGCCCACGCTACTAAGGGCAGGGAAACACACATTGCTCTTGCCTGGTGGGAGCAAAGAAAAAATAGCTGCTCTCGTTCGGCTGCAATATTGCCAGCTCCCTTAGTATGCATGGAGCTGGCCGAGGTCAGGGGGCCCTGGAACTCCCCCACAACTTCCAACTTGCTAAAAAGAAATACATGCCCAAGAGATAGGGTCTCCGGGTCAAAATAGGCTTGGGGAGGGGGGAGCCCATCCTCCTTTTTATGGAACTTGGCCACAAGGCATGAAGTCCTTGGAGCCTATTAAGGCTTTGGAAACAGGGTCATCCGCCTCCCCTTTTTTATGGAATTCAGATTGGGATTCAGATTGGGATCATCGGGCCAATATTGGTTTGGAGATGGGATCTTTGGGCACCCTCCTCTTAAAGGCCCCAATGGATGCGGTCCTCTGGGGTCCTTGTAACTCATGAGGAGGGCCATTCATTCCCCTCCCCTTTATAAATATCATTTGGCCCCTAGAATGGGGTCCCCACACGGCAAGTTATAGTTACCTTAAGGCACGAGTTATAGTTAGTTGAGATAACTATAACTAATGAATTTCAGCGGTTTGTATATTTAAAATTATGTTGTCACTTAAATTCTCACCTAACTATAACTTTACGTTAACCTTTGTTTTTTTCAGTTAATATATATATATATATATGCATGCAGGTAGGTAGCTTTATTAGATCCTTGGCATGACATGTTTCAGCTATGTGCCTTCACCAGATGCCAAACAAACATTAATGGTGTCAATTCGCAGTTCATCTTTTGAATTTTGCCTGCATTCCCCCATTGGTGGAGGCCCGATGGCCTGTATAAACTGCAAGTCCCAGCATCCCCCTTCTTGGGACTGAAAGTAGCTGCCAGATAACGGAGTCGGTGTGCCTGAGACTCCGCTATCCCCACCTGCTGCGACCAATGTCTTCTGCAGCCTGCCGATGCGGACCAGTTTGTGAGGCACCGGTTAATACTCGGCGACTCGCCATGAAGTCATGGCCCCATGCTGGCCAAACACAGTCCTCTCGTGGCCGTAGCGTCTCCAAAATGATTCGATCCCCTGAAGAAACAACAGATTGTGCCACTAGCTTCTGGAAACGTTAGGACGGGTTCCCTTTAGCGTGCAGTGGCCGCACGCAAATTATCCCACAAGATCGCCACAATAACGAACAACAGGGAACAACATCGGTCTGCATGCAGGTAGGTAGCTTTATTAGATCCTTGGCATGACGCGTTTCAGCTATGTGCCTTCATCAGATGCCAAACAAACATTACTGGCGCCAATTCGCAGTTCATCTTTTGAATGCTGCCTGCATTCCCCCCATTGGTGGAGGCCCGATGGCCCGTATAAACTGCAAGTCCCTGCATCCCCCTTCTTGGGACACTGAAAGTAGCTGCCAGATAACGGAGTCGGTGTGCCTGAGACTATATGTGTATATATATATATATATATATATATATATATATATATATTCAAGAGACAAAGTCCGCCAATCCCTCAGCCTTCTTAGTGGCGGCGGGCTCGAATGAAGAGGCGATCCTCAAATATTTCTTCACACCAACTTTCGTAGTTCAAAGAAGAAAACTCGAGCCACAAATTCATAAGCGTGATGAATTTTAATTAAGCAAAAATGGTCAAAACGCCCGACGCGTTTCGGTGCAGCCGCACCTTGGTCACGGGACCGACGCATTTCGGTGCAGCCGCACCTTGGTCACGGGACCAAGGTGCGGCTGCACCGAAACGCGTCGGGCGTTTTGACCATTTTTGCTTAATTAAAATTCATCACCCTTATGAATTTGTGGCTCAAGTTTCCTTCTTTGAACTACGAAAGTTGGTGTGAAGAAATATATATATATATGTATATATATATATATATATATATATATATATATATATATATATATATTCACTGAAAAAACCATAGGTTATAGACCATATATAGTTAGGAATTAGCATTTAAAAAACCTTATTTTACTCACACAAAACCATTGAAATTCCATATATAGTTAGTTGCACTAACTATATATCGCGCACCCGCAATCCACTGCTGATCATGTCACATATTACATCATTCATGACATGGTCAGTGACATCACTGATGACATCACTGATGACATCTCAAATGACATCACTGATGACATCACTGATGACATCTCAAATGACATCACTGATGACATCACTGATGACAACATCCAGTGACTGTATGTTTCTGTAAAGTTAAAATATGTCTTACATATTGAAGAATGAGTGGATGTAGAAGTGTCTGAACAAAGGATTTAGTAGGTGCGTGACTGACTGTATGAGTGAGTGATTAAATGTGTCTCACTGAGTGCATGGGTTAGTGACTAAACTGTCTTAATTTGTGCATCATTATGTCTGTTGTTCTGTAAACTGCTGCATGTGTTGATCAGTAGCTATATGATTAACTATATGGGTTATTGATTGGTTGCCCAAGTATTTGTATGGGAGACTGAGAGTGTGTATGGGTGGCTGGGAGGTGTATGACTCTCTGCATAGATGTATGGGTTCAAAAGTGCATGTGGAAACAGCTGTATGGGCGGTTGACTGTGTGCATGACTGTATTGGTGAGTGAATAGATATCTCAGTGCTACATGTCAAAGTAAGTACATATGTAAAATACAGTACATGTGAGAGTTGACATATATAAATAACTGTGCATAAGAGCCAGTGAATGTGTGAGTGGCTGTATGGATCATTGTGAACTTGTATCCAGGATTGTATAAGTGAGTAAATATGTTTTAGTATATGTTTGAATAAGTAAGGTGTGTTTAACTGTATAGTTAAGGAAATGGAGGTGTGATTGATTGTTTGCATGACTGACTAGGTGTGTGTGTAACTTCATGGATGAGTGACAGTCTATGAGTGTCTGTTTACACTGAGTGTATCTAAGGTTATATTAGAGTCTGAAGAGGTTCATCGTATTATCACATGAATGATGTCATCAGTGATGTGATCAGTAATGTCAAATGAGATGTCATCAGTGATGTAATCAGTGATGTCATTTGAGATGTCATCAGTGATGTCATCAGTGATGTCATTTGAGATGTCATCAGTGATGTCATCAGTGATGTCACTGACCATGTCATGAATGATGTAATATGTGACATGATCAGCAGTGGATTGCGGGTGCGCGATATATAGTTAGTGCAACTAACTATATATGGAATTTCAATGGTTTTGTGTGAGTAAAATAAGGTTTTTTAAATGCTAATTCCTAACTATATATGGTCTATAACCTATGGTTTTTTCAGTGAATTTTCAAGGTTTTGTAAATGCTAATTCCTAACTATATATGGTCTATAACCTATGGTTTTTTCAGTGAATTTCATTGGTTTTTTAAAAGCTAATATCTACAGCTGTAAAATGTATTCTTCTTTAAATCCAAAAATATATTTTATATGTTTATTAATAATTTTTTTTTAATATTTTTTTTGTTTCGCTCCCGGTCCGCGAACCAGGAAGCTTCCCGTTAGCTCAATTCGATTCCGCGATCCGGTCCGCGAACCGGTAACAAATCAACATAGTTACGGTATCGCGTTGCCGCGTAATGCGTCTTATGACGTACTGCGTTAGCGCACCCGGAAGTGCCCCGGGGCGCGGACCGAGGCGCGAAACGCAACTCCCCGGAAGCGATCCGCGGCGCGAAAGCGCGACGTATCGCGTTGCCGCGAAATGCGTCTTGTGACGTACTGCGTTAGCGCACCCGGAAGTGTCCCCGGGCGCGGACCGAGGCGCGAAGCGCAGCGAACCGGAAGCTAACCGGGGAGCGTTCCGCAGCGCGTAACATGAAAGTTAGAGTCATGTGACTTGTTAATAAAGCTTTTCATTGGTTCATTTCACTTTTAGTTTCATAATTATGGAAGGCTAGGTCAGGTGACCTAAATATAACACTTTTCATTGGTTGAGAACTATTGTTTTTCCCAAATGATGAAAACCCCTCCTTCTTTCCTCACTCTGACTTTCATCATTGTGAGAGGAAGACCTTTATTCATAGTAGAGCAATGGCTTCAGTACTTGCTTCAGCTGGTGCACCCCCACCACCACCTCCACCTCCTCATGGGAAGAGAGGACCACCTCCCCAGGTCATCACCAACACTGAGGAGGAAGAGGAAGAAATGGAGGAAGAGGAGGGAGAAGAACCACAGTTCTTGGAAGAGGTGCCCCGGGTTTCCCATAGGAAAGCCAGTTTCATCTGGCAGTTTTATTCAATCCCTCCAGGGCAAAAGAAAGTGAATGCGAGGTATGTGACCTGCCTCATCTGCAAAGAGAAATTATCAAGAGGGACTGATAAAAAGTATAGCTATGGGAACTATACCATGCATCGGCACATGACCAGGAAGCATCCACTTAATTACAGCCGGGCGGAAATACGGGATATGGAACAAAACCCAACAGCAACTCCTGTGGCCAGGTCAACATCGTCAATATCATTGACACCAGCAGAGGCACGGGAAACTGTGCCAAACATCCAAGAGAATTTTGGGCACATGAAACATACTTGTATGCACTGTGGTGCGTTGATATCATGTGGTAACATGAGTATTAATGCCATCAACCTGGCTTATGACAATCATAATTGCCCTAACCGCCCCCAGTAATTTTTTTTTGCTCCTGTTGAGCCCTTTTCAACGCCTGTTTTTTGTTGTTCCCCCCCCCCCCCAAAAAAACCCCAAAAAAATATAAAATCGTTCAAAAAATACAAAAAAAACTAAAAATGTTCAAAAAATACAAAAAAAATATAAAACAACAAAAATATAAAAAAAAAGTTCTTTTCAGAACTACCTTCCCTTTCCAAAAAAATTGCTAGAATGTTTAGCACTCTGGCAAGCTCTATTTCTTTTGGTTCGCTTCCGGTTTAGCTTCCCGGTACGCGTACCGGGAGCTAACCAAAAAAAAACTTTTTAAAAAAAAAGAGTAAGTATAAGGAAAGTAAACAGAGAGTGATGTTTCAAGAAAGACAGCTATAGGTAGTAAAGAAGAGATACTATTTAATAGATCTATTTACCAAAAAACAGACAGAAGATGGTATAATTGTGAAAAACAAAATAGATAACGAAGTGAAAGAAAAACAAGCATTGGCATAGCCAATAGGTATCGACTTTTGGACCTTCTAAGTCTTTAGTTATGCAGCATAATATCCTTGGTGCAGCAACATCAACTGTTGCATGGCTAAACACGTATAAGGTCCCAAAGGCGAGACCTATTGTCTATGCCAATGCTTGTTTCTTAAGTAGAATTGCAATACGTATGGCTCTTCCATGTAAAAAAATCTTATCTTGTGCTCTAAAGATTGCTAAAGTCTCGACAGAGAACAGGCTAGATTGTAAGTAGGGTAAATTGCGCTTGGTGATCTGTTTGAGGGAGCGTCTGCTTTGCCTGGTGTCTTTGGAGAGCAATTTTGATTGTTATACTGGACAATATAGCCCTAATGTAAATAACATAGGGGCATATTATCAACATAGGCAATAAAAGTTTTGCAGCTTTTATAGGCAGAAATGTGTCGCTAAAGCTGCTTTTGCGGCAGAAAACTGCCGCTAAAGCCGCTTTTGCACCAGTTTTCTGCCAATAAAAAGAGCAATAATTTTATTGGCTGCATTCATAATATGCCCCTTAGTGTGCTTCAACTACACAGAGAAAGCATTATGAACAAATAGTGATACAGTGATCAGTCAAAGACACTAAGAGTAATAGAGACGGAGTGAGTGAACAAGAGTGAGGAACTATGAAAAGAGAGGGACTGAGAAAAAAAATGGAAGGAGTTGAGTAAGTAGGTAATAGAGAAAGGAATGAGGGAAGTAGCAAAGGCAGGAAACTGAGGATTAAAGAAATGAAGCAGTGGAACTAATAGTAGTTCAATGTGATAGAAATGTAACGAAAAGAGTACAAAATACTTACCTTATAATTGTCGTTAAATTCCTCACTTTTTATTTTTATACTTTCAATCTGTGAAAGAGAGAACAAACATTTGAAAAATATAAAAACATGTATTGAAAAATTACAAAAGACAAGGGCAAAGATTGAAGGACAAACAGTTTTTCAATAACTTTGACACTTACAGAAGCTACACAGTCCTAAAGATATACATTTTAAAGTAACACTATCTTGATGCAGATGAAGTGAGGCCTATCTTAAAACATAGTGCATCTTTTGCATTGCTGTTCTCTCAGAAAAGTGTCGCAAGACACTAAAATTTAAAATAATTGCTTCAGGATGCCAATAAGATGTCTACTATCCAGAGTTTTGTTTCAGGTGAGGCCTACTCAGGGTTGCAGATGAAATTTCAAGTTGTTGAAGAGAATAGAAGACATAATACATGTGAAGGTCTACCAATGAAGTGAGTCATGTCCACTGCAATCTTCAACAAAGTCCAAACCTCCTATGTTTCCCTGGACAGACCTAAACTTGATCTGCACAATGTGATTCGTAATGATAGGAAACACAGGTGATGTAATTGAAATACATGCAATTTATTTTGCTCATTTCACAATCACATCACTTCTGTTTCCTTTGCTTAGGTATCTCATTGTGCAGATGTAGTCTAGCATATCAAAGAATACGCAGAAGTGCAGCACTGCATGCAACAACTTTGACACTTACAGAAGCCTCACCTTCTCCATGCCTTCTACACAGTTCTACATATACATCATAAATGGAAACATTACAGAATTAATTATACATGTTAAATGGTTTATTTTTGCTGTTCTCAGAATGTATCAAAATTCACTAAAAACAGTGACTTGAAGGTATTCATCATGTAACAGCGGGGAAAAAAAAACACAATCAAAATGATTGTGTTTAAAAAACCCATACAAGATCAGAAATCAAAAATCAGAACTCCTTAAAGTTAACTTACTTTCCATGACGTCCAAGGATGTCCTATGAATAGCTTATACTCTTTTGTGCTGTTATTACTTTCAGCCCACCAGTTTCTGAAAGAAAATCTCCATCGTTTTTAAAAACATGTTACATACAATAAATGACTTCTTGCTCTCTACCACAAGATTCCACAAGGCCAAATTTTGTCAGAGCCATGTATAACTCTTGGATTTCTTGTTAACCAATCCCATCATTTGGCATTCCCGCAACTTTCAGAATTAAAATGTTGAAGATCATTTTCACAATCCTGGAATAGTAATATCTTCCCCTTCTTGCTCAGTCATGTTCTACATTTCGTATGACACTGATACTGCTTAATATGAAGCAGACTTACACTACCTCTATGAGTACTACAATTATTTAATTCTCTACATCACTTTTAATCACAAAGTAATGTAAAACAGTAGACAGCATTGCAGACTTACATTCCCTCTACTCCATGTTTTGATTGGCTGCTTTAATTAGCTTATGAAAAGAAACAGTTTTTCTGAATTCATTTAAACTGCACATACATGTCCATGATGTCCAATCCTATGATTAGAAGTTATGTCTCTGAACTACACTTATCCTCAAGGCCAAATTGTGTAGGAGCCATTAGAACTTCTTGAAATTCCACAGATCATATCCCGAGATTATTTTCCTAAAATTTTGGTTTTAAAAACACCAGGTAAGAGTTTTTAAGGTCATACGGCAATTTTTTTTTGAAAATTACAACAGAATCATTACAGAATGACCAGCCATTTCTAGACTTTAAATAAGCTGTGTAATGTCCTGATGATATTGAAGGGCCGTCATGATATATAATTGCTGTAGTTACAAAAGTCCTTCCTGATATTGACAACTGCGAAGCTACAAAATTTTTTATTCAAGTTGTCAATTTTGTTCCATCAGGCCTACATCGTTGGAACATTAAAATGATGTACTGGCCATATGTTCGTATAAATAATGTGGACATCATTTCAGATTTACATTGGCTACACTCCATGTTGTGATTAGCAGCTTTTACTAGCTTATTAAAGGAGACTGATTTACTGTCTGGCAAAGTTAAATATACAAATCTTTCTGAGTCTACACTAGTAGTACTTGATACCATACAGTTCTCGCAGTCATGCTGCCATTGATAAGAAAGCCCAAACAGCTGATCTACATCTACACCTTCAGCATGTAATACATGAAGCATATACATTAAAAACTCCTGACAATCTTGCTGAATATTTTGAGAGAATTGTGTTTGGCCTGAACATCTATCTAACAGATTTCTAATTTCAGACACACTTTCTATGTTTCTTCTATCAGTGGTACATTTCTCTAACACAGAATTTAACAAACTGCAAAATCTTTGATCAGAATTGACCACAATCTCTTCTTTTACATTTTTTAGAGAAAACAAAACATTCATTACTACATTAGCATAGCAGTTGACACCAGAACTGTTTTCAAACTGAAAACCAACAACATCTTCAACAGAATCCTCTTTGTTTCTGCTTGTAATTTTAGGTTCATTCACTTTTTTTCTTTTTGCTACAACCTGCCCAGTATTGTTCTCATTTCTTCGTTTCCGGCCTACCAGACGTTTCTCAAACAAAGGAAACTGAGGCAAATGTGGCGCATACTCTCTTCTTAACCTATTGTATTCCTTAACACAATCTAGATCTGCACAAATGTTTCTGACATCACAGTCAATCAAGTACAATCCCGATAAAGTTCTAACTCGTGACAATGCCACATATGCCATACCCTCCTTGAACACAGAACTGCCAATATTCACCAATGCAGTGTCTACACTTAAACCTTGCGATTTATGAATTGTCACCGCATATGCCAAGCAAACAGGGAACTGCTTACGGCGAACATATAAGTCTTTTACAAGCAAAAATCTAGCAGAACAACGAGCAATTAGCTGTACTTCCTCAATGCCATCAAATTTAATTTTTAAAAATTCAATTCCATCTCTATTTCTGTATTTCACAAAATCAACAACATTACCCATTGATCCATTTACCAGACCTCTTTCAACATGTAAATTCCTTCTTAAAATTATACGGCAGTTCAAGCACACATTCAGAGTCTTTTCAAAACCTGCAGTTTTAGATATACTCTTCTCTAATGAATCCAATTTTGTTTTCAGATTCTCAGACAAAATAATTGTTGATCCCATATGCTCTACTCTATCAATAGCTTCCACTTTCACAATCTCTTGCTTTTCTAAATGCAACATTTTGTTGTTAAATTTTGCACATTCTGCAAGAGTTGGCATCAAACATATTCCAGATTTCTTATCAGTAATTTTCTGAAAAATATTCTCAGGCACAACATCTTGTTCTGGATATAAATTTGACAGTAATCGTGCATGTAAAGCTTCTTTCCCATGCTCGGTCACTTTTCCAATTCTAACATCTTGTAGAATAGTCTTGTAAACTTCATCCTTTGCCTGACGCATATTTTCATGCAGTTCAGCATAATTGAAGTTTAACCATATATTGACGTTGCCAATGCTGCCTAGGCACTTCCTGGTATCTTCATGCGTGAGCATTTTGAACACAGGTTGCCCTTTCACTGGTGTCAGCTGCAGAAGATCTCCAAAAACAATGATGTGTTTGCCACCGAATAACACATCATACTCTGTTTTGAGAACTTCTTGCATCCTCAAATGCACAAAGGCAAGCATGACATTGGAAACCATGCTTACTTCGTCAATGATAAGAAGTTTCATTTTCCTCAAGATTCTTGAAACTTCAAAACAAGCATCTCCAGATAGCTTGTGATATTCTAATTTGTTGTCATGCTCCACTGGCAGCATCAGTAAACGATGTAAAGTAATCCCTTTAATATTATGTGCTGCCAGTCCAGTTGGAGCAGTGACAACACAAGACAGTGATGACTCTGTCCTTTCCTGCAAATAGCATGAAATTGCTTTAATGAGGAAACTTTTTCCAGTTCCCGCTTCTCCACTCACGTACAGTCGGACAGGCTTCAACGACGTACATGAGCATTCTTTCTTATCATGACTTAATCCATGATCAATTTGCATGGTAACTTCGTCATATATTTTCCTCTGCTCAACGTTGAGTTGCCTTTCCAACTCTTCTAAGTTAACCGCATCCTCTTGAGCATGTGCCATGGCTTTTTCCACCTCATTCATAGCAGTGGCAGCTTCATTTTCAAGGTCCTCCTAGTGGATCCTGACTCAATGAAGCAGAACTCTGACTGTCCTGAGAACTGTCTCTGGCAATCTCGGCTGCAATCGTTGCTTCCTGCTCAATTTCCGCATTCAACATTTCTACATATTTGGGAAAAGCAGGACATTCTATGGTCTCCTTGGCGGCATTGAAAGAGTCTTCGTAACAGAGGAAATCTCCAAGCAGTTCCTCTTCTGCACGCCAAGGCTTGAAAAGTTGCAAAAGTGCTAAATAGAAAAACTCCTTTTTTTCAGGAGATTCGCCACTCAATTTTCGATGGTTTATCAAGTGGCATTTTCTTTGCTTGACCAGACATCCCTCACTTCCTATTACAGCATACACTCCTTTCTCAGTATCTTCTTTGATGTTCCTCTTGAACATGTAATTTTGCAGAACCTCATACAGACAAACATTCTCTAGGTGACTGCTTCGATTTGGATAATATGTATCCAACATGTTTGTCTTCAAAATGTCGGTACTGTTTGGCTCCTTTTCCGCCAAATACTCAATTTCCCGCACAGGTTTGAGAACTCGATTACGCGTTGCAGCAAGACCAAGACTCGCCCAAACGATACTCCTGGACTTGGCATAGAGACTTGCTGAAGACAACCGGTCAGAACATTCGTACGCTCCGATTTCTCGATGCGACAACATCTTCAGACTGAAACTGTACAACTTCTTGCTGAGGCTCTTTTCATGGGAAATGTCCTCCCACATATCCTTCAATTCTGTCTTCTCTTTTTTGGTGATATACGACGTCACATACCGAGCCTCAGCCATACAGTTATCAGCCACAAACTGTATATCCATGTTAGCATTCCACATGGACAAAATCACCGGGTTGTAGTCGTTGATATACTTGGACTCTTCGTTCCTCTTCAAATTGTAAGTGTTTTTAGGTGATTTCTTCATCACATTATGTCGCAGCGAAGACATCAAACTGTTTACTCTTCCTTTAGAAATCACCGGTCGTGGGAAGCCGAAACGACATTTGGTGTAGAACTTGTCTTTGTTTCGGAATTTACGACGGCAGTACTTTCCACATCGATGGCTTTGGAAACGCAGAACTTTTTCTCTTAGGCTTTTCTTCTCCTTTGCGTTTGGAACAGCACACGTAGAATACTGTTGGATGAAACTCATCACTGAGTCTTCTGGATCCGTTCCAAATTTAGGTGCATCCTTGATCCACAGCAACATATGTATATGAGGAGCTCCTCTTGCTTGGTACTCCTTTCTCCAGAAGAAATCCAACACCTCTCCAAGAGGTGGATTCTTCTTATTCATGATGAAAGACATCATAGCTTCAAATCTATGATTGAAGTACCTACATACATTGACTGGATCCAAAGAGCACAGTTCTCCGGGTGTCTTGAATTCGATGTTTTCTACGTTAGCATTTGCCTCTCGTAGAAATTGAAGTAAGTCTTCCCAGCCATACTCGGCACAACTCAGAGTGAGGAACCATGTGGGAGTACCTAAGTTCCTCAGCATACATTTTAAATCACCATGACGACGGTACCAGTACTCATTAGTACCACGCTGACACGCCATGAGATTAATCAGGTGAGATTCCAAAATACTATCTTGGACATTCACTTTATCCATAAAATCACTTGCCGAGATGTTTTGCATGTGTATACCACTTTTCAAGATGTGGTTCACTGCATATGACAGTCCAGACAGATCGCTTTCAAACAGGAGATGAAACAAATAAGGAATGCATTGTCGAAACCTAGCATCTCCTGCATACAATCGCAAAGTCCGGTATTCAGAAGCAGGAATTTGATGAGGTCGCTCATCATATCTTCCTCCCTGACCTGTTGGAAAAAGCTGTGGGAAACACCGAGCTTCCAAACTTTCCTCCCAAACACTAATGGGACTCCCTTTGGCTTGTTTCATTTGAAACAACTCAATAGCATTCCCCATGACTTCCTTTGAATGCAAAGGATGAACACTATAATGTTCATATATTTCCTCACTAGTAGAGGGTTCTACTTTCTCAATTTGACCAGCGCACAAATCGCTATCCTCTTCCTCACTTACTTCCTCTTCTGCAACATATACATTCTTATAGTATTTATTATTTTTTTTCAAATACAATGTTGCCTTTTTAACTTTCCTAACATCTACTAAATCTTGCCATATTTTCTTATTCTTTGTCGGAACCCCATTAACTAAGATAACCAGAGGTTCCTCTTCCACTTTTTCTACTCCAATTGTGTTAATGTTTTTCTTCAAATCTAGAGGCAAATAAACAACTCTTCCCTTTAATCCTCTCTGTAAATCTGATGGAGGCAATTTCCCTGTCTTTGGCTCCATTCTTACAATAGCCTGAAAGGGATGGATACTTTGAATCAAAATAGATTCATAAGTATTTAAATCCTTCAATTCAGAAGGAATCTCAACCAATTCCAGATTATTATGAACTGCTCTAGCAGGCATCTGGTTTTGTTTTAATTTGTTACAACAATAAGTACACACACGTTGATCCAATCCCAAATCAAAACAATTTTCTACCATCAAGTATGTTGCAAAATCCTTCCATTCACTATTATTTTCCCTTTCACTTTTTGCATATAAATCCACTAACTTAGTCTGATTCTTATAATAAGTGCGTCTACAACACACACAAGTGAAATTAGGCCTCTCACTTGATTTCATGTCAAACGTCGCAATTTCCCTCTGGAAATTATCTGTACTGGAAACCTGTACACTATCTTCCAAATGACCCTCTACTTCTTGCTCAATTTCAACATTCTCCTCTTTACTTCCAAAGTAACAAAACTCAATTTCTTCACATATATTCTTCACATCTATTTCAGAACCATGCAAAAGAGCAGCGCATAATTGTTTCAGCATAATTGCTGGACTCTTAGCATAATACAACAGTCTAACTAACTTCCTCACTTTGTTATGATGCACTGCTAGCATCCTGAAATGATGAAAAACACTCTGGCATACTCTCCTGGAAAGACAAGCCAGTGAATGACCATGCAAACCTGTCACTTCTCTCACTCTGCAAGGATCTAATTCTTGCAACAACCTTATTTTCTGCTTCAAACTTTTCTTGTTAAATGACCGTACAAAATCACAAAGCAAATTGATGGAATCCTGTCGCACACTGCAAATACTACTACACTTCCAGGTGTACACAGGACCCTTACCACGTCTTCCTAAAACCTCATTACCTAACAACTCTTCTGCCTCTGTTGTCACAAGTTTTTCTTTTTCAACTGGACAACCATCTTTCACTTCATAAGCACGACCACTGATGTCAACTGCATGCACCAAATCATTATCCTGGAAATAACTCTCTTCATTAAAAAATGCCTCACAGCTTGAACTATGTATCCATTCTCCAGAAAAAACTTCACAAAAATTACTACGATTAACTATTCTCTTCCATCTACTATTTCTTTTGAAATCAAAAATTGCCTTGTTTAGCTTCCTAATTCTATTGATTATCAAAATAAATAACTTACGTTTAATTTCAAAAGCCTGATCAATAACTTTCTCAACTTTTTTTTTTCTCCTATAAAAAACTAATTTCTGTTGACCTTTCTTAATATTTTTTAACAAATTGCCAATTATCCTGTTACGGAACATTCGTTTACGAATCTCCGTAAACTGTTGTTTCCTTCTACTATCATGCACAGATTTATCTCTTGCTCTAGCAGTAACATTTTCATTTGTCCTTTTCTTTCCATTTGATTTACTTGTGTTGTTATGGATTGAAACATTTTCTGTACTAATATTTTTTTTATTATAAATATTTCTTATGAAATATTTAGAGCTCTTACCCGGTGCTTTCTTCATCGCTTGAGAAATCTTTTTGTTAGAGGACTGCTGCATTTTTTTTTTCTCCTGCTGTCTTTGACGTTTTGCAGCCTTCATCTCTCTTATTTTTGTAGGCATAGTTGAATCTGAGGAAAAATATAATAAAAATGTTATTAAACATTATTATCAAACAGTAAATCAGTAATAGTGATCAAAAACATAACACACTACTTGACATTTTAAATAGAAGATTTTTTAGTCCTTGCAAATTTACAATACAGAAATAGCAGAAAAGAAATGAGATTTATATTTATGTTACCTATGCTATTTTATATGTGAATCTGATCTAATTTTATGAGCATATTTTAATATTTTATTGAAGACACTACACATAACCTGTTTTTGAAGGTGTCTTTATTTTTAAATTAAACGGTTTACCTTTTTACTTTTTATTGATTATAAATTTTAAAAATAAATGTTTATAATTCCAAAGGCTCAAGCAGGTCAGCTTCCCATCCTATATCATATAATTCGGACAAATCTGCATCCTCATCACGCTCTTCTTCATCCTCAGGATTTAAATCATCCAATGGATCAACATCCACTGATGTTTCAATTACAAGTTCAATGATGAGGTCAAAATCAACTGATTGCAGATTGTCGCTCATGTTGAGGTTGTCTTTATCTTTAAAGAAAGACAACAACAATGAGATGTTGCAGAGTAAGAGACAAATCTCACAGATTATAATAGTAAAATTATTTAACAAGAGTAACATTTTGCAGCTATTATTTAGCCATGTCCAGCGATGCTGAGCAGGTGAAGCCTATGTCTAATTTTTCACTGAACAGGACTCATCTGTTCTTAACCTTGGATAAGCCTCAACGACTCTGTGTCCCCTGCACATACTCAAATGTTAAAGTGCAGATTTATATTAAATGGCACATCCCCAGGCATGCACCAGTTAATGTGCACCACTGCTTTACCACCCATGGTGTGCCGCATTTACAATCAGATAGGAGAAAGCTGCTTCAAAACCCTGCGCCTGCTTGAAGCTGGCATAGGTCTTGACGCAGCATTGTATAGATGGGGCACCCCTGATCCTTGCTGGAGCTGCATCGCACTTACGATACAACTCCAGCAATGTGCCACCTTTACAGCACAGATGCGTCACGCATCTGTGCCTTTTTTGCCCCATGCTGCGCCGCATTGTAAATGCAGCACACCATGGGTGGCGGAACAGTGGCGCAGGATGACTGTCACATCCCTGGGGATGCGCCACTCATCATAAATCTATCCCTAAGCTTCTTATCTTGTTACAGATGAACTGCCATATGTATCATCAAAATATTTTACATATTATAAATAGCAAATTTTAAGGAATAAATAGCGATTCTTTACTATTCCTAATTTGCAATGAGCAAATTGCTAATTGCAAATTACCCATTCATTTCCATAGGCTAGGAGGCTCATAGGAATTAATGTTGCAAGTTGTGATTAGCAATTAGCTCATCACAAAATAGGATTTTTTTCAAGCGTGCAGGGGTATCTCAAGAACACCCTGCTGCACCCCTGAAAAAGAAATTTGGGAGCACATGTTACATCTACATGCCCTAATGGCATGTATGGGCGTCATATGGGACCTTTTTTTTTTTTTAAAAAAAAATGCTTTTTGAAAAGAATTCGCAAATTACCACAAACTAGAAGTTGGTGGTAGTTTCCAAATCCTTAATATCATTTTTTACATATTTTTTTTTGATACATTGCATTTAAGGAATCACAAATTTTGAATTATTGACATTTTAAGTAATTTCCACATGTGCACTGTTTTCTAAATATAATTTGAAAATCGTTTTTGGGGAAAAGTAATGGTTTGCAAATTTATGACAAGGACATAATGGTGTATGCTTCTCTATAAGGCATTTCAGTATCTCTAATGTCATTTTTCCCATATTACATTATAAGACCTTTCCCCATGAAGCACATTCCTTGTAAATATGCTCCCACCAGTGCATTGCAAATTTAGATTTTGACTGTTTCAGACACATAGCCATGTTGAAAGTGACCCAAAAAAATTGCAAACGTTTTAAAAAAAAACATTCATGTGTCTTAATGACATTTTAAGTCATTTCCCCATGGACAATGTTTTCTAAGTGGCACAAAAGAGGTATACACATATCATAAATCTGTCCCTAGCATTATAAATGATTAAATCAGGATGACAATAAGATGTGGCCTATCCAGAGGTTTGTTTAAGGTGAGGCCTACTCAGGATTGCAGATTAAAGTTATGCTTGATGAAGAATACAGAGGAGATAATTTATTGTAAAGGCCTACCAATGAAGTAAGTGATTTCTACTTCATTGCACCAGTCATCATAAATGTATCCATAAGCTTCTTATCTTGTTAGACATCAACCGCCATATGTATCATATAACTATTTTGCATTTCCAAAAAAGCGAATTTTAAGGAATAAATAGCGATTCTTTACCATTCCAAATTTGTTTGACAAAATTGCTAATTGCAAATTACCCATTCATTTCCATGGGCTAGGAGGCTCATATAAATGAAGGTGCAATTTGCGATTAACAATTTGCTCATCACAAATTAGGAATTTATTCCAAAAGTGCAGGGGTGTCTCAAGAACACCCTGCTGCAACCCTGAAAAAGAAATTTGGGGGCATATGGCGAACATAAATTTTAACAACATTCCTTTACCTCAAAAACGATTTTCAAATCATAACTTCAAAACACTACACATGGGAAAATTACTTAAATTGTCCTTAAGACACATAAAAGCGTTTTTTGATTGGCTTTCCTGCATGGTAGGGTCACTTTTAACATGGCTATGTAACATAAACATTCAAAATCAAAATTTTCAATGTACAGGTGGGAGCATATTTACAAGCAATTTGCGCCACAAAGAAAGGTCTGACATTAAAATGGGAAAAATAACATCAGGGACAGTCAATTGCCTTATAAAGAACCATACACCATTATGTCCTTCTCATGAATTTAAAAACAATTCCTTTTTCCCAAAAACGATTTTCAGATCATAATTTCAAAAAACTGCACATGAGAAAATGACTTAAAATGTCATTGAAACACATGAAAGCGTTTTTTTTTTGGCTTTCCTGCATGGTTGGTTCACTTTTATCATGGCTATGTAACACAAACATTGATAATTAAAATTTTCATGCACATGTAAGAGCATATTTACAAGCAATTTGCGCCACAGAGAAAGGTCTTACACTAAAATGAGAAAAATAACATCAAGGACAGTCAATTGCCTTATAAATAACCATACACCATTATATCCTTGTCATGAATTTAAAAACAATTCCTTTTCCACAAAAACGATTTTCAAATCATAATTTCTAAACACTGCACATCAGAAAATGACTTAAAATGTCATTAAAACACATGAAATCATTTTTTGATTGGCTTTCCAGCATGGTTGCGTCACTTTTAACATGGCTATATAACAAAAACATTCAAAATCTAAATTTTCCATGCACATGTGAGAGCATATTTACAAGCAATTTGCGCCACATAAATCATAATTTTCTCCTTAAAGCACACTATTCTCTATCTAAAGTAAAGAAATATTTTCTCACCTTAGCAAATACTTTGAGTTTGAAAACAGTCTCAGAAACACACCAATTTGTCTTCAGCAGAGCAAAAGGTATGCACTCCAGAGTCTGCAGCTATCAAAAGCACAGAAATGGTGTAATTCTTCACACATATTTCTCATGTCACCCAATCAAAACTCTTCCCTCACTTTTTTTCAAATGAAAACCCTTCCCCCTCTGCCCTTTCTGCCTATTTTCCATAGCAACCACCTCTTGGAGAAACTCTGGTGTTTGCAAATTCACACAACAATGTTGCAATTGAACTCTGAACTCTCAGTGCACCTGCATATCCAGTGCTTTCTTTCATTTAATGATTTTTTATTGACCACTCAAAATACATCTTTCAAAGAACACATCTCTACACCCTAACTTTCTGTTTTCATCAATCAAAATCCACCAATCACTGTTACTACTTCATGAACACAGAAACTCCACAGTTTTTTTCATTTCAAACTCACATTTTTTCAACTGCCATTTCATTGCCACACTTCATCTGACTGCAGGAGAACCTTCTCTCACCATGTTTTCTGTCTGGATTGTTGGTCATAGTTATATTCACTGGGCTCAAAGGTACGTTGAAAGCAGGAATTTACCTAACCTCAATTTACAAGATGTGGAAATTAAGTGGTTTGGCCACAGAGGATTAAAATGTCACCAATTGATACCATTGGTGAAAACCTTTATGCATTTGCCCAAACCTGACCTGTTAATTGTGCACTGTGGAGGTAATGACTTGGGCACTTTGACTGGTGTAGGTCTGGAAATGCTTTTAAAGGACACCTTTGAGCAATTGATGGCACTTTTTCCTCAGACTGCCTTGGTATATTCAAATATATGCCAAAGACAGAAATGGAGGTGGTCAAACCAATTTTGTCCACAAATTGAGAAGTCGAGGAAGCATGTAAACAAATCTGTTTCAGCTTACATGAGAGACCATGGAATGGGCTCCCTGTACAACAATAACTTGCGTTACTACATGCAAGATATCTACAGAGGAGATGGAGTTCACTTCTCAGATGAGGGCAACAGAGTTTTCACTCTGAATTTAAAAATGTGCATTGGTACCTACTTATAAGTACCAAAATGTACCATAAACCCAAAAGCTCTTCTCAGAGCTACCCTACATCTAATCACTCACAATTATTATTTTACTCTAACTTTTTTTACTAATTTTCAACAAAGTACGCTCCCTGGGGCGCTACCCGGTACGCGTACCGGGAGCTAACCTCGCGAAATTTTAAAAAAAAATGTTTTTTTTTCGCACATATGGGCCTCCTCAGCCACCCTCACAAAACCTAGGGGGTCAAGATAAGTCTACCGTGCCCCCTTCTACCTATTCTGAACATTATTTGCCCTCCATCTTGTATCATAATTCGACCGAAACACAAAATGGTGGACTCCCGTTACGCTTAAGGTTCGCGTACCAGGGCGCTCACCGGTTCGCGTACCGGGTCGCTTCCTGGGAAGCGCACCATCAAAAAAGGTGGGAAAGTAGTTCACAGAAAAGCCACTGGAGACAATTTCACCAAATATAGATTAGCTCATACTACATACCAATCCCTACCATTTTCACAAATTTGATTGGAATTCCATTTAGCCGTTTAGCCTATAGAACTCACTAAATACCGTGAGGTAAATTACTTCACAAAACACATCTGAAGTGTTGGAATTGACAACCAATTAAAATGTTACTTTCATTTTCTACTTTTTTTACCTGACATTTGATTGGTTATGTACCCGAATATATATAAAGGAAGAGAAGGAAACACAGCCATTTTGACTACTACTTCCTGGTGTACATTTCTATTAGAATTTTCATTAATAACTTCAACTTCTTTTTAAAGGTAAGTTGTTATTTTTAAAACTGAAGTATATTGAGCACTTTAAGTTAATATGGCAAACTTTTTCTGTTAGTTATATACTATCCCTCTGTAGTACTTATAAATTTAGATACACTTTTTTATATTCCTACTTCCACTCTGATACTATACACTGCCCAAAGATAAATTCTCTGTTAAAAACTGCCTATCTAAAATTAATCCCAACAGTGCCCTACCTCTACTAATATATATTTTTTTTATGCAAATTTCAGGAAAAATGGAAAGTGAACAAAACATTTCATTTGAAATTGTCCTTCCAGAGTCCAACACAGAAATCATTGATCCAAATGAGATTGAATTTATGGATGAATCTTGGGACCAAGAACTACTGCAATGTGTACAAGCAGTAGATAACCTCCTTGCAAATGAGGACATTTTACAACCTCAGAGACTACAATCTATATTCCATGATTATGAAATTTCTGACAATGAAATGTTAGAAAGTTTATTAAATTATGAAACACAATAAAAAAAACTTAAAAAAAAAATAAATAATCAACAAAACCAACAATCAATTAACATACAGCATTTGAAAAGTCTATCATTCATTTTTCATTGTGATACGCTCCCCAGAACGCTTCCCGGTTCGCGTACCGGGCGCTAACCACGAAAAAAAACAAAAAAAAATTATTTTTTTTTGCTTCGCGGGGCCCCTTTAAAGCCTCCACATCAAACCTAGGGGGTCAGGGAGGATCTACTATGCCCCCTTATAGTTATTTCCCCCTTTGTTTTGGCCTCCTCTTGTCTCTCAATCCTACCGAGAGACAAGATGGCGGCCGCTCCGGACTGTTTAGAATGTTGACAGACACCGGAGAGCCAATCAGCTTAGCTACGCGAAGTTCCGGTACGCTTAAGGTCCGCGGACCGGAGCGCTGCCCAGAGCGCGCTTACAGATATATATCTTTTTTTAAACGTTAATTTCTCAAAATCCACTGGAGCACATATATTGAGACCTACAAAAGGCACATCGGGCTATCAGTCCCTAATATTTTGCCAAGTTTCGTGCAAATCCATTCAGCCGTTCGGGCTAAAAGTGAGGCTAACCGCCCTATGGAAAACTCAATGTTAAAAACACGTTTTGGGACCCCCCTTTTTTCTCGGCCCCCCCTGGACCAACTCCCCCCAAATTTCCAGTGGCTGCTCAGAAACAAAATGTTCCATTTTCCAGAAAATTTCAGCCAATTCCGTCCACAAACGCCAAAGTTATTAGACATAGAATTTTCAAAAATCCCATAGGGAAAAAATCCTAACTATATATACCTACTGGCGACCGCCAGTAGGTAATATATATATATATATATCGCTGCTCCCAGGTTCTCTCCAACGTTCAATCCATGAACAAGAAAACAGCACTCACAAGGGGGGGTTAGACAAAACCATGTAGTTTATTGTCAACCCAGCACAAACTCACGTACTCACGGGCGGGTGCGTGGTCCACATAGTAATAGCGTGGTATGGAATCTCACAGCTTCAAAAGTATTCCAGCACTCAAGAAGGGTACAGGACAAAACTTTATCATAAAGGCAGTCAGTGCCGAACGTATCTGAGCGGCAATAAAGTTTGTGCTGTACACCTCGCGTGTGGTGGAATTCTTTCAAAGATGTGAAGCTGTGATATATATATTCTTTCCTTACCAGAATGGAAGTGGAAAGGTGGGCTGTTTGAACCGGATATATATATATATGTATATATCGATACCTCCACTCCTCTCTGCGGTGCCCAGCCGGAACACCACCAAAGGATGAATGACAGACTCCAAATGTCGTGGAAAATGCAGGTCTTTTTTATTTTCTCAAAAAGTTAGATGCGTTTCGAATACCTCCGTATTCTTTCTCAATTTACAAAAACGTAGTCCACTCTTAGTTTTTATACATAGTTTTTTCCATTGTGTGATGCTTTCACCCCCTCCACCTGATGTATAGAAATGAAGGAAATACTCGACGGGTATGCATGCTGGGACTTATAGTTTGAAGAACCTTATTCCATGGATTGTGTGTCCTTTGCACAACATTACAGCATGAATGCAATGTAATGAGAGTTAGTAATGTTGAGGAAATGGCGTAATGCACATGTAATACCAAATTTATCGACTTCATCAAAAATGAACATTCTAAATGATGTTAAGATAAATATTTTCACCATAATATTCCAATGGATATAAATAAATAAATATATACATTGATAAAATGTCTGGTACCAAAAATATATATGTTTGAATACATATCTACAATTTTACGAAAACAAACACTTCATATATGATAAATGCAGTTTTTTAAAAGATAATGATAAGATGTTAAAAATTATTGCTACTCTAAAATCCTATACATTAGTTACGGAATAAATTCCTGATTTCATAAATGGTGAACATCATCAATTCATGTTAGTCTGATGGATTTATGTGCAAAATTACGCATTGTGCAAAAATACAAACTAAGTGCAAATGCATTGTTTCATAGCAGCATCCAAACATTTCCTTCATAAAGTGCAATTAGTGATGTGATGATTTTTCCAAAAAAACAACAATAAACACAATTTATACTTATTGATAATAAGAATTATAACTCATTCATCAATATATCCAATGTTAAAACTTATAAGTAAAAAATTGAATTATACTTATAATGTGAAAAACTAAAAACAATATTGAGACAATTGAAAAACAGGGGCCACTAGTTACGTATTTCATTGTTTCAGGAATATATGGGATATGGGATATACAGTAAAGATGGATTTTTGGAGGATTGGATGTTAGAGGAAATGGTGTAGATCATCTGTATTATTTAATCCATTTGGGTGCCTACTATCCAATTCCACGATATATTTAGATTCCAACTGACGCAGGCTCTTTTCCCGGTTCCCACCTCGCGGATTGTCATTTACAGCGGCAATGACAAAATATTTTAAATCCGCTAATTTATTTTGGTGGATGGCTTTAAAGTGTCTTGCGACCGGGTATGTGCTATCGTTATTTACAATCGCCCGCAAGTGTTGCAGAATCCTGACGTGCACCTGCTGCTTGGTACTACCCACATACCTAAGCCCACAGGTGCAAGTCAGGATATAAACTGCATACTCAGTTTTACAGTCAAAGCACCCCTGGATTTTAAACTCTTTTGGACTGAATGGTGTGGTGTATCTCTTAGTTGTGGCACCAAATTTACAGGCCCGACATGACGAGCATTTGTAAAAGCCCTGTTTTTCAGGTATCCATGAAACCACTTTCTTTCTAATGCTGAGATCCGGAATGCTTTTAGCTATTTGACTTCTCATGGAGATGCCCCTACGATATGTTATGATGGGCTTATCCGGTATCTCAGGTGTCATGACTGCATCGGTCTGTACTATCGCCCAATTCCGATTAATAATAGATCGAAGTTGGCGATGCTGGCTATTGTAGGTTAAAATTAACCTTGGGGTGTTGGAAGTTTCCTCATTCTCTCGAGATTCCATATCCTCCATATTGGTGACCAACAATGTTTCCCTAGGTCTACTGTTGGCTTTGTCCAAAGCCCTTTGTAGACTGTGTGCCGTATAGCCTCTTCTACGGAATCTCTCAATCGCTTCTCGCATGCATGTGTTCTGTTGTTCCTCACTACTACATATGCGTTTAATGCGAAGAAGCTCTCCGTAGGGAATGCTTTCAATAAGATGTCTCGGATGAGCACTCGAGGCATGCAACGTGGAGTTGCCGGCCGTTGGCTTTCTATGTAGAGTAGTACTTAAACCACCATTCTCTATATATACTCTCGTGTCCAAAAAATCCACTTCAGTGCAACTTACATTTGAAGTAAAATTCAAATTGATCTGATTTGCATTTATATCACATATAAAATCATTGGCACTTTCATTGTTACCCTTCCACAAGACAAAAACATCATCTATGAAGCGCAACCACAATTTTATGTGATCTCCATATTGTTTGTAAAGTACTTGTCTAAGTGTCTGCTCCTCCCACCAGCCAACCACTAAACAGGCATAGCTGGGGGAGAAGCAAGACCCCATCGCCACACCTCTGCACTGTCTGTATATAGTTTTTTCAAATACAAAATAATTGTTGTTTAAGCACCATTCAATACTTTTCATGATCATTTTGTTATGTTCATAGTTCTCAATGGACCTGGTTGATAGGAAATGTTTTACTGCATTCAATCCTACTTGATGATCTATGCAAGTATATAAGGATTCAATATCCATTGTTATCAGTTTCATGCCGTCTTCCTACTTTACATTGATAATTTTGGTTAAAAAATCCCCTGTGTCCTTTACATACGACGGTAAATCCTTCACCAGGTCTTGTAGATAATAAATCAATGTATTGAGATAGGTGCTCACTGGCACTTTCAATTGCAGAGATTATTGGGCGTCCTGGGACAGGTGTTCTTTCTTTGTGGGTTTTGGGAAGAAAGTATATAGATGGTAATGTCGGTGATTCATTCCATAGAAAGGCATATTCTTCTTTGGAAATCATGTTATCCCTTTTGCATTGGAGTAGATGTATCCTCAATGTCTCCAATGCTCTCATATATTCCTTATTGTTTGTTTCCACATAGCACATGGTGTCAGATAGCTGTCGATTTGCTTCCATCAGATAGTCCTTTTTTGGCCACAGGACTATATTGCCACCTTTGTCTGACGCTTTCACGATTATTTCTGTGTTGTTTCCTAATTTGGCCATTAATCGGTTATATTGGATCCGATTTGAACTTAATTTTTTAGGATGGTGACTGACACGATGATATAAATCTTTTATGTCTTCAGTTACTCTGTCATGGAAGATGTCAATGGCATCTTTTGGCATTATTGGAACAAACACTGATTTTTGTTTAAAAGGGCTTCTGCCAGCCCCAAGTTGACTTATAGATGCCAGTTGTAGCTGTTGTTGTGTGGACATATCGATTCCATCTTCCTCGCTGATATTTTCCTCTAATATCTGAGCAGTCAACACTCCCTCCACATCTGTTGCTGCTAGTCTGATGTTACTTGTTGAGGATGATTGTCCCACAGCTTGTTTTTTAGCTAATCCGTTTTTTATTTTGAAAAACTTGAGTAATTTAAATTTTCTGATGTAACTGAAAATATCTATTCTTGTCTGTGCATAGTTAAAGTCCCTAGGAGGGCAGTATGACAGGCCCAGCTTTAAGATTTGCTCTTCATGATCATTTAACTTCAGTGTTGTCAAGTTAATGATTGTTTTGTCCATTGTGTTATTTGTTGTTGATTGCGGCAGAAATTTCTTTTTCCCTTTCCCCTTGTTTTTGCTATGCCTTTCCCTTCTTTTTGCGTTTCGGGTTTTTGCGTTGCTTGGGGCTGAGGCTGTTGCCGTTTCCGCGGTCTTAAGGTTTTCATCCGGTCCTCGACCAAAAAATCAATTTCTTCGCCGAGGTCCAAGGCTCTTGGCGCAGGATTTTCGTCATCGGTACTATTCCTGCTACTGTCACTATAAACAGAGCTATTGTCACATATATATATATATATATCACCGAAAACTCCTTGCAGCTGCTTCGTACCTTCGCAGGACGCAGAACAGAAAGAGCACGAACCACCAAGCTTTAAAATGCCTTCAGTTTATTTGCCTTCAGTTACAGGTAAATGCTGACAGCCATGACGCGTTTCATCCCTGCTAGGGGGACTTGATCACATATATATATATATATATATATATATATTACCTACCGGCGGTCGCCAGTAGGTATATATAGTTAGGATTTTTTCTCTATGGGATTTTTGAAAATTCTATGTCTAATAACTTTGGCGTTTGTGGACGGAATTGGCTGAAATTTTCAGGAAAATGGAACATTTTGTTTCTGAGCAGCCCCTGAAAATTTGGGGGGGTTTCGTCAAGGGGGGCCGAGAAAAAAGGGGGGTCCCAAAACGTGTTTTTAACATTGAGTTTTCCATAGGGCGGTTGGCCTCACTTTTAGCCCGAACGGCTGAATGGATTTGCACGAAACGTGGCAAAATTGTAGGGACTGGTAGCCCGATGTGCCTTTTGTAGGTCTCAATATATGTGCTCCAGTGGATTTTGAGAAATTAACGTTAAAAAAAAGATATATATCTGTAACAGCGGACCGGGCAGCGCTCCGGTTCGCGGACTTTTCGCGTTACGGAGCTTTGTGAAGCGAAGCTGATTGGTTCTCCGGCGTCTGTAAACATTCCAAACAGTCCGTAGCGGCCGCCATCTTGTCTCTCGGTAGGATCGAGAGACAAGAGGAGGCCAAAGCGAAGGGGCAAATGACCATAAGGGGGCATAGTAGATCCTCCCTGACCCCCTAGGTTTGATGTGGAGGCTTTAAAAGGGCCTCGCAGGGCAAAAAAAAAAATATCGTTTTTTTAGTTCTTTTGCGTGGGGAGCGCCCGGTTCACGAACCGGGAAGCGTTCTGGGGAGCGTACTTTCTTGAAAATTAGTGAAAAAAGTTAGAGTAAAATAATAATTGTGAGTGATCAGATGTAGGGTAGCTCTGAGAAGAGCTTTTGGGTTTATGGTACATTTAGGTACTTATAAGTAGGTACCAATGCACAGTCTTAAATTCAGAATGAAAATTCTGTTGCCCTCATCTGAGAAGTGAACTCCATCTTCTCTGTAGATATCTTGCATGTAGTAACGCAAGTTATTGTTGTACAAGGAGCCCATTCCATGGTCTCTCATGTAAGCTGAAACAGATTTGTTTACATGCTTCCTCGACTTCTCAATTTGTGGACAAAATTGGTTCGACCACCTCCATTTCTGTCTTTGGCATATATTTGAATATACCAAGGCAGTCTGAGGAAAAAGTGCCATCAATTGCTCAAAGGTGTCCTTTAAAAGCATTTCCAGACCTACCCCAGTCAAAGTGCCCAAGTCATTACCTCCACAGTGCACAATTAACAGGTCAGGTTTTGGCAAATGCATAAAGGTTTTCACCAATGGTATCAATTGGTGACATTTTAATCCTCTGTGGCCAAACCACTTAATTTCCACATCTTGTAAATTGAGGTTAGGTAAATTCCTGTTTTCAGCGTACCTCTGAGCCCAATAGATGTAACTATGTCCAACAATCCAGACAGAAAACATGGCGAGAGAAGGTTCTGCTGCAGTCAGATGAAGTGTGGCAATGAAATGGCAGTTGAAAAAATAAGAGTTTAAAATGAAAAAAACTGTGGAGTTTCTGTGTTAATGAAGCAGTAACAGTGATTGGTGGCTTTTGATTGCTGAAAACAGAAAGTTAGGGTGCATGGATGAGTTCGTTGAAAGATGTATTTTGAGTGGCGAAGAAAAAATCATTAAATGGAAGAATGCACTGGATATGCAGGTGCACTGAGAGTTCAGAGTTCAATTGCAACATTGTTGTGTGAACTTGCAAACACCAGAGGTCTTGCAAGAGGTGGTTGCTATGCAAAAAAGCAGAGAGGGCAGAGGGGGGAAGGGTTTTGATTTGAAAAAAAGTGAGGGAAGAGTTTTGATTGGGTGACATGAGAGATATGTGTGAAGAATTACAGCATTTCTGTGCTTTTGATAGCTGCAGACTCTGGAGTGCATACCTTTTGCTCTGCTGAAGACAAATTGGTGTGTTTCTGAGACTGTTTTGAAACTCAAAGTATTTGCTAAGGTGAGAAAAGATTTCTTTAATTTAGATAGAAAATAGTGTGCTTTAAGGAGAAAATTATGAAGAAAGTTGTGTTTTTCAAATGTTGCTTTGTCTCAAGTGTTTTACAAATAGATTTTGTTTCTTTGAGAAATTGTAATTGGAGAAAATGTGAAGTATTAGTACTGACAGGGTTTTTATGTGCATAGGAGCTGTGGAGTGTTTTCAAATTATGATTTGTAAATCGTTTTTGAGGAAAAGGAATGGTTTTAATACTTATGACAAGGACATAATGGTGTATGCTTCTTTATAAGGCAATTGAGTGTCTCTGATGTTATTTTTCCCAAGACGTTTCCCTGTGGAGCAAATTGCTTGTAAATATGCTCCCACCTGTGCATGGCAAATTTAGATTTTGAATGTTTGCGTTACATAGGCTGTTAAAGGTGACCGAAACATGCTGCAAAGGCAATCAAAAAACGCTTTCATGTGTCTTAAGGACATTTTAAGTCATTTCCCCATGTGGAGTGTTTTTAAATTATGACTTGAAAATCGTTTTGGGGGAAAATGAATGCTTTTAAAATTTATGACAAGGACATAATGGTGTATGCTTCTTTATAAGGCATTTCAGTGTCTCTGATGTTATTTTTGCAATATTAAATAAAAAGACCTTTCTCCGTGGAGCAAATTCCTTGTAAATATGCTCCCACCTGTGCATGGTAAATTTAGATTTTGACTGTTTGAGTTACTTAGCCATGTTAAAAGTGACCCAAAAAAGTTGCAAAGGCTTTAAAAAAACATTTTCATGTGTCTTGAGGACATTTTAAGTCATTTCCCCGTGGGCAGTGTTTTCAAATTATGAGTTGAAAATCGTTTTTGAGGTAAAGGAATGTTTTCAAAATTTATGTGCGCCATATGCCCCCAAATTTCTTTTTCAGGGGTGCAGCAGGGTGTTCTTGAGACACCCCTGCACCCTCGAAAAAATTCGTAATTTGCGATGAGCTAATTGCTAATCGCAAATTGCACGTTCATTCCTATGGGCCTCCTGCTCCATGGAAATGAATGGGTAATTTGTAATTAGCAAATAGCTCATCGCAAACTAGGAATGGTAAAGAATCGCTATTTATTCCTTGAAGTTCGCTATTTAGGAAATGTAAAAAACTTTGATGATACATATGGCGGTTCATCTCTAACAAGATAAGAAGCTTAGGGATAGATTTATGATGACTGGCGTATCATCAGGGATGTGCCAGTCATCCAATCGCGGGCCGTGGAGGGAGTTACGGTGGGGCAGGGAGGCGGGGAGGGGGAGGGGCAGGGTGGAGGGACCTAAAAACTGGCATATGGATAATTGCAGGTAAGTACACAATTTAATTATTCAAACGAAATTCGTAGCGCGCACAGCATCCCATTTTGCGATGCAGTGCGCGCTACGAAATTCGTTTGAATAATGAAATTGTGTACTTACCTGCAATTATCCATATGCCAGTTTTTAGGTCCCTCCACCCTGCCCCTCCCCCTTCCCGCCTCCCTGCCCCACCGTAACTTCCTCCACGGCCCGCGGCTGCAGTCATCCTGTGCCGCTGTTCCGCCACCCATGGTGTGCTGCATTTACAATGCGGCGCATCATGGGGTAAAAACAGCATAGATGCGTGACGCATCTGTGCCGTAAAGGTGGCGCATTGCTGGAGTTGTATCGCAAGTGTGATGAAGCTCCAGCAAGGCTCAGGGGTGCCCCTGTCGCAGGGTTTCTGTTCTCACACAGAACTGTGCACAGAGGATTGGAACCTCGGCGAATTAGGGTGCCCCAAAACTCACCTTAGTACCGAAAAACCCCTTAGCAAGCTAGCTACAGTGTCACATTGGATATAACAAACTCTCAATGTTTAGACAATCCAGAATATGAACTTACAGTACCTCAGGATACGTGGAACTCATGAACACTCAGTCGTTATATATTCATTACAAACCAGAACATGGAGTTAAGAAGAACACATGTGTATTTGAAATGTTTATTTACTAATGCCGTCTTCTCAGGCGTAGTATCTTAGATAATACAAGTACACATCTTCGTCGCCATTGTAATAATGTGAGAACGTGCGTCTTTAAATGTTTTTTAGTTATCTTTATTCCGGAGCGCCGGGGCTAAGCTGTTGCTCAACGGTCGGCGCCAAGCAAACAATATGGCCGCCTTCCGCTTTCTGTTTCCCCAAATCCTGTTTCTGTGCAGGAACACTAGAACGCTACCACAATTATCAGTAGCAAAATTACCAGCATAGTTACTAGTACATAAAAAGCGAATGGTGACAGTATGTTAACATGCTGTAAATGAATAAGAGTTAGCAACACTTATATCTCATCCTGCCTAATACACATATTATATTATTTGCTAAGAAGGTCTCTTTGGGTTAGTTTAGGGCGTGCCTATACTTTAGTGTCCTAGATTTGAAGGAATCACATCAGCATACACCAGCTCTCTCTTCATGTGAACCGCATCAAGTGTTGTGTATGTGTGTGTTCGGTAGAGCAATATAAAACCCGCCTCATGCCCAGAATTGGCAGAAGCTGCACTTATGTTATGACTATGAAGTCGTGGAGATCAGACCTCATAACAATTCTGTATCGTGTTGTTCTTGAAACTTCAGCACTCGCTGTACAGATATAGTTTAAGAAGCAAAGCAGATAGTAGAGCAATAACATATTATTGTCATGTAAACCATGATGAACTACTAGGTTGAAAGCTAAAGCAACAACTAAGTGTCGTGTGCAGAAGTTGCAAAAAAGGAAAAATGGCGTTTAAACCGGTAATGAGCCCATGTTAACTTAACACGGTGTAAAGATATCCAGGATCTACATGACACCCCTCCATGATCCGGAAACGAACAAAATAAGGTAATAGAAGTGCCATCTCATGAGAGCAGATTGCAACTTTATATGTGCACGGTCCGCAAGGTAAAACATTAAAAACTAGCAAAATTTAATGCTAAGAAAAAATAAAACAGTCAACTAGTTTATCGAGGCTTAAGCCAATAGGCAAGCTAAATAATAAAAATTTGACAAATAAGTCAATGAATTGTCAATGAAATGCTAGTACTCAGCATATCAAACATGAAAAAGGTCTATGACATAATTGTGTATGCAAAATAAGCTGCAACAGCCTCCAATAGGAAGTCACCGTCTTCATCCGAAAAGAGTTCAGCCATCCAATTTAAAAGCGGAAAAGAACATACGTGCTCTCCCAGCACCGGATCCTCTATCACCATCAGAGGACAGCTCGGTGGGTTTTCAAGAAAGCTCTGTTCCAAGAAAGACTGTGTTGCCGCCAGTAAATTCCAGGGACCAATTAGTCCATGCATCAATGCCACAGCCATAATCCTTTCGCCAGGACAAACCAACTCGTGAGCAATGATAGGACTCATCAGCTGATTAAAGTCGACATCAGGAGAAACCGGTCCGCAGAGACACAAATTAATGGCCCAATCGAAATCACAGGTCAGGCAGTGAAATACAGGCTGGACACAGGTGAAGTAGGAGAATCGAAAAGATAATCCATATGCCGTGCTTAATATCGCCAACGGCATTGTGCCATAATATTCAAGCATGCGATTGCGGAACAGCGTTAGCAGCTGCAGGGCGGGACCTTGCACAGGAGGGACATCCATATTTAAAAATGTAAAAAAGCACAAGAGCGTCCGGTGCTAATGCAAGTAAAACTGGGAATCCACCAAACAAAGTGGAAAAAATAGAATGAAAGAAAGCAGGGATGACTCCAAAGATTTTCTCAAATGAAGTCACGAGACCACTGCTAACAACTTTAAAAAAATGCGCCAGGGCCTTTGTGGAGGACGCGTTAAAGATAGTCCGAACCATCTCGCTGAAATGCAAAGGCGAATCAGTATTTAAAAGGGCCTGCACCTCTGTACGGGTGTTCGCTATGTGAAGCACGAAAGTTTCACGGGCCGAACTCAAGGCCACCTCTCTCTGAGACAAAAGAGCCCTTATTCTTGCCATGCCGTTGAAATCTGCTCCCAAGGTTGGTATTTGTGGCCAGATTGAAAACTCCCTATGTTCATGTGTGGGAGGAAATAGAACATTTCTGCAGCAAATAACCCGTTCACTTACTGTTACGATAAAAGGAATACTTTTAATTACCCAGAACAATCTTCATTATTGAGCATCAAATAACTACCATTTTCCAACAACTTGAACGTGGGGATGATAGCAGGAACTGGCGTGCCTTGCAACACGCAAGCCATATTTGGTCGGTCTTTGTTGCATGAACCGTGTAACTGTATGTGCGTACACATTAGTGAATGATGTGGCGTCTCAGTGCATTCCTCTCCATTCAGATAAACTTCTTGATCATCTTTGAAACATCTGTATGTGTATGGAAGCGACCAGATCTCATGAAGAAAACCACTACCTAAAGGTTCATAACGACCTATTGGTATATATTTCATACAATTTGAAAACTTATATAAAGCAAAAGGCAGCGTTATTAAACCGTGGATAAGGCACGTTGCCAAAGCAGCCAACCTTTTGGATTTATACTGGAAATGTTAAAGGAAGAATTACGGAGTAGGGCCTGTAAATCACTAATGGACAACCGAGTAAAATGACTCCAACCATCATATTCCTCTAACTCCGGGATAGTAGGGGTGTTTAATTTTTTAGAAGTAGCCAATCCAAAGCATTTGGTCTGGGAAATTGTTTCATTCACAAACAACATATGATTTGGGATGAGACATGCACGGTGCAAAGCCTCAGTGCCTTGTACCTGCCAGGTTCGTGAACCCCAAACTGATGTAGATCCTGGATATCTTTACACTGTGTTAAGTTAGCATGGGCTCATTACCGGTTTAAATGCCATTTTTCCTTTTTTGCAACTTCTGCACACGACACTTAGTTGTTGCTTTAGCTTTCAGTCTACCTGCGTCAAGATCTATGCCTGCTTCAAGCAGGCGCAGGGTTTTGACGCAGCTTTGTCCTATCTGATTGTAAATGCGGCACACCATGGGTGGCAGAGCAGCGGTGCACGTTAACTGGTGCATCCCTGGGGATGTGCTAGTTAACATAAATCTGCCCCTTTTATTATTAATTATGTGCAGGGGACACAGAGTCAGTGAGGTTTATCCAAGGTTAAGAAGAGATGAGTCCTGTTCACTGAAAAATTGGACATAGGCTTCACCTCCTCACAGCCGCGGGCCGTGGAGGGAGTTACGGTGGGGCAGGGAGGCGGGGAGGGGGAGGGGCAGGGTGGAGGGACCTAAAAACTGGCATATGGATAATTGCAGGTAAGTACACAATTTAATTATTCAAACGAAATTCGTAGCGCGCACCTCATCGCATTTTGCGATGCAGTGTGCGCTACGAAATTCGTTTGAATAATTAAATTGTGTACTTATCTGCAATTATCCATATGCCAGTTTTTAGGTCCCTCCACCCTGCCCCTCCCCCTTCCCGCCTCCCTGCCCCACCTTAACTTCCTCCACAGCCCGCGGCTGCCTCCTCAGCATCGCTGGACATGGTTAAATAATAGCTGCAAAATGTTACTCTTGTTAAACAATTTTACTATTATAATCTCTGAGATTTGTCTCTTACTCTGCAACATCTCATTGTTGTTATCTTTCTTTAAAGATAAAGACAACATCAACATGAGCGACAATCAGCAATTAATTGATTTCGACCTCATCATTGAACTCGTAATTGAAACATCAGTGGATGTTGATCCTTTGGATGATTTAAATCCTGAGGATGAAGAAGAACGTGATGAGGATGCAGATTTGTCAGAATTGTATGACATAGGATGGGAAGCTGACGTGCTTGAGCTTATGGAACTATAAACATTTATTTTATACATTTATAATAAATAAAAAGTAAAAATGTAAACCGTTTAATTTAAAAATAAAGACACCTTCAAAAACAGGTTATGTGTAGTGTCTTCAATAAAATATTAAAATATGCTCATAAAATTAGATCAGATTCACATATAAAACAGCACAGGTAAAATGAATATAAATTCCATTTCTTTTCTGCTATTTCTGTATTCTAAATTTGCCATGCACAAAAAAATCTTCTATGTAAAAATGTTAAGTAATGTGTTAAGTTTTTGATGACTGTTATTGATTTACTGTTGGGTAATCGTGGTTAATAACATTTTTTATTATATTTTATCACAGATTCAACTGCAGATCATTTCAAGATTTCAGCATGCCAACCAAAGAAAGAGTGAGAAAGGCTGCAAAACGTCAAAGACAGCAGCTGAATGAAAAAAAGCAGCAGTCCTCTAACAAAAAGATTTGTCAAGTCACCAAGAAAGCACCGGGTAAGAGTACAAAAACATTCATAAGAAATATCTGTGGTAAAAAAAATATTACTACAGAAAATGTTTCAGTCCAGAAAAGGAGAAGCAATTCAAACGGAAAGGAAAGGCCAATGAAAAATGTTACTGCTAGAGTAAGAGATAACTCTATGCATGAAAGTAGAAGGAAACAACAGTTTAGGGACATTCGTAAACGAATGTTCCGCAACAGGATAATTGGCAATTTGTTAAAAAATATTAAGAAAGGTCAACAGAAAGTGTTTTTTTATAAGAGAAAAAAAATAGTTGAGAAAGTTATTGATCAGGCATTTGAAATTAAACGTAAGTTATTTATTTTGACAATCAATAGAATTAGGAAGCTAAACAAGGCAATTTATGATTTCAAAAGAAATAGTAGATGGAAGAGAATAGTTAATCGTAGTAATTTTTGTGAAGTTTTTTCTGGAGAATGGATGCATAGTTCAAGCTCTGAGGCATTTTTTAATGAGGAGAGTTATTTCCAGGATAATGATTTGGTGCATGCAGTTGACACCAGTGGTCGAGCTTATGAAGTGAAAGATGGTTGTCCAGTTGAAAAAGAAAAACTTGTGACAACAGAGATAGAAGAGGTGTTAGGTAATGAGGTTTTAGGGAGACGTCCTAAGGGTCCTGTGTACACCTGGAAGTGTAGTAGTATTTGCAGTGTACGACAGGATTCCATCAATTTGCTTTGTGATTTTATACGGTCATTTAATAAGAAAAGTTTGAAGCAGAAAATGAAGTTGTTGCAAGAATTAGATCCTTGTAGAGTGAGAGAAGTGATAGGTTTGCATGGTCATTCACTGGCTTGTCTTTCCAGGAGAGTATGCCAGAGTGTTTTTCATCATTTCAGGATGCTAGCAGTGCATCATAATAAAGTAAGGAAATTAGTTAGAATGTTGTATTATGCTAAGAGTCCAGCAATTATGCTTAAACAATTATGCGCTGCTCTTTTGCATGGTTCTGAAATAGATGTGAAGAATATATGTGAAGAAATTGAGTTTTGTTACTTTGGAAGTAAAGAGGAGAATGTTGAAATTGACCAAGAAGAAGAGAGTAATGTGGAAGATAGTGTACAGGTTTCCAGTACAGATAATTTCCAGAGGGAAATTGCGACGTTTGAGGTGAAATCAAGTGAGAGGCCAAATTTCAGTTGTGTGTGTTGTCGACGCACTTATTATAAGAATCAGACTAAGTTAGTGGATTTATATGCAAAAAGTGAAAGGGAAAATAATAGTGAATGGAAGGATTTTACAACATACTTGATGGTAGAAAATTGTTTTGATTTGGGATTGGATCAACGTGTGTGTACTTATTGTTGTAACAAATTAAATCAAAACCAGATGCCTGCTAGAGCAGTTCATAATAATCTGGAATTGGTTGAGATTCCTTCTGAATTGAAGGATTTAAATACTTATGAATCTATTTTGATTCAAAGTATCCATCCCTTTCAGGCTATTGTAAGAATGGAGCCAAAGACAGGGAAATTGCCTCCATCAGATTTACAGAGAGGATTAAAGGGAAGAGTTGTTTATTTGCCTCTAGATTTCAAGAAAAACATTAACACAATTGGAGTAGAAAAAGTGGAAGAGGAACCTCTGGTTATCTTAGTTAATGGGGTTCCGACAAAGAATAAGAAAATATGGCAAGATTTAGTAGATGTTAGGAAAGTCAAAAGGGCAACATTGTATTTGAAAAAAAATAAGAAATACTATAAAAATGTATATGTTGCAGAAGAGGAAGTAAGTGAGGAAGAGGATAGCGATTTGTGTGGTGGTCAAATTGAGAAAGTAGAACCCTGTACTAGTGAAGAAATATATGAACATTATAGTGTTCATCCTTTGCATTCCAAGGAAGTCATGGGGAATGCTATTGAGTTGTTTCAAATGAAACAAGCCAAAGGGAGTCCCATTAGTGTTTGGGAGGAAAGTTTGGAAGCTCGGTGTTTCCCACAGCTTTTTCCAACAGGTCAGGGAGGAAGATATGATGAGCGACCTCATCAAATTCCTGCTTCTGAATACCGGACTTTGCGATTGTATGCAGGAGATGCTAGGTTTCGACAATGCATTCCTTATTTGTTTCATCTCCTGTTTGAAAGCGATCTGTCTGGACTGTCATATGCAGTGAACCACATCTTGAAAAGTGGTATACACATGCAAAACATCTCGGCAAGTGACTTTATGGATAAAGTCAATGTCCAAGATAGTATTTTGGATTCTCACCTGATTAATCTCATGGCGTGTCAGCGTGGTACTAATGAGTACTGGTACCGTCGTCATGGTGATTTAAAATGTATGCTGAGGAACTTAGGAACTCCCACATGGTTCCTCACTCTGAGCTGTGCTGAGTATGGCTGGGAAGACTTACTTGAATTTCTACGAGAGGCAAATGCTAACGTAGAAAACATCGAATTCAAGACACCCGGAGAACTGTGCTCTTTGGATCCAGTCAATGTATGTAGGTACTTTAATCATAGATTTGAAGGTATGATGTCTTTCATCATGAATAAGAAGAATCCACCTCTTGGAGAGGTGTTGGATTTCTTCTGGAGAAAGGAGTACCAAGCAAGAGGTGCTCCTCATATACATATGTTGCTGTGGATCAAGGATGCACCTAAATTTGGAACGGATCCAGAAGACTCAGTGATGAGTTTCATAGAACAGTATTCTACGTGTGCTGTTCCAAACGCAAAGGAGAAAAAAAGCCTAAGAGAAAAAGTTCTACGTTTCCAAAGCCATCGATGTGGAAAGTACTGTCGTCGTAAATTCCGAAACAAAGACAAGTTCTACACCAAATGTCGTTTCGGCTTTCCACGACCGGTGATTTCTAAAGAAAGAGTGAACAGTTTGATGTCTTCGCTGCGACATAATGTGATGAAGAAATCACCTAAAAACACATACAATTTGAAGAGGAACGAAGAGTCTAAGTACATCAACGACTACAACCCGGTGATTTTGTCCATGTGGAATGCTAACATGGATATACAGTTTGTGGCTGATAACTGTATGGCTGTGGCTCGGTATGTGACATCTTACATCACCAAAAAAGAGAAGACAGAATTGAAGGATATGTGGGAGGACATTTCCCATGAAAAGAGCCTCAGCAAGAAGTTGTACAGTTTCAGTCTGAAGATGTTGTCGCATCGAGAAATCGGAGCTTACGAATGTTCTGACCGGTTGTCTTCAGCAAGTCTCTATGCCAAGTCCAGGAGTATCGTTTGGGCGAGTCTTGGTCTTGCTGCAACGCGTAATCGAGTTCTCAAACCTGTGCGGGAAATTGAGTATTTGGCGGAAAAGGAGCCAAACAGTACCGACATTTTGAAGAGCAACATGTTGGATACATATTATCCAAATCGAAGCAGTCACCTCGAGAATGTTTGTCTGTATGAGGTTCTGCAAAATTACATATTCAAGAGGAACATCAAAGAAGATACTGAGAAAGGAGTGTATGCTGTAATAGGAAGTGAGGGATGTCTGGTGAAGCAAAGAAAATGCCACTTGATAAACCATCAAAAATTGAGTGGCGAATCTCCTGAAAAAAAGGAGTTTTTCTATTTAGCACTTTTGCAACTTTTTAAGCCTTGGCGTGCAGAAGAGGAACTGCTTGGAGATTTCCTCTGTTATGAAGACTCTTTCAATGCTGCCAAGGAGACCATAGAATGTCCTGCTTTTCCCAAATATGTAGAAATGTTGAATGTGGAAATTGAGCAGGAAGCAACGATTGCAGCGGAGATTGCCAGAGACAGTTCTCAGGACAGTCAGAGTTCTGCTTCATTGAGTCAGGATCCACTAGGAGGACCTGTTATCGAAAATGAAGCTGCCACTGCTATGAATGAAGTGGAAAGAGCAATGGCACATGCTCAGGAGGATGCGGTTAACTTAGAAGAGTTGGAAAGACAACTCAACGTTGAGCAGAGGAAAATATATGACGAAGTTACCATGCAAATTGATCATGGATTAAGTCATGACAAGAAAGAGTGCTCATGTACGTCGTTGAAGCCTGTTCGACTGTACGTGAGTGGAGAAGCGGGAACTGGAAAAAGTTTCCTTATTAAAGCAATTTCATGTTATTTGCAGGAAAGGACAGAGTCATTGATGTCTTGTGTTGTCACCGCTCCAACTAGACTGGCAGCACATAACATTAAAGGGATTACTTTACATCGTTTACTGATGCTGCCAGTGGAGCATGACAACAAACTACAATATCACAAGCTATCGGGAGATGCTTGTTTTGAAGTTTCAAGAGTCTTGAGGAAAATGAAACTTCTTATCATTGACAAAGTAAGCATGGTTTCCAATGTCATGCTTGCCTTTGTGCATTTGAGAATGCAAGAAGTTCTCAAAACAGAGTATGATGTGTTATTTGGTGGCAAACACATCATTGTTTTCGGAGATCTTCTGCAGCTGACACCAGTGAAAGGGCAACCTGTGTTCAAAATGCTCACGCATGAAGATACCAGGAAGTGTCTAGGGAGCATTGGCAACGTCAATATATGGTTAAACTTCAATTATGCTGAACTGCATGAAAATATGCGTCAGGCGAAGGATGAAGTTTACAAGACTATTCTACAAGATGTTAGAATTGGAAAAGTGACCGAGCATGGGAAAGAAGCTTTACATGCACGATTACTGACAAATGTATATCCAGACCAAGATGTTGTGCCTGAGAATATTTTTCAGAAAATTACTGAGAAGAAATCTGGAATATGTTTGATGCCAACTCTTGCAGAATGTGCCAAATTCAACAACAAAATGTTGCATTTAGAAAAGCAAGAGATTGTGAAACTGGAAGCTATTGACAGAGTAGAGCATATGGGATCAACAATTATTTTGTCTGAGAATCTGAAAACAAAATTGGATTCATTAGAGAAGAGTATATCTAAAACTGCAGGTTTTGAAAAGACTCTGAATGTGTGCTTGAACTGCCGTATAATTTTAAGAAGGAATTTACATGTTGAAAGAGGTCTGGTAAATGGATCAATGGGTAATGTTGTTGATTTTGTGAAATACAGAAATAGAGATGGAATTGAATTTTTAAAAATTAAATTTGATGGCATTGAGGAAGTACAGCTAATTGGTCGTTGTTCTGCTAGATTTTTGCTTGTAAAAGACTTATATGTTCGTCGTAAGCAGTTTCCTGTTTGCTTGGCATATGCGGTGACAATCCATAAATCGCAAGGTTTAAGTGTAGACAGTGCATTGGTGAATATTGGCAGTTCTGTGTTCAAGGAGGGTATGGCATATGTGGCATTGTCACGAGTTAGAACTTTATCGGGATTGTACTTGATTGAGTGTGATGTCACAAACATTTGTGCCGATCTAGATTGTGTTAAGGAATACAATAGGTTAAGAAGAGAGTATGCGCCACATTTGCCTCAGTATCCTTTGTTTGAGAAACGTGTGGTAGGCCGGAAATGAAGAAATTTGACCAATATTGGGGAGGTTGTAGCAAAAAGACGAAAAGTCGATGAACCTGAAATTATAAGCAGAAACAAAAAGGATTCTGTTGAAGATGTTGTTGGTTTTCAATTTGAAAACAGTTCTGGTGTCAACTGCTATGCTAATGTGGTGGTTAATGTTTTGTTTTCTCTAGAAAATGTAAAAGAAGAGATTGTGGTCAATTCTGATCAAAGATTTTGCAGTTTGTTAAATTCTGTGTTAGAGAAATGTAGCACTGATAGAACAAACATAGAAAGTGTGTCTGAAATTCGAAATCTGTTAGACAGATGTTCAGGCCAAACACAATTCTCTCAAAATAGTCAGCAAGATTGTCAGGAGTTTTTAATGTATATGCTTGATATATTGCATGATGAAGGTGTAGATGTAGATCACCTGTTTGGGCTTTCTTATCAATGGCAGCATGACTGCGAGAACTGTAGGGTATCAAGTACTACTAGTGTAGACTCAGAAAGATTTATATATTTAACTTTGCCAGACAGTAAACCAGTCTCTTTTAATAAGCTAGTAAAAGGAGCTGATCACAACATGGAGTGTAGCCAATGTAAATCTGAAATGATGTCCACATTATTTATACGAACATATGGCCAGTATGTCATTTTAATGTTCCAACGATGTAGGCCTGATGGAACAAAATTGACAACTTTAATTAAAAATTTTGTGGCTTCACAGTTGTCAATATCAGGAAGGACTTTTGTAACTGTAGCAATTATATATCATGACGGTCCTTCAATAACATCAGGACATTACACAGCTTATTTAAAGTCTAGAAATGGCTGGTCATTCTGCAATGATTCTGTTTTAATTTAAAAAAAAAAATTGCCGTATGACCTTAAAAACTCTTACCTGGTGTTTTTAAAACCAAAATTTTAGGGAAAGAATCTCGGGATGTGGTCTGAGGAATTTCAAGAAGTTCTAATGGCTCCTACACGATTTGGCCTTGAGGATAAGTGTAGTACAGAGACATAACTTCTTACCATAACACTGGACGTCATGGAGAAATACGTGCACTTTGAATGAGTTCAGAAAAACTGTTTCTTTTTATAAGCTAATTGAAGCAGCCAATCAAAACATGGAGTAGAGGGAATGTAAGTCTGCAATGCTGTCTACTGTTTTACATTGCTTTGTGATTAAAAGTGATGTAGAGAATTAAATAAGTGTAGTAGTCATAAAGGTAGTGTAAGTCTGCTTCATAGTAAGCATAAGTAAGTCATAGGAAATGTAGAACATGAGTGAGCAAGAAGGGGAAGATATTACTAGTCCAGGATTGTGAAAATGATCTTGAACATTTTAATTGTGAAAGTTGCGGAAATACAACATGACGGGATTGGCTTACAAGAATTCTAAGAGTTATAAATGGCTCAGACACGATTTGGCCTTGTGGAAACGTGTGGTAGAGAGCGAGAAGTCATTTATTGTATGTACCATGTTTTTGAAAACAATGGAGGTTTTCTTTCAGAAAGTGGCGGGTTGAAAGTAATAACAGCACAACAGAGTGTAAGCTGTTCATAGGACATCCTTCGCCGTCATGGAAAGTAAGTTAACTTTAAGGAGTTCTGAATTCTGATTTGTTATGTTGTATGGGTTTTTTAAACACAATCATTTTGATTGTGTTTTTTTCCCCGCTGTTATATGATGAATACCTTCAAGTCACTGTTTTTAGTGAAATTTGATACATTCTGAGAACAGCTAAAATAAACCATTTAATATGTATAATTAATTCTGTTCTGTTTGCATTTATGATGTACATGTAGAACTGTGTAGGAGGCATGGAGAAGGTGAGGCTTCTGTAAGTGTCAAAGTTGTTGCATACAGTGCTCATATTCTACGTAGTCTTTCATATGATAGACTACATTTCCACAATGAGATACCTAAGCAAAGGAAACACAGGTGATATGACTGTGGAATGAGGAAAAAAAATTGCACGTTTTTCAATTATATTACCTGTGTTTGTTAACATTACACATCACATTGTGTAGATGAGGTTTAGGCATGTTCCTGGAGACAGAGGAGGTCTAACATTTGTCCAAGAGTGCAGTCGACATGACACACTTGGTTGGTAGGCCTGCACATGTATTTTCTTCTCTGTATTCTTCAATAAGTGTAAATTTGATCTGCAACCCTGAGTAGGCCTCACCTTAAACAAACCTCTGGATAGGCCACACCTTATTGTCATCCTGAATCAATTATTTAACATGTTAGGGACAGATTTATGAAAGGTGTATGCCTCTTTTGCGCCACTGTGCGTCACTTTTGTGACGCAGTCGCGGTTGAAAAGATTTGGTATGAGGCGACAAAATTATAAAATGATGAATCTAGGCAGATGTGTCATGCTGTAAAAAAACAATGCCACATGAAACCGATGCAGCAGTCATGCAAAAGATGCACAATGTTGCAAGATAGGACTCACTTCATCTGCATCAAGATACTATTAGTTTAAAATGTATATTTTTAGGACTGTGTAGGGGCATAGAGAAGCAGAGGCTTCTGTAAGTGTCAAAGTTCTTGAAAAACTATTTGTCCTTCAATCTTTTCCCTTGTTTTTTCTAATTTATTAAAAACATGTTTTAATATTTTTCAAATGTTTGTTCTCTCTTTCACAGATTTTTTAGTATAAAAAGAACAAATGAGTAACTTAACGACAATTATAAGGTAAATGTTTTGTACTCTTTTTGTTATATTTCTATCACATTTAACTTCTATTAGTTCCACTGCTTTATTTCTTTAAGAATCACTTTCCTACCTTTGCTACTTCGCTCATTCCTTTGTCTATTACTTAATTACTCTACTCCTTCACTATTTTTCTTAGTCCCTCTCTTCTCATACTTCTTCACTCTTGGTCACTCACTCTGTCTCTATTACTTTCACTGTTTCTGACTGATCTAAACATTTTTTAAAAAGAACAGTAAGTATAAGGGAAGGCAGTTATGTTAAAAGAAAGACAGCTATAGGGAGTAAACTAGGGATACTGTTACCCGCAATCCTCTGCTGATGATGTCACTGACCATGTCATGAATGATGTAATATGTGACATCATCAGCAGTGGATTACGGGTAATAGTTTTTAGGGTTACGGGAGGTAGTTCTGAAAATAACTTTTTTTTTTTATTGTTTTTGTTGTTTTATATTTTTTTTATTTTTTTCTGAACGGTTTTATATTTTTTTTGGTTTTTTTGGGGGGGGGAAACGAAAACGATTCATTGTAAAGGGCTCAACAGGAGCAACAAAAAAAAATGAATTTATTGTTTGCGGCGTTTCGGACAAATTGGAAGATGATAGTCAATAGCTCTGTTGATCAGAGTGATGCTACTTTCTCTGTAGCAAATGAATCCATTGCAAAGTACGCAGACTTGTTTTACTTCCCCAAATCTCAGTTGTATATTTGGCACCATCTCCCTGCCCTCTGGTCCCGTCACTTCGGGTACAACAGATCTTCTGGCCATAATAGGGGGATTATCTAGTTCGTTACGAAACTGTGCAGCACTGTAGTTGTTAGGATGCCACCTAGTCATATGGCGATGCATTGTGTAGTTTCCGTAACTGTATTTCTTCTCGGTCCCTCTGGACAGTCTATCTTGACATATAAGGCAAGTTACGTATCTAGCATTTACTTTTTTCTCGCCTTTGGGAAATTTAAAAAATTGCCAAATGAAGTTTTCTTTCCGGTGAGACCTCCTGGGCTCCTCAGGCAAAAACTGTCTCTCTTCCTGCTCTTCCTCCTCTTCCTCTTCTTCCTCTTCTTCCTCCTCTTGCTGAATGATAACTTCAGCAGGTGGTCCTCTCTTCCTTGGAGGTGGTGGAGGTGGTGGGGAAGCACCAGCTGAAGCTACTAAAGAAGCCATTGCTCACTGGTAACAAAGGGTCTTTCTCTCACAAAGATGAAAGTCAGAGTGAGGAAAGAAGGAGGGGTTTTCATCATTTGGGAAAAACAATAGTTCTCAACCAATGAAAAGTGTTAATTTTATATTACATGACCTAGTGTTACATCATTAGGAAACCAAAAGTGAAATGAACCAATGAAAAGTGTTATTACCAAGTCACATGACCTGCTGTGTTTACGTTACGCGCTTTGCGCCGCCCCCCGGTTTGCTTCTGGGAACCTGCGCTTCGCGCCTCGCTTCGCGTACCAGTTCGCTAACGTAGCACGTCATATGACGTATCACGCGACAACGTGAAACGTCATGCGGACGCGAGGCGTCACGATGTTTTCTAACGCGGCAGTTGCGTTAAAGGAACGTTTACCGGTTTGCGGACTATTTCGCGGCATCAAGGTCAGCTAACGGGAAGCTTCCCGATTCGCGAAGCGGGAGGGAAGAAAAAAAAATATTTTAAAAAAAAATTATTAATAAACATATAAAATATATTTTTGGATTTAAAGAAGAATACATTTTACAGCTACAGATATTAGCTTTTAAAAAACCAATGAAATTCACTGAAAAAACCATAGGTTATAGACCATATATAGTTAGGAATTAGCATTTACAAAACCTTGAAAATTCACTGAAAAAACCATAGGTTATAGACCATATATAGTTAGGAATTAGCATTTAAAAAAACTTATTTTACTCACACAAAACCATTGAAATTCCATATATAGTTAGTTGCACTAACTATATTTCGCGCACCCGCAATCCACTGCTGATGATGTCACATATTACATCATTCATGACATGGTCAGTGACATCACTGATGACATCATGGAGTGGACTGTTTTTGGGATATATATATATATATATATATATATATATATATATATTTATATATATATATATATATATATATATATATATCAGCGCTCGTGTTGTACCATAGATCACAGGTCACTCCCGAGCGGGTGCTCCAAACGCGATGGTACACGCGTTCAAAATTAATGGCTCAAACTCCATTTCCTTCGTTGTGAAAACAAAGTTCAGCACTCCCGGTGTACAGGCAGATATTTCTTTATTTCGCCATTAGTCACAGACGCGTTTCAAACGTAAGTTCTTCATCAGTGTTTACTTTGTGCGCCGTCAGGCGGCTCCTATATACATCATTACGACACGCCCAGCAGTGTTATTCAAATGGGTATCGAGATCGCATGTATGCAAGAAGCGCGGCCATCTTGGAACGCATAAAATATGCGCTATAGTATATCTTTTCAGCCCATCTAGCCATATATCGGCCTAATGGCCGCAAGGCTGGTGTAGCTTACTATATAGCCGTGGATCGGCATATCACCAACTACCTCCGCCTGCTCCATGCGATTTCGAAAAAAAAATTTCAATTGCCAAAGACGATGACAAAAAGAAACAGGAACTACGGGAGGAAATGAAAAAACGGATGATGAAATATGAACTGAAAATTAGACACAGAAAACAAGAAAAGTACGAAGGGAACGAACGGGACTATGCCCTAGGACGCATTCTCACCTTCTCGAAAAAATGCGATGCTCCAAGAAAGGCACTAAACAAGAAGAAAGGAACAGTGCCAATGACACCTGTGGAAACCTCGGAATCAGAGGTGACTGAGGGGGAACAGTCAGGCGATGAAATGTCATCAACATCCAAAACAGCCTCGAAAAGTCCTTTTCATTTGGAGTTCAAGCTGATACGCCAAAGCTGGTTGAGGGGGGGGGAAACTAAGACCCCCAGAAAACGAAGAAGAACCCGAAGAGGAGGCTGGAAAGGGAAGAGGAAAAGGGGGAGCAAGATCCCAGAACCCTCGCAAGAAGAGGGACAACCGATGGTAATCCCTAACTCCAACCTCACGATTATCAACTTAACTGATAAAATTCTGACCAAAGAAGAGGAAGACCCCTTACAGCTGGGTCTAACATTTTGTCTGAGTGACAGATTGGAATACACGCAGACCAGGATAGACCTATTTAGGTTGGTCTGTAAAATTAAACTACACAAATTCTTCGCACTAAAGCCCTCAAACACAGAAGAGAAAAAAACGAGAAAAACAAAGAAGAAGACTACTAGAGAAATTACTGATGCCTTGAGCATTAAAGACTTGAATCTCATGGAAACCTTGACAGAATTAAGAACTGAACAAGATCTAGAGATATGTGGTGATCCGATAATGAGAGCAAGGAGAGCAAATATTGAACAGCAAGCTCCGGAAACTGATTTTAAGGCACCGTCACAATTTAACCCACAGATGCCTTACGATGCCATCGATACGTTCTCAGAAGCAGTGATTGATGACCTGATGAAGTTCAGGATCACTGGACAGAAACACAATCTCCACAAAAGGAATCTCTCTGGAATGGAAACACAGATCTTATCTGAGATCAGCAACAATGATGAGATTATCGTGAAACCCTCAGATAAGGGAGGAAATATTGTTTTGCTCCCTAGAGAACAGTACTGCCAAGAATCTCTTCATCAACTTGGGGATGTGAAGTGTTATATAAGAACTAATAAAGAGGAATATGCTCAAAGTATACAAACCTATCATGATCTACTGAATAAATGGTGCAATAGATCTATGCTGGACACAAATGAATATCTATTTTTGTGGAATCATGAGCCAGTAACACCAACTTTTTACCAGTTGCCTAAAGTGCATAAAAACCTCCGCTTACCACCAGGGAGACAAATTGTGTCGTCAAAGGGAGGACTCACTGAGAAACTCTCAATGTATATTGACTCGTTTCTTGCACAATTGGTTGTTACATTAAGATCTTATGTAAAAGACACTAAAGATTTTATTGAACAAGTTGAGAACATCCAGTGGGACAAGACATACATACTCATAACTCTCGACATTACGAGCCTGCATACTTGTATTCGACATCAGCAGGGAGTCGAGGCAGTAAGATACTTCCTAGAGAAAAGAGCTATGAAGTACACTGAACATGGGGTGATGTTGATTGAGCTACTGGAATTCTGTTTAACACACAACATTTTCCTATTTCAAAATGATCTATACAAACAGATCTCAGGGACAGTGATGGGCACCTGCTTCGCCCCCAGTTACGCAAATCTATTCGTGGGCTGGTGGGAGGAGCAGGTGGCCCTGGGAGGTGACAACGCCAAATGGGCGGAAAATGTGGTTGTGTGGCGTCGTTACATAGACGACCCGTTTCTGGTATGGAGGGGCTCCTTCAGCCAGGCAGAGGATTTTATCAGGGATCTAAACAGAAACAACTTGAACCTAAATTTCACTAGTGATCTAAGCAGAGAAGAGGTGCACTATTTAGACTTAAAGGTTTTTGTTAACGAAGGGAAACTTGAAACATCGCTGTATAGGAAGCCCACTTCGGGCAATAGCATATTACATGCCAAAAGTAGTCACCCTGGGAACCTAATTCGCAGTATACCCTATGGCGAGTTGTTGAGACTCCGGCGGAATTGCTCAAGGGATTCCGACTTTATTAATGCAGCAAAGGAGTCCAATGTAAGATTTGAAACCAGGGGATATGACTCCATTCTTCTTAAGAAAACATTTGAGAAAGTTCTCAAAATATCAAGAAGGAGTCTACTGAATGTTAAAGAACAAAAGGTTCAATCAGAACTTAACAAGAAATTCAGGATGGTAACAACTTTCTCAAGTGATGCCAACCAATTGAGAAAAATACTAACTAAAAATTGGCATATGTTGCGTCTGGACCCCATTATTGGGCATGATGTTCCTTTTCGTCCCTTGATAACCTTTCGAAAACAGATTTCCTTAAAAGATAAATTGGTACAAAGTCATCTCATGCCCCTTAAATCTAAGAAAAGCAATACCCTCAGAGACATGAAGGGATTCTTTCCATGTGCTAAATGTAAAGCCTGTGAAAACAGCAAACGGGTTTTAAAATACAATATTCCTGGTCTACAAATACCGAGAAAAATAACTAAGTTCATCACATGTCAGACCCCCTATGTCGTATACTGCCTGATATGTCCCTGCGGACTAAAATATATTGGCAGTACAATTAACAACGTTAAGATGCGAATCTTGGAACACCAACGGGCCATCTGTAATAAAGATGTAAATTACCCGGTGGCACGACATTTTGCCAAGGAACATCAGAGTAATAGGGATTTACTTCAATATTTTGGCATAGATCATGTTCCAATTAATCCCAGGGGAGGTGACAGACTTTTGAGGCTATGTAGACTAGAATCCTGCTATATCATTGATCTGCAAACAAAACACCCACATGGGATGAATAGTGGAGAGGAATTAATGGTACACTTAGGAAAATGAATGAATTACTTCAAATTGTTCTCTGGCTAACTTATTAATCTGATTGTTTTTGTCTTTTGCTATGTTGCCTGATATCAGGAGATTTTATGGAAACAGAGGCTTCTGTATTCCAACTGAATTGATGCTGAACTGATGCTGTTTTTGTAAATTTAGATTTGATGATGTTGCTATTTGGACATGCCTATGACGAAGTCATAAATTGAAAAAAAAAATCGAAATCGCATGGAGCAAGCGGAGGTAGCTGGTGATATGCCGATCCACGGCTATATAGTAAGCTCCACCAGCCTTACGGCCATTAGGCCGATATATGGCTAGATGGGCTGAAAAGATATACTATAGCGCATATTTTATGCGTTCCAAGATGGCCGCGCCTCTCGCAGAGGCATACATGCGATCTCGATACCCATTTGAATAACACTGCTGGGCGTGTCGCAATGATGTATATAGGTAGCCGCCTGTCTGCGCACAAAGTAAACACTGATGAAGGACTTACGTCCAAAACGCGTCTGTGACTAATGGCGAAATAAAGAAATATCTGCCTGTACCCCGGGAGTGCTGAACTTTGTTTTCACAACGAAGGAAATGATATATATAAATATATTACCTACTGGCGGTCGCCAGTAGGTATATATAGTTAGGATTTTTTCTCTATGGGATTTTTGAAAATTCTATGTCTAATAACTTTGGCGTTTGTGGACGGAATTGGCTGAAATTTTCAGGAAAATGGCACATTTTGTTTCTGAGCAGCCCTTAAAAATTTGGGGGGGTTCGTCAAGGGGGGGCCGAGAAAAAAGGGGGGTCCCAAAACGTGTTTTTAACATTGAGTTTTCCATAGGGCGGTTGGCCTCACTTTTAGCCCGAACGGCTGAATGGATTTGCACGAAACTTGGCAAAATTGTAGGGACTGGTAGCCCGATGTGCCTTTTGTAGGTCTCAATATATGTGCTCCAGTGTATTTTGAGAAATTAACGTTTAAAAAAAGATATATATCTGTAACAGCGGACCTGGCAGCGTCCCAGGACGCGTACTTTTCGCGCAACGGAGCTTTGTGAAGCGAAGCTGATTGGTTCTCCGGCGTCTGTCAACATTCCAAAAAGTCCGTAGCGGCCGCCATCTTGTCTCTCGGTAGGATCGAGAGACAAGAGGAGGTCAAAACAAAGGGGGAAATAACTATAAGGGGGCATAGTAGATCCTTGCTGACCCCCTAGGTTTGATGTGGAGGTTTTAAAAGGGCCCCGCGGGGCAAAAAAAAATAATAATAATAATAATCGAACGGCTGAATGGATTTGCACGAAACTTGGCAAAATATTAGGGACTGGTAGCCCGATGTGCCTTTGCTAGGTCTCAATATATGTGCTCCAGTGGATTTTGAGAAATTAACGTTCAAAAAAAGATATATATCTGTAACAGCGCTCCGCTTCGCGTAACGGAGGTTTGCGAAGCTGATTGGTCATTCTGTCACTGGGCTATAGTTGGGCTACATCTGGCTGATATTTGGGCTACATTTGTTTTTTTGTGTGTCTGGCGGCCATCTTTGGGCTACATTGGGCTACATTGGGCTTCATTGGGCTACATTGGGCTACATTTGGGCTCCAACATATATATAGGCCAATGTAGCCCAATATATATTTTTCAAAGTTAATTTTCGTAAAAACCACTGGAGCATATATCTTGAGACATAGCAAAGGCACATCGGGCTACCAGTCCCTACAATTTTGCCAAGTTTCGTGGAAATCCATTCAGCCGTTCGAGCTAAAAGTGAGTCCAACCGCCCTATGGAAATGAAGGAAATGAATGGGTAATTTGTAATTAGCAAATAGCTAATCGCAAACTAGGAATGGTAAAGAATCGCTATTTATTCCTTAAAGTTCGCTATTTAGGAAATGCAAAAAACTTTGATGATACATATGGCGGTTCATCTCTAACAAGATAAGAAGCATAGGGATACATTTATGATGACTGGCGCATCACCAGGGATGTGTTAGTCATTCTGTGCCGCTGTTCGTCACCTATGGTGTGCTGCATTTACAATGCGGCACATCATGGGGCAAAAACAGCACAGATGCGTGATGTATCTGTGCCGTAAAGGTGGCGCATTGCTGGAGTTGTATCGCAAGTGTGATGAAGCTCCAGCAAGGGTCGGGGGTGCCCCTGTCGCAGGGTTTCTGTTCTCACACAGAACTGTGGATAGAGGATTGGAACCTCGGCGAATTAGGGTGTCCCAAAACTCACGTTAGTAATCAAAAATTCCTTAGCAAGCTAGGTACAGTGTCACATTGGATATAACAAACTCTCAATGTTTAGACAATCCAGAATATGAACTTATAGTACCTCAGGATACGTGGAACTCATGAACAGTCGGTCGTTATATATTTCTTAGAAACCAGAACATGGAGTTAAGAAGAACACATGTGTATTTGAAATGTTTATTTACTAATGCCGTCTTCTCAGGCGTAGTATCTTAGATAATACAAGTACACATATTATCAGTAGCAAAATTACCAGCATAGTTACTAGTACATAAAAAGCGAATGGTGATAGTATGTTAACATGCTGTAAATGAATAAGAGTTAGCAACACTTATAAGCAGCCGCGGGCCGTGGAGGGAGTTACGGTGAGGCAGGGAGGCGGGGAGGGGGAGAAGCAGGGTGGAGAATACAAGTACACATATTATCAGTAGCAAAATTACCAGCATAGTTACTAGTACATAAAAAGCGAATGGTGACAGTATGTTAACATGCTGTAAATGAATAAGAGTTAGCAACACTTATAAGCAGCCGCGGGCCGTGGAGGGAGTTACGGTGGGGCAGGGAGTCGGGGAGGGGGAGGGGCAAGGTAGAGAGGGCTCCACCCTGCTTCTCCCCCTCCCCGCCTCCCTGCCTCACCGTAACTCCCTCCACGGCCCGCGGCTGCTTATATCTCACCCTCCCTAATACACATATTATATTATTTGCTAAGAAGGTCTCTTTGTGTTGGTTTAGGGCGTGCCCATACTTTAGTGTCTTAGATTTGAAGGAATCACATCAGCATACACCAGCTCTCTCTTCATGTGAACCGCATCAACTGTTGTGTATGTGTGTTCGGCAAAGCAATATAAAACCCGCCTCATGCCCAGAATTGGCAGAAGTTGCACTTATGTTATGAGTATGAAGTCGTGGAGATCAGACCTCATAACAATTCTGTATCGTGTTGTTCTTGAAACTTTAGCACTCGCTGTACAGATATAGTTTAACAAGCAAAGCAGATAGTAGAGCAATAACATATTATTCTCATGTAAACCACGATGAACTACTAGGTGGAAAGCTAAAGCAACAACTAAGTGTCGTGTGCAGAAGTTGCAAAAAAGGAAAAATGGCGTTTAAACCGGTAATGAGCCCATGCTAACTTAACACGGTGTAAAGATATCCAGGACCTAGATGACACCTCCCCATGATCCGGAAACGAACTGAATAAGATAATAGAAGTGCCATCTCATGAGAGCAGATTGCAAGTTTATATGTGGACGGTCCGCAAGGTAAAGCATTAAAAACTAGGAAAATGTAATGCTAAAGAAAAATAAAACAGCCAAGTACTTTATCGAGTCTTAAGCCAATAGGCAAGGTAAATAATAAAAACTTGACAAATAAGTCAATGAATTGTCAATGAAATGCTAGTACTCAGCATATCAAACATGAAAAAGGTCTATGACATAACTGTGTATGCAAAATAAGCTGCAACAGCCTCCAATAGGAAGTCACCGTCTTCATCCGAAAACAGTTCAGCCATCCAATTTAAAAGCGGAAAAGAACATACGTGCTCTCCCAGCACCGGATCCTCTATCACCATCAGAGGACAGCTCGGTGGGTTTTCAAGAAAGCTCTGTTCCAAGAAAGACTGTGCTGCCGCCAGTAAATTCCAGGGACCAAGTAGTCCATGCATCAATGCCACAGCCATAATCCTTTCGCCAGGACAAACCAACTCGTGAGTAATGATAGGAGTCATCAGCTGATTAAAGTCGACGTCAGGAGAAACCGGTCCGCAGAGACACAAATCAATGGCCCAATCGAAATCACAGGTCAGGCAGTGAAATACAGGCTGGACACAGGTGAAGTAGGAGAATCGAAAAGATAATCCATATGCCGTGCTTAATATCGCCAACGGCATTGTGCCATAATATTCTAGCATGCGATTGCGGAACAGTGTCAGCAGCTGCAGGGTGGGAGGTTGCATAGGAGGGACATCCATATTTAAAAATGTAATAAAGCACAAGAGCGTCCGCTGGTAATGCAAGTAAAAATGCCAATCCACGAAGCAGAGTGGAGAAAATAGAATGAAAGGAAGCAGGGATGACTCCAAAGATTTTCTCAAATGAAGTCACGAGACCACTGGTAACAACTTTAAAAAAGTGCGCCAGGGCCTTTGTGGAGGATGCGTTAAAGATAGTCGGAACCATCTTGCTGAAATTGAAAGGCAAATCTGAATTGAAAAGGGTCTGCACCTCTGTACGGGTGTTCGCTATGTGAAGCACGAAAGTTTCACGGGCCGAACTCAAGGCCACCTCTCTCTGAGACAAAAGAGCTCTTATTCTTGCCATGCCGTTTAAATCTGTCCCAAGGTTGGTATTTGTGGCCAGATTGAAAACTCCCTATGTTCATGTGTGGGAGGAAATAGAACATTTCTGCAGCAAATAACCCGTTCACTTACTGTTACGATAAAAGGAATACTTTTAATTAACTCAGAACAATCTTCATTATTGAGCATCAAATAACTACCATTTTCCAACAACTTGAACGTGGGGATGATAGCAGGAACTGGCGTGCCTTGCAACACGCAAGCCATATTTGGTCGGTGTTTGTTGCATGAACCGTGTAACTGTATGTGCCTACACATTAGTGAATGATCTGGCGTCTCAGTGCATTCCTCTCCATTCAGATAAACTTCTTGATCATCTTTGAAACATCTGTATGTGTATGGAAGCGACCAGACCTCATGAAGAAAAGCACTACCTAAAGGTTCATAACGACCTATTGGTATATATTTCATACAATTTGAAAACTTATATAAAGCAAAAGGCAGCGTTAATAAACCGTGGATAAGGCACGTTGCCAAAAAACCCGCAATCCTCTGCTGATGATGTCACTGAGCATGTCATGAATGATGTAATATGTGACATCATCAGCAGTGGATTACGGGTAATAGTATCTCTAGTTTACTCCCCTATAGCTGTCTTTCTTTTAACATAAGTGTCTGTTTCCTTCCCTTATACTTACTGTTTTTGGTTCGCTTCCGGTTCGCGTACCGGCGAGCGAACTGGGAAGCGAACTAAGAGAAATAGAGGTTGGCACAGTTCCAAATATTGTACCAATTTTTTAATAACGGGGAGGTAGTTCTGAAAAGAACTTTTTTTTTTATTGTTTTTGTTGTTTTATATTTTTTTTATTATTTTTCGGAACATTTTTTTACTTTTTTTGAATTTTTCTGAACAGTTTTATATTTTTTGGGGTTTTTCTTGGAGGGGGCAATGAAAACGATTCATTGTAAAGGGCTCAACAGGAGCAACAAAACAAAAAAAGAAGTATTTATTATTTTGGGCGTTTCGTACAAACTTGCATATGATAGTCAATAGCTCTGTTGATCAGAGTGATGCTTCTTTCTCCGTAGGAAATGAATCCATCGCAAAATACGCAGATGTGTTTTACTTCACCAAATTTCATTTGTATATTTGGCACCATCTCCCTGCCCTCTGGTCCCGTTACTTCCGGTACAACAGATCTTCTGGCCATAATAGGGAGATTATCTAGGTCGTTCCGAAACTGTGCAGCACTGTAGTTGTTAGGATGCCACCTAGTCATATGGCGATGCATTGTGTAGTTTCCGAAACTGTATTTTTTCTCGGTTCCTCTGGACAGTCTATCTTGACATATAAGGCAAGTTACGTATCTTGCATTTACTTTTTTCTGACCTTTGGGAATTTTAAAAAATTGCCAAATGAAGTTTTCTTTCCGGTGAGACGTCCTGGGCTGCTCAGGCAAAAACTGCCTCTCTTCGTGCTCGTCGTCCTGTTCCTCTTCTTCCTCTTCTTGTTGAATTATAACTTGAGCAGGTGGTCCACTCTTCCTTGGATGTGGTGGAGGTGGTGGGGAAGCACCAGCTGAAGCTACTAAAGAAGCCATTGCTCAGTGATCACAAAGGGTCTTTCTCTCACAATGATGAAAGTCAGAGTGAGGAAAGAAGGAGGGATTTTCATCATTTGGGAAAAACAAGAGTTCTCAACCAATCAAAAGTGTTCATTTTAGATTATATGACCTAGTCTTACATCATTAGGAAACCAAAAGTGAAATGAACCAATGAAAAGTGTTATTACCAAGTCACATGACTTGCTGTGTTTACGTTAAGCGCTTTGCAGGGCCTCCCGGTTTGCTTCCAGAAACCTGCGCTTTGCGACTCGCTTCGCGTACCAGTTCGCTAACGTAGCACGTCATATGACGTATCACGCGACAACGTGAAACGTCATGCGGACGGGAGGCGTCACGATGTTGTTTTCTAACGCGGCACTTGCGGTAAAGAAACGTTTACCGGCTCGCGGTCTATTTCGCGGCATCAAGGTCAGCTAACGGGAAGCTTCCCGATTCGCGAAGCGGGAACGAAGAAAAAAAAATATTTAAAAAAAAAATTATTCATAAACATATAAAATATATTTTTGGATTTAAAGAAGAATACATTTTACAGCTACAGATATTAGCTGTTAAAAAACCAATGAAATTCACAGAAAAAACCATAGGTTATAGACCATATATAGTTAGGAATTAGCATTTACAAAACCTTGAAAATTCACTGAAAAAACCATAGGTTATAGACCATATATAGTTAGGAATTAGCATTTAGAAAACCTTATTTTACTCACACAAAACCATTGAAATTCCATATATAGTTAGTTGCACTAACTATATATCGCGCACCCGCAATCCACTGCTGATGATGTCACATATTACATCATTCATGACATGGTCAGTGACATCACTGATGACATCACTGATGACATCTCAAATGACATCACTGATGACATCATCTAGTGTCTGTGTGTTTTTGTAAAGTTTAAATACGTTTTACATATTGAAGAATGACTGGATGTATGGAAGACTGAGTGTGTGTGTGTGGCTGGCTGGGAGGTGTGTGACTCTGTGCATATCAATGTGTACTTGTATCAGTGATTGTATAAGAGAGTAAGTATGTGTTAGTATATGTGTGAAAAGTATGGTGTTCTGTGTTTAACTATAGATGAGGAAATCGAAGTGTGATTGATTCTTCACAGGACTGACTAGGTGTATGAGTGCATATGATAGTGTTCTAATAATAACTGACTGTATGTATGAGTAATTGTATGGGTGAATGAGTGAATGTGTGTGTAGACGTACGAATCAGTGAGTGCGTATGTAGTAACTGGTATTGGTGTGTCATGATGTCATCAGTGATGTCATTTGAGATGTCATCAGTGATGTCATTTCAGATGTCATTAGTGATGTCATCAGTGATGTCACTGAAGTATGGTGTTCTGTGTTTAACTGTATAGATGAAGAAATGGAAGTGTGATTGATTCTTTACAGGACTGACTTGGTGTGTGAGTAACTCCATGGATGAGTGGCAGTGTGTGACTGTCTGCATAGGTGTATGAGTGCATATGATAGTGTTGTAATAATGAGTGACTGTATGTATGAGTGATTGTATGGGTGAATGAGTGAATGTGTGTGTAGACGTAGGAATCAGTGAGTGCGTATGTAGTAACTGGTATTGGTGTGTCATGATGTCATCAGTGATGTCATTTGAGATGTCATCAGTGATGTCATTTGAGATGTCATCAGTGATGTCACTGACCATGTCATGAATGATGTAATATGTGACATCATCAGCAGTGGATTGCGGGTGCGCGATATATAGTTAGTGCAACTAACTATATATGGAATTTCAATGGTTTTGTGTGAGTAAAATAAGGTTTTCTAAATGCTAATTCCTAACTATATATGGTCTATAACCTATGGTTTTTTCAGTGAATATATATATAGATCCGTTTTTTTGCGCGCACACAAAAGGTATCCTGCTCACTCCCAGCTCTCTCCACCAAAAAGGACCAGTACTCCAAATGTGCTTACTGTTATTTTATTTTCATAGCAGTATCTCCAGCACCACTGCTCGACGCGTTTCGCAGCACACGCCGCTCTATCATTCTCGTGATAAAGACGAGTGTGCCGCGAAACGCATCGAGCAGTGGTGCTGGAGATACTGCTATGAGAATAAAATAACAGTAAGCACATTTGGAGTACTGGTCATTTGTGGTGGAGAGAGCTCGGAGTGCGCAGGATACCTTTTGCGTGCGCGCAAAAAAACTGATCTATTTTTAAGCAGCAATGCTCTGCTGCACCTGAACTGCACCACCATAAGAGCGCCTGGGAGTCCTAACTGGGGCCATTCTTCTTGGATTTATTACTTGGACTCAGGCGAACGCCGGCAATTCAATCAAAAAGAGGACACAACAGCTTTAAAGCAGACGCTGGCCTGTGGAGGGAAACGGGGTAAACGGACCGAAGGGGACACAGAACCCGGAGAATCACCGTGGGGTAAGCCAGCTTTTATATATCTTCCTCTGGTGATTAGAAGCACGACTTACAGAGATAGACGGTTGGTTTCTTAAAATTTGAACTATTTTTTGCGACTGATACTGACAAATCCCTTACATTTGAATCAGCTCCACAAACACCTAAAAACTACCCAAAGTGACTTAACAGTTAAACATCTACTAAAAATTCAGTATAAATAAAACCTCCAGCACACTGATGGATAAACGGGAAATTGACAGGAATGCTGTCATAGAAACGTTTTTTGAAGATGGCATATCAACCAATAGTGATGGAACTACAGGGACTAGAAAGCCAGATGCGAAAAACAAATTGAGAACTTGGGATAAACTATCAAAAAAAAAAAAAATGGTGGGAAGTGGCAGCTTTCAGAAAATATGTGGAGGTACAGAGAGTCCCATGTGGTCTATGGATTAACCTTATGCCAAACCACCAAGATATCAGCAATGAGCTACTCAGCGAGTGGGGAGAATACATCCTCAAATCATCATTGGGTCTTAAGGAAATCCTAATCCGACATATTGAAATAGCACTAACAAAGATTACGAAACAGCTCAAGGATATGGAAAAAGAACTAGCCACAATTGATATGGATACAGAAAATTCAAAGAAGAACTTGAACATTATATCAACAATCATGAGCTGACCGTGAAAACGCGAAAACAGAATAAATTCGAACGTGATAAACAAGACTATCAGGAGGGCCGCATATTTACTTATGCACGCAAATTCGACCGGTATAAAAACAATGACGGTCTAAATTGGGACACTGAAACTGGAAGCATTTCATCCTTGACATCCACAGATGCCAGCCTGAGTAGAGATGAAAGTAAACAGAGGGCGCAAAGGGCCAGGGTCTCTTTTTTAGACGAGATGAAACTGGCGTTACAGCAAAAAAATTGGGGGAAAATGGGATCAAACCCAAGCACATTAAGGGGCAGAGGAAGGGGCCGATGAAATGCCCAAAGAAACCAACCAGGAGAGGCAAACGAAGGTGCAAGCAAAAATTCTGGCGCAGGTCGAGTGGGAACAACGACCCGAAGCATGCGGCAAAAATGGAATTAAATCCAGATGAACACCCATATCCTGAAACCAAAAGAGGAGACACGGGTCAGGAATTGGAAATAATTAATCTCTCCAAAAAAACACTGACGGAATTGGAAGTTAAAATCCTACAACGAGGCTTAAGTTTCTGTCCAACAAATAGGATAGTTATCGCAGAGACACGAATTGACTTATATAAATATATAAGGAAAATAAAGCTAGCAAAATTGTTTGCTGAAAATCCAACAATGGCTAAATACCAAAGACCGAATTCTCAAACAACTATGACTTTACCAGCAAGGGATGTGGAAAGCTTCATTACACTAATGGAGCTGGATAGAGACCCCCAAACCGAAATGGGAACCATTGAGACACATTCAACACAACTATGGGTAGGATGTAGTAAGATGAAACCGACATCAAAATTCTACCCACAACTACCCCCAGGAAATAAAATTGATGTCTTTCACGACTGTGTAATAAAAGATCTTTACAAATTGACAAATATCACAGCAAAGCATAATCTCTCATTTGATGAACGTCAAACATTGATCAATTTACAAAATGATAAATCGATCGAAATAAAAATGGCAATTAAAGGCGGCAATGTCGTCATCTTGGAGAAAGACGCATACAGGCGGGAGGCTTATTCGCAACTAAAAAACAAGGATCATTATATGAGACTACAAAGTAATCCTACATTGAAATGGAAGGAGGAATTAGATACGAAACTTGATGGCTGGTTGAAACAAAATCTACTCAACGAGGACAAAATCAAATATCTCAAAACCACACATCCCAAAATGGCCACCATATACTTTCTCCCAAAGGTACACAAACATCCTACGAAGCCACCAGGGAGGCCAATAATTTCGGCCAAAGAATCATTATTCGAACCCATGGCTAACTATCTGGAGACATTTTTGTTACTTTACGTGAAAGGATTAACGTCATATCTACAGGATACGGGCGATCTATTAAGGCACTTACAGGAGACCCCTTGGCAATCGACATGCAAGTTGATCACCATGGATGTGGTATCATTATACTCAAATATAAAAAATAACATCGGTCTAAGGGCATGTGGACACTTCCTGGCGGAACGAAACATACAGTATACCAACCACAACAAAATGCTCATTGAAATGATCAAAATGTTCCTAGAACAAAATGCCTTCTTGTTTGATGACCAGATCCATAAGCAAACAAAAGGGATGGCGATGGGATTTTCATTCAGTCCATCGTACGCCTGTTTGACAATGGGCCTTTGGGAACAAGATTGGGCGTGGAGCAGCAGCAATGAGAGATTCCAAAATAAAACAGTAACATGGCTTTGTTACATTGATGACCTGCTATTGGTCTGGGATGGTAGCAAGGATGAATTTAGTGAATATTTCAAGATCCTAAACAACTCGGATTACAATCTGACATTCACATATGACACCAGCAAAACACATGTGATGTTTCTGGACACAGAAATCTACATTCTAAATAATGAGATACAAACAACACTACACCGCAAAGCTACAGCAACGAACTCAGTGCTACATGCACAAAGTTTCTGTCAGGCTAGCCTCATCAAGAATATACCCTATGGAGAATTCCTTAGGATTAAGCGAATATGCTCTGATAACAATGAATGGATGAAACATCAAAAACAAGCTGAATCAAGATTAAAAAAGCGGCTGTACAACCAAGGAACAATTGATACAGCCCTGAGGAGAACTGAATCACAAAACAGAACAGACTTGTTAAAAGAAAAAACAAAGGAGATCGATGAGGAAAATAAGATCAGACTAATAACCACATTCTCTACTGGAAACAAGCAAGTAATGCATATCCTATGAAGAAATTGGCATATCCTACAGATGGACAGCACAATAGCTAAGATTGTAGGTGATCATCCGAATGTCACTTACAAAAGAGCAAAAAATCTGCGGGACAAGCTAGTTCACAGCCACTTCCAAGCCCCAAAAAAATCTGAAAGCTGGTTGAAACCCAAAGGCTTCTTTAAATGCACAGGGTGCAAAGTTTGCAAAATTGCTGTTAAGAAAAAAGAAATTCAGATGGCCAATAAAAGAATGTGGAAAATTCAACAGTTAATAAACTGTAAAAGTCAGTTCGCAATATACATCATTGAGTGCCCATGTACATTGCAATACATGGGAAGCACAAAAAATGAACTAAAAAAACGCATCCTGGAACAGGTAAGGGCAACCGTGAATTGTGACCGAAGCAATGCTGTCTCAAAACATATGGAAAAGGAACATGCCAGCAATTGGAAGGAATTAAAATTCTATGCAATTGAAACTGTGGGGCCTCATCCGCGTGGCGGTGACCGTGAAAGAACCTTAAGACAAAAAGAGTCGAAACACATTCTGAACTTCAGAACCCTGACCCCCCATGGCCTGAACCAAGATGAGGAATTGCATTATCACCTCTAATATCCTTATTCCACACTTTGACCATCTGAACTTGGAACTTTCATACTTGATTGAATCCTATTTCCCGTCAAACTATGAAAAGATTCTCGTGATAAAGCGGTGTGTGCCGCGAAACGCGTCGAGCAGTGGTGCTGGAGATACTGCTATGAGAATAAAATAACAGTAAGCACATTTGGAGTACTGGTCATTTGTGGTGGAGAGAGCTGGGAGTGCGCAGGATACCTTTTGCGTAGGCGCAAAAAACGGATCTATTTTCAAGCAGCAAGGCTCTGCTGCACCTGAACTGCACCGCCATAAGAGCGCCTGGAAGTCCTAACTGGGGCCATTCTTCTTGGATATATATATATATATATATATATATATATATATATATATATATATATGTATATATATATATATATATATATATATATATATATACAATTCCACTTCCTTCACAAAAGTGCCGGGACACCAGGACAACGGTGCAAAACCAGGGGCAAAGGTTACCCTGTATTGAATGCAGGTTCACAGCGTGTAGCCACAACAGCTACGCAAATGCACTCTCCTTGACAACGACGAAAAAGTAATCAATCCCAATCCTTTATGTGCATTTCAAAAGTATTTATTCTCTTAATTGCAGCATCGTGAAAATGAACACGGAAAAACCCAACGCGTTTCAGCGACAACTTCGCCTTGGTCACGGGTCCCGTGACCAAGGCGAAGTTGTCGCTGAAACGCGTTGGGTTTTTCCGTGTTCATTTTCACGATGCTGCAATTAAGAGAATAAATACTTTTGAAATGCACATAAAGGATTGGGATTGATTACTTTTTCGTCGTTGTCAAGGAGAGTGCATTTGCGTAGCTGTTGTGGCTACACGCTGTGAACCTGCATATATATATATATATATATATTACCTACTGGCGGTCGCCAGTAGGTATATATAGTTAGGATTTTTTCCCTATGGGATTTTTGAAAATTCTATGTCTAATAACTTTGGCGTTTGTGGACGGAATTGGCTGAAATTTTCTGGAAAATGGAACATTTTGTTTCTGAGCAGCCACTGGAAATTTGGGGGGAGTTGGTCCAGGGGGGGCCGAGAAAAAAGGGGGGTCCCAAAACGTGTTTTTAACATTGAGTTTTCCATAGGGCGGTTAGCCTCACTTTTAGCCCGAACGGCTGAATGGATTTGCACGAAACTTGGCAAAATATTAGGGACTGATAGCCCGATGTGCCTTTTGTAGGTCTCAATATATGTGCTCCAGTGGATTTTGAGAAATTAACGTTTAAAAAAAGATATATATCTGTAAGCGCGCTCTGGGCAGCGCTCCGGTCCGCGGACCTTAAGCGTACCGGAACTTCGCGTAGCTAAGCTGATTGGCTCTCCGGTGTCTGTCAACATTCTAAACAGTCCGGAGCGGCCGCCATCTTGTCTCTCGGTAGGATTGAGAGACAAGAGGAGGCCAAAACAAAGGGGGAAATAACTATAAGGGGGCATAGTAGATCCTCCCTGACCCCCTAGGTTTGATGTGGAGGCTTTAAAGGGGCCCCGCGAAGCAAAAAAAAATAATTTTTTTTTGTTTTTTTTCGTGGTTAGCGCCCGGTACGCGAACCGGGAAGCGTTCTGGGGAGCGTATCACAATGAAAAATGAATGATAGACTTTTCAAATGCTGTATGTTAATTGATTGTTGGTTTTGTTGATTATTTTTTTTTTTTTTAAGTTTTTTTTATTGTGTTTCATAATTTAATAAACTTTCTAACATTTCATTGTCAGAAATTTCATAATCATGGAATATAGATTGTAGTCTCTGAGGTTGTAAAATGTCCTCATTTGCAAGGAGGTTATCTACTGCTTGTACACATTGCAGTAGTTCTTGGTCCCAAGATTCATCCATAAATTCAATCTCATTTGGATCAATGATTTCTGTGTTGGACTCTGGAAGGACAATTTCAAATGAAATGTTTTGTTCACTTTCCATTTTTCCTGAAATTTGCATAAAAAAAATATATATTAGTAGAGGTAGGGCACTGTTGGGATTAATTTTAGATAGGCAGTTTTTAACAGAGAATTTATCTTTGGGCAGTGTATAGTATCAGAGTGGAAGTAGGAATATAAAAAAGTGTATCTAAATTTATAAGTACTACAGAGGGATAGTATATAACTAACAGAAAAAGTTTGCCATATTAACTTAAAGTGCTCAATATACTTCAGTTTTAAAAATAACAACTTACCTTTAAAAAGAAGTTGAAGTTATTAATGAAAATTCTAATAGAAATGTACACCAGGAAGTAGTAGTCAAAATGGCTGTGTTTCCTTCTCTTCCTTTATATATATTCGGGTACATAACCAATCAAATGTCAGGTAAAAAAAGTAGAAAATGAAAGTAACATTTTAATTGGTTGTCAATTCCAACACTTCAGATGTGTTTTGTGAAGTAATTTACCTCACGGTATTTAGTGAGTTCTATAGGCTAAACGGCTAAATGGAATTCCAATCAAATTTGTGAAAATGGTAGGGATTGGTATGTAGTATGAGCTAATCTATATTTGGTGAAATTGTCTCCAGTGGCTTTTCTGTGAACTACTTTCCCACCTTTTTTGATGGTGCGCTTCCCAGGAAGCGACCCGGTACGCGAACCGGTGAGCGCCCTGGTACGCGAACCTTAAGCGTAACGGGAGTCCACCATTTTGTGTTTCGGTCGAATTATGATACAAGATGGAGGGCAAATAATGTTCAGAATAGGTAGAAGGGGGCACGGTAGACTTATCTTGACCCCCTAGGTTTTGTGAGGGTGGCTGAGGAGGCCCATATGTGCGAAAAAAAAACATTTTTTTTTAAAATTTCGCGAGGTTAGCTCCCGGTACGCGTACCGGGTAGCGCCCCAGGGAGCGTACTTTGTTGAAAATTAGTAAAAAAAGTTAGAGTAAAATAATAATTGTGAGTGATTAGATGTAGGGTAGCTCTGAGAAGAGCTTTTGGGTTTATGGTACATTTTGGTACTTATAAGTAGGTACCAATGCACATTTTTAAATTCAGAGTGAAAACTCTGTTGCCCTCATCTGAGAAGTGAACTCCATCTCCTCTGTAGATATCTTGCATGTAGTAACGCAAGTTATTGTTGTACAGGGAGCCCATTCCATGGTCTCTCATGTAAGCTGAAACAGATTTGTTTACATGCTTCCTCGACTTCTCAATTTGTGGACAAAATTGGTTTGACCACCTCCATTTCTGTCTTTGGCATATATTTGAATATACCAAGGCAGTCTGAGGAAAAAGTGCCATCAATTGCTCAAAGGTGTCCTTTAAAAGCATTTCCAGACCTACACCAGTCAAAGTGCCCAAGTCATTACCTCCACAGTGCACAATTAACAGGTCAGGTTTGGGCAAATGCATAAAGGTTTTCACCAATGGTATCAATTGGTGACATTTTAATCCTCTGTGGCCAAACCACTTAATTTCCACATCTTGTAAATTGAGGTTAGGTAAATTCCTGCTTTCAACGTACCTTTGAGCCCAGTGAATATAACTATGACCAACAATCCAGACAGAAAACATGGTGAGAGAAGGTTCTCCTGCAGTCAGATGAAGTGTGGCAATGAAATGGCAGTTGAAAAAATGTGAGTTTGAAATGAAAAAAACTGTGGAGTTTCTGTGTTCATGAAGTAGTAACAGTGATTGGTGGATTTTGATTGATGAAAACAGAAAGTTAGGGTGTAGAGATGTGTTCTTTGAAAGATGTATTTTGAGTGGTCAATAAAAAATCATTAAATGAAAGAAAGCACTGGATATGCAGGTGCACTGAGAGTTCAGAGTTCAATTGCAACATTGTTGTGTGAATTTGCAAACACCAGAGTTTCTCCAAGAGGTGGTTGCTATGGAAAATAGGCAGAAAGGGCAGAGGGGGAAGGGTTTTCATTTGAAAAAAAGTGAGGGAAGAGTTTTGATTGGGTGACATGAGAAATATGTGTGAAGAATTACACCATTTCTGTGCTTTTGATAGCTGCAGACTCTGGAGTGCATACCTTTTGCTCTGCTGAAGACAAATTGGTGTGTTTCTGAGACTGTTTTCAAACTCAAAGTATTTGCTAAGGTGAGAAAATATTTCTTTACTTTAGATAGAGAATAGTGTGCTTTAAGGAGAAAATTATGATTTATGTGGCGCAAATTGCTTGTAAATATGCTCTCACATGTGCATGGAAAATTTAGATTTTGAATGTTTTTGTTATATAGCCATGTTAAAAGTGACGCAACCATGCTGGAAAGCCAATCAAAAAATGATTTCATGTGTTTTAATGACATTTTAAGTCATTTTCTGATGTGCAGTGTTTAGAAATTATGATTTGAAAATCGTTTTTGTGGAAAAGGAATTGTTTTTAAATTCATGACAAGGATATAATGGTGTATGGTTATTTATAAGGCAATTGACTGTCCTTGATGTTATTTTTCTCATTTTAGTGTAAGACCTTTCTCTGTGGCGCAAATTGCTTGTAAATATGCTCTTACATGTGCATGAAAATTTTAATTATCAATGTTTGTGTTACATAGCCATGATAAAAGTGAACCAACCATGCAGGAAAGCCAAAAAAAAAACGCTTTCATGTGTTTCAATGACATTTTAAGTCATTTTCTCATGTGCAGTTTTTTGAAATTATGATCTGAAAATCGTTTTTGGGAAAAAGGAATTGTTTTTAAATTCATGAGAAGGACATAATGGTGTATGGTTCTTTATAAGGCAATTGACTGTCCCTGATGTTATTTTTCCCATTTTAATGTCAGACCTTTCTTTGTGGCGCAAATTGCTTGTAAATATGCTCCCACCTGTACATTGAAAATTTTGATTTTGAATGTTTATGTTACATAGCCATGTTAAAAGTGACCCTACCATGCAGGAAAGCCAATCAAAAAACGCTTTTATGTGTCTTAAGGACAATTTAAGTAATTTTCCCATGTGTAGTGTTTTGAAGTTATGATTTGAAAATCGTTTTTGAGGTAAAGGAATGTTGTTAAAATTTATGTTCGCCATATGCCCCCAAATTTCTTTTTCAGGGTTGCAGCAGGGTGTTCTTGAGACACCCCTGCACTTTTGGAATAAATTCCTAATTTGTGATGAGCAAATTGTTAATCGCAAATTGCACCTTCATTTATATGAGCCTCCTAGCCCATGGAAATGAATGGGTAATTTGCAATTAGCAATTTTGTCAAACAAATTTGGAATGGTAAAGAATCGCTATTTATTCCTTAAAATTCGCTTTTTTGGAAATGCAAAATAGTTATATGATACATATGGCGGTTGATGTCTAACAAGATAAGAAGCTTATGGATACATTTATGATGACTGGTGCAATGAAGTAGAAATCACTTACTTCATTGGTAGGCCTTTACAATAAATTATCTCCTCTGTATTCTTCATCAAGCATAACTTTAATCTGCAATCCTGAGTAGGCCTCACCTTAAACAAACCTCTGGATAGGCCACATCTTATTGTCATCCTGATTTAATCATTTATAATGCTAGGGACAGATTTATGATATGTGTATACCTCTTTTGTGCCACTTAGAAAACATTGTCCATGGGGAAATGACTTAAAATGTCATTAAGACACATGAATGTTTTTTTTTAAAACGTTTGCAATTTTTTGGGTCACTTTCAACATGGCTATGTGTCTGAAACAGTCAAAATCTAAATTTGCAATGCACTGGTGGGAGCATATTTACAAGGAATGTGCTTCATGGGGAAAGGTCTTATAATGTAATATGGGAAAAATGACATTAGAGATACTGAAATGCCTTATAGAGAAGCATACACCATTATGTCCTTGTCATAAATTTGCAAACCATTACTTTTCCCCAAAAACGATTTTCAAATTATATTTAGAAAACAGTGCACATGTGGAAATTACTTAAAATGTCAATAATTCAAAATTTGTGATTCCTTAAATGCAATGTATCAAAAAAAAATATGTAAAAAATGATATTAAGGATTTGGAAACTACCACCAACTTCTAGTTTGTGGTAATTTGCGAATTCTTTTCAAAAAGCATTTTTTTTAAAAAAAAAAAAAAGGTCCCATATGACGCCCATACATGCCATTAGGGCATGTAGATGTAACATGTGCTCCCAAATTTCTTTTTCAGGGGTGCAGCAGGGTGTTCTTGAGATACCCCTGCACGCTTGAAAAAAATCCTATTTTGTGATGAGCTAATTGCTAATCACAACTTGCAACATTAATTCCTATGAGCCTCCTAGCCTATGGAAATGAATGGGTAATTTGCAATTAGCAATTTGCTCATTGCAAATTAGGAATAGTAAAGAATCGCTATTTATTCCTTAAAATTTGCTATTTATAATATGTAAAATATTTTGATGATACATATGGCAGTTCATCTGTAACAAGATAAGAAGCTTAGGGATAGATTTATGATGAGTGGCGCATCCCCAGGGATGTGACAGTCATCCTGCGCCACTGTTCCGCCACCCATGGTGTGCTGCATTTACAATGCGGCGCAGCATGGGGCAAAAAAGGCACAGATGCGTGACGCATCTGTGCTGTAAAGGTGGCACATTGCTGGAGTTGTATCGTAAGTGCGATGCAGCTCCAGCAAGGATCAGGGGTGCCCCATCTATACAATGCTGCGTCAAGACCTATGCCAGCTTCAAGCAGGCGCAGGGTTTTGAAGCAGCTTTCTCCTATCTGATTGTAAATGCGGCACACCATGGGTGGTAAAGCAGTGGTGCACATTAACTGGTGCATGCCTGGGGATGTGCCATTTAATATAAATCTGCACTTTAACATTTGAGTATGTGCAGGGGACACAGAGTCGTTGAGGCTTATCCAAGGTTAAGAACAGATGAGTCCTGTTCAGTGAAAAATTAGACATAGGCTTCACCTGCTCAGCATCGCTGGACATGGCAAAATAATAGCTGCAAAATGTTACTCTTGTTAAATAATTTTACTATTATAATCTGTGAGATTTGTCTCTTACTCTGCAACATCTCATTGTTGTTGTCTTTCTTTAAAGATAAAGACAACCTCAACATGAGCGACAATCTGCAATCAGTTGATTTTGACCTCATCATTGAACTTGTAATTGAAACATCAGTGGATGTTGATCCATTGGATGATTTAAATCCTGAGGATGAAGAAGAGCGTGATGAGGATGCAGATTTGTCCGAATTATATGATATAGGATGGGAAGCTGACCTGCTTGAGCCTTTGGAATTATAAACATTTATTTTTAAAATTTATAATCAATAAAAAGTAAAAAGGTAAACCGTTTAATTTAAAAATAAAGACACCTTCAAAAACAGGTTATGTGTAGTGTCTTCAATAAAATATTAAAATATGCTCATAAAATTAGATCAGATTCACATATAAAATAGCATAGGTAACATAAATATAAATCTCATTTCTTTTCTGCTATTTCTGTATTGTAAATTTGCAAGGACTAAAAAATCTTCTATTTAAAATGTCAAGTAGTGTGTTATGTTTTTGATCACTATTACTGATTTACTGTTTGATAATAATGTTTAATAACATTTTTATTATATTTTTCCTCAGATTCAACTATGCCTACAAAAATAAGAGAGATGAAGGCTGCAAAACGTCAAAGACAGCAGGAGAAAAAAAAAATGCAGCAGTCCTCTAACAAAAAGATTTCTCAAGCGATGAAGAAAGCACCGGGTAAGAGCTCTAAATATTTCATAAGAAATATTTCTAATAAAAAAAATATTAGTACAGAAAATGTTTCAATCCATAACAACACAAGTAAATCAAATGGAAAGAAAAGGACAAATGAAAATGTTACTGCTAGAGCAAGAGATAAATCTGTGCATGATAGTAGAAGGAAACAACAGTTTACGGAGATTCGTAAACGAATGTTCCGTAACAGGATAATTGGCAATTTGTTAAAAAATATTAAGAAAGGTCAACAGAAATTAGTTTTTTATAGGAGAAAAAAAAAAGTTGAGAAAGTTATTGATCAGGCTTTTGAAATTAAACGTAAGTTATTTATTTTGATAATCAATAGAATTAGGAAGCTAAACAAGGCAATTTTTGATTTCAAAAGAAATAGTAGATGGAAGAGAATAGTTAATCGTAGTAATTTTTGTGAAGTTTTTTCTGGAGAATGGATACATAGTTCAAGCTGTGAGGCATTTTTTAATGAAGAGAGTTATTTCCAGGATAATGATTTGGTGCATGCAGTTGACATCAGTGGTCGTGCTTATGAAGTGAAAGATGGTTGTCCAGTTGAAAAAGAAAAACTTGTGACAACAGAGGCAGAAGAGTTGTTAGGTAATGAGGTTTTAGGAAGACGTGCTAAGGGTCCTGTGTACACCTGGAAGTGTAGTAGTATTTGCAGTGTGCGACAGGATTCCATCAATTTGCTTTGTGATTTTGTACGGTCATTTAACAAGAAAAGTTTGAAGCAGAAAATAAGGTTGTTGCAAGAATTAGATCCTTGCAGAGTGAGAGAAGTGACAGGTTTGCATGGTCATTCACTGGCTTGTCTTTCCAGGAGAGTATGCCAGAGTGTTTTTCATCATTTCAGGATGCTAGCAGTGCATCATAACAAAGTGAGGAAGTTAGTTAGACTGTTGTATTATGCTAAGAGTCCAGCAATTATGCTGAAACAATTATGCGCTGCTCTTTTGCATGGTTCTGAAATAGATGTGAAGAATATATGTGAAGAAATTGAGTTTTGTTACTTTGGAAGTAAAGAGGAGAATGTTGAAATTGAGCAAGAAGTAGAGGGTCATTTGGAAGATAGTGTACAGGTTTCCAGTACAGATAATTTCCAGAGGGAAATTGCGACGTTTGACATGAAATCAAGTGAGAGGCCTAATTTCACTTGTGTGTGTTGTAGACGCACTTATTATAAGAATCAGACTAAGTTAGTGGATTTATATGCAAAAAGTGAAAGGGAAAATAATAGTGAATGGAAGGATTTTGCAACATACTTGATGGTAGAAAATTGTTTTGATTTGGGATTGGATCAACGTGTGTGTACTTATTGTTGTAACAAATTAAAACAAAACCAGATGCCTGCTAGAGCAGTTCATAATAATCTGGAATTGGTTGAGATTCCTTCTGAATTGAAGGATTTAAATACTTATGAATCTATTTTGATTCAAAGTATCCATCCCTTTCAGGCTATTGTAAGAATGGAGCCAAAGACAGGGAAATTGCCTCCATCAGATTTACAGAGAGGATTAAAGGGAAGAGTTGTTTATTTGCCTCTAGATTTGAAGAAAAACATTAACACAATTGGAGTAGAAAAAGTGGAAGAGGAACCTCTGGTTATCTTAGTTAATGGGGTTCCGACAAAGAATAAGAAAATATGGCAAGATTTAGTAGATGTTAGGAAAGTTAAAAAGGCAACATTGTATTTGAAAAAAAATAATAAATACTATAAGAATGTATATGTTGCAGAAGAGGAAGTAAGTGAGGAAGAGGATAGCGATTTGTGTGCTGGTCAAATTGAGAAAGTAGAACCCTCTACTAGTGAGGAAATATATGAACATTATAGTGTTCATCCTTTGCATTCAAAGGAAGTCATGGGGAATGCTATTGAGTTGTTTCAAATGAAACAAGCCAAAGGGAGTCCCATTAGTGTTTGGGAGGAAAGTTTGGAAGCTCGGTGTTTCCCACAGCTTTTTCCAACAGGTCAGGGAGGAAGATATGATGAGCGACCTCATCAAATTCCTGCTTCTGAATACCGGACTTTGCGATTGTATGCAGGAGATGCTAGGTTTCGACAATGCATTCCTTATTTGTTTCATCTCCTGTTTGAAAGCGATCTGTCTGGACTGTCATATGCAGTGAACCACATCTTGAAAAGTGGTATACACATGCAAAACATCTCGGCAAGTGATTTTATGGATAAAGTGAATGTCCAAGATAGTATTTTGGAATCTCACCTGATTTATCTCATGGCGTGTCAGCGTGGTACTAATGAGTACTGGTACCGTCGTCATGGTGATTTAAAATGTATGCTGAGGAACTTAGGTACTCCCACATGGTTCCTCACTCTGAGTTGTGCCGAGTATGGCTGGGAAGACTTACTTCAATTTCTACGAGAGGCAAATGCTAACGTAGAAAACATCGAATTCAAGACACCCGGAGAACTGTGCTCTTTGGATCCAGTCAATGTATGTAGGTACTTCAATCATAGATTTGAAGCTATGATGTCTTTCATCATGAATAAGAAGAATCCACCTCTTGGAGAGGTGTTGGATTTCTTCTGGAGAAAGGAGTACCAAGCAAGAGGAGCTCCTCATATACATATGTTGCTGTGGATCAAGGATGCACCTAAATTTGGAACGGATCCAGAAGACTCAGTGATGAGTTTCATCCAACAGTATTCTACGTGTGCTGTTCCAAACGCAAAGGAGAAGAAAAGCCTAAGAGAAAAAGTTCTGCGTTTCCAAAGCCATCGATGTGGAAAGTACTGCCGTCGTAAATTCCGAAACAAAGACAAGTTCTACACCAAATGTCGTTTCGGCTTCCCACGACCGGTGATTTCTAAAGGAAGAGTAAACAGTTTGATGTCTTCGCTGCGACATAATGTGATGAAGAAATCACCTAAAAACACTTACAATTTGAAGAGGAACGAAGAGTCCAAGTATATCAACGACTACAACCCGGTGATTTTGTCCATGTGGAATGCTAACATGGATATACAGTTTGTGGCTGATAACTGTATGGCTGTGGCTCGGTATGTGACGTCGTATATCACCAAAAAAGAGAAGACAGAATTGAAGGATATGTGGGAGGACATTTCCCATGAAAAGAGCCTCAGCAAGAAGTTGTACAGTTTCAGTCTGAAGATGTTGTCGCATCGAGAAATCGGAGCGTACGAATGTTCTGACCGGTTGTCTTCAGCAAGTCTCTATGCCAAGTCCAGGAGTATCGTTTGGGCGAGTCTTGGTCTTGCTGCAACGCGTAATCGAGTTCTCAAACCTGTGCGGGAAATTGAGTATTTGGCGGAAAAGGAGCCAAACAGTACCGACATTTTGAAGACAAACATGTTGGATACATATTATCCAAATCGAAGCAGTCACCTAGAGAATGTTTGTCTGTATGAGGTTCTGCAAAATTACATGTTCAAGAGGAACATCAAAGAAGATACTGAGAAAGGAGTGTATGCTGTAATAGGAAGTGAGGGATGTCTGGTCAAGCAAAGAAAATGCCACTTGATAAACCATCGAAAATTGAGTGGCGAATCTCCTGAAAAAAAGGAGTTTTTCTATTTAGCACTTTTGCAACTTTTCAAGCCTTGGCGTGCAGAAGAGGAACTGCTTGGAGATTTCCTCTGTTACGAAGACTCTTTCAATGCCGCCAAGGAGACCATAGAATGTCCTGCTTTTCCCAAATATGTAGAAATGTTGAATGCGGAAATTGAGCAGGAAGCAACGATTGCAGCCGAGATTGCCAGAGACAGTTCTCAGGACAGTCAGAGTTCTGCTTCATTGAGTCAGGATCCACTAGGAGGACCTCTTATTGAAAATGAAGCTGCCACTGCTATGAATGAGGTGGAAAGAGCCATGGCACATGCTCAAGAGGATGCGGTTAACTTAGAAGAGTTGGAAAGGCAACTCAACGTTGAGCAGAGGAAAATATATGACGAAGTTACCATGCAAATTGATCATGGATTAAGTCATGATAAGAAAGAGTGCTCATGTACGTCGTTGAAGCCTGTCCGACTGTACGTGAGTGGAGAAGCGGGAACTGGAAAAAGTTTCCTCATTAAAGCAATTTCATGCTATTTGCAGGAAAGGACAGAGTCATCACTGTCTTGTGTTGTCACTGCTCCAACTGGACTGGCAGCACATAATATTAAAGGGATTACTTTACATCGTTTACTGATGCTGCCAGTGGAGCATGACAACAAATTAGAATATCACAAGCTATCTGGAGATGCTTGTTTTGAAGTTTCAAGAATCTTGAGGAAAATGAAACTTCTTATCATTGACGAAGTAAGAATGGTTTCCAATGTCATGCTTGCCTTTGTGCATTTGAGGATGCAAGAAGTTCTCAAAACAGAGTATGATGTGTTATTCGGTGGCAAACACATCATTGTTTTTGGAGATCTTCTGCAGCTGACACCAGTGAAAGGGCAACCTGTGTTCAAAATGCTCACGCATGAAGATACCAGGAAGTGCCTAGGCAGCATTGGCAACGTCAATATATGGTTAAACTTCAATTATGCTGAACTGCATGAAAATATGCGTCAGGCAAAGGATGAAGTTTACAAGACTATTCTACAAGATGTTAGAATTGGAAAAGTGACCGAGCATGGGAAAGAAGCTTTACATGCACGATTACTGTCAAATTTATATCCAGAACAAGATGTTGTGCCTGAGAATATTTTTCAGAAAATTACTGATAAGAAATCTGGAATATGTTTGATGCCAACTCTTGCAGAATGTGCAAAATTTAACAACAAAATGTTGCATTTAGAAAAGCAAGAGATTGTGAAAGTGGAAGCTATTGATAGAGTAGAGCATATGGGATCAACAATTATTTTGTCTGAGAATCTGAAAACAAAATTGGATTCATTAGAGAAGAGTATATCTAAAACTGCAGGTTTTGAAAAGACTCTGAATGTGTGCTTGAACTGCCGTATAATTTTAAGAAGGAATTTACATGTTGAAAGAGGTCTGGTAAATGGATCAATGGGTAATGTTGTTGATTTTGTGAAATACAGAAATAGAGATGGAATTGAATTTTTAAAAATTAAATTTGATGGCATTGAGGAAGTACAGCTAATTGCTCGTTGTTCTGCTAGATTTTTGCTTGTAAAAGACTTATATGTTCGCCGTAAGCAGTTCCCTGTTTGCTTGGCATATGCGGTGACAATTCATAAATCGCAAGGTTTAAGTGTAGACACTGCATTGGTGAATATTGGCAGTTCTGTGTTCAAGGAGGGTATGGCATATGTGGCATTGTCACGAGTTAGAACTTTATCGGGATTGTACTTGATTGACTGTGATGTCAGAAACATTTGTGCAGATCTAGATTGTGTTAAGGAATACAATAGGTTAAGAAGAGAGTATGCGCCACATTTGCCTCAGTTTCCTTTGTTTGAGAAACGTCTGGTAGGCCGGAAACGAAGAAATGAGAACAATACTGGGCAGGTTGTAGCAAAAAGAAAAAAAGTGAATGAACCTAAAATTACAAGCAGAAACAAAGAGGATTCTGTTGAAGATGTTGTTGGTTTTCAGTTTGAAAACAGTTCTGGTGTCAACTGCTATGCTAATGTAGTAATGAATGTTTTGTTTTCTCTAAAAAATGTAAAAGAAGAGATTGTGGTCAATTCTGATCAAAGATTTTGCAGTTTGTTAAATTCTGTGTTAGAGAAATGTACCACTGATAGAAGAAACATAGAAAGTGTGTCTGAAATTAGAAATCTGTTAGATAGATGTTCAGGCCAAACACAATTCTCTCAAAATATTCAGCAAGATTGTCAGGAGTTTTTAATGTATATGCTTCATGTATTACATGCTGAAGGTGTAGATGTAGATCAGCTGTTTGGGCTTTCTTATCAATGGCAGCATGACTGCGAGAACTGTATGGTATCAAGTACTACTAGTGTAGACTCAGAAAGATTTGTATATTTAACTTTGCCAGACAGTAAATCAGTCTCCTTTAATAAGCTAGTAAAAGCTGCTAATCACAACATGGAGTGTAGCCAATGTAAATCTGAAATGATGTCCACATTATTTATACGAACATATGGCCAGTACATCATTTTAATGTTCCAACGATGTAGGCCTGATGGAACAAAATTGACAACTTTAATAAAAAAATTTGTAGCTTCGCAGTTGTCAATATCAGGAAGGACTTTTGTAACTACAGCAATTATATATCATGACGGCCCTTCAATATCATCAGGACATTACACAGCTTATTTAAAGTCTAGAAATGGCTGGTCATTCTGTAATGATTCTGTTGTAATTTTCAAAAAAAAATTGCCGTATGACCTTAAAAACTCTTACCTGGTGTTTTTAAAACCAAAATTTTAGGAAAATAATCTCGGGATATGATCTGTGGAATTTCAAGAAGTTCTAATGGCTCCTACACAATTTGGCCTTGAGGATAAGTGTAGTTCAGAGACATAACTTCTAATCATAGGATTGGACATCATGGACATGTATGTGCAGTTTAAATGAGTTCAGAAAAACTGTTTCTTTTCATAAGCTAATTAAAGCAGCCAATCAAAACATGGAGTAGAGGGAATGTAAGTCTGCAATGCTGTCTACTGTTTTACATTACTTTGTGATTAAAAGTGATGTAGAGAATTAAATAATTGTAGTACTCATAGAGGTAGTGTAAGTCTGCTTCATATTAAGCAGTATCAGTGTCATACGAAATGTAGAACATGACTGAGCAAGAAGGGGAAGATATTACTATTCCAGGATTGTGAAAATGATCTTCAACATTTTAATTCTGAAAGTTGCGGAAATGCCAAATGATGGGATTGGTTAACAAGAAATCCAAGAGTTATACATGGCTCTGACAAAATTTGGCCTTGTGGAATCTTGTGGTAGAGAGCAAGAAGTCATTTATTGTATGTAACATGTTTTTAAAAACGATGGAGATTTTCTTTCAGAAACTGGTGGGCTGAAAGTAATAACAGCACAAAAGAGTATAAGCTATTCATAGGACATCCTTGGACGTCATGGAAAGTAAGTTAACTTTAAGGAGTTCTGATTTTTGATTTCTGATCTTGTATGGGTTTTTTAAACACAATCATTTTGATTGTGTTTTTTTTTCCCCGCTGTTACATGATGAATACCTTCAAGTCACTGTTTTTAGTGAATTTTGATACATTCTGAGAACAGCAAAAATAAACCATTTAACATGTATAATTAATTCTGTAATGTTTCCATTTATGATGTATATGTAGAACTGTGTAGAAGGCATGGAGAAGGTGAGGCTTCTGTAAGTGTCAAAGTTGTTGCATGCAGTGCTGCACTTCTGCGTATTCTTTGATATGCTAGACTACATCTGCACAATGAGATACCTAAGCAAAGGAAACAGAAGTGATGTGATTGTGAAATGAGCAAAATAAATTGCATGTATTTCAATTACATCACCTGTGTTTCCTATCATTACGAATCACATTGTGCAGATCAAGTTTAGGTCTGTCCAGGGAAACATAGGAGGTTTGGACTTTGTTGAAGATTGCAGTGGACATGACTCACTTCATTGGTAGACCTTCACATGTATTATGTCTTCTATTCTCTTCAACAACTTGAAATTTCATCTGCAACCCTGAGTAGGCCTCACCTGAAACAAAACTCTGGATAGTAGACATCTTATTGGCATCCTGAAGCAATTATTTTAAATTTTAGTGTCTTGCGACACTTTTCTGAGACAACAGCAATGCAAAAGATGCACCATTTTTTAAGATAGGCCTCACTTCATTTGCATCAAGATAGTGTTACTTTAAAATGTATATCTTTAGGACTGTGTAGCTTCTGTAAGTGTCAAAGTTATTGAAAAACTGTTTGTCCTTCAATCTTTGCCCTTGTCTTTTGTAATTTTTCAATACATGTTTTTATATTTTTCAAATGTTTGTTCTCTCTTTCACAGATTGAAAGTATAAAAATAAAAAGTGAGGAATTTAACGACAATTATAAGGTAAGTATTTTGTACTCTTTTCGTTACATTTCTATCACATTGAACTACTATTAGTTCCACTGCTTCATTTCTTTAATCCTCAGTTTCCTGCCTTTGCTACTTCCCTCATTCCTTTCTCTATTACCTACTTACTCAACTCCTTCCACTTTTTTTCTCAGTCCCTCTCTTTTCATAGTTCCTCACTCTTGTTCACTCACTCCGTCTCTATTACTCTTAGTGTCTTTGACTGATCACTGTATCACTATTTGTTCATAATGCTTTCTCTGTGTAGTTGAAGCACACTAAGGGGCATATTATGAATGCAGCCAATAAAATTATTGCTCTTTTTATTGGCAGAAAACTGGTGCAAAAGCGGCTTTAGCGGCAGTTTTCTGCCGCAAAAGCAGCTTTAGCGACACATTTCTGCCTATAAAAGCTGCAAAACTTTTATTGCCTATGTTGATAATATGCCCCTATGTTATTTACATTAGGGCTATATTGTCCAGTATAACAATCAAAATTGCTCTCCAAAGACACCAGGCAAAGCAGACGCTCCCTCAAACAGATCACCAAGCGCAATTTACCCTACTTACAATCTAGCCTGTTCTCTGTCGAGACTTTAGCAATCTTTAGAGCACAAGATAAGATTTTTTTACATGGAAGAGCCATACGTATTGCAATTCTACTTAAGAAACAAGCATTGGCATAGACAATATGTCTCGCCTTTGGGACCTTATACGTGTTTAGCCATGCAACAGTTGATGTTGCTGCACCAAGGATATTATGCTGCATAACTAAAGACTTAGAAGGTCCAAAAGTCGATACCTATTGGCTATGCCAATGCTTGTTTTTCTTTCACTTCGTTATCTATTTTGTTTTTCACAATTATACCATCTTCTGTCTGTTCTTTGGTAAATAGATCTATTAAATAGTATCTCTTCTTTACTACCTATAGCTGTCTTTCTTGAAACATCACTCTCTGTTTACTTTCCTTATACTTACTCTTTTTTTTTAAAAAGTTTTTTTTTTGGTTAGCTCCCGGTACGCGTACCGGGAAGCTAAACCGGAAGCGAACCAAAAGAAATAGAGCTTGCCAGAGTGCTAAACATTCTAGCAATTTTTTTGGAAAGGGAAGGTAGTTCTGAAAAGAACTTTTTTTTTTATATTTTTGTTGTTTTATATTTTTTTTGTATTTTTTGAACATTTTTTGTTTTTTTTGTATTTTTTGAACGATTTTATATTTTTTTTGGGTTTTTTTGGGGGGGGGGAACAACAAAAAACAGGCGTTGAAAAGGGCTCAACAGGAGCAAAATAAAATTACTGGGGGCGGTTAGGGCAATTATGATTGTCATAAGCCAGGTTGATGGCATTAATACTCATGTTACCACATGATATCAACGCACCACAGTGCATACAAGTATGTTTCATGTGCCCAAAATTCTCTTGGATGTTTGGCACAGTTTCCCGTGCCTCTGCTGGTGTCAATGATATTGACGATGTTGACCTGGCCACAGGAGTTGCTGTTGGGTTTTGTTCCATATCCCGTATTTCCGCCCGGCTGTAATTAAGTGGATGCTTCCTGGTCATGTGCCGATGCATGGTATAGTTCCCATAGCTATACTTTTTATCAGTCCCTCTTGATAATTTCTCTTTGCAGATGAGGCAGGTCACATACCTCGCATTCACTTTCTTTTGCCCTGGAAGGATTGAATAAAACTGCCAGATGAAACTGGCTTTCCTATGGGAAACCCGGGGCACCTCTTCCAAGAACTGTGGTTCTTCTCCCTCCTCTTCCTCCATTTCTTCCTCTTCCTCCTCAGTGTTGGTCATCACCTGGGGAGGTGGTCCTCTCTTCCCATGAGGAGGTGGAGGTGGTGGTGGGTGGGGGTCCACCAGCTGAAGCAACTACTGAAGCCATTTCTGATATACTAATGAAGGTCTTCCTCTCACAATGATGAAAGTCAGAGTGAGGAAAGAAGGAGGGGTTTTCATCATTTGGGAAAAACAATTCTTCTCAACCAATGAAAAGTGTTATTTTTAGGTCACCTGACCTAGCCTTCCATAATTATGAAACTAAAAGTGAAATGAACCAATGAAAAGCTTTATTAACAAGTCACATGACTCTAACTTTCATGTTACGCGCTGCGGAACGCTCCCCGGTTAGCTTCCGGTTCGCTGCGCTTCGCGCCTCGGTCCGCGCCCGGGGACACTTCCGGGTGCGCTAACGCAGTACGTCACAAGACGCATTTCGCGGCAACGCGATACGTCGCGCTTTCGCGCCGCGGATCGCTTCCGGGGAGTTGCGTTTCGCGCCTCGGTCCGCGCCCCGGGGCACTTCCGGGTGCGCTAACGCAGTACGTCATAAGACGCATTACGCGGCAACGCGATACCGTAACTATGTTGATTTGTTACCGGTTCGCGGACCGGATCGCGGAATCGAATTGAGCTAACGGGAAGCTTCCCGGTTCGCGGACCGGGAGCGAAACAAAAAAAATATTTAAAAAAAATTATTAATAAACATATAAAATATATTTTTGGATTTAAAGAAGAATACATTTTACAGCTGTAGATATTAGCTTTTAAAAAACCAATGAAATTCACTGAAAAAACCATAGGTTATAGACCATATATAGTTAGGAATTAGCATTTACAAAACCTTGAAAATTCACTGAAAAAACCATAGGTTATAGACCATATATAGTTAGGAATTAGCATTTAAAAAACCTTATTTTACTCACACAAAACCATTGAAATTCCATATATAGTTAGTTGCACTAACTATATATCGCGCACCCGCAATCCACTGCTGATCATGTCACATATTACATCATTCATGACATGGTCAGTGACATCACTGATGACATCACTGATGACATCTCAAATGACATCACTGATGACATCACTGATGACATCTCAAATGACATCACTGATTACATCACTGATGACATCTCATTTGACATTACTGATCACATCACTGATGACATCATTCATGTGATAATACGATGAACCTCTTCAGACTCTAATATAACCTTAGATACACTCAGTGTAAACAGACACTCATAGACTGTCACTCATCCATGAAGTTACACACACACCTAGTCAGTCATGCAAACAATCAATCACACCTCCATTTCCTTAACTATACAGTTAAACACACCTTACTTATTCAAACATATACTAAAACATATTTACTCACTTATACAATCCTGGATACAAGTTCACAATGATCCATACAGCCACTCACACATTCACTGGCTCTTATGCACAGTTATTTATATATGTCAACTCTCACATGTACTGTATTTTACATATGTACTTACTTTGACATGTAGCACTGAGATATCTATTCACTCACCAATACAGTCATGCACACAGTCAACCGCCCATACAGCTGTTTCCACATGCACTTTTGAACCCATACATCTATGCAGAGAGTCATACACCTCCCAGCCACCCATACACACTCTCAGTCTCCCATACAAATACTTGGGCAACCAATCAATAACCCATATAGTTAATCATATAGCTACTGATCAACACATGCAGCAGTTTACAGAACAACAGACATAATGATGCACAAATTAAGACAGTTTAGTCACTAACCCATGCACTCAGTGAGACACATTTAATCACTCACTCATACAGTCAGTCACGCACCTACTAAATCCTTTGTTCAGACACTTCTACATCCACTCATTCTTCAATATGTAAGACATATTTTAACTTTACAGAAACATACAGTCACTGGATGTTGTCATCAGTGATGTCATCAGTGATGTCATTTGAGATGTCATCAGTGATGTCATCAGTGATGTCATTTGAGATGTCATCAGTGATGTCATCAGTGATGTCACTGACCATGTCATGAATGATGTAATATGTGACATGATCAGCAGTGGATTGCGGGTGCGCGATATATAGTTAGTGCAACTAACTATATATGGAATTTCAATGGTTTTGTGTGAGTAAAATAAGGTTTTTTAAATGCTAATTCCTAACTATATATGGTCTATAACCTATGGTTTTTTCAGTGAATATATATATATATATATATATATATATATATATATATAATTCAAATAAAAAAAGTCCAGATCTTTGAAAAGGGTGTCATTGAGCGAAAGGAGAAAGTTTGCACGGGATGAAAGAGACTACACCCGCCGGGCGAATACTAACTTTCGCACGCAAGTTTGACAAAACCCAAGCCCAAATAGCCAAAGACAAAACTATGGGAGCAGCGGAAAAAGGAACAGATGGCTCTTTGACAGACATCAGCTCTGATGGAGAATCGATCGCCAGTGGTACATCAAACCAAGGAGAGATGTCTTCTTTTTCCGAGGAGGGGCGTGTAATACAAAGGAATCAAGAACAGTCCTACCGGGGGAAACCGGGAGGAAGAGGAAGAGGCGGCAACACAAAAGCAAAAAAAGACAGTGCAGAAGAAGAAAACTGGTTTGGTAACAAGGAGCCAGGACAACAAGAAAAAATAATGGAAGACACTGCACAACATTTAAAGGTAGTGAACTTGTCAAGTAGACCTTTAACTTGTATAGAAGAAGAGGTTTTAAAACTTGGGTTATCTTTTTGTCCAGACACCACTCTAGACTATGCCAGTACACACATTGACCTCTATCAATTTTTACGTAAAGAAAAACTTTATAAATTGCATGCCAACAAACCAACCAATGTAACAACCAGTAACAGAGTAACACGTGATTCTTTAGACAGCAACTCACAAACGTTAGCCATAGCTGACATTCCAGCACTAATGGATATGCAAGACCTGTTAGATCAGACTACCACTACCACTATTACATCTAACCCACTGAACCCGGGGGAGGGTGATGAAATCACACTCCAAACATTAGGCATAGATGCAGTATCTCTTGGAATGACCAATTCCAGAGCCCCATCTAAATATGTACCTCAGACCCCTAAAGACAACATAGACCTTTTCCATGAAACAGTAAGCCAAGATCTCTTAAAACTTGTTAACATGAGTCCAAGACTGGGAAACATCAAACAAGAACACTGGGAGGCAGTCTCCAACTTGCAATAAGATGGAAACATAATAACCAAGTCCTCTGACAAGGGGGGTAACATTGTTGTAATGGATAGGGAGAAATATATACAAGAGGCCCTCAGACAATTAAATAACAACACTTGCTACGAGAGAGTAGACAAAATGTACCTTGATGCATTACAAACCATATACCATGGCTATCTTAATACCTGGTACGATCAGAATTTACTGAATTGGGATGAAAAAAAGTTTTTAACTAATGAGACACCAACAACACGACCTTATATTTGTTACCCAAAGTGCATAAAGACGCCACCAACCCCCCGGGACGCCCGCAAAAAAATATCTGAGTTTGTGGATCATTTTCTGTTTCCATATGTTAGAGATCTTTACTCATACCTTAGAGATACCACAGATTTTTTGCAGAAGATAAACAACGTACACTGGGATACTAACCACTGGATGGTCTGTCTAGATGTAGAAAGTCTCTACACAAGCATCAGACACCCAAACGGCCTAAAGGCATGCCAACACTTCTTGAGGGCTAGGAACATCAAATTTTTCAACCATACCCGCATGCTACGGCAAAAGATTGAGATCTGTTTAACAGAGAATGTCTTTATGTTTAATGGCAGATGGTACAAACAACTCCAGGGCACTTCCATGGGTACTTGCTTCGCCCCCAGCTACGCCAACCTGCTGGTAAGCTGGTGGGAGGAGCAAGTACTCTGGGGTGAGGAGTTAGAGCCATGGTCCCACAACATTGGACTATGGCTCCATTACATTGATGACGTTTTCTTTATTTGGGAAGGAAATGAACCTGAGTTGCTGATTTTTGTGAAACGTTTGAATGCCAATGTTTTGAACCTCAAATTTACTCTGCAGTACAGCCAACATGTCATAGATTTTTTAGACATTAGACCTCACTGTTCAAAATGGGGAACTCACGACAGATGTGTACAGAAAAAAGACAGAGGGAAACTCCATCCTACATTCAGCTAGCTGTCACCCGCCGAACTTTAGGTGGACCATTCCATATAGCGAATTTTTGCACGCTAGGAGAAATTGCAGTACAGAAACAGCCTACCAGAAAAACAAACACGGCATGGCAATAAGATTAAAAAATAGAGGTTATCCAACAAAGATGTTAAGAAAAGGTGCAAGAAAAGCTGATTCCATTAGTCACCTTGATGCCCTGCATGCTGCTTCCCCTAAAGCTTTGACCAGAACTGACAACACTGAGGCACCAGTTCTTTCATTACCACCTACAGTACCTAATCAAATGAGTTGAGGAAAATCATCCAGAAAAGTTGCACGTTCTGACACAAGACCCCCTCCTCACTAGGCCCATCTCCGTCAGTTACATACAGAAAAGACAACATCACTGAAAGATATTCTAGTTAGCAGCCACTTATACACAACCAAGAAAGCAAGTGAAACAAGTGCAAAGCCTGCAGCAATAGTGTTAATGTCAAAGAAGTCACACTCAGCAGAGCTAACAAAAAATGGAAGATCACCAAACCTATCACATGTGCCACGGACTTTGTGGTATATGTGATCACTTGCCCAAGGGACAAGTGGTATGTGGGTTCAACAACTTTACAAGTAAAGAAAAGAATACTGGAACACTGGAGAGCGGTGACAAACCGCGACATCAGTTACAGCACTGCCAAATATTTTAACGACAATCATGAAGGAGATTGGACAAAGGGCAAGTACTTTGGGTTGGCCACAATCCCTAAAAACCCTAGAGAGGGAAATCGGGTACAGGCCCTACGTCGCCTGGAGTCTAGACTAATTCCAATGGCTGGCAGTATGTCCCCGCACGGCATGAACAATGACGAAGAATTGTATGTGCATCTGGAAATACATTTCATAGCTTCTCATTCATATAGCCCAAATTCACCTACATGGTCAGATTTGAACCAATGTTTTTAATTGTTCCTTCATTCAAATATGTCAGATCACTTTCACTGTTTTCCTATCCCATCACTTATTTTTCACAATTCTGTTCCACAGTTGATATAATATACACAGTAAAGAATGAACATTGATCGCTCAAGATTACAATTGTGTTCCAGCCAGTTTGTGGCAACCATAGCGGGTGTCTCCATACTAACTAGGGACGTTGACTACATTAGACTGTTTCTTCTGTACACTGTTCAGCTAATTTTCTAATGTTGTTGGACAATGTATCCTCATGACCTGTCCTTTTTATTAATTTTTTGGCAGATTGAAGAAGGCACCACAAGGAGAGTAGCCACTTACTTAAAGTTATGAGCACATGAGGACCAGCATGTTCCAATAAACTCTGATCTCTTCATCACGAATAGTCAAACATAGTCGTACCCTACTAGTCCCCACACACTTGACCACTCAGGTTCAGGTAAATAAAATGTAGGCACCGCATGAGTCCTTTAATATACTCAATAGTACTATACCAAAAGTTTTCTCAATCCCTGCGAGACTGAGTATCTATCTGTGAGAGTGGTTTTAACTCACAACCACCTTGAAATGACACCCGCTCAAAAAGTGGAAACCTTGTACTACACATGAAATGAGCGTGCTGGCAAAATCTCATTCATACATCAATAAAACTGTGTAATAACAATTATAAAACATTTCACATTTTATGTTAACACTTTTGTTTAAAAAAACTTTATTTACACTAATCAACTGCACAAGTGGCAAACTGTGGCAAAATGAAATTCCCACAGTGTTTTCTTTATGTTTATGCACGCTGCGTCGTGCACTGTCCCTTTAAAAATGTTTGTGAATTCCAACAAAGGTCATGTGACCAAGATCTCCGTGGAGATCGAAACGCGTCGTCCTTGTCTGCTGCTGAAATAAACCTGCGTTACTTTGAACTGCAATTTGGTGTGGCTCGTCTTTTCTGCGTTTCCCGTAGAGAATCCTCGTTTCATATATATATATATATATATATATATATATATATATATATATATATATATATTCAACTCCTCCTCACTTCAGATTGTAGCTGCCGCCTGCCAAAACAGCGGGTGTGTCGTCCCAATAAAAGGACCTCCGAAGTCAGGTCCTTACAACACTGCACCTCTTAAGTAGTAAAACCACAAGTTGACGAGACTATGTGCTGGCCAAAGAATTTTATTTTCAGACAGCCCTCGGACGCGTTTCGCCTGACCAGCAGGCTTGTTCACCCACGCGTTCGAGGGCTGTCTGAAAATAAAATTCTTTGGCCAGCACATAGTCTCGTCAACTTGTGGTTTTACTACTTGAGAGGTGCAATATATATATATATATATATGACTCCAGAAACCTCCCTCCAAAGAAGAAGCAGAAGCCCGAAAGGGAACAATTCAGAGAGGCTTTAATGCCTCAGCACAGCTCCAGTGGCGGCAAATGCATTTCGGCTTGTGCCTTCATCAGCGCCCAACACCGGAATGACAAACATGGTAAGTTCCTCCCTGCTGCCTGTTGGATGTTTAGCAAAGGTCCGTTCTTCCCCCTTGCAATTGGGCTCACCTGTTGCAGATCATTCACGATTCTCTGAACTGCAACTCCCATGATGCCTTGTGTTGCAGCACCTCGGGTTGGCGAAAATGGGGAGAAAAGTTCCTGATGTTGAAATACTTGCTGCCGGACCCAAAGTGTGGCAGAGCGGGGATACACAAGCCTGTGCCAAAGTCCTGCAGTATCTCCTCGGGTCCTCTTCGTGCTGCCACAGCGCATGAAATAGGAAGTCCAGTATGCACGGGCTAAGTGCAAAAATGCAGAATGCCACAGAGAGAGGTGCAATACCTCAACTGCTCGGGTCCTCCGTTGTTAGGGGCGGGTACTGGACACTTTCCAAAACTGAAAGAGTAGAGAAATTGCCGTGAGGCGTGCCATCGAAGGTCCAGACCCAAAGCGTGGCAGGGGCTTCTGTAATGCGCTACTGGCCAGCGCAACTAATGACTCCAGAAACCTCCCTCCAAAGAAGAAGCAGAAGCCCGAAGGGGAACAATTCAGAGAGGCTTTAATGACTCAGCACAGCTCCAGTGGCGGCGAATGCATTTCGGCTTGTGTCTTCATCAGCGCCCAACACCGGAATGACAAACATGGTAAGTTCCTACCTGCTGGCTGTTGGATGTTTAGCAAAGATCCGCTCCACCCCCTTGCAATTGGGCTCACCTGTTGCAGATCATTCTCAATTCTCTGTACTGCAACTCCCAGGATGCCTTGTGTTGCAGCACCTCGTGTTGGCGAAAATGGGGAGAAAAGTTCCTGATGTTGAAATACTTGCTGCCGGACCCAAAGTGTGGCAGAGCGGGGATACACAAACCTGTGACAAAGTCCTCCAGTCTCTCCTCGGGTCCCCTTCCTACTGCCACAGGCTATGAAATAGGAAGTCCAGTATGCAGGGGCTAAGCGCAAAAATGCAGAATGCCACAGAGAGAGGTGCAATACCTCAACTGCTCGGGTCCTCCGTTGTCAGGGGCGGGTACTGGACACTTTCCATAACTGAAAGAGTAGAGAAATTGCCGTGAGGCGTGCCAGCGAAGGTCCAGACCCAAAGCGTGGCAGGGGCTTCTGTAATGCGCTACTGGCCAGCGCAACTAATGACTCCAGAAACCTCCCACCAAAGAAGAAGCAGAAGCCCGAAGGGGAACAATTCAGAGAGGCTTTAATGACTCAGCACAGCTCCAGTGGCGGCGAATGCATTTCGGCTTGTGCCTTCATCAGCGCCCAACACCGGAATGACAAACATGGTAAGTTCCTCCCTGCTGCCTGATGGATGTTTAGCAAAGGTCTGCTCCTCCCCCTTGCAATTGGGCTAACCTGTTGCAGATCATTCACGATTCTCTGAAATGCAACTCCCAGGATGCCTTGTGTTGCAGCACCTCGGGTTGGCGAAAATGGGGAGAAAAGTTCCTGATGTTGAAATACTTGCTGCCGGACCCAAAGTGTGGCAGAGCGGGGATACACAAGCCTGTGCCAAAGTCCTCCAGTATCTCCTCGGGTCCCCTTCGTGCTGCCACAGCCCATGAAATAGGAAGTCCAGTATGCACGGGCTAAGTGCAAAAATGCAGAATGCCACAGAGAGAGGTGCAATACCTCAACTGCTCGGTTCCTCCGTTGTTAGGGGCGGGTACAGGACACTTTCCATAACTGAAAGAGTAGAGAAATTGCCGTGAGGCGTGCCATCGAAGGTCCGGACCCAAAGCGTGGCAGGGGCTTCTGTAATGCTCTACTGGCCAGCGCAACTAATGACTCCAGAAACCTCCCTCCAAAGAAGAAGCAGAAGCCCGAAGGGGAACAATTCAGAGAGGCTTTAATGACTCAGCACAGCTCCAGTGGCGGCGAATGCATTTAGGCTTGTGCCTTCATCAGCACCCAACACCGGAATGACAAACATGGTAAGTTCCTCCCTGCTGCCTGTTGGATGTTTAGCAAAGGTCTGCTCCTCCCCCTTGCAATTGGGCTCACCTGTTGCAGATCATTCACGATTGTCTGAACTGCAACTCCCAGGATGCCTTGTGTTGCAGCACCTCGGGTTGGCGAACATGGGGAGAAAAGTTCCTGATGTTGAAATACTTGCTGCCGGACCCAAAGTGTGGCAGAGCGGGGATACACAAGCCTGTGCCAAAGTCCTGCAGTATCTCCTCGGGTCCTCTTCGTGCTGCCACAGCGCATGAAATAGGAAGTCCAGTATGCACGGGCTAAGTGCAAAAATGCAGAATGCCACAGAGAGAGGTGCAATACCTCAACTGCTCGGGTCCTCCGTTGTTAGGGGCGGGTACTGGACACTTTCCAAAACTGAAAGAGTAGAGAAATTGCCGTGAGGCGTGCCATCGAAGGTCCAGACCCAAAGCGTGGCAGGGGCTTCTGTAATGCGCTACTGGCCAGCGCAACTAATGACTCCAGAAACCTCCCTCCAAAGAAGAAGCAGAAGCCCGAAGGGGAACAATTCAGAGAGGCTTTAATGACTCAGCACAGCTCCAGTGGCGGCGAATGCATTTCGGCTTGTGTCTTCATCAGCGCCCAACACCGGAATGACAAACATGGTAAGTTCCTACCTGCTGGCTGTTGGATGTTTAGCAAAGATCCGCTCCACCCCCTTGCAATTGGGCTCACCTGTTGCAGATCATTCTCAATTCTCTGTACTGCAACTCCCAGGATGCCTTGTGTTGCAGCACCTCGTGTTGGCGAAAATGGGGAGAAAAGTTCCTGATGTTGAAATACTTGCTGCCGGACCCAAAGTGTGGCAGAGCGGGGATACACAAACCTGTGACAAAGTCCTCCAGTCTCTCCTCGGGTCCCCTTCCTACTGCCACAGGCTATGAAATAGGAAGTCCAGTATGCAGGGGCTAAGCGCAAAAATGCAGAATGCCACAGAGAGAGGTGCAATACCTCAACTGCTCGGGTCCTCCGTTGTCAGGGGCGGGTACTGGACACTTTCCATAACTGAAAGAGTAGAGAAATTGCCGTGAGGCGTGCCAGCGAAGGTCCAGACCCAAAGCGTGGCAGGGGCTTCTGTAATGCGCTACTGGCCAGCGCAACTAATGACTCCAGAAACCTCCCACCAAAGAAGAAGCAGAAGCCCGAAGGGGAACAATTCAGAGAGGCTTTAATGACTCAGCACAGCTCCAGTGGCGGCGAATGCATTTCGGCTTGTGCCTTCATCAGCGCCCAACACCGGAATGACAAACATGGTAAGTTCCTCCCTGCTGCCTGATGGATGTTTAGCAAAGGTCTGCTCCTCCCCCTTGCAATTGGGCTAACCTGTTGCAGATCATTCACGATTCTCTGAAATGCAACTCCCAGGATGCCTTGTGTTGCAGCACCTCGGGTTGGCGAAAATGGGGAGAAAAGTTCCTGATGTTGAAATACTTGCTGCCGGACCCAAAGTGTGGCAGAGCGGGGATACACAAGCCTGTGCCAAAGTCCTCCAGTATCTCCTCGGGTCCCCTTCGTGCTGCCACAGCCCATGAAATAGGAAGTCCAGTATGCACGGGCTAAGTGCAAAAATGCAGAATGCCACAGAGAGAGGTGCAATACCTCAACTGCTCGGTTCCTCCGTTGTTAGGGGCGGGTACAGGACACTTTCCATAACTGAAAGAGTAGAGAAATTGCCGTGAGGCGTGCCATCGAAGGTCCGGACCCAAAGCGTGGCAGGGGCTTCTGTAATGCTCTACTGGCCAGCGCAACTAATGACTCCAGAAACCTCCCTCCAAAGAAGAAGCAGAAGCCCGAAGGGGAACAATTCAGAGAGGCTTTAATGACTCAGCACAGCTCCAGTGGCGGCGAATGCATTTAGGCTTGTGCCTTCATCAGCACCCAACACCGGAATGACAAACATGGTAAGTTCCTCCCTGCTGCCTGTTGGATGTTTAGCAAAGGTCTGCTCCTCCCCCTTGCAATTGGGCTCACCTGTTGCAGATCATTCACGATTGTCTGAACTGCAACTCCCAGGATGCCTTGTGTTGCAGCAACTCGGGTTGGCGAACATGGGGAGAAAAGTTCCTGATGTTGAAATACTTGCTGCCGGACCCAAAGTGTGGCAGAGCGGGGATACACAAGCCTGTGCCAAAGCCCTCCAGCCTCTCCTCGAGTCCCCTTCGTACTGCCACAGCCCATGAAATAGGAAGTCCAGCATGCAGGGGATAAGCGCAAAAATGCAAAATGCCACAGAGAGAGGTGCAATACCCCAACTGCTCGGGTCCTCCATTGTCAGGGGCGGATACTGGACACTTTCCATAACTGAAAGAGTGGAGAAATTGCCGTGAGGCATGCTAGCGAAGGTCCAGACCCAAAGCGTGGCAGGGGCTTCTGTAATGCGCTACTGGCCAGCGCAACTAATGACTCCAGAAACCTCCCTCCAAAGAAGAAGCAGAAGCCCAAAGAGGAACAATTCAGAGAGGCTTTAATGACTCAGCACAGCTCCAGTGGCAGCGAATGCATTTCGGCTTGTGCCTTCATCAGCGCCCAACACCGGAATGACAAACATGGTAAGTTCCTCCCTGCTGCCTGTTGGATGTTTAGCAAAGGTCCGCTCCTCCCCCTTGCAATTGGGCTCACCTGTTGCAGATCATTCACGATTCTCTGAACTGCAACTCCCAGGATGCCTTGTGTTGCAGCATCTCGGGTTGGCGAAAATGGGGAGAAAAGTTCCTGATGTTGAAATACTTGCTGCCGGACCCAAAGTGTGGCACAGAGGGGATACACAAGCCTGTGCCAAAGTCTTCCAGTCTCTCCTCGGGTCCCCTACGTACTGCCACAGCCCATGAAATAGGAAGTCCATTATGCAGGGGCTAAGCGCAAAAATGCAGAATGCCACAGACAGAGGTGCAATACCTCAACTGCTCGGGTCCTCCGTTGTCAGGGGTGGGTAATGGACACTTTCCATAACTGAAAGAGTAGAGAAATTTCCGTGAGGCGTGCCAGCAAAGGTCCAGTCCCAAATCGTGGCAGGGGCTTCTGTAATGCTCTACTGGCCAGCGCAACTAATGACTCCAGAAACCTCCCTCCAAAGAAGAAGCAGAAGCCCGAAGGGGAACAATTCAGAGAGGCTTTAATGACTCAGCACAGCTCCAGTGGCGGCGAATGCATTTAGGCTTGTGCCTTCATCAGCGCCCAACACCGGAATGACAAACATGATAAGTTCCTCCCTGCTGCCTGTTGGATGTTTAGCATAGGTCCGCTCCTCCCCCTTGCAATTGGGCTCACCTGTTGCAGATCATTCACGATTCTCTGAACTGCAACTCCCAGGATGCCTTGTGTTGCAGCACCTCAGGTTGGCGAAAATGGGGAGAAAAGTTCCTCATGTTGAAATACTTGCTGCCGGACCCAAAGTGTGGCACAGAGGGGATACATAAGCCTGTGCCAAAGTCCTCCAGTCTCTCCTCGGGTCCCCTTCGTACTGCCACAGCCCATGAAATAGGAAGTCCAGTATGCAGGGGTAAGCGCAAAAATGCAGAATGCCACAGAGAGAGGGGCAATACCTCAACTGCTCTGGTCCTCCGTTGTCAGGGGCGGGTACTGGACACTTTCCATAACTGAAAGAGTAGAGAAATTGCCGAGAGGCGTGCCAGCGAAGGTCCAGACCCAAAGCGTGGCAGGGGCTTCTGTAATGCGCTACTGGCCAGCGCAACTAATGACTCCAGAAACCTCCCTCCAAAGAAGAAGCAGAAGCCCGCAGGGGAACAATTCTGAGAGGTTTTAATGACTCAGCACAGCTCCAGTGGCGGCGAATGCATTTCGGCTTGTGCCTTCATCAACGCCCAACACGGGAATGACAAACATGGTAAGTTCCTCCCTGCTGCCTGTTGGATGTTTAGCAAAGGTCCGCTCCTCCCCCTTGCAATTGGGCTCACCTGTTGCAGATCATTCACGATTCTTTGAACTGCAACTCCCAGGATGCCTTGTGTTGCAGCACCTCGGGTTGGCGAAAATGGGGAGAAATGTTCCTGATATTGAAATACTTGCTGCCGGACCCAAAGTGTGGCAGAGCGGGGATACACAAGCCTGTGCCAAAGTCCTCCAGTCTCTCCTTGGGTCCCCTTCGTACTGCCACAGCCCATGAAATAGGAAGTCCAGTATGCAGGGGCTAAGCGCAAAAATGCAAAATGCCACAGAGAGAGGTGCAATACCTCAACTGCTCGGGTCCTCCGTTGTCAGGGGCGGGTAATGGACACTTTCCATAACTGAAAGAGTGGAGAAATTGCCGTGAGGCGTGCCAGCAAAGGTCCAGACACAAATCGTGGCAGGGGCTTCTGTAATGCTCTACTGGCCAGCGCAACTAATGACTCCAGAAACCTCCCTCCAAAGAAGAAGCAGAAGCCCGAAGGGGAACAATTCAGAGAGGCTTTAATGACTCAGCACAGCTCCAGTGGCGGCGAATGCATTTCGGCTTGTGCCTTCATCAACGCCCAACACGGGAATGACAAACATGGTAAGTTCCTCCCTGCTGCCTGTTGGATGTTTAGCAAAGGTACGCTCCTCCCCCATGCAATTGGGCTCACCTGTTGCAGATCATTCACGATTCTCTGAACTGCAACTCCCAGGATGCCTTGTGTTGCAGCACCTCAGGTTGGCGAAAATGGGGAGAAAAGTTCCTGATGTTGAAATACTTGCTGCCGGACCCAAAGTGTGGCAGAGCGGGGATACACAAGCCTGTGCCAAAGTCCTCCAGTCTCTCCTCGGGTCCCCTTCCTACTGCCACAGCCCATGAAATAGGAAGTCCAGTATCCAGGGGCTAAGCGCAAAAATGCAGAATGCCACAGAGAGAGGGGCAATACCTCAACTGCTCTGGTCTTCCGTTGTCAGGGGCGGGTACTGGACACTTTCCATAACTGAAAGAGTAGAGAAATTGCTGTGAGGCGTGCCAGCGAAGGTCCAGACCCAAATCGTGGCAGGGGCTTCTGTAATGCGCTACTGGCCAGCGCAACTGATGACTCCAGAAACCTCCCTCCAAAGAAGAAGCAGAAGCCCGAAGGGGAACAATTCAGAGAATCTTTAATGACTCAGCACAGCTCCAGTGGCGGCGAATGCATTTCGGCTTATGCCTTCATCAGCGCCCAACACCGGAATGACAAACATGGTAAGTTCTTCCCTGCTGCCTGTTGGATGTTTAGCAAAGGTCCTCCCCTCCCCCTTGCAATTGGGCTCACCTGTTGCAGATCATTCACGATTCTCTGTACTGCAACTCCCAGGATGCCTTGTGTTGCAGCACCTTGGGTTGGGGAAAATGGGGAGAAAAGTTCCTGATGTTGAAATACTTGCTGCCGGACCCAAAGTGTGGCAGAGCGGGGATACACAAGCCTGTGCCAAAGTCCTCCAGTCTCTCCTCGGGTCCCCTTCGTACGGCCACAGCCCATGAAATAGGAAGTCCAGTATGCAGGGGATAAGCGCAAAAATGCAGAATGCCACAGAGAGAGGTGCAATACCTCAACTGCTCGGGTCCTCCGTTGTCAGGGGCGGGTACTGGACACTTTCCATAACTGAAAGAGTAGAGAAATTGCCGTGAGGCGTGCCAGCGAAGGTCCAGACCCAAATCGTGGCAGGGGCTTCTGTAATGCGCTACTGGTCAGTGCAACTAATGACTCCAGAAACCTCCCTCCAAAGAAGAAGCAGAAGCCTGAAGGGGAACAATTCAGAGAGGCTTTAATGACTCAGCACAGCTCCAGTGGCGGTGAATGCATTTCGGCTTATGCCTTCATCAGCGCCCAACACCGGAATAACAAACATGGTAAGTTCCTCCCTGCTGCCTGTTGGATGTTTAGCAAAGGTCCGCCCCTCCCCCTTGCAATTGGGCTCACCTGTTGCAGATCATTTACGATTCTCTGAACTGCAACTCCCAGGATGCCTTGTGTTAAAGCACCTCGGGTTGGCGAAAATGGGGAGAAAAGTTCCTGATGTTGAAATACTTGCTGCCGGACCCAAAGTGTGGCAGAGCGGGGATACACAAGCCTGTGCCAAAGTCCTCCAGTCTCTCCTCGGGTCCCCTTCGTACTGCCACAGCCCATGAAATAGGAAGTCCAGTATGCAGGGGCTAAGCGCAAAAATGCAGAATGCCACAGAGAGAGGTGCAATACCTCAACTGCTCGGGTCCTCCGTTGTCAGGGGCGGGTACTGGATACTTTCCATAACTGAAATAGTAGAGAAATTGCCATGAGGCGTGCCAGCGAAGGTCCAGACCCAAAGCGTGGCAGGGGCTTCTGTAATGCGCTACTGGCCAGCGCAACTAATGACTCCAGAAGCCTCCCTCCAAAGAAGAAGCAGAAGCTCGAAGGGGAACAATTCAGAGAGGCTTTAATGACTCAGCACAGCTCCAGTGGCGGCGAATGCATTTCGGCTTGTGCCTTCATCAGCGCCCAACACCGGAATGACAAACATGGTAAGTTCCTCCCTGCTGCCTGTTAGATGTTTAGCAAAGGTCCGCTCCTCCCCCTTGCAATTGGGCTCACCTGTTGCAGATCATTCACAATTCTCTGAACTGCAATTCCCAGGATGCCTTGTGTTGCAGCACCTCGGGTTGGCGAAAATGGGGAGAAAAGGTCCTGATGTTGAAATACTTGCTGCCGGACCCAAAGTGTGGCAGAGCGGGGATACACAAGCCTATATATATGTGTGTGTGTGTGTGTGTGTGTGTGTGTGTGTGTGTATATATATATATATATATATATATATATATATTCACTGAAAAAACCATAGGTTATAGACCATATATAGTTAGGAATTAGCATTTAAAAAACCTTTTTTTACTCACACAAAACCATTGAAATTCCATATATAGTTAGTAGTACTAACTATATATCGCGCACCCGCAATCCACTGCTGATCATGTCACATATTACATCATTCATGACATGGTCAGTGACATCACTGATGACATCACTGATGACATCTCAAATGACATCACTGATGACATCACTGATGACAACTCAAATGACATCACTGATGAAACATCCAGAAACTCTGTAGACTACCAATTCGATCAGTTCCGGTAGCGCCCCAACGTGACCCGGTAGAGAAGAACTTGCCCTCCCCTCTTTGACTGATGGTTCTTGTTGCCTGTCCCTTCTGTTGTCATTTAACAGAACTATTTAGCCTGCTGAAAGGGGTTGTGTTCCGACCGCTGGTTGGTGGAGACATTTTGACTATATTCTGGACCTGCGTTGTCGCGTAATGCGTCATATGACGCGCCGCGTTAGCGCATCCGGAAGTGATCCGGGGCGCGGCGCGCAGCGCGTAACGTAAGCATAACAGATCATGTAACTTGTTAATAAAACTTTTCATTGGTTCATTTTACTTTTCTTATTCTAATGATGAAAGGCTTGGTCATATGACCTAAAAATTACGCTTTTTATTACTTTCGAACATTATTTTTTCTTAAACATATGTTATAATGTTCCAGGCTAATGTACTTAAATTTACAACTGTCCTGCAAGTAAAATATATTCCTTTTTCGAGAAAAAGGGCGTTTCTTCGTCCCATGACGGAGCCGTTGAGCAAAAGAGGGTCGGCCTGCTGTCTTAGTCGCCGATACGCCAGAATATCAGATTCTTATCGATCACTTTATGTTGCAGGAGTAGAAAACACAACAACCCTTGACCATTTATCTTTACTGCGTTCCTGCGTATTATACCTTTTACCCTTCATGTAATTCGAATGCTTTATTTCACTTGCCTTTTACTGATTCTAAAACAGTGACTATTATTAAAAACTTTACCAATGTAAATACTACTACCATGTTTTCTTTTAAAAACCTTTATTGTGAAAATGTCAGTATACAAATACGGGCCTATAACCACGTGGGCCGGCCACGGAGCAAACTGTAATCATATATGATGAGTAGACATTTACACTGTAGAGGAACGTAACGGGCGGGCCATTAGGTTGCAAGAACTAAGGTGTCTAACAGTTGCGGAATCGGTGGACGTACATTTTATAATTAAAATACGACAGGGCCAGTTACAATAAAATTATCTAGATATACATTTGCGGGCAAGTACCATGGGTGACGTTAATTCGAACTTTCAATAGTACAGTAATCAATAACACATCAGAACTTAATATCAATAGGGATGTCGAAATATTCAATCAATTCTCGTCCCCGCCCGCCATGTGCTTCAAAACTGCATACGTATCTCGTGATTTCAAGGTTCTGCAACCAGTACACAACAACGAGTTACGAGTCCCATTTATTCCGGCGCCATTTTGGGCGAGGACGGGCAGGTCCAGGATATAGTCAAAATGTCTCTACCAACCATCGACTATGATGATGTTCATATGCTGTATTTATTAGAGTAACACTCATCTGTCCACATGAAATTAATTTGCCACAATCTAAACATGTCATTTTAATCTTTCCAAAGTTCTTCTAAATATTTGGGACCGTTTCCCTTGCCTCTGATGCTGTCAGTGCCAGTTCTTTGATGAATGTACTGGCAGGTCGGGGGTTCTCCTACAAATCTCTCTTTTATGCAGCACTATAATTAATCGGTGCAACCTCTCCATATGACGATGCATGGTATAGTTACCATAACTATATTTTTTTTCGGTTCCTCTGGAGAGTACATCGTGGCAGATGAAGCGTGTAACGTACCGGGAATTTACCTTTTTTGCATGTAGAGGAAAGGAAAAAAAATTTGAGCGTCCGAGTTCTAAGGTGTCCCAGGGCCATTTTAGTGGACCAGGCCCAAATCCAAAGGACAGGCCGCCATTTTGAGAGTCCTGTTGCAGCCGCCTGTCGCTGTAGCATCAAGAGCGGCCGAAACTCAGCTGAATGGCAACTGAAACGGTAAAGGGGCGCCCCACTACAGCAGACGAGCCTCCACCTGGGAAGGCCCGTTCACGCCGCCTCCCCCCCCCCCTTCGGGCACCCCACGCCGTTATTCGGAGCAGGATTGTAGGATGGCCACACCAATGCGGCAACTTGCTAGACACCACCTCGGTGCCAACCGAATCTCAGCGCCTTGTGGTGTCTTCTATTCAGAAAACATTGTTGTGCTGCCTTCGACCTATTCGCCGCAAGTGCGCACGCAACTCAGCTGCATAGCTTGCTAGACACCACCTCGGTGCCATCCGGATCTTGGCGCGTTGCGCTGCCTTTGGCCCCATTCGCACATCGGTCCGCTACTGACGCCACCTCACAGGCCAACGGGGCGCCCCACGCCCACTTTCAGCATTGTAGGATGGCCACACCAGTGCGGCAACTTGCTAGACACCACCTCGGTGCCATCCGGATCTTGGCGCGTTGTGCTGCCTTCGGCCTATTCGCACATCAGTCCGCTACTGACGCGAACTCACAGGCCAACGAGGCGCCCCACGCCGACTTTCAGCATTATAGGATGGCCACACCAGTGCGGCAACTTGCTAGACACCACCTCGGTGCCATCCGGATCTTGGCGCGTAGTGAAGCTGCAGCAGCTGCAAATAAGCTTCAGACAGTGTTACAACCGCTGCTCAGAACTCTCAACTATGACACCACCTCGGTGCCATCCGGATCTTGGCGTGTTGCGCTGCCTTTGGCCCCATTCGCACATCGGTCCGCTACTGACGCCACCTCACAGGCCAACGGGGCGCCCCACGCCCGCTTTCAGCATTGTACGATGGCCACACCAGTGTGGCAACTTGCTAAACACAACCTCGGTGCCATCCGGATCTTGGCGCGTTGTGCTGCCTTCGGCCTATTCGCACATCGGTCCGCTACTGACGCTGCCTCACGTGCCAACGGATTTTCTACGCTTTTTATACCCTATGCCGCATAACAGGTCATGTGACTTGTTTATAAAACTTTTCATTGGTTCATTTTACTTTTGGTTTCCTAATGATGGAAGGCTTGATCATATGACCTAAAAATAACACTTTTCATTGGATGAAAACTTTTTTTTTTCCCAAACGATGAAAGCCCCACCTTGTTTCTGGATGTTTCAGACTGAAGCTGGCGTCAGCATGAAAGCACCACCATCTCGTGGCTCCGTCGTGGTCATTCCGCGAGCAATCATGGCAGCCGCTCTCCACCGGAAGCCTGCAGGAGTCGGGGGCCCCCAAGACTTTTGTACAATCCTCAAGGCTGAGGGAACGCTTTCGAGAATGGGGTCCAAGACCTAGCAGACTAGCGTCCGATTTCCAAGGTGTCCCAGGGCCATTTCAGTGGACCAGGCCCAAAAAGGAAAGAGCCTGCCACCATTTTGAGAGTCCTGTGGCAGCCGCCTATCGTTGCACCGCAAGAGTGGGCGCAACTCAGCTGAATGGCGGATTTTGACACAGTGGACCAAAAGCGGACGGAATGGCAATTGAAACGGTAAAGGGGCGCCCCACTACAGCAGACGAGCCTCCACCTGGGGAGGCCCGTTCACGCCGCCTCACCCCCCCCCCCTCCGGGGCGCCCCACGCCGTTATTCGGAGGGCGGCAACTTACTGGACATCACCTTGGTGCCATCGTTCTGCTGCCTTGGAACTATTCGCACAACAGACCGCTACTGATGACCCACCCCCCGCGACGCCCCACGCCGGATACCGAAATCAGTGCGGCACCCAGGCAACATCACCTGGGTGCCGTCCAGAAATCTGGACGTTGTGCTGCGTTGGGACTATTCGCACAACCGACCGCTACTTCCTTCTTTTTCCCTAAAAATGTTTAAATGTTTTTACTGTTTTTGTTTTGTTGTATATATTTATAAGTTATTAAAGTTTTATAATCCTACTACTTTGTTGGAGTGCTATATATTTTTAATGTGACACATAATTGTAAAAACTTTGATGTACAAAGAGGCATCCCTGGAATCTTCCGCTTCAGGCTCGGTCCCCTCCCCAATCACAATACAGAATGGTTTTCAGATAGTAGGAACGCGTGTGGTGTGACGGATCTCATCGGGTGTGGGCCTTGATCTACTATAACTCCTTTGAAGAGGGGTGATTCTTTACAGCTGGGGCCATAAACTACATCTGCAGGGCTAGCTGATAGCCTGGGACCGGCCTGGACAATCGGACACAGAGGAAGAGGAGTGTCAGAGGGTGCGGTAGTGAATAGGGCGAAAGGGAGGTGTCGGACAGGCACAGATTGTGATTCTCAGGGAAGAGCAGCGCAGATGGGGGGAGGTTTATTGCCCATGCGTAAGACAGAGAGCGGGGGTGACCAGTGCCTGGGGGAGATGCTTGCGAGGGTGGGGAGCCATGCTAAGGATCGACAGCGTGCAGAGAGTGGGTCTGGTCAAGGCATCTAAAATGGCTGCCGTGCACGACAAAAGTGTGGCATTTGAAAGATGGCGCAGACAATGTTTATCAACACTTCCTGATTTCCTTCGAATCGAACGTTAACAGACGTTATCTCTACCACACTACCGGTCCCCCTGGGCTTAAACGCCGAGATGGTAGGGACTGCATCCCGTGGAGATAGGCCGAGACGTCCCTCAGCAGAAAAAAAAGAAAAAAAAAAGTCTATAAACATACGATAAGTTAAAAGTCAATCATTCTTGTTTCCTTGTAGTACGCTCCCCAGGCCCGCGGGGCCCTTTTAAAACCTCCACATCAAACCTAGGGGGTCAGGGAGGATCTACTATGCCCCCTTATGGTCATTTGCCCCTTCGCTTTGGCCTCCTCTTGTCTCTCGATCCTACCGAGAGACAAGATGGCGGCCGCTACGGACTGTTTGGAATGTTTACAGACGCCAGAGAACCAATCAGCTTCGCTTCACAAAGCTCCGTAACGCGAAAAGTACGCGAACCGGAGCGCTGCCCGGTCCGCTGTTACAGATATATATCTTTTTTGAACGTTAATTTCTCAAAATCCACTGGAGCACATATATTGAGACCTAGCAAAGGCACATCGGGCTACCAGTCCCTACAATTTTGCCAAGTTTCGTGCAAATCCATTCAGCCGTTCGGGCTAAAAGTGAGGCCAACCGCCCTATGGAAATTAACATTGGAAAAACGTGTTTTGGGACCCCCCTTTTTTCTCGGCCCCCCCTTGACGAACCCCCCCCAAATTTCCAGGGGCTGCTCAGAAACAAAATGTTCAATTTTCCTGAAAATTTCTGCCAATTCCGTCCACAAACGCCAAAGTTATTAGACATAGAATTTTCAAAAATCCCATAGAGAAAAAATCCTAACTATATATACCTACTGGCGACCGCCAGTAGGTAATATATATAAATATATGTGTGTGTGTGTGTGTACATATATATATTTGTTTAAGTTTCGTAGATCCAAAATTGGACGCCACTCTCCTGAAACCTTTTCCACAAGGAAGAAGCGAGAGTAAAACCCCTGATTTTTCTGGGATGTTGGAACTTTTTCTATCGCATTTTTGTGCAGCATCTTCATGGCTTCCATGTATAACAAATGAAGACGAGGAGGGGAGGGACCCCTGAGCGGTGACGTTGGAGGTTTCTGCAAGAACTCCAGAGTGTGTCCGTGTTTGACTATGTCCAGAACCCACTGATCTGAAGTTATCTTCCGCCACTGTTGATAAAAGGCGGAGATCTTGGCGCCCACGGGGAGGGAAGGAAGGGAGGATGGTGTCCGGCAAAACTCACTGGCGTTTATTTGAATCGCGTCCCTGGTAGTTAGAACGTCGTTTCCCTCCTTGACGAGAGAAACCCGCTGACGATGACTGCCGATAGGACTGTTGGTAGTACGGCTTATTCTGAGGTTGATACTGGCGGTTTTGCTGATTTTGATAATGTCCTCTGGAAGAAAAACCACGGCCTCTTGCTCCTCTGAAAAAACCTCGCTTATACTGTAGTGTACCAAGCGATTTGGCCGTATCAGTATCCGTTTTGATTGCAAGCAATGCTTCATCTATGTGCTTGCCAAACAATAACTCGCCATCATAGGCCATGTCAAGTATTTTGGTCTGGACTTCAGGTCTGAAAGAAGTCGCCTTGAGCCATCCTTGCCGTCTGAGAACTGCCGCTCCGGCCAATTGTCTAAAGGCTGTATTAGAGACATCGAGGGCGCAATCGATAATCTCCGAAGCCGCCCGCTCGCCTTCTATGACAACCTTCCGGACCTCTTCTAAACGGTCCTCGGGAACCAGGTTGATGAATTCCGACAGATCTGACCACATTTGTCTGTCATAACGTGCTAAAATTGCCAAAGAATTAGCAATCTTAACAGTAGCAGCGGCATTAGCTGAGAACTTCTTCCCAATCGCATCCAATCTCCTGCCCTCTTTGTCTGGAGGTGTTGAAATTGGTGCCACCGGATTCTTGGATCTTTGTTGAGCCGCTTGTAAAATCACTGAGTCAGGTCGTGGATGACCAATCAAACATGAAGGAGTATCCGGTGGTGCTCGGTACTTCTTGTCGACTCTTGGAAGAACCGCCGGGATGGAAGCTGGCGTCTTCATTATATTAATCCCTTCTTTCCAAATATATTCAATGATAGGGATAGATCTGGATACCCTTCTATACCCTTCTTTGAAATCATGAAGAAAACAGTCAGTCTGCTCAACCGAAACTGTAATTGCAAATCGAGCAGCTGCCCGGTGCATGATGTTATGAAAACCTCCTATGTCTTCTGGCGGAGAATCTGAAGGTTGTGGCAAATTAGGAGAGGGCATAGGAATGATGTAATCATTCAATGGTTCCGTAGGCGTGGAATCCGGAAGTTCACCATCCTCTCTTTCATCCTCATCTGGAGAGGAGACGTCAACATCATGACCTCCAGTCCCGGGGTCAACATCCTGCCTTGGAGAGTGTGAAGGATGTGGCGGGGAATTTATCGGCATATCTACTGGCACAGGATTTGGAGTAGGCAGAGTTGGTGGAAACCTCTGACGATAATCGGCCAGCATGGCCTGCAAATCATGAATTAGAGAAGACGGAAGATGAGCCGTGTCTTCTGCGTGTTGTTGCTCCTGATGATAAGGAGTAGCTAAATTCTCCTGATAGTAATGAACCTCATCATCATCTTCATCCTCTTGAAATTTTATGTGTAACTGGGAAGGGTGATGGGCCACTCCAAAAGGCTCTTCATCATCCCCTTCATCATCAGAATCTTCCTCCACGTAGTTTTCCAAAATATGCGAAGGCAAGAGGGGAGACAAATGAGAGTAACTCTGTCTCTGAAATGACTTCATCTGGAAATGGGTATACTGTACCCTTACTGGAGATGTGGGCAATAAATGCCTAGACGGCACATTCAAAGAGGCCAGCGCTGCTGTCGACGGTAGAAGTGAAACAGATGTGTGCGTTGCCGGTATTGTCGTCGACGGTATCGGCATTGGTGTTGTAATCGTCGACGAGGACTTTTTTGAAGCCGTCCTAGTAGACGGGTCCGTCGACGGACTCTTCGTCGTCGATCTTGTCGTCGATGGAGCTGAAACCTTCGTCGACGGGCTCGTCGTCGACGGGCTCGTTGTCGACGGGCTTGTCGTCGACAGGGTCTTCGTCGATGGGCTTGTCGTCGACGGGGTCTTCGTCGACAGGGTCTTCGTCGACGGACGTTTCGTCGACGGGATCTTCGTCGACGGGATCTTCGTCGACGGGATAGTGGAAACCTTCGTCGACGGGGGAGCCGTCGACGAGAGCGTCGACGGAAGCGATGACGAATGTTTCGTAGATGGTGATTTGGTCGTCGACGGAAGACTCGTCGACGACGAGCTTTTCTTCGATGATTTTTTATCAGAAGAAGAAACCATGACGGACATCACAGGAGAAGTAATTGCTGAGGTGGTAACAGTACTTGAAGAAGTAGAGGACGTAGAATAGGTGGTGACAGTGAGAGAGGACACCAAAGAGACAGCTTTAGTGCGGATTGTACTCACAGTAGAAGACTCTGTTGACGCAGCACTCTTTGTGGACTCAGAGGGTTTATGAGAGAGTTTAGGTTTCTTCAGTCTCTCAGGAGAACACCTCTCTTTGGAACTGGCTCTCTTACTTGAGGTAGAGGCTCTGTCCTCGTCATCTGTGGCAGACGACTTCAGCCACAAAAGAACTCTTGCCTCTCTATCCCTGATGGTCTTAGGAGGGAAGGTTCGACATATCCTGCAATCCTTCACAACATGTGAAGGATGCAAACAATAAATACAATCAGAGTGCTGGTCGTCCACATGTACCCTCTTCTTGAAGCAGGAACCACAAGCCTTGAAAAGAGCCTTCTTTTCAGACATCTTGAAGAGAATAGAAGAAATTTTGAAGAAAAACTGAGTAGGCACTCAGGGAGACTCCCTTACACACGAAGTGCGGTGAAAATCTGAGGAGAACTGCCTGGGCTGGGAAGGTTCTAGAGGGTGAGGTTAGCTGATTGGCTGAGGCTACATTTTCAGTTCTTTTTACATAATGAGGTAGATAGGCTGCTAAGTTTTGGGCCTATTTGGGCCTATATCCTTTTCTAGCCTACTACTAATGGTTTTTAGGCACTGCTATTATATATATAATTTACCGTGGGACTCCCGCCTCGACGACGGGGAATGATTCAGGCATGTGAATCTATGAAAGATACCCCAATACTGGATAACCTCTTGTTATCTTAGTTAATGGGGTTCCGACAAAGAATAAGAAAATATGGCAAGATTTAGTAGATGTTAGGAAAGTCAAAAGGGCAACATTGTATTTGAAAAAATATAATAAATACTATAAAAATGTATATGTTGCAGAAGAGGAAGTAAGTGAGGAAGAGGATAGCGATTTGTGTGCTGGTCAAATTGAGAAAGTAGAACCCTGTACTAGTGAAGAAATATATGAACATTATAGTGTTCATCCTTTGCATTCCAAGGAAGTCATGGGGAATGCTATTGAGTTGTTTCAAATGAAACAAGCGAAAGGGAGTCCCATTAGTGTTTGGGAGGAAAGTTTGGAAGCTCGGTGTTTCCCACAGCTTTTTCCAACAGGTCAGGGAGGAAGATATGATGAGCGACCTCATCAAATTCCTGCTTCTGAATACCGGACTTTGCGATTGTATGCAGGAGATCCTAGGTTTCGACAATGCATTCCTTATTTGTTTCATCTCCTGTTTGAAAGCGATCTGTCTGGACTGTCATATGCAGTGAACCACATCTTGAACAGTGGTATACACATGCAAAACATCTCGGCAAGTGACTTTATGGATAAAGTCAATGTCCAAGACAGTATTTTGGATTCTCACCTGATTAATCTCATGGCGTGTCAGAGTGGTACTAATGAGTACTGGTACCGTCGTCATGGTGATTTAAAATGTATGCTGAGGAACTTAGGAACTCCCACATGGTTCCTCACTCTGAGCTGTGCTGAGTATGGCTGGGAAGACTTACTTGAATTTCTACGAGAGGCAAATGCTAACGTAGAAAACATCGAATTCAAGACACCCGGAGAACTGTGCTCTTTGGATCCAGTCAATGTATGTAGGTACTTCAATCATAGATTTGAAGGTATGATGTCTTTCATCATGAATAAGAAGAATCCACCTCTTGGAGAGGTGTTGGATTTCTTCTGGAGGAAGGAGTACCAAGCAAGAGGTGCTCCTCATATACATATGTTGCTGTGGATCAAGGATGCACCTAAATTTGGAACGGATGCAGAAGACTCAGTGATGAGTTTCATAGAACAGTATTCTACGTGTGCTGTTCCAAACGCAAAGGAGAAAAAAAGCCTAAGAGAAAAAGTTCTACGTTTCCAAAGCCATCGATGTGGAAAGTACTGTCGTCGTAAATTCCGGAACAAAGACAAGTTCTACACCAAATGTCGTTTTGGCTTTCCACGACCGGTGATTTCTAAAGGAAGAGTGAACAGTTTGATGTCTTCGCTGCGACATAATGTGATGAAGAAATCACCTAAAAACACATACAATTTGAAGAGGAACGAAGAGTCTAAGTACATCAACGACTACAACCCGGTGATTTTGTCCATGTGGAATGCTAACATGGATATACAGTTTGTGGCTGATAACTGTATGGCTGTGGCTCGGTATGTGACATCTTACATCACCAAAAAAGAGAAGACAGAATTGAAGGATATGTGGGAGGACATTTCCCATGAAAAGAGCCTCAGCAAGAAGTTGTACAGTTTCAGTCTGAAGATGTTGTCGCATCGAGAAATTGGAGCTTACGAATGTTCTGACCGGTTGTCTTCAGCAAGTCTCTATGCCAAGTCCAGGAGTATCGTTTGGGCGAGTGTTGGTCTTGCTGCAACGCGTAATCGAGTTCTCAAACCTGTGCGGGAAATTGAGTATTTGGCGGAAAAGGAGCCAAACAGTACCGACATTTTGAAGACCAACATGTTGGATACATATTATCCAAATCGAAGCAGTCACCTCGAGAATGTTTGTCTGTATGAGGTTCTGCAAAATTACATATTCAAGAGGAACATCAAAGAAGATACTGAGAAAGGAGTGTATGCTGTAATAGGAAGTGAGGGATGTCTGGTCAAGCAAAGAAAATGCCACTTGATAAACCATCGAAAATTGAGTGGCGAATCTCCTGAAAAAAAGGAGTTTTTCTATTTAGCACTTTTGCAACTTTTTAAGCCTTGGCGTGCAGAAGAGGAACTGCTTGGAGATTTCCTTTGTTACGAAGACTCTTTCAATGCTGCCAAGGAGACCATAGAATGTCCTGCTTTTCCCAAATATGTAGAAATGTTGAATGTGGAAATTGAGCAGGAAGCAACGATTGCAGCCGAGATTGCCAGAGACAGTTCTCAGGACAGTCAGAGTTCTGCTTCATTGAGTCAGGATCCACTAGGAGGACCTGTTATCGAAAATGAAGCTGCCACTGCTATGAATGAAGTGGAAAGAGCCATGGCACATGCTCAGGAGGATGCGGTTAACTTAGAAGAGTTGGAAAGACAACTCAACGTTGAGCAGAGGAAAATATATGACGAACTTACCATGCAAATTGATCATGGATTAAGTCATGACAAGAAAGAGTGCTCATGTACGTCGTTGAAGCCTGTCCGACTGTACGTGAGTGGAGAAGCGGGAACTGGAAAAAGTTTCCTTATTAAAGCAATTTCATGTTATTTGCAGGAAAGGACAGAGTCATCGCTGTCTTGTGTTGTCACCGCTCCAACTGGACTGGCAGCACATAACATTAAAGGGATTACTTTACATCGTTTACTGATGCTGCCAGTGGAGCATGACAACAAATTAGAATATCACAAGCTATCTGGAGATGCTTGTTTTGAAGTTTCAAGAGTCTTGAGGAAAATGAAACTTCTTATCATTGACGAAGTAAGCATGGTTTCCAATATCATGCTTGCCTTTGTGCATTTGAGAATGCAAGAAGTTCTCAAAACAGAGTATGATGTGTTATTTGGTGGCAAACACATCATTGTTTTCGGAGATCTTCTGCAGCTGACACCAGTGAAAGGGCAACCTGTGTTCAAAATGCCCACGCATGAAGATACCAGGAAGTGCTTAGGGAGCATTGGCAACGTCAATATATGGTTAAACTTCAATTATGCTGAACTGCATGAAAATATGCGTCAGGCAAAGGATGAAGTTTACAAGACTATTCTACAAGATGTTAGAATTGGAAAAGTGACCGAGCATGGGAAAGAAGCTTTACATGCACGATTACTGACAAATTTATATCCAGACCAAGATGTTGTGCCTGAGAATATTTTTCAGAAAATTACTGAGAAAAAATCTGGAATATGTTTGATGCCAACTCTTGCAGAATGTGCCAAATTCAACAACAAAATGTTGCATTTAGAAAAGCAAGAGATTGTGAAACTGGAAGCTATTGACAGAGTAGAGCATATGGGATCAACAATTATTTTGTCTGAGAATCTGAAAACAAAATTGGATTCATTAGAGAAGAGTATATCTAAAACTGCAGGTTTTGAAAAGACTCTGAATGTGTGCTTGAACTGCCGTATAATTTTAAGAAGGAATTTACATGTTGAAAGAGGTCTGGTAAATGGATCAATGGGTAATGTTGTTGATTTTGTGAAATACAGAAATAGAGATGGAATTGAATTTTTAAAAATTAAATTTGATGGCATTGAGGAAGTACAGCTAATTGGTCGTTGTTCTGCTAGATTTTTGCTTGTAAAAGACTTATATGTTCGTCGTAAGCAGTTTCCTGTTTGCTTGGCATATGCGGTGACAATCCATAAATCGCAAGGTTTAAGTGTAGACTGTGCATTGGTGAATATTGGCAGTTCTGTGTTCAAGGAGGGTATGGCATATGTGGCATTGTCACGAGTTAGAACTTTATCGGGATTGTACTTGATTGAGTGTGATGTCACAAACATTTGTGCGGATCTAGATTGTGTTAAGGAATACAATAGGTTAAGAAGAGAGTATGCGCCACATTTGCCTCAGTATCCTTTGTTTGAGAAACGTGTGGTAGGCCGGAAACGAAGAAATGTGACCAATACTGGGGAGGTTGTAGCAAAAAGACGAAAAGTCGATGAACCTGAAATTATAAGCAGAAACAAAAAGGATTCTGTTGAAGATGTTGTTGGTTTTCAATTTGAAAACAGTTCTGGTGTCAACTGCTATGCTAATGTAGTGGTTAATGTTTTGTTTTCTCTAGAAAATGTAAAAGAAGAGATTGTGGTCAATTCTGATCAAAGATTTTGCAGTTTGTTAAATTCTGTGTTAGAGAAATGTAGCACTGATAGAACAAACATAGAAAGTGTGTCTGAAATTCGAAATCTGTTAGACAGATGTTCAGGCCAAACACAATTCTCTCAAAATAGTCAGCAAGATTGTCAGGAGTTTTTAATGTATATGCTTGATGTATTGCATGATGAAGGTGTAGATGTAGATCACCTGTTTGGGCTTTCTTATCAATGGCAGCATGACTGCGAGAACTGTAGGGTATCAAGTACTACTAGTGTAGATTTATATATTTAACTTTGCCAGACAGTAAATCAGTCTCTTTTAATAAGCTAGTAAAAGCAGCTGATCACAACATGGAGTGTAGCCAATGTAAATCTGAAATGATGTCCACATTATTTATACGAACATATGGCCAGTATGTCATTTTAATGTTCCAACGATGTAGGCCTGATGGAACAAAATTGACAACTTTAATTAAAAATTTTGTGGCTTCACAGTTGTCAATATCAGGAAGGACTTTTGTAACTGTAGCAATTATATATCATGATGGTCCTTCAATAACATCAGGACATTACACAGCTTATTTAAAGTGTAGAAATGGCTGGTCATTCTGCAATGATTCTGTTTTAATTTTAAAAAAAAAATTGCCGTATGACCTTAAAAACTCTTACCTGGTGTTTTTAAAACCAAAATTTTAGGGAAAGAATCTCGGGATGTGCTCTGAGGAATTTCAAGAAGTTCTAATGGCTCCTACACGATTTGGCCTTGAGGATAAGTGTAGTACAGAGACATAACTTCTTACCATAATACTGGACGTCATGGAGAAATACGTGCACTTTGAATGAGTTCAGAAAAACTGTTTCTTTTTATAAGCTAATTGAAGCAGCCAATCAAAACATGGAGTAGAGGGAATGTAAGTCTGCAATGCTGTCTACTGTTTTACATTGCTTTGTGATTAAAAGTGATGTAGAGAATTAAATAATTGTACTAGTCATAAAGGTAGTGTAAGTCTGCTTCATAGTAAGCAGTATCAGTGTCATAGGAAATGTAGAACATGATTGAGCAAGAAGGGGAAGATATTACTAGTCCAGGATTGTGAAAATGATCTTCAACATTTTAATTGTGAAAGTTGCGGAAATACAACATGACGGGATTGGCTTAAAAGAATTCTAAGAGTTATAAATGGCTCAGACACGATTTGGCCTTGTGGAAACGTGTGGTAGAGAGCGAGAAGTCATTTATTGTATGTAACATGTTTTTGAAAACGATGGAGGTTTTCTTTCAGAAAGTGGCGGGTTGAAAGTAATAACAGCACAACAGAGTGTAAGCTGTTCATAGGACATCCTTCGCCGTCATGGAAAGTAAGTTAACTTTAAGGAGTTCTGAATTCTGATTTGTTATGTTGTATGGGTTTTTTAAACACAATCATTTTGATTGTGGTTTTTTTTCCCCGCTGTTATATGATGAATACCTTCAAGTCACTGTTTTAGTGAAATTTGATACATTCTGAGAACAGCAAAAATAAACCATTTAACATGTATAATTAATTCTGTTCTGTTTGCATTTATGATGTACATGTAGAACTGTGTAGGAGGCATGGAGAAGGTGAGGCTTCTGTAAGTGTCAAAGTTGTTGCATACAGTGCTCATATTCTACGTAGTCTTTTATATTTCATTACTTTCACTGTTTCTGACTGATCTAAAAATTTTTTTTTAAAAAGAACAGTAAGTATAAGGGAAGGAAACAGACAGTTATGTTAAAAGAAAGACAGCTATAGGGAGTAAACTAGGGATACTGTTACCCGCAATCCTCTGCTGATGATGTCACTGACCATGTCATGAATGATGTAATATGTGACATCATCAGCAGTGGATTACGGGTAATAGTATGTCTAGTTTACTCCCCTATAGCTGTCTTTCTTTTAACATAACTGTCTGTTTCCTTCCCTTATACTTACTGTTCTTTTTTAAAAAAAAAAAATGTTGGTTCGCTCCCGGTTCGCGTACCGGCGAGCGAACTGGGAAGCGAACTAAGAGAAATAGAGGTTGGCACAGTTCCAAATATTGTACCAATTTTTTAATAACGGGGAGGTAGTTCTGAAAAGAACTTTTTTTTTATTGTTTTTGTTGTTTTATATTTTTTTTATTATTTTTCTGAACATTTTTTTACTTTTTTTGAATTTTTCTGAACGGTTTTATATTTTTTTGGGTTTTTTTTCGGGGGGGAACGAAAACGATTCATTGTAAAGGGCTCAACAGGAGCAACAAAAAAAAAAAAGAATTTATTATTTGGGGCGTTTCGTACAAACTTGCATATGATTGTCAATAGCTCTGTTGATCAGAGTGATGCTACTTTCTCTGTAGCAAATGAATCCACTGCAATGTATGCAGACTTGTTTTACTTCACCAAATCTCATTTGTATATTTGGCACCATCTCCCTGCCCTCTGGTCCCGTTACTTCCGGTACAACAGATCTTCTGGCCATAATAGGGAGATTATCTAGGTCGTTACGAAACTGTGCAGCACTGTAGTTGTTAGGATGCCACCTAGTCATATGGCGATGCATTGTGTAGTTTCCGAAACTGTATTTTTTCTCGGTCCCTCTGGACAGTCTATCTTGACATATAAGGCAAGTTACGTATCTTGCATTTACTTTTTTCTGACGTGATGTCACTGACCATGTCATGAATGATGTAATATGTGACATCATCAGCAGTGGATTGCGGGTGCGCGATATATAGTTAGTGCAACTAACTATATATGGAATTTCAATGGTTTTGTGTGAGTAAAATAAGGTTTTCTAAATGCTAATTCCTAACTATATATGGTCTATAACCTATGGTTTTTTCAGTGAATTTTCAAGGTTTTGTAAATGCTAATTCCTAACTATATATGGTCTATAACCTATGGTTTTTTCAGTGAATATATATATATATATATATATATATATATATATATATATGTATATATATATGTATATATATATATATGTATGTATATATATATATAAGTATATATATGTGTATATATATATATATATATATATATATATATATATATTTTTTTTTTTTATATATATATATATAACCTACTGGCGGTCGCCAGTAGGTATATATAGTTAGGATTGGCTACCATAGGAAATCCCCAACATTCTATTGGGGATAACTCTGGCGCCGGTTGAGGAATTTGTGTGTAATTTTCCAAAATTTTGGCCAGCTCTGCTGCGCTCCTTCACTGAAAGTTTCGGTGGGATTCGTGAAGTGGGGGCTGAGAAAAAAGGGGGGTCCCAAAACGTGTTTTCCCCATGTTAATTTCCATAGGACGGTCTGACAAGTCTACAGCGCGAACCGCTGAACGGAATTACGCCAAACTTTGCAAAATTGTAAGGACTGGTACGCAGATGTGCCTTTGCCATATTTGGTGAAAATCCCTACAGTAGTTCCTGAGAAAATCAAAAGAGAAAAAATATATATATCTATAGCTTTCTGTAAGCTTACCTTTCCGAGCATGAGCTGCATTCTGATTGGCTGCCAATGTCTGTCAACACTCCAAACCAGAAAGTGTTGGCAGCCATCTTGTGCCTCAGTAGACTGAGGCACAGAAAAGGAGAAAAACAAACGTGTAGAACTCAAAAAGGGGCAGGGTAGAAGCAACCTGACCCCCTAGACCTGCTCAGGAGGTCCCACACGGACCCCCAAGGCAAAAAAGAAAATTGTTTTCAAAATTCAAATTCTTCATCCAAGAAGTGTTAGCAGCCATCTTGGGACCAATATACATGATAGCACCTCATTAAAAAGCATTGTAGTTAATAGAGGGTTTTAGGACTTTAGTTAAATTATAAATCATTTGTTGATGGTACCATACTCATTTTAGGAATTGTGGTGTGTTCTAAGGTGATTTTACCATGTGAAAAAGCCTTCTGCTGGGATATCACAAATCATGTTTGAAAGAAAACTATTAACTCATGCTTTTCCCACAGTGGTTTGGAAGGGGATCTATAAGCTAAACTGAAAGCATATTTTCTGTAAATTCACATTGTCTTTCTCAGTCATCTGAGAATGAAGTCTGACATTCTCAGTAAAACATGTACATCCAACAAGGACAGAGACTGTCAGTTGATTCCTTTGTGATCTACTGCAGCTTCCCAGAGTGTTCTAAAGAAAAACTAGAGTGCTAACAGTCTTACTTATGACAAAAGTATGGCACACCAGAAGCCATCTTGATTGGAATGAAGTGGTAAGTCTGAAAACATTTAATTTAAAAAGGAACAAAATTAGGGGGTTCATTTTGCCATAGAAAGTATGATTAGTGCTTCAAAAAGAAAAACTAGGGCACATTTTGAGTGACTTCTCAAATACTCTTCTATTTCATTAAACAATTCTGACATGCAGTCTCCCAAGATAGCCACCAGAGACAAAAGAGCCCAAATGTAGCCCAAATAGCACCCAGATGTAGCCCAAGTATAGCCCAATGACAGAATGTTCCAGAGTGTTCTAAAGAACAACTAGAGTGCTAACAGTCTTACTTATGACAAAAGTATGGCACACCAGAAGCCATCTTGATTGGAATGAAGTGGTAACTCTTAAAACATTTAATTTAAAAAGGAACAATATGAGGATATATTTTGCCATAGAAAGTATGATTAGTGCGGCAGAAAGAAAAATTAGGGCACAATTTGAGTGACTTCTCAAATCATATTCTATTTCATTAAAAAATTCTGACATGCAGTCTCCCAAGATGGCCACCAGAGACAAAAGAGCCCAAATGTAGCCCAAATATCACCCAGATGTAGCCCAAGTATAGCCCAATGACAGAATGTCCCAGAGTGTTCTAAAGAACAACTAGAGCGCTAACAGTCTTACTTATGACAAAAGTATGGCACAACAGAAGCCATCTTGATTGGAATGAAGTGGTAACTCTTAAAACATTTAATTTAAAAAGGAACAATATGAGGATATATTTTGCCATAGAAAGTATGAGTAGTGCTGCAGAAAGAAAAATTAGGGCACATTTTGAGTGACTTCTCAAGTCCTGTTCTATTTCATTAAAAAAAATTCTGACATGCAGTCTCCCAAGATGGCCACCAGAGACTAAAGAGCCCAAATGTAGCCCAAATATGAGCCAGATGTAGCCCAAGTATAGCCCAATGACAGAATGTCCCAGAGTGTTCTAAAGAACAACTAGAGCGCTAGTAGTCTTACTTATGACAAAAGTATGGCACAACAGAAGCCATCTTGATTGGAATGAAGTGGTAACTCTTAAAACATTTAATTTAAAAAGGAACAATATGAGGATATATTTTGCCATAGAAAGTATGATTAGTGCTGCAGAAAGAAAAATTAGGGCACATTTTGAGTGACTCCTCCAATCCTATTCTATTTCACTAAAACATTCCGACATGCAGTCTCCCAAGATGGCCACCAGAGACAAAAGAGCCCAAATGTAGCCCACATATCACCCAGATGTAGCCCAAGTATAGCCCAATGACAGAATGTCCCAGAGTGTTCTAAAGAACAACTAGAGCGCTAACAGTCTTACTTATGACAAAAGTATGGCACAACAGAAGCCATCTTGATTGGAATGAAGTGGTAAGTCTGAAAACATTTAATTTAAAAAGGAACAAAATGAGGGGGTTCATTTTGCCATAGAAAGTATGATTAGTGCTTCAGAAAGAAAAATTAGGGCACATTTTGAGTAACTTCTCAAATCCTCTTCTATTTCATTAAAAGAATTCTGACATGCAGACTGAAACATGCACTTTGAATACCAGCAACAGACTTCCCTGGTGAGCAGTAGCTTTACTACAGTGATATAATGAGCAACTAGAGTGCTAACATTCAGAATTTATGGCAAATGTGTGACACATCTGAATGCCTTCTTGATGGAACCAAAGTAAACAAGCATTGAAAATCCAATAGATCTCGCTCTCGTTTAAGTTAAAGCCATTTTGTTTGTAATGAGGTGGCTTTTTAGCTTTGCTTTTAATAGTGTTTTTCAAACTTTCATGTAAATAACATGCATATGTATGCATATATGCATATGTATGCATGCATTTATATTTGTATTTATATAGATATGCAGATTATATATGTTTATATATGTATGTATATAAATATATACACATACATATATATAAATGCATATATATGCATATATATATATATGTGTATATGTATGCGTGTAGATAGACCGAGGCACAAGAAAGCAGAAAAACAAACGTGAAGAACACAAAAAGGGGGCAGGGTAGATACATCCTGACCCCCAAGGCCTGCCCAGGTGGTCCCACAAGGACCAAAAAGGCCCACATTTCTTTTAAAAAAAACCTTGTCTGTTTTTTTAAAAATTACCCCCGGGGGGACCAAATCGCGGCGGCATAGTGATAAAGAAGTGTGGGGGGTCCACAATGCCCCCAACACTGCCCCGGGGACCGCCGCCCCAGGGGGAAAGCAACACAGCCCCTTGGCGCATACTGGAGGCTCCTGGTGGGCTACTTGGCCCCCAGGGACCCCCAGTATGCAAGGGGAATTAGTTCCTATTCTGCAAACACGCCAGGGGTTGCGCTGCAGAGAGGTGTAAAAAAGGGTGTGGCCTCATTACACCTCTCTGCAATGCAGCCCCCTGGCGCATACTGCAGGTTCCAGGAGGGCTAGTTGGCCCCCAGGGACCCGCAGTATGCAAGGGGAATTAGTTCCCCCTCTGCAAAGACGCCCGGGGGCTGCGTTGCAGAGAGGTGTAAAAAAGGGTGTGGCCTCATTACACCTCTCTGTAATGCAGCTCCCTGGCTTATACTGGAGGCTCCTGGTGGGCTAGTTGCCCCCCAGGAACCCCCAGTATGCAAGGGGAATTAGTTCCTCCTCTGCAAACGCGCCAGGGGTTGCGCTGCAGAACGTTGTAAAAAGGGGGCGTGCCCTATGAACACCTGCCTGCAAAATTGTAGTAAATCAGTATAAAAAAAAATAACAATTAATAGATTTAAAAATTGTTATTTAAAAAACCTTCGAAATTCAATGAAAAACCATAGGTTTCAGGCCTTATATAGTTAGGAATTAGTATTTAAAAAACCTTGCAAATTCACTGAAAAAACCATAGGTTTCAGGCCTTATATAGTTAGGAATTAGCATTTAAAAAACCTTGCAAATTCACTGAAAAAACCATAGGTTTCAGGCCTTATATAGTTAGGAATTAGCATTTAAAAAACCTTTGAATTTCACTGAAAAAACCATAGGTTTCAGGCGTTATATAGTTAGGAGTTAGCTTTTAAAAAACCTTTGAAATTCACTCAAAAAACTATAAGTTTTAGGGGTGTTATAGTTAGCTGGACATTTCACTCATACAAAACCATTGAAATGTCATCAGTGATGTCACTGACCATGTCATGAATGATCTAATATGTGACATAATCAGCAGTGGATTGCGGGTGCGCGAAATATAGTTAGTACAACTAACTATATAGGAGCAATTTCAATGGTTTTGTATGAGTGAAATGTCCAGCTAACTATAACACCCCTAAAACTTATAGTGTTTTGAGTGAATTTCAAAGGTTTTTTAAAAGCTAATTCCTAACTATATAACGCCTGAAACCTATGGTTTTTTCAGTGAATATATATATATATATAGATAGATAGATAGATTATTATTTTTTTCCACTGAAAAAAAAACAGGTTTCAGGGACGTTATGGTTAGGAATCAGTTTTTTAAAAACTTAAAAATTCACTTTGAAAACAGAGGTTTCAGTTATGCTATAGTTAGGCTGACATTTTTTACTCATACAAAAGCAAAGCAATTCAGCCGTTATAGTTCTATAACTCAAGCCCCGCAATGCACTGCTTATGAAGTCACATATTACAACACACATGACCATGTCATGAATGATGCAATATGTGACATCATCTGCAGTGCATTGCGGGCGCGCGAGTTATAGAGTGAAATGGCCAGCTAACTATAACACCCATGAAACCTATGTTTTTTTCCGTGAATTTCTAAGGTTTTGTAAATGCTAATTTCTAACTATAACGTCTCTGAAACTTATGGTTTTTTCAGTGAATTTCAAAGCTTTTTTAAATGCTAATTTCTAACTATAACAACTCTGAAACCTATATTTTTTTCAGTGAATTTCAAAGTTTTTTAAATGCTAAATTATAAGTGTGATAGTAGTTATACCTATTTTTTGTTCTGATTTTTTACAGTTTTTTAACTGTTTGTTCATAAATATTTTATTCATTAAATAACATTATATATTTTTCTGAGAATTGCAACAATTTTTTTTAATTCAAACGGAAAAATTTATAATTTTTTTTGTTTTCATTTTTTATTTTAATATATTTATATTATTTTCTTTAAAAAAACATTTTTCCCATTTTTTTTCGGAGTCGCGCACTCAAAGCGTACACATCACGGTGGGTGCACGAATTCTAGCCACCATTATAGAAAAGTCGTGAAGGATTCGCGTACGGTGTGCGACGGCTGCGTATTTTTCAGTTACATCATATACATTTAATATTACGTGATGTGCGCGATTGGTATGCGACCAGTCCGCGACTCCTACTCCTGCACATTCACAACACATGCGCATTACGATACGAGACGCTTGCACGGTGGCGGGTCCTGCATGACGTCATATACGTGCTGGGTGCGCGACTCCTGCAAAAAAATGTATGTTCCAAAATGATTTGTATGTGTCTTTAATATACATATTAGGGCAAGATATTATCTAAGATATTCATACAAATAATATATTTATACTTATAATAAACATATTATTTTTAAATATATTTTCGCGAAGTCGGGTGTGAGCATCGTGAGAGTAGAGAACCAGGTCAGCAGAGCTGTTCTAGAGCCTAAGAAGCAGGTCAGCAGAGCTGCACTAGAACCAGAGACCCAGGTCAGCAGAGCTGCTCTAGAGGCTGAGATCCAGGTCAGCAGAGCTGCTTTAGAGGGAGAGAACCAGGTCAGCAGAACTGCTTTAGAGGCAGCATGACCATGTCAGCAGAGCTGCTCTAGAGTCAGAGAACCAGGTCAGCAGAGCTGCTTTAGAGCCATAGAACCAGGTCAGCAGAGCTGCTCTAGAGGCAGAGAACAAGGTCAGCAGAACAGCTGTAGAGGCGGAGAACCAGGTCAGCAGAGCTCTTTAGAGGGAGAGAACCAAGTCAGCAGAGATGCTTTAGAGCCAGAGAACCAGGTCAGCAGAGCTGCTCTAGAGCTAGAGAACCAGGACAGCAGAGCTGCTTTAGAGCCATAGAACCAGCTCAGCAGAGCTGCTTTAGAGGGAGAGAACCAGGTCAGCAGAGCTGCTCCAGAGCCAGAGAACCCGGTCAGCAGAGCTGCTTTAGAGCCATAGAATCAGGTCAGCACAGCTGCGCTAGAGGCAGAGAACCAGGTCAGCAGAGCTGATTTAGAAGGAGAGAACCAAATCAGCAGAGATGCTTTAGAGCCAGAGAACCAGGTCAGCAGAGCTTTTCTAGAGGCAGAGAACCAGGGCAGCAGAGCTGCTTTAGAGCCAGAGAACCAGCTCAGCAGAGCTGCTCTAGAGCCTAAGAACCAGGTCAGCAGAGCTGCTCTAGAGCCAGAGAACCAGGTCAGCAGATCTGCTGTAGAACCAGAGAAACCAGGTCAGCAGAGCTGCTTTGGAGGGAGAGAACTAGGAGGGGTCGGAATTTGCGAAATTCACTTTAGCAAACTATCGCAAAAATGTTAAAAATCTTCATGAACACGCGGAAATATCGCAAAGACGCAGAAGTTTTTTTACCGCCCGTTCGCGGTATTTTTTGCATGATCGCATTGAAAAATGTCTCGCTAACTTACCCATGCGGTCACTCATGGACGCGGCCATCTTGTTTTCACTTGTACCGCCCGCTCGCGCTGCTTACTTCCTGTTCAGGGTCACGCAATGCATTCTCGCGCCTGTTCGCGTTAAGTATTTCCTGTTCGTGAAAGCTTTTACGTGTTCGTGCCGCTTTTTGCGTGCTCGGGGAGAAAATATCACACAAACTTGTGCAAGTAGTCGCAATGGGCGCGGCTATCTTGTTTTTCACTCTATGATATGGTTCTGGGGCCTGCTTTTGAATCCTCCCTTTATCTTTTCAATTCTTACTTTCTAGAAACTTTTTTTTGATCTTTTTTTACTTATTATTATTCATACTTTTTTCCTGCTTCTATATTTTTGGTTTTTGTCTACTTGTTTTGTGTTTTTTAGCTACTTTTTCACTCTTTTTCTATTGCCTGCTATTTTCATTTCCTTTACTTACTTTTTTAATTTATTCCCGCTTCATATCACTCTCCCCAGAACCATGTCGAAGGATAGGGCTCGCCACAGCCAGAGCCGCGACCGCCTTTCTTGCGGAAGGCGGCGCCCACAAGGGGTGCAGGCACGGGCCTTATTTGGGGAGGTAGATTTGGCTGCACTAATTTTCTTTGTGCAGCGACACCTCTCCTCAACCCTAGCAGCAGGTGACAGGCCTGGGTCCGGGTACAGGCTCCGGGAGCATCGACAGCAGTGGGGGAAGGTGTGTAGGGCAGTTTTCCGCTGCTCTGGGGTCCGGCGCACCCAGGCGCAGTTGACGCACAGGTGATTCGACATCCTAGACCGTGAGCAGGACCTGCTGGACCTGCTAGGAGTGGAGATCCCGGATCTTGGTGAGTAACTATTTAATTATTTCTACTTTGTGTCTGTTCTTCTGCTCTGTGTTATATATTGCGAATATCTTTTTTTCTTCCAACCAGCTAGAAAGTTGCTGGTTAAATTCTAGGTGAAATACGTTTAAAAGTCTTCTGTGATTGTTATGACACAGGTGCTCCTCTGCTCTACTACTAATCTTACTTGTTTGCAACTTTGCGTTTGAGCTCGCTTAGCTTGATTATGTAAGAGTTTATTTTAGAGAAATTAAGTTACGTAATGCTATAGTGACTCCAGTCCTTACTTTGTCCTTTCACTAAGAGATAGGGGCGGATTGATACTTAGGTTTGGTTACTTTGTATGAGTCTAATTTTTTTGTGGTATTTGTGATGCCCCCTCAGTTACGTCACGTGCTGCTAGTACCCCAGTCTTTATTAGAACCTTTTCTAGTTTGTTCAATGAGTGGTGGTAATGGGCTTAGCACTAGCAGAACATCAGCATCAATTAATCAATCAACAAAAAATGTTGTGTATACAAAAATGTAGTCATGTTTCCTCCATTTGACCATATGCATTGCTGAGGACTAAAAGAAGTGGAAATGCATACTTAATGTACAATTGGTACGCAGGGAACAGGTGGGCTAGGTCAGGTGGTACATCGTACTTAGGCTTAGTTAGTATTCTGGAATCAGAATGGAAGACTGGATTAGTGTTGATAAATAGTAAGTAGTCGATCCGCAAATCCCCCGATACTACTTGTTGACGAGATGAGATCTCTCAATTTAGTTATTGCAATAAGTGGTTTGATCGTTCTTTAAAAATATTTTACTTGTTTGACACCATCCATCAATGTTTGTCTCTTTCTTATATCTTTCCTGTTCAGCACCCAGCGGCAGGCAGACAAGGAGGACACAATTCTGGGTACCCCTCACCTTAGAAGAACCTAGTACTGGTAGTTGTTGCATCATAAGCTCTGCAAACCTCGGGTTCGTAGAAGGGAATCTTCCGTCTCTAATGCGAAAAATGAAATGGTGCGCGTTAGTATATTGCAAGCATTTCTCAGCCGTGCCAAAAAGTGTAGCATTTATGGATAAGCAATATGGACTAACAGTACACCAGAACTTCATAAAAAAGTGTCTTGTTAATGTTTAGGTCAACCGCTTGTATGCAGCGCTTAGACAGTAGCAGTATGAGGTCATGTGGGCTCAAAGGTGTCTTATACAACAAGCTGCAAGGTAGCGTCACTTGTGCAAAAAATAAAAGACACAAAGGTAAAATGGTTGCATGGCTCCGGCTAACTAAGCAAAGGCTAGAATGACCCTAGGGACCATATATAACTACTAGTGTCTACTCTACTACTACCTGATTTGTACTAGTGGTGTATGTTGTATACTATTAACTCATTTTTCAATCTTGCTACTGACCAATAGGGGGAGGTGTATATGATGCCTAAAAAATCGGTGATGTTTTCTAGGCACACTACAGACCACCACTGCCGGGGCCAGCGGTGGTGAAGGCGATGCGGAGTGGTGGGATGCGGCAGTTGCTGATACCGATGGAGCGGTAGGGGAAGTGCTCGCACCAGTGTGGCTGGCGGTAAGTTAGATTAATAATCCTTAACTATTGACATTACACTCACTGCAAGGGTGTACTGTATGTATACTGTACTGTTGAGAATTTTAGGGCCCTGGCCATTAGGATGGCGGGCGGATTGCCCCCCCCGGGCCGGCGGGAGTCACTGCCGACCCCGCAGGGGCAAACCTCCCGCCATCCCCGTCGAAAAGACCCCCGCCATATTACAATGGCTGGGGGGTCCGCAGCGGACAGAAACCGCCCGCCGATTTTCTGCACAGTTGACATGTCGACCGGGCAGAAAAGGGTTCAATATGGTGGCGGTGTCTGAAACACACCGCCAGCCATATAATCTGCATTTTGGAATGCCTTTGCGTGGCGGCATTATCGCCACGGAAAGGCATGCGGAGTATGCTTGGGGTGCCCGCTGGGGGCCCCCATGGAGGGTACGTATGCTATGGTACCCCCCTGCCTTTCAAAGCACAACGTGGTAGGCTCCGTGCGGGGCCTGTCACGTTGTGCTTGGAAAAGCACAACATGTATTTTTAGCATTGCAGCAGGCGGAGCTTTCGGCACCGCCCGTCACAATGTTAAAAATACGGGATGCGCCCGCAACTGTGGCGGGGGAATCCTTCCTAATTGTCCCCACGGGACCCCGCCATTATGGCGGGCGGTCCCTTTTTAGCGTGCGGAATCGGATTGTCCGCCCGCCATCCTAATTATGTCCTAAGTAAGTAAGAGTTGTTGCGAATGTTTGAAGAGTGAAGACACCCTTTAATTGGCATAGGGGCGGGAGTATTGAGTAACCAATGGCCTCATCTATCTGTGATTTCAACTCCGCTTTGAAAGTTTTATGGAGAAGACTAAAAGTCAGATCAGATCACCTGGTGTTCAACTAAAAAGTGAAAGACGGGTGGAAGGAAGAAGGACGGGCGAAACTTAATATTTATGACTGACAGACAAAAGAATACGAGTGATGCAAGCATGCAAATTGCAAAGGTGGCTGATAGTAAAGAATCTGATGCATGGTTGGTTGAATGCCTGAAATAAATCCTGCAAATGTTAAAGCCCAAGCTAGTTGGAAGATAGATAGTAGATACATACAACAAATGTTATGTACTGTTCTTTATAGTGCTACCATGCCACTATGTGTATAGTTAAAGTGTCTTACTGTTTTTCTAAGAGTATATTTTACAATTGTCTTGTTTTTTCTTTTTGATATACAGCTACTCCTTCCAAAGTTAAACGGAAGGAGTTGGCTGCCATGGCACGGCGCCGCAAACTGGAGGCAATCCAGCGCGAATATCGGCGGCTGGTGGTCTTGGCAGAGGAAGAGGAGGAGTCTGCAGTACTTGGAGCCTCCTCCAGTGCCCCGGGCCCCAGCCACCGCCCTCCAGCGGTACGGCACCACCGCCAGGTGGCCGCCCGCCGCTGCCTTACCATCTCTGGTGCCCCCCCACTGTGGTTGCAACTGCCGCGCTCTCAAGCGCCGCGTCGCACGTCTAGAGGAGCAAATGCTTGTCGTCCTCCAATCCCGCCACACATCATAGACTCCCTGTCTTCTGCCCCTTTTTTAATTCTTGTTTTGGTGGGCGGGAATTGGGCGTTGGGGTTTTGGACATTTGCACTTTCTTACGGACATTGTTTGGGGTTAGGGAGGGGGCTGGGTCAGCTTTTGTGGGTTTTACATAGTTTATTTTTGTTAGGGTACATTAAATCTATATTTCTACTTTACATGCAATGTTGTTAATGTTTTGTAGGTGGGGTTACTGTTTTACATCACACTGTTTCCTTGCTGGTGCAGGTCCGCCCATAGCCAGTGTTTGATTTAAATATTTGGCTGACTATGTAAGACACAAACAGATAGATGCGACACACCTCACTGATTCAATTAACCTACTAGTACTTTCAGTCTCTCTCTTCTAGTCTATGCATTCTTTATCTGGACTCAAAGGGGTGTGTGAATTCATTGAAAACATGTCCATTATTAATTATGCCTCACCCAAACTTCTCTTACCTTTGCTTGATAAAGCAAGAGGGTCCAATCTAGCACATTCCTAACATACAAATATACAGGGGCAAACTAATAAACCTCCTGATTGTTTCTCGATAAACAAAAGGTTTTCCAATAACAGTGGTGGTTGGACATCACACCTGGGAAGTTCTGCATACACCAAACACAGTTACTGACTCCGCTACTACACGGATTCGACTACTCATGATCTTCGCTGCAGTGGGGCTTGGCTGCAGTATATTGGAATACTCTTCCAAGGGACGTTCATTTTGTAAGCTCACACACTCACATGTGAGCACTGGACTGCACCCCCGATAATTTCACTCTCTACTACTGGAACATTTTAGTTAAGACAACGATCATTCTTTCGTCCTGATTGAGCATACTTGGTTACGACATCCGTGTGGGGGAGCCCTGTGTTTGGTGTATGCAGAACTTCCCAGGTGCTTTATTACAACACCCAGACCAGGACGCTTTGATTCCATATTCTTCAATACCTGGACTTTGACTTGACGTTCCGGATTTTCTTTGTATATGGTTCCATATTTTAAATCTACATGTCTGGACAAGCCCCTGTGTGACACACGACGTTATTTTTCGTCCTGCCTAGCCTTGAAAAAGTCTTTAGTACTTACCCCTAGTACTGACGAAACACGTGTCGGCTGTTTTTTGGTCAAGCCTACTTCTATGGAATTTTGAATAAAGAACATGAGAAACTGAACTTTCTTGTCCATTTGTGATGTCCAACCACCACTGTTATTGGAAAACCTTTTGTTTATCGAGAAACAATCAGGAGGTTTATTAGTTTGCCCCTGTATATTTGTATGTTAGGAATGTGCTAGATTGGACCCTCTTGCTTTATTTGTATTTTGCCAATCTCTGATTGTCATTGAATCTCTCTTGGTAGTGGGGGATAGTGGTCTGTACAGCACTCCGTCTTCGCAACTGAAGATTTGTTACATTTCCAGTAGTTATCATATATCTCATTGTCAATAGTGAATGTGCGGTCCTTTCCTTTTGGATACACCACTACCGTCTCTCCCTCTCTTACCTTTGCTTGATGTTTAACTTAGGCACAGCGATGGCTGCATGGTGAAGATGGTTTCCTTTTCCTAGCATGCCATGATTGGGGTGGTGGAGGTAGACTGGTAGTATAGTAGTAGTAGTAGACACTGGCAGGGCAGCAGCATTTGCAAAAAAAGAAAATGAGACAGTCAGTCACCTTTGAGAGACTGTTCGAGGAGTAGTAGAATGAAGTACAGTACAGAACTTACCGAGCAACAATAATATGCTAAAATATTTTACAACAAAACATAAAGGTGGTGGGGATAGCCTACTAGACAGAGTTACAAACTATAGTTGTGTCGAGTCACTTTACTAGGCCTACAGAGTAACAGTTAGTGCTGTGTATGAGGAATGACAAAAAATTCACTCAATGCTGAGGTATATGTTCCTTTGTTAAATAAAAATCACCTCTAAAATATACTGCTCATGGGTGGGCAAGCAGAAGAAGATCATCGCTCTGCCTTGAAATTGAAGTACTGTTGCTTTCGCCACATCCGCCCCAGTAAGCGTGTGATTAATTATTGGTGTACATTTAATTTAGTTACACCTCAATAAGTCACACAGCCCGGGGGAAGAGGGTTAGAGTTTGTTGAATGGATGGGAAGGGGGTTTGGAGAAAGGTTTGACTGTGAAAAACAGTTTGCATGGACAAACAAACTACAATCTTTGAAGACTACCATAACCAATATGTTAAGGGAGAAAAAGGAAATGCATGCATGATGATGATTGATAAGGAGATCCGGATTACAAACACTTCTTGTTCTGTTGTTCCAGGCTTAATACTTTTACAGATAGCAAATAGAATTTTTAAATATTGGTAGGGATGAATCATAAACAGGGAGCAAACCTAATGATAATAACAACAACAAGAACACACTGTTGTAAAGATTGTAGCCAAAAAATGAATCAAATATTTAAAAGAAGATGAAAGCTGATACTGTTACTGTGTTATCCTGGTCAAAAATGTGGACTGGATTTGCATCTCGGCATTCCTCTTGGTCCTCTCGTCCATCAATCTTGGGTGTCACCAGTCGCTACTGCCCGCCTGGAAAATGTAGATGTATTGGTAAGGTAAGTGTGCATTGGAATGTTTTCCCAAGTATAGGGCAAGGCTCGCCTGTAATTGTAAATGGAAAAACAAAAGGGATATTAAGAAACAAAGTTGAAAGAAATGCACAAGTTATGGTGTAGTGCAACAAGAACACTTTCCGAGGCGGCATGTCTGCATTATCTCTACTCTAGTCTGTTTCCAGAATTGACCTTCAACAACAACAGGACAGAAAAGGCCCACAGTGATGGCATGTCGCTTAGCACATCCTCCGTTTAGAGTACTTTTTTTTAAAGAGTTGGACAAAGCACATATCTAAACATAGCATTTTACAATTTAAGTTAGTAAATCAATGCACCGCAATCATCCCACTGCTACACTCAACTCCACTTCTACACAGACATTTGGGTCTGCTGTGGTTGTTGTTGACGTGTTTACCTTTTATGCCACTCATGAAATGTCCTCCTGACTTGTTATTATTCCATCAATCATCTCCGATACTTGTACTGACTGACTGTGAAGATCGGCCTGCAGTAGAAGTAAAATTTTGTTATTACAAAACAAGAGTAGAAATATTATTGACTTGAGTCACTCTTTAGTGTGTACAGTAAGACCACTAGTACACTTTGACTTCACTTCATGCACAACAAACAAACAACAAAAACACAAACACCAAACGCTCATAGCCAGGTGTCCATACATGCCATTCATTTTCATGACCTGTTCCTTCTCATCTTAGTTAACGGGCCGTCTTTTTCAGCATCATCATCATAGACGGTGCTGTTGTCATACTCAGTGTGCAGATTGAGTCCCCTTCTTGTATTCAATTAAACGCAATGTATCAAGCTGCAGTAGAAGTACACATTTTTTATTAAAAATATTTGCAAGAAGGAGAAAATTGCCTTGAGTTACGTTTAGTGTGTACTGTAGAATGATGATTAGTGCACAATGACATAACTTCACGCACAACAAACAACAACAAAATCACTCAGTCTGCGACTCTGCGTCCAATGCATGGCATCAATCATTACCTGTTTGATCTCATCTTAAGTTAAGGGGCCGTCTCTCACGGCTCTGAAAGGAGGATAGCTGTATTATTCATCATTTTCCACTTCTTTTTGCGGGACTAGGAACGATTTTATTTTTTCTTCTATTTTCCATCATCCAATCATCATGAGGGCAATGGATTTAGGGAGATTCAGTATGATGGAGTGGAGGAGCTGGATTCGGAGGATTGTACAGTGAAATGAAGACACCTGAAAATTGTATATTGAAATAAGAAGAGTAAAAGACGGTGGTAATGGATTTGTTGTGATTCAAAGTTTGTAACCAGAATGACAGACACACAAATAAAGGAAAATAAGGGTGGAAGACAGTAAGTGCAAGCCTAATTGTCAGGGAAGTATAGCTCGTCCTCAAACTCTGGGGGTTCAGCCAATAGTAGGTAATCATGTGACACACTACTTCCGTCACCTGACCTGCTGTCCTCATCTTCCTCCCTTGATTCATGTATTGTGTAATTCGGTGGTATGAAGTACTGATTAATTTTGATCATTGCTAACTTCTCCACGTTTTTGGGCGAGAGACTGGTCCTTCTCACTGTTACAATGGAACCAGCAGCACTGAAAACACGTTCGGAAGAGACACTTGCGACAGGGCAAGCCAGATAGCTCATCGCCCGCCTGCTGAGCAGTGGCTATTCAGCCCTTTTCCTATACCAATATTGCAATGGGTTTTGATCAATGTACACCTCTGTTGGGTCGTCCAGATAGGCCTGGACCATCCGCTCAATGTTCAGGGGTGCTGCTGCTAACCTTTCGGGCTCTTTTCTCTGTGCATCAGCACTGTGCTTAATAATGCCTAACTCTAAATACCAATCTTGTAACGATTCTACTGGGCCTAATGATCCAGTTATTGTTGCTGTTGTCGATAGTGATGGTGCGTGTTGTGAGCCAAACGCACTGCCCTCAGCCTCCGAAGTTGCACTTGATGCCGCATGCCCTGCTGCGGTACTTATTCTGGGTTGATCTTGCGGGCTTTTAATTAGTAGCCGTTCATTTTCCAACTTACTCGCTGCCTCAGCTATCCAAGTTTTGTAGCGGGCAACATCCATCTCGGAAAAAGGAATGAATTTCTTCAGTTCCAATTTTGCCCGTGGATCCAGAATTGTGGCAGAAATTTAATGTTTTTGTGACAAAATCTTATTTTGCACCCTTGTATTTTCAGCTAAGCGACAAGCTAAGCTCTCCACCAAGTCATAGGCTTCATTTTTTGCCTCTACACCTTTGTTTGATTCAGACACCTTCTTCAGCTGATGCTCTAGCATTTGCAATAATGGGATAGCTTGGCCCATTGTTCAGTCCTCCTTGCTTACTTCACGTGTGAAAACCTCAAAAGGACGAAGCATCTCAGTCAGGCATTTAACTAAGCACCATTGGTCCATCTGAAGGGTGATGCCTTTCACAGTAGCATCCAGTCTTCGCATGACATAGTCATTGAGTGGCCTGTACTGCTCAAACAAACGATCAAGCATGTAATACGTTGAGTTCCAATGTGTTGCCACCTCCTGGATGAGTGCTTTGACTGGCATGTTATATTCACGTTGATGATCCTCAGCTGCTTCCGAGCTTTAAAAGAATGGCTGAAATGAGTGCATATTCTTCGGCAGATGGTCAGTAAGTTGCTGAAACACACCGCCAGCCATATAATCTGCATTTTGGAATGCCTTTGCGTGGCGGCATTATCGCCACGGAAAGGCATGCGGAGTATGCTTGGGGTGCCTGCTGGGGGCCCCCATGGAGGGTACGTATGCTATGGTACCCCCCTGCCTTTCAAAGCACAACGTGGCAGGCTCCGTGCGGGGCCTGTCACGTTGTGCTTGGAAAAGCACAACATGTATTTTTAGTATTGCAGCAGGCGGAGCTTTCGGCACCGCCCGTCACAATGTTAAAAATACGGGATGCGCCCGCCACTGTGGCGGGGGAATCCTTCCTAATTGTCCCCACGGGACCCCGCCATTATGGCGGGCGGTCCCTTTTTAGCGTGCGGAATCGGATTGTCCGCCCGCCATCCTTAATATGTCCTAAGTAAGTAAGAGTTGTTGCGAATGTTTGAAGAGTGAAGACACCCTTTAATTGGCATAGGGGCGGGAGTATTGAGTAACCAATGGCCTCATCTATCTGTGATTTCAACTCCGCTTTGAAAGTTTTATGGAGAAGACTAAAAGTCAGATCAGATCACCTGGTGTTCAACTAAAAAGTGAAAGACGGGTGGAAGGAAGAAGGACGGGCGAGACTTAATATTTATGACTGACAGACAGAAGAATACGTGTGATGCAAGCATGCAAATTGCAAAGGTGGCTGATAGTAAAGAATCTGATGCATGGTTGGTTGAATGCCTGAAATAAATCCTGCAAATGTTAAAGCCCAAGCTAGTTGGAGGATAGATAGTAGATACATACAACAAATGTTATGTACTGTTCTTTATAGTGCTACCATGCCACTATGTGTATAGTTAAAGTGTCTTACTGTTTTTCTAAGAGTATATTTTACAATTGTCTTGTTTTTTCTTTTTGATATACAGCTACTCCTTCCAAAGTTAAACGGAAGGAGTTGGCTGCCATGGCACGGCGCCGCAAACTGGAGGCAATCCAGCGCGAATATCGGCGGCTGGTGGTCTTGGCAGAGGAAGAGGAGGAGACTGCAGTACTTGGAGCCTCCTCCAGTGCCCCGGGCCCCAGCCACCACCCTCCAGCGGTACGGCACCACCGCCAGGTGGCCGCCCGCCGCCGCCTTACCATCTCTGGTGCCCCCCCACTGTGGTTGCAACTGCCGGGCTCTCAAGCGCCGCGTCGCACGTCTAGAGGAGCAAATGCTTGTCGTCCTCCAATCCCGCCACACATCATAGACTCCCTGTCTTCTGCCCCTTTTTTAATTCTTGTTTTGGTGGGCGGGAATTGGGCGTTGAGGTTTTGGACATTTGGACTTTCTTACGGACATTGTTTGGGGTTAGGGAGGGGGCTGGATCAGCTTTTGTGGGTTTTACATAGTTTATTTTTGTTAGGGTACATTAAATCTATATTTCTACTTTACATGCAATGTTGTTAATGTTTTGTAGGTGGGGTTACTGTTTTACATCACACTGTTTCCTTGCTGGTGCAGGTCCGCCCATAGCCAGTGTTTGATTTAAATAATTGGCTGACTATGTAAGACACAAACAGATAGATGCGACACACCTCACTGATTCAATTAACCTACTAGTACTTTCAGTCTCTCTCTTCTAGTCTATGCATTCTTTATCTGGACTCAAAGGGGTGTGTGAATTCATTGAAAACATGTCCATTATTAATTATGCCTCACCCAAACTTCTCTTACCTTTGCTTGATAAAGCAAGAGGGTCCAATCTAGCACATTCCTAACATACAAATATACAGGGGCAAACTAATAAACCTCCTGATTGTTTCTCGATAAACAAAAGGTTTTCCAATAACAGTGGTGGTTGGACATCACACCTGGGAAGTTCTGCATACACCAAACACAGTTACTGACTCCGCTACTACACGGATTCGACTACTCATGATCTTCGCTGCAGTGGGGCTTGGCTGCAGTATATTGGAATACTCTTCCAAGGGACGTTCATTTTGTAAGCTCACACACTCACATGTGAGCACTGGACTGCACCCCCTATAATTTCACTCTCTACTACTGGAACATTTTAGTTAGGACAATGATCATTCTTTCGTCCTGCTTGAGCATACTTGGTTACGACATCCGTGTGGGGGAGCCCTGTGTTTGGTGTATGCAGAACTTCCCAGGTGCTTTATTACAACACCCAGACCAGGACGCTTTGATTCCATATTCTTCAATACCTGGACTTTGACTTGACGTTCCGGATTTTCTTTGTATATGGTTCCATATTTTAAATCTACATGTCTGGACAATCCCCTGTGTGACACACGACGTTATTTTTCGTCCTGCCTAGCCTTGAAAAAGTCTTTAGTACTTACCCCTAGTACTGACGAAACACGTGTCGGCTGTTTTTTGGTCAAGCCTACTTCTATGGAATTTTGAATAAAGAACATGAGAAACTCAACTTTCTTGTCCATTTGTGATGTCCAACCACCACTGTTATTGGAAAACCTTTTGTTTATCGAGAAACAATCAGGAGGTTTATTAGTTTGCCCCTGTATATTTGTATGTTAGGAATGTGCTAGATTGGACCCTCTTGCTTTATTTGTATTTTGCCAATCTCTGATTGTCATTGAATAGCTCTTGGTAGTGGGGGATAGTGGTCTGTACAGCACTCCGTCTTCGCAACTGAAGATTTGTTACATTTCCAGTACTTATCATATATCTCATTGTCAATAGTGAATGTGCAGTCCTTTCCTTTTGGATACACCACTACCGTCTCTCCCTCTCTTACCTTTGCTTGATGTTTAACTTAGGCACAGCGATGGCTGCATGGTGAAGATGGTTTCCTTTTCCTAGCATGCCATGATTGGGGTGGTGGAGGTAGACTGGTAGTATAGTAGTAGTAGTAAACACTGGCAGGGCAGCAGCATTTGCAAAAAAAGAAAATGAGACAGTCAGTCACCTTTGAGAGACTGTTCGAGAAGTAGTAGAATGAAGTACAGTACAGAACTTACCGAGCAACAATAATATGCTAAAATATTTTACAACAAAACATAAAGGTGGTGGGGATAGCCTACTAGACAGAGTTACAAACTATAGTTGTGTCGAGTCACTTTACTAGGCCTACAGAGTAACAGTTAGTGCTGTGTATGAGGAATGACAAAAAATTCACTCAATGCTGAGGTATATGTTCCTTTGTTAAATAAAAATCACCTCTAAAATATACTGCTCATGGGTGGGCAAGCAGAAGAAGATCATCGCTCTGCCTTGAAATTGAAGTACTGTTGCTTTCGCCACATCCGCCCCAGTAAGCGTGTGATTAATTATTGGTGGACATTTAATTTAGTTACACCTCACTAAGTCACACAGCCCGGGGGAAGAGGGTTAGAGTTTGTTGAATGGATGGGAAGGGGGCTTGGGGAAAGGTTTGACTGTGAAAAACAGTTTGCATGGACAAACAAACTACAATCTTTGAAGACTACCATAACCAATATGTTATGGGAGAAAAAGGAAATGCATGCATGATGATGACAGATAAGGAGATCCGGATTACAAACACTTCTTGTTCTGTTGTTCCAGGCTTAATACTTTTACAGATAGCAATTAGAATTTTTAAATATTGGTAGGGATGAATCATAAACAGAGAGCAAACCTAATGATAATAACAACAACAAGAACACACTGTTGTAAAGATTGTAGACAAAAAATGAATCAAATATTTAAAAGAAGATGAAAGCTGATACTGTTACTGTGTTATCCTGGTCAAAAATGTGGACTGGATTTGCATCTCGGCATTCCTCTTGGTCCTCTCGTCCATCAATCTTGGGTGTCACCAGTCGCTACTGCCCGCCTGGAAAATGTAGATGTATTGGTAAGGTAAGTGTGCATTGGAATGTTTTCCCAAGTATAGGGCAAGGCTCGCCTGTAATTGTAAATGGAAAAACAAAAGGGATATTAAGAAACAAAGTTGAAAGAAATGCACAAGTTATGGTGTAGTGCAACAAGAACACTTTCCGAGGCGGCATGTCTGCATCATCTCTACTCTAGTCTGTTTCCAGCATTGACCTTCACAACAACAGGACAGAGCAGGCCCACAGTGATGGCATGTCGCTTAGCACATCCTCCGTTTAGAGTACTTTTTTTTAAAGAGTTGGACAAAGCACATATCTAAACATAGCATTTTACAATTTAAGTTAGTAAATCAATGCACCGCAATCATCCCACTGCTACACTCAACTCCACTTCTACACAGACATTTGGGTCTGCTGTGGTTGTTGTTGACGTGTTTACCTTTTATGCCACTCATGAAATGTCCTCCTGACTTGTTATTATTCCATCAATTATCTCCGATACTTGTACTGACTGACTGTGAAGATCGGCCTGCAGTAGAAGTAAAATTTTGTTATTACAAAACAAGAGTAGAAATATTATTGACTTGAGTCACTCTTTAGTGTGTACAGTAAGACCACTAGTACACTTTGACTTCACTTCATGCACAACAAACAAACAACAAAAACACAAACACCAAACGCCATACATGCCATTCATTTTCATTACCTGTTCCTTCTCATCTTAGTTAACGGGCCGTCTTTTTCAGCATCATCATCATGGACGGTGCTGTTGTCATACTCAGTGTGCAGATTGAGTCCCCTTCTTGTATTCAATTAAAAGCAATGTATCAAGCTGCAGTAGAAGTACACATTTTTCATTAAAAATATTTGCAAGAAGGGGAAAATTGCCTTGAGTTACGTTTAGTGTGTACTGTAGAATGATGATTAGTGCACAATGACATAACTTCACGCACAACAAACAACAACAAAATCACTCAGTCTGCGACTCTGCGTCCAATGCATGGCATCAATCATTACCTGTTTGATCTCATCTTAAGTTAAGGGGCCGTCTCTCACGGCTCTGAAAGGAGGATAGCTGTATTATTCACCATTTTCCACTTCTTTTTGCGGGACTAGGAACGATTTTATTTTTTCTTCTATTTTCCATCATCCAATCATCATGAGGGCAATGGATTTAGGGAGATTCAGTAGGATGGAGTGGAGGAGCTGGATTCGGAGGATTGTACAGTGAAATGTAGACACCTGAAAATTGTATATTGAAATAAGAAGAGTAAAAGACGGTGGTAATGGATTTGTTGTGATTCAAAGTTTGTAACCAGAATGACAGACACACAAATAAAGGAAAATAAGGGTGGAAGACAGTAAGTGCAAGCCTAATTGTCAGGGAAGTATAGCTCGTCCTCAAACTCTGGGGGTTCAGCCAATAGTAGGTAATCATGTGACACACTACTTCCGTCACCTGACCTGCTGTCCTCATCTTCCTCCCTTGATTCATGTATTGTGTAATTCGGTGGTATGAAGTACTGATTAATTTTGATCATTGCTAACTTCTCCACGTTTTTGGGCGAGAGACTGGTCCTTCTCACTGTTACAATGGAACCAGCAGCACTGAAAACACGTTCGGAAGAGACACTTGCGACAGGGCAAGCCAGATAGCTCATCGCCCGCCTGCTGAGCAGTGGCCATTCAGCTCTTTTCCTATACCAAGATTGCAATGGGTTTTGATCAATGTACACCTCTGTTGGGTCGTCCAGATAGGCCTGGACCATCCGCTCAATGTTCAGGGGTGCTGCTGCTAACCTTTCGGGCTCTTTTCTCTGTGCATCAGCACTGTGCTTAATAATGCCTAACTCTAAATACCAATCTTGTAACGATTCTACTGGGCCTAATGATCCAGTTATTGTTGCTGTTGTCGATAGTGATGGTGCGTGTTGTGAGCCAAACGCACTGCCCTCAGCCTCCGAAGTTGCACTTGATGCCGCATGCCCTGCTGCAGTACTTATTCTGGGTTGATCTGGGTTCGAACAGACTCATTAGGATCTGTTTTTCCTACAAAAAAGGCCTTCAGCTTTAACTTCTGAAAAAAGCCAGCCAGTTCACAATGTAATTTGAATTTATCTGGTCTTGCAGTGGGGACACACCCCAAACCTCTTTCTAAGACCTGAGCCTCAGTCGGTGTTAGTACTCTGGTGGAGAGATTAGTTACTAGGCTCACAGCCCGCTCGTTCCTGGTTGGGGATTGTTGCTGCGAGTGTTGTTTGCCACAGAGTCGTCCTCTGTCCAGGACACCCGGTTGCTCCCTCTCCGCTTTCCGTTATTCGTTATTTCTAGCATGTTTCGAAATAGCGCTAACAGGGGTGGCATGATCACTTAACTATCGCTCTCCCCTTGTGCCCACATTCTATGTACCCTGGTTGCACTTTATACAGCTGTGACCTTAGCAACCTCGTAACCAAGCCTCCCCCCACGGCACGTTCCAAAATAGCATTAATAGGGGTGGCATGATCGCTTGACTATCGCTCTCCCCTTGTGCCCACATTCTATGTACCTTGGTTGCACTTTATACATCGGTGTTAATCAACAAATGAAGGTAGCTTGGTCTGGACTGAGCAACTTCGTAACCAAGCCTCCCCTCACGGCACGTCACGCCCAGTCTCCAGGGGCCGACGCGCTTCCGTAGTAACGGACAGCTTTCCGAAAACCAAGCCTCCACCTGAGGCTCATCACGCCCATTCTCCAAGGGCCGACGCGCACCAAGCCTCTCTCTGATGCGGGGCACGCCCATCCAGGAAGAGCGTCGCCCGGCGAAAACATTTATCATTCAGTTACCGGCCCCGCTCTCCATCGTCGGGGTCCGGTTCTGAGGGTATGCTAGGTGGCAGACGCGGGTTGAGAGTGTTGAGGGCGTGAGTACTGACCTCTCTTGCAGAACCAATATCTACAATATTGAGCTAAGTAAACTCTGATCGCTAATAGTAATAACCTTCGCTTTTGTTTTCAGGATGTGCCAGGTACGCTCCAACCCCCCTCCCGAGACCCATGGTGCAAATAGCGCCATCCTATAAAGTGAGATATCCTTAATATCCTTAAAGATTGCAGTGGGGTCACAGACCTTTGGTCCATTGATCCCTCCTATGGAGTGTTTTAATATGTTTTTAAATCCCTTCTAGCCTCACTATTCGTTATAAGCACAAGATTTTCCACTTCACCTACCCAGAGCTAGTGGTAATATCCCAGCTGGTTTATATGGATGGTGTTAACTTTAGTTTTTAAATTCTGGAACACTATCTATGCCACAACTATGGAGCACCTTGGACAAATGCTATGACCTATACATTTAATTAACTGGATGTATGTATGTCTTCTTTGTGTTTGTCTGTATCGTTTCTTTTACAGGTGCAGATACACTCCTGATTTTGGAGTTTTTTTTGGAATGAGCAATTCGCTCTTCCCCATTTTTAATGCACTTATCACTTTTGAATTTTCACTTTCACGTCCCCAGGTCAGGGTGGACGATTAGAGAGTCCATACCGCCGGGGTTTATCGAGTCCTGACGAATGCCTAGGTAAATTGAAACCACTGTAAAGGCAGAAACATGTTGACTGACTAATTTAATAGAACTCTGAATTAACCAAACCATTACCTTTGGCAACCTATTCAGACACATAGTTCACTTTTCGTTTTATCTGTGTCTTAGGGATCACACATTAAAATATTTTAGATACCCTTTTGGCACTTTTAATATATACCTCACAGCACGCCCTTCTCACACAACCAGCTCCGCAGTCTCCTGGCGTCGTAGCACACCAAAGAGGCACTCGGCCTCTTTGGTGGGGCCCGATGATGAAGCATGACACTGACCAGGTCGGTGTGTGAGGGCTTTCTAAACCACCCAAAGCGGGTGTGTGATTCCCTAGTGGATTTGCTCCTTCTCTGTGGCCTTTGAAGCTCACATAACCTCTCCTTTTTTGTTGATTTGTATTGAACCGGGGACCAAGAGAGGGTTCCTTTAATCTCCCTGCCTCTCCCATTGTTATTTCGAAATTGAGCATATAGCAACGTTCTCCTCCTTGGTGCTAACAGAATAGAAGTCCCAAACTGGGGAGGAGAACTTTCTGGCACTGCTGGATGTGCCACTTTCAATACCAGATGAACTGGAGGGTGTGCTTGGAACGTGACTCTATACAACTACACTGTGACTTTTACTACTACCACCACCACTACCTACTGAGATGGTTGAGCTGCATGTAGTAGGTCCCTGCCGGACCTTTGAAAATATGGCAGCTGGAGGTCGTGGTGGTGTAACCTGTGTTGGTGGTATCCGTGCTACATCCTGCTCGGTAGCAGCCTTTCTGGATAGGGTGAGAATGTTGGTCTCCATCCCCTTTGGGCCGGGAGTGATGTGCATGATGACTGGCTCGTCTGACACTTCATCAATATCACCCCCCTCTTGTACATCAAGCTGCATAACTAAGTTTTTCTGGAACCTTCCTTTTCAGAAGCATTATCTCGTGGGGTGCATCACTCTCAGACAGAGCTGGTGGCTGCCAAGTGGCATCACGATCATCGGAAGCGGGGCTTGAAGAAGAAGATGATGGACTCAGCCTCCTTTTCCTGGCGGTGGTCTGGAAGACGATAGATCTTCCGAAACAGTGGTTTGCTCCACTTTGTCTGCAGGAAGCTCGATTTCCTGAAATGCCCCGACGTCAGGAGCAACAACTACTATTGTGGGCTGTTCTTGCAGCTGCTGCTGCTGCTGTTCTTGTTGCGGCTGCTGCTGCTGTTCTTGTTGTGGCTGCTGCTCTTGTTGCGGCTGCTGCTGCTGTTCTTGTTGCGGCTGCTGCGGTTCTTGTTGCGGCTGCACACTTATCTGCTGAGTTTCCGCCTGCGTTGATTGTGTACTACTTTGCGATAATGACATTTCAACATCGCTGCTCGTTAGTAGACCGGCTACCTATGCGACACTCAAGGGCTTGGGCCGTGGTTGGTGGGGTTGGACCGCTGGTGCGGAGGTGCTGCTCCCAGCTTGGTTCCCGGACACCGCTGCTGCAGGCGTAACTTTTTTGGTCCCAAAAAAAACAGTGGCCGGCACACCAGTCGTGGTTAATGGCACTTCCTTTTTCTGTTCCTTCTTCTCACCAGCAACTTTCTTGGTACAGGACCTGGTACCTTTCTTTGGGGCCATCTTCTTCAGATGTCAGACAGGACGCAGATGCACAACAAGTTGTGGTAACACGTGGACGTGATGCGCAGCAGTACTTCTGTCTGGCTGGCAGTACAACGGGTGATGAGATGATGATGATGATGACACCTCCTCCTCTGGGTTTTTGTGCACCTAAAAGCAAATAAACCAGGAGAAGAACATCAGTGAAATATTGCATTTGTTGTTGTGGTTCAGTTACTTACTACTGTACTAGTGCAAACAAAAGATATAGTCTAGCCATTTCTTAGACTTTGCCAACAAGGGCTATGTTATACTACTGTGTACATACACACACTACACTCTCAGGAAGGATAGGAAAGAGAATAGGAACCACCAAAATAAAAATTTAATGGAAGTGGGGTGGACCCTATTTGCCATTAAATAATTTGGGCATCACATCATTCATAGAGCTGCTGCTGGCAAAGGGGGTGGATGGATGGAAGCCAATATGAAAACCATGCAGGCCTATATGGCAAATGCAGGACACTAATAACTCCCAACACAAAAAGAGGCCACCTGGCACATGGACACTCACAAACAACTAGCAGGGGGCCTGGGAAACATCAGGAGCTGACAAAAGGCCTATAAAAGCCAGGCAAAGAATGCATGCTAAAGCACACTACTCTGCCTTAAATGCAACAAAATGCAAATACGAAAATTCACAGGCCCCAAAAAGGTCTGCAGGGTGCATGCATTGCACACCAACACACACACAACAAAGCCATGTCTTTAAGACGCCCAACATCACAAAGCCCACCCCAAAAAAATAAACTTGCCAACTCAATCCAATGACATCCATGCCCTAAATGATGTCTAAATTCAACAGACCACACAGAAACACTTGATTAATAAAGCTGTGGCTACCTGCTCTGAGCCTACTGGATGAAAGCAGGCCTGTTGGCAGACAAGGCAAGACAAGCTTGCAGGTCTAGGCTTCAAAATGACCACCAGCCACATTGCCAGGCCCAACATCAGGAAGCCCACCCCAAGAAAAGACACTTGCCAACTCAATCCAATGCCATCCATGCCCTAAATGATGTCTAAAAATTCAACAGACCATACAGAAACACTTGATTAATAAAGCTGTGGCTACCTGCTCTGAGCCTACTGGATGAAAGCAGGTCTGTTGCCAGACTAGGCCAGACAAGCTTGCAGGCCTAGGCTTCAAAATGGCCACCTGCCTCATGGCCAGGCCCAACATCAGAAAGTCCACCCCAAGAAAACACACTTCCCAACTCAATCCAATGCCATCCATGCCCTAAATGATGTCTACAAATTCAACAGACCACACAGAAACACTTGATTAATAAAGCTGTGGCTACCTGTGCTGAGCCAACTTGATGAAAGCAGGCCTGTTGCCAGACTAGTCCAGACAAGCTTGCAGGCCTAGGCTTCAAAATGGCCACCAGCCACATGGCCAGACCCAAGATTAGAAAGCCCACACCAAGAAAAACACTTCCCAACTCAATCCAATGCCATCCATGCCCTAAATGATGTCTAATAATTCAACAGACCACAGAGAAACACTTGATTATTAAAGCTGTGGCTACCTGCCCTGAGCCCACTGGATGAAAGCAGGCCTGTTGCCAGACTAGGCCAGACAAGCTTGCAGGCCTAGGCTTCAAAATGGCCACCAGCCACATGGCTAGACCCAACATTAGAAACCCCACCCCAAGGAAAACACTTCCCAACTCAATCCAATGCCATCCATGCCCTAAATGATGTCTAACAATTCAACAGACCACACAAAAACACTTGATTTATGAAGCTGTAGCTACCTGCTCTGAGCCTACTGGATGAATCAAATCAGGCCTGTTGGCAGACAAGGCCAGACAAGCTTGCAGACCTAGGCTTCAGAATGGCCACCAGCCATGGCTCTTACTGCGGTGACACTCAGATGTTACTGAGGAGGATGTGGGCGGTACCACTGGGACAGGGCTAGAAATGCCCAACATCAGAAAGCCCACCCCAAGAAAACACACTTCCCAACTCAATGCAATGCCATTCATGCCCTAAATGATGTCTAAAAATTCAACAGATCACACAGAAAAACGTGATTAATAAAGCTGTGGCTACCTGTTCTGAGCCTACTGGATGAAAGCAGGCCTGTTGCCAGACTAGGCCAGGCAAGCTTGCAGGCCCAGGCTTCAAAATGGCCACCAGCCACATGGCCAGGCCCAACATCAGAATGCCCACCCCAAGAAAACACACTTCCCAACTCAATCCAATGCCATCCATGCCCTAAATGATGTCGAAAAATTCAACAGACCACATAGAAACACTTGATTAATAAAGCTGTGGATACCTGCTCTGAGCCTATTGGATGAAACAAAGCAGGCCTGTTGGCAGACAAGGCCAGAAAAGTATGCAGGCCTAGGCTTCAAAATGGCCACCAGCCACATGGCCAGGCCCAACATCAGAATGCCCACCCTTAGAAAAAACACTCCCCGACTCAATCCAATGCCATCCATTCCCTAAATGATGTCTAGAAATTCAACAGACCACACAGAAACACTTGATTAATAAAGCTGTGGCTACCTGCTCTGAGCCTACTGGATGAAAGCAGGCCTGTTGGCAGACAAGGCCAGACAAGCTTGCAGGCCTAGGCTTCAAAATGGCTACCAGCCACATTGCCATGCCCAACATCAGAAAGCCCACCCCAAGAAAACACACTCCCCAACTAAATCCAGTGTCATCCATGCCGTAAATGATGTCTAAAAATTCAACAGACCACACAGAAACACTTGGTTGATAAAGCTGTGGCTACCTGCTCTGAGCCTACTGGATGAAAGCAGGCCTGTTGGCGGACAAGGCCAGACAAGCTTGCAGGCCTAGGCTACAAAATGGCCACCAGCCACATGGCCAGGCTCAACATCAGGAAGCCCACCTCAAGAAAACACTTCCCAACTCAATCCAATGCCATCCATGCCCTAAATGTCTAACAATTCAACAGACACACAGAAACACTTGATTAATAAAGATGTGGCTACCTGCTCTGAGCCTACTGGATGAAAGCAGGCCCGTTGGCAGACTAGGCCAGACAAGCTTGCAGGCCTAGGCTTCTAAATGACCACCAGCCAAAAGGTCAGGCCCAACAACAGAAAACCCACCCCTAAAAACACATTTCCCAATTCAATCCAATGCCATCCAGGCCCTAAATGATGCTTGAAAATGAAATACATTCAAAAAACACCAAAGAAACAGATGCTTCCTCGTGTACACACACATGAGGCCATGACTAGCTCTGGGCCTACTGACTACTACTACCCACAACATTTAAAAAAAAAGGAATGATAGTTACCAAAAATAAATTGTAGTTGCAACAACTGCAATGCCCCAATCATACAGACACAACAACCACTTACTTGTAAAATATCCAAATCAATAATCCTCAAATCCAATGCAATGATGCAGCAGACAAAAAGAGTGATCTTTCCAGCTCAAAATCCAAAGGCAGAATGAGCAGGAGATGGACAAAGCATTGGGAGGAGCCTGCAGGACAGGAACAGGAAGTTGGAGATTCTGTGGCACTTCCTCCCTCTCCCCACCTTTTTAAAAATGGACTTCTTGCACCAAAAAGGACAGCCAAAGGTCAATCTGAGGAGTTTTCTTCATCCAAGTCATCATTTGTAGAAGGTTTCATGCTGCTAGAGCTGATATTCTTCTCCAAATTGAAAATTGTACATATTCGAGTTCTCGAGCTTCACATTACTTCCGCCGGCGCGTCCAAAATGACGTGATTGCGTTCTCTCGCTCCCTGTCGTGTTGGATTTGAGGTGTTCGGGGTCTCTCGCTCCTTGTCGTATTCGATATGACGTGTCCGCGTCCTCACGCTCTCGCTCGCAGTGGAGAATGACGTGTTCGAGATCTCATACTCTCGCGGTGCATGATCACGGTACGAATGACGTGATCGAGTGACGAATGACGTGATCGCGTGACATATGACGTGATCGCGGGCGCTAACTTGCGTGAGATAGTGCAAAATGGCTACCAACAATCCAACATCTCGTGGAGAACGCGACCGGATCGGGAAAACTTGTCGGCAAATGCGGGGATGCAGGTAAGGCGATTACGCGCGCGAGAATGTATTTTTACAGCGCAAGCAAGAAAACAATTTCTGGGACGATGCGGATTGCGGAAATTTTACATTTCCGATGTCAAAATATCGCTCTTTTCGCGAGCGAACAGAATTTGACACCCACCCCTAGAGAGAACCAGGTCAGCAGAGCTGTTTTAGAGCCAAGGGACCAGGTCAGCAGAGCTGCTCTAGAGCCAGAGAACGAGGTCAGCAGAACTGCTTTAGAGCCATAGAACCAGGTCAGCAGAGCTGTTGTAGAGCCAGAGAACCAGGTCAGCAGAGCTGCTCTAGAAGCTAAGAACTAGGTTAGCAGAGCTGCTCTAGAGCCAGAGAACCAGGTCAGCTGAGCTGCTGTGGAGCCAGAGAAACCAGGTCAGCATAACTGCTTTAGAGGGAGAGAACCAGGTCAGCAGAGCTACTCTAGAGCCAGAGAACCAGGTCAGCAGAGCTGCTTTAGAGCCATAGAACCAGGTCAGCAGAGCTGCTTTAGAGCCAGGGAACCAGGTCAGCAGATCTGCTCTAGAGCATAAGAACCAGGTCAGCAGAGAGGCTCTAGAGCTAGAGAAACCAGGTCAGTAGAGCTGCTTTAGAGGGAGAGAACCAGGTCAGCAGAGCTGCTCTAGAGGGAGAGAACCAGGTCAGCAGAGCTGGTCTAGAGCCAGAGAACCATGTCAGCAGAACTGTTTAGATCCATAGAATCGGGTCAGCAGAGTTGCTTTAGAGCCAGAGAACCAGGTCAGCAGAGCTGTTGTAGAGCCAGAGAACCGGATCAGCAGAGCTGCTCTGTAGCCTAAGAACTAGGTCAGCAGAGCTGCTCTAGAGCCAGAGAACCAGGTCAGCAGATCTGCTGTAGAGCGAGAGAAACCAGGTCAGCAGAGCTGCTTTAGAGCCAGAGAAACAGGTCAGCAGAGCTGCTCTAGAGGAGAGAACCAGGTCAACAGAGCTGCTTTAGAGGGAGAGAACCAGATCAGCAGAGCTGCTTTTGAGCCAGAGAACCAGGTCAGCAGAGTTGCTTCAGAGCCAGAGAAACAGGTCAGCAGACCTGCTCTAGAGGCAGAGAACCAGGTCAGCAGAGCTGCTCTAGAGCCAGAGAAACCAGGTCAGCAATGCTGCTTTAGAGGGAGAGAACCAGGTCAGCAGAGCTGCTCTAGAGCCAGAGAACCAGGTCAGCAGAGCAGCTTTAGAGCCACAGAACCAGGTCAGCAGAGCTGCGCAAGAGGCAGAGAACCAGGTCAGCAGAGCTGCTTTAGAGCCGGAGAACCAGGTCTGCAGAGCTTCTCTAAAGCCAAAGAACCGGGTCAGCAGGGCTGCTTTAGGGCCATAGAACCAGGTCAGCAGAGCTGCTTTAGAGCCAGAGAACCAGGTCAGCAGATCTGCTCTAGAGCCTAAGAACCAGGTCAGCAGAGCGGCTCTAGAGCCAGAGAACCAGGTCAGCAGTGCTGCTGTAGAGCCAGAGAAACCAGGTCAGTAGAGCTGCTTTAGAGCAAGAGAAACAGGTCAGCAGAGCTGCTTTACAGGGAGAGAACCAGGTCAGAAGACCTGCTTTAGAGCCAAGGGACCAGGCCAGCAGAGCTGCTGTAGAGCCAGAGAACCAGGTCAGCAGAACTGCTTTAGAGCCATAGAACGGGGTCAGCAGAGCTGCTTTACAGCCAGAGAACCAGGTCAGCAGAGCTGTTGTAGAGCCAGAGAACCAGGTAAGCAGAGCTGCTCTAGAGCCTAAGAACTAGGTCAGCAGAGCTGCTCTAGAGCCGGAGAACCAGGTCAGCAGAGGTTCTGTAGAGCCAGAGAAACCAGGTCAGAAGAGCTGCTTTAGAGCCAGAGAACCAGGTCAGCAGAGCTGCTGCAGAGCCAGAGAACCAGGTCAGCAGAGCTGTTGTAGAGCCAGAGAACCGGATCAGCAGAGCTGCTCTCTAGCCTAAGAACTAGGTCAGCAGAGCTGCTCTAGAGCCAGAGAATCAGGTCAGCAGATCTGCTGTAGAGCGAGAGAAACCAGGTCAGCAGAGCTGCTTTAGAGCCAGAGAAACAGGTCAGCAGAGCTGCTCTAGAGGAGAGAACCAGGTCAACAGAGCTGCTTTAGAGGGAGAGAACCAGGTCAGCAGAGCTGCTTTAGAGCCGGAGAACCAGGTCAGCAGAGTTGGTTTAGAGCCAGAGAAACAGGTCAGCAGAGCTGCTCTAGAGGCAGAGAACCAGGCCCGCAGAGCTGCGTTAGAGGGAGAGAACCAGGTCAGCAGAGCTGCGCTAGAGCCGGAGAACCAGGTCAGCAGAGCTGCTCTAGAGCCAGAGAAACCAGGTCAGCAATGCTGCTTTAGAGGGAGAGAACCAGGTCAGCAGAGCTGTTCTAGAGCCAGAGAACCAGGTCAGCAGAGCAGCTTTAGAGCCACAGAACCAGGTCAGCAGAGATGCACAAGAGGCAGAGAACTAGGTCAGCAGAGCTGCTTTAGAGCCGGAGAACCAGGTCTGCAGAGCTTCTCTAGAGCCAGAGAACCGGGTCAGCAGGACTGCTTTAGAGCCATAGATCCAGGTCAGCAGAGCTGCTTTAGAGCCAGAGAACCAGGTCAGCAGATCTGCTCTAGAGCCTAAGAACCAGGTCAGCAGAGCGGCTCTAGAGCCAGAGAACCAGGTCAGCAGAGCTGCTGTAGAGCCAGAGAAACCAGGTCAGTAGAGCTGCTTTAGAGCACGAGAACCAGGTCAGCAGAGCTGCTTTACAGGGAGAGAACCAGGTCAGAAGACCTGCTTTAGAGCCAAGGGACCAGGCCAGCAGAGCTGCTGTAGAGCCAGAGAACCAGGTCAGCAGAACTGCTTTAGAGCCATAGAACGGGGTCAGCAGAGCTGCTTTAGAGCCAGAGAACCAGGTCAGCAGAGCTGTTGTAGAGCCAGAGAACCAGGTCAGCAGAGCTGTTGTAGAGCCAGAGAACCGGATCAGCAGAGCTGCTCTCTAGCCTAAGAACTAGGTCAGCAGAGCTGCTCTAGAGCCAGAGAACCAGGTCAGCAGATCTGCTGTAGAGCGAGAGAAACCAGGTCAGCAGAGCTGCTTTAGAGCCAGAGAAACAGGTCAGCAGAGCTGCTCTAGAGGAGAGAACCAGGTCAACAGAGCTGCTTTAGAGGGAGAGAACCAGGTCAGCAGAGCTGCTTTAGAGCCAGAGAACCAGGTCAGCAGAGTTGCTTTAGAGCCAGAGAAACAGGTCAGCAGAGCTGCTCTAGAGGCAGAGAACCAGGCCCGCAGAGCTGCGTTAGAGGGAGAGAACCAGGTCAGCAGAGCTGCGCTAGAGCCGGAGAACCAGGTCAGCAGAGCTGCTCTAGAGCCAGAGAAACCAGGTCAGCAATGCTGCTTTAGAGGGAGAGAACCAGGTCAGCAGAGCTGCTCTAGAGCCAGAGAACCAGGTCAGCAGAGCGGCTTTAGAGCCACAGAACCAGGTCAGCAGAGCTGCGCAAGAGGCAGAGAACCAGGTCAGCAGAGCTGCTTTAGAGCCGGAGAACCAGGTCTGCAGAGCTTCGCTAGAGCCAGAGAACCGGGTCAGCAGGGCTGCTTTAGAGCCATAGAACCAGGTCAGCAGAGCTGCTTTAGAGCCAGAGAACCAGGTCAGCAGATCTGCTCTAGAGCCTAAGAACCAGGTCAGCAGAGCGGCTCTAGAGCCAGAGAACCAGGTCAGCAGAGCTGCTGTAGAGCCAGAGAAACCAGGTCAGTAGAGCTGCTTTAGAGCAAGAGAACCAGGTCAGCAGAGCTGCTTTACAGGGAGAGAACCAGGTCGGAAGACCTGCTTTAGAGCCAAGGGACCAGGCCAGCAGAGCTGCTGTAGAGCCAGAGAACCAGGTCAGCAGAACTGCTTTAGAGCCATAGAACGGGGTCAGCAGAGCTGCTTTAGAGCCAGAGAACCAGGTCAGCAGAGCTGTTGTAGAGCCAGAGAACCAGGTCAGCAGAGCTGCTCTAGAGCCTAAGAACTAGGTCAGCAGAGCTGCTCTAGAGCCGGAGAACCAGGTCAGCAAGGTTCTGTGGAGCCAGAGAAACCAGGTCAGCAGAGCTGCTTTAGAGCCAGAGAACCAGGCCTGCAGTACTGTTTTAGAGCCAGAGAACCAGGTCTGCAGAGCTGCTTTAGAGCCAGAGAACCAGGTCAGCAGAGCTGCTCTAGAGCCAGAGAACCAAGTAAATAGAGCTGCTTTAGAGCCACAGAACCAGGTCAGCAGATCTGCTGTAGAGCGAGAGAAACCAGGTCAGCAGAGCTGCTTTAGAGCCAGAGAAACAGGTCAGCAGAGCTGCTCTAGCTGACACTGACTGACTGACACTGATTAGATTGACTGACACTGACTGACACTGATTGACTGACACTGACTGACACTGATTGACTGACACTGACTGACTGACTGATACTGACTGACACTGACTGACACTGACTGACTGACACTGACTGACTACTCTCTACTACTCACTCTATACTATTCTCTAGTACTCTCTCTCGACTACTCACCCTCTACTACTCTCTACTACTCACTCTCTACTACTCTCTACTACTCTCTCTCTACTACTCACTCTCTATGACTCTCTACTATTCACTCTCTACTTCTCACTCGCTACAACTCTCTACTACACACTCTCTAATACTCTACTACTCACTCTACTACTCTCTACCACTCACTCCCTACTACTCTACTATTAACTTTCTACTACACTCTCTACTACTCACTCTCTACTACTCACTCTACTACTCTCTACTACTCACTCTCTGCTACTCTCTCTACTACTCACTCTCTACTACTCGCTACTACTCACTCTCTACTACTCACTCTACTACTCACTCTCTACTACTCTTCAGTACTCACTCTATACTACTCCACCACTCTCTACCACTCACTCTCTACTACTCACTCTCTACTACTCCCTACTACTCACTCTCTACTACTCTCTCTCTACTAATCTCTACCACTCACTCTCTACTACTCTCTCTCTACTACTCACTCTCTAGCACTCTCTACTACTCACTCTCTACTACTCTCTCTCTATCACTCTCTACTACTCTACTACTCACTCTACTACTCATTCTCTACTAGTCACTCTCTACTACTCTCTCTCTACTACTCTCTCTCTGCTACTCACTCTCCGCTACTCACTCTCTACTACTCACTCTCTACTACTCTCTCTCTGCTACTCACTCTCTACTACTCTCTATCTGCTACTCACTCTCTACTACTCACTCCCTACTACTCACTCTCTACTACTCTCTACTACCCACTCTCTACTACTCACTTTCTACTACTCACTCTACTACTCTCTACTACTCGCTCTCTACTCTCTATAACTCACTCTCTCCTCTCTACCTCTCTACATCTCTCTATTACTCTCTACCTCTACCTCTCTACCTCTCTCTACACGCACACATATGCACATATATATATGCATATGAATTTATATATATGTGTGTGTATATATATATATAAAATATATAGATTGACAAAGGCCTCCTGAGGCCGAAACGGGTCTCTCCTTGTGCTCGGCATCGAGGGCGACATCAACTAATAAAGAGATGCCGTATCTTAAGCCACTTCGCGTCCATGCTTCCTTCCATGGTGTCACTGTTGGATGTGGATTGTTTGTTTCATATATATATATATATATATATATATATATATATATATATATATATATATATATATATATATACATATATAAACATATCTATATAAATACAAATATAAATGCATGCATACATATACATATATGAATACATATGCATGTTATGTACATGAAAGTTTGAAAAACACTAATACAAGCAAAGCTAAAAAGCACCTAATTACAAACAGAATTGCTTTAACTTAAACGAGGGCAAGACCTATTGCATTTTCAATGCTTGTTCCATCAAGAAGGCATTCAGATATGTCACACATTTGCCATAAATTCTGAATGTTAGCACTCTAGTTGCTCATTAGATCACTGTAGTAAAGCTACTGCTCTCCAGGGAAGTCTGCTGCTGGTATTCAAGTGCATGTTTTAGTCTGCATGTCAGAATTTTTTAATGAAATAGAAGAGGATTTGAGAAGTCAAAATGTGCCCGAATTTTTCTTTCTGCAGCACTAATCATACTTTCTATGGAAAAATGAACCCCCTAATTTTGTTCCTTTTTAAATTGAAGGTTTTAAGAGTTACCACTTTATTCCAATCAAGATGGCTTCAGGTGTGCTATACCTTTGTCATAAGTAGGACTGTTAGGGCTCTAGTTGTTCTTTAGAACACTCTGGGAAGCTGCAGTAGAACACAAAGGAATCAACTGACAGTCTCTGTCCTTGTTGGATGTTCATGTTTTACTGAGAATGTAAGACTTCATTCTCACATGACTGAGAAAGAGAATGTGAATTTACAGAAAACATGCTCTCAGTTCAGCTTATAGATCACGTTCCAAATCTCTGTGGGAAAAGCATGAGAAAATTGTTTTCTCTCATACATGATTCATGATATCCCAGCAGAAGGCTTTTTCACATGGTAAAATCACCTTAGAACACACCACATTTCCTAAAATGAGTATGGTACCATCAACAAATGATTTATAATGTAACTAAAGTCTTAAAACCTTATATTAACTGCAAAGCTTTTTAATGAGGTGCTATCATGTATATTGGTCCCAAGATGGCTGCCAACACTTCTTGGATGAAGTGCTGACAGCCAATCAGATCTCATGATGAGATGTGTGGTTAGGCTCCGCCCAGATATATATGTATTTTTGACATTAATATCTAAATAACTACTGAGCAGATTCACACCATTTAACAAAAAGGCACGACTCTGAACCAAGATCTACCTTTCTGCCAAATTTGGAGTAATTCCGTTCAGCAGTTCGGGCTGTAGCTGCGATTAAATGTTCCTATGGAAAATTGCATGAGAAAACACTTTTGGCTTTTGGAACCCCCTTTTTTTCTCGGACCCCGCTTGACGAATCACACCGAGACTTCCAGGATAGGAGCGGACCGGATCACCCCACCAGTTTTGAAATTTTGCGAAGATTCGTCAACCGCCGCCAAAGTTATTCCAAATAGAATGTTGTGGATTTCCTATTGGAAAATAGGTCCTAACTATAACTACCTACTGCCGACCAGCAGTAGGTAATATATACACGCCAAGGTGAATTGAAGAACAAGAGTGTCTGTATGGATGATTCGGTGGGTGTGTGACTGACTCTGTAAGTGAGTAATTATACGTGTCCCAGTGAATGTATGGGTGAGTGACTGATCTGTATGGTATGTAAGTGGCTACATGGTTTGGTGAGTAGCTACATGAGTGTCTATATGGGTTATTGATTGGCTGTCTGAGTATCTGTATGGGTGTATGGGTGTCTGTGTGGGTGGGTGACTCCCTGCATGGATGTTTGAGTGGGTGAATCTTTGGGTGTATGGGTTCATGAGTGTATGTGCAAGGGGGTATATGCATGTCTGAGTGTGTGTATTGCCATGTTGGTGAGTGTATGGCTGTCTCAGTGATATATGTGTGAATAACTACATAAGTGAAAAGCAGTATATCTGACTGTTGATTGATTATTTGGGTAACTGACTAGGTGTGTGAGTAACTTTATGGGTGAGTGGTAGTGTGTGAGTGTCTGTATGGGTACATGAGTGCATATATTAGTGGCGTAATTGATGACTGAATGTGTGAATAAGTGACTAAATGGGTGAGTGAATGCGTAGACCCATGAATCAATGACTGGGTATGTACTAACTGGTTTTGTTGTGTTTATGGTTTCAAGAAAGGTAGTCTGTATTTTAGAGTGGGTGTATCAAGGATTACATTAGTTTGTGGGAAGATGCATCAGATATTAAGTGGATGTTATTTGAGATGTCATCAGTGATGTCACTGACCGTGTCATGTGTGATGTAATATGTGACATCATCAGCAGTGCATTGCGGGGGTTAGCGTTGCTAACTATAACGGCTGAATTTCTCTGCTTTTGTATGAATAAAATATCAGCCTAACTATAACATAACTGAAACCTCTATTTTTTTAAGTGAATTTTTAAGTTTTTTAAAATGCTACTTCCTAACTATAACGTCCCTGTAACTTATGTTTTATTTCAGTGAAAACCTAAGGTTTTTTAAATGCCAATTCCAAACTAGAATATCCCTGTAACCTATGGTTTTCTCAATTAATTTCTTAGTTTTTTTTAAATGCTAGTTCCTAAATATAACGTCCCTGAAACCTATGTTTTTTTCAATGAGATTCTAACGTTTTTAGACCATTTTATTTATGAAGAGATGTTTGTAACAAGTTTTTTTTGTCTATGTTTTTAAGTATTTCTATAAAGTTTAAAAATGATTATAATCAGCTTAAAAACATATATATAACATAGCTGATCAAACATTTATAGTGTTATTTATTTGAATTAACATTGTTTTCTTGTTTGTAATTTTGTACAGTGTGATATTAAATAACACAATTTTTAATTCAAAATGAAAAGTTTAAAACAAGCATGTTTTTAAAGTCTTTTTTGCTAAATTAATTTTTGTGTGATGACTTTTAATAGTATGAAACTTATTGTGTTATTTTCTTATAACTATCTTTCTCTAAATCTATATTTTATTAAACAAAATTTTTAAAAAGGGTCACGTACCGTGCGCGACTCTATGTGGTGGGTGCGCGGATCTATTATATGAATATCACTCTAAAAAACATATTTAGAACAAATTAATATATTTTTGATGTAGTGATTTATTACTGAGTACATAAAAATCGTAATAAAGAAGTCATAAATCTGTTTTAAAATGTTTTTAACAGATTTTTGTGGATGCGAAGGTATACGTACCGGACACAGAACTACGCGTTGGGTACGCAAATCCATTACACTAATGTAACCCTAAAATACATACTGAAATAATATATTTTTCAACATCACAAGCACTCACCCCCAGTCAAGTGATCTGGGTTTAATCCATCATAATTTTTTAACTCACTCCGCCACCCCAGTTCAGACATGGCCATATGCAAATCAGTCTGACCCTGTGCCTCATGGGAACAGTCCAGCCGGAACTGCCAAACCATGTCTTCCCTGGGGGTGAGTGCTTGCAATGTTCAACACTCCGCCCATCATCCCCTTTGGTTTTGCTTTGTTCGCCCTAAGTTGGCAGGGTATGCCCAGACGTGGGTCCCTTGCTCACTTTGCCATTGGATTCAAGCTAGCCTGGCTGATGACGGCTGATTAGCCAAAAACCAGTCCCAGGATGCTTGTTTCCGGTCCAGGGAAGACATGGCTTGGCCGTTCGGGGTGGACTGTTCCCATGAGGCACAGGGTCAGACTGATTTGGCTATGGCCATGTCTGAACTGGGGTGGAGGAGTGAGCTAAAGAATGATAATGGATTAAACCCAGGTCAGTTGACTGGGGGTGAGTGCTTGCAATGTTCAACACTCCGTCCATCAACCCCTTTGGTTTTGCTTTGTTCGCCCTAAGTTGGCAGGGTATGCCCAGACATGGGTCCCTTTCTCACTTTGCCACTGGATTCAAGCTAGCCTGGCTGATGACGGCTGATTAGCCAGAAAACAGTCCCAGAATGCTTATTAAACCCAGATCAGTTGACTTGGGGTGAGTGCTTGCAATGTTCAACACTTCGTCCATCATCCCCTTTGGTTTTCCCCCAGAGTATAGACCCTGATCTACCTCAACAACAAGAACAAGAACTGAGTACCCATCTAACTTCCCTTCAGGAAGTATTTTTCACAAACCCGGGACGAACGACCCTAATCAGTCATGCCATCCATACAGAGCCCAACAATATTGGAAGGCTAAGGGCCTATAGGATACCAGAATCCCGGAGAACAGCCATTGAGAAAGAGATACAGCAAATGTTAAACATGGGAATTATAGAGCCATCTAAAAAGCGAATGTAGCTCACCAATCATAATCGTCCCTAAGCCTAATGGTTCCATCCGGTTCTGGATTAACTTCAGGGAGGTCAAGAAAATTTCCCAATTCAATGCCTTTCTCCTTCCTAGGGTGGATGAGATGATTGAAAGATTAGGGAATATAGATAGATCAGCACTCTACACCTTTGCAAAGGGTATTGGCAGGTGCTCCTATGAGAGCAAGAAAAGAACAAAACTGCCTTTACCACCCCTTAGGGCCTATATCACTTCAAAGTACTCCTTTCCAAGCAACCTTTCAAAGGCTCATGAACATAATCCTCACACATTGACAAGCCTTTGCAGCCGCCTATATAGATGACATAGTCATCTATAGTGACACATGGAACCAACACCTATTACTTCTCGAGGAGGTCATTAGGGCACTAAGGGAAGGAGGTCTCACAATGAACTCGGCCAAAAGTCATTTAGCTGCACGGTCAGTAAAGTATCTTGGGTATTTTCTAGGAAAAGGACATATCAAGCCCCAAGAAGAGAAAGTAGCAGCCATAAACCAAATTTCTTTCTCCCAGAACTGAAAGGACCTTCAGGCTTTTCTGGGTTTCCTAGGTTATTACAGACGGTTTATCCCTTCCTTTTCAGAACTAGCCACCCCTTTGACAGATTTGTTAAAGAATGCTAGAGAGACAGAGAAAGATCCCTGACATCCTGCCCCAGAAATTAGACAAGTTTTCACATAATTGAAACAGAGCCTTAGTACCAAACCTGTTCTCCTAGGCCCAGATTACTCTAAACCGTTCGTCCTACAAACGGATGCCTCGAATAACGGCCTTGGTGCAGTATTATCTCAGATAGACACCCAGGGACCGGAGAAACTCAATATTAGGATGTATGACAGTACAACGCATGCTTTTACATCACATGCTTTTACAACACAAGTATTACAACGCAGTCCATTACAACGCATAGTGCTTTGGGGTGCTGTATAGTGAATAGTTTAATTTACTATTCGAACTCCAGTCCCTGTGGACACTAGGGAAGGTTATTGGATAGTAAATTAACCTATTCCCTATCCTAGAGCGCCCCCCAGAGCAATGCGTTGTAATAGTTTGCGTTGTAATGGTTGCGTTGTAAAGGCTCTGCGATGTAAAAGTTGCGTTGTAAAGGTTGTTTACCCAATATTAGCATCAGCCGGAAGTTATACCCCAGAGAATGGAAATATGCAGTAATAAAGAAAGAGGCACTGGCCATTAGGTGGGCTTTCGAATCATTAATATACTACCTTGAGGGGAGGGAATTCCTCTTATTCACGGACCATGCTCCCTTGGAATGGCTGTCCAAAAATAAGGGACACAATGATCGCATCCTGCAGTGGTTCCTCACCCACCAATCTTTTCGGTTCTGTACTCATCATAGGAAAGGAGAAGACCAGACTAACACGGACTACCTATCCTGGTATCCCCTTGATCCTTTTCTCGCCAACAAGAAAGTTAGGGAAGGGGGACGTCAGGCAGGGGTGAAGGATGAGTGCGAACATCACCTGCTAGATGAGCATACTTTAGGAGACGGAGGTGGAGGTAACCAAGGGGTTAACCTTTCGCCATCTCCTCTTCCCTGCAGGACGTCATGGACCCCGCCCTCGGCAGGAACCAACCAGCAGCCAAGGAGACTGGGAAAAGGAACATCCCCTGGGAACAGAGAGAGAGAGAGGAGGAACCTAGAAGTGGTGGGCGAGGCGTGGACGTGGAGACAAGAGTACGGGAAGCAGATCCTAGGCAAGAGGAGACAGCGGATGGCTGGAAGAATGGAAAAGAAGGAGAAGACACCGCAGACGGGGAAGAAGACATAGAAGTCTGGAGTGACGACTGGTGGAGTCCCCCAGGAGACACCTGTTTGCTGCTGCAGTTCTGGAGAACTTCGACCCCAGCAGTAAGTGAGCGATCCAGTACTAGAGTGGACTTAAGGAGCTCATAACTCGAGACCGTAGAAGGCATGGGAGGGAGGCCAATTTGAGGAGGAACAGGGTGGAGGAGGAGACAATAATAGAAGTCATGATTTTGCTCTCCGGTCCTGGAATTTAAGTGTGGTATGTTTTAAAACATCCAATTAGATGCAAGGTCACAGCCAAGCCCTAATAGGAAACCTAAAGGGAGTGAAACAGGGTATGTGGGAGAAATTATGACTCCTTTCCTTTTGTTAAAAGAGTACTTCGTGAGAAGATAAGATAAAACACGTACTGCGAGGAATTAGCCTCATTTTAATTTTCTTTTATCTCTGTGTTCTACACTTCGCCTCCCTTCTTTTTTACGAATTGCTCTTTCCTCAGTCAAACTTAAACCCTACCCTCACTACGAGCACGGAGCCTACAAAAGTTGCAGGTTTTTTTTCACAAGGTTTTGGTGACAGGTATAACTATAGAAAAAATAACCCTAGGACCAAGTACTTACCGCCTAAGTTCTCTTTCTTCCCTTGAGCCTCAGGGGGAAAAAGCACCACAGAAGAAAGAGCATCCCTTCTTCAAGAAGATTCATACCTGCCATTCCTGACTGCTTACTCTTACCAATACTCAATAAATAAGTAAACAGTGAGAACCGAATAAGGGCCTCCTTATTCGGCCACGGCCATCCGCCCGACACATCCTCATCAGCCAGGCTAGCTTCACTCCAGTGGAATGGAGAACATGGGACCCACATCTGGGCATACCCATCCCACTCGGGGTGACAAATGCAAAAAGAACAATTGATGGACAGAATGCAGAACAATGTCATACATTCATCCCAGTACGGAGATCAGGGCCTAAATCCATCATTTTTTTTGCTCCTCATGCCATTCCAGTTTGAACCCAGTCACATGCAAATCAGTCTTGACCTTGCTCTCTATGGGAACAGTCCAGTCCAAACTGCCAGGCCAGGTCTTCCCTGGTCTGCAAACAAGCATCCTAGGACTGGTGGACCATATGGCTGGGTCTTAACTGGGGTGGTATGGTGAGCAAAAGAACAATGAATTTAACCCAGATCTATTGACTGGGAGTGAATGCTTGATTTGCTCTGCATTCTGTCCATCATCTGTGTGTCTTTTGCTTTCCCACCCAGACACAGCATGCCAAGGTGGAAGAAGATACATTTCCACATGGGCTATGGGGACAGCAGGGAGCACAGCAGGAGGTAGAAGGGAGGGCGAACAATCAGAGCCCCAGCATCCCTGATGCGCCATCACAGTCGCTCTAAGTGATATTAGAAAAGTAACCTCTCATCAGGGCTCTAAATCTGACACAGGTCGCAAACCTACCACACAGAGTGTCTCCAGTTCCTGATCCTCCAACTGGGGGAGATTGTATGCATCAGCACATCTGTCTTCGATAGGCCATTCGACTTATCTGCCCATATTTCCAGATCATGCTCAGCAACTAGACGTCTCTCCTCTGCCACGCCCCATTCCTGCATGTCCCCCATCCACACGCTCCGGATCCCCCGCAGATGCTGGAGCAAAATCACCACGGACCAACTCACCACATCACTGAGCCAGAACCCACCTGCTGACACCAACATTCCCGACAACAATACCGCAGCGCTCAACCTTGCACATTGGATCACCAACTGCGCCGACGACCTCGCTCCACTCAAGAACACCCACAGCAAGACCACCACCAAAAAACCCTCCTGGTTCACAGACACTCTGAAAGCCGCAAAGAAAGCCTGCCGAACTCTCGAAAAGAACTGGCGCAAAGAACGGACTACGGAAAACATGACAACTCTCAAATCCGCCACCCGTGAATACCATCAGCAGATCCGGAACACCAAGAGGGCATCGCTCAAGGAACGACTAGACAACAACACACACAACAGAAAGGAACTATTCAGCATCGCCAAAGAGTTCTCGAACCTGGACGCCAGCAACAACATCACCCCCTCGCAAGACCTCTGTAACGCCCTCACCACGTTCTTCCACCACAAGATTGCAGACAAACACGACAGCTTCAGACCCCAACCCCCACCGCCGGACACCAATCCGACACCTTCCCAATCTGGATTTTGAGCAAACCACAGCACCGAGACCGCCCTCATCGCAGCCATAGACGACATCAGAACCATGATGGTCGACGGAGAAACTGCAGCCCTCATCCTCCTGGACCTCTCAGCAGCCTTTGACACCGTATGCCACCGCACACTATTACACCGCCTCAACAACATGGGTATCCAGGGGAAGGCCCTGGAATGGATCACCTCATTCCTCACCGGCAGAACCCAGAGAGTCCGCCTTCCCCTTTCCGCTCCGCAGCAACCAAACTCATCTGCGGCGTACCCCAAGGATCCTCACTCAGCCCAACACTCTTCAACATCTACATGAGCCCCCTCGCCACCATCGCACGAAGACACAACATCAACATCATCTTCTACGCTGACGATACCCAGCTGATACTCTCCCTCACCAAGGACCCAGCCACCTCCAAATCAAACTTCCAGGAAGGTATGAAAGAGGTAGCAGACTGGATGAAGCATAGCCGTCTCAAACTCAACTCGGACAAGAAGAAAGTCCTCATCCTAGGACAAACCCCCTCGGCTTGGGACAACTCCTGGTGGCCCTCGGCATTGGGCACCGCACCGACACCCACGGACCACGCACGCAACCTGGGTTTCATCCTGGACTCCTCGCTCACAATGACCAAACAAGTCAACACCGTCTCATCCTCCTGCTTCAACACCCTGCGCATGCTCCGGAAGATCTTCCGATGGATCCCCACCGAAACCAGAAGAACGGTCACCCAGGCCCTCGTCACCAGCCGAATGAACTACGGGAACGCCCTCTACGCAGGAACAACCAGCAAACTCCAGAACCGTCTCCAGCGCATACAAAACGCACGACTCATCCGCACGACTCATCCTCAACATTCCCCGCCATAGCCACATCTCAACCCACCTGAAAAATCTCCACTGGCTCCCTGTCAGCAAAAGGATCACTTTCAGACTGCTTACCCATGCACACAAAGAACTCGACAACATGGACCCGGAATACCTCAACAGCCGACTCACGTTCTACACACCCACCCGCCAGCTCCGCTCCGCCAACCTCGCCCTCGCCATCATCCCATGGACCCGCAGAGCCACCGTGGGAGGAAGATCCTTCTCCTACCTAGCAGCAAAGACCTGGAAGATCAGGAAGCACCTCAAGAACTGGCTCTTCGAGCAGTAGCAGCGCCCCCTCCCCCCAGCGCCTTGAGACCCTAACGGGTGAGTAGCGCGCTCTATAAATTTCTGATTGATTGATTTATTGATCCATATACCACCTGTCGGGCGTGGGTTACATCCAGTGTATGGTCACCCTCTGTTTGTCCAACACCTGTCCCAATATTCAGTCCCCTGCTTAGACCTCGGTAGCACTCCCAGCAAGCAGTGTTCGCTGGAGAAGTCCACTAACACCTTCCTGAGTCTCTGTAATTTCCTCAAGACCTCCTCCCAGTACCCTCATAATTTGGTACCGTCTCAAGTCAAATGAAGGAAGGACACTGGTGTTGACCCACAGCAAGGCCAGGCTTCTGAGCCAGCCCTGTTAATCCTGTGTAACCACAGTGGGGTCAGATAGTCTTGGTGCAAGTAGTAAAACTGGAAATATGAACCTCGCATTGCTTGCCAATTCCTTAACTGGGGCAGTTAGCCCCCGCCCACCTGTCGTGAACCACTGTCATGTCAGTGCGGCAATCCTCTTTAAGGGCTTTGTAGATGCACACGATCAGGCCTCAGGTTGATCCAGGGTCTCGTATTATCTGCAGAGTCTGAGACTCACAGGCTTGGTCGGATTGGTAGGTCAGATCTCACAAATCGTTTGGGATACTTTGGCATATTGTAATAACTGGCCCGGGTGAAGGCCAAACCCATCTCAAGTTTTCGCCATTGTGAGGAAAACACACAATTAAAGTATAGGTCCCCAATGGCAGTACAGCTGCCCTCAAAATATTGTTTCAAGTCCATCATCGATTGGATTGCACTTATGGGTTTTAACCAGCGTAGAGGCAAAAGTCTAGTTTATGTGGCCTGACGCAGCACCCACACTACCGCACATTCCCAAGCCACGGCCACCTGTTGAACCACAAAGGGGCTGTCAACTGGGACCCCTGTATCCAACATAAGACAGAGTGGGAGGTCTGTCGCAGAACCCCACCCAATCAGTAGTATTTTTTTCCACATTAAGACCAATGGAATACCAATGGGTGGCATATTGCAGAAGGCTCACAAAGTAGTACAGCATCAGGTTTGGGAGTCCCACCCCACCCAGGTCAGAGTATAACTTCAGAAGATCCAATTTACCCCTGCTGCACTTACCCGCCCACACTAGAGACACTAGGAGTCAGCTTAAGTCTGTTGAAGGTTGAGGGTGGAACATCCTACATAGCATTCGAACCATCTTGCTCAACCGCCACTCTGCCCATCAGCAACAGACGGACCCAGAAACAGATGGACATCTCCAGGCCTCTGAGGACTCTAGCCATTTTAAGCTAATATCAATCTACTGGGGTGCTCGCCATCTGGATCCCAAGATAACCAAAATGGTCATTGGGGACAGCACAGTCTTTTGTTTATTGATGAAGAGGTCGTACACCACTCCGAATTCAGACATGATTTACAGCGTGGTCCTCATGGACTTCTCGGGGCAGGTAACGTACACTAATGCGCCGTACACATAGAGCGAGACAACATGGGTGATGCCCCCCACTTTAACCCCATTCGGAAATGTCACGGCAAAGGCGTATTGCCAGTTCCTTCATTGCCAAAACAAAAAGTAGTGGCAACAGGGGGCATCCCTTTCTAATATCCCTCTCAGCAGAAAATTTGACACCATGGAGCCCATCCGAACCTGTGTGACCGGGCCGGCATAGAGTAGTTTCACACAGGACTGAAACACTGGTCAAAACCCCATTCTCCTGAGAAGGTCCCATAGGTACTTCCAACAGAGGGTGTTGAATACTTTTTTGACATCTAAAGTAATTAATGCCGCCTCCATCTCGCTATCAGCCATGGAGTGCATCACATGAGGCAGCCGCAGTAGATTAATTTGGGTCCCCTACCTTGCCATAAAGGCACATTGGTCAACATGATCAAGATTGGCGACTATGCCACATAGATGAGTGGTAAATGCCTTCACTAGAATTTTTGCATCTATGCCCAGCATGGACAGGGGTCTGTCAGACCTGGGATATGACGGGTCTCTGCACGGTTTGGAGAGCATGACTATCCGTGCTTCATGCATGGTCGGCGGTAAAATCCTGTGTTCCCACGCCTCAAGGAATGATTCTAGTAGGTGAAAGAGAAGTAATTCTGAAAATGCTTAGTAGTACTCCACTGGCAGCCCATCTGGGCCTGGTGCCTTACCAAGTGGCAACGCCCGGACTGCCTCTCTCAACTTTTTATTTTTTTTATTTATTGAGAGTTTATCTGTTACATTCAAGACAAAGCATAAAGTCCATAATGCAAAACTGTATATGAAGAATCGGGTACAAGCAACTTATGAACTCTCCCACCCCAACCCGCCCAACCCCCTCCCAGACAACAGATGTACATTATCGCTACTCTACAAATAACACCGAGTAAAAACAATCCCCGAGGCACCTGCCTGATGGCCAGGAAATCAGTTGAGGTAAAAGTATAAATCCTTCAGATTCCGGGAGGTCACAGTTTAATCAGAAGACTCCAGCACATAAAGCAGTGAGAGCACCCCTTTGAGGCTTTTAGTCTGCCCAGCTGTGAGGCAAGGAAGCGACAGCAAATCTAAGCTGCATGTCCCCTACAGGTGGCTAAACCCCATTGCACCATAAACAGAGGTGACATTATCCCATAGAAGGAGAATGATAACAGCCTGGGACCCCACAAAGGTACCATTGTGGCATCTCAGAGAAAGAATCACTGGGAGCAGGAATTCCCTCTTGAGCAACCACACCAGTAGGTGCCCTGATTTGTCACCCCCACAGTGAAGTAACTGGCGAGTTTCACATCGGACCAACCGTCCCAGCCTATCCCAATTCTCCTCCACTGGGCTGTCAACAGTGAATCTCATTGAGTCCCCTGTGTGAAGTAACCTGTTGGAGAGCCGCCAATCAGCTCTCCTCCTTCAGCAGCTGCACATAAAAACGATGCCTGGTGCCATTAATACGTGACAAGCACTCCTGCTTTCGGCGCATCCTATTCTATACCTCTAGGTGATATTGTCAACCAGTTAAAGTAAAAATATACAGAGGTCACTGCACTGAGATCCTCGCGAAATGGGGAATCAGTGAGTTGCCTTCCACCGGAGTTGCCACAGGGGCACCAAAGGTGAGTTACCCCCTACTCCAAAAGCAGCTGTGCCTGGACTGAAAGGAATCTACCTGGTATCTGTGTCAGCACCACTTTCGGCCTTAACGTCGGGGAATGAGAAGGACTATTATTGGGGCTGCTGTAGGGTTGAGCTAGGTTTTTGGTTAGGAAGAGAATGTCCGGACCAAGCTCTAAGATCATGTCTGCTATATCAGTTGTGTGTTTTGCAGCGGATCTGCAGTTGTCCAGCATGCATTACAGGTTTGTTATAGTTTTGTGGGTTACTGTGGTGGTCATTGTGTTCGTTTTTCTCAACATCAGATTGTTGTGATTGACTTACGTAGAGTTGTCTCACCGGTTTTTATAGTTGGAAAGCTTGACAATGGACATTTTGGATGTTGGGTCAGAGAATGTGGTCTGTGTGCCCTGATAGTAAGTTAGTAGAGTGAATATATTTTCTTTGGAGAGGTGATTATTTGTTCTTTTTGGCAGTGAAGCTTGTTGTCTTGGGGGGTGTTTGTATGTGCTGTTGAAAAAATATTTTCTGCTGGTAGGGTAGTCAGTGCATTTGGTCATGAGTGTGTACATCTTTTCCAGTGTGAGAATTAGGGATATGACTTTCTTCTTGACCCATTCCATGTCCTCTCTGAATAGTTGCAGGTTGTCATTTATTTGGATTACATGGAGGTTGTAGGATGTGCACTAGCAATGTGGATGGTTGTATGGGGCCTGGGAGTGGACAGTGCTGAGTTCAATGTGGTGGGCCAGGCCAAAAAAAACACTCTCTTTCTTTTTCTATTTTTTCTCTTTTGCTATTTGTTCTTTCTTTCCATTGGCTTCTTTTGAACTGTATACAAGAGCAGTTTAAGTGTGAGTCTGGATGTGTAGCTTTCGAGTGTGTGAGTTTGTTGTGGTGTGGAAGTACAGCTGAGAATTCACAGAATCTCTTACAAAAAGGCAATTCTAAAAGCCAAAACAACAGTGATCAGATGTCAACTTGACAAAGTAAAACAGATCCAGAAAACTCTTCAACATAATAAACTTATAGAATCCTCAATTCCAAATAACTCAATCGACATCTGCAACACCTTCTAAATTTCGTTTAAGACAAAATAGCAATCATAAGCGACACCATTCTCAGCCAAGAGAGTCTCCAACCTAGTGAATCCAACAACCCCACTCTCACAATACACTACAGGAATACTGACTGACTAACACACCCCATCTGTCCCAAGCAAAAACAGACCCGCCTGGAACAGTTTCAGACCTCCAAGCGAGGAGGAAATCCAGAAAACTATACAATCGATGAAACCTATCACACATTTTGAAGATCCTATTCTCTCCCACCTTCTGAATGAGATCCACCAGACTTTCTATAGACAAACATTGTTAACACTTATCTCCAAAAGGAGCCCATCCAGAATGCCTGAAGATGGGCCAAGTACCCCCCTGCTAAAAAAAAAGGCCACTGATTGGAAAATTTGAACAACTTTGGACCAGTATCCAGTCTGGCATTCTTGGCCATATCCCCTATTTGGACACATCAAGAATATTGACCTATTAGACAGATACCAATCTGGTTTCAGGCCCGGACACAACACGTATTTCTCCATGCTGAACATCCTAGATGATATACAAACATCACTTGACCAAAACAAATCCTGCCTCCAAATACTTCTGGATCTATCTACGGTGGTCAATATGATCGGTCAAAAAAACGCCTAGGTAAATTCTTGAAATCAGAATGGCCTTTCAGGAGCCGTCCTTAACAGGATCAACTCCTTCTTGCCGAACCGACAACAAAGATTCAAAGTCAGCAACACTCTATCGGATGTAACGGACATTGACAGGGATGTTACGCAAGGTTCTACAATTTCACCAACTCTATTTATTCTTTACATGGAACCACTCACTGAAATTCTGATGCAGCCAAAAATTTCATACCACATGTATGAGGATGATACTCAACTATACATCAAACTCTCCTCTCAAGAGGTTATAAAGAGACTGGGTGATACCCTGAACACAACCATCTAAAATTACATCTGCAGAAAACCAAATTCATTCTTTTCTCCTCACCCCTCAGTACCCTCACACCCAAACAACCTCAACTCTCGTCTCAGAAAATCAACTCGCTAAACTGCACCCCTACCATCTGCCACTCCAGAAAATCAATAGGTATGACACTAGACTCAAATCTAAACATGCAAGCTCACATACAAGCCGCTTCCAGAAGCACCAACCTACATCTGTATGTTCTCAGAAGGCAAAAATCCTTCATACCACGAGGGGACCTCAAAACGGAGGTACAATCTCTAATGTTATATAGACAGGACTATGGGAATGCTATGCTCATAGGCCTACCAAAAGCCAGCCTACATCCAATGAAAGCGACAATTAATGCAACAGCTAGACTATTAATAGGTGCACAACATTACAATCACATTTCGCCTTCACTCAGAGCCCTCAACTGGGACCCTGCCGAAGCCAGGATTCAACTGTAAAGTGCACGCATAACCTGCAAAGCTCTACACAATTCTGGTTCAAATTACTTGGTGAATAGGATCGAGCTATCAGGAGGCAGGAGAGTCTCTAGAAGTGCTAAATCCCTTTTATTTGAAAAAGTCAGATTCAAAAAAGGAAAACTCAAGTCTGAGATTTCTCCGGATATGCTCTAAAAAAATGCAACTGTCTTCCACCCTCAACTAGAACAATTACCTCATTTAGGTTGTTCAAGAAGGAAGTTAAAGCCTTAATACTAGAAAACCATGTGGCATAAAAGAAACCATCTGAAACTGGCATTCACTGGATTCAGTATTGTAGAGTATTGTTTTTGCCAGTACTTTGAACCCTATACATGGGAACACTGGGGAAATCTAGGTAATATTGTATATGACTGAGTTATACCTCACTCTTCGATCTCTATGTACAGTATATAAGTGACTAAGGTCTCTACTGTAAAGCAACCCACATCAGCTCTCCTTGTACAGCGCTCTGATACCATGATGGTCATGTTTGCGCTATATAAAACACTACAAATAAATAAATCCAAAGCGGGCGTGCAAAATAAAAGTAACTGGCAGGCGACCTGTTTCACTATATACCACAGCTGTGTAATGTACTCTCCCCTGATGGAGGAAGGGGACAACCCACCCTGCAAGACAATGTATGAGGTAATCACTATAGCAGGGGCAGTCACCAAATATTGAAATTAAACCTCTCCCTGGTCCAGTGTCTCCTCCACCACATCTATGGCACTCGAGTCCAAGCCAGAGGCTGACACTGCTTTCACTAATGCCATCACCTCCTCTCGCTCTGACCTCTGCTACTCCAGATCCAATGTGCCCTCTTATCTAACCACCACCCGAGAGATGGAAAGGGAAGTACAGTCGCCTGTCTCCTCTGTCTCCCTGATTGTCGCGAGCAGCAGGATCCCCCCATCTAGCCATCCGATCTCCAACCAGTTCCACAGCGCATCAGGGCTAGTGAAAAAGTGAGAAGGCTCATTGTCTAGTACCTTTAATTTCACTGGATACAGGAGAATATAACGGAGTCCCACAGCTCTCAGCTTCGTTTTGACCACTGCAAATATGTGGCTCAGCTGCTGTCCTGGCCAACAGGGACTCCAACTCAGCCCACAAAGAGGCTACCTCCTCCATCAATTTAGAGATGTCTTAATCAGTGGACAGGGAGGGCTCCATCACACCACGAAGATCGGCATACAGTAGACCCACATCCTATGAGATAGCTTCAAATTTAGCCAGAACAGTCACACTCAAAGCCTCAGTAGCGGCTAATAGTTAGGCACTAGTTGGACCCTGTGGCTCTAAGATGCATTCTGGGTTCTCCTAAGGCAGCCGATTCAGCAGTGTGCTGGACACTGGGGCAGTAAACTGGTCTATTTAGTTCAGTTGAGCCCCTCTCTGCACCTGTCCTTCCCCATGGTGGGTGTTCACTGATTGGGCATGTAAGTTGGACCACTTCACAGGATGGTGGACAGTACCAGCTGTGAGCGCCCCGGCTTGCACTTCTGGGCTCCCTGGGGGAGTGCAGCACTAGCAGCTCCACAGTGGCCAGGGGTGGTCTCCTCAGGGGTCCATCACACTCACAAACAGTATGGAAGGTGATACCAGCAGGAAAGAAGGGCCTGGTGGAATGCAGCTTGAGCAGTCCTTGAGACCCAGACAGAGGACTTTCAAGAATGTCCCCACAGCCCAGCAAAGCAGGCGAGAACTCCAAATGTGTGCATACCAGTGCAGGTCCCCTGGCCCCCCAACAGAGGTCAACACCAGCCACCACACAGTGTTAGGGAAGAAGATCCCCAACTTCACTTGGGGGGGCAGGAGAATAATCCATGGCGTGCCACATCCAGGAATGGGAAGAAAGGCCCATAACCCCTAGGTGGACTCCACCACGTGTAGCACGGGTGCCCGCAGGCACAGCTGGGGGCTTCCTCACTAACAGCAGTCTGGCCAGTTTACCTTAAGTAGTACATCAGGGAGCAAAACTGAGGAATGACAAGGTTAGGTAATGCACACCAGGAAGGACCCCCAGTTGGTACAAATATGTCCAGTAACAGTAGAGTCGGCTGGCATCTGGGTGCCTGCAGGACGATCCTGGCAGTGGGTCCTGCAGTGTAACTGAACACAATGTCTATGATTCAGGGGAGGGCACTCACACCCGCCACCTTCCCACTGCAGGCCAATGCAGTCTTGCAGCCGCAAGCAGCAGCAGTGAGAATTGTTGAAAAAGGAGGAGTGGGACGGGTCCGACGACAGACTTCAATGTGGGCTATTCACCTGCCGGATGCACATAACAACTCACTACCAGTCAGGCCCGGATTCGCAACAGCAATGCCGCAGGCAAGCTGGTCTCCCATATGGCACAGAGGGGAGCTCCGGCTGCCTTCTCAGCGTCCGACCCACCTTAACCGTCACAGAAAGGCCCTCTCACACAGCAACTCTGTGGCAGGAGGCTCTGACCTCCAAAGATGAGAATGTTTTCTCCCCAGCGGCTGGGGTAGGAGGGTCAGAGCATGAAATCAAGGGCAGGCCGCCACATAACTACCAGGCAGCCAAGGCAGCAATCCACGGAGACCAGGGTGACGGCTCAGTGGGTGATCTTCAGATGGCCTGGGTGGAAAAATTAAAGGCTGCATCGACCCTGCCATCAGTACACAGGTGCATTGAGGCCTTCCAAAGCTAGGATTCTGGCATGGGGCAGCGGACCGCTCTAGATGCACATCCGATCGGCCATCTTGCCAGGCCACGTCTCCCACATATACTATAACGTAAATGTTATATTTATCTTATCCTCCTCTACAATACTTAATATAGTATACATTAAATTGCTGAAATATACCATATCCATTATGAGAAAATTCTGGTAAGACATTAGACATTAAACGGGTAAGATGTAATATTCACACACTTAACTAAACTGCACTAGAGACAGTGTTTAACAATAGAGAGTGCATATTTACTATTCTCACTCATATCTAAACCATTTCAGGGAAGGGGCTAAAAATTGAAGGTGTAAGATTTTCTACTTCCACTGCACTGTAAACCACGTTGGAGAATATGTTCAACACTTAAGGGGTCAAATTTACTATTCCTACTCCAATATAAGCCATATGGGCAAGGTGCTGGACATTGAAGGGTTCAGATTTACTATTCCCACTCCAATGCAATCCATTTAGGGGAGATGTTTGACATTGTAGATGTTTTCAGATTTAAGATCCCCACTCAAATATAAACCACTTTAGGGAATGTGTTGAGACGCTGCATGGGTCAAATTTACTATTCCAACTCCAATTTAAACCATTTTCGGGAAGGTGTTGGACACTAAAGGCGTCAAAATAACTGTTCCACTTAAATTGAAAACCACTTTGGTGAATGTCTGAAGGTGTCAAATGTACTACCCCACTCCGATCTAAACCATTTTCAGCAATATGTTGGACAATGAAAAGGCTAGATTTACTATTCCCACTTCAATCTAAACTGCTTTGAGGAATATGTCGGACATTGAAGGGGTCTGATTTACTTTTACCACTCCAACATAAGCCATTTTGGGGAAGGTGTTGGACATTGAAGGAGTCCGATTTACTATTACCACTCCAGTCTCAACAACATTGGAGAATGTGTTGGACACTGTAGGAGTCTATTTCCACTCCAATCTCATTTACTTTGGGGACTGTGCTGGGCACTAAATAATGTCTCATTATCATTTATGGAAAAGATTCTACAATTCCTATTGAATGGTAATGTATTTCTTGTGGAATAATAGTACATCTAAAGCAGCACAAAAATATTCTGCAGAAGCGAAACAGTTGGTGAGGAAAAATAGGAAATAGTTTGTGACCCAAAAATGAAAACTATGGCACCTAATCACTATTTCATTGGAAGTTAAAACTGTTCAGAGGGATACAGCTAGGAACCACTGCTGGGCATGGCTTACCAAGACAAGAAATGTGGTTCCTGTGATCTACTAAAGTTTTTAACATTAATGCATAAAGTTCAGAATGAAGGATGAAATCCTTACAAGTTTGCATCTTTCTTTGGAAAGCCTTGGAACCACTAACTATGAGTTGAAAAGTGTCAATAAACACCTTCAAAAAATAACTAATATCTTCTCCCTGGTGACCCCCAAGATTCACAATTTTTAAGTAACAGTTCCTAGAGTACTAGCTTGCAAATTGCAGTAGGAGTCAGGCATCTCAACCAATATTTAAACCAGTGTTTCAACTACAGTCCATTTTCAACTGGATCTACTGGTTCATTTTCCAAGATGGCCTAGGTCCTAAGTACCCTACTCCCTGTGGTCTTCTAGGAGGTCAGATTCCCTGTCTCTTGTGAATTACCTTTATCTCTGGAGATTCTAGAGAAGCAGGTATTGATTCATCCTTGCTCAAGTAACTATATAATCTGCATTATATTTTCGGACTTCTCGAGTTCCATCAACATTCTAATTTCGAGGCTTGCGTGTTGGCTGGTGTTTGCTAGAAACTCACAAGCCAACTAACATGCTCACTTGATGAGTTTGAGATTATACACACCAAGGGTGTGATTTAGAGTTTTGCGGACAGGTTACTCCATCACAAAAGTGACGGAAAACCTGTCTGCCTAATTATAAGTGTATGGAATCCTAGTGCATTTATAATTAGGTACGGTAGATGGGATATCCATATAATTTGTGGTGGAGTAACCCGTCCAGAAAACTCTATCAGCCCCTGGACATTTTTGGATAAAAGCCCAAATATGGATCAAACTGTTTATCAGTTAAAACACTGGAACGAACAGTAGACAATTAAATACAAAAGCATAATTCTTCAGTGTTCTTTTTTTTGTTTGTTATTTTATTTCCATGGTACAGGTTAAAGTTACGTATTGCAACAGTTGTACACAGCATGGAACTTCAGACAACATGTGTATTGTCTATTGGTGGGTAATAGTGCCAAGGTTTTTTCAAGGCTAGAAATGTATCCAGTTTTTAAAGGAATTGCTTAGTGTGAATAAAAATTCGATCCAGACTGTATCTGAAGTAAGAGGGGGAAAAAAGTGGTGGTGTGGCAAAGACCACCATGGACCAATACTACGGTGGGAAAGGATGTACAGGGGCACATGTAAATGCTGAAGAACAATACGACTGAAAATTGTACATTATTTAAAGTGGTGAGCACTTGTGATAATAATGTAGTAAGGAACACATACACGTCTGTACATTCAGGTGACCCAATGTTGGAAGAAGATGTCATGAGGAGTTTAGTGTCTGCATGTTTGGGAAAGACCATAGTGGAAAAATATGTCACAGAAGGAGGGCAAATATAATGTGAAATATAACCTGTAGGGAAGAATTTGATAAACTTGATAAAAATGTTGAGGAGTTGCATCAATGACCAACCTATAGAGGATATATCTCCAAAAAGATGACCAAACATTTCATTAAATTGAACTTTAACCAAATTTAATTTTAAGGGATATTTAGTTTAATTTGTTGGTTCTATTATGATTTTAGAAGCACCACTCAATAGGCAAATGATATCTAAGTGGCTATTCTAAACTCACATTCATACTGCAATTCACATGCTTAGTCTCCCTAAGCCAATACCTGGGCCCACTTATAATAATCCATCTTGCTTCAGGCCAACAAGTCAGATTTTAACAACACTTTTAGAAATCCTTTTGGTAACAAGTGTACTAAAAATCTCAATAAAAATTTCCCTACTTAGTAACTTTACATAAGAATTGCCTTTTTAATTTGTTCCAAGTCCAATATACAAAAAAGTGCTTCTTAAACAAACGGCAGGCTTCATCACCACACAGTTACAATAGGGGCACTTTGATATCCCTTTTGCTACTAGGTCTCACTTGTGTCAATTATGCAAATTGGCATTGCAAGCTTCAGGACAGACTTTACAGTTTACTTATTTCATGTCCAGAGTGAACCTAAGCTTAATAAATTGGGTTGGTTTTTACTTGTCAATATTGCACATTTGTCCACAGTGCCCTATGCCCGCTTGTAAGCCTCCTTGTATGCCTTAGTTCACACATGTGGGGTCTGTAAGGAAGCAAGGCAACCCACATTGAGTATTTAACGTTTATGGAAATTGCACAGTTTTTGGGCACTTTATTTGGGAACTTACGTGCAAGTAAATATATAAATTGGTGTTTTCCCGGAAGTTTAATGTTTTGAAGAGGAAACATGTAAATAGTCAGAGATTCCACTGCAGTCTATCTCTGCCCAGAGATTCAAAGTACCAGGGGCCTTATTTATGAGCAATGGCGCATCGCTGCGTGAAAGTAGCGATGCGTCACTTCTCAGTGCGCACTCCTTGCGACATACCTGATGCGTCATATTTAATGTATGACGCATCATGTCGCAAGGAGTTACAGACACGTCAGTATTTCTGACGTATCTGTAAGCGCAAAAGTGGGGAAAGCCCCATGTGAAAGGGCTTGCATCAGTCTTACGCCTGCTGTGAGGCAGGCGTAAGATTTTGACGCAACAGCGTCCTAAAAGTGATGCAGTGAAATCTCATAGATTTCATTGCGTCACTATTACGAGAATATACTGGTACAACAGAATGTAATATCTGAATCAAAAATGATATTGGGTTTGCTTTCATTACAGAGGCATGGTATATATCATTTTCAGTCAGTCAGTCAAAAATATTTATTTCGGCTGTTACTGCCATAAAAGACCAGAGAATGTAACATGATAAAAACAGCATCATTAAAAAAACACAATCCTACTAAAAGGAAATATAGATGCAATTTAACATTTGAATCCCTGTTAAGTTTTCAAATATCAGTAGGTAGGGGGTCCCACCCTCCTCAAGTAAATATCAGATGGGGGACATAAAACATGAGTAAGAATCTCTGCCAAGGGCGCCTTGAATAAATATTAGATAATACCATCAATTAATTCAATATTTAAAAATATAATTTAAACAAAAGAAGTTAAGAAGAGCTAATCCCATGATTAAGACAATTTAAAATCAAGGATTGATCATTCAAGGTATGCTTCTTTTCTGAAGAATCCTTGTACTTTACCTGCTGGAAGAAATAACGTGCCATAGCTTATGGATACCACATGACTTAATGTACGAAATAAGGAGGACACATACTGATGTTCCATTGTTGAATTCTAAGAAAAAATGAGACATTCACAAAAGATCATTAACATTTACAGTATCATGAGTCAGTAAGATGAAAAATGTTTTTCATCATTTCCATATTCAATTACATACTCAATGTTTTATGTCAATAGTTTTTTCATGTAACACCAACATATTATCATGTGGTAATTTTGTTAGATAATACACAATGGGTGTCCTTTTGATCTTGTCATGATTTGCAGTACAATCTGCTGTATCAAAAGGAGATTTTGTAGGCCGCCTTGGAAGGAAGGAAGTTACTATTTAGAGCAGTACGGTGAGTAAAAGAGTAAACTATGGAATAATGTAACAATGCATCCAAAACCGTTGTAGCCTGGATCAAACACATGGCAATGTGGAGCTCGTTTTGTTGACTATTGTTGGAAATGTAAGATTGGTTACAGAGAGAAAACTATTTATGTTCTGTTCACCAGATTGCCCTGTTAATATTGACAGATTGGGGTTGCAGATTATATAGCTGAGGGATTTACCACTACCAATATTTCTCCAGAAAACGTTCTGTCCAAGATGACAAATCTAAGAAACATTTTTAATTTTAAAATAGTATCTCCTCTCTAAAATCTAATATCACCTGGAAGCATGTGGCGCCTGTACTGACTGAGCAAGTCGTTCTTTCCTACTCACGGTGAGGGTTGTAGGGTCCTTGTACCTAAAGGGACACTCGTTCCATCCAGCAATGGTTGCAAACTCTGCAGATGGCAGGGAGGCACTTTTCAATTGGGTTACAAACTGTTACGAAAAAAACACACTGATAGTGCTGGCCAATGTGTGGCTACCCAATACAAACTCACCCAGACTGAGATTTCGGCTCGGCTTAGGCGCTGTTGCGGAAGTGGGGGAAGTGGGGGAAGTACAGTTCAAATTGCTCTTTAGTCAGATGCCTTCCAGCCCAACAGAACATTTTGGGAATTGCACATCTTTATGAGCACCATGCAGGTTCTTGTAGATAAGGGCGGGGTCAGGGTTTTCAAGAAGGGCAGAATCTCACTGATAATGCCCAATCACATGGGAAATGGGAAGAGAGTAAAAAATCATCTAATTTCCTGTCCTGAGGAAAGTGAGGAAACTGAGTGACCTAACCATATATATGAAGGCCACACATCAGTGTCCCAGCAGATGCGCTGGGATCCTGGACTGCACCCTGATGCATCTTCCTTGTGTTTTGCAGGCAAGTTGAAAGTGAGCTATGAAGGAGAGTGGGAGGATGTTCTGCCCAAGAGATGTGATGGTGTCCTGGATTGTGCCCTGATGGCTCCTCCTTCGTTTTGTAGGCTACAGGCAGTAGCCATGTGTAAAAGACCTTAGTTAACGTGGGCACCTAATGAAATAGAGGGATAATCCTAGTGAACATGGATAAGTACAATCCAGGTCCTGCAAAAGCAACAACTTCATTGGGGGGCTTGTTGACACAGCAGAAGGGAAGCTATTTCTTCCTAGACACAGGAAGAACAAGCAAAGTCATCTGCCATCTCTGTTAGCAAAATCACAGGCTTCAGGGAATGAATGGCCTGTAGTTCAGTGGGATATGGCCTCAACTGTTTCAATTGTTCCTTGGGCTCACCTTCATCTTTACACTCTGGTTTGTCACCTATTAAGATTTTGGGGTCCAGTGTCCCAGGGCTACTCACTTTACATTTCCATTCTGATGAAGGTAACTCAGGCCCTTTAGTGGGGGCTTCAGGAGAAGCTATTGGGCAAGGGTTTTCTTTCCTGCTTCCTGCTCCCACAGTCATTACTACAGATGGCTACTGAAGGGGGTGGGGTACCACTCTGCTGTGCCATCATGTCCAGGGGAGATGGTCACGGGCACAAATTAAGATGTCTTCGAACTAGAAAGAATTAACAACAGTTAACTGAGTACTGCTTTATTTCACACCAAGGATTGTCAATCTATCAGTTGTGATGTATACAGGCAATTAGGTAGTCAGGAGCTTTCTCCAGCTTCAAGGGGAACAGTTCCCTCATTTCTATGAGATCTTTTGTGTGGGGGTGTATGAAATTGCATTATTAGTTGAGAGGTGTGGCAGCCCCACTCAAATAATTAACACAATCCTTGTCAGGGTGAACCAAAAAGTCACTAAATAAACATGATCACAACCCTCTGGTAGCTTGAAGAAAGTAATCAAACTTAACTTAGAAGCATTACGTAAAGTATTTATGCACTAAACAACCAGCAATAAATTGAAAACACACCACACAAGCAAAATACCAAACAAAATTAAGAATTATAGAGTAGAGGAAAAATATATGTGGGAATATCACACTAAGGATGTCAAAGTCAAAGTCAAAGACAGCTTTATGTGATTGCTATTTCATACAATCATAAAAGCGCATATATAAAACATACATATTAATTAAAACAAGTATTATAAAGTGAACATCCTGTACATAAATCACTATTCAATTAATTGTTCATACCATTAAAGAAACACTAAAACCAAACACATCATTACATGAAATAGCAATAAAAGAATGATTCATATAGTTTATGAATTCATCAATTATACAAATATGCCCTTTGTGTCTACATGACCTTTAAACTTCAATTACCATATTTTTCCTGAGGTTAACTATTTGCTTTAAGAACATTGCTATCTTCCAAGTACTAGGTATATTATCCAAAAATTGCAATGCAATAAACGCTGGGCGGCATTGTCTGACCCCGAAACGTTTTAGGATTTGAACAATCCACACATTCCTCAATTCTCTATAGAATTTACAAAACAAAAACATGTGTATGGTGGATTGAACTGAATGATTGTCACATGAACACAATTGCAATTCTCGGGCCCAGTCATTCGATATTGGAAGACTAACAATTCTATGAAAGATCCCCTGCCTAACTCTTGTCAATAGAAACTGATCATAACCCCCGGGAACGATTGTTGAATATGGCTGAATATTAAAAGTGGTTAAAATCAGCAGGTTCCGGTGAACGCTAGGCTTTAAAATCTCAGCTGATGATCTTATTGTATCCAAGAGTTGTAGACCCTCTTTTATTAAATCCTTTCTCCTAACCATATGTAAGCTGCTTGGGTCAGTAAAGTATTCAGGGTATCCAAGATCCTCCATAAAATCGCAGACATACCTTACCCAAGGAATCTTTAAGGCCCCTTCCAATTTCAGACTATCCATCAGAATGTCTCTATTTAGCTGTATCTCTATTTTTGTCCACACTCTATACCACCAGAGGATGGGCTCTAATTTTATGAGGTCCAAAATATGTTGTAGGCCCAGTTCCGCATGATAAACGTACGAGGATGTACTGGTCGGGACAGGCAGGATGTTTCTCAAAAATGTATTTTCTACTGTTTGCAACAAGTTTGTATCAGCAAAGCCCCAAAAGCCTGGTCCATACATAGCTGTGGAGACTCTTTTGGCTTTGTATATCTTAATAAGCTCCACAGGGGATCGCCTACCCAATTTTCTTGAAAAATTTACAAGAGCAATAGTAATGCTTGAGAATGCTAGTTTTTTTGCTTGTACGGCTTGAGACCATAAATCTTTTTGATCATAGAGTATTTCAAGATATGAGAATCTCTTTGTGGGCTCTCTTTTGTCCGTCCACAAACATGTCCTTACATCTATGGCTTCCACGACCACACCTCATTATGAAGGTCTTTGATGTATTAACCCTGAGGCCAAGACCACTCATGAAATTAGAGAAATTATCTAATACCCTCTGTAAACCTACTTGCGTGCGTGACATTAAAACCGCGGTATCCGCATAAAGAAGAGCGGGTAGGGAGGTCCAGCTATTTGAGGAAAGTCATAACAATTCTTGATCAGCGCATCTTCCAGACCATTAATATACAGGTTAAAAAGAAAAGAGGCCAGAACACATCCTTGTTTGACCCCTCTCTTTATAGGAAATGGGGCGGTGCATTCACCACTCAGATCAAATCTTACTCACCCCTGGGCATTATTATATAGGCGCCTAAGGAAAAGAAATATTTGAGCTTCCACCCCCATCACCTCAAGTATCTCCCAGAGCTTCTCTTGCTGCACACAATCAAATGCAGCGGTGAGGTCCACAAAAGCTAAAAAAAAGTCTATCTCCTTTCACCCATGTGTATTTTCCTACAAGGATGGCTAAGTTAAAGCTCTGCTCAGTTGTACCCAGGCCCTCCCGGAAACCATATTGGATATCAGAGAGACTTTATTATCCTCAGTCCACACGTGTAATCATTCTAAAATTAATCAGAGTCCAATAATAAAAAGGGTCTATAATATCCAGGATCCTGAAGATTCCCTTTTTTAAAAACTGGCTCAATGGATGACTCAGCCCAAGTCTCCAAAAAGGGAGCAGCACAACTGGTGTTAATTACCTGGGTAATGAGGGGCCACATAAGGTCAAATTTGCCTTAAACAAATCAAGTGGAACCCCCATCTGGCCCGGGTGCCTTGCCACCCTGGCTTGCAGAAATAGCCTGGTTAACTTCTTCCAGTGTAAACTGGTAATTACAATATTGGGTGAAAGAATCCAAAGATATGTTCTCATGGCTAGTCTCAAAATTACCCACAGGTCATATATCTTTGCAAAGTGATCAACTCAGAGGTCATCACTTGAGCAATTTCCATTGTCGGCCCACCTCCGGGTTTCAAGAAGGGTACTTTAACAGCTTTCCGGAAAGCAACGCTGTCTCCTGTTAATGAGGCCTTCTGCAGGGATTATCAAGCATCATATCTCAGGCAATTTTTCTTTTCTTAAGCGCTGATCTAAAGTCAGCTCTTGCCTGTCTCATACCAAGGATGTCAGGTCAGACAGTGTGGGGGGCAACATCTTCTTTCTCGCCGGGTAATATATCTTCCAGGGAGGAAGAACTTGCCTGTGGACTCTCTGAGTTGAGTATTCCCATATTTGATCTCAATGGTTCTGCATCCAAGAATTTTTCAACATCTATCTCAATCAATCAATCAATCAATCAGGAGTTTGTAAAGTGTGGCTACTCACCTGCGAGGGTCTCAAGGAACTCACAGGATCAAAATCCATGGCTAGATCTCTTGGCCACCAGTAGTATGTTTCTGGGTCCAGGAGCTTCAGCAGGGGAACCATATTTAATTCAGCTGACAGAGGGTCTTCTCTATGCCTTCCCTGATTCCTGGAGTGATTCAGAAGGTTATATCAGACCATGTTCAGATTCTGTTGGTGGACCCGTCCTAGCCCAGGAGAAACTTGCCGTTGTCAATTGCACTCCATTGGGTGATTACTTCTGACCCAGCTCCTCTGTTAGCACTGAAGCTCTCTGGAGAGATTACACCTGGTGGTTAGGAGCTTGATCCAAAGATCAGGGCTTGATCCATCACCGTTATTTAGCTCACTGCCCCATCCCAGCTCAGAACCTGGCTCTATGCAAATTAGTCTGTCCCTGGCCCAGTGCATCATGGGAACAGGGCAGACCAAACTACCAAGCCAATTCTTCACCAGAAAGGAGACAAGCTACCGGGGACCGGTTTCTAGCATTTCAGCCTTGTCGGCCCGGCTTGCTTGAATCCTGATGGAGCAGTGAGCAAGGGACTCATGTCTGAGTATACCCTGCCACACCTATAGTGGCCAAAAACGATTCAGAAAAGGGGGTGGTGATGAACAGAGTGTCTGAAATAAGCAGACCACTCTTACCCAGTCCAAAGATCAGGGCTTGATCCATCACCGTTATTTAGCTCACTGCCCCATCCCAGCTCAGAACTTGGCTATATGCAAATTAGTCTGTCCCTGGCCCAGTGCATCATGGGAACAGGGCAGACCAAACTACCAAGCCAATTCTTCACCAGAAAGGAGACAAGCTACCGGGGACCGGTTTCTGGCATTTCAGCCTCGTCGGCCCGGCTTGCTTGAATCCTGATGGAGCAGTGAGCAAGGGACTCATGTCTGAGTATACCCTGCCACACCTATAGTGGCCAAAAACGATTCAGAAAAGGGGGTGGTGATGAACAGAGTGTCTGAATTAAGCAGACCACTCTTACCCAGTCCAAAGATCAGGGCTTGATCCATCACCGTTATTTAGCTCACTGCCCCATCCCAGCTCAGAACCTGGCTATATGCAAATTAGTCTGTCCCTGGCCCAGTGCATCATGGGAACAGGGCAGACCAAACTACCAAGCCAATTCTTCACCAGAAAGGAGACAAGCTACCGGGGACCGGTTTCTGGCATTTCAGCCTCGTCGGCCCGGCTTGCTTGAATCCTGATGGAGCAGTGAGCAAGGGACTCATGTCTGAGTATACCCTGCCACACCTATAGTGGCCAAAAACGATTCAGAAAAGGGGGTGGTGATGAACAGAGTGTCTGAATTAAGCAGACCACTCTTACCCAGTCCAAAGATCAGGGCTTGATCCATCACCGTTATTTAGCTCACTGCCCCATCCCAGCTCAGAACCTGGCTATATGCAAATTAGTCTGTCCCTGGCCCAGTGCATCATGGGAACAGGGCAGACCAAACTACCAAGCCAATTCTTCACCAGAAAGGAGACAAGCTACCGGGGACCGGTTTCTGGCATTTCAGCCTCGTCGGCCCGGCTTGCTTGAATTCTGAATCATTTTGTCCACCATAAGCGTGGAAGGGTATACTCAGATGTGAGTCCCTTGCTCATTGCACCATCAGGATTCAAGCAAGCCGGGCCGACGACGCCTGAAATGGCAGAAACCGGTCCCCGGAAGCTTGTTTCCTTCCCAGTACAAGAATTGGCTTGGTAGTTTGGTTTGCCCTGTTCCCATCATGCACTGAGACAGGAACAGACTAATTTGCATATAGCCGAGTTCTGAGCTGGGATGGTGCAGTGAGCTAAAAAACGGTGATGGATCAAGCCCTGATCTTTGGACTGGGTAGGAGTGGTCTGCTTAATTCAGGCACTCTGTTCATCACCACCCCCTTTTCTGAATCTGTATCATTTAGTAGCACATCATAAATCACCTGTCATAACTCACTAGTGTATCATAAATCATTATGTCGCATTTTTGCCATAAATCATTCTCCATTATCGTCATAAATCATTTGTTGGACATATATCACCTGCTTGTCATAACTCCTCTGCATATCATAGTAATAAATCACCGTGACAGTTTGTACATTGTTCTGTTGGTTTCCACGCCCCTTTGCCTGTGGAGGGTAGCCTCTCCCCGGAGTTAGGCCCGACTTAATACCTTGCTAGTCTTTTTGTGCCCTGCCATCTTGCTGGGTCTGGGCTGCGAGCGCTGTCGCCGTTTGCTACCCCCTTTTGTAAGGGCCTACTGACCCTGCCGTAAGCCATCCCAAGGTTAGTGGCCCTTCTTCTACACACGGCCCTGTCGGTGATCTTCCATAACTAACCAAAAGCACCCTTCGTACCTGCCACGCTGACAGGTAGGCTCACGTCTTCCTGCAGCTCTTCGTGCAGGCAAAGCAGGTTTTTTTTACTTTTGTCATAGTTTTTTTTCTTCGGGTGCAGCCTTCTAAAAACATCGCCCCTAACAGGTTGCTCCAGAATTCGCGCATCCCTTTCTCCGATAGGTGAACCCTATAATGCCAGACGAGCTCTGGGCGACCTGGGTGAACAAGGCATTGACTAAAGCTCGCCAAGCCATTGGTCTTTCAAAATTTGCTTACAGCGATATTCATTTTTCTTTTAGAGTTTTCGACTGCCTTATGCGACTCAGCCCCATGCCGCTCCAGCCTGCTAATCAGTTCGGACCATTTGATGACGATGCTCCTGAAGCACCGTGCTGCTTCTGTTACGTCTGCCTGCATGGTGAGGAGTATCTCTTTTCTCCCCAGCTAGGCCAAATTGTTCCCACCCAGATGAATTATCAACACATCTGGGTGCCCGGCTGTGTCCGCCCATAGTTCCTCGAGCACAGCTGGTAGTTGGTCCCATCTCATCCCGGAGCGACCCCACCATGGAACACATGTGTTGGCCGGCCCACCTCTCTGCTTGTAACCTCCCCGCTGCCACCACAAATTCAACCGGGAAATGAAAAAGTGACCCACCCCCCATACGAGCCGAGGGTGCTGCCGTCCTGCTGAGGCAATAATCAGAATGTCAGGTGACCATCTACTCATATGCGTTGCCACGCTTTTTACAGCAGGTGGAGTCTTATGTAGGTCTAATATGCCTTGGACTGCCACCTGCTGATGGCCTTGATCCCCTTTCTTGGACATCCCAAGCTGGGCTGCTGTGGTAGCCGCCCCAATCCTAAATGAATGAGAACCAAAGGATGTTGGTGGGAGGCCTGCCCTGCCCAGGGCTTGGCACATCACTGCTGAGAACTGAAATTTATTTAAGAAGGTACCATCTTTATGTTTGAATAGGGGGCCTTCCCCTGCCGGCCGTGACACCATGTGGGTTAGTAGGCAGGATACTGTGCAGTATTTGGGGTCCCTGATGCACTCCAGCATTATTACCGCACCTTTGCCAGCCTTTGACCTTCGCAGTCGCAGTGTTACCTCGGCCACTCCAGGCCTGACGTCGGCTTCCTGTAGACAATGCTCTGCGAGGCCTGTCCTAGCCGGAGCCACTAGCTTGTTAAGCCTAAACGCCCCAAAGAATGCGGCCGCAAAGGCTGCTTAAAAAGGTTCAGCTCATATGTGTCTTTTGCTATTTCCCATAGTGCGTCTACGAGTTGAACCATCCTATTGAAATCTATGGGCTGACGGTTGTCTATTTTTGCCCCTTCTGCATGCTTCCAACTCTTGCTGATGTGATGTAATAGGAGGCGGTGGGGTCCTGTCCCATCATTAACTTGGGGAAGTGTGCTACTGCTGACAGGTGGGCCTGCGCCCAGGAAATGATCCTTCTGCTTGTAAATGCCCATTGAATGAATTGCTCCACAGCCCTCCTTGTCTCGCCTGCATTGCCCAGCGTCTGGATGTTTTCTATTCGCATCACCGTCCCTGCGTATTTCTTGTAGCGCTTGGCCACATCGGGGGAAAAGGGCTTGGTCCACTGCTATCGGCAAGTCAGTTTTGCCAGAGACCATAAGTCCTCTGGAAAGGGTGTCATGTCCCTCTCCGGTGCCAGTTCCCTGAATCAGCTCATCTGTGCGTGGGAGACGGCATCCGCCACTTCATTCTCTGCCCATGTACATGGCGTGCTTTCAGCCCTATGTTCTCTTCCAGCTGTAATTAAACCAAGCAACGCATTAGCCTTAATGTGTCAGGGCTCCTGGCTGTCCCTTTGTTGATTGCCTGCACTACTCCTTTGTTATCGGACCAAAGCGTCCGGTTAATGTCTCTCAATTTTTCTTTCCAGACCGCCAGGGCAACTATGATGGGAAACAGCTCTAGAAATGTGATGTTGCTAGTGACGTCCTGATTATCCCAGCTGTCCAGCCATAGCTCTGCACACCGCTAATCCCCTAGAATTTCCACAAAACCTGTGCTGACTGAAGCGTCTGTGAACAAAGCAGTCTGCCTAACGTTACCCAGCCTTCTCTCCAAATCAACCAGCCGTTAAATTCTACTACAATTGTGTGCCACATGATGAGGTCGTGCTTGACCCCGGTTTCCAACCTAACATGATGGTGTTAGTGCGTGAGCCCAGCGTGTGGCAAAGACCCTACCAGCAGGGATGATTCTGGCCGCAAACTTGAGCTTACCAATAAGCTGATGTAACTTGCAGAGAGCAGCCTTCTCCCTATTGTGCAAGTTTCTAATGTCATCCCTGAACTCTCTTACTTTCACCTCTGTGAGTCTGGACATTCCTGCAACTGAGTCAAGCTCAATCCCTAAAAATGTGAGCCGGGTGGAGGTACCAACTGTTTTGTCTTCTGCCAGCGAGGCTCCCAGCTCCCCCCTGCTAGTTCTTGAAATGCTGCCAGGGTCCCATCACATTCCGCCAACCTTGCTGGGCCTACAAACAAGAAGTTGTTGAGGTAGTGTAGTTCACCCCCTGCGGGTGGCCTGTCATTAAAGGCCCATTCCAAAAAGGTGCTAAATTGCTCAAAATACGTGCAGGACACTGAACATCCCATTGGCATTGCTTTATAAAAGTAGGTTGACCCCCCCTACTGGAATCCCTGCAAGTGAAAGCTTACCGGGTGAACCGGGAGGCGGAGGAATGCGGACTTGATGTTGGCTTTGGCCATAAGAGCACCATGGCCCCCCGCCCTTACCAGGTCAATGGCATCGTACACTGTCGGTTAGCCCACTGAGCGTACCTCTGAGCTAATGGCATCGTTGACGGACTCCCCCTCTGGGAAAGAGAGGTGGTGAATGAGTCTGAACTGACCTGCCTCCTTCTTGGGTACTACCCCCAATGGAGATATCACTAGTCCCTTAGGTACCGGGGGGCAGGGGGACATCGACCCTACCTAGGGCTATTTCCTTGTCTATTTTCTGTCTGACTTTATCTGGGTGCTGCAGCGCTTATTTCAAGTTGTTGGTGTTGCCTGTGTGCAAGGGACCTTTACAAGGTATGACGAAACCTTCTTCAAAACCTTTCACTAGCATCCTTGCGCACTCTCTGTTATGGTACTTGTTAGCTAGCTGTTTGAGCTGGGGTATGTTAATGGGGGATGTTACTAGTTGGAACTTGCTCAAGTCCTTTAGTTCCCCAGCTTCCCCTGTGTCAGCATTATTGCTTCTTTTTTTTCTCTTTCTAGACTCCTTGCTGCCCCCTCTTGTGTCTGCACCCAGCTGCAGGATGTCCCCCCAGCAGATGGAACATATGTGTTGAAACTTACAAGAGGACCCCCATTTGCATTCATTGGCCTCGTATTTACAGCAAATGGAGGCTGGCCCGCTTGTGGGCGGAGGTTTGCAATTATTAAATGTTTTGGGCCTGTGAAAGGAACCCCAAAAGGGCTGCTCCCCTTACCTGCCCATATTTTGACCTCTCTTGCCACCATAATTTTATGATTGAAACCAGACACATCTTCCTCGTTATATTCCGTCTCATGGGGGGTTTGCATTTTCAACATAAACCCTTTATCATATTCATGCATCCCCTGGGAACTGCTTGTGTGCCCTCTGGATATCGGCCTCATACAGCCAAAGATCCACTGGTTTCTGAGGACACTTCTCAACCATAATGCAGGCCATAATTCTGAAGGTATCTAACCAATTATCAAAGGTCCTCTCCTTCTTCTCCTTCCCCCTTTCCCTCCTGTCCTCATCCTTCTAATCAGAAACAGTTAAGTCTAGCCCCTCCAGTTGTAACTCTAACAATGAGAAGATATCTATGAACTTCTTTCTCCATATCCTCTCCTTCACCGCTGAAGGGATGAGGCTTGCTAACCTGGTGGAACTCGTGACCAAGTATGCAGGGCATGGTGATGGCTTAGTGAATGCCTCAGGGGGCTGACCTGCCCTATCTAGGTTGCTCGTTCAGTTTGCAATACCCCATGCCCCCATGGCGGCAGGTCTTCTCCCTTGGAACCTCTCTTGGCTGCAGGCTACCTCTGTGTCTTTGCTGGGGCCCTTTGCTTCTACCGAGGTGCTGGACGAGCCGTAGACTACGATGGTTGACTGGCTCCTTTCCCAGCCTCCTCCTCCATTTGCATCTGCAGCCAGCTGGTCAAGTTTGCTTCAGATGCTGCCCTGATTTGCTGCAATAATTCTGCTAGCTCAGCTGGTTAGTACCCTCCTATGCGGTTCACCATCACGGCCTGCTTTCCCTTGGCTGAAACGCTACAGTCCCTTTGAATGTGGCGGGGTGCTGCCGCCCTTAGTATACACCAAACTTGCCCCAAGTTTTATATCCCGGGGATTGACCAAATGACTAATAGAGTGCAATTAGTAAAACATGGTCCTTAAAACAGGTAGCGGGAAAATTGTGTTTGAGAGTGATGGCACTGGTAGCTTCTAAAGGCAGCACTACATTTGTTTCTGCTGCAACACTTCTTCCACCAGTTCCAAAGCTCGCAATCGGCCACCCCAGCGTGCCGCGTCAATCAAAAACAAAATTGTAGTGTCCGTCCGTTGTTTTGAAAACAGCAGAGAAGAACTAGGCGGCACAAACTTCCACTATAAAATGCTTTGAATTTCTGTTCAGGGCGGAGTAGGCGGGCCGGTTTAGGCCCGGAGCACGACTAGGGAGGGGAAACCCGCTGACCGTCCCTCAAGGCATTAGTGACATTGGCAGCCAATTGAGCCTCCCGCTCACTGCTGCTCTTTTGTCTCTCCAGATGCCGGTATGATAGATTGCTGGAGAGTGGAAAGAACAGGGATCCCGCTCGCAGTCTCCGGCGCCCCGGGAGGGAAAAATGCTCACCGTCCCGGAAAAGAGATAGTCTACCGGACCTCCTGCTTGATGTCGCCTCCGGCTCGCCTCTGCTCTGTGATGCCGCAGAAACAATCCGCTCGCCACAAAGTCCTGAGCGACGATTCCCCTCCTTTGGGAGGGGCCCGCTCCTGACACGCTGAAACCAAGGGAATGCGACGAACCATGCCTACCCGGCAGCAATACATGTGACTGGTTAAGTCCACAAACCACAATTGTCTTCCTCTCTCAAGAACCTTCGATGCTGCTCCCCAGCTCCACAATGTATTAGTGAGCTGTAGTGTGGGGCGTGGCACCTTATATCCCCCATTTCCCCTTCCTGTCAATGTTGGGGGGGTGCCCACAGATTGGGGGATTCAAAACATCACCTGGCCACCCATTGGCCAGGTGACTTGGTGCCTCTCTTATGCGAGTTAGCCGCGCGGGAAGCGCCTCCTTTGCCTCTGGGTGCTTCTAGATGGTAAACACCTTCTCCCTGCAGGGAACTGGCGTCTGTTATGGTTCTGGCCCTCGAGGCCCCCTTCGGGTGCTTCCTCTGCGAGAACGCTGAGCCAATGCCGAGATTCAAACCTGCTTCTTCAGTTCAAAAGTTGGCAGCTCTAACTGTAACGCCACATCCTCTCCTTTAATCTTTTCCATATTCTTTTTAAGATTATCCATAAACCAATAATAGTGAATAAAAAACATAGAACATTGAAAATCTTATTTTTATTATTCAGTATTTGTAGCCATTCTGTGGTGTGCATCTTTACAGAAACAATTGAGCTCATCAGCACTATTTTGTCACTCACTGATCTAGAATGTAGATGCTGAAGACCACTAAAGAATCGCATATTAACTGTAATGGACCCTCATAAGAGCAGAATAATGGTATACTCATGAAATAAATTTCAATATGTTTTCATTGTTCCCATTTTTAAGAGAAATGATAGCTGTCTTTTTACCTTTTATTTTCCTGAGTGCTTTTGGGACTGACTACAGCCAGGAAATAATAATCTATCGCAGAAGGACTGTGTGTGAGGCGAGGTCAGGTACGAATAACTCTCTTACCAACTCCCTTGCTTATGCAAAATGCAATTACAGGTACTGGGCACGAAGAGGGAAGAGAACGGGACAGAAAATGACCAATCACTACGTGGCTTCATAATAAAGCCATAAAGTGACTGTCCATGTTCTGTGAGTAGGCTGTCTTACCACATACCTTCCTGCCAGTATCAATTAGGTGCTTTCTTTTTCATTTACAATGTCAAACAGGTGATGTACGAAAGGCACCAGGGGTTTTAGAGATTCCCTTTGCTATAAAATTTGTACAATCCCCAAAACAGCAGGGCGTGCAATTTCCGAGAAATATTTAGCTGTTTTTCCGGCTAGGTCCTCATTAAGCCTTTTATGTCACTGATGGGAAAAACACAAGAGATATATATGTGCCTGGAGATGTTGGTTTAGTAGCTCAATGAGTTTTCTCTGAGCTTGAAATAAATGATCTGGATTGGAAGGAGACCTGTGTCTTTTTTCCCTCTTTAGAGTATGATGGTATGATGCCAGAGATCTGTGAGGAGGCATTGGAGTTAATCTTCTTTTCAGCAGAGGGGACCCTGATGTGGGCATCAATAACATACCTGGATTCGAGAGATAAACTGGGTCCTCAAAAGAAACTGTTGGCCATTGTAGTTTGAGAGGTAGTGGATGTGGATCCCGTGTGATAGGATGATGCATAGCTTGAAGTGGTGTTGAAAGGCTCTCTACTCTCTTTTTCAGAGTCATAAATGGGGAAGAGGTGGAAAAATGTGGTGTCACTTCAGAACACATGTCATGTTGATGGGGAATGTAGTGGCGATGCTTGTCAAGTGATGACACAATCAATGGCGGTGGGGTAACCATCATAGGTATCAGTCTTGTGTTTTTGCTATGTCCACAGTGATCAGGACCTTGATACAGGCCTGTGGAGTATTCTTGTTGATGTCATGAGGTGAGGCAATGAGTGTTATTGTGTTTTGATACCAGTGTTTCTAGTCCTATCAGCATCAATAGGGAAGCAGGCTAGATGTCAATAATGACAGACATTTTGTGGATACCGGTCAGTGGTTGTCTTCCTTGCCGACAGTAAAGGCCTTTTAGATGGCAGGTATTTCAAGTGTTGTTCAATTGGCCATGATGTTGATGATAGGTAGATTTCGAACCCGCCTTCAACAGAGAGCAGGTTGGAGCCGATGCTCTCGGCAACAACATCTTGCCTTTTTCTGGAGCAGGCTTACTTTTAGAGGAAGAACGAGGAGATGAATACGCCTACTTTTTCTTCTTCTTCCTTTCAACCTATGATTGCATTGTTTGCAGAATTCCTTTGTGCCTAATTCCTTCTCAGGCATTCAAATTCCTTTTGGACATGTGTTTTTTACAGATGCCAGTCTTTGACCACATGCAAGAAAGGAAGGTATATCACAAAAGACCCTGTGGAGGTCAGTCAGCCTTTTTCCTTCCACAAGAGGAAAACTACTCAAATTTAGAAGGCATTTCTGAGGTGAAATCTTCTTGAAAACAGCAAAAGTCCTGTATTTAGATATGATGTTACAAATGCTGAGTGAAATAGGGAAACCAAAGCTTTGCTTACAATTTTCTCGTCAAAAAGTAGAGGTGTGAAACATCAAATGTGCTCTTAGACCCTACAAATAACAGCCCAAAAAAATGGTTATTTAAGGCAACTGCCAGTAGAGTTCATCATGGACAGCAGAAGCTTCTGGAGTCCTCAGGAAGCAGAACATTTTCCCGCATCTTTCAAGGAAACCGTATCAGCCGTGGCGTAGCTAGCCCTATGGCAGCCCGTGGCGGTCCATGATTTTGCGACTCTGCGTGGCCGGAGTAAAGAGCGGGTTGGTGCTGGTGAGATCTCCAGTTCTTTTGCCGCATGCGCATTCTTTTGCCGATTGAAGTGCCGGGGTGGTGCCCCAATACTGCAGGTAAGAGCAGTGGGAGGCAGTCGCCTCCAAAACTTGTGCGGCCCGGGGTGGAACGTCCCCCCCATGCTACGCCGCTGCTGGTTGCACTTTGTTAATAATTTTATTCATGTGCACTCCTTTATTTTACATGAGATTCTATAATGCAGACTAGAAACTGCTCATTAGATGTTCAACAGTTTAATTTGTGGAAGCCTCTTATAGGCTGTTACAGGGTGCTGTTTATTGTAAGGACAAGTAGACACTGACATCCTGTGTGACATGTCAGTGGATAATACATCTAAAGAAATGTGTGCAGGCAGTGGGAATTATTCCAATGTTTATGACTACCAATGAAGATCCTTAAATGCAGAAAAATACATGAGTTTTCATGTATTAAAATGGCTTTTCAGGTTGTTTTGTTCATGTACTCATATGTAGGTACCCGTTTCAAAAGACTGAATTGCACACTGACTTACATGAATGAACTAAAGATTTTATTAGGCTCAAAAGAGTCTGCCCATTATATCGCATTGAGGCAGCTTAGAGAGTGTATGTGGCTTAATGATATGCCTGCTTTATATTTCGCACTTGTCAATCACTGTAATATATTCTCAAAGGACATTGGATAAGCTAATCATACAGTAGTAATATTACAAGATTAGGAGAAAACACAAGTTCAAACCAATACAGATCATAATGTAAGTATGTCATTAGCATAGTTTAGACATATGAGAGTGCTAGTTAGTAGGTGATCTATGAGAGTAAAAGCTATTTAACTGTACCTTCAAAAATTGTTCCACATACATTTTTGATGTCATTGTGGAACCATTTTGTGAAATATTAAGTGGTCTTAGCAGTGATTTAATTCACGATGACTTCAGTTACACCTTAGGCCATACCTGGGGGCTGGTCCTGCAGTCAAACCATAATATACAGACAAAACCTGATTCACACTGTGCCCACCCATCAATGGGGTTGGCCATCCTCCACTGCCCACGGCGTTTGGCAGTGCACACACGCACTGGCCATAAGTGCCCAACAAACGTTATGGCCTACCACTACTGCACAAATCTTACTTTTACTACCATGAAATGCTGTCCATAGATGAAATATATGTGAATTATTTATCATTTGAGTCCCAATACAGTGCCTTTACCTCATACATAGTACGTAGTGAATTTTAAATTTATTGTTAAGGTTTTAACAACCTTGGCTTAAGTATGGAAATAATTTAAGACAGATCTAATTCCAGAAAATCAAAGCCATGCTAAGACCAGGTGAAGGTGGATATAGAAAAGCACCTATCCAATAGAAAAAATAATTTGACTGTATTATGAGAGAATTAACTGATCAAACCGCGACCATGTGAAGATCACTCTGACTTAATATGGTCACAGTTTTCACTCAGTCCTGTCCCGGGCGATATATCCACAAACATTTGTGGGCTACCATTTTTTATTGGGATTTTATGTTGGGTGGTAGGAGTTTTGCTGATTTCCATTGAATATAGATAATTCCACTTGTGATTTTAGACAAAGGTTGAGATTTGCATGGCATTCTGGCCAAGAAAAGGCAGTAGGATCCACACAAGTCACATCACCCTGGACACACCTGTGTCTGAGTTTTGTAAGTTTGATGGATGGCAGTCGAGCCTGAGCTCAAATTCCACTGATACCAGTATTCCCCTTAATGGGTGCTTTCTCATGGCCAAAATGTGATGACCTCAACATTGCGTTTTGGGGCATTTCCTCTCTCAGGTAATAGGCCCACTCACATAAGTGGGGCACCGTTTTTATCAGTAATACTATGGACATTTTGTGGCTCACCACAGAGTTTCAAAGTGTCCATCACAGAAATGTGAGAAAAATGGGTGATTTTAGCCAAAGTTTGAATTTTGCATTAAATCAAGTAAACATAAATCTGGTGGGACCCTGGACTACCCTTGGTCTCTCGTTTTCAGAAAAAAAACGGGTATGGAAGGATTTCCTGGGTGGTGGCCGAACTTCGGCTCACATTCCACTGCTGCTCAAATTGACGAAATGGGCAATTTTTCATAATGAAAATGTGATACCTCTACCCGGTGTTTTGCAGCCTTTCCAGTTGCGGATGATAGGCCCACTGGTGCAGTGGTAGGAAGTTTGTAAATTTCCACAGATTCCAAAACTTTTCTACAGAGGAATGAGTGGAAAATGCATGAATTTAACCAAAGGTTGAAGCTTGCAGGGTTGAGAAAAGGTAAAGGGATACATGCAAATCACAACACCCTGTACTCCTATGGGTGTCTAATTTTCAAAGATGTCTGTGTTTGGGGAGCAGCACAAAGTACACAGCTACTCATATAACCAAAATGGATCATTTTACTTGATAACATTTTATGTCTCTACTTGGCTTTTTGGGGCTTTTCTGTCATGTAGGGGACCATTTTGATCTGAAAAAGCATGGGGACAAAAAATAGTAGAACATCTTCTAGTATCAATTGAATATCTTGCAAATGTAAGTGAGGTTGCAATAAGGAACATATTTTGCAAAATGCACTCTGAATCACATGACAGTATGGGAAACCTCAAATCAACAGCTGTAAAAAAATACTACTATTCCAAAACTAAGTATCTTGGGCATGTTTAAGAATTCTTAGGTTCCTTTCATAATCTACTTTTCACTCATTAGATTTGACCATATAAATTGCAACATGGTTGGTAAACAGTACATTGTGCTCAATTGTTGGCTATGTGCAGGGCTTCTGGAATTATGCGATTGTGTGTCTGCAGCTTTTCTGCCTAATTATGGATTTGCTGCATTTGCCGCTTAATCTATCATCTGCTGCATAATCAGATTGTAGCAAAAGCAAGATTGTGTTTCTACCGTAAACAGTACAAACGTTACTAAAAAAGCAGTGACGTGTTGCTGCGCAAAGGGAGGACTTTTACAAAGATTAACTGTTCACCTTTTTGTTGCTTATGCTATACTTTGGTGTTAAACTGGTACTAATGAGGTACAACCTATACCCAGACATTGTGAACAAGCATAAAAACTGCAAAATGAAGAAGCCGTACTATCATAAAAAGTGCCACATAACAACACATAATTGGCTTTTCTTGCCGCGTAATTTAGTCAACCTGCCGCATTCTTTGGCACTTTCCTACCACATAATTCCAGTCACCTAAGCTACGGGCTTTGCGTGTTTTTGGACAATCAACACTATATATCCCTGTGACCAAAAGGGTCTGTCACATGTAATGGTATATTACTTTTGCAAATCAGCCATTATGGCAAAAGAATGACAGATTAAACTGTTGTTTTTTCTTCTTATTTCCATAATTTTTTTTTCATCAATTAGTTTCTTTGGGAAATCAATTTGCAAATGTACAATTTTATCTAACCTTCAGAAATGTATAGGTTTTTTGGTTCACCCATTTATACCACAAAAAGCAAGTCGTTGTAACCACAAAATAAGAAAAAATAGACTACCACTTAGAACAATGCAAAAACTGTAGTACATTTTTTTACAGCTTAGCTTGCTACTGAGAGCTGGGAAGCACAGTAAAAAAAAAAACTTTTGTTGATGCAATTTTTCGGGAAAAGAATTACTTTTTGAACAGCACATTTTCCCCATTTCCTGAAAAACTGCTTATATTTTGGGTTATTTTTCAGTTACCTCCAGTGTAATCCACAAACCGTGGGTACCTTTCAAATCCCATACATGTGGAGAAAAAAAGACACTTACCTTTTCATTGTTTTTAAACTTAGGTTTTTCTTAGAATTAGAAAGTTTCTGACCTCGAATTTTAAGAAAGTTATGAGCTAAAACGAGTCTAATCTTGTTTCCCTTAAATCAGCTTCTACACTTGTTTCTGCAGTTTGCCTCATTTTCTAACTTTCAAATGTCATTTCAAATTATTTTACCTTACCCAGTGGCGGCTCCTCCGCTATGGCAGAGGAGCATTGCCCCACTGCTCGAAAGGAAAAATTAAATGTTAATCGTTATTATCATTTTATTTTTGCTATTGAAGTCAGTGGCTCTCGGGCGGGGCTGGCCAGAGCAGGAAGAGGAGTGCTTTGCACTTCTTAATTGCGCATGCCTGCTTGGCTGGCCCTCTTGGGCCGGCCAAATAGTCCTGCGCACTTTGCATCCTTCCCACCACGCTTGCTTTACACAGCCTGGTGAGTAAAATGCGAAGCCTCCCAGTCCCCTTCTGAGTGCCGAACCATGGCACTCAGACCAATCACAACGCTGCATTGCAGCATTATGATTGGCTATGGGGAGCCTGGGAGCCCAGATTCTTCCTGCCTGCTGCCTCCTGCTGCCAGCGAAAACAGGAAGAAGAGGATGGAAGAGAGACGGCCGCCGGCCAGCCCATGCACATGTTTTTTTTTTATTTCCTCCCCGCCTCACCACTCCCATTCGGTAGCAGCCAACACTGATCTTACCTCTTTTCAATATCAACATTTTTGTGTGTGTGTGGCTGATCCTATCTTTGCCATATTTGAACTGGGCATGCAGCTGAAGTAAAGCTAAGTTATGTTTACAAAGCAATTATTTTGACCATATCGAGTGTAGTGCTTTTTGTATACATTTTTCAAAATGTTTTGTTTCATTAAGCCCCCTTTGGCAATGGTGGCCATGGATCAGGACCTGCCACATTCGTGCAGATACATGTCTAGTTATTGTTTTAATCTTTTAGGGTATTTTTTAAAATGTAACAACTTTGTTTTGATATTTTTTGTTTTCATTGCCTTCTAACCCTTGAGGCCTGCAAATCTCTACATTCACAAAGTCATGCTATAATAAGAAATGATTTTACACAATATAGAGATCACCATTTTAGCCACAAAAGTGTGCTCTTTGTTTTTAAACTTTTTCCAATTGTTTCCTGAACCCATTTTGTTTCATTAAACCCATGGTCCTTCTTTTGAACTGTTGTAATTTGATGACATCCTAGTCCATCATATTTGGTGAAGGCTGCTTTCTGTTTGTTCAACTGATGGGCTGTTTTCTCAATTTCCTTTTTCTAGAGAAGTCCTCGCTGCTTCTTCAAAGCAAATAGATCCCAACCAGGAGAGACAAGTTAAAAAACATGTTCTAAGATTTCTGTTTCATTTGTTTGTTCAACACTTCTATCATTGCATTTATTTTGTAATGTGATGTGTGCTTAAGGGTATCTATATAATTTTCTCATCACAATAAAAATAGGGCCTGATTCACAAATTGCACTTTGTAGTACTACAAAATGTACTGCAAATTGCATTAAAGAAGCTATGTGCAGTTTTACGACTCTGCATTATCTATATTTATATTTATTTAGCTATATTTATAAGTGTGGAGTTTGTTTACCCCGATTGTGGAGTCTCTGCACACTTAGTAAATGTTTTAGAAGTAAATGAGGGAGGGACTAGACGGAGTGGTTGGGAAAAGAGGCAGTCTCAGTACTAAAAGGGATGGGATTAGGTAGGAGTAACAGGGCTTCAGGGTGCGTCAGGGAGGGGGTTAGGGAGGGGGTTAGGGAGGGGAGTCACACCCTCCTGCACAAGGTTAGTGGTGACATAAAACATACACTTTTGTTGTAAGTTTACTTTTTGAGTTGGTGACTCAAAAGTGTAAGTTACCTTTGCGAATAAGGCCCATAGTATTTTTTAGAGAAAGGGCCCTATTCACAAAAACACATCTGCATGTGTAGATTCACTCAAGTATGTGTTTATTTTTGTGTGTGTATACAACTCCTTTTTTGTCATTCACCATTTTCTGAATGCAAATTTACACCTTTGTGCACATATGTGTAGGCTTAATCCAATGAGGGTGTAGAGCCTAATACAACAGAATTTACAACCATACATTTATGTAACATTATGACTATTTTATATCCTGCCTGGTTGAACATCTGCCACTGGGATGGAGTCCCCTGCCACACATGCAAAGACCTCTGTCAACTACGTGTAGACCCGTGAATGGAAGTGAATAGGCAAATATTATCCACAGGACTCGAGTCACACAACCCTGACACCCATTCACTTAATTACACATAATTACACACCAAACCCTAAGCTCAGTTCTTCCCCTTGGGCTAGATCACCCTGCAACCAACTGGAACCATATTCAGCCTCCAGGATGCTGACCATGACAATCAAGAGGACACATGTGTATCCTGCTATTGTTAAGGTTGGCAAGGCTACAGGACACAAAGTGCCCAACTAGCAAGGTTGGGTGTTGGAGGACATGGAAAATGTGTTATGCTCTTGCTCCAGGCCCCCAATAGCAGGCACAATAAGTGCAGGACAAGCAGGTCACTAGGACTGGAGACATGCACAGCTCCCCTTCCTTCTCTTCCATCAACCACCCCCAAGAGGCATTAAAAACTAAGCCTGGGCAACGTTTGTGAAGTTCCGCTATGCACAACTTTGCGAAGTGCAAAACAACCTGCTGCGCTAAGTGGAGCTCCACAAGCAGCGTAGTGCATTAGAAAAATGATGTTCGTGGTGATTTTCAGCGCCGGGTGTCCGCACTGTGCAATTATCGCAAACCACACCATGCACAGCGCAAGCGGGTGCTGTTTCCTTTCTGCCGCTCAAGTAGATGTTTTACTCAAGCGACAGCTGAGCGGTAGGGAGCATACACAACCACTTGCAATGAGAAATCCGACCGGCACACATTGAGAAATATTGTCGGAGGTTTATTTTCACACTCGCACTCACCAACTCGACTTTGACCAACCCGAACGAGGAAAAATCTCGCTGGGAGGTGGACTTTCCGCACTTGGCTCACCAACTTGACATTGATGAAAAAAACTGCGAGCTCCGCAAAACGGGGAGTGCAGAAATCTCCGCAAACGCCACAGGCGGAGTGGAGTTCACCATCCAGACTTATCAAAAACATTCACCAAAGCACTTCAATACTCTCGTAACAACGTAGTCAATTAAACACATATTTTTAACCTAACTTTTGAATGGGCATTTTGCAAGTCTGTATTTTTGAAAATCTAATCAGTGTGCATCTTGAAATTAAACCTTATAGATCCTACTGTAAAGTCAGTCATGTTCGTTTATGGCATGTTAAATGTTAATAACGTTAATATGTATGAGGTGATTTTTCTAACTTTATCTATATGCTTATAGCCTTTGCATTTTGATCAACAAATTAAATATTAATTCTTCAACAACCTGATCAACAAACCGTCAATGATTTTTCTTTTAGATTGCATACATTAATAAAAAAAAGGATATAGCCCTTTGGACAGGGCAAATGAAAATAAAATAGTATCTTCCATCAGAGGGGATGTTCACGTTAGAGGGGTTGGGCAAACTATAAAAACATGGCAGGTGAGGGAGGGATCAAATCTATGTACAAAAAAGGAGCAATATTAAAAACATTATAAAATGAACAGTGCAACAAAAGGAATCCGAAACAGGCATAATTACCTAAAAAAAGTCAAATGCTCAAATAAAAGGTCCTGGTCCGAATTTTTTTTTTTAAACACTCCCCCAAATAAGAGTAGTATCTAAGTTCATGGTTTAGGATAAAATGTTCCTGGTCCTTTTACGGGTTTGCTTTTCACCACAACTGACTTTATAGCCTTCCTAGACACATGTAATCTGGTTGGCTGTGACCGAACAAAACATCGTCTGAGAAAAAGGATAAACAGTGTTTGAAGGGACTCAAATATCACTGACAGACTGGGAGGCAGGATATAAGGAGATGGGGTGGATTGGGGATGCAGACCAGATGTAGTGACTGCAATCAAAGAAGTCAGGAGAATACTTACATTTCTAACTTATTCAGGCAGAAACTCTCCCGACATCCAACATATTGCTACCGGATGGTCTGCTATGGGCCTCATGACCACCTTGAGGACAGTCATAAACACACAATCAGGCGGAAGAGGGGCAACCTATGAGGGCATGGGGGAAAATGTTCCTCTACTTCTGCTACAGTCAGAGCAAGCACTTAAAGTATGAGGAGGACAATGATTAGCAGGGGTTGCAGGTGGAGGCCAAAATGACATGAGAATGATTGACATTTTGAAGAATTTTACTACACTTTTCTATGGCAACATCATGCTTTAGGTCCCGTGCTCGCTACGCCACCAGATTCAAGCTAGCCTGGCTGATGAGGGGTGTTACCCCAAAACTGGTCCCAGGCTGCTTGTTTCTGGTCCAGGAAGGACCTGGCCTGCCAGTTAGCGCTGGACCATTCCCATGGGGAACAGGGTCAAGATTGACTTGCATATGACTGTGTCCAAACTGGAACGGCGTGGCGTGGAAAAATACTATGGGCCTCATTTATGAGAAATGACGCATCGCTGCGTGAAAGCAGCGATGCGTCACTTCTCAGCGTGCACTCCTTGCGACATACCTGATGCGTCATATTTAATGTATGACGCATCATGTCGCAAGGAGTTACAGATACGTCAGTATTTCTGACATATCTGTAACCGCAAAAGTGACACATTGCTAGAGTGTGTCACAAAAGTGACGCAACTCCAGCAATGCTTCCTTTCACATGGGGCAAGCCCCATGTGAAAGGGCTTGCGTCATTCTTACGCCTGCTGTGAGGCAGGCGCAAGATTTTGACGCAACAGTGTCCTAGAAGTGACGCAGTGAAATCTCATAGATTTCACTGCGTCACTTCTACGAAGCTTTTTGCGGGGAAACGCCCCCCCCTGCATACATTATACCTGACGCAGGTATAATGTAGCGCAGGGGTTTACAAAGTGACGCTTAGATGCGTCACTTTGTAAATAGAGCGCAACAGGAGGCATGTTTTACGCCGCCGATGCGTCACAAAAAAGTGACGCATCGGAAGCGCAAAACTGACGCAAGGCCTCATAAATGAGGCCCTATGGATTTAACCCAGATCTGTGACTGGAGATGAATGTTTGATTAATTCAGCATTTCGTCAATCATCTGTTCTTTTTGCAATGGTAATGCAGTGTGCCACAATTCAAGAACTTTAAACCAGGTCTTCCATATAGGATATCTTTTTTCATTAGGGATAAGTATGAAGGATTGGGTCATAGCAAAAAATAACTGCTCTGTCCTCCTAGCATGCTGCCTATCATGCGCAGAATAATTTGGCATGTTTGCTTGAATATATTCAATAAATACGTGCAATATTAAAAACAATACTAGACCTATACTAATTGTTGTCAATAAATATTGCAGTTTGAAAAAAAACACCATTACATTTCTGATAGCGAGTTAAAATTTCACCATTACAGTCCTGAATGTATGTAAGTCAGCATTCAAAATGAGGTAACTGGTACTCGTTCACCCAGTATATTAGGGACACAATTATTTGCCATTGTGCCAATATAATATTACTTTATAAACACAACTGATTTTCTGACCAAAACATCAAACAATGAAGAATCATTCAATCCATCTGGTACAGATAACATGGACATTAAAATAAACTATTAGACTAGAGACTTTACAGGACAACACTTTCAAAACACATATGCCCTTATATTAACATCTACATTTTACACTTACCAGTGCTTTTCTAATGATAAGCGTCCAGCTGATCATGGAGAGTCAGTCAGGCTGTTCTCAAAACCCTCCTTGTACAGTGGTGATGTTGAGATGGCACCTTGAAGTTGATGGGAAAAATGGCCATGGCCATTCATACAGAAAGTCCTAAAGGTGCTTCTCACGCTTGTGGCACTCCTTTCCTCTGCAGGTCTGGACATCCACTGCACTGCAGCAAGGGCCACTGTCTTTCCAAATATGGGCTCGCTCTGCAGTGCCCAGCTGGGTCTTTGGCCCCTCATGGAGCAGGGGGTAATTCTGGAAGGGTCATTCGCAAATTATGTTTAATTTCTCATAAGAAAAGTTAGGGAGCTCTCTTCTTATCCCTCATCCGTTTTGGGAGTTTTGAATGTCTGAAGAGCAGCAGGATGGAGGAGGATGGTGTTGTGAGAGGATAGATCAGAATGAATAAAAAATGGCTGACTTCCTGTCCTGTATGCAATTTACTGTTTGAATTGGTAGGCAGAGACCTCCAGTCTGAGAATGGATGCCTCTGCCCTGCATGCAAAATTACTGTCTAGCCTGTTCATTCTCAGTCCTGCATGTGAAGACCTCAATCTTGCACGTAAATAACTCTAAAACATGAAGGAATGATAAATGTTTACCCCAAAATGGTAGCAGGCTATAGGTGACTCAAGCTCTCACTCTCAGTCTGTAACCATGTCGAGGATCATTTGAAGTGAGAAGCAGTATCTGGTATGACTGCTTTCCTGAGTATGCCAAAGATGTTTTAGGGAATTGATAAAAGTCAGCAGGTGTGGCCTGCTACATCTTAGTAGAAAACTGTGAGGTTGTGAGAGTTATCACACGACTCTTAATCCAGATCTTTGTGCAACCATATGTTTACCATGGGATCAAAATGTTGCCCTTAACTCATGATCAGGGCATACGTGTACTAATAAATAGAGCGCAGTATGTTTGAACGCAACATTATGGACTGAGCAGTCTCATGATGTTATATGTGGATGGTGTAATAGCCGCCATTGCCAAGGTGTTGCCCAACCACAATAATTCAGCAACCAAATTAGCAGCTCACGTGAAGAATGAGGAAGCTAGTCAATCCAAAACTTGCAGATCATGACCTCTGAGTTGTTCCTCACTCCAGGAACATGGGTGTGTTTCATAGATCAAAGATTATGTCAATATTTAAGGACCAATGATGTACAACAATCAGGATACCACTATTTTGAACACAGCTTCTAGCGAGTACCCTCAACCCTCTGAATGGTCAACTCCCCCTGCACACAGACGTGCCATGTCCATGACCAAACAATAATGAAAGCATGGACTAATGTAGGGACAGTGACTCTCCCTCACGTACACGTTGCCCATGTTGTGGGACTTGAGTCACAGGGTGCATCCCTGAATCATGGCGGCACAAATCAGAGCCCAAAGAAGTCCTGTTGTCACTTGCAGGCAAAATGGAATGAATTGGGACACATGTGATATGCCGAAGAGTGGGATACCGTTCCAACTGTGACACACAGAACTGGCAGTTCCAATACGTGTCACCCTGAACATCTGCACCGCACAGAGGTGACCCACCCACCATCCATTACCAACTTCCAAAATTGCAAGCACTACATGTCCCACCCACACTTGTCTGAGTGATGTGCCTGTACAGATGAGTGACATGCACGTCAGGAATGTTTTTTGGAATGCATTTATTTGCACATGCTGTGCCTGTGGTCAGTCATCGTACTGTCCCCTGATTGCCAAGGACTGTCACAATGTGACGTCAACATGAGAAGAAATTGTCAATGATGGTGTTCCTATGGCCAATTCCTGCTGCGGCTGCAGTGGGGTGTGGTCTACCTGCCTCATCTTCATCATCATCATCCGGTGCATGGGGCTTTGCTGCGTACACATATGTTGCGCAACACACAACATGCAATGATTATCTTGCACACGATGTGTGGGCTGTACAGGAGCCTTCCACCTGTGACTTCCAGGCACCTGAAACATGACTGTAACACGCCAAATGTGCACTCCACGATGCCCCTGGTGCGTTTGTAGGCCAAATTGTACTGCCTCTGGGCCTGTGTGTTTGGGGCTCGGAGGGGTGTCATCATTCAAGCGCAGAGTGCATATCCTTGGTCACCTGTGACAGTGCAGAGAGACATGAGTCAAGACTACGCACTGCATGATGTGTTGGCAGTCTCACTGGTTCATTGGTGTGTGATATGTGCTATTTAGTGATTCCTGGATGACATGAACTTCCTGTTGCAAATAAGCTCCATCAATGTGTATTACATAGCCTCACTGCTGCTTCTCCCTCCCCCTGAGCATAGTCACTGGTTGTGCGCAGCTCAGTTGCATCACTTGCACCCCTACGGTACACCATTGTCATGCCTGTCTGCCCATGTCCACAAGCCTGACTACGACACAGTGATGATGTGCGCTGAAGGTGGCCATCCATGTGTGTGTAGGCCCATTGTAAGGACAGGACTGACACAGATAGCAACACACACAACAGTTGGCTGTGCGATCCCTGACCCCAAGCGGGCATGCCCTCCCTCATGTAACCCTTTGGCCAAGCCCGCACTCCGGGGGCGTGCCACAGAGCAACATTGTCCATAGGGGGACGGGTGGCGCAGACACTACAACAGAGACACAAGCATCAGTCACTTCCTCGGCAAGGCCTAAACTGAACCACTCCCAGATCCATATGTTGAAGAGGCACACCCCTACGCTGTACTGCAGTATGCCTGTCCACTCCGCTTACGCTCACAGGGAGGTACGACACGGCTACATGTCCCAGGTCTACTCCACTGCCTGCGGTGGCATGGTTGCGTACGCTGTACACAGCACAATGTAATGTGGAATGGCCCATGGCCCTCATGCACACATAATGAACACACGGGGACACTGAGTGAGTTTGTAGAACTGACTACGGGCACGTGCGCCAGGCCCCTTTTATTTCAGGGTCACCTGTCCAGTGCCGCCTGTGCTGGATGGGTGTTGAGTAGTATAAGCCACCCCTCAGGGGTTGGTTGGTGCTGGCAACAACCACAACAGTGATGAGGCAATCAGCAGTACAAGCTGCAAATGGCAAGGGTCCATGACTTGAGCTGCACAGAGTCAGTGGCCCAGGATGCACTGCGGCTTCTGCAGGCACACCACCGTGGGGCGGTGACTTGCACTGCACTGATGTGGGGCCACGCGAGCTGTGCGGTTCCTCGTCAGGGTCCAAGGTGAATGTCGTGGAGGGTTGTAGGGGACAGTGGAAGGTGTCCTCCTGGGCATGATGCAATGGGAAGAAGCAAGCAGAAACAGGCAAATGGTGGAGTGGTATGCTACAGACTCCTCTTTACCACCATGTCAGTATCAGCTACATGATGATGAAGACAACCCCCAGCCCATGGATTCAGAAGCCACCAAAGTGCACCCAGAGAGTGTCCATTAATTTCGGGGCACATGCTTAGTGGCACCAGAGCTGGAAGGGTATGCTGTCTGCGATAAGGCCTGTACAATGACATGAACACTGTCATGAAGAAATCAAGACTCGAAATGTGTGAACTAGTTGACCGCAGTGTAGGCCAGAGGCAGAGGTCAGCACGGGCAACCGCTGTCCAGCCATCTCCTCCTGGATCTCTAACACACAACGCTGGAATGGCATGTGGAGCAGATTTGTGGCTGACGGAGGTAGTGGCGCCAGAGTTGAGCGGGTGTTTAGCCAGTGACGATGCTGTGCCCTGCCTGGTACGGACTCTATTGGATTGGTGTGAGACCTGCAGGACTGCGGTGTAGGCCGAAGGCCGAAGACAGTAAGGGCCCACAGACACGTGTGGTTGGAATGCTATGCATGACGTGGGTGGCACCACATCGATGGGTGTATAGTGATTTGAACACAGCCATAGTAAAATGTCCTCTACCATTGTGCAATCAAAACTCAGTTCCAAATGTGTGACCTACATATCCGCTGTGTCAGCTGGTGGAGTACTTCAACGAGAAAGGAGTACTGCGTCCCTTGCTCACGGAGGCCGTGATGGTCTGAGAAGGCTGCCAGGGTCTTGGGCCTTGGGCTTGGAGCTTGCACCGGCACGTGGTGGGCCCTCTTTGACACACGCCGGTGTCAGAAGGTGGGCATTGAGTCCTGGGTGCGCAGGGGTGGGCAAGACGGTTTCGGGGACCAGCGGCACGGTGTGCATCAGGCGCACAGGATCGCAGGCACCACAGCTCATGGCTTCGACCTTGTGGCGGGGTGAGAGACGCCACGCTGGCAGAGAAGTTGGGCATTCCGTAAGAGAACCACGCCCAGCGTTATGTGCTTTTTATTCACACCTCTACGCTGGCCTGGACTATGCCAGGCCAGCCCACTCCGCACACGCTTACAGGGGGGACGTTACAAGCTACATTTCCGTGATCTCCCACACTGGCTGGGGTGACATGGTTGCGTCCACTGTCAACTACACTCCATACACCAGCGGTCTATGTAGACATGGGCATGTGTGTGATCGGCATACTACTGATGGTCCATCACATCCATGCCACACTTGGCATAGTGAACATTCACATTCATAGTCACTTGACTCCTTCGCAAATGCCTGGTCCTCACCTCTCCCCACAATCTGCTATTGTGTGGCTGAGGTGCCATGCCGTTGATGGCTTCTGTACATGGCTAGCCCAGGTGCCCAGAGTAAGGTGCGCTGTCGGGTCTGGTGGGTGGGCATGTTGTTTGGCATGTTGTATATGACTTTGTGATGTGTTCATTCCCATAGTTGTGAGTTGCATGCTTGTGGATTTGAGGTGTGTGTTGTGTTCATTTGGTACTTACCGATGAGCAGTGCATTTCCGTAGGTGCCAGCCTGGAAGCACTGGTTGACAATGGACTGTCAGAAAAAGCAGAAATCATGCACACTGCCTGGGTATTTGGCGACGACGTTGATGAAGAGTCCCCAGTGGTCCACTATTGCCTGCACATTGATGGAATGCGTGTGCTTTCTGTTGCAGTAATTGTGTGCAGTGTCGGCAGGAGGCACAAGTAGAACATGTGTGCGGTCAATTGCCCCCAACATGTGCAGGAATCCAGCAATGGCGTAGAAGCCTTGCTTGGTCTCCGGCTGTTCCTCTGCAGTGTGGGGGAAGTATAAGTACTGGGGTGCCAAGCTGATGATGGCATCCAGGATAGCTTGAGGAACTTGGAAAGGTCTGGCGGTGAGACTCCTCCGACTCTGGTGGTTGTTGGTTGGAAGGTACCAGAGGTCAAAAGGTGCAGCACGGCCAGCAGCTTTGTCTAAGGTGGGATGTTGGTTGTCCGCTGTTTTGGTACCGTTGGCCTGTGGGCAACGATGTTCAGGATGCGAAGGATGGTTGTCCTTTTGATGCTGTAGTGGGCAATGACATACTCTGCTGTTAAATCTGTGAGGCTGGTGCGTTTTCTGAAGGCCCGCTGTCTGTGTCTGCGTGCCTCTGTGGTGGTCCGGGGGGGCCCTGGGGGTGGGTTTGGTGGGTGTCGTGGCCCTGTGCGGGTTCTGAGCTGCATGATCAGTAGCTCCATGGCATCTGTTGGTCTTCTAGTGTGGCTGTGGGCTGGGCTCTCTTTCCTGGTGCAGGCTGTCATCCAACTTTACACCAGGTCAGAGCAGGTGTTAAATCCCTGCTACTAACGCAGCAGGGATCTTTTTGTGATCTTATCGCTGATATGGCTGGTCGTTGAAAATGTTGCGGAGTGGTTTTGTTGCGGTTTTTTGCATGGGAACGCCTACTCTGCATTTCATTAGCGATAGTTGCCAGGGTCATCTGTGCGCTGTTTTTTGCGGCTGATATCACAGGTAAACTGGTGATATGGGCTGTTATCACCAGCTTGTGAATGGGGCGTTAGTTTTATCGCAACTTTGGCGGTGATAAAGTGCCGATAACGCGGCGATAGTACCTTCAGAATATGCCCCAAAGTGTATAACTTTGTGGTTAATGTACTTGCTGGAAAGATCTGTGTGCATTCTAATCAAAGGTTCAACTCACTATCAAATTGCATAAAGGATCATTGTGTCTGCTGGAAAGCACAGCATGCATCATGGAAGTCACAAATATCTTTTTTATGTAGATAGCCAAGTCTAATTTTTTTCGGTTGCATAAAGCCCTGTGTTACCTGCAGGTCAAAAGCTAACATACTTGTAATATAGCTTAGTGAGTTAAGACCCTGCAGCAAGGACCTGCATATAAACAACAAGGCTTATATTTAGTACCTAACTGTTTTTCCTCAATCTTTTCGTATTTTAAGGTTGCTAAAAAGGGTTACCTTGGGTAGAGATAAACAATTATTAGTAAGTGCTATATAAATGGTTCTTAGTGTTATAACTAAAGGACAGATGAATCCGATTTTCTTTTTTTTTTTAGTTCAGAAAAACTTTATTGAGCATTTTCACAACCAATAAACAAGGTGAAAGAAAGAAATAATTCATACATGTGATACATTTGGGAAACCAAGGTCTGGTTTGGAAAGTCCTAGATGGGTACTTGAGACTGGTTGAACTAATTCAAAGAACAAAAACCAGGTATCACATAGCAGATAGGAGGAGGTTCACATATGGTAATTCTGGTGGTTTAAAGCAAGTAAAATGGAGGAAAGAAGAGAAGAAAAAAGGGGCGCTAGAGGGCGCACTAGCTGAATGGCCACGCTTATGTGAGGGTCCAGCAGCCTGGTTGGAAGATCCTACAAATATCCTCTTTAACCTACACCGATCTAACCCAAAATTTGAGCGAGTGTTGAGCACCTTCTGGAGCACCTTCGGTGAAAATTTGGAGTCGCTACGACCTTCCACCGTTGCACCGGGATTACAAACGGAGCCTGCAGTGCGACCGGCTGTGACAGGGCGCTGCACAACACCGAGGCTCACCACGAGGCATGTGGGCCTCACTGAGGATACAGCTGCAGGAGGTCCCTTCTGCTGGTGTGTTTCTGCGGGACTGAGTGCGGCGCTTGCCTCCACAGGAAGCGACTTCACGCCGATCGTGATCTGAGGGAATATATGGCCTGTGGTGCCCGGTCCCGCCGAGAGGAAGGGAGGCCAGAGCTGAGATTTGCGCTACCGGTGGGTCTGGCCGCTGCCTACTGACTGACCCGGGACTGCATCGGTAAGAGGAGACAGGGGCTGAAAGGGGAGCAGCGGTTTAGCCCTCTGACCTGAGCCCCGTGCTACGGGGGACGGGGGCTGGGGCCGGCACACACTAAAAGCAGTGCAGTGACAGGAACGTTTGACCCGCACGGCCGCTGAGACGACTGCGGAGAGCAGATATATGGTGATGGGCGCTTGAGCTGGGGATGTAGGCGGCCACTACCAGCGCAATATACAGCGGGCCCCCTAAGCAGCTGCGTACACCTAGCTGCCAAGACTGATTCAATGCATAGCTGAGATGGTGCTTTAGCCACGGGGGAGCCACGACTATGACTGCTGGTGAATGCACAGCAACGGGCAGATACGACCTCGCTGTATGAAAACTGCGATCTTCTGCAAGTGAGTGAGGCTGAGTGGTAATGAGGCCTGGGGGACCCTAGGCGAATTGATACATTGCTGGACATTGGGGTGCTGCATGGGAGGAGCGACACTGTACGGCGAGGATCCTGCGCTGCATTGCACGAGAGAATATACAGTGCTGCAACGGAGAGACAGGCTGAGCTCGTGGGCACCGGAACCGACCTGTACATTGGTCTGTTTAACCCGAGGAGGTTGGGCATGTTGTGTCCTTGCTAACGACTTGGTTATGCTGCGTCGTTATCAACAATAAGGGGATCCGCGTCACTACAGGAGGTGTTCAAACTAACATTGAGGGATGCTGGTGATATGCATGTACTGTTCCTTTGAGAAGGCGTAGCTACGAGGTGTACGGTCACGGTGGACCTCGGAGAAGGGGGCTCTGCTATATCAATAGCTGATGAGGGTACTTACGCATCTGAGATACAGCTGCAAGACGCAGTGGAACCCCAGAGTGTGAGGGTGCTGGTGGTACTGAAAGGTGGCCTGCACGTGGTTTGATCAGAAGGCCTCTTGCTATTACCTGGATTCCCAGTAAAATATTGGATATATAGCTTGCCGTGTGAAGTGGGCTCATGAATAAAGGACCCTCCCTTGGGAGAGAGGATCGCGCCAATCGGCTCTCACCAAAGGCTACCAGCCCCTACAAAAGACTGGTCATGGGGAAACAGGACAATCGGCAACCTAAATTGTCATTTGAACCTGCAGCTGCTAAGAAGGGAACACGTAGCACCGCGGAGGCTGGTAGTGCCCACGGCCCAACCAATACAACAAGCCCTTCCACCTCTGCCACTCCTGACATACAAATGATGATGGAAGAAATGCGGCAGGGTTTCGCCACCATAGTGGATAAGGTTGATCGCCTATCGTCTAGGATGGATGCTGTTGCACAGAAGATGGAGGTGCATGAAGAGAGACTCACAGAAGCTGAGAGGCGTATCTCAGGGAATGAGGACACTACGGCCTCACATGACGCACGGCTCTCCAGGATGGACAATATCCTTAGAGTAATTGCTGCAAAGAATGAGGAGTTGGAGGCGCGTAGTCGGCGCAATAAAATACGCGTCATTGGCGTACCAGAATCGACCAACAAACACCGGACGCATGGAGGAATATGTGGAAAAGATCCTGGTGGCAGCGGTGGGAGAAGGAGCTTTCTCCAGACAGTTTATTGTTGAGAGGGCTCATCGCTCGCTTGGACCACGCCCCAAATCGGGGACCCTCCTCGGCCTATCATCGCCCGCCTTCTTAATTATCGAGACCGCGACACTGCGTTGCGGGCGGCACGGATGAACCAAAGCCTGGCGTGTGAAGGAGTCACTTTCTCCATATACCCGGATTTTACACCTGTCGTGCAGGAGCAAAGGCGTAAATTTCTGGATGTTAAGAAAAAACTCAGAGCTCTTCAGATAGACTACGCCCTCCTATATCCAGCAAAGCTTAGAGTAACCCATCAAGGAAAACAACATTTTTTCACAAATCCGCAGCAGGCAGAGGACTTCGTGAAGAAACTGCGGTTCGCTAGGGAAGGGCGACGAAATGTTAACGACGATGAGGATGAAAGGGACCCAGCTGAGAATGAGGACAATTAACTTGGCCGTACACGTGTGGTCCAGAGGGAGATGCACCAGTACACTCATTGAGATATCTGTTACGGCATCCCCACTGCGGGGAAGTGCCGCCATTGCTCGAGAATACCACGGACGGGTATTGGACTGTAGGTGGTAATGTATACCAGGCACCACTCCCTCTTCTAAGTGTGGCCTGCTGGGGCTACAAGGGACGTAAGGAGAGGAATGGGGGTGGAAATGTGTGCACCTCAGATGACCCTCACAGGGAGTTCCCCACAGTACTTGTTGTTTCTACTGTATATGTTGGGATGTCTAGGGCTCGGTAGGGGTGGGGGGTGTAAGAGAATCTGGCATGTTGGGGTTGCTTCAGTGGGTGGAGGGAGGACTGAGGGAAGAAGAGGACGGGCACTGGAACGGGGGAGGGTAAGGGAGTTTTCTAGTTGCAAGGTATTTGTCCGGGTATGGGCGCCTCAGGGACAAGGGGTAGGGGTAGGGGTATTTACACTTGTTGAACTTGTCTGGGAGACTGACGTAGTTGAGAGCTGTCAAATTGGAGGGGGAGGGGATAAGGGGTATGAATGTGATGAAGATTGGATTCGAATGAAGTTACATAATACACAAAGGCTGAGATGTGATGCGACTGATCGGCGGGCTAAGCACGTGAGTGTGTTGGATGTGATGATTCGCAATAATGACTATGGCTGACAATGAACTGGATAAAATATCGGTCTTATCCTGGAATGTAAGGGGCCTTAACGATGCAAGGAAGTGTAGAAATGTATTGGTGTACTTGGACAGGCACCGGGTGCAAATAGCTTTATTACAGGAGACGCATCTCCGCCCACGGGTGGACACTAAATTCGCTAGTAGCTGGGCCCTCATTAGGAAATTTTCATCATACTCGTCGTATGCTACAGGGACTGCAATGTTACTCAAAAAGTCACTTAAATTTCAAGAATTGGGGGTGAAACTGGACCCTGAAGGGCGATATGTGATACTGTGGGGTAGGCTTGGTACAGAAACTGTTGTAATCGTGAACTGTTATGCACCCAATGTTGACACTCCAGAGTTTTTTACGGCACTCTGGGGACATGTTCTTGCGATAGACGCCACACACATCATATGGGGTGGTGACTTTAACGTAGCTCTAAGGCCTGGGGTGGATAGATCAGACGGGAGTAGTCAATATAACAAGCAGGCGAGAGACATATTGCAGGGTATACTAGAGGAAGCTGGCTTGGTGGATAGCTGGAGGTTCACACACCCCGAGCGTAGAGAGGGCAAACATTTCACGGCGCATGCGCGGACATGGGCACGCCTGGACTATTGTTTTATATCACGGGGTCTTAGCATGGGACTACAAAAGGTGGAGCATTTATCCAGGACCTACTCGGACCACTGTCCGGTTCTGGTTACTCTGACAGTCCCAGGTTTAAATAGGGTGCGACCCCCATGGAGACTATTCCCTTCAGTACTATTGGACCCTGTTTTCAAGACGGAGCTAGGAGATGAAATAGAGGCATTCTTCCCCAGGAATAAGGGCTCAGAGAACACTGTGGAGAAAATATGGGAAGCATTTAAGGTGACAATTCGGGGGATTACCATATCTAAAAGCTGTGGGATACTGCGGGATATCATGAGGACCATAGCCAAATTGGAAACAGAATTAAAGGAGCTAGAGAATGAGATGATAAGAGGCGGCGACCCAGAGTCCTGCCAGAAATTTAGAGACAAGCTATCAGAATTCGAGGAGGAGGCAGACAGAGAAGTGAAATATAGGGGGAAATACTGGACGGCTAGGAAGTACTGCGAAGGGGAACGGCCGGGTAAAATACTTGCCGCCATCACGAGACACCAGCGCTTCAGTACTAGTATCCTCGAAATTGAAACGAAGGAGGGCAGGCGATGCCAAGACACGATAGGGATTCAAGAAGCTTTCCTGCAGCACTACGAAAAGTTGTACTCCACGCAGCAAGCGGGGGAGGTGGACTTCGGGAGTTTTCTAGACGATATTGCCTTATGCTGGCTGAACGATGGTCACAGAGCGTTTCTCGGAGGACCTCTAGAGGTTGAAGAAATAAGGGATGCAATAATGTCCCTGAGCAATGGGAAGGCGGCGGGATTGGATGGGCTTCCTGCCGAGTTCTATAAATGCTATATAGACACGATGGCTCCGGTGCTTAAGGAGGTGTTCGAAGAGTCGTTGGAGGTAGGAGTGCTGCCGGGATCAATGAGGGAGGTAGCGATTACTTCTCTACTGAAGCCTGGTAAAGACCCTCTAGATACAGACTCCTACCGACCCCTGTCGCTGCTTAATTGTGACGCGAAAATATTGGCAAAGGTGCTGGCAACGCGGTTGTCTTTGATTATGACCACTATAGTACTTCCAGACCAGTCTGGCTTTGTACCGGGCCGGGCCACTACTCATAATCTTCGCACGCTTTTTTCATTGATCCCATCCATAGCTCCTGAGCTCCCTGTTGCCGCCGTCTTTCTGGATGCCACGAAAGCATTCGATTCGGTGGAATGGAAATACCTAATAGCTATTTTGTGTAGAATGGGGTTTCCCAAAATATTTATTGCATGGGTGGAATTGCTTTACACCAAGCCAGTGGCTAGAGTGATTGTCAACGGAATACTGTCCCCCCAGATGCCCAAAACGAGGGGCACCAGACAGGGCTGCCCTCTCTCCCCATTGCTCTTTGCCATAGCAATAGAGTCGCTGGCATGCCAGATTCGACAGCTGCATAAAAATAGCGGGTTCAATTGCTTTCAGCGGCAGATAGGGGTGTCGCTATATGCAGACGACATAACGCTATATGTGAAAGACCCGCAGTTGAATCTTAATCCAATCTTGCGGGAGCTTCTTGTTTTTGGGAGAATGTCAGGAGTGCACATAAATTGGAAGAAATCGCAATTCTTCCCACTCACGGGAGCTGTCAAGAAATTTCAGCTGGATTACCCCTTGGAGTGGTGTGACACTGATCTTCGCTATCTGGGCATAGTGATATCGCTTAATAGAGTAGAGACGATTAGACTCAATTATGGAGTGGCCATCTCCAAACTAGCCGATAATGTCACAAGGTGGATGTCCCTGCCGCTTTCTATGGCAGGCAAAACATCGCTGGTGAAAATGGTGGTACTCCCATGTTTTTTGTACTTATTTCAGAATGTCCCCTACAACCCTGGCGCCTACTTCTTTAAACGACTGAGGTCGGAACTCCTTAGATTATTCTGGGGGAGCAAACAACCACGGTTGAAATGGTCCACTCTAACACAGCCTTATGAGAAAGGGGGGTTTGATGTCCCGGATTTCGAGATATACTATATGAGCGCTCAGGCGCAATATGCATATCATTGGATACACCCCACGCCTTTTATGCCACAGGTAGCGGCGGAAGAATGGATTATGCACTCCCTCCCGCTCAACGGGATGATACAGGGGAAGGCTGGAGATGTAGAGACTCCGGCTACCACGTGACATGTACGATAGATGCGTGGAGAAGAGTTGCAAAAGCTTTGGACGCTCCGATGCTTTACTCGCCGGCAATGCCAATCACGTACCATCCAAAACTGTCCCTATTACAGGAGACTGGATTTCAGATAATGTGCAAACGTATCAAACTGGCCACATGGGGGGACCTGTTCCTCAAGGGTACATTCCGTACTAAAGACCAGATATTTCAAGGGGTGCGACCCTCTCCCTTAGAAGTCTTTTACTACATCAGACTTCGACAGGGGCTGCGTGAAGTACTGCCCCACTTTCCAGATGAACCGGGGGTGGTTTTGCCGCTGCACGCTATGCTAGTGTCCGATGGCCGGCACCTAGTGTCGAAACTATACAATACCAATAGAACGCAGCGAGAGGCTCCCGATAGCCGCGCACGAGGGCAATGGAGTCTGGAGCTGGGCACTGACGTCACTGACGAACAGTGGAAATACTGCTGTAACATCACGGCCAACATATCATCTAGTTGCAGGCTTAAAATCATACATTATAAATTTGTGCAGAGATTCTATTACACGCCGGTAAGGAAACTGAGGTTTCAATTGGCGGACAACGACAGGTGCGTCCGATGTCGAGCGGAGGGAGCGGGATTCCTTCACCTGGCGTGGGACTGCATGGGAGTGCATGAATATTGGACCCAGGTCCATGAGGCGCTGCAGGTCATGACTGAAGGAGCAATACCATTGGACCCCCTGGTCATGCTATTAGGATACACGATGGACATACCCAAACCTTTCCGCAGATTTGCAGATATTGCATTATTGCTTGCGAAGAGGAGAGTAGCATGCAGATGGGGGAGGGGAAGGGCTCCGAAATTCAAGGAATGGATGGATGATGTGATATACTGCCGGAGCAACATAACATATATGCCGACTTGCTGCCTGTACGCTGTAGGCCAAAAGACATCTGGAGTCCGTTGCAAATATACTGGTTGTCTAAGGCGACACAACAGGGAGAATCGGAAAGTGATAGCCAGGACGGTGGGGTGTGAGTGGAACACTGCTATGGGATTACATACTGATGATGCAAGGGGGATGACTCACGAACACTAGCCTTTGACACCCTGGTGTGACGTATACACTGATAGCCAGGTACTCTATAATGGCCTCTGGCGGATTCACTGCTGATATCACTCTCTGTAATTAAAGTATTGTGTGACCCGCTGGGAGTGTTGATGAATAATATGAACAGGTTGCAAAACATTGTGCTGAAGACTGCGAAATATGTTCCACTGGGATATTTTTTGCTGATTTACTCGCCCTTTATAGGATAAGGTCCGATATACACTGTACATTGTATAATGTATTGAGATATAACGCTATGCCATCCGTGCCGCGTCCGTTGTGAGGTACTACCTTACACCTTACCTGCCAGAAGATAGAGGAACTGTAACTTGTATGTATGTGACCAATCTGCATGTAATGTGATATACCAGACTGTTAAATAAAGGTTTAAAAAGAAAAAAAAAAAAGAAGAGAAGAGAAGAAAAAAGGAGAAGCGCCAGTAGGTGTGGCTTTAAGTAGCGAGTATGGAGGGGAGGATTCTGGTAAGGCTGTAAGGTATGCAGCTGGGAGTGTGTATTCTCAGGAGGTCTGGGATCTAGCACCAGGCTGTAGGAGAAGGTGATCCGCTGTGGTTCTAAGTCCGGTGTTTTTGTAATCAGGGCCGGTACACCCTTGCTAGGGTACATATCAAGGGCATTGGTGCAAGGGTCCCCTGTTAGGGTTTCACAGTGGTTGAGTGGTAGCAAAATAGTTATCAAGGATAATCCAGATAGGTGTGTTGTGTGGAGACTTTTGTACGGCATCATTGTCTACGCCCCTGAGACAGGAGACCCAGTTTACCCAGCAGCGGAAAGAGGTGGCCGCTGTATTTTTCCAATTAGACAAAACTGACTTACAGGCAGCGGTAAGGAGGATGTCAATTAGAAGACTAACATTACGAGATCTGATGCTTAGATCCAGGAAACCATTGATTAGTGATGAAAGATTTCGATCTAGGTGGACCCCGCAGATAGAAGGGATAAAGCTGAATGCAGAGTCCCAGAATGGGGAAACCATAGGACAGTCAAAGAGGATGTGAGGAAGATCTCCAGAAGCGTTATTATAATTCCAGCACGCTGGTGTGTCTCTAAGGGAGAGCTTGTATAGTCGGGCCGAGCTCCAAAAGGTCTTGTGTAAAAGCCAGAATTTTGTTTGTGAAAGGGAGGGGGAAATTTTGTATGAGACTACTGATTTTGATATTTTGTGCCAGGTTTCTGCTGTAGTGGGTTTTTGGGAGTCCCATTTAGCTTGTACTAACAATGCATGCAGATTTCTTGCATACAACCATGGCAAGGTCAAAAACTATCCCGTCCCTTGTTCCAACTTTAGCACCGCTCTTGTGCCTTCCCTAAACTCCACCTCCAGCCCACTGCTCCTTTTGGTGAGTAACTGTACTTATTTTCTTTTTCATTTAAATCAGTGATGTCCACCCACATTCAACTAGCACAGCTGTTTTTAACATGACCAGAGAGAGTATCTAACCAAGGCTCCAATTTTTCACAAGTCTCTGGGTAAAGTGATTGGAAAAGGAAACACCTCTTGCTGTCCCCTACCCCCATGTATCTTTCTCTACCTCACCCCTTCCTCCCTCTCTACCTAGCCTATCTACCTCCACACCTCCCTTTGCCTACTTCCAATCACTCTATTTCTACTTCACTTGTTCATCCCACCTTTGTTTCAAAGCAGCTTTCTCTAAAGTGCCCTTCATCTCAGACGACACAAACAGAATCAAACTGTATCACCACCAGTATCAATATCCTCAGCATCTCCCATACATGCCAACCCAAAGAGGACAAACAAACATGCAAGCTTGTACACCAACTCACTCAGAGAGTCCTAGAGGCAAAGCAAACAGTTAGAAAGAAATTGGAGATCATCACAAGAGCTTGCCTCCAGAAAGGCCCACAAGACCTCACTCAAGAGCTACAACGATGAACTGAAAGACAACAAGACCAGAAAATTGAAGACAGCAACAATAAACACCAAGAACTCTTCATCATTGTTAAGAAATTCATCCATCCAGCAGCTACCACCATCTCCATCACCTTGTTACAAGGAATCTGCAACCAATTCCCTGAATTCTTCAATGACAAGATATCTAAAATCTACAGGTGCTTCAACCCTCAACCACATCCTACCTCACCTTCAACCTCCACCACTAAGGTCACCCCACTCACGGAGTGGACCCCGATGACCAACGAAGACACAATGGCTATAATAGCATTTGTCTACTCGCAGACCCCCATGGACCCATGTGCCTACTGTTTCTTCAACCTAGGGAGACCCAGGAAAAACATGGCACTCACAATTGTCATCAACAACTCAATCGGAAAAATCTCTTTCCTGGACACCTGGAAGCATGCAGAAGGCAATCTGCGCCTCAAGAAACCATCTGCAGACACCTGCAGTCCTCAGCAACTACCAACTTATCACCCTGTTTCCCCTTCCTAGCCAAAGTCATAGAAAAGGCCATCCAATGGTCAGCCCTCCCACTACTTTGAACACCATGAACTCCTGGACAGCTTGCAATCAAGTTTCCGCAGCAACCCCAGGTCCAAGACAGCCCTCATCGTAACTTCTGATGGCATTCACACCATGCTAGATGAAGGCCACACTGTTGCACTCATCCTCAGACTTCGCGAAACCATATTCCAAGGAACCCTTCTAAATTGAATAGACTCCTTTCTGACCAGAAGAACGAAACAGGTCAAGCTCCCTGTGTTCACCTTAGAACCCAAAGACCTCATCTGCAGAGTCCTGCAATGCTCTTCACTTAGGCCCACTCGCTTCACTGTATACATGACATCCCTAGCAAGCATCATTCGGACCCATGGACTCAACGTCCTCTCTTGCGCTGATGACACTCAACTCATCCTATCCCTCTCAGAAGGCACCAGCACCACCAAAAGTAATTTCTAAATGTGCTTGACGAACATTGCCAACTGAATGAGAGACAACTACCTTGAACTTAGCGCTGACAAGACGGAAGTGCTGATATTCATCAACAATAACTCACATTGGGTCTTCACTTGGTAGCCCAGAGACCTAGGCCCCACACTCTCACCCTTCTGCCCACGCTAGAAACCTGGGTATCATCCTGGACATCAACCTCACCATGAAACATCAAATCAGCGCCATCACCTCTGCCAGCTTTAACATACTTCACATGCTCAGGAAATTGGTGAATGTCTCCCTTCTAACACCAGAAAGACATGCACCCAGGCACTCATCACAAGCAGTCTGGACTACGGCAACACCTTCTACTAAGGTATCTCCGCACACCTGCTACACAAGCTGCAAACCATCCAAAACGCCGCCCTCAGACTAATCCTCAACCTGCCTCACTGCACACACTTCACACCTCACCTCCTAAAACTACACTGGCTCCCCATTCAGAAACATTGCCAGTTCAAGATGTCCCACCTACCTCAACCAACATCTACAATTTCACCAAACAACCAGGAACCTTGCCGCTACCTTACATCACTTTCTTATTTATTAATTCTCCACTGCTTTTTCTCTATCAGTTCCACATCCACTCGCTCTCTCATGTCTCTCCTTATCTCCTACTCTACTTTGACTCATCCTCTCTAATTCACCCCTCTGTATTTCTCTTTATGAATCTCCCTAGGTTGCCTCTCTGCACCTATATCTTTCTACCACCCCACCTTCTCAACCACACCCACTTTTGTTATACTATATCACCCTCACCTCTTTTTTAGTACCTTACCCCTGTATTACACTTCTCCTCAGCTACACAGCTTGTCTCACTACACCCTTTATCTCTCTCTCACTTTAGTGTTCACTCTGCCTGCCTAATCTCTCACTTTGACCTCTTTTTCGTTAACAAATTCTCTATTCACCCACTTCTCTACTTCACTGTTCTATCTATACATCGCATCTCTCTATGGGGCATATTATCAAGGACGGCGTTAAAATTATCGCCGGTTTACCAGCAGAAAACTGCTGTTAAAGCGGCGATAATGGGCTTGATAATATGCCCTGGAGAATTCCAATACAAGTCCATATTCACAACAGAATATGGACTTCTATTGAAATTCTCAAGGGCATATTATCAAGCCCATTATTGTAGCTTTAGCGGCAGTTTTTTGCCGCTAAATCGGCAACAATTTTTAACGCCGTTCTTGATAATATGCCCCTATATTTCTCTCAATACCTTGCTCTGTACCGGTCTACCTCTACCTGCTTCTATGTCTCTCAAAATCCCCTTGCTTTCTAACTTATGTCTCTCTTCTTGGTGTACTCTGTCCTTCCATCTCCCTCCACATTTCTGCCTCCTAATCTCTAGCTCTCTCTATCTCGCTCTAAAATCGTACTTATTGCTCTACGTCTCTTTATATACCTATATCTTCCTCTGTTCCTCTCTATAACTTTATTTCAGGCCACATCACTTATCTCTCTTTACTTTACATCTCTCCTAGCATTACCCAACTCTCAACTCATCTGTAGCTTCTCTCTCTACTTCACCTCTGTCGCTATACGGTTGTCTTTAACTCTTTGTCCGCACCTGTCTCCTCATCCCTCCCATAAGAAGAGAACTGCGACACAGAAAGCAGGAAAACGGAACAATGCAGTGGAAGATAATTAAGAAAATAAATTATCAGACCTCACCTGACGGGATTACAAAAATCCTCAGAGCGCTTCTTTTATTAGCCTTGTGGCAGCAAGACTGGCAGTTGAGAAGTGGTGTTTACTTGTGATTGCTAATCACAATTACCAATCATAACTACAATTTCAAACACTGTATAAGTGTGTTATTTTCATATTATGCACCAGTCCACCAAACATTCACCAAGTGAGCCTTACCACAGCTTCCCTACAATGGTAGAACAGGCTCGTTAGAAACTGAATTGCAGGTAAAATTTTATCTTCAAAACACAAACAAAATAAAGATCAACGCTCGAACAGAAATTGATTTATCATTGTTTGTGGACGTTTTCTTTGATTACTGTTCACGTGATCGACGATGGGTAGGTCGAGTTTGCAGCTGTTATTGTGTTTTATAATACTCAAATTCTAATTTTTCAAATGAGGTCTGATTATGGCATTTCTATTACTAATCTAGGATACATTTTCACGTTTGTTGAAGAAAATATCCTTTGTGGGTTCCGTTACCCGTTTTGTGGCCACTAGGTGGAGGTAGATGATAGTATCTGGAATTTTTTAGAACACAACGCAATTTTCAGTAAGCTGGCCTTGGTTTTTGAGTACAGTAAGAATTATTTGTTTATCAAGGTGGGCATATTACCAAGCAATAGCTATTGCTTGGTTAGAGACAAAATGTTACCGCTGAGCTACGGTGATTTTTACCGCAGATAAACCTTGGTATTACCAAGGTTTATCGCAAATGCGATAAAAAACGGCCGCAATGCATGAATATCGCTGAAAAGTCAGTGATATTCATGCATTACCGAGCTAATGCCCTTAGCCATGTTATCCACCTCCCATTGGATAACATGGCTAAGAACTGCTCAGGGCAGGTGTTAGCTTTTGGAGATACGCGCTTAGCGCGAATATCTCCAAAAGTTGGTAACAGGTGATAGCGATGTTAGCGACTGTTTCCAGTCGCTAACATCTTGGCACGCCCACTTTGCATGTCATTAGTGATAAATATCACTGACATGCAAAGTGGGGCCCAAGATGGTCGCTATCTCCTACTAGCTGTCGCTAACTGGTGTTAGCGACAGCTAGGTAATAGGGAGATAATTTTATCTCCGCTTTCTTGGCTTTTAAAGCCTACAAAGCGTAGATAAACCCCCTTGATAATATTTTGAAAACCAGTCGAAAGTAAATCCCGCACAAAGTAGAAAACCGAATTGCGCAATCCATTTATGTACACCAGAAACAGAATAATACATTTTAAATAGTAGTCTTTAAATGAAGAAATTAGTTACTTTTACCTATAACTGCAGTTCTTCAGTATTGGAAGCTTTCATAGATTCACATGCTTATTTTTGTGTTGCAATGCTTTATTAAAAGTCAGAGAAATAGAAATATACATCTTGAAGATTCAACATCTGTCACCAAAATGCCATAACTAAAAAACAATATTGATATGAAAACATAAATGGCTGGCATTTGCATCTTATAAACACGAAATGAAATATAGAGAATAGGTGGAGGGGTGGGACTGGGTAAAAGCTGCCAGTCCTTAAGATGGAAAGCAGAAGTATGTAATGGGCGGACTAAGTGACCTCGTAGTCTCTTCTTGGGGGTTGCAATGCTGCCCGTGAGCATCATTAGAGTCCTCCTTGAATGTGGGTATGAATAGGGAACGATTGACTAAGAGTCTGCGGTACAATGCCCCAGTGGAGCCGCATTGTGGTGCAGGGGGGGTGTAGTGTCCCTCGCCTAGGACATACGACAAGGACCCATGGCTAGGTAAGTAGAGCTCTTTATTCACGGCTCTTTGTATACCTCCTTCCTTTTGCCCACTCTACCCTAAACTGACTCCCCTCCATCTGACTCCTCTCTTTCCCTTCTCCTCCTCCCAGGTTCCCGTCCCTAGGTCCTAGCGTCCGTAGCTCTCCATCTGCCATGATACTACACCTCCACTCTCCGTACAAAATTTGAACTGATATCAAACAACAATGAAACAAGTCAATCAGAAGAAGAAGAGAGAAAATAAAAGAACATAGTTACAGTTCTTCAACTAGACGTGTAGGCCTCCGATGAGTACGCTCTGGCCGTCCAGCACCATCTTGAGTGGGTAATTCACTTTCGGCCAAGGGAAATGGAGACACATATTCACTTCCTGTCTCCTGAGGGTCCTCTTTGGTGTGCTTTCTGGTACTTCTAGCGTTTCTCATGTGACAGGCTTACATCTCTGAAAATGCGTGGCATTTCTTGTTATCCTCTTGTCATCTGATGCACCTGTGATCATAGTCCCCTTTTGTTGCGTTACCAGCAGAAGATAAGCGTGATATCGGCTGTCCGATTTCCTTTGTTGTTCTTATCAGACAAGCACCCAGTCCCCTTCTTTGATGGTTGATGGTTTGGCTCGCCGACGACTGTCCGCATACTCTTTCATCTTGGCTTTTCTCGCTCTGTCTATTGCTGCTAGCTCCTCATGTTCTGGATGTTGCCTCTTACCACAGGTGGATTCTTCCCAAGTCGGTATTCTCGTACGTACTGTGAGGCACAGCTTTAGGGTTGCTGGACATCTTTCTGTAGTGCTGTGAGGTTTGGTTCGATATGCTCTTAACACATTGTTCAATGCTGTTTGAATGTCTTGCTTATGGTGTATGGCCTTCTTCAGAGTAGCCATGAATCTTTCGATCATACCATTTGCCTGTGGCCACAGGGGAGTGATCTTCCGATGTCGAAAACTGAGATGGTTTGCAAACGCTGCAAATTCCTGTCTGTTAAACGGAGGACCATTGTCCATCTTGACTACTCTGGGAATTCCCCCGGCTGCAAAGATCTCATCCAGCACTGGTATGGTGGCAGGTGCTCTAGTTGATAATATGAGTTGAGCAATGGGGAAGCGAGAGTACTCATCAATTATAATGATAATATATTTGCCAGATTGTATGGGACCAAAGAAGTCTACTGCAACATGTTGCCACACATCCTCCGGTAGTTCCGACATTTGTAGAGGTCCGGGCGGTTCCTCCCTACTGACCACCTGACACTTAGAGCAGTCCTTTACGGTGAGTTCGACCATCTGATGAAGAGAAGGGATCCAGATCTGTTCCCTCAGTGCATGCTTTGTGGCTACAATGCCTCGGTGTCCTTTGTGTGCTAAATTGACAATGCCTTGACGCAGTAGTTTTAGAATGACAATCCTTTTTTCTCTTAACAAGAGGCCTTGTTTGGTGATAGATAGTTCCTCTTTTACATGTCGGAAAGGAGCTATCTCATGACCATCAGCTTGAGTCTTGTGCACGGGTTCTTCAAGATGTCTCCAACTATTTGTCTGAATGCAATGTTTCACATCCTGTAACGTGGCATCACTCACTGTGGTTTCAATGATGGCTTCTAGAGGGACTGCAGGCCGTGTTGTTTGAGCTACAACAAAGGGTATGCATTCCTCCGCCAGCGACGGATTCAAGCTCGATGACTTCTTGGGATGTTGCGACATGTAATCTGCTGGATTGGCTGCTTTGCTGGGTTTGTGGATGATAGAATAGGTATATTCTTGAAAATAAATTCCACAAAGTTCAATTCTTGGTGGCATTTTAGCTCGGGGATTTCCAAATATGGTTATTAGGGCTTGGTGATCCGTGATGAGTGTGAAGTGTTTGCCATAGATGAAGATTTGAAAGTGCTCACAGACCCAGACTACTGCAAGGCTTTCTTTCTCCAGCTGGGAGTAAGCTTGTTCGGTGTCTGTCAGGCTGCGGCAGGCTTAGCAACTATGTAGCATTGGTCACTTTCTTTATCATACTGAGCCAGTATGGCTCCCAGTTCCCCCAAACTGGCATCCACCGTGATCTCCGTCTTCCGATGAGGGTTAAAGTATGCCAAGTTTTTTGCTGATTCAACGACTGCTTTAATTGCGTGTAATGCTTGATCACAGCTGGTGGTCCATTGAAATGGGTGGCCTTGCTTGGTCAGTTTGATGGTGGCACAGTCCTTGATATAACGGACACAGTAGCTTGCCATTCCTAGGAATGACCGCATATCTCCAGCTTCTCGAGGGCGAAGGGTGTCGTTCAGCGCTGCAATTTTTTCAGGATCTGGTCTCATTCCTGCTCCCGAGAAGATGTGGCCAAAGAATTTAAGGGTGGATTTGTGAAATTCACATTTGTCTTCGTTAAGAGTTATATTGGCTTCCAGTAGAGCGTGACATACTCGAGCCAGTGCTTTCTTGTGCTCCTGTACAGTTGCTCCGAACACAAGGATATCATCACTATAATTAAGAGTGTTGGGAATGTGATGTATCACTCTTCTAATTGCTTCCTGAAAGATCTCAGCTACCGAAGAGACTCCAAAACTGAGTTGTTTTTACCTGAATAGACCTTGATGGGTCGAAAATGTGATAATGTATCGTGACCTTTCATGTAATTCAAGCTGGTGATACCCCTTGTTGATGTCTAGTTTAGAAAATATCTGTGCCCCATTCAAAGTCGCGATCATATCACTGATATGAGGTCCAGGGTGTATTTCCCTTTCAATGGCAGTATTGGGCGCTCTCATGTCAACACAGAGGCGGACTTTCCCTTCTGATCCTTTCTTTGGTACGATAACTACTGGAGATACCCAGGGAGTAGGGCCAGAGGTTCGTTCAATAATGTCTGCCTTCAGAAGATTCTGCCGCTCTTCTTCCACCGACTTTTGAAGATGAAATGGTATTCTCATGTGGTGCTGAGCTACAGGCGTCACCCATTCATTGATATGCAGACAAACCTGAAAATTGGCCATTTTTCCAAGTCGTGTAAACAATTTCGGAAACTTGTGAACAATGTCAGGTTCATCATCCACTTTGTTGTGTATTGCATATTTTTGTATCTTTGTATTAATGTTTTATGTATTTTTCACGTTGCTTTCAGCCCTGACGAAGCTCCCAAGGTGGGGAGCGAAACGCGTTGGCTGTCCTGTGCATCACTTATAAAAAAAGGTCAATAAAAAGAAGAATCTTTTTCTAAAAACTTTGCTTCTGCGACTTACTTTATACCTGGTGCTGCCTCTACGTCTCTTGAAGTTTTCATCTGGGATTCCAGTGAGACCGAACCACAGCAGGTCTTGGAGTTTTAACAGCACATGACATTGAATATCTTTGGGACAGTTGACGTTGAGGTGCTATTTGCTTAGTCCGCTGTGGAGATCTGCTTTTGCTGTTTCAATTGGAATTTTTGAGCACTCTCTTCCTCGTTACAAGAATTTTATAATACCATGCCTAATTACAATGATGGACGCGAGGAGATGGCATTCAATCTGTTTTGCCCAAGTAATCCTAGGGTGACCACGGCGCCGGAACAAGCCGGCAAAACCAGCTTAAAAACATTGTTCTTGAGACTGGAGAGACTACGCAAACAAGAACTTAGTAGATGGTGGGATGGGGTGACACTAAAACAATACCTGGAAAATGACAAAGTCCCTAGGGGACTTAGGATCCTTATTTTCCCCTCCTTCGAAGACCTTAGTGAAAAGTTGCTAAAAGAATGGGAGGGCAACCTAGAGGGAGCCTCACACATTATGATGGAGATTCTAGTAAAACATTCTATGGAAAAAGGTGAAAAACTCCAACACGAGATTGAACAGGTAGAGAAGGAGATTAAGGATATAGGGGAGAAAGATTTAACTGAGAAAAACTTTGTTATCCTAAAACAAGTTATGGATAACCATCAAATTTATTTAAAAGAAAAAAAGCTGAGGAAAATCAAAAGGGATGACCGCGATTATAAAGACGGTCGTATTTACACCTTCGCTAAAAAATGTGATAATTTGTCCATACTAGAAGATAAAAAGAGAAGTAGGGAGGATAGGGATGATGGTGAAGACAATCGATCTGTTAGTAACATCTCCATCTCATCCAGCAGTAGTGTTGCCTCTTCTGTCACACTACAGGAAATCCCTTTAGGCGAAGGAGCCTCGTCATTTCAAAAAGAATTGGCGAAGCTACGAATATCAAGCCGTCTACAACAAAAAAGGGAACAACCAAAACCAGGAGGGGGGGGGGGGGGGTAGGAGGTGGAAAGGCAACTACCAGAACAGGAAAAACCGAGATGATAGCAAAAGTAAAGAAGATCTAATTGTATCCTTGACAAGTAAAGGTAATTTGGAGGATGTGAATGGCAATATACGAGACTTGAAAATTTTAAATTTGTCTAATAAAGTTCTGGAGCCTGTGGAGATCAATGTGTTGAGTAAAGGTCTTAATTTTTGCCCTACCCAGAAGGGTGACTTCGCTGATATCCATGTTCATTTGTTTAAATTCACAAGACTGCTCAAGTTGAAAGATTTCTTTGCCAATAGAGTCTCACATAAGGACCAACCAAGAGACAGAGGAGGTAAAAGCTTACATACGGTTTCAGCTATCCGTGCGGTTCACTGTCTGATGACTCTTGATGAAGAGGATCAGACAGAGATACCGGTTTTAATGGAGGAACTGGGTATTACCCAGGAGATTTCGGACAATAGTGGTTTTTGCCCTAGATCTAAATTCATTCCCACGCTTGGTTACCACCCACATATTGATGTCTTCCATAAAAAGGTCACAGAGGAACTCTATAAATTAGAAACACCTACTCTCTACAGCTCAGGAACTGAGGCGAATCTCACCTGGTATGAAAAGGAAGCCCTTAAAAAACTAAGGGAAGATTCTAATATTGTAATACAGGAAGCCGACAAGGGTGGGTGCGTAGACATTATGAATCAAGAGGATTATCTCAATGAAATAAAACGCCAACTAAATGACTACCATAGCTATAGGAAAGTTAGAGGTAACCCAATACCTGATGTTATGACACAGATAAACAGCAGACTCTGTGAATGGAAGGACTCATGTCTTTTAACAGAGGATGAATTTAGATTTTTGTATGTATCCCATCCATCTTTTCCATGTATCTACATCCTCCCGAAGATACATAACGGAAGTGAAGGATTTCCACCAGGCAGGCCCATTATTTCTGGGGTGGGCTCACCCACTGAGGGCTTGTCACACTATGTAGATCTCAAACTACAAAAGCATGTACTTAGCCTTCCCTCCTATATTCGAGATGGAAAAGATATTCTTGTAAAGCTAAAGGATTTTGAATGGTCGGATGACCTTACTTTTGTGACGCTGGATGTTGCCAGTTTATACACGTGCATTGACAGAAAATATGGACTATTGGCAGTTCAGTCTTTTCTGGACAGAGAGGATGCTGAACTTTTTTCTCCAAATGAGATGGTCATGCAAATGATTGATCTTATACTATTGAAAATGTTTTTCTTTTTGATGGTCGTTGGTACCAACAGACCAGTGGTAACGCGATGGGTTCCAGGTTTGCTCCCTCGTACGCCTGCCTCTTTATGGGGTGATGGGGTGGTACGAGAGGGAGCATGCCTGGGCCCGATGTGCCTCCCCCTGGACCAACAACATCGTGTTCTGGGGGAGGTACATCGATGATGTTATCTGCCCCTGGTCAGGAACTTTGGAAGACCTTGAGCATTATTTTTCATACCTTAATGACAACACGTTTAATGTGAAATTTACAATGCCTTTCCATAAAAGTAGTATTAACTTTCCAGACATCACATTCTACATAGAAAATGGCCGTATACAAAGTAAACTGTTTCGCAAGGAAACTTCTTGCAACTCTGTACTGCATGCGTCTAGTGCGCATGCGGCCTCAGTTGTCAGAAATATTCCCTTTGGAGAACTCACAAGAATACGTAGGATTTGTAGTGAGGATAACATCTTCAGGGAAAATGTGGTCGAGACCAAACAAAGATTTCTGAAACGTGGTTACGATTCAAAAACTCTGGATAAACTATCACAAGGGTTGGGTCACTGGATAGGGACTCAACATTGAATGATAGTGCAAAAAACAAGAGAAAGGACAAGAATCCGACTAAACTGAGATTTATCACACAATATACCACACAAAGTGATAAAATATTTAATGTGTTCCGCAGAAATTGGCATCTATTAACTGGAATCTTGGGCATCAAAGACTGTTTGAGTGCAAGACCATCCATTACCTATAGGAGGGGAGTTTCCCTACGCAACTAATTGTGTCCTAGTTATGTTACCACGCCCCCAAAAAAAGATACGTGGTTGCCCACTAAACCTGTGGGATTTTTTGTCTGTGGAATGTGCATTACTTGTGACATGGGTAGGAACACAATCACCACCTTTTCATATAACAGTGATCAAGTTTTCAGAATTGTGGCCGTATTTATGTTGGAAGCAGCATACAACCATTAAAATTACGAATACAGGAGCATCGCCGGGCAATCATAAATAGAGATGTGAGATACCCACTTACTGACCACTATAATTCTGAACGCCAGAATGATAATACCTTCTATACTGTCCCTCCTGAATGCTGGGTATTGCACTTTAAATCACAGTTTGCACGCCCCGACGGGGTAAGCGCAGGAAGTCTAGACCCTACTGTAAATTACACAGCTACTACCCCGCTGGTGTTTAGTCGGAGAGATATTGAACAAGCTCTAAACACAATACCGAGAGGAAGAGCCCCGGGTCCGGACATGATTCCGGCAGACCTTTTTCTTCATAGTAAAGAGGTCTGGGTGCCGTATATAGAGTTGCTGGCGAATGCCATCTCCAGGGGCTTGCTAATACCAGAAATATGGAGGGAAGCTGAAATAATTCCAATATTTAAAAAAGGGGATCGTGCCAATCCTGCGAACTATAGGCCCATTAGCTTAATTGCATGCATTCAGAAGGTGGTGGCCAGGCTCGTTCTCCTCAGGATTCAGAACTGGATAGACGACTCAGGGGTCATGTCTGCGCTTCAGGCAGGCTTTCGCCCATTTACGAGTACTGTGGACCAAGTTTTTAGATTTTCTGCCATATATTGGAAATGGGTTATCCTTGGAGGGGGCACTCTTTACGCAGCCTTTGTCGATTTGAAATCGGCTTTTGATCTGGTGCCACGCACTAGGCTGTGGCGAGTGCTTCATGAGCAAGGTATGCTACACGAACTCCTAGCCTTCCTGATCAAATTTCATGAAAACAATTATGCTCAGGTTAGGTGGGGAAACCAGGGCCAGGTCACTGATAATTTTGCAACAGAAAGGGGAGTCAGACAAGGGTGCGTCCTGGCACCAACACTGTTTACGTTATACATAAACAGGGTCATGGAGTACTATAGGGAAGTACACACAGATGCACCCAAACAAAATGGCATCCCGGTTCCCCTATTAATGTTTGCAGACGACACCCTCATAGTCTCAAAAACGCAAGAAGGGCTCCAGAAAGCAATTGGTTGTTTTGAGATGTTCTGCAATGACCATGGCCTAATCATTAATGTGTCGAAAACAAAATTTATGGTAATGCATAGACACAAGAAAGTAAGGGGCACAGTTTATATGAATGGCGAGCTCTTAGAACAAACAGATAGTTTCAGTTACTTGGGTATTACACTGGGGTCTCGGTTAGAGTGGAAGCCACATATGACTTATTTAACCACTAAACATGCACAGTTGGCTGGCGTCCTACTGAGAGAGTTAAAAACCTCAGCCACACAACCAATAGCCCCAGCCCTTAAAATATACGACACAAAAGTTAGGGCCTCAATGCTGTATGGGGCTGAACTGTGGGGGGTTTCCGACGTTACAGCCTTGACTAATGCACAAAACAAATTCCTGCGGCGCCTAACAAGGCTCCCGCAATCCACACCACTGGTACCTTTGTACATGGATTTGGGCTGTCGGAAAATACAGGACATATCTAGCTTTAGACCTATCGCATATTGGAGGAGGCTATGGGTTACACCCGAACTTGCCCATTATGCTCTAGCGCTTCTTGAAACCAGAAATATGGATTCAGGGGGTAAAATACAATGGTTCAGACAGGTCAAGTCGCTTTTTAAAGCCTTAGGAATGATGGAACTATGGGAAAACCCTTCAGAAAACACTTTCCCCTCTCAAAAGAGTTGTACTGGGCGTACATAACTCAGAGGGAGTTTCAGAAATATACTGATCCATCACTCACCAGGGTTTTTTTTGGCACAAAAACACACTCCTGCTTACGAGCGATATTGGGACCTCATTACCATCCCAAATGATAGGAAACTTTTTCATCAATACAGGGTGGGAACCCTTCCTATCAATACATTTACTAGCAAATGGGCAAGTAACAAAGATCATCATATGTGTCCTTTTTGTGTAGCCCAATCTGAAAGTCTAGCTCATGTTTTGTTTATATGTCCAGCATATAAAGCCCCGCGTCATAAATGGATTAGACCAATCTGTATACAGAAAGGCATCCAAAGTGGCACTGCGACACTAAGAATTGTTAGAACAGATTGCACTGACAGCATGGTAATTGCACTTGCTAAATTCTTAAAATGGATGTGGTCAATACGCAGGAATAAATTGAAATTACTGTAGTCTGCACTATTTTAATTTGGCCCTGAAAAATGTATGACAAGAAAAAATGGCACTGAATTTTAATGGATTTTATATTTACACAGTATTTATTTTTGTAAATGGTTGAATTGGAACACCCTGTACATGGCAATGATTGGATAGATTAATTAATGAATTTTTCCTGTGAACTGAGAACAATGGATGTAACAAGTATGAAATGTAGTTTTTATTGTTTTTATTGTGCTGTCTTTTATGACTAATTGTCGAAATAAAGACTTATTTGATTTGATTTGATAATACCTTCTGGTTTCATGCGATCCAAGATATACCCGCCAATAAGAGAGGCGGTAATAGCGAACAATCCTTAAGGAGGGAGGAAGCTAAGTGGATTTGTCGCCTTCTGGCGATTGAGTGTGGACACAACTCTGACAATGAAAATGCATCATTTCCTGTGAAGAATTCCCACTTCTGAAAGTGGTGGTACCCCTGTACACTTGTGATGTCTAGTTTAGATTTCTGGATTACGACCTCATGATGAAATAACTTCTCTTTTAGTAGGATGTTCGCCTGATCCAAATGTATAACTTACTGGGATGTCTAAGTCTTGAACCAATGTCAAGATGATACAATCTTATGAATAGGATTTCATCTTGTTTCAAACCTTTTACCCTTTGGGTTCGTCTTGACATTGAATAAATGTTAAGATGCCATACACAATGTTTCCTACAACCTGGTTTCCTTTTTCTATTTATCTCATCTACTACTCTTTCCCTAATTTTGGTTTGATTATCTGTTTTTATACGGTAGTTCTAACTAGTTGACCTATTTGTGCAACTTATATATGGCTGGCTGAGGTAGCTAGTATCTATTAGATTCGGGCAATTAGGAATGTTTTGAATCAGATTAGGGTACCTGTCCTGGAATTCCTTTAGATGAATTTTTTGAATTCCCTCATGGTGTGTTTGTATAATTTCTAAAGCTCCGACAATTTGTCACGTCATAAATGGCACCCGTGCTTATTGCTCACAGCCCCTTCAACATGTGGTTATGTAGAACCTTTGACTGATGGTGTAAATATGGGTTAATCAGTCATAAATGGCGCCCGTGCTTATTGTTCACAGCCCCTTCGGTATGTGGTTATGTAGAACCTTTGACTGATGGCGTAAATATGGGTTAATCAGTCATGTGACTTGGTTTAAATTCTCCCAATTTTGACTCTTTTGCTCTGAAGCACAAACACGTCCCGTATATATTTCGTGTTGGGATGTGTTTCTTTAGGTATTTAAAGAATGCGTAATATTGGTATACTGATTATGTGATATAATCAAGACTTTTTAAATGTATTGGCTCTTTTAATCTGAAGTACTAACACGTTTGGTTATTTTATGTGTTGAGACGCTTCTTCTTTGGGTATGTGAATATGGCGCCTGCCGTTCGTCTGTGTTAGTGCCTTCATATCGTCATGGCAAACAAAGGCAGGGATCGGGTGTCAGCTGACGCACACACGTGATCGGGCTTTATGGTTTAAAAGACTCGGCTTTGGACCACTATGGTGCTGGCGTCTTACATGGGGGCTTTGCTGTTGAGGACATACGTTCTTAAGGTAAGCGGGATGCTTTACTAATTCGTTCCAGGTTCCATCTCGGAGACAAGATGGATTTGGCATTTCCGGGATAGGTATCGCAACTTGCGCCATGGGGGTGACTTTTCACTTCGAACCTTTGGATTTATACGGAAGTGATTTGTGTAACTTTTCAGACACTTCCTCCGCTTTCCGTAACGCGATTTAGTGTAGTTACGAGTCACTATTTATTTTTTGGCAAATGGAGGTTGTACTCTAAACTACTACCTATTTTATAATTGTGTATGAGGTTAGCGCTTATTTAGGCGAGGAGATACCACACGACGCTCCATGTGACCTAGCGCTCGCCTATTTTGAGCTATTCAGGCGTTTTCAGTTTACTTTCAAAATTACTCTGTCCTTTCCCGACATAACTATATTAGGTGTTACCTGTGGAGGGGTGACAGCGATACAGCATGCGTGATCGCCCGCCTGCAATATAGGGCTCAATCTAAACAAGTGCTGTTTGTCCGGGTCATCTTCCAATGGGGCGCCTTTAGGATGGTTGTTAGGTTTGCTTTATTACTGCTCTCTGTTACTAGAGTCCCCTTGTTGGTCTGTTTCTATTTCAGAACAAGCAGGTTTGGCAGCTTATCAAGGTATGCCAAGGTCTTCAAGATAGACCGTATCTTTGTGACCTACCCACAAATATTACTCTGATGTAAGTCATGTTTATATATATTTTAGTATAGTAGCTATGCTGTATGTTTGATCAATACATACTGTTCTAACTTTACGAGGTAGATGTAATTTTTCCAGAATTATTATTAGTGTTTTTGTGGATTCCTATAGGATCAATAAACTTGACAGACAGTTTGAGCCTGGCTTTAGATATGAGTCTTCGCCTGTGTGACTTTTTTATTCCGCTATTGGTACATCCCCTTGTGGGTGGATATTTCCCTCAATCCCTGTATTTTGATATAATTGACTTTATCGGACTGACCTGCTATATATTCAAGGTTGTTGTTTTATCTAGCTGAGAATGAGGTATCCAAGGTGGGGTGGTATTTACCATCCCGGTTATTTAATGAATTTCTGTTGTAGCAACTGTGCCATACATTATCATGTTTTTTGCCGATGTTGAAATTGAGTTTATAAGCAATGATGGTAGGAGGAGGCCTTAGATTCTGTTTTTACATTTACAGATTGTCCTTATTCTGGAACTAATACTTTATGTAAATTGGTCCTCACGGCGCCCTGGCTCTTGTGCTACACTTTTCACTTTGGTGAGATTCCCTATTTTTCTTATCATTTTCTGTTCACTCTTGTGTGTTGTGTTCCAAGACCCACATTTATATCTTGTTTTATCTTTCTTTTTTACTCTCTTTTCACCAAGATTATCAGTTCATCCTTTGTCCATGTGGATTTCAACTAAGCCCAATATGGCCTGCCCAGCCTGGACTTGTATATTTTTGTCTGTGTAATAATCCGATGACTCTGGTGAGACCCTGTTTATGTGCTCCTACTTTGAAACTGTTTACTGCCAAGCTATAACCGGTTCTTTAATATAAATGACTCTCTTCCATCTTTTTACCTAAAAGTTCTCCCCTTTGCTTTTCCTCCCATCTTCGCTCATAAATTGGTTTGTGTGTCTATTATGTTTTTATTGTTAGTCGATGTTGTGTATTGCATTTTTTTGTATCTTTGTATTAATGTTTTATGTATGTTTCACATTGCTTTCAGCCCTGACGAAGCTCCCAAGGTGGGGAGCGAAACGCGTTGGTTGTCCTGTACATCACTTATAAAAAAAATCAATAAAAAGAATATTTTTCTAAAAACTTTGCTTCTGCGACTTACTTTATACCTGGTGCTGCCTCTACGTCTCTTGAAGTTTTCATCTGGGATTCCAGTGAGACCGAACCACAGCAGGTCTTGGAGGTTTAACAGCACATGACATTGAATATCTTTGAGACTGTTGAAGTTGAGGTGCTATTTGCTTGGTCCGCTGTGGAGATCTGCTTTTGCTCATCATCCACTCTGTATAATGTCTCCACCAGTTGAAGTCATTCCGCTGTGGGCAAACTGAGAAGACAGTCAGCTTCAGGTCCTTCAATGATGTAAATGCGGGCTGGAATGGTTCTATCCTTGTAAGTGATTGAGGTCTGACATTGTAACAGGCATGGAAGGGGTTCCTTCGACATCCAAGTGTATACGCCCACCACAGATTTTGCAGGAGCGGTCGTGGATCCATTTTGTTGTATTCAGCAACTGAGAAATAATTGAGAGATGCCCCACTGTCCAGTACAAACTTGGCTAGGTGCTCACCCATTTGGAGGTGCTGTCTTGGATATTTCTTGCGCCTGTCCGGATCCGCGATAATGCAGATATATTCCTCACTGTCTTGCGATCTCGGCATGAGGGACCTTGATTCCCGAGGTTCTGATTGTTTCGATCTTCGGGAGACATGAGAATAGACCCTGAAGAGTGACGAGCTGCAGGACGTATCTCTGCGCTCTCGTACTGCTTTGGCGTGGTGACAAAAGCTGTATTGTTTGGACTTCCTGTGAGTGTCTCTGCGAGTTGTACTGCATAGCATTTCAAAATGGTTTTCTTTGCCACATCGCCGACACTTCTGGCCAAATGCTGGGCAAGTCTCTGTGTGAGGGAAGTCTTGACCACAGCAATAACATTTGAGCTGCTGCTCCCGTCCCTTGTCAGTCCAGTCTGGGCTGCGATGAAGAGGTGGCCTGTGACAATATTCCTTGGGCTCGATCGGTCTTCGACCTGCAGAGGAAGGACACTCTGGGCACCGACATTGAATTCGGAGGGCTTGTTCTTGTTTTTCCCCTTTTCCAGCTTCCATTCATTTTTCATGGTCCTTCACCTGGTCATTGACTCTTATCATTTCCTCATTTTCATCCAAGGAATAACTCTTCTTTAGGATACCCTTCGAATATGCGGAGAAGGAGAGCATCTTCAGTCATGAAGGAGTCAAATGCACAATAGCGTGCTAGCCGTTTAAGGCGCGATATGAATTCTCCCATCGATTCAACCTTTGCTTGGGAGTCTAGATTGAAAGTGTACCATTCATAGTCAATGTTTCGTTTGTGAAGACGTTTTCTGTTGAGCGCTTCACGCACATCTGGATATGATGATGCAACATTAGCAGGCAACTCCTTGATTATTTGACCAACCTCTTTCCCTACGAGACTGCTCAGTGCAATGAGTTGTTGATCGGGATCCGACACTTACGATCCTTTCATGAAGTCCTCAAAGTCTTCCAGCCATTCCTGCCAGCAAAGACCCATACCTCCGTCAGGTACGAGAGGCCACGGTTCCGGGGAATGCAGAAAAGTAATTCCCAGCATGGCAAGCATGGGGCCTGCCACCTGTGACGAGGAAGGGGGTGATTGCACCATGGCTCCCCTGTCCTGTGGTGTGGAGCGTTGGCCGGCAGGTGGCGAGAGACATGGTTGGGTACGGTCATGAGGATGAGTGATGGACGTAGACGTCTGCAGTGAAAAAAAGAAAATGAACCCCCGGGATACAAGTTTGTGTCAGTAGGCAATGCAATCACCTGGAGAAAGCGAAACAGGGTGACGCAGAAAAAGGAGGTGGGCATCTGAGCACCAGATACTGCAACAGCGCAAGCTGTAATAGCGTACTCAACTGAAAAGGCAGTAATGCATAACAGGTCCCAAGACAGTGGTATCACTGCCTGACTCCGAAATGGCCGCTCACAGAGTCCAGCAGCTGATTGGTGAGCCTGCCTGACTTTAAGATGGCCGCTGGGTGGGGCTGACCATGCTGAGGATCAGGTCAAGAGCAGGGCATGCAATCGGGAGGCAGAGGTGCAACAGCCACAGGGAAGTGAAAGCTTGCGAGGAGGCCAGACCAGAGCCCAGCTGGCAGACAGCAGGCTACGAATACGTGCTCAGGGTGGGCTCCTGACAGCAAGGTTATGCAGAGGCGCGCACCTGCCGGCAATGTGTGACCGGGGTAGGCTCCCAATATTGCACTTGCACGTATCAGCAGGGTGAAGCAGTCACAGTAAGGCACGCCCGGGGAGGGCTCCCGAGGTTGCATCCGGAAGCCAGGTGCTGCTATGAGAAGGCGTGCCTGGGGTGAGCTCCTGAGGACGCGTCAGGAAGCAGCAGCAGACTTAGGAGGCGCGCCAGGGGTGGCCTCCTGAGGCCGTGTCAGGAGGTAGCAGCAGTCAGAGAAGACGCGCCTGGGAAGGGGTCCCGAGGCCGCGTCAGGCAAGCCACAGAACATGCGGGGAGATACCCGTCTGCACTCCTCTGCAACGTATTGGGCGATCAGCAGGCGGGGTCCACCTTCATCGCCAGTTGTGGTGTCCCTCGCCTAGGACATATGACAAGGACACGTGGCTAGGTAAGTAGAGCTCTTTATTCACGGCTCTTTGTATACCTCCTTTCTCTTGCCCACTCTACCCTAACCTGACTCCCCTCCATCTGACTCCTCCCTTTCCCTTGTCCTCCTACCAGGTTTCCGTCCCTAGGTCCCAGCGTCTGTGGCTCTCCATTAGCCACAATACTGCAGGGGGGTACGGGAAAGAGAGGGTGGGGAGACAGAAGGGGGTGGAAGGGGGGTCTGGGGCAGGGTTTTGGGTGGATGTGATCACATGCTGGATTATGTAGGGAAAGAAGAAAGGAAATGACAGGATATGACAGGACAGCTGAAGGGATATAGTATGTTGGGGGTGAATATATAGAGGTAGACCGTGTGTGTATAACCTGCGTAGGGAGTGCGTGGGAGAAAAGAGAGAGAGCAGAAGCAGAAACCTGCGGTTCGATGAGAGAACTGTGGGAGGTGGGCGGGCGGCCTCAGTGCACCAGGTAACCTTGTATGCTGCAGTTTACATGTCTACTGTGGGGGTGGTGGAGATGTGGGAATGGCGGTAGGGGGAGCTGAGTCCCCTGCTGTGTGATTGTGCCCATTGCCCTCCTCTGTACGCAGGAAGGGTGCCCATGCTTGTAAGAACCATTCAGATTGGTCCCGTAGGTTGTAGATGACTCGTTTGTGTGAGGCAGTGTGGATCATGGCTACTAGCCAGCATCCTGTGATGGTGGGGTCGGGGACCTCTACTGTCGTAAGATACATGTTTTAACTGAGGCAAGCACCCTATGGAAGAGATGGCATTATGGCTTTGATAACTCTAGCGAATGCTGCAAGTCATGTGGAAGAATAGTGGGGGGTGCGTGGCAGGTGTAGGAGCATAGAGGTGCTCAGGACCTAACCCACATAAGACCAGAAGGGTTGGACAGATGGGCATTTTCATATAATATGTGTTGTGTCAAAGCCCACTGTATGCAGTATGCAGTTTCATCGGTGTCCAGTGCCAATCATGCAGGGTCTTAAAAATACAGAAGTTCAGTCGCTCCTCCATTAGGCCCCTGTAGAGAGCTTCTTAAGTATTTGTCCATTCAATCTCTTATAGGAGACTGATACCCGTTGTTTGCCATCTGGTACAGAGACCTCGCGACAAAGGTTGCGAGAAGAGATAGGAGGAGAACACTCCATGTAATCCAGACATTACCCCTTTGTGTTTCCCCATGTGTGGAGGTATGATACCACCGGTGAGGCTAACAAGGACCAAGGGCATGGCCCTGGACATTTCCTCATGCAGTGCTGCAGCTGGATGTATCTCCAAGATTGTGTCGCGGGGAGGCCAAACTTCTCCCTTAACTGTATGAACATTTTCAAGTCGCCGTCAAAGAGGAGCTGACCGAGTGTGTGGATACCCGCTGTCTTCCATAGGGGCCAAGACAGCTTCTGTCCATCGATGCATATGCCAGCATTCTCCCCTAACAACAAAGGTCGCTACCACGATCTCATCTAAACCACAACTTATTTTACCCCGTATTCCTTTACCATGATTTATTGTGCTAAAGGCATGCATGGTAAAATAAATGCAGGCCAACTACAACCCCGATCACCCCAACCCCCACCCCTAAAAACTAACCCCACCCCCTAAAAACAAACATGATCCTCCATACCCCCTAAAAACTAGCACAACCCCCTGCAAACCAACCCCAGCCCCTCCCAGCCCTAAAAATAAACCCAAACCCCCACTCCTGAAAACTAAACCCAAAACCCCAGCCCCTAAAAACTAACCATAAACCCTGCACCTCCTAAAAACTAACCCCAACTCCTCCACCCCTTGAAAACTTACCCCAACCCCTCCCACCCCCTGAAAACTAACCCCACACTCCCACCCCATAAAAACTAACCCCAGCTCCCCCACCCCCTGAACACTAACCCCGAACCCCACACCCCATAAAAATTAAGCACAAACCCATCTTACCTGTTCCTGTGAGATGCTTCTCGAACTCAACCCTGCCCAAACACTAGACCGAATCAGCCTTAACCACGCACATGCCTGTTTAACCCCTTCCATTCTCATGACGAGCTCGGCTCGTCATGCAGTACACTGCTCGTGTGCTCATGACGAGCTGAGCTCGTCATGACCAATGGGAATCAATGAGTGCCAACGCTGAGGGGGAAATGCTGTAGCATTGATGGTGTTAAGGCTGAGTTGTTGTTCGGGCAAGTCATTATTTGGCTTGTGTGACTCTGGAACACGTAGTTCCGGAATCGTGGCAAAGGTAGTTTCCCATTAGGTGCAGCATGGAGAGAGGCCCCTGTATGGGGACCATCCCATGGGTATAAATAAAGCGCGGAAGTGTGGCCATACGTCCAGCTTGCACTCCGCCCCACATGGAAAGACCCAGCACCTTCCATTTATCAAAGTCACGTTGCATCTGACTGAGCAATGGGTTCAGGTTGTCTGAGGCTATCCCCACCATACCTTTATTAACCAGGATACCAAGATATTTAAGATGTGAGGGTTGCCAGTGGAAAGGGTAACCATGGATGGCCGTCTTCGTGGTGCCGCCTGATATCAGAAGCACTTCGCTCTTATCCCAGTTTATTTTAAAACCAGAGAAGGAGAAGAAATCTTCAATGATTTGGAGCAGAGATGGCAGAGATTGATGCAGATCTGTGAGAGTAAGCAGAACGCCATCTGCATAGAGGTAAAGTTTGAAGTCACTGATCAGGGGCGTATATGCCAGTGACGCTAGCCGAATTTCGTATGGTGGCTGCCAGGGCTTCCATGGCCAGGAGAAAGAGAAGCTGGGAGAGGGGGCATCCCTGACGTGTTCCTCTGTGAATTGGAAATAGAGACGATATGAAACCCCCACAACTCACCTGCGCAGTGGGATTATTGTATAGCAATTGCACTTTGGGAATGAATTGATCTACTAAGTCGAAATGTTCCATTACTTTGTATAGATAATCCCATTCGATGCGAACAAACACCTTTTCTGCGTCAAGCGAGAGTGCCAGTGTGTCTGTACTGAGGTCTTTGGCAGACCATAGCATGTGGTCTTAGGGTGCGTAGGTGATTTTTAGAGGAGCGGCCCAGTACAAACCTACTTGCATGTGATGCACTAACGTGGGGAGAACTTTCTGGAGGTGATAGGCCAAGACACTGGCCAAGATTTTGATATCACAGCTCAGCAAGGAAATGGGCAGATAGCTGCCACACAGCAGAGGGTCCTTCCCAGGTTCGGACAAGACAACGATCACTGCCCTGTCATCGAGGGGACCCAAAAAGGATGCCTGCTCCACTTCATGGAATACAGTCTGCAGTGTGTTAGCTACCTCCTCACCCGTCCAGCAATAGAACTCTGCTGGAAAACCATTTTATCCGGGAGCCTTATGATAGGGTAGTTTGGCTATTGTTAGAGCAATCTCTTCCCTGCTGAACTCCCCCTCCAGTAGGTCCCTGCCCTTGTTCGAGAGACGAGAGAGATTTGCCTCCTTTAGAAAGATGGTCAGGTTGTCCCCATCAACTGGTTCCCCAGGGGGCATAAAGACACTCATAGAATGAAGCAAATTCATTCACGATATCCTGGGGGCGAGTAGGAGTTCCCCTCCTGCTGATTGTATGGCCAGTATGGCCTTGGCAGCCTCTTGCTGATGAAGCTCTGCTGCCAGTATCCTCCCTGCCTTTCCCCCCTGTTCATTGTGCCTCCCTTTCATCCTATGCTGAGCATACTCTGTTTTGGAGGTGAAGAGGCTATTTAGGGCCTTCCGGGCCTGCTCCAAAGATTTACAATGCCGTAGGGTGGGATGTGCAGAGTAGAGGTGGGCCTAATGTCTTTTTCCAGCTCCTCCTGTCAAGGAGCTGCTTATCCATTGGCCTTTACTGCATCTCTCATGAATTGGCCCCTGGTGGTGGCTTTTGCTGCAAACCTAGAGAGTCCTACCAGAGTCTACGGATCCACGATTTTCAGAGAGATATTCTTTGAGATGTGTCTGTAGTTGGGATTTACAGTTAGGAGTCCTGTGGCACTGGATATTCATTCACCAGGGCTTACAGCCCTACTTCCAGTGAAAGAGAACCGGGTAGTGGTCAGAAAGTGCTGCCTCTAGTATTTGGGATTCTCGAGTTAGTTGCACCACCCCGTGGAAAACAAGTAAATCGGCCAGTTGGGAGAGCGTGCCATGAGTCAGGGAGGTAAAGGTGAATTCTGTGTCTGTGGGGTGACTAAGATGCCAATGGTCCACCAAACCATTGTCCACAAGCATGTCATCCATCAAGGAACTGTCTGCTGCACTGCCCTTATCGAGGGGTCCCTTTGTATCCAGAACTGAGGCCCTCACACTATTCCAGTCAGCAGCAATAACATCTATCTCCACCAGGAGGCGGATTAGCTGGAGCAGAAACAATTTTTTTGCTCCAGTCAGAGCGTAAAACGGTCCAGCACAGATATGATGGTCCCCTAGCCTTAGTTTAGCAAACACATATAGTCCATCTGTATCTGTCCATATCTTTATCACTGTGACCAGAAGGGATTTTTGTAGGATTGCCATGCCACATTTGCGTGGGGGGTCCCGCTTCTAGGGTTTCTCCACCATGCATGCTACTGTGGATCACCTTCCCCACCCAATCCCTGTGTAACTGGTCAGATTCTAGAGCATCAAGATGCATCTCCGGCAGCAGAGCCATGTCAAATTGTTTGGACTGGGGGTAGGCGAGTATTTTTTTCCATGCGATATAATGCGTAAGGCCATGTACATTGCAGGTTATAGCACGTAGGGGGTGAATTGCACACAAAGGGGCCGATTATGATGGCGGACGGACCTGAGTCCGTCCGCCACCATAGAGAAGGAGGGACCGTCCGCAGGGGCAGCGGCGGTCCCTCCGTGCAAATTAGGATGTGACCGCCACCCTGGCGGTCACATCCTGTATGTTTATCATTGCGGCGAGTGCTGCTTGAAGCAGCACCCGCCGCAATGATAAAAATGTAAGTTGTGCATTTGCATGCACAAAGCGGCAGGCACCTCGCGGTGCCTGTCCCTTTGTGCAGGCAAATGCAGGGGTGTACCATAGGTACCCCCCATGTGCACCCCCCTTCCCCCCTGGGGGCCCGCAACGGGCCCCTAAACACAAATCCGTATGCCTTTACACGGCAGAAATGCCGCCGTGTAAAGGCAACTTTCTGCAGACATCCTAATATGGCTGGCGGTGTCTGATAGACACCGCCAGCCATGTTAATGCTTTTCCGCCGCGGGCGGATTCCGCGGAGGACAGATAGTAAGACCCACCAGCCATCCTAATATGGCGGTGGGTCTTTCAAGGCTCCGCGGTGGATTTCCCGCATCCTCCGGGCCGGCGGTGGCTTCCGCCGGCCCGGTGGATGCGGGAAATCCGCAATCGTAATAGGCCCCATAGTGTGGGTTAGAGTCGGGCGGGGAGTGATAGAGTCCCACTAACATATATTTGGGACTCTTATGGTGAAAATAGTGTGGTGAAATGCAACAGGAGCAATACACGTATGCAGGGGATGAGTAGGAAGTGAGGTGTCAGAGGTGACATATAGGAGGGGGAAGAGAGGTCTGGGAGAAAGGACACGAGGATTTATATAATTGAGAGGGGAAGGAGGACAAAAAGACCAGCATAGAGTAGGGAAGAGAAAGGGTAGGTGGAGTAGGGAGAGTATGCAGAGAAAGGATATGCAGGCGCGGTGGGGGAAAGAAGGCAGGGGAGGGATGGATACGAGTGACGGGGAAACCTGCCGGCACGCAAAAGGTGGTATATGGCCCATGTGGGACCATCATAGCCTGCTGAAAATGAGGTGGTTGGTGAATGATAAGAATAAAACCAGATGAGAGAAAAATTAAAAGAGAAGGAGGGGGAGACCAGCTCAAGATAGTGAGAGGTACAAGGTAACCAGACCGGAGAGGGTAGGGGAGGGGAAGGGAAGAAGAGAAACAGAAACAAAAGTGAGTAGCTACAAGTTACTATGCAGCACAGGGAACATTAGACTCTCTACCGCAGTGTTTTGATGTGCTGTCGCACTGCTCCAAAGGTGGGGCCCACCGGGAGGACAGGGCCTTGTTTAGAGCAGGTCACAAAGATAATGGAGTGAGGAGGGCTGGGAGGCAATGTTAACAAGTGAGGGAAGGGGCTCAAAGGGCAACCCCTGTTAGCAGTGCGGCGCTCAGGGTGGTTATAGGGGAATAGCATCAAGCCAAAGCCGGGTTTGGGGAGAAGGGTCTTAAACATATATCAGGCTAAGCACAAACACTGGTGGCAGTTACAAGTGAGAACAACAAGAGCTACGGTAGCATGATCAATAGATAGCTTATACAACTTATACAATTGCACAAATAGTCAATAAAGTGCAAGCAATACCCAGCTGTGCGACGTCTGTCAGACGTCTCCATTCCCATGTGGATACCCGTTCATTGGTTTGTCTCTGGCATGGGGGGCTGTCCTAGGTTCCCTCCTCCCTCAGTCAGCGTCCTTGGGTGTGTGCTGCGGCCACCATCTGCCTTGCTGGCTTGTGGCGCAGAAAACAGGCAATCAGGGGTCGGGTGTGTATTGCGTGGGTGGCCAATGCGTTGGGCAGTTGTATCTCTAGTGCGGGGGTTCAAAGGTAATGCCTATAAGTTTCAGAAGGGTATCTCTCAGAAATTCTCTGGCATTTGAACCCTCAATTGCCACCGGGAATCCAAAAAAATGGAAATTGTCTCTCCTGCTGCGGTTTTCTAGGTCAATCAGTTTACTATGGAGGAAAAGGAGTTCTTGGTCCCTGTCCTGCATTGTGCCGAGGTGGCCCTCCACCACTTTCAAACTTCGGTCCAGTCGTTCCACACGAGCGTGGAACCCGGCGATATCTGCTGCTATCAATTTTGCCTCCTCCGCTAGTGTAGAGATATTGCAGTCCATTCCTTCCAGCCGCCGACTGACAGTGGAGGTTTCATGTAAGATGCGGTCCATGATTCTCTCCCTGTGCAGAGGCTGTTGGGGGCGGAGAGGAGCTTCTTGTGGAAGGGGTGTCACCCTTTGTGGCCATATTGTGTGGTTGTTTGCGTGCATCTGTGAATAGAAGTTGCCTGAAGGACTTACTCCCAAGCTTTTTGGTGGACATTTGCTCCTATTCACAGGGTAATGCCAAACAATGGCGTACCAAGATGGCTGGTCATTGCAGGGCAAAGCCAATGGCGCCCCAGTGATGGACCAGCTAGTGCAAATTCTAGTGCTGTCACACCGAAGTGGCCTGTATATGTGGAAGGGCGCCTGTCCTGCTGTAGGTTTGTTGTAAGGGGTCCCTTAATTCACCACTAGAGGGACCCAGGGGTGTCCATCAGGCCAATTTGCTGTCTGGCTGTTAAAGAAGGGGGGTCCCATAGACTCATGGGGAACCCTGGAAGCGACAGATGTGAGGCCCACCTAATCAGTTTTTCAACTCGCTGCTTACTCCATGCTGGTTCCCGTGTGCTGGGCAGACAGAGTATGGAGCGGGGGCAGGTGGCACCGTGCCCCCCTCAGGAGGACCAGCTCTGCATAGGAGCCAGCTAGATCCAGGAATATAGCAGCAGGCCCCTCTGGGGGCCTCCACTTCGCCCTCAGCGGCAGTCCCTTGTTTGGAAATACACGAGGGAAGGGTGGCCGGCTCACCAACGCCTGTCTAAGCATGGGGCAGGGGATGGTGTGGTGATTTGGGAAGAGGCCCCTGCATGTGTCCCGGTCACTCTGGGGTCCACTGCCTCATCTCACTCCCTTGTGTCCCAGCGCCATTCAGGGTGGGGAGCCCACTGTGTGCTGTGTTTCCTCCTGTTCTTTCCTCATCTCTTGCTGTAGTTTGTGGTTCCTGGTGGTCGGAGGTTTCCGATGGGAAGTCTCTGGAGGCTGCCCGGTACACCCGGTTCGACCGGAGCGAGGCGTGGTCCCTTGATCTGCCGGGAGTGCGGCACAGGGGGATACTGTGACTGTTTTACTGAGGCCTGGAGGGGGGCGGAAGAGCTCCATCGTCTGAGGAGCTACGCCCCCTGTGTTGCTGTGCTGCGTTCCTCCAGCAATTGCCGTAAAGAGTCCTTAAGTTAGGGCCAGCCTGCCCGAGTTAGTGAGCCGGAAGGCAGCGGCCCAGTGTTCCCACGTCAAGGTGGGTGTTTGCTGGGAAAGGCACCAGGAGTCTCTTGCGGGGTAGTAGAGGATGGTGCTCCCATAACCTCCGGCGCACCCCCTATGTGGTGCAGGATCAGGCCCAGGGCAAGTGGAGCAGTGTGTGGAGGGAGGGTCCGAGTATCAGTGCGAAAGTCACGCTTCTTAACCCTGTGCTTCCTTCTTGTCACCAGTGTGATTCCGCTCTGGTGCATTGTGTGCCATCTTCAGACTCTGATCTGATGTTGTCCAGGGGTCCATCAAGCACAAGGGCAATGCATAATCTGCCCCCAGCCACCTCTGGAGGGCCCCTGCCTCTACCGGGGGCCCATCCAGATCAGAGCTCTCATTTCAGGCGGCCATCTTTGTTCATGGCCAGACCACGCCCTAGATTCACATGCTTGCATCCATCCCCATCGTCATGATGGGAGTCCTCGGTACCTTTAACATAGTATTACCATGATAGGTACAGACTAGAAAAGTCCTAGGCTTCTTAGTTTAGCAACCTATAATAGTCAATTTTAAAAAAGAGACCAATTTTATGTCTAAACCAAAAAGCATGAATCATCCTCTAGAACACTCCTGGGAGAAGCCCAGTACCTCAGATATTCTACCGCAGGATATGCTAGGGGGGCTCCTCCGAGCTCTGCGCAGCTTTTCACATTTACAACTTATGAGAGAAGATTTCTGGACTCCATTCTTCAAAAAGTATATATTTATATATTTATGATCTATACATCTGGACAACTATATAGTTCTATCCTTTATATCTGTTTATTTGCCACCAAGTTTGACTAACTATGCCAGACAAGGCTAAAGAGGCTCTCTCCAGGGAGTGTGCCACTTGCATAAAGTAGAGGTTATATATAGAAGACCCTCACAAAGAGTGCATTTACGGGGGCGTGGCCAACCGCTGTGAAATATGGTCGCACACTAACGGGGCTCCGGTATTATACACCTGGCCAAACTGATATCAACAACATCATCCGACAAATAACAAATTGTCTGAAAGGACTCGAAAGTCAGGCAACAAAAGCGGCAGCTTTCGAGCGTTTGATCCGAAGATACGCCCACGACGCGAGACCGCTAGGAAATAATGGCGCTGTGACAGCGCTGCGGCGGGCAGCCCATATTTGGAGAAATGATACAGGGCGTGACAAAAGGTGGTTCTGATGGATGCAGAGCAGTAATTAGCCTGCTGGCATGTGATGACCTGAAAGAGTTCTGGCCCCGGGGCTGCTGGGCCCTACAACACAGGTGTGTTCGCAGTTTGCCGATCGGCGGGGAAGGGCCGCGAGGCAGGCCTTTGTTGGGCCTGGTGCCGGATTGCTGAATCATCTTGACCGCGTTGGTGCACTCTGGGCTGCTGGATCTCATTTCTCCGGCCTTAGCCTGCTCTCTGTGGCCTCTGTGGTGGTGGAGGACAGGAGTAAGGATGCTGGCGATTAACCAAAGAGAAGCTGCATGTGTGTGTGTGTGGAGCAGACCCCCCTCCCGAACAAGAGGTGCAGGGCATGGGAGGAGGTTCTTCCTGAGGCCTAGAATTTCCGGTGAGTGGACTCTACTGCACCAGCGACGACAGTGTGTTTGTTTGGCCCCTGAGGCTGAGCTCCAGGTGCATAATTTATTGAGCCTGTCAGCGGCTGGCAGGGAGGCAGCCAGAGGAGCATCGCTATCCGGGGGTCATAGATAGTACGTGTGTCCTGGGACTTAGGAGTACCCCGCAGAGGAGCCTGTGGAGTGAAAGTGGGTCCTGGAGGGAAGGTGCACTGACAATTGGCATGGGGTACATATGGGGTGTGGAGGGCAATTGTCCTGTTGTAGGTAGTAGTAAGAAGCCTGCTGGACCCTGGTGCCTGGACACACATTGGTGGAGTGATGTAGAGTGGGAAAGGAGGCTGCACGGAAACACAGACAAAGCTTGACAAAGATACCCTGCATAAGGGTGCGGATGCCAAGGAAAGGGGATCGGATGGTACGCAGGTTGTGGTGCATCAAACTGAGAACCAACCTAAACTGACCTTGAATGACATCATGCTGGCTTTCACTACGGTCCTTACGCCCTTGGAGGCCAGGATGTACAGTGTATCATCCGAGGTCTCCCTGATCATGGCGAACATTCAAAACATGAACACGCGTATCAAGGAAGTGGAAGCCAAGTCGCTTGAACTGACCAGTGATTCCCCCCTGCTCAAACAACAGGTTCAGGAACTTCAGGCCAGTACTACTAGGATGGAATCGCAGTTGGATGAGTATGAGGGGAGGGCCAGGTACAACAACTTTAGAATCCTTGGGGTGCATGAGCGTGTGGAAGAAAAGGCGATGGACTTGTTCATTGAAGACCTCATCACGCAACATTTGCAGCCCAAAGGTCTGTCCCAGTCTTTCTCTGTCGAACGTGAGCATAGGGTCCTCGGGGTAAACAACATTTACAACGCAACTTTTACAACGCACTACCATTACAACGCATTTTTTACAACGCAAAAACTTTTACAACGCATACCATTACAACGCATGTTTTTACAACGCAAGTACTTTTACAACGCATGCCATTACAACGTAAGTATTGGTAAGTATATAATTATAATTAATATTTTATATGTTTGGTTTTTTTTACGTTTTCATCTTTTGGGTAAAGGGGTATTTTTAGGGTTCAGGGTCAGTTTTCAGTTTTTGGGTAAAGGGGTATTTTTAGGGTTCAGGGTCAGTTTTCAGTTTTTGGGTAAAGGGGTATTTTTAGGGTTCAGGGTCAGTTTTCAGTTTTTGGGTAAAGGGGTATTTTTAGGGTTCAGGGTCAGTATTCAGTTTTTGGGTAAAGGGGTATTTTTAGGGTTCAGGGTCAGTTTTCAGTTTTTGGGTAAAGGGGTATTTTTAGGGTTCAGGGTCAGTTTTCAGTTTTTGGGTAAAAGGGTATTTTTAGGGTTCAGGGTCAGTTTTCAGTTTTTGGGTAAAAGGGTATTTTTAGGGTTCAGGGTCAGTTTTCAGTTTTTGGGTAAAGGGGTATTTTTAGGGTTCAGGGTCAGTTTTCAGTTTTTGGGTAAAAGGGTATTTTTAGGGTTCAGGGTCAGTTTTCAGTTTTTGGATAAAGGGGTATTTTTAGGGTTCAGGGTCAGTTTTCAGTTTTTGGGTACAGGGGTATTTTTAGGGTTCAGGGTTAGTTTTCAGTTTTTGGGTACAGGGTTATTTTTAGGGTTCAGGGACAGTTTTGGGTTTATGAGATACAGGGTTTTTTTTGGGTTCAGGGACAGTTTTGGGTTTTTGGGGTACAGGGGTATTTTTAGGTTTCTGGGTTAATTTGGGTTTTGGGGGTACAGGGGTACAGGGTAAAAAAATTAAATTAAATAAATTAAATTAAATTAAATTATATTAATTACAAATAATTTAAAAAAAATATAATATATACTTACCAATACTTACGTTGTAATGGCATGCGTTGTAAAAGTACTTGCGTTGTAAAAACATGCGTTGTAATGGTATGCGTTGTAAAAGTTTTTGCGTTGTAAAAAATGCGTTGTAACGGTATGCGTTGTAAAAGTGTGCGTTGTAACATCATAGATCCGGTCCTCGGTGGTAGGCCAAAGCCTGGAGAGCCACCTAGATCCATTGTTGCTCGTATATTTAATTTCCGAGATAGGCATGTAATTTTACCAACGGCATGTTGTGTGCCCCCAGTTCATCTCGACAATAATGCCATAACATTCTTCCCAGATTTTACATTGAAAGTACAAAAACAACATCAGAGTTTCCTTGAAGTTAAACGTGCACTGCGCCAGAAAGAACTCAAGTATGCAATGTTGTTTCCTGCCAAGTTACAGGTCAAAGCGGAGGGCAAGGCATGGTTCTTTAACAGCCCAGAGGACGCATGTGACTGGTTGGATGGCTGGCGGTGGGTGGGAAACGCCCTAACCGGGAGCTCCGTGGTCCAGCGGGCAAAGTTAAGCCAGGAAGTTGAAATGTGAATAAATTAGGCAGCAGCACAGATCGGAAAGATCAAGGAGGCGATGCTTGCGAGTAGAGAACTGAAACCAACAAAGGAATGGTATGGATCTGGGGGGTCACTCCGCTGCAGACATGATGTGGGCAGTGGCTGTCATTGTTATATTAATCAAGGATGTGTAAGACACTATTGAATTGGTTGGAGAAGGCGAAGACTCCCATGTCTTACATCCTGAGGGGAAATGCATATATGTATCCATGCATGGGTCAAGCAGGACGGGTGGTCGGTGTGTGGGCGGGTTGGGGCAGGTGCCATATTGGGGAGGTGGGTAGTTGTGGGCCCATCATGCAGTGCTGCAGGGAGGCGGTTGTTTAGAGGTTTTTTTTCTATTGATCTTGTTTAATGTATGTGATGTTTATTTGTGTTCCAGCTGAAGAGTTACGACCTTGGGTAGGTGGTGGAGACTTGTCCTGGGATGTGGGGGGTTGGGGAGGGCAACGATTGTGTGCGAGCGATATAATGATCATCAGCTGTTAACATGGCCAGCCACTCAGTGACGACATTGAAAATCGTGTTGTGGAATGTTAATGGGTTTGGGGACAAGATTAAGCAGACCATGGTCCTTCAGTATCTACGTAGACACAACCTTGTTCTCCTTCAGGAGACACATCTACGCGGACACCATTACCTGGCGTTAAATCGATGTGGGTACACACTCTGGGCACATGCAGGTTTTACATCGAGCTCTCGGGGGTCGAATTACTGGTTAAAAATACAGTCTCATTAGTTCCTGGCCAGATCTGGCAGGACCCACTTGGGAGATCTGTTGCCCTCACTGGGACACGGGAGTGGCATTGTCTTAATGTGTGTTCTGTATACATCCCCCCTAGGTTACATGCGGATACTTTCCCAGAACTAAGCACTACACCTTTAGACATGCCGGACGAGGTGTTGGTACTGGGTGGGGACATGAACAATGTGATGTCACAGGAATGGGATAGGTGTGTACAACAAAGTAGGTCTGCAGGGACGGGGCCATTGAGATCGTTTGCTTCTGCAATGGGCCTGTCGGACTTGTGGAGATTAACCAATCCTTCGTGCAGACAATTTACACATATTTCAGCTGCGCATGGTAGCGGGTCCCATTTAGATTATATATTTACACAGTGCACCTAGACGGGACATTTTCGTGGCGCGGCGAGAGGTATATCTGACCACTCCCCGGTGGAGATCCTGCTTCATGGCCCAATCAGGGATTTCACACTTCCACCCCGAATTGCACCCTGGCACCTCCGGGATAGGGATTTTCAGGACAAAATTTGAACACGCACGCAACAATACTTTGATGAGAATACGGGCTCTGTAGCCTCCCATTGTGCACTTTGGGAAGCCTATAATGTGGTGATTAGGGGCTACATCCAAGCGGAGGTGGGCATCAAAAGAAAACAAAGTTGTCTTAAATGCGATGAGTTGGAGCAGGAAATAGAGAAGCTGGAACAGGAACAGAGTGGGAAGGGGCCAGATGCTCCAGAGCTACTTTTGCGACTCCGCCTTGAACTGAGGGAACTGCGAGATTTGTAGGAGGAGTTGGCATGCCAGCATGCGCTAGCCACGCACAGACGATTGTATGATGTTGGTGAAAAAGCAAGTGAATTAATTGCATGGTTAGAAAGGCCAGACCGGGACATGGACTGGGTCACGGAGATCACCACCGGCACAGTAGGGTTGTCTGCTCCAGTGTGGATATTGCAGAGAAATTTGTGCTGTACTATGAGCGGATTTACCAATTCGTTTCCGCCAAGTCTTTCGATGAGTCTGCCGAATTGTTGAAGGATCTGTCCTTGCCGACGGTGATATCAGAGGATAGGGACGGCATTGAGTGAGACTTAACAGTAGAGAAGGTAGAGGGGGCCATCCGGGACCTCCAGTCGAGGAAGGTGGCCGGCCCCAAAGGACTCCGCGCAGAACTCTTTCAAAGTATGGCATCTGTAGTGGAGAAACCCATGTTAGAGATGTTTGTGACCGCACAGCTGGAGGGCTGTTTACCCACTGACCTCCAAAGTGCCACAGTGGTGGTTATCCTGAAACCGAAATAAACAAAGGAACTTTGTGGTTCCTACTGGCCCAGCTCTCTTTTGAATTTTGAAACAAAATTATTAGCAAAGGTGTTGACTAATCGACTAGCTCCGGTGATCTCCTCCTTGATCCACCTGGACCAGACTGGGTTTATGCCGCAGCACAACACCAGGCTAAACCTTAGGCGATTTTATGGGGTAATGCAGGAGGTGTCTACTGAAACGGGTGAACCCACGGCGTTGTTATCACTTGACACACGTATGGCGTTTGACAGCATTGGATGGCCTTATCTCCAGGCGATATTGATTACATTTGGACTAGGCCCCAGTTTCGTGGCTTGGGTCCGCCTCCTCTATTGTGAGCCTAGTGCCCGGGTCCGGGTGAACGGGGTGGTGTCTCGGGCCTTCTTACTTCACAGGGGCATGCGTCGGGGCTGCCCCTTGTCACCCATCCTTTTTGCGCTGGCGCTCTAGTCATTGGCGACGTAGATCAGGGGAGACCCTAGAGTGAGAGTAATAGATGTGGGGGGGAACGGGAAGAGTGTATATCGTTGTACGCAGATGATATTTTACTTTACGCGGGTAAGCCCCGACAGACATTTTATTGGCTTATAAACATTATCTGCCTTTTTGGTACCTATTCAGGTTATCAAATAAATTGGGATAAATCCCTCATTTTTAACCTGGCTGGAGAAATTCCCCCGCTTACTTCTGACTGTGCGGCGTTTGTGCAGCAGGACAAGTTTAAATATTTGGGTATTTGGATCTCGCACTCTGCGGAGGAATTCTTGCGCATGAATACCCAGGCGCAGCTGATAAGACTTTGTGAGGATGTGGCTCATTGGCGGCAACTCCCCATCACTCTTATGGGGAGAGCCGTATTGTTTAAAATGATGGCCCTACCTGCCTCTTGTAAGCGATATAAAATGCACCGCACAAGATTTTGGATACTTAATTTCGAGCTATTGACAGGGAATGTGGACCCTGCTCTGGGGCTCCTGGGCACCACGGATAGTGCTCCACAAGCTGCAGAAAGGAGTGTATGAGGGTGGACTTGCGATACCGGATGTGAAGAATTATTATTTATCCTCTAAACTTATAAATGTTAATAGTTGGGTTTTCATGCTGTTGACTGAGCCCACATACAGAGTGGATAGGCAAGCGCTGGGTACAAAAGGATATCCGCCTGCCCTATACCAGAATTGAGGGGGTAGGAGGCTTCCTGTGCACACTCAGACGGTGCTACGAGCATGGCACACTGCCACAAGGGCATTTGGGTGGAAGATCAAGTTAACCCAACAGACTCCCCTACCGCACCACAACGGGTTATGTGTAGTTGGGAAACTTGAGGGATTTCGCACGTGGAGTTGCGTAGGCATAGACACTTTGGGGGACATATGGAGACGGGATCAGATGCTCACGTTTAGTGAATTACAAAAGGAGTACCAGTTAGCAGAGATGGAACAATACTGATATATCCAACTGAAGAACGCGCTTCGATTGGATTGGATTGGATTGGATTTATATTTGTATAGCGCGATAGCTACCCGCAGGCGTCCTAGCGCTTAAGAGCAACGGGTGTATGTGGCAGGGGCTGGGTTATCTACTAAAAAGAAGGGTTTTTAATCTTTTCCGGAAGAGCAGAATGTTGGGTTCTGATCGGAAGGGGATTGGAAGAGAGTTCCAGAGTTTTGCCGCATTTACTGAAAACTTCCTGCCTCCACTCCTCTCTCTTCTGATCCTAGCAAGGAAGCAGATTCTGTTCCGTGCATGGGGCGGAATCCAGTCTGTGATGCATCCAGTAGGTTGTTCGTTTCCAAGAAATTTGTGAGGGAGTGGTTTACATGTTTTTCCGCAATTTTGCTTATCCATGGTAGCAGGGAGATCGGGCGGTAGTTCCCCGGATTTTTTTGATCAAGATTGGCCTTTTTCAGAAGGGCCCTAACTGTCGCCTGCTTCCACTTTGGTAGTACAATACCTGAGGATAGAGAATTGTTGATCAGGTTTAGGATGGTGGGCAGAATAGTGGGGGTAATTGTTCTGAGTGACTGGGCAGGGGCTGGTTCACTGGGAGATCCAGATTTAACCTGGAGCATTATAGTTTCCAGGATGGTAGGCTCCAGTGGTGGGAAGGTATCCAGGGTGGCAGAAGGGGGCGGACTTGTTTCCTTGTGACCTGTTTGGAAGTGAGGGGCTTGCGGGAAGGAGGAATAGATCATGGCTATTTTATTGTGGAAATATTCGGCCTGCTCATTGCAGCGAGTCTGAGCACTCAGAGGATCTGGCAAATTGTTCGGAAGTTTGACCAGGGTTTTTGCAATTAGGTATATCTCCCTCGGTTTGGACGCTGCTTTGTTTATTTTGTTTTTTTTTAAAATGGCTTGACTGTTTTTTATGCCATTTTTGTAATGTTTTATGGCAGTCAGGTATGTCTCTTTACTAGTTTGTGAGTAGTCAATGCGCCATTTTCTTTCTAATTTCTTGCATTCCTTCTTCAGATCGCGTAAGTACTGGGAGTACCATGGTGCACTTTTTGGTCTCTGTTTAGGTTTGATGTCTTTGATTGGAATAATGCGATCTAAGGAGTTGGTGATCCATTTATTGAAGTTGTCATTACTGACAACCGGATCAGGGTTGTCTTCTGGGACGGAGGCTTCCAAAGTAGATGCTCACTGATTGGAGCTAAGTTTTGCCCAGTTGCGGTCTCTCCTGGGTACGGGGGGTGGTGTGGGGCGTGTGTGTCGATGCCATCTCAAAGATGGTGAAACCATACCAGAATACGCTCCGCTAGAGGATCGACTGTTGTTTGACCCCATTTAAGACAAAGCAATTTCCCTTACATATAGGAAAATAATGAATAACTTGCCTGACCCTCTCGGGCGCTCCTTGTGCGCTGGGAACCGGATATTGGTCTGTTGGAGGACGATGACTGGCAGGAGGTGATACAAAGCCCCAGAGATATTGCAATACCGGCCAAATTTTGATTAATTCAATTGCGAATTCTGGGAATATACTTCCCTATATTTTTACATAGGATTGGGCGGGCAGACTCCGAACTATGTAGGCGGGGATGTGATTTACCCGGTACGTTCTTTCTCATTCTTTGGGAATGCTCAGTGATTCAACGATACTGGGTTAGGGTGGCTGCTGTGATGGCGGGGTCAATCAAATATCTGGCTAATGCTTGCTGCGGGGGTGGTTAAACGCAACAGAGCTCGGATGTGGGGTGTGGGAACATCTCCCAAACTATCAGATTGGAAGGCAGATATGGATTGGTGTCGGCTTGCAGAGAAGGAGGTGTATGAGAGTAGAGGCTGCCCTAAGAAGTGGGACCCCTGGGGGATAATATAGAGCCTAAGAACAGCGAGACTGGATGGGGGAAGCGATAAAGTTACAAACGACTTTGGGGAGGGAGTAGGCTTGAGTGGGATGTAGGACCATGATTGTTCTGTCCATGGTGATGCCCTTACAAGATGTACTCTGTGATCTAAAGGTCAGCGTGATGTATGTTGAAGATCTTTTGTTTATTAACAATCTTTTTTTTTTAAAAGAGTGCTTTTACGGGTGTCCCACAAAGCGTCAGACAGCAAAATATGTTGCACTTTTTCTAATAGAAATCTCAGGGACCGTGAAGGCCGTCTTCTCAAGAAGGTCTGATCCTTTGTCGGAGTGAGCAGTCTATTTCTTCAAAAATGTCCCCGAAAAGGGTGAGGGATCGTCACACTCAACTATAGAGCCTCATAGTAACTGCGCCAAAACGTCCTCTCATGATTCATCTTCAGAGCACAAAAAAGGGTCTTTTAAAAAAACAACAGCCGTCTAAGACTTTATCTGAACCGTCAACACCACCTCCAGAGCTAAAAGGACATTCAAAAAACCTTCTTCAGACAGATTGTCGACAAGCTGTCTGCTGACGAACAAAGGTTTATTAACACTGTCGACAACAAAAGGCTGCACTTCTGGGACGTAGACTACATTCTCTACTGCTCTCTCTCTATCCACAACATCTCTTTCGGTCAGTCAGACCACAATTTCTACAACCATTCCTCTGTAATCATCATCTAAGCCAGTAGACTCTTCGTCGTCGGCGAAGCACTCGTCATTTAAGTCCATCTTGTCTACAAACCATTCGTCGGTGAAGCTGCCATCGATAGGGGAGCCACGCTTGCCAAGCACATAATCGTCGATGGAGAAGCCATCGTCGATGAGGGACCGCCATCGACAAATGCATTGTTGTTGACAAAGACAGTGTCGTCGACGAAGACACTGTTGTTGATGAAGATCACAATTGCAGGATACATTCTCATATACCACTACATTATTAAAAGACTCCCTGGTTTGATCCATTCCTATTGTGGGCACTCGGCCTAGCCAAACAAGTGGGTTAACATTTTTACCAGGACAAGTAGGGGAACACCGGGGGGTAGAAATGTTGTGGATTTCTTCAGATTTTGGGAATTGGAGGTAAGAAACCGTTGTGGGATCCATACAAGGTACACCATCTTGGCCTCCCAGGTGTCTAGATTTCAGACATGTCTGGGGCTTTTTCTTTTTAGATTTCCCTGAGTTGCAGCTGATCACAGGCCCAAAATTCCCAGCTACACATTGCAAAAAATGCACTGCTTGTGAGTGGAAACATTTGATCTATAAATGCTCCAATTTGAGGTTTTACTGTTGTGTGTGCTGCCCCTCCCACACAAAAAGGTTACTGTTTCTGTTTGAAGACATGTGGGAACTCTGTGTGGTAGGAAATTTGTGGATCCCCTCAGATTCAGACCTTGGCCTCACAAAAATGAGAAAATGTAGGCTTTGAGCTAAAGTTTGAGATTTGCAGGGGCTTTTGGGTCAGAAAACTGTGTGATGCACGCAAGTCACACCACCCTGGAGTCCACCCAGTGTCTTGTTTTCCGAAATGTCAGAGTTTGGTAGAATTCCCTGGGTGTTTACAGTTACCTAAACTGCAAATAAAGTGTTAGATTTGAGTGGAAAAATGTAATAGGCCTATGTTGCGCCTTGGGACCTTTTCTATCATGGGTGCTGGGCCTACCCACACAAGTGGATTACTCTTATTATTGGGAGACCTGTGGGAACACTGGGTGGTAAAAAAATATATGATTCCCCACAAATTCAAGCTTTCCTCAAAAAACTTCTGGAAAATGTGTGTTTATAGCTAAACTTTAACGTTTGTGAGGGCTTCTGGGGTAGGACACATTGTGAAATCCACCTAAGTCACAACACCCTGGACTTTTCAGAGTGTCTAGTTTTCAGTAATGTCTAGGTTTGGAAGATTTTCTTGGGTGGTGGCAGAGCCTAGACCCAAAATCCACAGCTACCAAAACTGCAACAAAAAATTGTTTCTGACTGGAAAAACTTGATAAATCCATGTTCCATTTTGGGGCCTTTCCTATAGATAAGGATGGGCCCACCCACATAAGCAGAGACCGCTTGTATCAGAAGGCGTGGTGGTACACTGGGAGGCAGGAATTTTGAGGATTTGTGTTTATAGGCAAAGTTTGAGGTTTGAAAGAAAAAGTCACATAATCCATGCAAGTCACACCATCTTGAACTTCCCTTGGGGTCGAGTTTTAAGAAATGTCCTGGTTTGGTAAGTTTTCCTCAGTGGCTGCTGAGCTACAGCCGCAGTACTACAGCTACCTACATGGAGGAAAAAGCATTGATTTTTGCTGGGTGAAATCTGATGTCTTTAGGATGCGTTTTGAGGCATTTTGAGTTGCAAGTGCTAGACACAACAACATAAGTTGGGTACTGTTTTTATCAGTAGAAGTGTGGGACCACAGAATAGTAACATTTGTTATTACCATTTGGGTTTTTCTGTATTTGTGGCTTCCAAATGTAAGCCAGTGTGCAACAAAGAGGACATTTTTGGAAAATTCCCTCTGGATCACAATAGTACGCGCAACACAAAATCTATGTCCGGACCGGAGACAAGGATGATTCTTTCTTCCTTAGCTTTATTATCCATTTCCATCAAACATTTGAACATATGAAAAAAAAGCATTTTCCCAGAACACCCTGGGAACCATACACTTAATGTCCTCCAAGCACAACATAGGACTCCACATACAGTCCTCTACCTCTTTCTAGTCTTCTTCATTCTTCACTGCTCAAAGACTGAGATAAGTGCCTCTATGCTCCCTTCAGTGAATGCATTTCTTTATTTTTCAAGTTTTCATTACCCTTCAGGTTTTGGATGGTCCCTTTCCTTTAAGCCTTGTACTGCGGGAACACACTATGCAATCCTCACATGGCTGCTTTTTCATTTGCATGTACTGCAAGACCGTGTGTCTGGTGTGGTCCTACCATCACTTGGTGGTGCTGCGGGCCCGAGATCTAGGAGGCTGTGGCTTCCCACGGCACGTTTCTTCAAGCCTCTCGAGTGAGAATGAAGAAGCATGCTGCCTTGCCTGGAGACTCACGTCCCTCAAGGAGGGGTCCGTGTCTCTCTATCTATAAAGCTATGCCTATGCCCTCAGGGGTACGTATTTGTGTAACTTTGTTTCCCTGCTGAGTCTGGATTCTAGCGAGGCAATGCAGGCCTCAGTGGGGACACTGTTCCACGCAACTTGACCCCCTGTATCCTGTGGGTGTTTGTGTCCCTAGGTTTGGTCCCTTATAATTTGAGACTGCGGTTGTTAGAAATGGAGGTCTCTAGTTTGCAGAGTAGGGGCCCTTCCTTCTAGTCAGGGTAAGGGAATTACACTTCTAAAACAAATCCTGCTCATCCCCTTGGTAGCTTTGCATGATCAGCCAGACTCATCTCAAAGACAATGTATAAAGCATTTGCACATAACAACAGTAATGTGAAAATTGTGGAATTGTGGGAGACTCAATGTTTAACTGGGCATATGGGTCTGTAAGTGTGCGTGTAACATACAGAAACGTCAAAGTACATGTCATATATTTTAAGCACATAACCCCCTGCCCTATGTCATACTTAAAGCCTGCCTTAGAGATCACTTATATGTAGTAGAAGTGAGGTTTATGGCTTGGAGAGGAGTTTTAAATGTCAAGTTAACCTGGCAGTTAAACTACACACATCGGCTCTGCAGTAGCAGGCCCAAGACATGTTCAAAAGGCTACTTGTGTGAATGTCTGACTTGATAGTTTCAGTTCTTCAGTACATATCTGAATGAGTGTATCAGTCCCTCTGTGGGTGTTCCATTGGATATGTAAGTAACTATATAAGCATATGCCTAGATCCCTTACCAACTCAATGGGTAGGAGCATCTGTTTGTAAGTGGCTGTATGGTTTGTTTACTCGCTGTTTTAGGGATTTTGGGGTTATTTAACTGTGTTTAACAGGCACAGTTACTGCTAGATACATAAGTGGTGTGTGAGTGAATCTGCAACCGCCTGTGTGGGTATCTGACTAGATGTTTTTGCAGGTCTATGCATTTGTACGTAGGTATGTGAGTCACAGTATGGCTGTGAGAATGGATGTATAACTAGGTGTATGGGTCTCTATGGGTGCATTTAACTCAGTGAAACTTCAAAGACACATTTCTTACCTTTTAAGCAATTAGCAGTCTGCTCTATGGACTACCTATGGCTTACATTAGGGGTGACTTACATCAAGTAGAAGGCGATTTTAAGGCTTGGGATGAGTTTCAAATCCCAAGTTGGTCGGTCAATAAAAATGCACACAGAAACTCAGCAGAAGGTGGCCAGATGCATGCTTAAAGGGCTACTTCTCTGGATGGTTAAGAATGACTTTCAATACTTGAGTATCTAAATAAGTGTATGAGTCCCTGCATGAGTGTGTCACTGGATGTGTAAGTAAATATGTCTCCATATGACTGGCTCTGTTATCACTATGGGTCTATATAAGTGTATGTAACTGAGTGTATGGATTGCTTATTGGCAGTGCTAGTAAGTGTTGGGGTATGTAGCTGAGCGTACAACTGTCTCTGATACTGCTGGAAACATAAGTACTATGTGGGTGAGTGAGTGAATCTACAAGCACCTTTGTTGCTCTTTGACTGGGTCTATAAGTAGTGGTAAGGTTTTGCAACTAGGCATGTTAGTAAGAGTATAGGTGGCAGGTTGGATGTATAAGTGGGCATATGGGTGCCTGAGTGAGTGTGTAACTCACTAAATATTAAAAGTACATCTCTTACATTTTACACACATAGCACCCTGCCCTATGGTTCCTCTTTGGCCTACCTTAGGAGTGACTTATATGTAGTAGAAGGGGAGTTTTATGCTTGGCAAGTTTTATGCTAAGTTGACCTGGCAGTAAAACTGCATACACTGGCTCTGCAGTAGCAGGCCTTAGATGTTTAAAGGCCTCCTTGTCTGGATGGGAAACTTAGTTATCACCTTCCATGCTTATGACGAGCTCAGCAAGTCATGAGGCACAGTGGAGCTGTGGTCATGATGAGCAGACCTCGTCATTACTGCCGTGGAACGCCCACGCGGGGCTAATTCCCCGCCTGTGCGGGCGTTCTACAGGAGTGGGCAGAGTCGTGACGAGCTCAGCTTGTCATGAGCACAGCTCCACTGTGCAGCATGACGAGCTGGGCTCATCACGGGCACCGTGCGCAGCCCCTCCCCCCCGCACCGCGGGGGAATTAGCCCCACGTGGAAGGAGTTAAATTAATACCTGACTACATATCTGAATGAGTGTATCAGTCCCTCTGTGGGTGTGTCACTGGATGTGCAAGTAACTATGTCAGGATATGACTTGCTCTGTTAGTATCTCTATGAGTCTCTATAAGTGTAAGTGACTGTATAGCCTGCTTTGTGGCTGTGTTACTGAGTGTTGGCATATGTAACTGTGTGTGCAACTGCCTCTGTTACTGCTGGATACATAAGTACTGAATGAGCATGCCACTGAATGTGTAAGCGCCTCCGTCGCAGTATGACTGTCTGTGTGAGTGGCTGTATGGTTTTGTAAACCAGTATCTCAGTGGGTGCATAGATAGCTGAGTGGAGGTATGACTGTGTAAATTGGTCTGTAAGTGTGTTTCTAACTCACTGGAACTTCATATTTACATGTGTTACCTTTTAACAACTTTCCATCAGGCCCTATTGGTTACATAATGGTTACCTTAGGGATGGTTTATATCTAATAAAAGAGAGCTTAAGACTTGACAAGGCATCATAAATGTCAATTCAACATACCAGTATGAACTGCAGACACAAGTTGTGGAGTAGTACGTGTAACACATATGTGAAGGCCTACTTCTCTGCGTTGCACAATCAGATGCACAATGCTTCTACTACAGATCCTGGGCACAGCTAGAGGAGTGAACTACAGCCTTACAAATAAATTAAACATACAAATTGTGGCTAAGTCAATTAAATCCTATGTAGGGGACAGAAACATTCACTTGAGCACCTACAATCACTAATAAACTTTTTTGTTACCTAATTCCAAATCAATTTCTCAGCATGTAACTTGATTTGTTAGCAACTGTTTCATTGTCCAAATGGGTACATAACAGGCTGTATACATCCATATGTCAGTTACTTTTCAAATGAGTGACTAATTCCGCCAGCACTTCACTTCAAATATAAGTGAGTATATCATTGCCTTGTTGTGTTTCTATCTAGGACCCTAATTCGATATTCCCGATTTATGCCCTTATATGGTTATAATAAATAATATCCTTATAAAGGCATAAGAATCATATCCATATTTAGTAATAGCCCATGCAGTCCAAATACGGCAAGGCTACTCCCCTAGACTCCTAGAAAGTACAACGCGTTCTTTAAACAAACCAAGCCTCCAGCATCCCGGGAATTCCCCCTGCTTTTGTTTTGATTTGCACAAGAACTCCTGGAGTCCGAAAAGAACTGTTAGTTCTTAGTGACATCTTATGTCCAACCTTACGTCAAACCTGGCACCTTTCAGGTATAAATATACCAACGTTGCCATAAGCAAACACACAGTGGTTTGGAGCAGTGCGGCTATCTACTTGCCCGGAAGCCCAGCTGATGCGAGAGCCGAAGGAAGCCGACCCTCCCTTGACGCACTGAGAGAGACGCTTTCTTTTCTCTTGCTGAGAAATCCAGCTCTGGTGTTTCCAGTCACCCTTGCGGGTTGCTGGGAGATCGAGTCCTGAGAGAGAGATACAAGACCTCCTACTTTCTAGAACCAAGGTACGGAGCTGACTAAACCCTTAAGAGATTTCTTGATTCAGATTCTTGGCAAAAACCAACTTAACTTAAACTGCAACTTACTTACTCCTTCCCACGTATTAGGCTTAGGTCAGGTACACCGGGGTAGGCGTATCTTAGAAGCACCAGTTGAGTACGTTAGTCAATGTTTTTATGTATGTATATATTTTATCCGTTTTAAAGTATCATATGGCTAAGAAATCATATCAATGCTTTTACAGTATTATTTTATAATATTCCTTTTACTGTACGCACTTTACTTCATGATAAGTATTGCAATTGTGGCAATTCATTTCTCTTGCATGAGAAAGAAGACTGCTCAATAAATAACACCTTTTATTGAAAACGCCCGTCTCTCTATTTCTCTGCACTCTGGTGAAACTAAGTATGCACGATTGACTGAGTGAAATAGTTGTCTATTGTTTTCACACGACTCTAGAGATACACTCTTTATTCTGAGGGAGCAAAGTTGTCATGTTTATGCGGTTGTCAGAAGCTAATCCCTTCTTGTCTATTCAGGAAAGTTAAACTCCTCCTTGTTTACTCGAGAAAGTTTCTAGTGAATTCTGAGCTAGCTGGCAAAACTAATTAAGTCTAATATAGTCAGTAGAGACCTAGTCGACCTCAGTCCTATGTCTACACTGCTGTTTATATTATTCCAATGCGCAGAGCCTATAGGGAAAATAGGAACTACACTACAGCCTATTTGTAACATGTTACCTGTACACTGTGGTTCTCCAATATTGATATCTTTTATAGATTCACACACTTGAATCTTCCCCGTCGTCATGGTGGGAGTGCCATGGTAACAATAAAATAGCAGTATTAAAACTCAATATTCAAATGCCCATAGGAATTCACTAGTATTTAGCAACCTAGTACTATTGTTTTAAAACATCCAAACTTCAGCCAATAATAGAATTGACCATAGAATCTCCTTCCCCTTCAGGCCTAGCATATCTCAGATTTCGAGCACGAGTACCATTTAAGGCATAAGAGAGGTATGGAAGGTGAACCTGAAAGGGGAGGAGGGAGATTCGCATGTGAATCTATAAAATATATCAACACTGGAGAACCAAAGTATACAGGTAAGTAACTTGTTTTTTCTCCAGTATTGTATCTTTTTATAGATTCACTTACTAGAATCAGAATAGTAAGCAGTTATCAAATGGTCAGTGGCAGCGGGTACGGTGAACTATCCCACTATGCGACCCAGAAACGAAATACAAATAATAATCATAAAGAGCATACCTTATGAGCTCACATCAATATATATATATATATATATATAGATATATATATATATATATATATATATTCACTGAAAAAACCATAGGTTTCACACACGTTATAGTTAGGAATTAGCATTTAAAAAACCTTGCACATTCACTGAAACAACCATAGGTTTCACACATGTTATAGTTAGCTGGACATTTCACTCATACAAAACCTTTGAAATTCCCCCGTTATAGTTAGTTCAGCTAACTATAACTCGCGCGACCACAATGCACTGCTGATGACGTCACATATTACATCACTCATGACATGGTCAGTGACATCACTCATGACATCACTGATGACATCTCAAATGACATCACTGATGACATCACTGATGACATCATCCAGTGAATGTGTATCTTTCTGAAAAATAAATATTTTTTATATATGTATATCTAAAGGTCGATGGAGGAATAAATGGGTAAATAAGTGTCTAAATGGATGTTTTTTTTGTAAAATTGATTGGTTAACTGACTTATTAAGTGTATCTTAGTGAATACATATATTAGCGAGTAATGTTTAAATATTTAAATATCTGCATCTGTGTCTCACTTTGTGTATAAGTGGCTGCAAGGGTTGGTGAGTAGCTACATGAGTGTATATATGGGTTATTAGTTGTTTTTTTGAGTATCAGTATGAGTGTCCTTATGGTTCGGTGGGGGATTACTTAGCGCACAGATGCATGAATGAGTGAATCACTGTTTGTATGTGTTTTGAAGACAGCATGTGTGCAAGACTGTATGGGTGGATGATTGTGTGTATGGGTGGGTTAGTGAGTGAATGACTGTCTCAATAGTGTATTCATGAGTAACTATATATGTTTTAAACTAGTATATGTGAGTATTGATGTATATAATTGAGTATATGTGAGAGTGAGAGTTTGGAAGAGTTCCTGTATAAATAAGTATGTGTTTTTATAATTGATTGTTTAAGAGAGTAAATATGTGTACGTTTCTGTAGAAGTAAGTGTAGTGGTGTGTATATAGCAGTATATTCAAGTAAATGGATTTTTGATAGTTTATTTGCATGTGTGAATATGTGTGTAACTATATGGATGAGTATTAGTGTGTAACAGGATGTATAGGTGTATGAGTACATATGATAAGTGAGTACATGTATGAGTGACTATATAGATCTGTTTGTGAATGAGTAGATGTGTATGTAGATGTTGGAATTTCTGATTAGGTTGTTGTAATTGGTATCTCCATTTTTAAGAAAATGTTAGTTTCTATTTTTGAATGTGTGTGTCAAAGGTTATGCTGAGAGGAGGTCTGCCACATTGTCACAAGGATGATGTCATCAGTGATGTCATCAGTGATGTCATTTGAGATGTCATCAGTGATGTCATGAGTGATGTCACTGACCATGTCATGAGTGATGTAATATGTGACGTCATCAGCAGTGCATTACGGTCGCGCGAGTTATCGTTAGCTAAACTAACTATAACGGGGGAATTTCAAAGGTTATGTATGAGTGAAATGTCCAGCTAACTATAACATGTGTGAAACCTATGGTTTTTTCAGTGAATTTGCAAGGTTTTTTAAATGCTAATTCCTAACTATAACGTGTGTGAAACCTATGGTTTTTTAAGTGAATTTCAAAGGTTTTTAAAATGCTAATTTTAAAAAGTATCATTTATTATATTTATTGTATATTTATTTTTCCACAAACCGCCTTTGGAACTGGTCCAACCAATATTGTCCACTGATTGAGAAAGCAAGGAAACATGTGAATAAGTCTGTTTCAGCTTTCCTCAGAGACTATGGTATGGATTCTATATACCACAACAACTTGCGTTACAACTTGCAAGGCATTTATAGAGGAGAAGCTGTACATTTCACAGATGAGGGTAACTGAGTCTTCCTCTTGAACTTTAGACTCTGCATCGGTACTTACTTGTATGTACAAAAATCCCTCAATGAACACAACGGCTCTCTTTAGAGCCAACCAACATCTAAACACTCAAACTTGTTATTTAACTGTATTTTTTTGTTTTTTATTTTTCCGACGTGCGCGCAACGTGCGCCCACCTCGTGATTTTTTTTCTTTTTAAAGGTTTTTTTTGCCCTTCGGGGTCCTTCAGGGACCCCCTGAGAAGGCCTAGGGGGTCAGGGAGTCCCTACCCTGCCCCCTTTTCACGTTCTCCACTTTTGTTTTTGATTCACTTCTGCCTCGAGGGTGGATGCAACGTGCGCGCACCTTATTAAAAAAATGTTTTTGGGGTCCTTTGGGGTCCTTCAGGTACCCCCTGAGAAGGCCAAGGGGGTCAGGGAGTCTCTTCCCTGCCTCCTTTTCACATTTTTAAAAGCATTTACAAAAATCGGGTAAAACGTCATTCATATGCGACGGTCACGCAGCGTGCGCGTACGTAAAGTCATGTGACTTGAAAACAACACTTTTGATTGGTTTATAGTAGTTTCTTTTCCAAATCTTCAAAAACCCCACCCACTTCCCTCACAATCTGTTTCACTTCTTTGAGAGAAGCATCTTCAGTCTTTTCTTCTTGATTTGAAAACAACAGCAGCCACAGGAATCTTCATCTGATTCAGATGTGGACTTTGTTCCTGAGCGGATACCTCCAAAGAAGACCAAAGAATCGTTTATTTGGAAGTTTTTTACCTATCCAGAGGGGCAGAAGAAGGTTAATTTTCCAAAGTTACATGCAAAATCTGTGGAAGTGTACTTTCAAGAGGTGATGCCACGAAGCATTATTCATTTAGCATTGCTGCAATGATTCGGCATGTTAAAAATCTGCATCCAATTAACTTTGCTCGGGCATCAACTCAAGCCCTTAGAGACAATCCTCCAGCTGCTGTCCCCAGCACATTTTCTGCTGGAGCATCTCCACTGCGTTAGATATCCAGCCAGATTTTGCAGATGTACACACACGCTGTAACTACTGCAACAAAATATTATGGTACGGAGAACAAAGTATAGACTTAATCGTGGCAAAGATCAGGCAGCACAAATGCTCCCGCCGTTAATTTTTTTTCTTTTATTATTTTTGTTCCTGTTCCTGTTGAGCAGTTTTTGGTTACCTGATTTCTTTTTTGTTTCATAAAACCCCCCAAAAATATAAAATTGTTCAAAAAATCAACAACAACAAAAATTAAAACAAAAAAACCATTTCTTCTAAGAACTAACTTCACTTCTCCAAGAAGAGCTATGGGCCAGATGTAGGTGAGGGACATTTACCGACTCATAAATACCGAATTTTACAGATTCGGTATTTATGAATCGGTAAATATGAAGGAGGGAGATGTAGCTAATTTTTAAATTAGAAATACCGAATCGGTAACATTCGGTATTTACTGATTCGGTAAATACCGAATCGGTATTTCCTATTGATTCCTATGGGCTGTGAAGCCCATAGGAATCAATGGTAAATACCTAATCGGTATTTACCGAATCGGTAAATACCGAATGTTGCAAGGGTGCAGGGGGTGTCACTTTGACACCCTCTAGCACCCGAAGTAAAGGCATGTGTGACATGCGGCACACATACATGCCCTAAGGGCATGTCTGTGTGTCACATTGCAGTGTGCATGCACAGATGTGCACGCACACCTGGATTCGGTATTTTACCACACAATAGGATTGTGTGGTAAAATACCGACTCTTAAGGGCCTGTGACACTCTCAGGAGTGTCACCTACATTTGGATTTACCGAATCGGTAAAATTACCGATTCGGTATTTTACAGAATCGGTAAATTTACAGAATCGGTAAATTTACCGATTCTGTAAAATAATGGCCCCTACATCTGAAAACCCAAATACCGGTCGGTAACGGCCGAATTCGGCCGTTACCGACCGGTATTTGCTCTCCTACATCTGGCCCTCTATTTCTTATATACTGTCTCATACTTTTTTCGAATGAATGTGTAGTGTAAAATGAATGACTGAAATGACTGAATGAAGGGAAGGAAGAGACTGAGGGAATGAGTGAGGAAATGGGAGTATGGTGAGTGAGGAAAGGGGAGTGAAAGAGTGACTGAAAGAAGGGGACTAAGGGTAGGGGAGTGAGGTAAGGAGAGTGAAATAGTAAAGGAATTGCAGTAAGGAAAGGAGAGTGAGGGAGGGGGTGTGAAGGAAAGGAAGCAGCAGATGGAGATACGGAAGGGGAGTAAGGGACAGAGAGGGGGAAGTAGAGCAGGGTAAGGAGAGTGAAGGAAAGGGAAGTGGAGTGACGGTGAGGGAAGGGGTATGAGGATGAGAAAAGGGGGGTAAGGAAAAGTGAGAGAATGGGAGTGAAGGAGACAGAAGTGGAATGAGGGGATGGAGGGAGTTAGGGAAGGGGAGTGTGGGAAGGGGAGTAAGGAATGGAGTGAGAGAAGGAGAGCGAGGGGGAGTGAGGAAAAGGGAGCGGGAAAGTGAAGGGGTGAGAGATACAGATAGGAGGAAGTAGAGGGGGGAAGGGAAGTGACGGTGAGTGAAGGGCGGTGACAGTTAGGGAAGGAGTATGAGGGTGAGGGAAGGTGAATGAGGGAGAAGGAAGAAAATTAAGAGAGAGGGAAAGTGAGTAAGGAAGAGAGGAGGAGTAATAGAAAGAGAAGGAGTGAGGCAGTTAGAGTGAGTGAGACAGAGGGAGCCAAGTAGAGAAAAATAGATGAAAAAAGTGAGGGAGGGAGTGAACGAAGGGGAGTAAATGAGATGGAGTGAGGGAGTGAGGAAAGAGGAGTGAAGGAAGGAGAGTGAGGGAAGGTGAGTGAGGGAAAAGTACTGAGGGTGAGTGAAAGGCAGTAACAGTGAGAGAAGGTAAGAGGGTGACGAAATGGGAATGAGAGAGAAGGAAGGAGATTAAGAGAGAGGAAAGGGGACTGAGGGATAAAGTAGGAGTGAAGGAAACAGAGAGGGAAAGACAGGAAGGGTGAGGGAGAGAGAGAGTAAGAGAGTGAGAGAGAAAGAGAGGGAGAGCGAGTGACTGAGAGAGAGTGAGGTGGTTAGACTTAGTAAGACAGAGGGAGAGAGGGAGAGAGAAATGGAGTGAAGGGGAGTGAGGGACTTAAGGAATGGGAGTTAGCAAAAGTGAATGAGGAAAGGGGAGTAAGGGAAGGGGACTAACGGATGGAGTGAGGGAAAGAGAGTGAGGGGAAGTTAGGGAATGGGAGCAGGAGAAAGGGAATGGAAGTGATGCACAGAGAGGAGAATATGAAGTAGGGGAAGAGGAGTGAAATTGAGTGAAGGGCAGTGACAGTGAGGGAAGGGATATGAGGTAAGGGAAAGGGAGTGAGGGGAAAAGAACCATATTAAGATAAAGGAAAAAGTAGTGAGTGAAAGAGAAGAATTTATGGAAAGAGAGAGAAAAGAAAAGGAAGATTGGAGGAGAGATAGGGAGAGTGTGAGAGAGAGAAACAGAGGGAGAGTGAGGGACTGTGAGGGAGTGAGGCAGTTATAGTGACTGAGAGAGAGGAAGAGACTTAGCGTCGGATGGAGGAAAGAGGAGTGAGGGAGGGAATAAAGGAGGGGGAGTCAGCAAAAGGAAGTGAGGGAATAAGAGAAGGGGAGTGACTGAAAGTGAGTGAGGGATGGTGTGAAGGAAAAAGAGTGAGGGGGTAGAGAGAAAAGAGTGAGGGATAGAGCTAAAGAAGGGTAGTGATGGAGGAAGAAAGAAAGGAGAAGTGAGGGACACAGAGAGAGGAAAGAGAGAGCAAGAGAAGGTAAGTGAGGGTGAGGGAAGGGTACTGATGGTGAGAGAAGGAGTGTAAAGCTGAATTAAGGGGAGTAAATAGAGCGAGGGAAGGGGAGTAAGATGAGCAAAGGAAGTGGAGTAAGATACAGAGTGAAGAAAGTGAAAAAGGGAAAGAGGAGTAAGAGAGTGATGAGAAAGTATATATTGTTTGTCAAGCTTACCTTATAAGTAATGAAAAGTTAATATTATATTTTTTATAAATATAATATCTGTGGAAGAGAAGAAAAAATTGAGTTATAATATATATTTCACGATACAAAATAATTTGTACAATATGTTATGTATTTTATTTTGCTGTTCTCAGAATATATTGAATTTCACTAAAAACAGTGAGTTCAATAGTACTCATCATATAACAGCGGGCAAAAAATAGACAATCAATAAGATTGTCTTTAAAAAAAACATTCAACATTTCCATTAAGAATGTAACAATTAGAAAAAAACATATCTTAAATGTTTTTTTTCGAACAGCAATTTCTTACGTAAATATGAGATATCTCCAACAATCACAAAGTAACAAAACATTATTACTTATTTTTTATACACTCTAAATAAAGTTATGTACAAACAACATTTACCCGAAATAGTCTTTTTTTTTTCAAATACCATTCCTCAAGGACAAATAGTATGTGTGAAATCCTTGGTTTAGAAGATACTTAATAGTACTCTTAAGCGTCCGTTTCCCAACCTTTTGAATCAAAAGCACCAACATCTTTTGTACCATCTAACAATGGTTATACTTCCACTAGATGCTATTTATCATGTACATAGAACCTTAAACAACTAGCATGCTATCAGAATCTCAACATCATCTGGTATGCCAATGACACTCTGCTCATCCTTTATCTTACCAAAGAGCTGTATACCATTAAAAGAAACCTCTACAAGGGAATAAAAAATGTCACCAATATCTCCAACAACTACAACAAATCTAAAACACCTCTGCCTCACTGATGATCAACATCTCCTGTGATAGCCACATTACCCACTATCTGATACACTTACACTACCTCTACGTCAACTACAAGATTTTTTTTAACCTCATCACCCTCACTCACAAAGTACTTTTCAACACCAGACTACCCTTTATTAACAGCAGTAATTTTCCCTGGCCAATTAGTTTCCCTAAAATCTGGGTTGTGAAAACACTAGGTAAGAATTTGGTAGTCATAAGGCAAATGTAGTTTAAAAATCAATTGAGTATCATTACAATGAGTCCAGCATTTTGTACATTTTAAATAAGTTGTGTAATGTCCTGATGTTATAGAAGTACCATCATGGAAAATAATTGCTACAGTTACAAAAGTTCTTCCTGATATTGATAGTTGAGAAGCCACAACATTTTTTATTAAAGTTGTCAGTTTTCTTCCATCAGGTCTGCATCGTTGCAGCATTAAAATTACATACTGTCCATATCTTTGTATAAATAATGTTGATAACATTTGTGAATTACATTGGGTACAGACCATGTTTTGATTTTCTTCTCTAACTAGATTATTAAAAGACACTGATTTGCAGTCTGGTAAAGTCAAATATATAAATCTTTCAGTGTCTATTTTAGTACTACTTGAAAACGAACAATTGTCACAGTCATGTTGCCATTTATAAGAAAAGCCAACAAGATGTTCAATATCTATACCTTCATCTTGCAATACAACAAGCATATACATTAGAAATTCCTGACAATCTTGCTGAATAATCTGTGAAAATTGATTTAAACCAGAACATATGTCTAAAACATTTCGACAATCAGAAACATTTTCTATTTTAGTTTTATCACTACTACATTTCTCAAACACAGAACTCAACAAACAACAAAATCTTTTGTCCCGATTTTCAACAATTTGTTGTAGTAAAGTTTCAAGAAAAAAATCAACATTAACTACTACATTAGCATAGCAGATGACACCAGAACTGTTTTCAAACTGAAAACCAACAACCTCTTCAATAAAATCCTTATTCTATTTGGTTACTATCACTGGTTCATCTAGTTTTTTTATTTTCTCTGCAACCTCGCTACAATTTTTCTCATATCATCTTTTTCGACTTACCACACACTTTTCAAATACTGGATATGGAGGTAAATTGGGAGCATGTTCTCTTCTTAACCTATTACACTCTTTTACACAATTTACATCTGCACTAATCTTTGTGTCATCAAAATCAATCAGGTATAATCCAGATAAAGTTCTGACTCGAGATAAAGCAACATATGCCATACCCTCTTTAAACACAGTACTTCCAATATTCACCAAAGCACAATCTACACTTAAACCTTGAGATTTATGAATAGTCACCGCATATGCCAAACAAACAGGAAACTGTTTTCGGTGGACATATAAATCTTTTACAAGCAAAAATCGAGCTGAACAAGGACTCAATTGTTGTACTTCTTCAATTTCATCAAATTTGATTTTCAAAAATTAAATGTCATCTCTATTTGGGTAATTCACAAAATCAACAACATTACCCATTGCTCCATTTACTAAACCTCTTTCCACATGTAAATTACGTCGTAAAATTATCCGACAATTTATACATGCATATAGATTCTTTTCTGAACCAGCAGTTTTAGATATTGATGTCTCTAAAGAATCCAATTTTGACTTCAACTTTTCTGACAAAATAATAGTAGCTCCTTCATGCTCTATTCTATCAATAGCTTCCAGTTTTATAATTTCTTGATTTTCTAACTTTAGCATTTTTTCATTGAATATTGAACATTCTTGCAGAGTTGGCATCAAGCATATCACTGATTTCTTTTCTGCAATTTTTCTATATATATTCTCTGGGAGAATATGTTCGTTTGGAAACAAATTTGTAAGTAATCGTGCCTGTAAAGCTTCTTTGCCATGTTCACTCACTTTTCCAATTCTTATATCTTCAAGAATACTTTTATAATCAGCGTTCTTTGCCTGTCGCATATTTGTAATGAGTTCTGAATATTCGAAATATGACCAAATATTAACATTTCCAATGCTTCCCAGGCACTTTCTGGTGTCTTCATGTGGAACTGTTTTAAATACTGGCTGTCCTTTCACAGGAGTTAGTTGTAGTAGATCTCCAAAAACTATGACGTGTTTGCCTCCAAATAACACATCATACTCTGTTTTAAGGATGTGTTGCATTCTTAAATGCACAAAGGCAAGCATTAAATTTGATACCATGCTTACCTCATCAATAATGAGAAGTTTCATTTTTTTCAAGACTCTACAAACTTCACAACAAGCTTCTCCAGATAGCTTGTGGTATTCTAATTTATTTTCATGCTGTACTGGCAGCATCAATAAACAATGTAAAGTTATCCCTTTAATGTTATGTGCTGCCAACCCAGTTGGAGCAGTAACAACACAAGAGAGTGACGACTCAGTTCTTTTCTGTAGCTAAGTTGCAATTCCTTTCATTAGAAAACTTTTTCCAGTTCCTGCTTCTCCCTCACGTACAGTCATACAGGTTTAAATGACGTACATGAGCACTCTTTTTTCTCATGATATAAACCATGCTCAATCTGTTCTGTCACTTGAGCGTATATTTGTTTTTGCTCAACATTTAGTTGTTTTTCCAATTCTTCTAAGTTTATTACATCCCCTTGAGCTTGTTGCATTGCTGTTTCCACCTCATCCATGGCAGTTGCTGCTTCGTTTTGAATAATTGGTTCTCCTAGTGGATCCTGAATCAACGAAGCAGAACTTTGACTGTCTTGAGAACTATCTCTAGCAATCTCTGCTGCAATTGTTGCTTCTTGCTGTATTTGGTCGTTCAACATTTTCAGATAATTAGTAAAAACAGGACATTCTATAGTATTTTTAGTTGCGTTGAATGAATCTTCATAACTGTCAAAATCTCCAAGTAGTTCCAGTTCTGTACGCCATGGCTTAAAGAGTTGCAAAAGAGCTAAATAGTGAAATTCCCTTTTGTCAGGAGTTTCGCAACTCAGTTTTCGGTGATTAATTAAATGTCCTTTACTTTGTTTCACTAAACATCCTTCAGATCCAATCACAGCATATACTCCTTTAATGATATCTTCTGTTATATTCCTCTTAAAAGTATAGCTTTGCAGTACTTCATAGAGACAAACGTTCCCAAGATGATTACTTCTATTTGGATAGTATGTATCCAACATATTTGTCTTCAAAATATCTGTACTGTCTGGTTCTCGCTGCTAAATACTCAATTTCTTCTACAGATTTCAAAACTTGGTTTCGTGTTTTTCCAAGCCCTAAACTCACCCAAATGATTGTTCTAGATTTGGAGTATAGACTTGCAGATGATAAGCGATCTGAACATTCATATGCTCCGATTTCTCGATGAGACAACATCTTCAAACTGTAGCTGTACAATTTCTTACTTAGGCTCTTTTCATGAGAAATTTCTTCCCACATTTCCTTTAGTTCCATCTTTTCAGATTTAGTAATGTAAGACGTTACATATTGAGCCACAGCAATGGAGTTGTCTGCAACATATTGAATATCCATGTTAGCATTCCATATGGATAAAATGACTGGGTTATAGTCATTTATGTATTTTGACTCTTCATTTCTTCTTAAGTTGTAGGTATTTTTCGGTGATTTTCTTGTGACAGTATGTCGCAAAGATGACATAAAATTGTTCACTCTTCCTTTTGATAATACTGGACGTGGAAATGCAAATCGACATTTTGTGTAGAACCTATCCTTAGATTTGTATTTTCGACGACAGTATTTTCCACAACGATGGGTTTGAAACCGTAAGACTTGTTGTCTTAAATTCTTTTCTTCTTTTGGTACAGCACATGTAGAATATTGTTCAATAAAACTCATCACTGTGTCATCTGAATCTGTTCCAAATTTGGGGGCATCTTTGATCCATAGCAGCATATGTTTGTGAGGAGCACCTCTTGTTTGATACTCCTTTCTCCAAAAGAAATCCAGAACCTCTCCAAGAGGAGGATTTTTTTGTTTGTGATAAAAGACCTCATAGCATCAAATCTATGATTGAAATACCTGCATACATTAACTGGATCCAAAGACCACAGTTCTCCAGGTGTCTTGCATTCTATATTTTCCTCTCGAAGAAATTGAAGTAAATCTTCCCAAGCACAGCTTAGAGTAAGGAACCATGTAGGAGTTCCTAAGTTTCTTAGCATACATTTCAATTCCCCATGACGACGGTACCAATACTCATTATTACCATGCATACATGCCATGAGATTAATTAGCTGAGATTCCAAAACAGTATCTTTCTGTTGGACTTTATCCAAAAAGTCCTTTGCCGAAACATTTTGCAAATGTACTCCACTTTTTAGTATATGGTTCACTGCATAAGAAAGTCCAGACAAGTCACTCTCAAACAGAAGATGAAACAAATATGTAATACATTGGCGAAACCTTGGATCTTCTGCATATAATCTTGAAGTCCGGTATTCAGATGCAGGAATCTGCACAGGTCGTTCATCATATCATCCACCTTTGCCTGTTGGAAATAACTGAGGGAAACAACGAGCTTCCAAGTTTTTTTCACATACACTAATGGGACTTCCTTTCGCTTCTTTCATTTGGAATAACTCAATAGTATTCCCCATCACTTCTTTAGAGTGAAGTGGATGCACACTATAATGTTCATAAATTTCTTCAGTTCTGCACACATCCACTTTTTCAATTCGTGCAGTTGACAAATCACTGTCCTCTTCTACAGTTGTTTCCTCTTCTCCTACATATATATTTTTATAGTATTGATTATCGTTTACCAAATACAATGTTGCCTTTTTCACTTTCCTAACATCCACTAATTTTTGCCAGATTTTCTTACTCTTCGTAGGAACGCCATTAACTAGAATAACTAGAGGTTCCTCTTCCACATTTTCTACACCAATTGTTTCAGTATTTTTCATTAAATCTAGAGGCAAATATACAACTCTTCCCTTTAATCCTCTCTGTAAATCTGAAGGAGGCAATTTCCCTGTCTTAGGCTCCATGCGAACAATAGCCTGAAATGGATGCACACATCGAATAAGAATAGACTTATAAGTATTTAAATCCATCAGTTCAGAAGGAATATTTACCAACTCAAGATTATTATGTACAGCTCTAGCTGGCATTTTGTTTTCATTTAATTTGTTATAACAATATTTACAAATACGTTGATCAGAACCCTAATCAAAACAATTCTCTACCAATAAATAAGTTGCAAATTCCTTCCACTCATTATTATTCTCCTTTTCACTGTTTAAATATAGATCAACTAACCTGGTCTGATTTTTATAATGGATTCTTCTACAACAAATACAAGAAAAATTGGGCCTTTCTCCTGAAATGACCTTAAACCTTGTAATTTCTTGCTCAAAACTTTCTGTACTAAAATTCTGTACATGTTCTTCCACATTTCCTTCTATTAATGTATCAGTTTCTGCACTGTCTTCTTTAGGACGAAAGTAACAAACCTCAATTTCTTCACAAATGTTGATTACATCTAATACAGACCCATGCAAAAGAGCACTGTTTAACTGTTTTAGCTTAAGTGCTGGACTTTTTGCATAATACAACCTTCTCACTAATTTCCTCACTTCAGTATGATGCACTGCTAACATCCTAAAATGGTGAAAAACACTCGGACATACTTTTTTTAGAAAGACAAGCCAGAGAATGACCTTGCAAACCAGTTCTTTCTCCCACTCTGCAGGGGTCTAATTCTTGCAACATCTTTATCTTTTGTTTAACACTTTTCTTAGTATACTTACGTAAGAAATTGCAAAAAAAATCAATTGAATCCTGTCGTACACTACAAATACTACTACAATTCCAAGTGTACACTGGAGCCTTAGGACGTCTTCCTAAAACTTCATCAGCAAACACCTCTTCTGCATTTCTAGGGACAATTTTCTCTTTTTCAATCGGACAACCATTCTTAACCTCATAAGCTCGACCACTGGTGTCAACTGCATGCAACAAATCATTACTCTGAAGGTAACTCTCTTCATTAAAAAATGGCTCACAACTTGAACTATGTTTCCATTCTCCAGAAAAAACATTACAAAAATTAGTTCTATTAATTAGTCTTTTCCACTTACTTTTGGCCTTCATATCATTGATTGGCTTATCTAGTGTTCGAATCCTACTGATTACTAAAACGAACAACTTTTTTTTAAATTCAAAAGCCTTCTCAACAATTGTCTCAATGTTTTTTTTCTTATAAAAAGCTGTTTTTCTTTTACAATTCTTTATATTTTTTAATAAATGTAAAACAACTCTGTTATAAAACATTCGCTTGCGAATTTCAACAAACTGATTTGTTCGTCTATTACTATACACAATGGGGCAGATTTACAAGCCCCTTGCACCACTTTTGCGTTGATTTTCCCATGTAAAATATGACGCAAAATTGGCGCAAAGGGCTTGTAAATCTGTGTGAATATCTTTACCACATAGTTTGTCATCATTTTTCTTTTTTGTCTGGTTTTTCTTTGTAGTTACAGATACATTTTTTTCCTGATTCTCCACACTTTTTTTACTTTGTGGTATTTTCCTTATAAATTCCTTTGTTGACTTACCAGGAGCTTTTTTTGTTTTTTCCACACATTGCTGTTTAGATAAATCTTGTACTTTTTTTTCTTGGAAAAGTAAGCCTGTTTACATCTTTTTATTTTCTCACTCTTTGACAGCATATTGTTTTTTTCCTTCTGTAGATAATTAAAATCTGTTGTGAAGAAAAAAAACGTTACATTGTTTTTTACAATTATAGACCACTACTAGTATACTACATAGCAATTAGAAGATATGTTGTAAAGTCTGGTTCACTCCAAAAGTAATTTAAAGGCACAGCAGCAGTGTTCGGGCAGTGTAGGAGATCATGCATGGAGTGCTGTTTCAGGGTTTAGGACAGTGCAGTTGTGTTTGAACATTATAGGGGCATTTGCTGAAAATGATGTTTCAGGGTTTACAGCAGTGCAGTAGTGTTGAAAGAGTTTAGCAGGTTTTGCTAGGGATGGTATTTCAGAGTTTAGGACAGTGCAGTGGTGTTCAGGCAGTGTAGGGGGTCATGGTGGGATTGATATTTCTGAGTTTAGAGCAATACAGTTGTGTTTGGGCACTGTATGGTATCATGCAAGGGCTAGGAGTATAAAGCACTGCATGTCCTAAAGCCTAACACACTCCATGGGTACATGTATTCCCATGTCTGCAAACACATGCACCGAGCAAGTGATTCTGTCACAATATTCCCAAAAACACACTGACTCACATTGTGATTCTAGACAAATCAAAATATCCCTTGCAATTCACTGTAATGATAAATATGTGCTACTGGAAGATTTTCTATGGCATTTGTGCAGCACACCCAGGATCTCTATTATACAGCATGGAGAGTATTTGGGAATTAGGAGGCCTAACACACATACTACATAGGACTTTCTACCACTACTTGTCCTAAAGCCTGACTAACTTCATGAGTACATGTATTCCCATATTTTTAAAACGGAACACTGATGAGTAAGGTACTATCAGTTCCAGGATGCATCACATCGTACAGGTTGGTAACCTTGCTCATAAACCGATTAATCCACAGTCCATTTTTTGTTCCAAATTTAAAACAGTTTATTGTTCTTTTGTTGATATGTTCAAACCAAGGTGATTTCAATTTTCAAATGCATGTATAATGCCCAACGGCCTTTAAATACAGCATGTAAAATCCCTCCATCTCAACTTATTCCCATATTTTTAAACACATCAACTAAGCAAATTATTCTGCCACAATTTTCTGAAATGAATACTAACTCACAGTGTGATCTTACACAAATGACAGTATCCCTTGCAATTCAGTAAAATAAACTAAAGGAGTGCAGGATGTTTTCTGGAGTGTTTAGATACTGACTGGAGAATTAAAACTGTGAAACACAAGTGTGTAGGTGGTTAAAGGACTGCATGTGAATTTTTGAGGGGTTTGTAGCAGTCTATGTGTTAAAGCCTAGATCACTGCATGAGTACTTGGGTACTAACTGACTGATTAAAGTACTGCAAGGAGAGTACCTACTGAATTTTAAATAGCTTCATTTTTTACCACAGTGCATACAAACAGACATTCTGTTGAATACCTCTGTACAATATGAAATCAACAATCACAGAGACTTTGCTAAAAGTCAAACAATATATACCTGGAAATAAAAACTATGCTGTAAGACTCAGTTTATACCACAATAACTTGGCTACTAGCTCAAAGATTACAATTGTGCAAGAAGACTCTCTCAAATCATTTTTAATTTTTAATCATACATTTATTCTTGTAACATTTCATATTGTAATAGAACATCTAGCATGATTTCATCAGAAATGTCATTAGCTTCTTCATCAACTTCAAAACTTGTGACATTAAACTCAATATCATCTAATGCTTCAATGAAGTCATTGTCCAAACTTTCATCCAAAAAAATCACAGGTTATATCTCCTGCACCAATAGGTTGTTATTCATTGCTGCTGTCCACAAAAGGTACATTTAAGTCCTCTATCAGAGTGTTAGAAATTTCAAGTGACTTCAATATTGTTCTGATTTTGATCCATAATAAATGTTATTATGTTGCTGTACCTTGCAGAAAAATATAAACACTTCATTTTATTATTTTTACTAATAGATAATACAAAACTAGCTTTATCAACTTCATGAGTACATGTATTCCCATATTTTTAAACACATCAACTAAGCAAATTATTCTGCCACATTTTTCTGGTATGAATACTGACTCACACTATGATCTTAGATACATGACAGTATCCCATGCAATTCAGTAAAATGATTACTACAGTGAAAGGGGGTCTTTCTTGGAGTGCTGTTTCAGGGTTTAGAGCAGTGCAGTAGTGTTGAAAGAGTATAGCAGGTTGTGCTAGGGATGGTGTTTCAGGCTTTAGGACAGTGCAGTGGTGTTCAGGCAGTGTAGGGGGTCAAGGTGGGACTGATATTTCTGAGTTTAGAGCAATGCAGTTGTGTTTGGGCAGTGTATGGTATCATGCAAGGGCTAGGGCTATAAAGAACTGCATGTCGTAAAGCCTAACTCACTTCGTGAGTACATGTATTCCCATATTTTTAAACACATCAACTAAGCAAATTATTCTGCCACAGTTTTTTTTAATGAATACTAACTCACAGTGTGATCTTAGACACATGACAGTATCCCTTGCAATTAAGTAAAATGATTACTACAGTGAAAGAGGGTCTTGCTGGGAGTGCTGTTTCAGGGTTTAGAGCAGTGCAGTAGTGTTGAAAGAGTTTAGCAGATTTTGCTTGGGATGGTGTTTCAGGCTTTAGGAACAGTGCAGTGGTGTTCAGGCAGTATAAGGGGTCAAGGTGGGACTGAGAATGTAGAAATGAAAATTCACTGAAATGATTACTACATGCTACAGAGAGAGTTGCTATGGCATTTCTACAGCACACCCAGGATCTCTATTACACAGCATGGAGACTATTTGGGAATTAAGAGGCCTGACACACATGCTGCATAGAACTTTCTAGCACGACATGTCCTAAAGCCTGACTCACTCCATGAGTACATGTATTCCCATATTTTTAAACACATCAAAGAAGCCACAATTTTCTGAAATGAATACTAACTCACAGTGGGATCTTAGACACATGACAGTATCCCTTGCAATTCAGTAAAATAAATACTACAGTGAAAGAGGGTCTTGCTGGGAGTGCTGTTTCAGGGTTTAGAAAACTACACTAGTATTCACCCAGTGTAGGGGGTATAGCAGGAGGTGTTCTTTCAGACTTTAAGACACAGCAGCAGTGTTCAGGCACTGTAGGAGATCGTGCAGGGCGTGCTGTTTCAGGGTTTAGGGCAGTGCAGTGGTGTTTCAACATTATAAGGGCATTCGCTGAGGATGGTGATTCTGGATTTAAAGCAGTGCAGTAGTGTTGAAAGAGATTAGCAGGTTTTGCTAGGGATGGCGTATCAGAGTTTAGGACAGTGCAGTGCCGTTCAGGCAGTGTAGGGGGTCAAGGTGGGACTGAGAATGTAGAAATGAAAATTCACTGAAATGATTACTACATGCTACAGAGAGAGTTGCTATGGCCTTTCTACAGCACACCCAGGATGTGTATTACACAGCATGGAGACTATTTGGGAATTGAGAGGCCTGACACACATGCTGCATAGGACTTTCTACCAGTACATGTCCTTAAGCCTGACTCACTTCATGAGTACATGTATTCCCATATTTTTAAACACATCAACTAAGCAAATTATTCTGCCACATTTTTCTGAAATGAATTCTGACTCACACTGTGATCTTAGACACATGACAGTATCCCTTGCAATTCAATAAAATGATTACTACAGTGGAAGGGGGTCTTGCTGGGAGTGCTGTTTCAGGGTTTAGAGCAGTGCGGTAGTGTTGAAAGAGTTTAGCAGGTTTTGCTAGGGATGGTGTTTCAGGGTTTTGGACAGTGCAGTGGTGTTCAGACAGTGTAGGGGGTCAAGGTGGGACTGAGAATGTAGAAATGAAAATTCACTGAAATGATTACTACATGCTACAGAGAGAGTTGCTATGGCATTTCTACAGCACACCCAGGATCTTTATTACACAGCATGGAGACTATTTGGGAATTGAGAGGCCTGACACACATGCTGCATAGGACTTTCTACCACTACATGTCCTAAAGCCTGACTCACTTCATGATTACATGTATTCCCATATTTTTAAACACATCAACTGAGCAAATTATTCTGCCACATTTTTCTGAAATGAATTCTGACTCACACTGTGATCTTAGACACATGACTGTATCCCTTGCAATTCAGTAAAATGATTACTATCTGCTAGTTTTAAAAGAACGCTATTGAATGTTTTAAAATGGCCACTTTTTGCAATTTCATTTGTCCAGTGAGCAAGCCTGCTTGGCAGTCGAAACGCGTTTGGCAGCGGCAAAATAAAAGATTTATTACCGTACACAGCATCGTCATTTTTGGAGTTCATATATACATATATATATATTCCATAGAGTAGCCCCATTGGACTTCTGATCAATAGACAACTGGATGAAATGCCTAATTATTTGAAATTATATGCATTTCAGGAATCTCAATGAGTACTTTGTCACGTTGTGTGCAATTGAGAAATATGAAACTGTACGAAATAGGCATAGGGATTGTGCAAAAAAAACGACTATAGAATATTAATGACTATTACAAAATTGTTCCTCCATCATGAATTATGGAAGTCAAATCTGTGTTTTAATTATACATATCTGAATTTCACTCCTGCACTTGCACACTTTTTTGGTAATGAATGTACTTTACAAACAATGTAAAAATGGTTGACAGAACTACCCATGTTTCCTCTAGAGGACTAGCAGACTAGTTGTTTAAGGCTAGTAAAAAGCAACAATGGGTTAAGCACTGAGCACTTTAAAAATACAGTCTAGACGCAAAGGACTCTATGATCCAGTAGAAGGCTATTGGAAGCGTTCATAATTTTGCACTAAAGGGTGGTAATAAATCATTTTTGTAATAATTACCTCCGTTGTGGTGCCATGCCTTTCGCCGTACAGGAGGACTGTGCAAGGAATGCGAAGGAGTTCAAGACATATATATATTCGAAACACTTACCCTGACGCCGGGGGGTCACCGCTGCTACCGCTGCTGCCGCCACTGATGCCGCTGGGTCCCTGACGCTGCGAGGTGGAACTGCAGCTCCCAGCAGGCTTTGCGAGTCCAGCCAGCCGCTTCCTGTCACCACGCGCCCGGAGGCGCTGTAAAAGGCGGAGGCTCGTACCGCATCGCGGACGCGCGCGGGCGTCGCCGGGCTAAGCCCGGGCAAAGGGCGGGCCCTCTGAGGCCCTCAGAGGTCAACAGTGGTCGGGCGGGCCATCCATCTAACATCTAACCTCCATTGGAAGGTGAGCCGTATTGTCTATCATGGGGGAAAGTAATAATATCTCCACTAGTACAATCAACATAGACTCTCAGGCTATTGAAGTCCCTGCATCTCTACAACTGTCATTTGAGAGTCTCTTGGACAATGCCTTCAATGAGATTGCAGAGACTGAAAGGAGGTTGTCTTTGGCTTCCCAAAACGACGGCCAAACGACCATTATTATTAGTTCTAACCACACTACACCCCTACTGCCAGAGGTAATTGTAGTAAAATCTACCTCTGCGGTGAGCTCATCTGTTGCGTCACAAGAAGGAAATACCCTTGTCATAGCTACCGACGCTGCTAGTGATCTTGATTTGCTATCAGCGCTCCCATCTGCAAATACTAAGATCACAGGAACGAAACGTAAAAGGGGCCCAGCAAAGACTGTAATAAACAAGAGGAAGCAGCCCCCTAGGAGTGTTAATCAGCCAACTCCACACAGCATGTGGTCTAGGGGGAAGAAGCGTCAAATAGAGGTCCCAACAGTTTGCTCTGACACTGGGGATCATTGTGATACTGTGATAATAAATGATGGCACCAATTCAATCTGCACACAGACGGATTTCCCTAATGAAAACGTTCATCAACTCAAACCACAGGGAAACCTTATAGAGACTATTGCAGATACAATTTTTAAACAACTTGAAGGTCAAATGATCAAACAATTAAATATTATTTTTAAGAGGTTTGACAGACTGGAGACTCTTGTGAAAAATGATGAAGCTAAGAGGAAAGGTATGGTTTGCCTAGATCAAATTGGAGGTGATCGCCTGTTAAAAGACTTAGAGTCTATCACCAGCACCTTATCTAGCGGAGAGCCTAACAAAAATTGTACTTTAGCTACATCTAAAGGGGCCACAGGGACTTCAAATGTCAATATTGCCTCCTTGACACAACCATCAGTGGAAGCTAATACAAGGCAAAATGACTCTCCAATAACTCCGCCTCCCATTCCTCCACCATCTTCCGGACTGCCTAATACCACAAATATTACCAAAAAGAGTAGCCCCTCCAGTGGTATAGTTAAGCAGAAAGTATCTACCAGGCCAGGCCAGCACAGAGGTCAATCGGAGGATAACAGACCGATAAAACATCAAGGTCCTGCTTTACACCTTCCTCCTGAGTCGTGCCCATATGTTTTGGTTTTGGCCGGTATACCACCACTTAGGGAGGGTCAAGGCGAATCTTGGGTACAGTTACACAACAAATGCATTCACTGGTTAACCAAACACAAGGGGGTCAGATACGACATATCAAATGAAATTCTCTCTGCCCGTCGGGTGACCTGGGTCGGACTCCTGTTTAAAAACATCAACGGGGATTGTATTACAATCAACTTTAGGAACCCGGGCGTAGTAAAATATTTACTAAACAGGAAGAATATTCAGAATGGTCCATCTACCGTGGTGACCCCCTTACCTCTGAGTTATTTTTACAGACCCCCTAACAGATTGTTGCAATCATCACCTATGTTTCCGCTACATAACAGATTTTCAGCACTATTAGGCCAGGGCACTTTAGATTGACTGCCTATAACTCGGGAAGACTCTGTTGTAACGGTGCACATTGCTGACGATCCTTTAAAGACTGTAGATTCTGAGGTGGCTTTGACATTACCCCACCCTTCTCTGCCATCAAACCCTCAATGTGATCAACCGGCTAATTTGACAACCACTGCCATTTATGATGTTTGCCCACGTATTAATGAGACTTTGTCCATTATAAGTTGGAACATTGCAGGGCTAAAGGCAAAATTAGAAATTAAAGCCTGGAAGGATTGGGTAAATTGTTATGATGTCTTAATGTTCCAGGAAACTTGGAGTACAACTAATCTGTTATTAGAAGGGTATAGCTGTCACAATGGTATTGTGCCGTCTCCACCCTTAGGCCGTCCAAGTGGGGGTTTATCAATTTGGATAAAGATAACAGCAGAAGTAAAAACAGAAGTAATACAAACCAATAACCCAAGTTTTATGGCACTGGTATATGCGAGAGATGTAAAATTATGTCTGATTAATTTTTATAATAACGATTTTTTATCCTATCCTAATTGTAATTTTTTAGATTTGTTTAATTTCTTTGATGACATAGTGGAGGGACGTAAATACGGGAAATTTGATGGGATCTGCTTAGGAGGGGACTTCAATGCTCACATCCATTTAAGGAATCCCCCTTGCAGGAGAGGTGTAGAACTATCTGATCTCCTTGCAACTAGAGAACTTATAAACTCTATGGAGTTTGCTGGCAATGACATGAGCACTAAACCGGATCCTACTTACATCGGTCACGGATGTGCAACAACTATTGATTATATATTTGTTTCACCTTCCCGTGCCGATGTTTTATCAAAAGCAGAGGTAGTGTGTAATGTATATAGCGACCACTACCCAATTGTGATTTATCTAAAATTGTTAGGGGAGAAAAAACCACATAGGGAAATTGGGGCAGCAAATTTGGCTGCCACAACGGATGGATTAAGGGTTGTTTGGAGGGGGGTGGATAATAGGGGTGTCTTGGGTACCGTGATTAAGAAATATCCTGCATTGATCTCGGATTGTCTAGATATTGACAGCTGCGAGGGGTAACTTGATTAAATCATTTGGTGAACTCTGCTTCGCAATAAAAAGCGAGATTTCCAAGCCAACATCAAGGAAAGTTGAGGAAGCCCCAAAATGGTTTGATGCCTCTTGCTCGAAGGCAAATCGGGATCTAAGGGCTGCTCTCACGGCCAAACCACGGGATATTTCCCAGGTAAGGCTCTTGAGAGCAAGGTATAAATCCACCCTGCGTATTAGAACCAATGAACTAGTTAAAGATCATTGGGAATCCCTTGTATGTACAGCCGCCCTAAAAGACACTCCAGGGTTCTGGAGGGAGGTAAAGAACTTAAGATCACTTGGCTCAAATATAACATCAATTAACTGTAACATCTTGGGACCTGTGTGGGTGGAGCACTTCTCAAAGATTTATGCTGTATCTGATCACCCTGTAGTAAACCTTCCTCCCCCAACTCCTTTAAACATTACATTGCTTGAGGTAGAGGATGCTATTGCCGAATCTGCCAGTAATAAAGCACCTGGCCCAGATGGTCTTTCCATCGACCAATTAAAATGTGAAATCAATTTCTGGGCACCGATACTATGCAATGTATTTAATAACCTAACACACGAATCCATCCCTGAAACATGGTCAAACAGTACTATCATCCCCATTTTTAAAAAAGGCGACAGGCTGGATCCCGGGTGTTACCGCCCAATATCATTAATTGATAACACCCTGAAAGTTTTGGGTAGGGTAATTTTTAAAAGAATTAGAACTTGGGCGGAGGAAAGTTCCATCTTACACCCAAGCCAGCTAGGGTTCCGCAGTAAGGTGGGCACGGTAGAACAGTGTTTAAACCTAAATTTGATAATAGCCAAATATACATTAGCCAAAAAATCCCCCTTATATTTTGGTTTTATGGATTTGAGTTCTGCTTTTGATTTTGTAAACAGCTCCCGTTTATGGACCGTCATTCTTAATTATGGTTTAGATGAAAATTTGGTGCACTTTTTATCTTATCTTCATAGCAACCTAAGAGCTCGTGTGCGTATTAATTCCACTGGCGAAGTATCAAGTAACATTTTAATTGGCAGGGGGGTCAAACAGGGTTGCGTCCTGGCCCCTCTGCTTTTTATTTTATACATTAATGAATTGAGCAGCTCATTAAGTACCCTAACCAAAGATGTACCGTATATCAACGGCATGCCGATACCCACCCTACTCTACGCTGATGACGCGGTCCTAATGGGGGCCGCACTCCAAAGGCACTGCGTATTTTAATCTCAGGTTTCGTTAGTTTTATGGCTGATTTGGGCTTAAGTACAAATTTCCAAAAATCCCTTATTATGTCCTGTGGCCCAAAAAAGCATAAAATTACAAGGATAACCTCAGGGGAGGACGTTTTACAAAGCACATGCACTTTCCCATATTTGGGGCTGTTGTTCTCAAACAGCGGTTCTTGGCAACCGCATGTTTCTCATGCAAGAAACAAATTGGGTAAAGCTATTAACTCCATAATCTCTTTACGCCAACCCAACCATGCGGATGTGATAACACCATTAATTAAGATTTATCAAACACAATGCATCCCTACCGGCACTTACGGTGCAGAGTTATGGGGATACACAAATTGTCTCCATTGCCATTGCATTTGTTGTGTACTTTTATGGATTTATTTTTTCCGAATAAAGATCTTTGACTGACTGACTGATATATATACATAGATATATAGATATATACGAAAATGATTATCGAAATGATACTTTTCTGTCTCCAAAACAATATTTTTTCTTTCAATGGCGCCCTCTACAGGCAGATTAAGTGTACTGCGATGGGGTCGTGCTTTGCTCCAAGCTTCACAAACCTCTTCATGGGGTACTGGGAACAAGAGATACATGCAAGCACGACCCTCTCAGGAGATCTTACTAAAATCATCATGTGGCTGCGCTACATTGATGATTTGTTTATCGTATGGAATGGCACCAGGGAGGAAGCTGAATGCTTCGTGAGTAAACTGAATAGCAACAGATATAATATCCTCGTGACAGGTAACATCAGTGACACTGAGACAGAATTCCTTGATGTAAAACTCAGGATAGAGAATAACATTGTATGTACCACATTGTTTCGCAAAGCGACTGCGGGCAATAGTGTCTTACATGCCCTCAGCAGTCACCCTGAATCACTGAAATGGAGTATTCCGTATGGTGAACTGCTGAGGGAAAAAAGAAATTGTAACACCAATTTGACATTCAATGAAGACAGCGCCAACATTGTAGAGAGATTTCTGAAACGGGGATACCCTCAGTGGGTTCTTACTAAAGCACTTAAACGGGTTGCAGGAGTAAAAAGAAGTGACATTCTCCATACTAAACCGGACGATGACTCGTCCAGTATCACGGATGTCACACGTATGATCCTCACCTACAACTCTGATTCCCAGAAGGTGAAGAAAATCATCACTAAGAACTGGGACATCCTTAAAACTGATGGCACCCTAGGAAACTCTATACCAAATAGACCCAGTATTACGTACAGACGGAACAAAAAAATACGTGACTTAGTGGTTAGAAATGATGTGACTGTATATCCTCCTAGTACACAACATGGGTTGGTTGGCTTCTATCCTTGTGGCCACTGCAAGGCTTGTAAACACAGCAAATACAAAGACATGGTGACCTACAATGGGGTGACTAAAAAATTTACACAATTTCTCACATGTGGCATGCATTTTGTTATTTATGCAATTGAGTGTACATGTGGGCTGTGGTATATAGGCAGCACCACCTGTGCTGCCAAAAAACGCATCTTGGAACATTTAAGAGCGATACCTAATCATGATCCAAAATACCCTGTTGCTAGACATTTCAAGCAGCATCATTTTTCCAACACTGCTGATTGTAGCTATATGATTTTGGAACACATCCGATGAAACCGAGAGGGGGGGAGAGAGTTCTTGCTCTTAGAAAGAAAGAATCAAGGTATATAATTGATTTCCAAACGAAAATCACTGGTGGTCTGAACATGGACGAAGAACTGGCAATACATCTGAAAGAAGGATCATAACAATTTTGTGCTTTGCCTGTCACGTCTTAGTGGTTTTCTACTATACTGTACTTAGTGAATTCCTATACCATGTACATTCGTTTTAACTGTTATCTGATTTTTTTCTTCATGATTCTTTTCTAACTCTTATCTTTTCTTCTTTCTTTATAGGAGGAAAGGAAGGGGGCCATTCACGAACATTCACTTTCACGGGCGCACCTAACCTTTGCACTCCTACTCAGAGATCACGTATGTCACAATCATTTTCACGGTTTCTGGACCTCAGCATTTGCTCGCAGTATGATATTACCGATTGGTTGGTACATTAGCTTATGAATTAGGGCACTTGCCATTGATTCATGTGTTCACCTAAGGAGTCAGTACAATCATTGTATGCCATGTGAAATTCGATACGATCTACATAGTGTGGATCTACTATCCTTTGTCTCAGTTAGCTATATTGTTATTAGAACTTACACTGCCGAAATATTGTTATATATACTGGGGCACTTGCCATTGAAAACGTGAGGATCGGGGCACTCGTCAACTTACGATACGATACACATACTAGTGATGTAAATGTAATCCTCTCTCCCAGTTGCAATATTAGTCGTAGTGTGAATAACATTTTGGAGATTTTTCTGTTTATCGATGAGCTAACTGTGTATATACATTGTTTATTATGTGCTACTCCGCCTTTTGCAATTTTTGCATATCTTTCAGTAACACCACTGTACCACTCTAAGATGGCTGCCATTCTAGTGTATCTATTGGTCCTTCTTTGATGTTCACACATAACTTTATTAACATGGTGTATTCTCTGACAAGTCTACACGTGAACAAGCTGCAAGGCGAAACGCGTTGTGTGGATTAAACCTGTGTTCAACTTATTTGGGTTACTTGACTCATTTCCTGAGAGCGCACTAACTTTTTGTGGAAAGAGACTTTGGATTGTGACTACCGGCACGCTCCGCCGGAGTGTGCGCCACCCCTCCTGGGTCCCAGTATCTTGGAAGGAGCTTTCTTTGAGGATTGTTACAAAACGAGGGATACACTGGACCGGCCGACACTCTGACACTGCAAGCAAGATTTATGACCGCTGACACCCGAAACTGAAACCCCCGTAGGTAAGTCCTATTGCTATCAGGTCCGTCCCTAGTGAGGCAGGAGTTGGATTCGCACGGAGAGTGCTTACCAGTTTCTTTCCTCCGGGGCAGCGGCTTGGTCGCGCTGTGTGACTGCCGGATGGGGATTAACAGTGAGTTACGCGGGGAGGTCGCATTTCCGAATTGAAGCCCAGTTTCTTTATTGGCAGACATTACTGCTGATACCCGTACAAACAAACGGACTTTCATATTAACCGGCACGGAGAGTTCATCTGCCGATGTGAAAGTGAACTTGTTTTCTCAGCACGCATAACAATACTTCGGAAATTTCCTGTAATATATACAATGTCACCACGAATCTGTGAATTTCTGATTCGATAGGCATGGGGAACTCTTTATTTTTGAGAGGGGAATTTGAGTCACAAGTAACACCCATCTTTTGATATAATTTTCGAAAACAGGTTTCTTGGATTTAACCAAGAACCAACATGGAAGAAGAAACAGAGAGGAGGGCAGCCGCTCTTACTCACTTTAGTAGAAAACCGACAATCTCTAACAATACGAGTAAAGCGATGATCCAAGACCCCAAAAAACAAAGTCTGGAAGAAAGGGTAAAAAAACTAGAGAAACTAAAACGTGCTGAACTATCAAAGTGGTGGGAGGCTATCTCACTTCAGAACTACGTGGACCAAGCCATGGCACCGCGTGGTCTTAGGATATTTATAACTCCCAATTATGAAGCACCGAATCCAGCTATGCTAAAAGAATGGTCTGAACATTCAGCTTCCAGTTCCAACAAAATGATGGAAATTCTTATCAAACTCGCATGGTCGGATAGAGATGAACTATTAAAACAGATTCACGAGATCACAGAAGAACTGGCACAGGCAATGGAAAAAGATGCTCTGAAAAAAATGCATGAGGCAATGAAGGAGAGTCTAAACAAATATGAAGAAGAAATTAAGGCTAGAAAACAACGAAAAATGAATAGAGACCATGCTGATTATGAGTGTGGAAGGATTCTCACCTTCAGCAAAAAATATGATCATCTATATAGAATTCAATCACAACAAGCCAATACTAACACTACCAGCAGCACCCTGAATGAAAGCAATATCCAAAGCGACACAGAGTCTGACATCACCGGAGGAAGTATATCGGGAGAGGAATCTACTACTAAAAAACAAGTGAATTTTTTAGACGAATTCCGGGTGATGCAGAAAGACCGGCAAAATGTGAGAGACCATGCATCACCGACACCGAGAGGAAGAGGACGCGGACAAGGCAAGACAAGGGGAAACGGCGGAACCGCAAGAAACGACTCAAACAACGCTGGGAACACCGACAGAACAAAGGGCGCCATGGGAAGCCGAACAACGCGCTCAAACAAGACATATTAATGGATGCTGAAATGGTAAACAAAACAGTTGTTAATTTATCTAAAAAACATTTGACTGACAATGAAAAGAGAACTTTATGCCTGGGACTCTCTTTCTGTCCCTCCACACGCTTTAATTATACAGATACCAGAATAGATACGTTCCTGTTTGTGCGTAAACTAAAATTAAGAAAGTGGCATAAACTAAAAAGACTGGGGCACAATGTTAGAACTGTATCCAATGATGACACTCACACCGACAACCTTGCTATCAGTGATGTGGATGCTCTGCTCACTATAGCTGAATTGGATAATGTCCATGACAATCACAATGCACAGACCAGTGCGACCCAAATCCTTGATAGTATGGAATTAGAACAGAACGCGGCAGCGAGAACTGATTTCAGAGTTAAATCTACTTTTTTGCCCATACTTCCACATGACAGTATCGATACTTTTCACGAATGTGTGATCAAGGGCCTCACTGATTTAAGACATAAGCAGGGCAGGGAGAATATGATAAGTAACAATAATCTCTCTATAAACCAACGCAAATTCCTCAAAACTTTGTATGATGATACCTCCATTATTATTCGCCCTGCGGATAAGGGAGGTAATATTGTGATTTTAGAAAGGGAGGATTACATCAATGAGGCTATGCGTCAGTTGAGTGACAACAATTTTTACATTCCTGTGACTACCCTGATCCACAATCAGAGCCTCACTTGTATCTGGGACAAACTTGTGATGTGGAAGGACAAAGGTCTAATCATATGGGAGGAATACTGTTATCTTAAGAGAGACTATCCCAAACTCCTGATTCTGTATCTTCTACCTAAGATACAAAACATGACACCAAACCCCCAGGACGCCCTATTGTGTCCTCTATTGGGAGTGTTGGCTAACATGTTTCCAAGTATGTTGACTTTTTCTTACGTGAGTTTGTTTGCCAGTTACCTAGCTATATAAGGGACACCAAAGACTTTTTGTGCAGAATAGAGAATCTCATCTGGAACTCCAACTATGTGTTTGTTGTTCTAGATGTTGACTCTCTATATACCATCATAGATCACCAACAGGGTATAGAAGCGTGTGAACACTTTCTTCCCAAACGAGCCCTAAGATATCGGGAACATACGAAAATGATTATCGAAATGATACTTTTCTGTCTCCAAAACAATATTTTTTCTTTCAATGGCGCCCTCTACAGGCAGATTAAGGGTACAGCGATGGGGTCGTGCTTTGCTCCAAGCTTCGCAAACCTCTTCATGGGGTACTGGGAACAAGAGATACATGCAAGCATGACCCTCTCAGGAGATCTTACTAAAATCATCATGTGGCTGCGCTACATTGATGATTTGTTTATTGTATGGAATGGCACCAGGGAGGAAGCTGAATGCTTCGTGAGTAAACTGAATAGCAACAGATATAATATCCTCTTGACAGGTAACATCAGTGACACTGAGTCAGAATTCCTTGATGTAAAACTCAGGATAGAGAATAACATTGTATGTACCACATTGTTTCGCAAAGCGACTGCGGGCAATAGTGTCTTACATGCCCTCAGCAGTCACCCTGAATCACTGAAATGGAGTATTCCGTATGGTGAACTGCTGAGGGCAAAAAGAAATTGTAACACCAATTTGACATTCAATGAAGAGAGCGTCAACATTGTAGAGAGATTTCTGAAACGGGGATACCCTCAGTGGGTTCTTACTAAAGCACTTAAACGGGTTGCAGGACTAAAAATAAGTGACATTCTCCATACTAAACCGGACGATGACTCGTCCAGTATCACGGATGTCACACGTATGATCCTCACCTACAACTCTGATTCCCAGAAGGTGAAGAAAATCATCACTAAGAACTGGGACATCCTTAAAACTGATGGCACCCTAGGAAACTCTATACCAAATAGACCCAGTATCACGTACAGACGGAACAAAAACATACGTGACTTAGTGGTTAGAAATGATGTGACTGTATATATATATATATAGTACACAACATGGGTTGGTTTGCTTCTATCCTTGTGGCCACTGCAAGGCTTGTAAACACAGCAAATACAAAGACATGGTGACCTACAATGGGGTGACTAAAAAACTTACACAATTTCTCACATGTGGCATGAATTTTGTTATTTATGCAATTGAGTGTACATGTGGACTGTGGTATATAGGTAGCACCACCTGTGCTGCCAAAAAACGCATTTTGGAACATTTAAGAGCGATAACTAATCATGATCCAAAATACCCTGTTGCTAGACATTTCGAACAGCATCATTTTTCCAACACTGCTGATTGTAGCTATATGATTTTGGAACACATCCCGATGAAACCGAGAGGGGGGGGCAGAGTTCTTGCTCTTAGAAAGAAAGAATCAAGGTATATAATTGATTTCCAAACGAAAATCCCCGGTGGTCTGAACATGGACGAAGAACTGGCAATACATCAGAAAGAAGGTTCATAACAATTTTGTGCTTTTCCTGTCAGTCTTAGTGGTTTTCTACTATACTGTACTTAGTGAATTCATATACCATGTACATTCGTTTTAACTGTTATCTGATTTTTTTCTTCATGATTCTTTTCTAACTCTTATCTTTTCTTCTTTCTTTATAGGAGGAAAGGAAGGGGCCCGTTCACGAACATTCACTTTCACGGGCGCACCTAACCTTTGCACTCCTACTCAGAGATCACGTATGACGCAATCATTTTCACGGTTTCTGGACCTCAGCATTTGCTCGCAGTATGATATTACTGATTGTTTGGTACATTAGCGTATGAATTAGGGCAGTTGCCATTGATTCATGTGTTCACCTAAGGAGTCAGTACAATCATTGTATGCCATGTGAAATTCGATACGATCTACATAGTGTGGATCTACTATCCTTTGTCTCAGTTAGCTATATTGTTATTAGAACTTACACTGCCGAAATATTGTTATATATACTGGGGCACTTGCCATTGAAAACGTGAGGATCGGGGCACTCGTCAACTTACGATACGATACACATACTAGTGATGTAAATGTAATCCTCTCTCCCAGTTGCAATAATAGTCGAAGTGTGAATAACATTTTGGAGATTTTTCTGTTTATCGTTGACCTAACTGTGTATATACATTGTTTATTATGTGCTACTCCGCCTTTTGCAATTTTTGAGTATCTTTCAGTGACACCACTGTACCACTCCAAGATGGCTGCCATTCTAGTGTATCTATTGGTCCTTCTTTGATGTTCACACATAACTTTATTAACATGGTGTATTCTCTGACACGTCTACACGTGAACAAGATGCAAGGCGAAACGCGTTGTGTGGATTAAACCTGTGTTCAACTTATTTGGGTTACTGGACTCATTTCCTGAGAGCGCACTAACTTTTTGTGGAAAGAGACTTTGGAGATATATATATATATACACACACACACACATACGTATACCTGAATTAGGAAATATTCGAAACCTATTGCACAAGTTACTACTTGTGTAACGATATATCTGTAAGAGACATTAGTTAGTGATAGATTCCTTACCTTAGAATATCCCCAGGCGTCAGACTGGATCCGCAAATTTTTGCGTAACAGTACCCTTGCGCATCGGTAGACGTCGTCTGCGGCTCCGCGTCCGTCGTCGGCGTCCTGGGCGCCGTGATGACGTTGTCGGAGTACTTAGACGCCGCCTCCGCGTGCTGAAGTCAGTTCTTAGACACAGCTTTTCCGCGCCAGAAACGCAGAGCCATGTTAAAAACCAACACTGGTGCCATTGAAACTAGGGCCCTGAAGGGGATGGCCCTAACCCTAGATAATGGTTCGCAGAATGGGGAGGATGAGTGGGTCGGTAAGGAATCTATCACTAACTAATGTCTCTTACAGATATATTGTTACACAAGTAGTAACTTGTGCATCTGAAAGAGACACGTTAGTGATAGATTCCTTACCTTAGAATAGATACCCCAGCAATACCAACCCTGGTGGTGGGTCTGCGAACCAATAATCACACCAGAAAGTCCTGGAGGACGGAACAGCCAAAGAAGCCATCCCTTCGGACTTGACTGTCCAGGCAATAGTGTCTTGCAATCGTGTGCAGCGAGGCCCACGTAGCCGCCTGGCAAATATCCTGCAAGGGCACTTGTAGTCGCCGTGGCCCGAGTGGAATGAGCCCTCAATTCCACAGGGGGCTCCTTTTTAGCCAAGGAGTAACATGCCTGGATACACAAGATGATCCACCGAGAGATGGTCCACTTGTGCACCGCCTTTCCCTTCTTAGCGCCCACGTAACCAACAAAGAGTTGGTCATCCACCCGGAACTGGCGTGTGCGATCCAGATAGTAAGAGAGCGCACGTTTTGGGTCCAGACAGTGGAGCCTCTCTTCATCTTTCGAGGGATGCTGAGGCGGAAAGAAGGTGGGCAAGGTAATGGACTGCCCGATGTGGAAGGCCGTGACAACCTTGGGCAGGAAAGAGGGTCTCGTCCGCAACACAACCTTGTCCAGATGGACAGAGAGGAAAGGAGATGTGGAAGAAAGAGCCTGGAGCTCACTCACTCTCCTGGCAGAGGTGATGGCAACCAAGAAGGCAGTCTTCAAAGTAAGAAGACGGAGAGGACAGTTATGGAGCGGCTCAAAGGGAGCACACATAAGGTAAGTAAGTACAAGGTTCAAGTCCCACTGAGGCATCACGAATGGAACAGGAGGGAACATATGTGTGATGCCCTTCAAAAACCTATTTACAATTGGGGACTTGAACAAAGATGGCTGATCAGGTAGCCTTAAGAAGGCGGAAAGGGCAGAAAGGTAGCCCTTAATAGTGCCCAGAGCAGAGCCCTGCTGGGCAAGAGCAAGAAGGAAGAGAAGAACCTCAGAAAGAGGGGCAGAAAGTGGATCCACAGCCTTTGCTGTGCACCATGCCACAAACTTATTCCACCTGCAGGCGTATACCGATTTTGTGGAGGGACGCCTGGCTGCCAGAATGACATTACAGACTTCAGGAGGCAAGTCAAATGGCCTCAACTGTCGCCACTCAATCTCCAAGCATGGAGGTGGAGACAGGACAGGTTTGGGTGGAGTACCGTCCCCTGCTGCTGCGGCAGAAGGTCCTCCTGAAGAGGCAGACGAACCGAGGGATTGACTGACATACTGAGTAGCTCGGGATACCAGTACCTTCGTGCCCAGTCCGGAACAACAAGGATGACTTGGGCCCGGTCGTGCTTGATCTTCTTCAGCACTCTGGGCAGAAGTGGTATAGGTGGAAAGGCGTACAAGAGACCGCAACTCCACTCGCGACGAAAAGCATCTCTGAGCGAGTGCCGCCTTGGAAATTCCAACGCGCAGAACTGATGACATTGCGTGTTCTCTTCGGTGGCGAATAGATCTAACAAAGGCTCTCCCCATTGCTGAAAGAGGCCTTGCGCCACGTCCGAGTTCAGACGCCATTCGTGATCCATCATGCACTGACGGCTGAGTTCGTCCGCCCTGGCGTTCAGAGAGCCTGCCAGGTGTTAAACCACCAGGGTCACGCCCTGATGTTCCAGCCACTGCCAGAGACGCAGAGCCTTCTGGCAAAGGGTCCACGACCCTACCCCGCCCTGTTTGTTGCAGTACCACATGGCGGTGGTGTTGTCCGTGAACACCTGCACTACACTCCCCCGGACAGAGGGGAGGAATGCCTTCAGTGCTAGACAAATCGACCGCAGCTCCAAAAGGTTGATATGGAGCCGAGACTCCGCCGGGGACCAGAGGCCTCTGATCTCCGCCTCTCCCATGTGGCCTCCCCAGCCCTGGAGGGACGCATCCGTCACAACTACGTGCTCCAGTTAGGGAAGGTAATTGCAAACACAACAATGATGGACAGAATGTGGATCAATGTCACACATTCACCCCAGTCCAAAGATCTGGGCCCAAATCCATCGTTTTTCCACCCCACACCACCCTGGGTTAGACAATGGCGATATGCAAATCAGCGCTGACCCTGTGCCCCATGGGAACAGTCCAGTCCGAACTACAAAAGCCATGTCCTTCCCAGAACGGAAACAAGCATCCGAGGACCGGCCCGGTTTCGAGGTAACACCTCTCATCAGCCCGGCTAGCTTGATTCCAGTGGTGTGGAGTGCCTGGGACTCACGTCTGAGCATCCCCAGTACACTTAGAGCGGTAATTGCAAACACAACAATGATGAACAGAATGTGGATCAATGTCACACATTCACCCCAGTCCAAAGATCTGGGCCCAAATCCATCGTTTTTCCACTCCACACCACCCTGGGTTAGACAATGGCGATATGCAAATCAGCGCTGACCCTGTGCCCCATGGGAACAGTCCAGTCCGAACTACAAAAGCCATGTCCTTCCCAGAACGGAAACAGGCATCCGAGGACCGGCCCGGTTTCGAGGTAAGACCTCTCATCAGCCCGGCTAGCTTGATTCCAGTGGTGTGGAGTGCCTGGGACTCACGTCTGAGCATCCCCAGTACACTTAGAGCGGTAATTGCAAACACAACAATGATGGACAGAATGTGGATCAATGTCACACATTCACCCCAGTCCAAAGATCTGGGCCCAAATCCATCGTTTTTCCACTCCACACCACCCTGGGTTAGACAATGGCGATATGCAAATCAGCGCTGACCCTGTGCCCCATGGGAACAATCCAGTCCGAACTACAAAAGCCTTGTCCTTCCCAGAACGGAAACAAGCATCCGAGGACCTGCCCGGTTTCGAGGTAACACCTCTCATCAGCCCGGCTAGCTTGATTCCAGTGGTGTGGAGTGCCTGGGACTCACGTCTGAGCATCCCCAGTACACTTAGAGCGGTAATTGCAAACACAACAATGATGGACAGAATGTGGATCAATGTCACACATTCACCCCAGTCCAAAGATCTGGGCCCAAATCCATCGTTTTTCCACTCCACACCACCCTGGGTTAGACAATGGCGATATGCAAATCAGCGCTGACCCTGTGCCCCATGGGAACAGTCCAGTCCGAACTACAAAAGCCATGTCCTTCCCAGAACGGAAACAAGCATCCGAGGACCGGCCCGGTTTCGAGGTAACACCTCTCATCAGCCCGGCTAGCTTGATTCCAGTGGTGTGGAGTGCCTGGGACTCACGTCTGAGCATCCCCAGTACACTTAGAGCGGTAATTGCAAACACAACAATGATGGACAGAATGTGGATCAATGCCACACATTCACCCCAGTCCAAAGATATGAGCCCAAATCCATCGTTTTTCCACTCCACACCACCCTGGGTTAGACAATGGCGATATGCAAATCAGCGCTGACCCTGTGCCCCATGGGAACAGTCCAGTCCGAACTACAAAAGCCATGTCCTTCCCAGAACGGAAACAAGCATCCGAGGACCGGCCCGGTTTCGAGGTAACACCTCTCATCAGCCCGGCTAGCTTGATTCCAGTGGTGTGGAGTGCCTGGGACTCACGTCTGAGCATCCCCAGTACACTTAGAGTGGTAATTGCAAACACAACAATGATGGACAGAATGTGGATATATGTCACACATTCACCCCAGTCCAAAGATCTGGGCCCAAATCCATCGTTTTTCCACTCCACACCACCCTGGGTTAGACGATGGCGATATGCAAATCAGCACTGACCCTGTGCCCCATGGGAACAGTCCAGTCCGAACTACAAAAGCCATGTCCTTCCCAGAACGGAAACAAGCATCCGAGGACCGGCCCGGTTTCGAGGTAACACCTCTCATCAGCCCGGCTAGCTTGATTCCAGTGGTGTGGAGTGCCTGGGACTCACGTCTGAGCATCCCCAGTACACTTAGAGCGGTAATTGCAAACACAACAATGATGGACAGAATGTGGATCAATGTCACACATTCACCCCAGTCCAAAGATCTGGGCCCAAATCCATCGTTTTTCCACTCCACACCACCCTGGGTTAGACAATGGCGATATGCAAATCAGCGCTGACCCTGTGCCCCATGGGAACAGTCCAGTCCGAACTACAAAAGCCATGTCCTTCCCAGAACGGAAACAAGCATCCGAGGACCGGCCCGGTTTCGAGGTAACACCTCTCATCAGCCCGGCTAGCTTGATTCCAGTGGTCTGGAGTGCCTGGGACTCACGTCTGAGCATCCCCAGTACACTTAGAGCGGTAATTGCAAACACAACAATGATGGACAGAATGTGGATCAATGTCACACATTCACCCCAGTCCAAAGATCTGGGCCCAAATCCATCGTTTTTCCACTCCACACCACCCTGGGTTAGACAATGGCGATATGCAAATCAGCGCTGACCCTGAGCCCCATGGGAACAGTCCAGTCCGAACTACAAAAGCCATGTCCTTCCCAGAACGGAAACAAGCATCCGAGGACCGGCCCGGTTTCGAGGTAACACCTCTCATCAGCCCGGCTAGCTTGATTCCAGTGGTCTGGAGTGCCTGGGACTCACGTCTGAGCATCCCCAGTACACTTAGAGCGGTAATTGCAAACACAACAATGATGGACAGAATGTGGATCAATGTCACACATTCACCCCAGTCCAAAGATCTGGGCCCAAATCCATCGTTTTTCCACTCCACACCACCCTGGGTTAGACAATGGCGATATGCAAATCAGCGCTGACCCTGTGCCCCATGGGAACAGTCCAGTCCGAACTACAAAAGCCATGTCCTTCCCAGAACGGAAACAAGCATCCGAGGACCGGCCCGGTTTCGAGGTAACACCTCTCATCAGCCCGGCTAGCTTGATTCCAGTGGTGTGGAGTGCCTGGGACTCACGTCTGAGCATCCCCAGTACACTTAGAGCGGTAATTGCAAACACAACAATGATGGACAGAATGTGGATCAATGTCACACATTCACCCCAGTCCAAAGATCTGGGCCCAAATCCATCGTTTTTCCACTCCACACCACCCTGGGTTAGACAATGGCGATATGCAAATCAGCGCTGACCCTGTGCCCCATGGGAACAGTCCAGTCCGAACTACAAAAGCCATGTCCTTCCCAGAACGGAAACAAGCATCCGAGGACCGGCCCGGTTTCGAGGTAACACCTCTCATCAGCCCGGCTAGCTTGATTACAGTGGTGTGGAGTGCCTGGGACTCACGTCTGAGCATCCCCAGTACACTTAGAGCGGGCACAGGGTCAGCGCTGATTTGCATATCGCCATTGTCTAACCCAGGGTGGTGTGGAGTGGAAAAACGATGGATTTGGGCCCAGATCTTTGGACTGGGGTGAATGTGTGACATTGATCCACATTCTGTCCATCATTGTTGTGTTTGCAGTTACCGCTCTAAGTGTACTGGGGATGCTCAGATGTGAGTCCCAGGCACTCCACACCACTGGAATCAAGCTAGCCGGGCTGAAGAGAGGTGTTACCTCGAAACCGGGCCGGTCCTCGGATGCTTGTTTCCGTTCTGGGAAGGACATGGCTTTTGTAGTTCGGACTGGACTGTTCCCATGGGGCACAGGGTCAGCGCTGATTTGCATATCGCCATTGTCTAACCCAGGGTGGTGTGGAGTGGAAAAACGATGGATTTGGGCCCAGATCTTTGGACTGGGGTGAATGTGTGACATTGATCCACATTCTGTCCATCATTGTTGTGTTTGCAGTTACCGCTCTAAGTGTACTGGGGATGCTCAGACGTGAGTCCCAGGCACTCCACACCACTGGAATCAAGCTAGCCGGGCTGAAGAGAGGTGTTACCTCGAAACCGGGCCGGTCCTCGGATGCTTGTTTCCGTTCTGGGAAGGACATGGCTTTTGTAGTTTGGACTGGACTGTTCCCATGGGGCACAGGGTCAGCGCTGATTTGCATATCGCCATTGTCTAACCCAGGGTGGTGTGGAGTGGAAAAACGATGGATTTGGGCCCAGATCTTTGGACTGGGGTGAATGTGTGACATTGATCCACATTCTGTCCATCATTGTTGTGTTTGCAGTTACCGCTCTAAGTGTACTGGGGATGCTCAGACGTGAGTCCCAGGCACTCCACACCACTGGAATCAAGCTAGCCGGGCTGAAGAGAGGTCTTACCTCGAAACCGGGCCGGTCCTCGGATGCTTGTTTCCGTTCTGGGAAGGACATGGCTTTTGTAGTTCGGACTGGACTGTTCCCATGGGGCACAGGGTCAGCCCTGATTTGCATATCGCCATTGTCTAACCCAGGGTGGTGTGGAGTGGAAAAACGATGGATTTGGGCCCAGATCTTTGGACTGGGGTGAATGTGTGACATTGATCCACATTCTGTCCATCATTGTTGTGTTTGCAGTTACCGCTCTAAGTGTACTGGGGATGCTCAGACGTGAGTCCCAGGCACTCCACACCACTGGAATCAAGCTAGCCGGGCTGAAGAGAGGTGTTACCTCGAAACCGGGCCGGTCCTCGGATGCTTGTTTCCGTTCTGGGAAGGACATGGCTTTTGTAGTTCGGACTGGACTGTTCCCATGGGGCACAGGGTCAGCGCTGATTTGCATATCGCCATTGTCTAACCCAGGGTGGTGTGGAGTGGAAAAACAATGGATTTGGGCCCAGATCTTTGGACTGGGGTGAATGTGTGACATTGATCCACATTCTGTCCATCATTGTTGTGTTTGCAGTTACCGCTCTAAGTGTACTGGGGATGCTCAGACGTGAGTCCCAGGCACTCCACACCACTGGAATCAAGCTAGCCATGCTGAAGAGAGGTGTTACCTCGAAACCGGGCCGGTCCTCGGATGCTTGTTTCCGTTCTGGGAAGGACATGGCTTTTGTAGTTCGGACTGGACTGTTCCCATGGGGCACAGGGTCAGCGCTGATTTGCATATCGCCATTGTCTAACCCAGGGTGGTGTGGAGTGGAAAAACGATGGATTTGGGCCCAGATCTTTGGACTGGGGTGAATGTGTGACATTGATCCACATTCTGTCCATCATTGTTGTGTTTGCAGTTACCGCTCTAAGTGTACTGGGGATGCTCAGACGTGAGTCCCAGGCACTCCACACCACTGGAATCAAGCTAGCCGGGCTGAAGAGAGGTGTTACCTCGAAACCGGGCCGGTCCTCGGATGCTTGTTTCCGTTCTGGGAAGGACATGGCTTTTGTAGTTCGGACTGGACTGTTCCCATGGGGCACAGGGTCAGCGCTGATTTGCATATCGCCATTGTCTAACCCAGGGTGGTGTGGAGTGGAAAAACGATGGATTTGGGCCCAGATCTTTGGACTGGGGTGAATGTGTGACATTGATCCACATTCTGTCCATCATTGTTGTGTTTGCAGTTACCGCTCTAAGTGTACTGGGGATGCTCAGACGTGAGTCCCAGGCACTCCACACCACTGGAATCAAGCTAGCCGGGCTGAAGAGAGGTGTTACCTCGAAACCGGGCCGGTCCTCGGATGCTTGTTTCCGTTCTGGGAAGGACATGGCTTTTGTAGTTCGGACTGGACTGTTCCCATGGGGCACAGGGTCAGCGCTGATTTGCATATCGCCATTGTCTAACCCAGGGTGGTGTGGAGTGGAAAAACGATGGATTTGGGCCCAGATCTTTGGACTGGGGTGAATGTGTGACATTGATCCACATTCTGTCCATCATTGTTGTGTTTGCAGTTACCGCTCTAAGTGTACTGGGGATGCTCAGATGTGAGTCCCAGGCACTCCACACCACTGGAATCAAGCTAGCCGGGCTGAAGAGAGGTGTTACCTCGAAACCGGGCCGGTCCTCGGATGCTTGTTTCCGTTCTGGGAAGGACATGGCTTTTGTAGTTCGGACTGGACTGTTCCCATGGGGCACAGGGTCAGCGCTGATTTGCATATCGCCATTGTCTAACCCAGGGTGGTGTGGAGTGGAAAAACGATGGATTTGGGCCCAGATCTTTGGACTGGGGTGAATGTGTGACATTGATCCACATTCTGTCCATCATTGTTGTGTTTGCAGTTACCGCTCTAAGTGTACTGGGGATGCTCAGACGTGAGTCCCAGGCACTCCACACCACTGGAATCAAGCTAGCCGGGCTGAAGAGAGGTGTTACCTCGAAACCGGGCCGGTCCTCGGATGCTTGTTTCCGTTCTGGGAAGGACATGGCTTTTGTAGTTTGGACTGGACTGTTCCCATGGGGCACAGGGTCAGCGCTGATTTGCATATCGCCATTGTCTAACCCAGGGTGGTGTGGAGTGGAAAAACGATGGATTTGGGCCCAGATCTTTGGACTGGGGTGAATGTGTGACATTGATCCACATTCTGTCCATCATTGTTGTGTTTGCAGTTACCGCTCTAAGTGTACTGGGGATGCTCAGACGTGAGTCCCAGGCACTCCACACCACTGGAATCAAGCTAGCCGGGCTGAAGAGAGGTCTTACCTCGAAACCGGGCCGGTCCTCGGATGCTTTTTCCGTTCTGGGAAGGACATGGCTTTTGTAGTTCGGACTGGACTGTTCCCATGGGGCACAGGGTCAGCCCTGATTTGCATATCGCCATTGTCTAACCCAGGGTGGTGTGGAGTGGAAAAACGATGGATTTGGGCCCAGATCTTTGGACTGGGGTGAATGTGTGACATTGATCCACATTCTGTCCATCATTGTTGTGTTTGCAGTTACCGCTCTAAGTGTACTGGGGATGCTCAGACGTGAGTCCCAGGCACTCCACACCACTGGAATCAAGCTAGCCGGGCTGAAGAGAGGTGTTACCTCGAAACCGGGCCGGTCCTCGGATGCTTGTTTCCGTTCTGGGAAGGACATGGCTTTTGTAGTTCGGACTGGACTGTTCCCATGGGGCACAGGGTCAGCGCTGATTTGCATATCGCCATTGTCTAACCCAGGGTGGTGTGGAGTGGAAAAACAATGGATTTGGGCCCAGATCTTTGGACTGGGGTGAATGTGTGACATTGATCCACATTCTGTCCATCATTGTTGTGTTTGCAGTTACCGCTCTAAGTGTACTGGGGATGCTCAGACGTGAGTCCCAGGCACTCCACACCACTGGAATCAAGCTAGCCATGCTGAAGAGAGGTGTTACCTCGAAACCGGGCCGGTCCTCGGATGCTTGTTTCCGTTCTGGGAAGGACATGGCTTTTGTAGTTCGGACTGGACTGTTCCCATGGGGCACAGGGTCAGCGCTGATTTGCATATCGCCATTGTCTAACCCAGGGTGGTGTGGAGTGGAAAAACGATGGATTTGGGCCCAGATCTTTGGACTGGGGTGAATGTGTGACATTGATCCACATTCTGTCCATCATTGTTGTGTTTGCAGTTACCGCTCTAAGTGTACTGGGGATGCTCAGACGTGAGTCCCAGGCACTCCACACCACTGGAATCAAGCTAGCCGGGCTGAAGAGAGGTGTTACCTCGAAACCGGGCCGGTCCTCGGATGCTTGTTTCCGTTCTGGGAAGGACATGGCTTTTGTAGTTCGGACTGGACTGTTCCCATGGGGCACAGGGTCAGCGCTGATTTGCATATCGCCATTGTCTAACCCAGGGTGGTGTGGAGTGGAAAAACGATGGATTTGGGCCCAGATCTTTGGACTGGGGTGAATGTGTGACATTGATCCACATTCTGTCCATCATTGTTGTGTTTGCAGTTACCGCTCTAAGTGTACTGGGGATGCTCAGACGTGAGTCCCAGGCACTCCACACCACTGGAATCAAGCTAGCCGGGCTGAAGAGAGGTGTTACCTCGAAACCGGGCCGGTCCTCGGATGCTTGTTTCCGTTCTGGGAAGGACATGGCTTTTGTAGTTCGGACTGGACTGTTCCCATGGGGCACAGGGTCAGCGCTGATTTGCATATCGCCATTGTCTAACCCAGGGTGGTGTGGAGTGGAAAAACGATGGATTTGGGCCCAGATCCTTGGACTGGGGTGAATGTGTGACATTGATCCACATTCTGTCCATCATTGTTGTGTTTGCAGTTACCGCTCTAAGTGTACTGGGGATGCTCAGACGTGAGTCCCAGGCACTCCACACCACTGGAATCAAGCTAGCCGGGCTGAAGAGAGGTGTTACCTCGAAACCGGGCCGGTCCTCGGATGCTTGTTTCCGTTCTGGGAAGGACATGGCTTTTGTAGTTCGGACTGGACTGTTCCCATGGGGCACAGGGTCAGCGCTGATTTGCATATCGCCATTGTCTAACCCAGGGTGGTGTGGAGTGGAAAAACGATGGATTTGGGCCCAGATCTTTGGACTGGGGTGAATGTGTGACATTGATCCACATTCTGTCCATCATTGTTGTGTTTGCAGTTACCGCTCTAAGTGTACTGGGGATGCTCAGACGTGAGTCCCAGGCACTCCACACCACTGGAATCAAGCTAGCCGGGCTGAAGAGAGGTGTTACCTCGAAACCGGGCCGGTCCTCGGATGCTTGTTTCCGTTCTGGGAAGGACATGGCTTTTGTAGTTCGGACTGGACTGTTCCCATGGGGCACAGGGTCAGCGCTGATTTGCATATCGCCATTGTCTAACCCAGGGTGGTGTGGAGTGGAAAAACGATGGATTTGGGCCCAGATCTTTGGACTGGGGTGAATGTGTGACATTGATCCACATTCTGTCCATCATTGTTGTGTTTGCAGTTACCAGTTAGGGAAGGGAGAGGGATCTGCCGCTGACCCAATCGCGGTCCGTGAGCCACCACTGCAGCTGTCTCGCAGTGCCCTCCGAGATCAGGACATGGTCAGACAGGTTGCCCTGATGCTGGGCCCACTGAAACTCCAGGTCCCACTGCAGAGCCCGCATCCGCCACCGGGCGTGATGCACCAGAAGCATGCAGGAGGCCATCAGCCCCAGAAGCCGCAGCGTCAACCTGACCGAGACCCGGGATAAAGGCTGAAAGAGTGGAATCAGAGACTGAATATCCAAACCCGCTGTTCGGGTGGATAAACCCAAAACTGTGCCGAGTCGAGAACCAATCCAATGAAGAGGAGCTTCTGAGAGGGGCACAGGTGTGACTTCGGCACATTGATGGAGAACCCAAGCAGGTGCAGGAGGTCTGCCGTTGTCTGGAGGTGGCTGACAACTGTCTGGGGCGAGCCCGCCTTCAACAACCAGTCGTCGAGGTAGGGGAAGACTGAAACCCCTAACCTGCGCAGATGAGCTGCGACCACCGCCATCACCTTTGTGAACACCCGTGGGGTGCTGGTAAGGCTGAAGGGAGCAGGGTAAACTGAAAGTGCTCGTGGCCAACCAGGAACCGCAGGTAGCGCCGGTGGGCCGGCAGGACGGGGATGTGGAAATAAGCGCCCTGCAAGCCCAACGCTACCATCCAGTCTTCTGGGTTCAGGGCAGCTAGGACCTGAGCTAGTGTCAGCATTTTGAACTTCTCCTTCCGGAGGAAGCCGTTGACGTTCCGTTCCGTAGGTCCAATATAGGGCGTAGGCCCCCTTTGCCCTTCTTGGGTACCAGAAAGTAGTGGGAGTAACAACCACACCCTACTTCTGGCCCAGGAACGCGCTCGATGGCCCCCTTGGCCAAGAGGGCTGTAACTTCCTCCTGCAGAAGTCGCAAATGATCCCCCGATACGCGGTGGTATTGCGGCAGCATGGCTGGAGGAGTCGCCTCGAAGGGGAGGGAGTAGCCCCTTCGGACGATTTGCAGCACCCACCTGTCCGATGTGACAGTGTGCCAGTGGAGGAGGTGATGGCGAACCCTGCCCCTCACTGAGGTCACATAGGCCTGAAAGCACGGACTAGGAGGGTTTTGAGGCGGATGCTGTGGGGGAGGGTGTGGACTGGCCTCGCCGTTGTCCCCGACCGCCTCCATGGCGGTTCCCACGGGCCGCCACCGCGTTGGATGTTAGTCTGCGTTGTGTGGCTGGCGGCACGTGTAGGGGCGCCTATTCCTTGGCCAGGAAAGGAGCGAATGGCACCGGTTTGCTGGCGCGGATCCGAGAGGCCCAAGGACCTGACCGTAGCCCTTAAAGCGCTCAAGCGCATGGTCTGCCTTGTCGCCAAAAAGGCGACGGCCATCAAACGGCATGTCCATGAGTGTATTCTGGACATCAACCGAGAAGTTGGCTGACCTCAACCAGGCGTGGCGACGAATCACCACTGTCGTTGCTATCGCTCTGCCCAGTGAGTCGGTGGTATCCAGCCCACACCGGATAGAATACCGCGCTGCATCTCGGCCCTCCACAAGGGCTTGGTCGAGTTTAGCCCGTACCTCCAACGGGCATTCTGGCAGCACGTCCACGACCGTATCCCACAGAGAGTGGGTGTAGCGGCCCAAGAGGCATGCGGTGTTGGAAGACCGCAGTCTCAGACTCAGGGAGGAGAATACCTTTTTGCCGTATTGCTCATACCTCTTGGATTCCCTGTCAGGCGGAGCCTACGGGAATGCGGTCTGGGAATTGGAGGCCTGGATCACCAGGCGGGCTGGGTGGAGAGGAAACCTGTAGCGGGCCTGGACCAAGTGCCCAAAAGAACGTCGGTCAAGGCCTCATTAAACGGCAGTAGAGGCTCAGCCGAGCTTGACTGCGGTTTAAGGTCCTCAGTGAGGAGGTTAGTCCTCACGGCCACGACGGGGATTTCAAGGTCCAAGACCTTGGCCGCCCACGACAGCACCACACTGTAGGTTGCCCCCTCCTCCTATAGCCAGGTTCTGAGCTGGGATGGGGCAGTGAGCTAAATAACGGTGATGGATCAAGCCCTGATCTTTGGACTGGGTAAGAGTGGTCTGCTTTATTCAGACACTCTGTTCATCACCACCCCCTTTTCTGAATCATTTTGTCCACCATAAGCGTGGAAGGGTATACTCAGACATGAGTCCCTTGCTCACTGCTCCATCAGGATTCAAGCAAGCCGGGCCGACGACGCCTGGAATGGCAGAAACCGGTCCCCGGAAGCTTGTCTCCTTTCTGGTGAAGAATTGGCTTGGTAGTTTGGTCTGCCCTGTTCCCATGATGCACTGGGCCAGGGACAGACTAATTTGCATATAGCCAGGTTCTGAGCTGGGATGGGGCAGTGAGCTAAATAACGGTGATGGATCAAGCCCTGATCTTTGGACTGGGTAAGAGTGGTCTGCTTAATTCAGACACTCTGTTCATCACCACCCCCTTTTCTGAATCATTTTTTCCACCATAAGCATGGAAGGGTATACTCAGACATGAGTCCCTTGCTCACTGCTCCATCAGGATTCAAGTAAGCCGGGCCGATGACGCCTGGAATGGCAGAAACCGGTCCCCGGAAGCTTGTCTCCTTTCTGGTGAAGAATTGGCTTGGTAGTTTGGTCTGCCCTGTTCCCAAGATGCACTGGGCCAGGGACAGACTAATTTGCATATAGCCAGGTTCTGAGCTGGGATGGGGCAGTGAGCTAAATAACGGTGATGGATGAAGCCCTGATCTTTGGACTGGGTAAGAGTGGTCTGCTTAATTCAGACACTCTGTTCATCACCACCCCCTTTTCTGAATCATTTTGTCCACCATAAGCGTGGAAGGGTATACTCAGACATGAGTCCCTTGCTCACTGCTCCATCAGGATTCAAGCAAGCCGGGCCGACGACGCCTGGAATGGCAGAAACCGGTCCCCGGAAGCTTGTCTCCTTTCTGGTGAAGAATTGGCTTGGTAGTTTGGTCTGCCCTGTTCCCATGATGCACTGGGCCAGGGACAGACTAATTTGCATATAGCCAGGTTCTGAGCTGGGATGGGGCAGTGAGCTAAATAACGGTGATGGATCAAGCCCTGATCTTTGGACTGGGTAAGAGTGGTCTGCTTAATTCAGACACTCTGATCATCACCACCCCCTTTTCTGAATCATTTTGTCCACCATAAGCGTGGAAGGGTATACTCAGACATGAGTCCCTTGCTCACTGCTCCATCAGGATTCAAGCAAGCCGGGCCGACGACGCCTGGAATGGCAGAAACCGGTCCCCGGAAGCTTGTCTCCTTTCTGGTGAAGAATTGGCTTGGTAGTTTGGTCTGCCCTGTTCCCATGATGCACTGGGCCAGGGACAGACTAATTTGCATATAGCCAGGTTCTGAGCTGGGATGGGGCAGTGAGCTAAATAACGGTGATGGATCAAGCCCTGATCTTTGGACTGGGTAAGAGTGGTCTGCTTAATTCAGACACTCTGTTCATCACCACCCCCTTTTCTGAATCATTTTGTCCACCATAAGCGTGGAAGGGTATACTCAGACATGAGTCCCTTGCTCACTGCTCCATCAGGATTCAAGCAAGCCGGGCCGACGACGCCTGGAATGGCAGAAACCGGTCCCCGGAAGCTTGTCTCCTTTCTGGTGAAGAATTGGCTTGGTAGTTTGGTCTGCCCTGTTCCCATGATGCACTGGGCCAGGGACAGACTAATTTGCATATAGCCAGGTTCTGAGCTGGGATGGGGCAGTGAGCTAAATAACGGTGATGGATCAAGCCCTGATCTTTGGACTGGGTAAGAGTGGTCTGCTTAATTCAGACACTCTGTTCATCACCACCCCCTTTTCTGAATCCCTCCTCCGTAGCCACGGTAGGAGGTGAGACAAAACCAGTGTCTGGCGAGGTGTCCAGACCACTGGCATCCCTAAGTCCACCTGTCCACCTGGACTGACACTCCCGTGTCAGAGTGTCCTCAGACCCCTCCCAATACTCCTCATCACCCATCTCCTGGTACTCAGGGGTGTCAAATGATGGGGCCGGCTCATTGAAGTAGAACTCTCCAAACAGCGTCAAGAGCGGCGCTACCGGCAGGCACCGACGTCCCGGAATCATCGCCGTTGGAGGACAGACTACTCACTGACTACATGCAACATGGTGCGACTTCACTTACATATCGGAAACTGCTCAATAACCTAACAGACCCTACACTGAAATTGCGGGAGAAGTGGGTGGAAGAGATTGGCAATATCGATGACACGGAATGGAATGAAGCACTAGCGTCCCCGAGGGAGGTGAGAATCTCGGCTAAATTCAGATTAGTACAACTTACAATCTTACACCGCATATACTATACTAGACCCATGCTACATAAATTACACAGAGCATCACACCCATTCTGTCTTCGTGGCTGTGACCAGGAAGGTACATTACTCCATACACTCTGGGACTGCCCACTCATAGCTGAATACTGGCGGCAGGTGATGCGCACTTTCTCACAAACACTTCAAGTCTCCCTGGTACCAGAACCACGTAAATGTCTGCTGAATATTTGGGAACCGACCGACTTATCCAGGTATGGCCACTTATGGGGCACCCTGGCCATTATGGTAGCCAAAAGAGACATCGCACAAAAGTGGGGCACATCAGACCAGTTGTGTTAAAAATGAAAATGTTAGACCTAGGACTTATCCGGAAGTTGATTAATAGTACACTTGATATTACTACGCCGCCGGACCCCAGGGTTGTCGGATGAAGGGCTGTGTCTAATCTGACAGTATCGACAATAAAATGCAAATGGCGCGGCCGGCCCTCAGGGTTGTAGGCCTGATGCTGTATACTTTTAAAAGTGTACAATAAAGGTCTTTAAAAAATATATATATAATTATAAATTACAGTCGATACTTATACAATTTTGAAGGGATCATCAGTCAACGTATTTTTTAGAGTCAGGGAGGGCTAATAACATACAATCATTTCATAACAAATAAACAATCCATTAAACATTAAAATGCAACAATAAATAACGTACCCTAAAAAACATATTATTATACCCTATTTTAAAAAGGAGAATACTCAAATTTTTAAATTGTGCCAATTCATAAAAATACTTTATATCTAATTCATCATAATACAGTATATTGAAGATAAGAAACCTGTGCAAAACCGCATTTCAAAGATAGCCAAAATGAATCAGTAAAAGTAATCTCTGTTCTTATTATAGCGTCACTAACTATTATCGTCCACTTTCTCATGTAACAACACATCTAGGTAAGCTAATTCCTTTCTTTTCCTTACGGCTCTTACTATGAAGCGAACAACAGAGTAAACAGTCTTTACGTTATCCAAACTACATAAACAATTAAAAGCATTTTTATAGCTATACAGCCTATTAGTAAGGAAAAGTGGTTTTAAAACACATTTCCGGATATAGCTATACAGGGTAAAAAATAGCATTAGATGTAAAGGGAATTGAGGGTTTTTTCCATTACATGGACAGCTGGGTAAACTATGAAAACCCTTTTCTTTGTCACGAAACTTAGTTATAAAGTGATATCTTTGTATACCCAGCACAGAAGGAATTTGGCTATAAGCAGTAACACTATGTTTTTGTCTAGCCTCATCGATTCTAATGCAATCCATGGCCGAGACGTATGTCATCCTCAGCTCCTTTTTGCCAATATCTTGTATAGCTGAAAGGTCCCCTTTATCAAAATCTATAGCACAACATGATAATAAATGTTGAATATATTCAAACCAAGGGATTTTGTTCCAATGATTAAGGGTCAGGCAATCCTTAATTATATCTGTGGTAAATATAGTCTCTTCTTTTGTCCACAGCCCTTGCCAAAATGTAAGTCCAGCTATACTAATAGTATTGTTTATATAAGGTACTACCAATTCTTTGTGGACGATATAATTGGCTGTTGAGTTAGGTATTGCCAATACTCTTTTTAGAAATGTATTTTCTTCTATTTGGAGAGCTGGAGAACTTCCCCTTCCCCATATAGCATCACCGTAACAGGCACCCGTCACACACTTAGCTCTATACAGGGTGAGTAACTCCCTAACAGGCGTATTTCTTATTTTGGCCAAAAATCTAAAGATTCCTCAATAGTTCTTAAAAAATTCAGTTTTCTTGAATCAATGTGAGATTTCCATTTCCCATTTTTATTAAAAATAAGACCCAAGTAAACAAAAGATGGCACTCTACCTATAGCTACACCTCCCACATGTCATAACAAAAGTCTTCTTGAGATTTAGCTGTAAATCCTTCTCTGTCATATAGTGTGCAAATCTCTCAATTAAGCATTGTTGCCCATACGCTGTCCTTGATAAAAGGACAGCGTCATCGGCATAAAGTAATAACAGAGTAATGCGTCTTCCTACTTTTGTAATATCTGAATTTTGCTTTTGCAGGAAGGAATCCACATTGTTAATATAGAGGGAGAACAATAATGGGGCCAGTACACAGGATTGTCGTATTCCTCTAGAACCTTAAAATCTTGTGTAAACTCACCCTTCGTTCCAAAATGTACTCTTGAGGGTAAAAAGGAATAGATTTGGGACAAGTATATAATAATATCATTTGGTGCTCCTAACTTTTTTAGTATTTGCCACAACTTAGCATGATTGACAAGGTTGAATGCACTTGTAAGATCTACAAAACAAAGGTGCAAAACTCCCTCCAGGGCCAATGTATATTTTCCTATTAGGAGTTCCACATTTAAAGATTGTTCTGAAGTTCCGATACCTCGTCTGAACCCAAACTGGGCTTCTGAGAGAATGCTATTCTCCTTAGCCAAGTCTTCTAGCCTTCCCAAGAGAATTCTTCCCATTAACTTGGAGGTTGAGTCCAGAAGGTTTATCGGACGACAACAATTTGCTTTCCCTCTATCTCCCTTCTGAAAAATAGGTATGATAATACTTTGTGACCAGGAAGCCGGTAAGACTCCCCATATAGCAGCATTAAAAACATTTATTAAAATGGGAATCCAAAAATCCATATCACTTTTAAAAACATCAATAGGAACCCCATCAGGGCCACCGGCTTTCTCATTCGCACTATTTATTTAGCAGAGCATTTTTCATTTCTGCCATTGTGATTGGTGGCGAACTTACAGGGTCAACTAATATAAAATTACTATTTTGTTTTTTTGTAACACTGATAGCATCTGGATTAAAGATGGACCCAAAATGAATGATCCGATCTTCTGGGGGTACCGTAATTTCAATTTTCGAGGTTTGATTATCCTTGAAAAAGGGGTGGTCAATAGTATGCCAAAATAATGTTGTGTTTCTAGTTTCTGCTGCCTGGGTCAGATTTGCCCATGCATCCTCTCGGATTTCACTTTTCCTTTGTTTTAATGTTATTTTTTATTCTTTCCTCAGAACACTAATTTTTACGCCATTTCTTGGTTTTGATCTGAGGGCTATTTTTAAATCCCTATTTTGCCTAGAACATTCTCTATTGAACCATTTAGGGTTATTATCGCGTGTTCTTTTCTTGTTTTTAAGGATTAAATTACTCGCCATTTCAGTAGTATTATTATAAAAAGCACTTATAATTAACAAATCCGGAGAGGAACTACTTGTGCAGATATCAATGTCCTTTTGGCTTTTCTGTCTTAAGTTTTCCAAAAAGAAAGTTGGATCTACTCCTGAGCATTTAACAGATATACCATTATTGCCTTGGAGTTTAATATCTGAGTGTGTAGACTTACCCCTTTTTTGACGAACAAGGCCAAGACCTAGTACTAATATTAGAGGGTGATGATCACTAAAAAGGTTTTCACTAATTATAATGTTTTCCACTAAATAATAGCACTTTAGTGATGTGATATAATAGTCAATATTTGATCCACCTCTCTCTCTTACATAGGTAGAGATTGCGGTTTCCCCCACAGAGTTTTCTGGTTCCAATATTACCAAGTTAAATGTAAAAATTATACAATTTATTGCTTCCCCATACGGGTCATGTCCAAAATGTGGAATTCGACCCCCAAAGCTATCAATATAGCCACATTGTTCTCCCACTATACTGTCACAAATCTCACAATTAAAATCACCCCACATATTATAGTATACTCTCCCCCAACTCTTTTACAAAAAACTCACGATCAGCCTCTAATTCTTTAATTACCCTTGAACTAGTATTATCGAACATATTAGTATAAAAATTAATCATGAAAAAGGTTTGTTTCCCTTCAGAGTATAGTTGGATCAGCTGGTAATATTGAGAATTAGTATTGACATCTTTCACTACAAGGGGCGTAGTAACCGCTATTAGTGTTGCTAAGCCTCCTTTTGCTCTCCCTCTTCTAGAGGGAGTCACATTGGTGCAAACTGCTTTAAAACCATTTATGAAAAAGGGCCCTATACTCCATGTTTCTTGTATCATAATTATAGTACAATTCTCTATAGATTTGTACCATTCATCATTGCTTAATTTATTCTTAATTCCTGCCACATTCCATGAGATAATAGTTGCCGACCTCTTAGCTTGAGTGATTGCACGGTGTGAATCCGCACATTCCATATCGAGAGTTACAGTACCCGAAGTGGTATTTATTTAATCTGCCCTACATTCCTGTAGTTTCACACTTGGTCTTTTGGAGCATAAAGCGCCATCTATTTTATTTTTGGGGTAGAATAATATACTTCCTTTATTGGGATCAACTATGACACATCGTGTCTCAATTAGTGTTTGCGCACTCAAGCACACATCAAGCTTGTTTGCCTTTTCATTATCAGCCTGAACAATTTTAGTGGCAAGGACTTCTGGTATTCTACCCATAATAATTTCTAAATTCTCATGATGTCAATCGATCTCACTGCACGATCAGTTCATACCTATTATGAGTAGGGATATTTAGGATTGGCTTGCAGAAAATGGGCCAGGTAGTCCGTAAATTCACGTCATTTGGCCTATAAAAATAACCCAATGGGACAGCAGTAATGTAATTTGTCCTATCTATGGTCATTTCCATATTTTTATTATCAAAGAACTCCATCAACTCTTCAACCAACTCTCTACTACGGAAGTTCACTACTACACAATCTCCCTCACACTGTTTTCTGGTGTTACCCACCCATCTCACTCTCCTCAACATTATAATATTTCGTTGTAATACATTTATAATAATATTTGTGTTTACAGTTAGCCAATGTATCACTTGATTTTTTTTATTTCCCATACGGTTCATATGGTCTATCCTTATCTAACCTTGGTACATCTTTAAGAATCATAACTTATGGTGTTGCCTGGGGTGGGAGATGTAGGAATTTATCAGTATTAAAACCTCCGTTGATGGTCCTAATTGATTTCTCTACATTTTTAATTTCATTTATTTCTTCTAGTGGTGCTCTATATTCAGTAACAGGCCCTCGACGTTGGATGACTGGCATTTTAACCTTCGATAAAGATTCGTTGACGTCCTTTCCCTGTATATTTTCAGATGTGCTTTTACAGACACCAACCTCCTTTAACATAATAGGTATATCTTTGGCTGCAGTCAATAAACTCGGGTTTTTAGATGCAAATATGCCTGACATCAGATCTGTTAAAAAAGTTATATCTTTTTTAACATGTTTTATCCCAGACATAACACAGCGTTCGATGGCGTCCTATTTTGAATGTAGTTTTTAAAATAATGTCTCCAAATTAAAGGCCCTTGTTGACTATCTACTAAGCAAGCCTCTCCTTTTGTTGATCCAGCAGATTTATCCCCATTCTTTGTCTTCTGCTTTGATTTTGGCTTAGCCACTTTGATACCTTCAGCACAGTTCTTTGCTTTTGGTAACTGTTTCACCTTCTTTGCCGGTGGGGAGACTAAAGTTGAATTCCCCGACCTTTCTAAAATCTCCAATGGCGATGTTAAAATACATGGATTGTCCCCCATATTCTGCAGTTTCCTCTTGCTTGTATTACTACCAGGGTGTGCTGAATCTAGCTCAGATGACTTCTCAATCACTAGTACCATATGTGTCATAGGTTCTTTGCTACCTTCTGATTCCGGGGCCATTAGGGCAGCATCTAACAGATTTTTAGTTGCTGCAAGCTGTTCCGTCACCAGGAAAATTTCATTGTCAATCATTCCCACTGCGGATTTTGAATATTTAGTGTAGGGGTGCTATTAGGCTGTGGCTACCCCAAGGATTGCGGTTGTTTCCTCTTACACGTAGTCTTCTTGCTAGTGGAGGGTGCTGTTTAACACAACAGGTAGGATTCTCCTTACCAGACTCTTCCTGGTTTCCTTTCAAGCATCCAAGAGGGGTGGCCCAGCCCAGCCTCCTCCAGTCACTGACGGGCCCACCCTTTTCCCAGGCTTTGCCCAGGCAGGGCCTGGGCATGCCCGCACACGTCCAACGCTGCGTGAGCCCTGCCCAGTATTTAAAGCACCTCCCGCACTAATGATGACGCGCCTCCTAGGCGCCTTGTGTTGCATCGTCTTCGTATGAGCCTCGATATTGAGCCCATCGAGCATTGAGCTCCTCCTGAAGTGACTTCATTCCTAGGCGGCAGTGCGGAATCAGTGGAATACCGGATGACATAATTTCTAGCATTTATTTGTATGTCCTTACTGAAACTCACTTTTTTGCAGACATGCATTGAACTGTCTTCTGGAGGCGTAAGATCCTGTCTTTTGTGGGGAATACCTGGTGACCAAATAGCAGCAGAAAAGCCACCACTGGGGGCATGCATTTTGTGAAAAATCTCGGAGCCAACTTTAAAGCAAAGGTTAGCACCTTGAATTGATAACTAAACCCTGCCACCTCGAACCTGAGAAAATTACGATGTTTTGATGTATGGGAACATGAAAATACATGTCCAGAATATCGAGGAAGGACATGTAGTCCCCCGCATCCATGAGAAGTAAGATTTCCTGGAGCGATAACATTCTGAAGGGTTGAGATTTGATAAACTTGTTCAACGACCTGAGATCTATTATCTGCCTCCATTTCCCTGTCTTTTTCTTTATTAAGAAGTGAGAATAGAACTCCAGATTGCGCTGATTGGGCGGTACCTCTTCGATTGTCTGCTTGGCGACAAGCAATTTGACTTCATACTTGAGAATTTGCAGATATTGATGGGAAGTCCCTCGCAGAGACGGGGGCTGTTGAACAAATTTCAGGGTGTGACCACAACAGAATACATCTAACACCAATTAGTCAGAAGCTATAAGCTTCCATTGATTGAAGAATTTGGAGCAAGTGGGGTCGAATGGAAGTGGGAATATGGTAGCAGGAACCTGCGGATCCTCATTTCCATTTCTTGGAGTCGTTGGACATTTGTCCTGATGGTGGGCGCCGACCTGTCGCTGCTCTAGGGTAGGCTGGTGTTGAGGTTTGCCGAAAGGTCGGCGAAGTGTACTGAGAACGAACCCCCTGCTAATAATTTGGCTGGAAATGTTGCTGGTGCTGAGGCAGAGATAGATATTGACCTCTGCCTCTTCTTCGGTAGGAAGCAAACTTTTTCTGCTGCAGATTTTTCAATGATTTAGCTGTCTCCCTATCCGACTTGATCGACTGCAGCACTTCATCCACATACCTACCAAAGAGAAATTGACCTTTGAACGTATAACCAATCCTTTGGCCTGGCTTCAGGGTGGAATGTTGTATCTTTCAGCCACCCCTACCATCTCAACACCACAACTCCCGACATCTGCCTGAAGCCAGTCAATGAAATATCCAGAGCCACATCAATCATCTTGGAAAAGTTTCTCTCTCCTTCTGATAGCACCTCTTTTCCTTCTTTCCTCTTATTGTTGGGCAAAAACACCAGCAAAGCAGAGATGTCGGACCACATCTGCGGGTCATACCTTCAGACTATAGCCATGGCGTTGGAGGCCCTGATGGCAATGGCTGCCAAAGCGGAGAACCTTTTGCTGATGTTGTCTAGTCGATGCCCTTCCTTGTCAGGTGGAGCCGCACACAGAAAAGAAGAATTGTTAGATCTCCTCTGAGCAGTTTGCATAATAACTTAATCAGGCAGAGGATGACCAATCAGGCTTGCAGGAGAGTCTTCGGGTGACCTGTACTTCTTGTCCAATTTCGGTAGCACCGCAGGTATAGAAGCTGGCGTCTTCATCAACTTCAGGACCTCTTGCCATAAGAAGTCAACAATTGGAATTGATCCAGTGGAGCACTGCATTGTAGGGTTAAAGTCATATAAATAAACACTCCGTCTAGGCAGGCATAGGGAGATCAAGGCACCTAGAAGCACGTTCCAGCAGATCGTGGAACCTGTGATATCTGCAGACAGGGAGTCGGCTAGAGGCTGAGTAATAGAAGATGGAGTGGGACATCCAGGTCCACCTGCAATTACCTTCCTTCTAGTTGCTGGTCATCGTCCTCCTGAATTTGTGCAGGGATTTCCACAGATAGCAGAACAGTCTTGCTTTTTGGCAATAGGGACACAGCCAGTGAAACAGAAATGGGAGCCTCCTGCAATATTTATTTAGCATTAACCTAAGGTCAGTGACTAATGAAACAGGGTTATTAATGAAGGGCTCCTGCGCTTGTTCTTCCTGTTCCTCATAAGGATAGTGTTCCTGAAACTCGTCCAAACGTGAGTACTGCATCAGAGAAATAATAATAATTCTCAGCTGAGGATTCCCTGGCAGAAGTATGAGGCATCAATGGTGGTGCAGAACCAGACCTCTGGTGAGAAGAAGAGGGAACAGGCTGGTATTCTTTAGCCCTTATTTCCTCAACCCTCTCTTTACTCTGAGACCTGGATTTATTTAGGGTTTTTTAAGCGAAGAGGAAGACCATTCTTCCTTTCTCTTTCTGAAAGAGGTATAGGGCTTCTCCTCAGCCTCAGAGCCTTTAGCCACTTTCTTTCTTTGCAACCAGAGAAGAAGCCTACCCTCATGATCTTTGAGAGTTTTTGTGGAGAAAGTATGACAGTACTTGTATTGTCTGGGTCCTATGAAAACAGTCTGGACTTTCCACAAGTCTTAAAGGACCTCAACAACCCTTTTTTAGACTCTGACACAATGAAGGAAAAATAGGTACTCACACTCCTGGACTATACGTCAGAAAAAGAAGATTGAAGTGAGGAAATTAACTAGTAGCTGGAAGTTCAAAAGGGAAACAGTGAAAACACTGTGACTGAGGAGAGCTCAGGGAGACTCCCTGACACATGACGTGCAGTGCAGTAAGGGGAATGTTCTACACTCTGATTAAGTGGACTTTGGATGTTTTAAAACAATGGTAATAGGTTGCTATATGCTAGTGAATTCCTATGGGCCTTTGAATATTCAGTTTTAACTCTGCTATTTTACTACCGCCATGACTATGAATCTATAAAAGATACAATACTGGAGAAGTAATCTTTACACTTTCTTTCATTCAACATGCACTTATAACTCAATATATATATCCAACAGTGAGCAAGGGCGGCCACGCCCGAAACGCGTCTGTTCGATGTTCTTTGATTTGCACCCCTGCACTTTATGATTAAGTAAACAACGATGATTTGAAGACTGGGTTTGGAACGTTATTTCGTGTCCGTGCACTGGAGAAAGTGCTTGGGAGGTTTCTTTGCACCGAAACCGGTTGGAGGTATATATATATATATATATATATATTATATGTATATTACCTACTGGCGGTTGCCAGTAGGTAGTTATAGTTAAAACCTAGTTCCCATAGGAGATCCGCAACATTCTATTTGGAATAACTTTGGCGACGGTGGACGAATCTTCGCAATTTTCTCCAAGAAAATGGCCTGCTCCGCTCCGCTCCTTCCCTGAAAGTTTGGGGGTGATTTGTCAAGTGGGGGCCGGGAAAAAAGGGTGGTCCCAAAACGTTTTTTCCCCATGCAATTTTCCATAGGACTGAACGGAATTACACCAAATTTGGCAAACAGGTAGAATTCGGTTCGCAGATTGTGCTTTTTGTTAAATGGTGTAAATCCTTTCAGTATTCCTGAGAAAATCAAAAGTAAAATCATAACTATATATGCGAAGTTGTACCGTACGCGTACCTTCCCGAGAACAAGCTTTATGCTAATTGGCTGTCAACACTGCAAACCAGGAAGTGTTGGCAGCCATCTTGTGCCTCGGTAGAACCGAGGCACAAGAAAGCTGAAAACAAATGTGGAAAACACAGAAATGGTCCGCATACGGTGCGCAAACTCCGCGAAAAAAAAAATAACCTTTGTGCTTTTTTTTAAAATTAGCCGCCGGAGGGACCAAATGCCGGGGGCATATTTAAAAAAAGTGTGGGGGGCCCCAATCCCCCCCACACTGCCCCGGGGACCACCACCCCCCGGGGCAAAGTTATTATGGTAGCGTGGGGGCACACGGCCCCCCCACAGCCCTGGGGACCGCCACCCTCCGGGGCAAAGACAGTAATGATGGGGGGCCTCTAAGGCCCCCCGAGCCCCGGGGACCGCCACTCCCCGGGGCTTTGTTCAAAAGTATGCGGGGGCTCACGGCCCCCCTGCAGCCCCGGGGACCGCCACCCCCGGGGCTTTATTTTTAATAAAAAAAATCTGTGTGGGGGGGCTCAAGCCCCCCCCACACACCCTGGGGACCGCAACCTCCCCGGGGCACTAATATGCAAATAGGGGGGTCCGTGACGGACCCCCCAGCCCCGGGGACCACCACCCCGGGGCTTTGTTGATGTTGGGAGGGGGCCCCCCTCCTGGAGCCCTTGTTGGCCCTGGGGACCGCCACCCCCCAGGGCCGGCTCCTGCAGTGTCCCAGGGTGCCTCCCCCGGGACCCTGCTGTTTGCTGTGGTAGGGCTGGAGCCTCGCGGCTCCCACCCTACCACAGCAAACTGCTTTGATTTTTGAAAGAGAGAGCAGAAAACCTGCTCTCTCTTTCAAAAATCAAAGCCGATTGCTTTTCTGTACGGGGAGCAGCATGTTAGTTGCTCCCCATACAGAAAAGCAATGCCGGCTCCTGCAGGATGCGGGGAGCCGGCAGGGACCGTGGGGGGCTTGGGGATCCCCCACGGCCCCCAACAAGGAGGACCAGGCCCTGGGAGATGGGGTCCCGGGAGGGGGGCCTAAAGGGGGCATAGGAGGGGGGCAGCCACCCTCCAGTATAAAAATAAATAAAAATGAAGTTGGCCATGCCCCGGGGGATGGGGTCCCCGGGGCTTGAATTGGCCACTGGAGGGGGCCACGCGGCCCCCTTCCCGTCAAAATTAACAACAAAAAAAGATTTGGGGGCAGGCCCTGGGGGATGGGGTCCCCAGGGCCCAAAAAAAAAAGAAAAAGATGGGGGGCTACAAAGCCCCCCTTCTTAAAATAAAAAAAATAAAAAAAGGGATCGGGAGGAGGCCAGGCCCCCTCCCTGCACCTCTCTGCAAACGTGCTCCCTGGTGCGTTTGCAGAGGGGGAAGTAAATCCCCTCACATACTGGGGGTCCCTGGGGGCCAACTTGCCCACCAGGAGCCTCCAGTATGGGCCAGGGGGGCTCCCTCGCAGAGACGTGTAAAGAGGCTACGCCCCTTTTTACACCTCTCTGCAATGGAGCCCCTGGCGCATACTGGACGTTGCTGGTGGGCTAGTTGACCCCCAGGGACTCCCAGTATGTAAAGGGAAATACTTCCCCCTCTGAAAAAAGCACCAGGGGGCTGCGATGCAGAGAGGTGTAAAAAGGGGTGTGGTCTCTTTACACCGCTCTGCAACGCAGCCCCCTTGTGCACATTGGAGGTTCCTAGTGGGCTAGTTGACACCCAGGGACCCCCAGTATGCAAGGGGAATTAGTTCCCCCTCTGCAAACGCGCCAAGGGGCTGCGTTGCAGAGAGGTGTAAAAAGGGGCGTGGCCTCATTACACCTCTCTGCAACGCTGCCCCCTGGTGCATACTGGTGTTTCCAGGTGGGCTAGTTGGCCCCCAGGGACCTCTAGTATGCAAGGGGAATTAGTTCCCCATCTGCAAACGCGCCAGGGGGCTGCGTTGCAGAGAGGTGTAATGAGGCCACGCCCCTCTCCACACCTCTCTGCAACGCAGCCCCCTGGCGCACACTGGAGGTTCCTGGTGGGCTAGTTGGCCCCCAGGGACCCCCAGGATGCAAGGGGAATTAGTTCCCCCTCTGAAAAAGCGCCAGGGGGCTGCGTTGCAGAGAGGTGTAATGAGGCCAAGCCCCTTTTTACACCTCTCTGCAACACAGCCCCCTGGCACATACTGGAGGTTTCTGGTGTGCTAGTTGGCACCCAGGGACCCCCAGTGTGCAAGGGAACTTAATCCCCCCACTTAGAACGTGTTACGGGGCATGTTTGGACAGTGATGAAGGTAGGGGACGGAGCTTGAGGTGACATGTGTGCAAACACGCCCTGTGGCGCGTTTTAGATTGGGGAATATATTCCTTTTCAATCCAGAGGTCCCCTAGGGGCCAACTAGTCCAATGGGTACCTCTAGTAAGTACCACGGAGCTGTGTTGCAGAGTGTTGTAAAAAGGGGGCGTGCCCTCTGAACACTTCTCTGCAACGCAGCTCCCTGGCGCAAACTGGAGGTACACGATGGGCTAGTTGGCTCACGGATGACCTCAGGATTGAAGAGGAACATATTCCCCAACCTAAAACACGCCACAGGGCGTGTTTGCACACATCTTCAGGTCCCGTCCCCTTCCTTCACTATTGAGCGAAATATTCCTCTAAAATCAGCCGAAGTACAAATTCCGATTTACTCACCTGTTATCACGAGAGACGTCAGTGCTGCATCTTTCAGCCCACTACTGATCCTGAAAAGTAATTGTAACCATACTTACAGTAACTTGAATTTCCTTCCATAGGTTAACATTGACTGGTTTCACTTGAAAAATGTTCAAAAGTGTGGAGTTTTGGAACTTAAAAAAATTCCTCAAAAATCAGCCGAACTACGAATTCCGATTTACTCACCTGTTATCAGGAGAGACCTCAGTGCTGCATCTTTCAGCCCACTACTGATCCTGAAAAGTAATTCTAATCGTAGTTACAGTAACATGAATTTCCTTTCAAGGACTAACATTGACATGTTTTACTTGGAAATTCTTTCTTTCAGCCCACTACTGATCCAGGGGTATATTCATGTCACTCCTGGAGGGGTAATGACAGTCTTTTATGAATTCTATCATTCTTTATATACTGAGGAAGTCAGTGACCTCATCATTGAATGCGAATTTGGTGCTTTTACCTCTGGGCTTAACACGTCTAAAATCTCTGACCATCAGAACTCCGTTCTCACCGCCCCTATAGAGTGGGTCGAGGTGAAATTAGCATTAAATTCTCTGGCCAGTGGTAAAGCAGCCGGTCCTGATTTTATTCCTTTAGAATTCTACACCACATTTCGGTCAGAGATTCAGGAGGATCTGCTAATAACTTTTAGAGATGCCCAGCTTGGAACTATTCCAGACTCTTGGCGTCTTACAATTATTATTTTGATTAAAAAAAAAGGATAAGCCAGAGTTGGATCCTGCTTCATTTCGTCCGATCTCCTTAATCAACACGGACAGCAAACTTTTCTTGAAAATATTGGCTGCCAGGCTTGCTTTAGTGATATCACCCTTAGTTTCCAATCGTCAACACAGATTTATTCCTGGAAGGGACACGGCGGACCATGTCTGCCGTGTTATAGCTTTACTAGACTGGGCTCAGGTTACAAACTCTCCCCTAGGTGTAATCCTGTTGGACGCCGAAAAGGCTCCTGTGGAAAGTTCTTCAGTGGAAGGGGTTTAGCCCCAATTTTATACATGCTTTGCAGTCACTGTACATTGCCCCTCAGGCAATGTTATCAATATCAGGCCTTCTTTCAAGATCGTTTGGTATTAGCAGGGGTACCAGACAGGGATGCCCCTGTTTGCCCCTGTTATTCGCCCTATATATTGACCCGTTTATTAACAAAATAGAGCTTTCTGTAAATATAGTTCCTGTTAAGATTAATTTGCACGAATTTAATGTTCTGGCGTACGCTGACGACATTGCCGTTTTAACTACCAATGTGTCATCTTCATTTACTGCCATACAAAATCTGGCGAAAACGTATGGTCAACTCTCAGGTTACAAGTTAAACGTTCAGAAAACCCAGGTTATTCAATCTACCACTATGGGCCCCTCGGAGGCGCCAGTCGTCCAAAGTACTAAATAACTGGGGGTCAAAATCACTGCAGCAGTGGAGCTCTTACCAGAAATGAATATCCTTTCAATTATTGAAACAGCCAACTGCACCTTGCATAGATTGAATAAATTACATCTTTCGTTATTTGGCAGGAGGAATGTCTTAAAATTCGTATTTTTGCTTAAATTTTTGTATATCTTTATGACTATCCCTCTGGAATTTGCCCAGTCCAGTCTTGCCCGAGCAGAAAGGTGCTGCAATAGGTTTTTGTGGGGTTACCATTCCCCTCGGAGGGCTGCTAAATGGATGCATTTGCCATTGGACAGAGGGGGTGGTCAGTCCCCGATTTGCTCTTATATAACTGGTCAGCTCTGTTGCAACACCTAGCTATACCACGTTTCGGGGCTACAGCCTTACTTTCACCAGCATGCACCCCCTCTATCTTTGAGATAGGTCTGGGGGACGACGCCAAGGGGGTTCTCCTTTCGGTGCTTGAACCCAGTTACTATGAAAAAACTAAGTTCAAAGCTATTTTAGCTATGTACTCAGTTTGGAGGAAAGTACGCCGGAAATGGTCAATTCCTAATTTCAATTATTTTACACCTTTGGCGGCTGCTAGGCGATTGTCTTCTATTTTTCAAGACTTTGTCAGAATCAGGTGGAGATCGCATAGGATTGTTATTTTGGGGGATCTTGCCTATGAGGTCGAGTTGGCTTCCTTTTCATTTTTAAAAGATAAGTTCGGACTGGGTACACGCAAATTTTTTAAATACCTACAGATACGTAGTTATATTGATAAACTTTTGCAAGACAATCCTACTGCACTGGTTAAAAACACACTTATGGAACTTATCTTGAGAAAGGCCTGAATTGGGGCTCTTTACCAGACTTTGATATCTGGCCTCCCAGATGACCTCTCTTTTCAGAACACTAAATTGGTTACTAAGCTGGGCAAAAAGGGTATAGATATCTCATTGATACTGGACCTTTCCAATTCTGTACTAACCTCTGGGAGCCTACGTTCCCAAAGCTACATGGCCCTCTCTGATCTTTATTATACCCCGGCAAAGATATCTAAATGGGGAGGTGCCAGCCGTTATGGATGTCCAAGATGTGGCCAAGCAGCAGCCAATGATGTACACATGTTTTTTTGTGCCCTAAACTGGCTTCATTTCTTTAGGATGTTCAGCAATTCATTAATGGTGCTCTTAAGATCTTGGTGGACCTATCTCCTGATATGGTAATAACTGGGTGTGAAAGTGATTGTTTGTTTACTAGATCAGCTCATGAATCTGCTTTCCTTTGTATTGCTATGTCTTTATTCCGATTGAGTATAACCTCTGAATGGATTAGCCCTGTCCCCCCTCCCTTAATTAAATGGAGAGCAAGGATTTTAGCTCTTCATAATTTGGAATCTGCTGTGTTTCAAAGAGGGGGTAGGAGGAGGCGTGAGAGGGGCATGAAAATATGGGCACTACTTATACGATGGCTGAACAATGAATGATTGACTGGGCCTTTCTCTCTTCTTTTCCCTTTTTTTTTGGTTTGGCCACAACGTTTCCATGAGATGTTCCATGCCCAATTTTTATGTACCTGACCCTAGTTTTTTTTATTAGTGATAGCTATAAATCTCTTGAAATTTTTTGTCGTTGTCTGCTTTGAAATATGTACAGGAATTGTGCATAGATATTTTTTCAGATATAATGCCGTGATATACCACTTGCTGTGATATTTGTAAATTCTATTGTCAAGCTGAACAATAAAAATATAAAAATAACAAAAAGGAACTTTAAAAAATTCCTCAAAAATCAGCCGATCTGCTAATTGTAACCATACTTACAGTAACTTGAATTTCCTTCCATAGGCTAACATTGACTGGTTTCACTTGAAAAAATTTCTAAGTGTGGAGTTTTGGAACTTAAAAAAATTCTTTAAAAATCAGTCGAACTATGAATTCCGATTTACTCACCTGTTATCAAGAGAGACCTCACTGCCGCATCTTTCGGCCCACTATTGATCCTGAAAAGTAATTCTAATCGTAGTTACAGTAACTTTATATTTCCTTCCATAGGTTATCATTGCCTGCTATATAAAATATATATAAATAAAAAAAATTGGAAAAATATAAAACTATTACAATTTCAATTTTTTTAAAAACATTTATTTTTCCATTTATATAAAAAATATGTAATGTAATTTAAAAAATAAAATATCTAAAAATAAGTAATTTAAAATAATGTAGTAAATCAGTATAAAAAAATATAACAATTAATACATTTAAAAATTATCATTTACAAAACCTTTGAAAATCACTGAAAAAACCATAGGCTTCACACACGTTATAGTTAAAAATTAGCATTTAAAAAACCTTTGAAGTTCACTGAAAAAACCATAGGTTTCACACACGTTATAGTTAAAAATTAGCATTTAAAAAACCTTTGAAATTCACTGAAAAAATATAGGTTTCACACACGTTATAGTTAAAAATTAGCATTTAAAAAACCTTAGAAATTTACTGAAAAAAACATAGGTTTCACATGTGTTATAGTTAGGTGGACATTTCACTCATACAAAACCAATTAAATTCCACCGTTATAGTTAACTATAACTCGCCCTCCCGCAATGCACTGCTGATGACGTCACATATTACATCACTCATGACATGGTCAGTGACATCACTCATGACATCACTGATGACATCTCAAATGACATGACTGATGACATGACTGATGACATCATCCTTGTGTCAGACCTCCTCTCACCGTAATATAACCTTTGATACACACATTCAAAAAAAGAAACTAAAATTTTTTTTTAAAAAGGAGATACCAATACCAGTTACAACAACCTATTCAGTAATTCCAACATCTACATACACATCCACTCATTCACCAACAATTGTATATAGTCACTCATACATGTATTCACTCATCATATGTACTCATACACCTATACATCCTGTTACACACCTACACTCATACATAGAGTTACTCACACATGTACTCAAACATCCATTCACTTGAATATACAACTATACACACACCACTACACTTACTTCTACAGAAACGTACACATACTTACTCTCTTAAACAATCACTTATAGAAAGATATACTTATTTATACAGAAACTCTTCCAATCTCTCACTCTCACATATACTCACTTATATACATCAATACTCACATATACTAGCTTAAAACATATGTAGTTACTCATAAAGACACTATTGAGACAGTCATTCATTCACTAACACACCCATACACACACTCATCCACCCATACAGTCCTGCACACATGCTGTCTTCAAAACACATATAAACAGTGAGTCACTCATTCATGCATCTATGCGGTAAGTAATACCCCCACCAAACCATGCAGACACTCATACTGATACTCTAAAAACCAACTAATAACCCATATCGACACTCATGTAGCTAGTCACAAACCCATGTAGCCACTTATACACAAAGTGAGACACTGATACAGATATTTACACATTTAAACATTACTCGCTAATGCATGTATTCACTAAGATACACTTAATAAGTCAGTTATACGATCATTTAAAAAAAAAAAAACATCCATTTAGACACTTATTTACACATTTATTCTTCCATCGACCTTTAGATATACATATATAAATCATATTTATTTTTCAGAAAGACACACATTCACTGGATGATGTCATCAGTGATGTCATTTGAGATGTCATCAGTGATGTCATGATCGTTGTCACTGACCATGTCATGAGTGATGTAATATGTGACATCATCAGCAGTGCATTGCAGGCGCTTGAGTTATAGTTAATTATAACAGGGGAATTTCATTGGTTTTGTACGAGTGACATGTCCAGGTAACTACGACACGTGTGAAACCTATGGTTTTTTCAGTGAATTTCAAGGTTTTTTAAATGCAAATTTTTAACTATAACGTGTGTGAAACCTATGTTTTTTCAGTGAATATATATATATATATATTGAACCATTGTGAGAAACTGATACTAGTAGAACTTTATATTGAACTCCGCTAAAGCAAAGACATGGCATTGTTGAGTAATTTGAATTTATGCCCATTCAGGGCAACATAAGTACTACTCAACAATGGATTTGCCCATTCAGGGCAGGATAAATGACGAAAAATTGTTAAAAGAAGGATGATTTTTTGTCATGTTCAAAGTTGGCATTTACGGTGATATATTATCAGTTTGCTGTCACATTGTTTTTAAAAAGGTATGCACGAGAGCACTTTATTTATGAAACGCCATATAGAAAGACACAAACGATATATGTAAAGTAACACACTACAAGATGGCCGCCATTATGGCTGCACTAAGAAAGTATACCATCTTCTATGTTGTTGCACAGTAGTGTGAACGGGTCTTTAAAATGGCGTTAGTACAAACACGCAAATTGACACTGACGAAGCTTGTTCTAAGCGAAACGCGTCTGTTAAGGGTGTGAGGGTTGCAATAAACATCTGGAAATCGGAGACCTGTGTGCTAGCTTGTTTTCAGCCCTACTGGAGTGAAAAGGTGTTCGAATATATATACACACATATATATATATATATATATATATATATATATATATATATATATATATATATATATATACACATTCCCAACACTGGTTCGAAATTCCACCAAACCGCTTTTTTGAGTGCACACAACAAAGCCATCCATGGGGTTAAAGTAGTTTCAAAGTATTTATTTTCGCGCTTTCTGCAGCCAGTTTGACAAACGCGTTTCAGCGTTTCCGCCTTTGTCAGTGTCAGCGGTTTGGTGGAATTTCGGACCAGTGTTGGGAGTGTAACAGCACGTCTCACCACGCGCCGAGGAAGCACCCGTAACGAGTGGAGCAACGACGGGTGAAAAACGTGTTGTGGAATATATATATACATATACAACAGCTTTGTTCACCCAGGCTTGTTGAACGCGCGGCGAGTGCCTCCAGTGCCGTGGGGTGGACCGCTACTGTTATTCAACAACTACAAATCGTGGAGCACACTCGGGAGTTAAAGGTGATTTTATTGCGCAAATGCATTTCAGCATTGGCCTTCTCCAGTGCGTAAAATCATTTCCTTTCAGCACAGCTTGCGTCTTTCTTTTCAGTTCACATTTTCTATTAGTGGATTATAAACCAATCATAGGGCGGCAATCCCACATGTGGAAAATCTCATCAGCAACCCGGAAAGGCATCAATGTCCCAGAATGCACTATATCTGTTCAATCATGTCCCACATTGGTGTGTAATGTTCCTTGGCATTTCCCTTTGTGCAATATTATGCCGCCTCTATGGTCACTCCCCTTCGCTCGCTGCGCTGGTTTCCCTCACCTGCTGCTTAGTTCATTTTCACTGTGTCCCGTAGGTGTCCCTCATATGGTAGGTAAACTTAGACTTGGATAGCCCACATCCTCTTTGGTTGCTGGGATCCGCTAGCAGTGGTTCAGACTCGCCAACATTAACAACAGCTTCGTTCACCCAGGCTTGTCGAACATGCGGCAGGTGCCTCCAATGCCGGGGGGGTGGACCGCCACTGTTATTCAACAACTACAAATCGTGGAACACACTCGGGAGTTAAAGGTGATTTTATTGCACAAATGCATTTCGGCATGGGCCTTCTTCAGTGCGTAAAATCATTTCCTTTCAGTACAGCTTGCGTCTTTCTTTTCAGTTCACATTGCATTTTCTATTAGTGGAGTATATACCAATCATAGGGCGGCAATCCCACATGTGGAAAATCTCATTAGCAACCTGGAAAGGCATCAATGTCCCAGAATGCACTATATTTGTTCTATCATGTCCCACATTGGTGTGTAATGTTCCTTGCCATTTCCCTCTGTGCAATATTATGCCGCCTCTATGGTCACTCCCCTTCGCTCGCTGCGCTGGTTTCCCTCACCTGCTGCTTAGTTAGTTTTCACGGTGTCCCGTAGATGTTCCTCATATGGCAGGTACCCTTGGACTTGGATAGCCCACATCTTGTTTGGTTGCCGGGATCCGCTAGGAGTGGTTCAGACTTGCAAACATAAACAACAGCTTTGTTCACCCAGGCTTGTGGAACGCGCGGCGGGTGCCTCCAATGGCGGGGGTGGACCGCTACAGTTATTCAACAACTACAAATCGTGGAACACACTCAGGAGTTAAAGGTGATTTTATTGCGCAAAATGCATTTCGGCATGGGCCTTCTTCAGTGCGTAAAATCATTTCCTTTCAGCACAGCTTGCGTCTTTCTTTTTAGTTCACATTGCATTTTCTATTAGTGGAGTATAAACCAATCATAGGGCGGCAATCCCACATGTGGAAAATCTCATTAGCAACCTGGAAAGGCATCAATGTCCCAGAATGCACTATATTTGTTCATGCATGTCCCACATTGGTGTGTAATGATCCTTGCTATTTCCCTTTGTGCAATATTATGCCGCCTCTATGGTCACTCCCCTTCGTTCGCTGCCCTGGTTTCCCTCACCTGCTGCTTAGTTCATTTTCACTGTGTCCCGTAGGTGTCCCTCATATGGTAGGTAAACTTGGACTTGTATAGCCCACATCATCTTTGGTTGCTGGGATCCTCTAGCAGTGGTTCAGACTCGCCAACATTAACAACAGCTTCGTTCACCCAGGCTTGTCGAACATGCGGCGGGTGCCTCCAAAGGCGGTGGGTGGACCGCTACTGTTATTTAACAACTACAATTTGTGGAGCACGCTCAGGAGTTAAAGGTGATTTTATTGCGCAAAATGCATTTCGGCATGGGCCTTCTTCAGTGCGTAAAATCATTTCCTTTCAGCACAGCTTGCGTCTTTCTTTTTAGTTCACATTGCATTTTCTATTAGTGGAGTATAAACCAATCATAGGGCGGCAATCCCACATGTGGAAAATCTCATTAGCAACCTGGAAAGGCATCAATGTCCCAGAATGCACTATATTTGTTCATGCATGTCCCACATTGGTGTGTAATGTTCCTTGCTATTTCCCTTTGTGCAATATTATGCCGCCTCTATGGTCACTCCCCTTCGCTCGCTGCGCTGGTTTCCCTCACCTGCTGCTTAGTTCATTTTCACTGTGTCCCGTAGGTGTCCCTCATATGGTAGGTAAACTTGGACTTGGATAGCCCACATCATCTTTGGTTGCTGGGATCCTCTAGCAGTGGTTTAGACTCGCCAACATTAACAACAGCTTCGTTCAGCCAGGCTTGTCGAACATGCGGCGGGTGCCTCCAAAGGCGGGGGGTGGACCGCTACTGTTATTCAACAACTACAAGTTGTGGAGCACAGTCTGGAGTCAAAGGTGATTTTATTGCACAAATGCATTTCGGCATGGGCCTTCTTCAGTGCGTGAAATAATTTCCTTTCAGTACAGCTTGCGTCTTTCTTTTCAGTTCACATTGCATTTTCTATTAGTGGAGTATAAACTAATCATAGGGCGGCAATCTCACATGTGGATAATCTCATAAGCAACCTGGAAAGGCATCAATGTCCCAGAATGCACTATATTTGTTCAATATATATATATTACCTACTGGTGGTCGCCAGTAGGTAGTTATAGTTAGGACCAAGTTTCCATAGGAAGAACATTTTTTGTTTTGCTTACAACTTTGGCGTTGTTTGATGAAATTTTCCAAACTAATTCTTTGTTCATATCAGCGCCTATGTTAAAAGTTTGGGGGTGAATTGTCAAGGGGGGCGAGGAAAAAGGGGGGTCTCAAAACATGTTTTCTCCATGCAATTTCCATAGGAAACTTTAGACAAGGCTACAGGTCGAAAGGGTGAACGGAATTACCCCAAATTTGGCAGGGAGGAGGGTCTTGGTCTAGAAAGCACGCTTTTGTTTATTTGGTGTAAATCCATTCAATAGTTTTTGAGAAATATTGAAATTTACAGAAATCGATATTTGGGAATTCTGCCATCTGATTGGCTGACGCGTTATGAGCACGAGCTTTCTGCTTAATGGCTGCGAATGGTTGCAACTAGGAAGTGTTGGCAGCCATTTGTGTTTCCGTTGAAGCGAGTAAGGGGAAAAAAGGGCAAAAAAAAGTAGGAATGAGGAGGGTAGGAGCACTGTGAGCTCTGTGGGGTGGTTAGGGTGTGCTATCCAGCGAGTGTGAAGCGAAGTATTCACCCCTACTGGTGTGAAAGTGCTGTTTTGCCCAGAGTGAGATGGTGCTGAGGTGACGTGCCGATACACTCGGGATGAAAGCATACGCCTAAACCGTGAGCTGAGTGCTGTAAACTGATGTGCTCTGGGCGCTGTAGAATACTGGCTGAAGCGAACTATTTACCGCTACCGGTGTGAAAGTGCTGTTTTACCCAGAGTGAGATGGTGCTGAGGTGAGGTGACGGGACACTCGGGGATGAAAGTGTGTGCCTAAACGTGAGCTGAGTGCTGTAAACTGATGTGCTTTGGGTGTTGTAGCATACTGGCCGAAGCAAAGTATTTACCCCTACAGTTGTGAAAGTGCTGTTTTGCCCACAGTGAGATGGTGCTGAGTTGAGGTGCCGGTACACTCGGTTATGAAAGCGTGCGCCTAAACCGTGAGCTGACTGCTGTAAACTGATGTGCTCTGGACGCTGTAGCATACTGGCCACTGCAGCATAGCTGGGCAGGTGGTGTTAGTATGCGTTTAGAGTATAGCGGGAGTGGGAAGCAAACTACTCACTGGCACCGGTCCGAAGACTCGGGGATGAAACCGTGAGCCTAAGCCGTGAGCTGATTGCTGTAAAGTGATGTGCTGTGGGCGCAGTAGGATACTGGCTGCTGTGTAAGTAGTGTTAGTATGCTTTTATACTATCCAGGGAGAGGGAAACAAACTACTCACCCCTACCGGTCTGAAGACTCGAATGCAGTGTTTTAGCAAGCAGGAATAAAGAAATAAGTGTGAAGAATATAATGCAGAATGTTGCAATGCCACAGAAGATAAATGGTGAAATCAAGTGTGTCTAAGAAAGTGGCTGTGGTTAATAAAGCGATGGAGTTTGAAATTTATATAAAAAGGTGTCTTTTTTTAAGTGCCATAAATGGACCCACTGGTGCAAGAGCTAAGGCATCCAGCTGAGGAAAACTCCAACCGCTTCTGCTGTATTCAAACGTAAGCTCCAGCATCAGTGAATTCCACGTTACATGTTACAGTTGCCATGTGACATAAACAATACCTATTCGACTTGAATGACTCTAAATTCTATAATGAAAATAAAGCTAGTATTCGATTGCCACATGTATCCTTTAAGAAAACAAACAAAAAAAATTTGCAAAATGTGATCATCAAACTTCTTAGGTACCCTGGTACTCCTTTTTTGTAACACAAAATTATCAATAGTAGAATAGTCAGCAATCTCTTGTACAGTAGATTCAATCTGGTGCGTGTCAGAATTGGTATTAGTTCTACCCATATCAGAACTTTGAGGAGGAACACAAACATTGCGCTTCTGAGAAGCACAGTCGGTACCCTTCTGGTCAAACCATACATTATTGTCTTCAGCTGTTTCAAAAAATATTCTTGTGCAAAGAGCAAAGGCATCGAGCCGAGGCAAACTCTAACCGCTTCTGCTGTATTCAAACTGAAGCTCCTGCATCAGTGAATTCCACATTACATGTTACAGTTCCATGTGACATAAACAATAGCTATTAGACATGAATGACTAAATGCTATAATGAAAATAAAGGTAGGATACGATTACCACTGCCAACCAGTTCCTAATCAATGTCGTGTCTTTTAATCTTGATCGCCAGCTTGTGAGAAGAGGCTGAGGATGAGTAAATTTGTGTGAAAGGGCTTCCTGGATAACAGGCAGGCAGAGAGACGTGTGCACAAAAAATAGACATGGTTTCAAAATGGATGTCGGGTTTAGGCTAATTTAGCAAGTAAATAGCTAATTTGCATAGGACATACATCACCCATCCATGGTTAGACCGGAGACGTAAGGGGCAATAATGAAAACAGAGTTCAAATGACTGAGAATACTTAGAAAGTTATTATATGAAAGTAGTTCAATTGAAGTGCATGAACATTTTTTAAAGGACAAAGTAAAAGAAGTTGGAAAAAATTAATCCAAGAATAACGTGAATTTCTTACAAGTCTTTGAGATTGCAGTCCGGAAGTTCTTCAGGCGCTTGAGATGCGTAAGGTTCCAAGAGGTCATTGTTGCCATCGTGTAAGAAAAGCGAAGCGATCAAATTAATATCCTCGAAGGGACAGTAATGTTCCTCGAATGCTGGAGCGGCAATTTGAATTGGCAGGCAATCTGCGATGTTGTCAAAGGTCGCATGTTGCAGGAGATCTTTCGCAGCTGGGCAGAAATCCCATTCCGCCACAATACCTTTTTGCGTTGCATCCACCATTTCTCCACTGCCTGGACAATCAAGTTCATAGTTTTCAAGAAACTCCAATACTTGCTGGATATCGGGAGCGATTGTTGGGATGTTGGCAAGTCATACATCTATTCCCCAGTCGAATGGGCAGGTTTTGCAATAAAAAGATGGTTGCACGCAGATTGCATATGTATAAATAAATGTCATGTTGTAGCTGGCTCCGATAATAGATAGGGGCAGGCAGCCGAAAAGTTGTTCCATTTTTTCACGGTATTGATGTAGCTTCGCCTAGAGGCGTATTCTGTCGGACATGGTTGTTGCCACAGGGAGCACAGCCATTTTTTACAAGCAAAAATAGTAGTAGGATGGCCACAAAGAGAAAGAGAATTATGGACACTGTTCCTGTTATTCCAGAGATGATCGAATGAATGAAGTCTGGTATCATACCAAAAACAGTTTGAAAGCCTGTGACAAGGCCGGAGGAGACCGTGTTAAAAAAGTGTGCCAGACCTTGAGTGTGAGATGTGTTGAAAATTGTGTAACAATTCAGAAAGTGTAATGGGAGGTTCGTATTTAAAAGGGACGGTATTTTACTTGAAGTTCGAGCTATCTGCAGTCGATAAATTTATTTTGCAGAAGGGAGGGACACTTCTGTTCTGAACAAAAGCACTTTCAGTTTGGTTAGTTTAATGAAATCTGTTTTCAAAGTAGGGATTGAAGGCCAAGTTGAAGTTTGGAAGTTACTTTGTGTAGGTGGGAATAGACATTGCCACAGGAAGTTACTCGGTTTTAAACAGTAAGGACATACGGTATGCCAGTCCAAATTCCGTAGGAGTGCATGTTATTGAGAAGCAGATAACTGCCGTTAGAAAGCTGTGTGAATGTGTGTTTGATTGTGGGAGTTGGCGTGCTTTTAAGAAAGCACGCAAGATTGGGGGCTGTAACCTTAGAAGCGTTGTGCAGTTGGACATTGTGGAAAAGTAAATTTTACCATGTCATATGTGCCTACGTGTTCCCCATGTAATGTCATATGTGCATGATCGATATGCATGTATCCCCTTTCTGATCGATTAAAGACGCAATTACAGTTGTGTCCATCTCTAGTATGCCAGTTTCCAGTTTTCGTGAATATAACGAATATTAGGCCTATGTAAACCTACGTTGCCACGTTTTACAGTGTGCACGTTAATTCATTGAATTGTCCCCGTTTCTAGGCCTCAAAAGGGCCCGGACTCAGATTCAGCTCCTGTCTCCTGAACCCTCTCCGAGGAGCGATACAGCCCCCACCTGTATCCCTGACCCTTCACTTACTTTCATGCCTCGCAGTGCCCGGCTCGGCCTGGCTCTGCCTCCCAGTCTGCCAAGAGTATGTTATGTTTCTAGTTATCAGTCCAGCCCTCCTTCTCTGCATTCCTAAGCTACTGAATCACATCAATAGTTTCCGTCATGGTCTAGCCTTTATGTCTCCATGTAAGAGAAATACTGTATTAATATTCATAGAATATTCCTCGCACACGCACTACATATAGAATTATGCATGCACCAGTCTTAAAGTCTATTAGCCTTTGCCCTGATAACTTTTGGATTCTATCAACATGTACTATAAACACCAGATACTAGATATGCCTGGGTACATGTCGCTCTGACCCTCCAGACTTTAGTCTCCTCTTCTAGGGCAGAAGTCATAGCCCCCAGTTCTCCCTGGTAACACGTCATTGCCAGTTTGCGCGCACCACTAGGTTAGAGGTCCCAGCTGCTCAGGTAGCCCCCTCCATGTTTCCGCCCCTTTTTATGACATATTCTGTTACGTTTACATCACATGTCTATGTATACGCCCTGTACACGCCTTCTTGTTACATCATTTTGCCCTTATCTTTTGCGACTGCTACAAACCACGCCTACTGCTACGCCTACTGTATTGAATGTAATGTATTTGTTTTTGGTATATATACTAATGTTTTGTTACTGAAAGCCAATTCCCAGATCCTGCCCCCGGCAGCTGCCATCCTATTCCCATGCAGGCTGTCCTGTTCCTGTCCTTTATGTCTGATTAAAGCCTGTAGACTCCAGCTACCTCGAATCTTGACTCTTATTTATTGAGCTATCTGTTTATATAGTATCCTGAAAAATAGAACCGGTAATTAATTATTTATTTACCACATAATGGCGCCCGAACAGGGACTTGCCCTTTCCCCACGCGCCGGAGAAGCCACGCAGGCCCCCTGATCCTCTGCAGCCGTGACGGAACCATACCGGCCACGTGCAGATATTTCTGCTTCAAGTATCCCTCAGGCCCACGGAGGAGACGGAGGTTGCGGTCCAGCGTCCAGACGAGGCGGTGGAGGAACGCGGCGAGTCCCGACCAGAGCCCAAGCCGAGAGTCCAAGGTCCGAGGTATCCGGAGGCCCACCTGTAACTGAAGTCCGAAGTTCGTCCGTCCGTCGTTGTAGCAGTCCAGTCCAGTCCGAGGCCTTCCGTTCTTGCTGCCCGGTGAGTACCATTGCTGGGGTAGTATCTAGACAGGGTCAATTAATTTGTCTCTGGTCCGTGGGTTTGGGTACACAGATCCAACACGAAGTGTCCACCTAGGTGGATGCGGGTCCTGACGTGTCTCTTTATGAGACCGGTAAGTTTCGTACTGTTTTAGCAGTGCATCTAGTCATTCCAGTAAGTTCTGTTCTGTTCTCGAGAAATTCATGTGTTCTGTTCTCAGTATTCCAGGTGATATTCTGTCCGAACTGTTAAATGTCAATTCATGTGTTTTCAGTGTCGTGGTATGAGTGATTTGTTTTTCAAGTTATTATTGTGTTTATCGTGTATTGTATTGTGTCCAGATTCCAGTCTAAGTCATGCCTCTGTTCTCGAAATTACGTCAGTTAAAAACCAGAAAAGGTCTGCTCGAAGAAGCAGTTCCTGTCCCGCCTAGGGACAGTCCAGGTCATTTTATGTATCATAAACATGGCATAAGTGCCATATTATATCTAGACTAATGGGTCGAGTATACTAAAGATCTAGAAGAGAAATATAGATGGCCTGTATCAGGTACATGGGATGCCGAGTGCATCATGCGAGTAGAAGAAGCATTATGGAAAAAGAAATCCAGACAGTCCCAGAAAGATGCCATCGAGTTATGGCGCAAAGAATCTCATAAAAGAACCGAAAAAGAAATCAGAAAGTTAGAATTAAGTAGGGAATCCTCAGAAAGAGCCCAAGAAAGGGAATTAATCGAAATAGGTGAACGAGTAAAAGCCGAACAGTCAGACAGACAGAGAAATGCCCTTATTAAGGGTATGTATCCTCTTCTTGCCGAGGGCTTGTCGAAAGCAACCCCGGAAGCACCATGTAATTTCCCGCCGCCATTAGTTCCGATTAAGCTACGTCACAAACCGACCGCAGCTGATATTTTTCTCTCGTCCTATTTGGACGACACGGTCCCAGAATATGCAAATCCTGTTCCGCCCGCTCCTGTAAATAATGTAATTCCTGTTCCTCCAGCCACCGGGGCACCTGTTACAGCACCTGTTACGGTACCCCCGGTCCAGCCTACAGTACAAGTACCCGCTACATCGGTCACTCTGCCAGCACGAAGAGTATCAGTCGACGATTCCAGTTTAGGGGCCGCGGGGGGAGGTCCTCCTGGTACCCCGCCGCCACACAAACGTGTAACGTTAGTCGAGTTACATGAACGTGCGTTACAGCGTACGCCCAAACATCAGTCCGTTGCAGATATCAAGCGAGCTCTTACCGAATGCCGTTATGATCCAGTCCCAGGCGATGATAATATGGTTATATATTCATTGCGCGTAAGACGGGTGACCGAGTATTTGGACACCCTACCGAATATGAAAGAAGATCTAGACAGAATATATCGTTTCATCCGTACAGGAGAGGATCCAGAAAGTATTGGCGAAATCATGTCTCTAAGGAAAGCTGAGACTCAGCTCATGCTATTAAAGTTTCTAATTAATTGTTTAATAAGGGAACAAGATTATCCGACTAAAGATCCGACCGAAATGAGAGTCCTGACAAAGTGGAGTGATAATATAGCCGAGGGAAGACACAGGACATTAAGTTGTATAGAGAGTATGTACAAGAAAATTCGTAAGGAAATAATAAGGTTGCACGAGAAACGCAAAGCAGCACAAGTAAGCGAGAAAGAAGACGACTCTGATACTGAAGAGGTAGACGACGAGAATCCTACCAGAATAGCGTATGTAGGTAAATCTAGATTTCCAGACCGACATTCACGCCTAGAACACAAGAAAGTTTTTCCTCCTCCAGCACCAGAACAAGGTTCTCTTGAGCAAGTATTTCAAGTTACCGATCACATTCTGAAATCACGAATCGGTTATAGTGAACTTAGTACTATGCATGAACAAGAACTAGCCCGATCAGCAGTCCGATGGATTACGGATTCTACCACTTTTCCAGACGAAATAGTGGCACAAATGTTTCTGAAACTGCCCCCAGCCGAGCAGCGACTGGTGGGTATGTATATGATCCAGCACCTCATTACACTGTATGAGGGACAACATTCTGATCCAGGTCCGTTACATGATGTTCTGAACGAGTTACTCCAATATAGATGGAGAGGTTTAGGTACCAATTTAATTAGTGTCATTCTAGAACAGCGCCACAAATATAGAACGTTACTGAATCCGCATTTTGTTCACGTCTCACCCCCAGGAAGTAAACCATTCTACATAGATAGACAGCATCCGTTACGAGAAGTACACCCAGTTAGGACAGCGGGTGGTGAAATGCAACGAGTATTTGTTTACACCCCTATCACAAAGATGGAACTCTTAGAGATGAAGAAATAAATTCCTTGTCACGACAAAGATCCAGCAGGGTTCCATCGAGAATTAAAAGACATGCTCCGTATGGGAGAATACACGTATCCAGATATCATTAAAATGCTAAAAGTCCTGTTGCCCGCAGGGGTATATGAAAAACTCAAGGAAAAAGAATGGGAGGTGGGAGAGAAAAAGATTGATTGGACAGCTCTAGAAGCTGAAGATAAAATACGAGTACCAGGTACCGGTCTTGGGGACAAATGTAAAGAATTGCCCGAGTTATTGATACAAGTTTTGCCAAGGTTATTAGCCACGAAAAAGGAAGATTGGGATGCAATCTCAGCATGTAAACAGAAACAGGATGAAGACACTAGCGATTTTTATTCTAGATTTGAAAAATGTTTTATTATTAACAGTGGTTTGAAGACAGGTAGCGAGTCATACCCTCATCTTTTTGTTACTAAACTAGTCGAGAATTCAAGTCCACAAGTTAAAAATCGAGTTTTGAAAGTCGAAAGTACCTGGCAAGCTAGTACCCCGTCACAAATGCTTCAGATGCTCCAGTATCACCAGAATAGAATCAGGGAAGAGCAAGAACACGAAAAGAGACGTATGAAAGACACGAAAATGAAAGTATTAGTTGCACAATCTGTTCCACAAGACAGTCAGAAGAGGGGTCCGAATCAAGCCAGTCATCCTGCAGCTCCCGTTAAAGGGACATGCAATTATTGTAAACAGCCAGGTCATTTTATAAACGAGTGTGCAGTTCTGAAACACAATATAGCAACTGGTAAGACTAAAGAAAGACCACGTCCGCCTAGACAAGAACAAGTTTCACAGACTTCTCAGTCACCACAGAATGCACAACAGACAGTTCCAGCACCGCAGCCTATCGCTGCAACACAGCATGTTACACAGCAGATGTACCAGTATGCTCAGACAGAGTATCCAGAGTATCAACAGTATTCATGAAACAGCCTAGAGAGGGAGGTAGGCTTGCCTCTCATCGAGATACCTGTAGATCAAGAGGGTCCCTATGTACACAGTCAAGTATTAGGGAAAGACAGAAAGTTTTTGATTGATACAGGGGCAAGTAGGACTACTATCAGTCATGACGAGGTTCCAGGGGCTCCGCTCTCAGGCTCTAGAAATGTTTCCCTTGGATTTTCAGGAAAGCCTATTGTGAACGAGATTTCAAAACCAGTTTCCCTAGAAGTTGGTCCATTGTCCCGAACTACTGATTTGTTACTCACGAAAGCATGTCCAGAAAATGTATTAGGCATTAAAACATTGAAAGAATTAGGTGCAGTTATTTGCTGTTCCCCAGAAGGAATCCGATTGTTTTTAAGAGACTTTAAAGGTCACTATGTATTACGTGATTTTGATCCAAGATTGTCAAATATACCGCAGCATTTATGGGCGCAAGGTCCAACTGATGTAGGTTTTATGCAAATTACACCTCATCGTGTGACTCTCAAGCAAGGTATAGTCTTGCCACGAATCAGACAGTACAGATTGCCACCTGAGGCTGTAGCAGCCTTATCCAAAATCATTGACGAGCTTATTGCTCAAGGAGTGGTTGTAGAAACTGACTCCAATATATGTAATTCTCCTATCATTCCAGTCATGAAACGTACTGATCCCAATGCACCTCCAGTATATCGATTAGTGATTGACCTTCGAGAACTTAATAAATGTATCATACCCCAGTACCCAGTAGTCCCAGATATTTCATCCCTATTGACAGCTATTGATTCTGAAGCTACGTTTTTCACTGTTATCGACCTCAAGAACGCATTTTTCAGTGTTCCCATTCATCCAGACAGCCAGTACCTTTTCGGATTCTGTTTAAATGGAAGGAGCTATAAATTCACACGAGCTCCTCAAGGTTTCACAGAAAGTCCTAGTATTTACAGTCAAGCACTTAAAAGACAGCTAGACAATATTCACATGCCAACTGACACTGCCCTGCTCCAGTATGTCGATGATCTATTGATCACAGCCCGTTCTGAACGTGACTGCGAGCATGCGTCACTTACAGTCCTGTATTTTCTGGCCGAGCAGGGGCACAAGGTGTCCCCTTCCAAATTACAATTCTGTGTCCAGCAAGTGATCTACTTAGGCCACTTACTGTCCAAGTGGGGTAGGCAGTTGACACCAGATCGTATCCAGTTAATAGCGAGTCTTCCACAGCCCAAGACACAGAAGGAGGTACGAGCTTTTATTGGCCTCACTTCTTACTGCAGACAATGGATTCCTCAGTATGCATTTCTAGCTAAGCCACTGATACAGTTAACGACACAGGAGGCAGCCGTATCGACTGTCCTCCCTTGGACATCTGAACATACACTTGTTTTTAATGAATTAAAGAAAGCCTTATGCCAAGCACCTGTTCTAGCTACACCGAACTACAGTAAGCCTTTTACACTTTTTGTCACAGAACGTGATGGTACTGCATTATCTGTTCTCACACAAGACCAAGCAGGACAGTACAAGCCTTGTGCTTATTTTTCGAGCACATTAGATCCAGTAGCCCAGGCTTTGCCTGCATGCCTCAAGTCAGTTGCAGCCACAGCTCTAGCTATCAGACAAAGTGATTCCATAGTATTAGGACACTCCTTGACAGTACAAGTTCCACACTCCGTGGAAGTTCTTTTAAACCGAACACAGACACAGCACTTGACCATTGCACGTTTAACAGGTTATGAACTGACACTGTTCCAGCCACACATAGAAATCAGACGCTGCAACATTCTAAATCCTGCTACACTGTTACCGTCAGTTACTTCAAATCCTGCCACACATAACTGTGTGGAAGTCATTAACACTATGACTAAGCCAAGACAAGACCTGACAGACATTGCATTACCTAATCCCGACCTTACACTTTATGTGGATGGTTCATGTATGAGAACTAGTACAGGAGAACTAGTAGCCGCGTATGCAGTGACTACTGACACCGAAGTTATTGAAACACACCGTATTGACACCCTGTCTGCTCAAGCAGCAGAGCTAGTTGCTCTGACCCAAGCCTGCATACGTGCCAAGGACCTGAAAGTAAACATATATACAGATTCACGTTACGCATTCGGAGTTGTACACGACTTCGGAGTGCTCTGGCAGGAGAGAGGTTTCATGACTTCTCATGGAACCAAGATTCAGCATGGTCTCCTCATTCAAGCTCTGTTAGATGCAATACATTTACCGACAGCTATCGCTATCATGAAGTGCAAGGCACATACGAAAGTTACTGACATCATTTCCCAAGGTAACGATCTAGCAGATCGAACAGCCAAGCTTACAGCTCAGACACCAGACATTCCAGTTAACAAGACACAGACATCCACTCCAGAACAGACTACTTGTATGACAGTTAAGGACCCTACACAAGATGTCATAGACATACAGTTACATGCTACTCCTGAAGAAATCAAGAAATGGTCCGAACAAGGAGGGGTCCAGACAGATCAAGGATGGGTGACGAAGGGAAAAGACACATGGTTTCTCCCCGACTCTATGGTTCAAGTCATTATTAACACCGCACATAGTCCAGCACACCTAGGAGAAAAAGCCATGTTAGACAGTATACAGAACCTCTGGTTCAACAAGCATTTACGAGCTGCAGCCAAGCAGAAAGTCCGTACTTGTATGATATGTTGTCAATTCAATCCAGGTAAAAGTGTCCCGGTGGAACACGGTGGATTCCAACCCCCTGACCACCCTTTTGAAGTCCTCCAGATGGATTATATTCAGATGGAGCGATGTCGAGGTTTCAAGTATGTCCTCGTAGTTGTATGCGCTTTGTCCAGGTGGACAGAAGCATATCCAGTTCCAGATTACACAGCAGCGACCACTGCCAAGCAGTTGGTTCGTGAATTTTTTCCCCGTTATGGACTCCCTAGGGTCGTGTATTCTGATAACGGCCAGCCATTCTCATCCGAGTTAATGAAACATGTTTCCCTTTTGTTAGGATACCAGTGGAAGTTCCATTGTGTGCGCCATCCTGAAGCAGCCGGTCTCGTAGAGAGACATAATCAGACCCTGAAAGTCCGTATTGCGAAAGTTTGTAAAGAGAAAGGTGTAGACTGGCTAGTTGCCCTGCCAGTTGCTTTATTCTTTATGCGAATGGTCGCACATTCCAGATCAGGCCTGTCCCCTTATGAGGTCGTATTTGGCCGCCCCCCAAATATGTGGGGTACACCTAGACCCCGCAGTATTACAGATGTTTCCAGTAATATGTTGACAGATTACCTAGCTTCCTTGATGTCTGCCCTACACTCTTGTCGTTCACAGGTTGCCGCCGCATTTCCAGACAATACTGAAGTGAAACCGCACAAGGTCATTCCAGGGGACCTTGTTCTCGTAAGGAACTTTGATCGTTCAAGTCCGCTGGAGCCTCGCTGGAAGGAGCCAAGACTAGTCCTTCTGACCACCCGTACGGCCGTGAAGTTGGAAGGCCGCAAGGGGTGGGTCCATCTGTCCCATATCAAGAAATTCCATGGACTTCGTGAAAAATCTTTTGCAAAGGACTGTTCCATTTCTAAGGTCTGCCTAAAAACAGACTCTGAACTCAAGCCTTCCCTGTTAGAGGAAACTCCGCAACAGGAGTATAAAAAGAAACTCCGGTCTAGCAAAATAAGTCAGCCAGTTTAATTGTCTAAGTCCCTCTCGGGTGAAACGGTTAGAGAGGTATCTGACATGTATGAGATAGACCCCCATAGTGAGAGAGTTAGTCAAAACTCTATACGATGTATCGTTTTTCTAAGTTTCTTATTGTTTCTAAGTTTAATGGTTACCTGCACAAGTTATGCATTACATTGATGTTTTCCAATTTCTCATGTAAATAAGTTTGCTAATGCTACAGTAGAGCACACATTTAGTGATCTGCCTCCTCACGAGCTATCCTATCGTCTTGCTATGCGTAATAATACATTCATCCGAATGTTACACTATTCACACCAGACCAGCAATGCCACTAATTGTTGGGTGTGTGGTCGACTCCCCCCTTTCCAGACACCGAAGGGAGTTCTGCCACTCTTTCCTTATCCATTTTCACATAATGGTTCGTGTGGAGCATGGTCCACGTTAACGTCATCTTCCAATGATATGTCCCTTCTGAATAGAACATGTTTTCCAGACAAGCAAGGTCTCCCCCATAGAACAGGGTTAGATCTAGAAAATGAAGTTTATAATTTAGGTAATTATTCTTCGAATTTTATGGTCCTGAATGTTCAGTCTGATACTACTCCAGATTTGCCTGCTATTTCAGTACTACCAGTCAAAGGCGAATTATGTGTCAGAAAGAATGGTTTCGCACATGTAGGACATAGTGATTGTACTACTACTGTCGAGTATAGTGACAGTGGGAAATCTATTTTCAAAGCCTCACGTCATTCTTATTTTGTTTGTGGTCAGACCGCATATATTCGTCTGCCCCTCGATTGGGATGGAACATGTTACATTGCCTTCCTACTGCCACCAGTTTTTCTAGCCCCATCTGATTATCATAGAAACACACATCTAGTACACGTCAGACATAGAAGGGAGATTGAGTCCCCGATTGTCGATCAAACTGAAACTACTCTAGAACAATATCAAGACTTTAATAAAGGTTTCTTCTTCTTTATAGGCCCTGTCCAGAATAGTAAGTTAATACGTAGGTTAACCAGAACCCTCGAAGCAGTAGTGAATGAGACTACTCCTGCTCTAGGTAACTTAACCGAAGAACAATCTGCTATGAGATTTGTCGTGCTCCAAAATCGTCTCGTTCTTGACGTCATACTGGCCGATAGAGGAGGAGCATGTAGAGTCATCGGATCTAGTTGCTGCATTTTCATTCCTAATAACGCGCCGTCTGTTTATTCAGCTATAACCAGACTTCATAAAATTGCCCATCAGTTACACCAGAATCCAGGCACCTGGACATGGTCCGGTTGGCTCTGGGATATCATATCTGCTTGGGGATGGAAAGTATTGTCATTCCTAGGTATTGCAGTAATGATCATATTCAGTTGCTGCCTCTGTATACAATGTGGCCCTGCGATTTGCGGCATGTGTGCTACCTCTTGTATTCCTAGTCCTAAATCCCGTTCCAAGACAATTCGAGACGAGCAAATGATGCTATATGAAATGATAGATGGTATCATGAATATTGATGTTTCCTGATGGAAACGTAGGGCACAAGGAGGGAATGTGGAAAAGTAAATTTTACCATGTCATATGTGCCTACGTGTTCCCCATGTTATGTCATATGTGCATGATCGATATGCATGTATCCCCTTTCTGATCGATTAAAGACGCAATTACAGTTGTGTCCATCTCTAGTATGCCAGTTTCCAGTTTTCGTGAATATAACGAATATTAGGCCTATGTAAACCTACGTTGCCACGTTTTACAGTGTGCACGTTAATTCATTGAATTGTCCCTGTTTCTAGGCCTCAAAACGGCCCGGACTCAGATTCAGCTCCTGTCTCCTGAACCCTCTCCGAGGAGCGATACAGCCCCCACCTGTATCCCTGACCCTTCACTTACTTTCATGCCTCGCAGTGCCCGGCTCGGCCTGGCTCTGCCTCCCAGTCTGCCAAGAGTATGTTATGTTTCTAGTTATCAGTCCAGCCCTCCTTCTCTGCATTCCTAAGCTACTGAATCACATCAATAGTTTCCGTCATGGTCTAGCCTTTATGTCTCCATGTAAGAGAAATACTGTATTAATATTCATAGAATATTCCTCGCACACGCACTACATATAGAATTATGCATGCACCAGTCTTAAAGTCTATTAGCCTTTGCCCTGATAACTTTTGGATTCTATCAACATGTACTATAAACACCAGATACTAGATATGCCTGGGTACATGTCGCTCTGACCCTCCAGACTTTAGTCTCCTCTTCTAGGGCAGAAGTCATAGCCCCCAGTTCTCCCTGGTAACACGTCATTGCCAGTTTGCGCGCACCACTAGGTTAGAGGTCCCAGCTGCTCAGGTAGCCCCCTCCATGTTTCCGCCCCTTTTTATGACATATTCTGTTACGTTTACATCCCATGTCTATGTATACGCCCTGTACACGCCTTCTTGTTACATCATTTTGCCCTTATCTTTCGCGACTGCTACAAACCACGCCTACTGCTACGCCTACTGTATTGAATGTAATGTATTTGTTTTTGGTATATATACTAATGTTTTGTTACTGAAAGCCAATTCCCAGATCCTGCCCCCGGCAGCTGCCATCCTATTCCCATGCAGGCTGTCCTGTTCCTGTCCTTTATGTCTGATTAAAGCCTGTAGACTCCAGCTACCTCGAATCTTGACTCTTATTTATTGAGCTATCTGTTTATATAGTATCCTGAAAAATAGAACCGGTAATTAATTATTTATTTACCACAACATTCTTGGACAGTAATGAATGACTGTCATTGTGGTCGCAGGTTTCACCGGTGAGAAAAACTTCTGTATCCTCTTTAAGACAGCCATATGTAAATGGGAGAAACCACTGCTCGTGAAAATACGTGCTACCTTGTATAATCACATACAACATGACACACAACATGTACACCTAGCAGACACAATGACACTACATACTGTGGGAACCGTGGCTAGCCATGTACACAAACCAAACACGGCACGGCACCTCTGTCACACAATGCAGAATACGGGGAGAGATGGGAGCAAACTATGTGCGAAGGTGGCAAGTGATTCTCGATTATAAAAGTATATAATGCAAAGTGTTGAGGGGATATGCTGGACAGACTTGAGTATGCAGAGCACATATATGTGCATGTCAACATACACTGATGGTCTATTGAGTGAAGTAGACAGTGGACGCAACCATGATAGTACAGTCAGTAGGTGCCCCCTATCCCCCAAATGTTTAGCGTTGTGGGCTGGCTCGGCGTAAGCAAGCCTAGCGTAGGGGTATGAATAAAAGCCACATTTCTCTGGGTGTGGTTTTGTTCCGGAATGGCAAATGTGTTTGCCAGGTCTGCGCAGCTTACACCGCCAGGAGGTTGACCCTGTGAGCGAAGGTGGCAGCATGAATGATGCGCTCAGCCTGCTGGTACTCAGAAACCGTCATGGTTGCTGCAACGCATATATGCCGCACAGTTCACCTTTCGACACCGCCATATGTGAAAGAGGGCCCACCACAGTGCCGGCGGAAGCTCTTGGGCCGAGGTCTGCGAGCTCGGAAGGCTCCTGAGATAAACGCTGGCTATGGCGACACAGGCACACAGCGCCCAGCCTGAGGCCCAGCAGCTTGGAGTGCTCTGTATACTACTGACACAGTAGTTGAACAGGTACCAACAGTGGAACGGTGTCTTGATCCCACAATGGACGATGTTAGAACTGCATCTGAGAGTGGAGATGAAGGTACTCCCTTCGACCAGGTGTAACCAACTCTAGGTCCCAACACTGGAACGGTGTCTTGATCCCACTATGGACGATGCCCGATATTACTTGCTGCTTGGTTTTACACAACTCCCTCCATTGAGGTGCATTAGACTCTTTGCTTCCGTAGCTAACTGCTGCACATGATTATTGGGCTTGATTGACTGTAGTCGCTGGACTACACCGCGGTACAGCAGGTCCGAATAGTTACAATTATACTACTATTAGTTTGTATCGGAATTTCACTTTATAAGATTGTAGTGATTTAGAAAATTATTATTTTGCACTAAGACAAATGTCTAAACCTCTGTCTTTTCACCTTTAAGTGTGCCATCTATTTAGAACCCTTACCCCACACTGTTACAGCTCAGTTTCTATAGCAAAGCCCTTTGGAACACTCTCTTGTACCAGTCTATGAGCAGCAAGGTCAACTGTAGCAGGTGCGGTTGACTATTTTACCCGCTTCCGTACGTCGGACAGCCCCCGGCTGTCTGACATCACGGTGGGCGTGTGCAGGGGATGACCATGGCCGTCCGAACCGCGCACGTGTGGGATTCTCCTGCACAGCGGGGGAGTTAAGGCTGCAGCGAAGCAGTTAAAATATAAGCATATCCAAAATAGCGTAACATGTTTACTTTTTCCAGAGCCAATCACAGATCTACTTACTTTTTGCATAAAATCACTACCTAATTTTAGCTGCCTGCATATTTACTCCATCCAATCAACTATATTCTTTTTTTAAAGTAGGTCCTACCCCCTATTTTAACTTTCACATTGAAAACTGTCTCATTCAGCTCCAGCCTTCTGTATACTACTCATATTGCCTTTAAAACAGTTAAAGTGTGGATTGTGGGTCATAGCTTGGTGTTTTTGCTCAGAGAGTGTGATCGAAAGAGTGGCATTGACAGGGACTTGGGTTTGCCTAATGTGGACATTACTTGGTTGGCCAGAGAGGATTAAAGTTGCATCAATTGCTGCCTTTGGTTGAAAGCATTGCAGATTACCAACATCCAGATCTCACGATTGTACACTATGGCGGCAATGACCTAGACACAATGATTGGGGCATGAATGGAAAGCCTAATGAAGGATACCTTTGGTCAATTAATGGCAGTTTTCCCTCACACTGCCTTTGTGTTCTGTAAAATTTGCAACGGCAGCAATGGAAATGGTTAAACAAATTCCGACCACAGATAGACAAAGCCAGGAATAATTTCAATAAAACTGTTCCTGCATTCCTTAGAGACCATAACAAGGATTCCATATACAACCATTTACACGTTGGCATGGACAGTATAGATAGAGGTGACTGATTTAATTTCAAATAGAAAGGCAACAGGGCACTCATTAACAAGTTGAAAGACTGCATCCTGTTTTATGTGCAGTTATCATCAATACACAATAAAATCAAAGGCTCCTGTAAGAGCTACCCCTTTTTCCAAACAATAGTTCATTTTTCTTTTTAAATACCTTTTCTTAATTTCTCATTTAAATGTGTGAATCCATCACACATCTACAAACCATAAACACATATTCAATCTACGGCAACACATATAGGATTTGCAAATGTGTGACTGACTCAGTCTATCTAACTAGAAGTGTGAGTGTCTTAGTGGGTCTGTGAGTAGGTACATGAGTGTCTGAGTGAGTCTGTGAGTGAGTGCATGAGTGTTTGAGTGGGTCTGTGAGGGGGTGCAAGAGTGTATGAGTGGGTCTGTGAGTGGGTATATGAGCATCTGAGTAAATATGTAAGTAGGTGTGTGTCTGAGTGGGTCTGAGAGTGGATGTGAGTATCTGTATGGGTCTGTGAATATCTGTGTGGGTCTGTGAGTACCTGTGTGAGTATTACTGGGATAACTGTGAGTAGGTGTGTGGATGCCTGTGTGGGTCAGTGAATGGGTTTTTGAGTGTCTATGTGGGTGTTTGAGTGGCTGCAAGAGTGCCTAAGTGGCTCTGTGAGTGGGTCTGTGGGTGTCTGTGTAGATGGGTGCATGAGTGTGAGTGGGACTGAGAGTGGGTGTGTGAGTGTCTGAGTGAGTTTGTGAATGGGTGCATGAGTGTCTGAGTAGGTCTGTGAGTAAGTGCATAAGTATCCAAGTGGATCATTGAATGGGTGAATGAATCTCTGAGTTGGTCTGTGAGTTAGTGTGTGAGTCTCCGAGTAGGTCTGTGAGTGGGTGCATGAGTCTCTGAATAGGTCAGTGATTGGGCATGTGAATCTCTGAGTGGGTGCAGGAGTATCTGAGTGGGCCTGTGAGTGGGTGCATGAGAGTGTTAGTGGGTGTGTGAGTAGGCATGTGAGTGTCTGAGTGGGTGTGTGAGTGTGTGAATAGGTGTGTGCATGAGTGAGTAGGTCTGTGAGTCAGTGCATAAGTGTCTGAGTGAGTTTGTAAGTAGGTGGGTAGGTGTCTGAGTGGGTGCATAAGTGTCTGAGTGGGTGTGAGAGTGGATATGTGAGTGGGTGAGTGAGTATCTGATTTGGTATCTAAGGAGGTGTCTCAGAGTCTGCATGGGTATGTGAGTGGGTGTATGAATGTCTGAGTGGGTGTGTGAATAGGTTTGGGAGTGTCTCAATAGGTCTGTGAGTATGTGAGTGAGTGTGAGTGGGTATATCACTGAGTGTGTGAGTGAGTGGGTCTGTGAGTTGCTGCATATGTATTAGTGAGTGGGTATGTATGTTTTTGAGCGGGTGCGTATATATGTGAGTGGGTGCGTATCTGAGTGGGTCTGTTTGTGGGTGCATGACTGTCTGAATGGGTCTGTATCAGGCATGAATGTCTGAGTGGGCCTGTGAGTGGATGCATGAGTGCCTGACAGGGTGTGTGAGTAGGTGCATAAGTGTCTGAATGGGTATGTGAAAGGGTGTTGGAGTGTATTCATAGGTCTGTGAGTATGTGGATAAGTGTCTGGCCACACAAGAACACTGCAGCATCTCCTGTGCCCAAAGGTCAGCCGATTTTGGGGCCAGGTGCTCAATGACATTTATAAGGCTTTTGATAATGCTATCCCCCGATTTCCCACGTACACCGTTCTGGGTCCCCCAAACACCCTAACCTTCTCCTTGCGCTCTCTTCATGGCAAGCAGATGGCTCTAGTGCTGGAAGCAGTACAGCAGGCTATTTTGTCATTATGGGGGACTGATAGGGTGCCAGAATACATGTTTCTTGGTTACATAAATTATGCTTTATTCTAGGTATGGAAAGGCTGTCGATGTCCATTGATCCACAAGTAGTGTCTTTCCTGGACAGATGAACCCATTCATTGTGATCATTTCCTCTGAAATTCGGGACCTGACATATCCGACTTACTTGAGTGTGCTCAGACTGATCCTCTCAAAGGTTACAAATCCTGACTAACCCTTAATTGATACATTTATACTCTATTTTGCCATACAGGTTCAACTGTTACTTTGCTTTTTTTGGCCCAGTTTGTGCGAAGGAGCAGTGGGTGGGAGGTGGCTCTTAGTTTCTATGTTGTTTTGTTATATTTGATAACATCTAATTGCTCAACACTGCCAGCCTTCGGGTTGTCGGCCTATGTTGTGAATAATGATCTCTTTGTCACTGCCTGCCAATGGTTGTAGATAGATAGCTGTGTATTTTGACTCTGCAGGTTATTAAACCATATTGTTCCATAACATTTCAGCAGAATTCACGAATCCACTGCAGCGGTACACAGGGGCTGTGCTGAGCATTATGGTGGGGTTGCAAATCTTTCCATGCAGATAAAAAAATGGTATAGGTCATTTTGTTGCCCATAAGGGTTCCCTCAGAGACAACTATATTGCACCCATGGGGTCAGGGTATCTCTACCCTGACCGCTACTATTACTGTAAAGAGATATTTCATAGCACCTGGACCGTGTATCATTATATAAAATGAGTGCCACTACTTACTACTCATGTTGCGGCCAGCCAATCACGGCATTGCTGGTGGCGTGTGGATTAGCGAACCACCCCAAAGGATTCCAATAGGATTTGTATCCCTAGATATACAAATTTGTTCTTCCTATGATGTCTCAAAAACTACGAACCAGATTAAACCAAATCACAAAATGCATGTTTTTTGGACCAAGAGCCAGCTTTCTATGAAATTTGATGTAAATCTGTTCAGCAACTTGGGCTGTCGCCATGTCTAAAATGTCTACAGGTAATAACATGGGTGACACAATTTTTCAATCCCCCCCTTTTTTTAGGCCCGCTTGACGTATCATCCCAAGACTTCCCATGCACAACTAGAATCAGGAGGTCACTTTTTTGGTAACATTTCGAGAAAACTTGCCAAACGGTGCCAGAGTTATAAGCAAGTCCTAACTACAACTACCTACTGGCAAACGCCAATAGGCAATATACATAAATACCTATATTTCGTCAAATGGTGCCAGAGTTTTGAGCAAGTCCTAACTATAACAACCTACTGGCAACCGCCGGTACAATATATATATATATATATATATATATATATATATATATATATATATATATATATTCACTGAAAAAACAGAGGTTTCACACATGTTATAGTTAGGAATTAGCATTTGAAAAACCTTGCAAATTCACTGAAAAAACCATAGGTTTCACACATGTTATAGTTAGCTGGACATTTCTCTCATACAAAACCATTGAAATTCCCCGGTTATAGTTAGTTCAGCTAACTATAACTCGTGCGCCCGCAATGCACTGCTGATGACGTCACATATTACATCACTCATGACATGGTCAGTGACATCACTCATGAAATAGAAAAACCAAAGGTGGTGATGGACGGGACGTTGACAATACAAACACTCACCCCCAGTCAACTGATCTTGGTTTAATCCATCACCGTTCTTTAGCTCACTCCGCCACCCCAGTTCAGACATGGCAATATGCAAATCAGTCTGACCCTGTGCCTCATGGGAACAGTCCAGCCCGAACTGCCAAGCCATGTCTTCCCTGGAGTGCAATCAAGCTTCCCAGGACCGATTTCTGGCATTACAGCCGTCTTCAGCCGGGCGTGCTTGACTCCAGTGGCAAAGTGAGCAAGGGACTCACGTCTGAGCATACCCTGCCAACCTAGGGCGAACAAAGAAAAACCAAAGGTGGTGATGGACGGAGCGTTGACAATACAAACACTCACCCCCAGTCAACGGATCTGGGTTTAATCCATCACCGTTCTTCACTGATGACATCATCCAGTGGATGTGTGTCTTTCTGAAAAATAAATATTTTTTATAGATGTATATCTAAAGGTCGATTGAAGAATAAATGGGTAAGTAAGTGTCTAAATGGATGACTTTTTTAAAAAATTGATTCTACAACTAACTTAAGTGTATTTTAGGGAATACATGTATTAATGAGTAATGTTTAAATATGTAAATATCTGTATCAGTGTCTCACTTTGTGTATAAGTGGCTGCATGGGTTGGTGAGTAGATACATGAATGTGTTTATGGCTTATTAGTTAGTTTTTTGAGTATCAGTATGAGTGTCTGTATGGTTCGGTGGGGGATATTACTTATTGTATAGATGCATTAATGAATGACTCACTGTTTGTATGTGTTTTGAAGACAGCATGTGTGCAAGACTATATGGGTGGATGAGTATGTGTATGGGTTTGTTAGTGAGTGAGTGCTAATTCCTAACTATAACGTGTGTGAAACCTCTGTTTTTTTCAGTGAATTTGCAAGGTTTTTTAAATGCTAATTCCTAACTATAACGTGTGTGAAACCCATGTTTTTTTCAGTGAATTTGTACGGTTTTTTAAATGCTAATACCTCACTATAACATATTTAAAACCTATGTTTTTTTTTGTGAATTTCAAACGTTTTGTAAAAGATAATTTTTAAATGTACTAATTATTAAATTTCTTTCTTTTTATACTAATTTTTCTTTTTTAATATATATTTACATATTATTTTTCCCTTATTAATATTTCACATTTTATAGTAAAATAATTATAAAACTAAATACAAAAATAATTTTTTCAAATTTTTATTATTTGCAAACTTCTTTTTTTTGTATCATCACAAGGTCCTCGCACCTTAATCACACCGTAAGAGCTCCGTCAAAAGTTTTTTGAAGTTCAAAAACGGAATATCTACGTATTTAATGTAAATTTTAAAGGTAGACAATATCTGGGATAATGAAGAAAATGGTTTTTTAAAACTTTTAAGAAGAGTATATTACTTTTTAAAGTAATTACAAATCTCGCGATGGTACGTCGCATTTGCACGCACCGTGAGAGCCCCGTGCGTGCACCGTAAGACCTACGTGCGTTTCCCCCCGAAAGTTTTATACTCTTAAAAACGTTATATCTACGTATTTAATGTACATTTTAAAGGTAGACAATATCTGGGATAATGAAGAAAATGGGTTTTTTAAACTTTGAAAAACAGTATATTACTTTTTAAAGTAATTACAAATCTCACGATGGTATGTCGCACTTGCACGCACCGTGAGAGCCCCGTGCGCGCACCGTAAGACCTACGTGCGTTTCCCCCCGAAAGTTTTATACACTTAAAAATGTTATATCTACGTATTTATCGTACATTGTAAAGATACACATTATCTGGGATAATGTAGAACATGTTTGTATTTTAATTTTAAGGACCGTATATTACTTTTTTAAAACAATTACGAATCTTGCGAGGGTACGTACTACGTAAACGCACCGTAAATGCATCGTAAGCGCTACTTAAGCGAACGTAAGCGCTACGTAAGCGCACCGTAAGATTACGTCAAACCATGTGACTTTAAAACAAGACATTCTATTGGTTTATAATACTTCCTACTCCAATTATTGAAAGACCCCTCCCATGTTAATCATTCTTCTTTGACTTTCACAGAAGAACCATCTTTTTTCTTCAGCTCCTGGGCTTTAGATAAAGAATTTCAAATGGCTGAACATCCAGAACAATCTGATCATTCTTCATCTGAAGAATTTGTAGAAGAAGACCCACGGCCAACTAAAAAAAAAGAATCTATTGTTTGGAAATTGTTTACCTTCCCTGAAGGTCTAAAAAAAAGTTAACGCCCCACTAGTCACATGCAAAATATGTAACACTGTTTTATCTAAGGGAGATGCCAACAAAAAATATTCGTTTGGCACATTTAGCATGGAACGCCATGTTAAAAACATACACCCCAACAATTGGGCAAGAGCAGTTGTGCGAAGATCTGAGGAAAACCAGGACTCTGCTCCAAGCACTTCAAGGGCACCACCACCATCACCAATACCATCAAACATGATTCCTAATATACAGCCAGAATTTAAGAATTTAGTGATTCGTTGCATGCATTGCAACCAACTAATTTCTTATGGACAAGAGTCCATAGAAGTCATTCTAGAAAAGAACAGGAGGCACAACTGCTCCAAATAATTTTTTTCTTTTTTTATAGTTCTTTGTTCCTATTGAACAATTGTTTTGTTTAAAAAGTTCATTTTTTCTTCGTTTTTCAAGCAAACCAAAAACAAAACAAAAAAACAGTTCTTTTTAGAACTACCTCTACTGGTCAAAAAAAGAACTATATTTCTATGTTTGTATGTAAAAGTTTGTCATAGTGAATGTCTAGTGCAAAACTATAAGGATATGGTACAGCATGAATCTATAGGGTGTTTACCTATAGTATACTGTAGTACTTCCAAAGCACTAAAATGTAACATATGTAGATAAATATGTTACAACTGTATGCTTCAATTTGCACTATTAGTGAAAGTGCGTGGATGAATTTATATGTATTAAGGGCAGTTGTATAATCCCCTTGTGTGTCTTTTACACAACCATTGCATCACATTTGTAAGGCAGCAGTGGTACAAAAGATGCACCATTAAGTATGGTTTTTAAAATCTGATGTACTTTGAAGGTGCATCATATTGTAAAACCATGCACCAAAAGGAGACTTTCCTGCGTACATGGAGAATGTTCTGGTGCAGGAAAACCTCCTAAAAGTGAATAAGTGAAATTTATAATATTTCATTCAGTCACTTTTGGACTTATACTACGTCAAAAAAGCGAAAGTGAGCGCAAAACGGAAGCGGTGTGAGAAACAGACAGGAGGAAGTGGAGTGGGGTAAGGGGAGTGACGGTGAGTGAAGGGCAGTGACAGTTAAGAGATGGATAAGAGGGTGAGGGATGGGGAACTTGAATTAAAATTAACACAGAGTGAAAGTGAGTGAGGGAGAGAGGAGGGGCGGTAGAAAGAGAGAGGAAAGGAGATTAAGTGTAAGAGAGAGAGAGAGAGAGAGAGAGGGAGAGCAAGGGACTGAGAAAGAGTGAGACAGTTATTCTGTCACAATAAGAGACTGATGAGAAAGTATTTTTTGTTTCTCATACTTACCTTATAAGTAATGAAAAGTTAGACAGTGATGAGAAAATATTTTTTTATTTGTCATACTTACCGTCTAAGAAATAAAAATGTACTAAAATATTTTTTATAAAAATATTATCTGTGAAAGATAAAAAAATGAATTATAATATATACAATATATATTTCACAATACAAGAGAGAAGGTCAGAGATTAAGAGTCAGGAAAGGGAACTAAGGGATATAGTAGGAGTGAAGGAAACAGAAAGGGAAAGAGAGGAAGAATGAGGGATAGAGAGAGAGAGAGAGAAAGAGAGGGAGAGCGCCAGAGTTTGCCGCCATCTGTGTGCGCCAGGAGGCACTTACATTTACATCAGGGCTCCCGCAGCGCGGGACGCGCGCGGGCGAATGTCGGGCCAAGGGCGGGTCCATCTGTGCTTGTCTTAGCCAGGAAGAGGCTGGGCTGGGCCCCCCCTCTTGGTTCTGGTGGACGTGCCAAGACTTTCGTTGGAGCTTTTTAAAAAGGTACTGTTGTGAACAATATTTTTGTCAGCTAAGGACTCTGGAACAACCATTGTAGTGTGGTTATTTTGTTGCTATTTATACCTTTGTAATTTCCCGAGTACTGGGTAAAGACTGAATTCTGGGTTTTCTCGTTGCAGCACATATAACTTAGCACTTGTTGCACTGATATTAATACAAGGTTATGCGGAAGAGGAAGGCTCAAGATGAGAGTGGGGAGGGAACTGAGGGAGGGCCAAAGCGAAACATCAGGAAAAAAGCTAAAAAGGCACGTAAGGCTATCACTAACAATTGTGTCATTGACCAGAGGTACATTTGTGAAGAGAGAGACACACAAGGAGAGAGAGAAAGAGAGAGAGAATGAGACACTGTGAGGGAGTGAGGCAGTTATAGTGACTGAGACACAGGAAGAGACTTAGAGACAGATGGAGGAAAGGGGAGTGAGCAAAAGGGAGTGAGGGAGTGACAGAAGGGGAGTAAGTGAAGGTGAATCAGGGATGATGTTATTGATAGAGACTAAGGGGTGAGTGAGAAGACACTAAGCAATACAGCAACACAAGGGTAGTGATGGAGGAAAATAGGAAATAGAAATGAGAGACAGACAGGGTAAACAGGGAGTTGCACAAGGTGATTAACAGAAAAGAGAGGGTACTGATAGTCACAGAAAGACTATAAAAGTGAATGAAGGGCAATAATTAGAATAAGAAAAGGAGAGTAAGATGACTAGAGAAAGAAGAGTAACAGAGAGATTAATGAATAGGAAAGACAGAAACACAAGTAAGAGAGTGAAGAAAAACTATTTTCTGTTTGTCATACTTTCCTAATAAATAATGACAACTTAATACAATTCTTTTGCATAAATATAGTATCTGTGGAAGACAAGAACAAAATAAGTTACAATATATTATTAATAATACAAAACAAAGTACAAGTAAAAAAAACAGAAAGGGAAAGAAATGAAGGGTGAGGGACAAACACAGAGGAAGAAAGGAACTAAGTAATGTACTAAAAGGAGTGAGAAACTAAAGGAATGAGAGTTACCAAAAGGGATTGAGGAAACAAGGTTAAAGGAAGGGAATTGACGGATGGACTAAGTGAAAGAGTGTGAGGAAGAGTAAGGGAATAGGTGCAGGAGAAATGGAATGAGAGTGATGCAGAGAGAAGAGAACATGAAGTGGAGGAACAAGACTCAGATTGATTGAAGGGCAAGGATAGTGAGGGGAGGGATATAACAGTGAGGGAAGGGGAGTGATGGGAAAAGAATCATATTAAGATAAAGGAAAAAGAAGTAAGTGAGAGAGAAGAATGTATGGAAAGAGAGAGAAAACAAAAGGAAGACTAGAAGACAAAGAGGGAGACAGTAAAAGAGTGAAAGAAGTGGAGTGAGTGAAGGTCACTCAGTGATCATATGAAGGAAAGAGAGTAAGGGGCAGTGACAAGAGACTGATCGACACAGCAAGACAAGGGTACTGATAGAGAAAAATAGGAAAGAGAAGTGAGGAACAGACAGAGGAAAGAGGGAGATGGACAAAATGAGTTAGGGTGAAGGAAGAGTACTGATGGTGAGACAAGCACAGTAAACATGAATGAAGGGGAGTAAGTAGAATGAGGGAACAGAAGTAACATGAGGAAAGGTAAAGAAGTAAGAGAGGCAGTGAAGAAAGGATAGAGAGAAATAGAAGTAAGAAAGTAATGAAAAAGTATTTTTGTTTGTTGTACTTACCTAAATATAATATCTGTGGAAGAGAAGAAACAATTGAGTTAGAATATATTTTTCACAATACAAATTACAAAATAATTTGTACAATATGTTATATATTTTATTTTGCTGTTCTCAGGATATATTGAATTTCACTAAAAACAGTGAGTTCAATTCAACTAATCATATGACAGCGGGCAAAAAAAAACACAATAAAAAAGATTGTGTTTAAAAAACCCATTCAACATTTTCATTCACAATATAACAATTAGAAAAAAACATATCTTAAATGTCTTTTTCAAACCGCAATTTCTTACCTAAGTAAACAATCTCAACAACAATCACAAAGTAACAAAACATTACTACTTCTTTCTTATACATTCTAAATAAACTAATATCCAAACATATGCTAACAAAATTTACCCGAAATAGTCATTTGTTTGTGATACTATTCCTCATGGCCAAATAGTATCTGCGAAATCCTTAGTTTGGTAGTTACTTAATAGTACTCTTAATCATCCATCTCCCGACCTTCTGAAACAAAAGCACCCACATCTTTTGGTCCATCTAACAATGGTTATACCTCCACCCGATAGTATTTATCATAAACATAGAACCTTAAACAATTAGCATGCTATCAGAACCTCAACATCATCTGGTATGCTGATCACACTCTGCTCATCCTTTATTTCACCAAGGAGCTGTATACCTTTAAAAGAAATCACCCTGACTTACAAATTAATTCTCCGCAGTAGATCAACCTTTTTTTACAGCACTAATCTTCCTAGGCCAATTGTTTTCCCTAAAATTTGGGTTCCAAAAACACTAGGTAAGAATTTGGTAAATCAAAAGGCAAACGTTGTTTAAAAGTCAATTGAGTGTCATTACAATGAGTCCAGCCTTTTGCACATTTTAAGTAAGCTGTATAATGTCCAGATGTTGTAGAAGAACCATCATGGAAAATAATAGCTAAAGTTACAAAAGTTCTTCCTGAAATTGATATTTGAGAAGCCACAAACTTTTTAATTAAAGTTGTCAATTTTGTACCATCAGGTCTGCATCGTTGGAGCATTAAAATGACATACTGTCCATATCTGTGTATAAATAATGTTGATAACATTTCTGAGTTGCATTGGGTACAGACCATGTTTTGATTTGCTTCTCTAACCAGATTATTAAAAGTCACTGATTTGCAGTCTGGTAATGTCAAATATATAAATCTTTCTGTGTCTATTTGAGTACCGCTCACAGAGGCTGACTTTACATATTTGGATTTTGCCGCTTTTGGATTTTAAAAACTACTTGTGAAGCCCCGGGCTTTGAACTTTGATCGTTGCGGCTAGAGGCTTGGGGACGGGACTGCGAGGACCAGCAGCCCCGTAACACCCTGCAGCTGTTGACTCCTTCCGCCCCCCTCCTGACCGCCGAGTGGAGTATATAACCTCTCGCGGCCCCCGCTTCGTGGGAGCCGCTCGCAGAAGCTGACTTTACATATTTGGACTTTGCTGCTTTTGGATTTTAAAAACTACTTGTGAAGCCCCGGGCTTTGAACTTTAATCGTTGCTGCTAGAGGCTTGGGGACGGGACTGAGAGGACCAGCAGCCCCGTAACACCCTGCAGCTGTTGACTCTTCCCGCCCCCTTTACGCCCCTTTCTGATTGTATATAATTAGTTTAGGCCCCGCTGCGCGGTTTGCGCGCGGGATTGCGCCGGGAGAAGCCCGGGACAAGGGCGGGACCGTCTGAGGCCGTTGGAGGACGATCGAGGCCGGGCCGGGCGACCCCCCTAAGCTCTGGGCTGTTCAGTGAGTGTCACTTGTTGTAGGATTCATTCTCTTGTTAACACTTTGCATAGATTGTTTGTATTTCCTTCTGTGCTCGTTAAGTAGACTCCCTTATGGCGTTACGTTCCGGGAGGGGTAGAAAGGTCACACTTTCCACTACTGGGGGGATGGTCACTGGGACGATTGACCAATTTATCACAAGGGCTACTGCAGTATTAGAAAAGGAAATTGCCCTAACAGAGAAACGCCTGTCAATAGATCTCCTAACGGGAAAGCGGTCGTCTCTGGGCACCATTGGGTCTACGGTTACTCCTGAACAAACAAGACCTAATGATCCCCCAGCTGCCCAGAGCCCTAGGTCAAGCTCACTGATTTTAGGGACTGAAAGTTTGGCGACTTGCACTTCCTTAAACCTGACTATAGGTAGTACTGTATCCAGTGGTTCTTGAAGAAGGGATGACAATCTGCCATCCCCATCTTGCCTCCCTAACAAAAATCACAACCCTGACATACTAGTAAGTAAAGATCCTAATACCAATCCTTTACCAGGTAAAAGGAAAAGAGGGGGTGGGCGCCAAAAAGGGTGGTTTGCCAAAAATCTCTAAAAAGAATGTCCTAAACCCAGAGCCATTATATTCACCAGACCCCCCAAGCTTAAGTACAAACATCTCCCAACCAAATCAACCCCCCACCCAAGGTATTGAAAATGAGGGGCTCTTAGAAAAAATGGAAACATTTGTAAAATCATTGATGTTACCCCTGTTGGAAAGAACAAAACAGATCAATGTAAAACTTGAACATCTTGAAAAGCTAGTTTTAGCGAATTCCAGCTCCTTGAATATAGTAGTAAATGGTATGGAGGGCTCTAACCGCAAAACCCCGTAGTCCAAGCTTCTGGGTCTGGGGGTGGCGGTGGGGATCCCCCACCAGTTCAATCTGATAGAGTTGATAATAGGAACTCCCAGCCTTATGCTGAGATGTGCCCGGTAGAGAGTGAGACACTGGGTTCTGCTAGGGAGGGTGTAACAGGGGCAGGTAAGGCAGTAAGAAATCAGCCTGCGACTAATGTGCGGGCCTCAGAGAGGATGTCCAATAGGATAACACCACTGGGTAATGAGAGTATTAAACAGCGACTGCCCTGTATAAATCTACCCCCAGAGGCAGTACCTTATACAGTCATATTGGCGGGAGTTCCCGGGATTAGCGCAGACAAGCAGGAATCATTCGGGGAGCTGAAAAACAAGGCTGCCCACTGGCTCAACTGCAACAAAACACTCCCAGCATTTTCCTCCGCAGAGATTTTAAACGTTAGAAGGGTGGGTTGGGTGGGCTGAAGGGTAAAGGATATAGAGGGTGACTGTGTTATTGTGAATTTTAGAGACCCATGGGTGGTTAAGTATATATGTTATGAAGCCAGGCCTGGTAGATCGGGAGGTATCCCATCCCTAGGACTTGACTACTTTCCTGCGCGTGTTCCCCGCGGCCAAATCAACCACATATACAATAACCAGCCTAAGGGACTCCCTAGTGTAAATGCATTTGACAGAGTTGACCTATTGTGCCCGGTGGCAAACCGCTTCGAGCCATTGACAGGCCTAGATGGGGTGGATTGACAAGAGAAAATCCATATCTGCACTATTGGGACCCAGCGATTGGGTAGGAGACAAGAAGATGGCCGACACAATAGGGAGGTGATACATCGAGATGGAAGATTGACTGTGGATGGGGATTGCTTTGCTAGTGGTATAGGCTCCAGCCTTCCTTCGAGGACAGCTCTAGGGCATTCCGAGGAGACTCCTGTGGGATGACTTGGGGAAATGGGACGGATGGTCAAGGTATGAAGAGGCTGACTTTAGGACCCCCAGATAGTGGGGCCATCCATACGGAAAGTAGGGTACCAGGGCTAAATCAGACGGACCCTGCGCAAAATCAGATGACCAAATCGGATAATATTCCCCTGCTTAAAATTTCTTCCTGGAACATCGCAGGGCTGAAGAGTAAAACTTCTATCGTAGAGTTGCTAGATTTTGTGGAAGATTACGATATCTTGATATTTCAAGAAAGTTGGGCTATAGACCCCATCCACCGCCATGGGTACCTAAATTTTTACAAACCTGCCATCAGAGGCAAAAAAGGTAGACCCTCAGGTGGCCTAACCACTTGGGTGAGACAATCTCTTAGTTTTAGGCCCATTGAAGTTACGATAGACAATCCTGATATCCTAGTTGTAAAATTGATTCGGCCTGGCAGACTGGTGATTACTATTGTTAATATTTACGCTAGGGGCCAGCCGGGAGGGCGGAGTATGGGAATTTTAAGCGAGCTGGACCTCCTCTTCAACTCTGATGGGGTGGAAGGTCTGGTGATTGTGGCAGGGGACCTCAATTGTACCTTCGAACCCCTAAATCTTGAGGGGGAAGATATTTCAGCAGAGGTGGACGCACAATGGAATATCCCTCACCTTAACTTAAATCCTATAAAGAAATGGACAGAAGCTGCCCTACAGTGGTTAGGCTTCTGCCTTGAATGGGGCCTGAGAGCGGTAAATGGACGCTCCAATTCTGATACAACTGGCATGGTAACGTTTGATAATGGTACCAATTCAAGCCGAATAGATTACATCTTACTAAAGGTCGAGTATTGGTCCTTTATCGAGGACATGATGATACATGCACGTCCTGAGAGCGACCATAATCCGCTCATACTTAGTTTACGAATAGATGGCGGCTTGGAGAATGTCAAAGCGACTGAGATTGTCACTGCGGAGGCCCTGCTTACCAACGACATGCGTAGGGTCCGGTGGAATAGGGTAGTTGAAGATCCCCCAATCCTAGCTAAGATTTCCTATGAGGTTTCTAGTAACTTGAGTGCCCTTCAGGCAATGGTAAATCATGATGAAATCATTGCAAAATCAACTGCACTTCATGAACATCTTTTTAAGGTACTGAAATCCCATTTTTCCAAATGTGGTAAACCTAGTAAATTTCAACAACATCAAAACTTGGGGCTTTTTTTGCCCCAACGCCAGTGGCGACAGCTTTGTTTCTGTTTGCAAATGCATCACTTTCTTTTACTATTCCATTTTTTTCAAAATTATTTTACGTCCTTTTAAACCTTCATGAATTCTCAATCTCATACATTTAAATCCTCCAGCAAGATTCTGCAATTTTCTGGGTTTCTCATGTTATCGCGGGCCATCCGAACCTCTTTCCAATAACACATACTGAGGCAAAGTTCATTAAAAAGCAGTTTAATAAACCCAATGCATTTCAGACCACACAGGGTCCTTCGTCAGGGGTAACTGTGAAATTAATTAAAACAAACTCATCAGTGACTGCACAAATGTATATACTTAATTACAGCGTTTCTTAAAACAACATCATTGCAAGATGACAAACTTTCATTATCAAAGTGAACCTTCCTTTTCCTGTCAGCTCCACGTTTCCATATTCCCCATCCCTCTACATCTTCCCTCTTCACCCACTTTCTCGCCGTACGTGCCCTCCCTTCGATGTTAACCTTTCCCCCTTTCCTCCTTCACCACCATCTTACTAGACTCCGTGCTCCAATCATTTCTACCTCCCGCTATAATACGTATACTTAACCGAGAATTACTCCTGGTTTTCCACTTAGCTTCTAATTCACTCTCCCTCCTCCCCATTTCAACCCGGTAGAAGTTTTCTTATGCTCTTCACCCGTCTTTCTTCAAACATTCTCTATCAGTTATCGTACCGCCTACCTGCTACTCCATCTTCATTACTCACTTCCTCTGCATCGAACGTGACATTCTCTACTAACCCCGGTGTTATGACCCCTCCTTATTTCTTCATTTCCTGTTTCCTCCCCCTCCAAAACTACCTCAGCCACCAATCACTTTCGTAGAACACTACAAATCCCATAGTGCAATGTGCTTGTTCATCAGTAAATACAATAATTTATCATTTATTGAGCGTCTCTCATGGTTCTGGAATCTTATATTATTATCACTAAAATATCCGTCTGACTCATGTTATCGCGGGCCATCCGAACCTCTTTCCAATAACACGTACTGAGGCAAAGTTCATTAAAAAGCAGTTTAATAAACCCAATGCATTTCAGACCACACAGGGTCCTTCGTCAGGGGTAAAGGGGTGAAGAGCATAAGAAAACTTCTACCGGGTTGAAATGGGGAGGAGGGAGAGTGAATTAGAAGCTAAGTGGAAAACCAGGAGTAATTCTCGGTTAAGTATACGTATTATAGCGGGAGGTAGAAATGATTGGAGCACGGAGTCTAGTAAGATGGTGGTGAAGGAGGAAAGGGGGAAAGGTTAACATCGAAGGGAGGGCACGTACGGCGAGAAAGTGGGTGAAGAGGGAAGATGTAGAGGGATGGGGAATATGGAAACGTGGAGCTGACAGGAAAAGGAAGGTTCACTTTGATAATGAAAGTTTGTCATCTTGCAATGATGTTGTTTTAAGAAACGCTGTAATTAAGTATATACATTTGTGCAGTCACTGATGAGTTTGTTTTAATTAATTTCACAGTTACCCCTGACGAAGGACCCTGTGTGGTCTGAAATGCATTGGGTTTATTAAACTGCTTTTTAATGAACTTTGCCTCAGTACGTGTTATTGGAAAGAGGTTCGGATGGCCCGCGATAACATGAGAAACCCAGAAAATTGTAGAATCTTGCTGGAGGATTTAAATGTATGAGATTGAGAATTCATGAAGGTTTAAAAGGACGTAAAATAATTTTGAAAAAAATGGAATAGTAAAAGAAAGTGATGCATTTGCAAACAGAAACAAAGCTGTCGCCACTGGTGTTGGGGCAAAAAAAGCCCCAAGTTTTGATGTTGTTGAAATTCACACGTGCTGTTGTGGGCTTAGCACGTCAACGGTGAGCACGCATAAGACTAATAATTGGTTTAAAATGGAAGAAGATATTGTGAGAATAGGTGTGCAACACGCCCTTGTATGATGTTTCAAAAACCTAGTAAATTACCATCTAAAAAATCAGGAAATCCATGGTACAATAAATCATGCCGTTTGGCCAATCGTTCCTTGGTGAGAGCTATAAAGTCACGAATCACCGAGGATATCAGGAGTGCAAGGCTTGTTTATAGGAAAACCCAAAGTTTAGCAAAAAAGGACTGGGATGACCAGCACTGGCAGGATTTACTCAAGGCCAGTAGGCTGAAAAACCAGACAAAGTTCTGGCAGATTGTGAAATGGGGAAAGTCTGCTGAATCACAAATCCCAGTAAATTATGTGTCTGCCGATGATTGGGGCAAATATTTTGAATCACAATTTAGGGGAGTGGAAGGAGAACCAGCATTTATCCGTCATGAATTTTTGTCTAAGCTATTGACTCCTAGCAACCCCTTGGTGTTTGATAGGAAAGATGCAGAGAACGCACTTAGGACGGTCCAAGGTGGAAAAGCACCGGGGATGGACTGTATTCCGGCAGATCTTTTTAAATCTGACCTAACTTATTGGGTGCCTTATATCACCTTTTTAGCAAATGCTATTGTGAAAGGGGCAAAGATTCCGGATTCTTGGCAGGGGGCCGAAATCCTGCCTATCTTTAAAAAGGGAGACCGTTCTGCCCCAGGGAACTATCTGCCCATCAGTTTAATAGACGCATTCCAGAATTTTTTTGCCAGGATGGTGCTTGCTAAAATCCAGATATGGATGAATTTTGAGAATGTTTTATCCCCTTTGCAAGCAGGTTTCAGAGCCCGTGTTAGCACGATAAAACAGGTGTTTAGGTTTATATTAATATATTGGAAGGTAGTTATTTTGGGTGGTGGTATTATTTATGTCGCGTTCGTAGACCTAAAGTTTGCTTTCGATCTAGTACCAAGAGCTAAGCTATGGGTCGCGCTAGGAAACATGGGGATGCCACAAGAACTCCTCAACATGGTAATTAGACTTTATGAAGCAAATTTTGCACAGGTCCGATGGGGCAAACAAGGGCAAGATACAGAGAGATTTCCGGTTTGCCGGGGTGTCCGTCAAGGGTGTGTACTTGCACCGACCCTGTTTCTATTATTTACAGTACTTTACAGACTTTCCAACAGATGCTCCTTCTCTAGGTGGCACTAGGTTTCCATTACTTATTTTTGCGGACGACACCCTCATTTTATCAAAAACTCAGAAGGGTCTCCAGTCCGCATTAAATAGGTTTGAGGAATTCTGCCAATCCAACGACCTACAGGTCAATGTAAATAAAACTAAATTTATGGTTTTAAACAAAACCAGGCCGCAGCCGGGCCACGTTAGTATGAATGGCTGCGCGCTAGAGCAGGTCAATATCATGACATACTTAGGGGTCGTGTTGGAAAATAGGCTCAGGTGGAAACCCCAGCTTGATGTCCTCGCCCTCAAGTTTGCCCAGTTAAAAGGGTATCTGATCAAGGAACAGAGAACCTCACTGACTTTAAGGATAGGTCCTGCCCTAAAAATTTACAACGCCAAAATAAGTTCAGCGATTTTGTACGGCGCGGACTTATGGGCTCTTGCAGACTTATCACCGTTAGTTAGAGTTCAAAATACATTTCTTAGAAATTAGGTTGGTCTCCCCCAATCTAGTCCCTTAAAGCCCCTGGTAATTGATTTGGGTTGCCACTCTATTGACAATGTGGCATGGTTTAAAATTGTGGCTCTGTGGAGGAGAATCTGGACAACCCCCGAACTGGCACTTTTGGCAAATGAAATATTGGATCTCAGATCTGTGTTGGGCTCGGGCAATATTAAAAGAAAAAAATAATGTGTACATAATTCAAATATACCTAACAAATGTAAGGGTAGTTGCAAAAAAGAGACTAACAAATTTATTTCCATATAAAATTATATAATTTTTAATGACTTCTCATGTTAAAAAACAGATATTACTATAGATCCACATCACATAAAGAAAAACATAAAACATAAATCATACAATTCTTTAAAATATAATCACACAATGTTAAAATGAAACAAAAGTGGCAGTCAATTCTCTTGACGCCTTCTTCAGGAGCCACAAATTCTTTCTGAAAAACATAACAAGCAACCATAAAAATACAATAGCTTACATCTATTTAAAAAATGGGTTCACTTCATTTAATATTAAAACATCATATAAGGCATCATTATTTCAATAAGTCTAAAACAATTCTCTATGCAACCAACCCTCTCTACTTGTTATAGCAATATAATGTTAGCTAAACAAGTTACAGAACTAATTTCTTTATATTTGAGCAGTTGTTGAGTCACCAAACCACGTAGAGGAAGGATCCATCCCAAAATAGGATAATAAATTAATATAATAGTCATTTAATCGGTCCTAAACAGTACCTGTAGGATCGGTGTAATGTAATGAAAACAATACTTACTAATACATTTTCTCACATTGCCTAGAACCAACTTCAATTTCTTTTTCTTTAACCATTCTCAATCCAATGATGTAATGGATATGACAATTAGTAACTGTTGGTGGAAGAGGACGTATATTAGATAAGTAGTTTTTGTTCACTGAAACTGATTCACAGGGCTCGGGCAATATTCCATGGTTTAGAAAAGTAAGATCACTCCTAGAAAATATGGGCCTGGGTAATTTGTGGACAGAGCCAAGCAAAAATGCCTTTCCTTCTAAAAAAGATTTTAAAGTATTATACTGGAATATTGTAAGACAACTTTGTATTGACCAGATAGATTCCACCTCCCTGTCCGGCAGGTTCATTGAGCATAAACTCGATCCTGTATATGAAGAATATTGGGATATTATCGTTAAGGGTTGGGTCCCTTACGCTAAGATTATTTTCTTCTAAATGGCAAGAACAAGCAAACGAGTCCTGCCCCTGGTGTAAGGATCAAAAAGAGTCACTTGGTCACTTCTTCTTTGTTTGCCCTGCTTACTCAGCCCCCCGCAGTAAATGGTTAAAACCCATATGTAAAAATATGAGTACGTGGGTGGGGATGGAGACGTTGCGGATTATGAGGGCTTTTTTTTTTAAGTGTCCGTTGGTGCACTCTATTTTCACAAGTAATCTCTTTTCTCGCATATAGTTTTTTGTGCTACTATCTCCAAGCGTTTTGTCCGGAAACACTGTATTTCAATCAGGGTGAGGAAAAGTGGAAGTTCCACTTTTGACGGAGTTGTGCACACTTATACTTGAGACCCTCAGGTCTAACTCAGATTTCATTCAGTAGAAAATAATTCTTTCAAACGTATTCATTTTGAAAAGTATTCCAATATTTATTTCATATGTATACTTTTATATTCCATTTAATTTCCATTGCAGTGTCACTTTTTAAATTCCCTATATACCCAATGCATTTCTCGTACTCTCTCGGAAAAAACAAGGATATTATGAACAAGCCTTCTATGTTATAATATTATACAATCGTAACTTAATCATAAACTTCATGCTAAAATCAAGAATTTCAAACATATTCACATTCTCTGGTGAATGTCCACGAAATTACAACCATGTGCAACGTAAACACGAGGTATCCATAAATCAATAAATTGTATGTCACCTAATTACTGACAACGAAAAGAAACTGTGTTGTTACATCTCTTGGTGCAACAAAGTGTCCGTTTGCCGACTCTGTAAATTATTGTACCACATTCAAAATATTAGATAAACTGAAACACTTTTAAATAAAACACTTTTTGGATAAAACCAGCAGTTTAAGAGAGCCACGTTTCATATGTCTATCGTTACTTACAGATGGACGAAGTGACTTCTCGCTCGATAATCAGCAAACCCTGGTTACGCTTACTATCTGTGAACTGCCTAAAAATAGTGTAATGCCTAAAAATATTCACCAGAGAATGTGAAAAGAGCCTAAGTAAGAAATTGTACAGCTACATTAGGCTCTTTTCATGAGAAATTTCCTCCCACATTTCCTTTAGTTCTGTCTTCTCAGATTTTGTAATGTAAGATGTAACATATCGAGCCACAGCAATAGGGTTGTCTGCAACATACTGAATATCCATGTTAGCATTCCACATTGACAATATGACTGGGTTATAGTCATTTATGTATTTTGACTCTTCATTTCTCCTTAAGTTGTAGGTATTTTTCGGTGATTTTCTTGTCACAGTATGTCGTAAAGATGACATAAAGTTGTTCACTCTTCCTTTCGATGTTACTGGACGTGGAAATGCAAAACGACATTTTGTGTAGAAGTTATCCTTAGATTTGTATTTTCTAAGACAGTATTTTCCACAACGATGGGTTTGAAATCCTAACACTTGTTGTCTTAAATTCTTTTCTTCTGTACTTTTTGGTACAGCACATGTAGCATATTGTTCAATAAAACTCATCACTGTCTCATCTGAATCTATTCCGAATTTGGGGGCATCTTTGATCCATAGCAGCATATGTATGTGAGGAGCACCTCTTGCTTGATACTCCTTTCTCCAAAAGAAATCCAGAACCTCTCCCAAAGGAGGATTTTGTTTGTTTGTTATAAAAGACATCATAGCTTCAAATCTATGATTGAAATACCTGCATACATTAACTGGATCCAAAGAGCACAATTCTCCAGGTGTCTTGTATTCTATATTTTCTATGTTTGCATTTGCCTCTCGAAGAAATTGGAGTAAATCTTCCCAAGCATACTCAGCACAGCTTAGAGTAAGGAACCATGTAGGAGTTCCTAAGTTTCTTAACATACATTTCAATTCCCCATGACGACGGTACCAATACTTGTTAGTACCACGCTGACATGCCATCAGATTAATTAGCTGAGATTCTAAAACAGTGTCATTCTGTTGGGCTTTATTCATAAAGTCCCTTGCCGAAACATTCTGCAGATGTACTCCACTTTTTAGTATGTGGTTCACTGCATAAGAAAGTCCAGACAACTCACTCTCAAACAGAAGGTGAAACAAATATGGAATACATTGACGAAACCTTGGATCTTCTGCATATAATGTTGATGTCCGGTATTCAGATGCTGGTATCTGCACAGGTCCGTCATCATATCGTCCACCTTGTCCTGTTGGAAATAACTGAGAAAACAACGAGCTTCTAAGCTTTCTTCCCATATACTAATGGGACTTACTTTTGCTTCTTTCATTTGGAATAACTCAATAGCATTCCCCATTACTTCTTTGGAATGCAGTGGATGAACACTGTAATGTTTGTAGATTTGTTCACTTCTGGACACATCCACTTTTTCAATTTGTCCAACTGACAAATCACTATCCTCCTCTACAGTTGTTTCCTCTTCTTCTACATATACATTTTTGTAGTATTGATTGTTTTTTTTACCAAATACAACGTTGCCTTTTTGACTTTCCTAACATCCACTAATTCTTGCCAGATTTTCTTACTCTTTGTAGGAACGCCATTAACTACAATAACTAGAGGTTCCTCTTCCACATTTTCTACACCAATTGTTGCAGTATTTTTCTTTATATTTAGAGGTAAATATACAACTCTTCCCTTTAAACCTCTCAATAAATCTGAATGTGGCAATTTCCCTGTCTTAGGCTCCATACGAACAATAGTCTGAAATGGATGCACACATTGAATCAGAATAGACTCATAAGTATTTAAATCCATCAATTCACAAGGAATATTTACCAACTCAAGATTATTATGTACAGCTCTAGCTGGCATTTTGTTTTCATTTAATTTTTTATAACAATATTTACAAATACGTTGATCAGAACCCAAATCAAAACAATTCTCTACCAAAAAATAAGTTGCAAATTCCTTCCACTCATTATTATTCTCCTTTTCACTTTTTAAATATAGATCAAGTAACCTGGTCTGATTTTTATAATGAATTCTTCTACAACAAATACAAGAAAAATTGGGCCTTTCTCCTGAAGTGACCTTAAACCTTGTAATTTCTTGGTCAAAATTCTCTGTACCAAAATTTTGAACATTTTCATCCACATTTCCTTCTATTACGGTATCAATTTCTGCACTGCCCTCTTTTTCAGAAAAATAACTAACCTCAATTTCTTCACAAATGTTCTTTACATCTAATACAGATCCATGTAAAAGAGCACTGTTTAACTGTTTCAGCTTAAGTGCTGGAATTTTTGCATAATACAGCCTTCTCACTAATTTCCTCACTTCAGTATGATGCACTGCTAACATCCTAAAATGGTGAAAAACACTCTGACATACTTTTTTAGAAAGACAAGCCAGTGAATGACTTTGCAAACCTGTTTTTCTCTCACTAGGCAGGAGTCTAATTCTTGCAACATCTTAAACTTCTGTTTAATACTTTTCTTACTATACTTACGTAAGAAATTGCGGAAAAAACCAATTGAATCCTGCCATACACTACAAATACTACAACAATTCCAAGTGTACACTGGAGCCTTAGGACGTCTCCCTAAAACTTCAACAGCTAACACCTCTTCTGCATTTCTTGGTACAATTTTCTCTTTTTCAATCGGACAACCGTCCTTCACCTCATGTGCTCGACCACTGGTGTCAACTGCATGCAACAAATCATTAATCTGAAAGTAACTTCTTTGTTAAAACATGGCTCAGAACTTGAACTATGCTTCCATTCTCCAGAAAAAACATTACAAAAATTAATTCTATTAATTAGTCTTTTCCACTTACTTTTCCCTTTCAAAACATGAATTGCCTTGTCTAGTGTACGAAGTCTATTGATTACTAAAATATATAATTTCTTTTTTAATTCTAACGCTTCATCAACAATACCTTCGATTAATTTTCTTTGCTTATAAAAAGCAGTTTTCCTTTTACAAATCTTTCCACTTTTCAATAAATGTAAGATAATTCTGTTAAAAATCATACTCTTCCTTATTTCAACAAATTGACTCCTTTGTCTATTACTAAAGATCTTCTCATTGCCACACACTTTTCCACCTTCTTTTCTCTCTAATACTTTTCTTTTTGTTGTTTTTGAAGATTTATTCATCTTTGCCACATTATCCGCATTTTTTGTCCTTACAGTTAATGTCCTTAGAAAATCCTTGGTTGTCTTACCAGTAGCATTCTTCTTTTTCTCTGTACAATGTTGTCTGGATGCATCTTGTAATTGTGTGGTCTTGGAAAAGTAAGCCTTTTTATACTTTCTTCTCTTCACCTCTTTACTAGGCATCTTGATTTTCTTTAGTCTTTTCTTTAAATCTATTGTGAAGTAAAAAAACATGTTATAGACCACTACTAACATACTACATAGCAATTACAACAACTACATGATGTAAACAATGATTCACTTCATAATTAAGTTGAAGGTACAGCAACAGTGTCTGAGCAAAGTAGCAAATCATACTGTCTCTACCTGCAGGCCTGCACCATCTATCCTGCGTGTGTACCACGTCTACGTATGCTTGCACTATCTGTGTCTCTGCATGAACCATCTCACCCTCTCTCTGCAACATCTTTTCTGCGACTACAACATCTGTTCCTCTACCTGCATCCCTGCACCATCTATCCTCTGTGTGTACCATCTCTGTGTCTGCTTCCACAATCTGTGTCTCTGCCTGTACCATCTATCCTCTGTGTGTACCATCTCTGTGTCTGTTTCCACTCTCTCTGTCTCTACCTGCACCATCTCTCTTCCGTGTGTACCATCTCTGTGTCTGCTCCTACTATCTGTATCTCTGCCTGCACCATCTATCCTCTGTGTGTACCTTCTATGTGTCTGCTTCCACTATCTGTGTCTCTGCCTGCACCATCTCTCTTCTGTGTGTACCATCTCTGTGTCTGCTCCCACTATCTGTGTCTCTGCCTGCACCATCTATCCTCTATCTGTACCATGTCTGTGTCTGCTTCCACTATCTCGCCCTCTGCCTGCAGCCCTATACCATCTATTCTCTGTGTGTACCATCTCTGTGTCTGCTTCCACTATCTGTGTCTCTGCCTGCACCATCTCTCTTCCGTGTGTACCATCTATGTGTCTGCTCCTACTATATGTATCTCTGCCTGCATCATCTATCCTCTGTGTGTACCATCTCTGTGTCTGCTTCCATTATCTGTGTCTCTGCCTGCACCATCTATCCTCTCTGTGTACCATCTCTGTGTCTGCTTCCACTATCTGTGTCTGTGCCTGCACCATCTATTCTCTGTGTGTACCATCTCTGTGACTGCTTCCACTATCTGTGTCTCTGCCTGCACCATCTATCCTCTCTGTGTACCATGTCTGTGCCTGCTTCCACTATCTGTGTCTGTGCCTGCACCATCTATTCTCTGTGTGTACCATCTCTGTATCTGCTTCCACAATCTGTGTCTCTGCCTGCACCATCTCTGTTCTGTGTGTACCATCTCTGTGTCTGCTCCCACTTTTTGTGTCTCTGCCTCCACCATCTATCCTCTATGTGTACCATCTCTATGTCTGCTTCCACTATCTGTCCCTCTGCCTAAAACCCTATACCATCTATTCTCTGTGTCTACCATGTCTGTGTCTGCTTCCATTATCTCTCCCTCTGCCTGCAGCCCTATACCATCTATTCTCTGTGTGTACCATCTCTGTGTCTGCTTCCACTATCTGTGTCTCTGCCTGCACCATCTATCCTCTGTGTGTAACATATCTGTGTCTGCTTCCACTATCTATGTCTCTGCCTGCTGCCTGCACCATCTATCCTCTGTGTGTACCATCTCTGTGTCTACTTCCACTATCTGTGTCTCTGCCTGCACCATGTCTCTTCTGTGTGTACCATCTCTATGTCTGCTCCTACTATCTGTGTCTCTACCTGCACCATCTATCCTCTGTGTGTAACATCTCTGTGTCTGCTTCCACTATCTGTGTCTCTGCCTGCACCATATATCCTCTGTGTGTACCATCTCTGTGTCTGCTTCCACTATCTGTGTCTCTGCCTCCACCATCTAATTTCTGTGTGAACCATCTCTGTGTCCGCTTCCACTATCTATCCCTCTGCCTGCAGTCCTATACCATCTATTCTCTGTGTGTACCATCTCTGTGTCTGGTCCCACTATCTGTGTCTCTGCCTGCACCATCTATTCTCTGTGTGAACCATATCTATGTCTTCTTCCACTATCTGTGTCTCTGCCTGCACCATCTCTCTTTTGTGTGTACCATCTCTGTGTCTACTTCCACTATCTATGTCTCTACCTGCACCATCTATCCTCTGTGTGTACCATCTCTGTGTCTACTTCCACTATCTGTGTCTCTGCCTGCACCATCTCTCTTCTGTGTGTACCATCTCTGTGTCTGCTCCTACTATGTGTCTCTACCTGCACCATCTATCCTCTGTGTGTTCCATCTCTGTGTCTGCTTCCACTATCTGTGTCTCTTCCTGCACCATCTATTCTCTGTGTGTAACATCTCTATGTCTGCTTTCACTATCTGTGCCTCTGCCTGCACCATCTATTCTCTGTATATACCATCTCTGTGTCTGCTTCCACTATCTGTATCTCTGCCTGCACCATCTATCCTCTATGTGTACTATCTCTATATCTGCGTCGACTATCTGTATCTCTGCCTGCACCATCTATTCTCTGTGTGTACCATCTCTATTTCTGCTTCCACTATATCTCCCTCGGCCTGCACCATCTATCCTCAGTGTGTACCATCTCTGTGTCTGCTTCCACTATCTGTGTCTCTGCCTGCACCATCTCTCTTCTGTGTGTACCATTTCTGTGTCTGTTTCCACTATCTGTGCCTCTGCCTGCACCATCTCTCTTCTGTGTGTACCATCTCTGTGTCTGCTTCCACTATCTGTGTCTCTGCCTGCACCATCTATCCTCTATGTGTCCCATCTCTGTGTCTGCTTCCACTATCTCTACCTCTGCCTGCAGCCCTATACCATCTATTCTCTGTGTGTACCATCTCTGTGTCTGCTTCCACTATCTGTCCCTCTGCCTACAGTCCTATACCATCTATTCTCTGTGTGTACCATCTCCGCGTCTGCTTCCACTATCTGTGTCTCTGCCTGCACCATCTCTCTTCCGTGTGTACCATCTCTGTGTCTGCTCCTACTATCTGTGTCTCTACCTGCACCATCTATCCTCTATGTATACCATCTCTGTGTCTGCTTCCACTATCTGTGTCTCTGCCTGCATCATCTCTCTTTTGTGTGTACCATCTCTGTGTCTGCTCCCACTATCTGTGTCTCTGTCTGCACCATCTATCCTCTATGTGTACCATCTCTGTGTCTGCTTCCACTATCTGTCCCTCTGCCTGAAACCCTATACCATCTATTCTCTGTGTGTACCATGTCTGTGTCTGCTTCCACTATCTCTCCCTCTGCCTACAGCCCTATACCATCTATTCTCTGTCTGCACCATCTCTGTGTCTGCTTCCACTATCTGTCCCTCTGCCTACAGTCCTGTATCATCTATTCTCTGTGTATACCATCTCTGTGTCTGCTTCCACTATCTGTGTCTCTGCCTGCACCATCTCTCTTCCGTGTGTACCATCCCTGTGTCTTCTCCTACTATCTGTGTCTCTGCCTGCACCATCTATCCTCAGTGAATACCATCTCTGTGTCTGCTTCCACTATCTGTGTCTCTGCCTGCACCATCTATCTTCTCTGTGTACCATCTCTGTGTCTGCTTCCACTATCCGTGTCTGTGCCTGCACCATCTATTCTCTGTATATACCATCTCTGTGTCTGCTTCCACTATCTGTGTATCTGCCTGCACCATCTCTCTTCGGTGTGTACCATCTCTTTTTCTATGGCATTTTTACAGCACAGCCTCGATCTTCAGTACACAGCATGGAGACTATTTCCCAATTAACAGGCCTGATAGACATACTGCATAGAAGTTTCTAATACTACATACCCTAAACCCTAACAGACTTCATCAGAACATCTATTCTCATTTTTTTAAACACATCAACGATCCAAATTATTACAATACAACAAAAAGACTCACTCGAATAATTTTTAATTATAAATTATACATTTATTCATCAAACATTTCACATTCCAATAAAACTTACAAAATGACTGAGGCCCAGATGTAGGTAGCCCAATACCGGTCGGTAACGGCCGATTTTACCGATTTTCGGCCGTTACCGACTGGTATTGGGTATTTAGGATGTAGGTGACCCAAAAACATCGGAATCGGTAAATTTACCGAATCGGTAAAGTTACCGATTCGGAAACCTTACCGAAACGGTAAATATACAGAATCGGTAAAAATACCGAATCGGTAAAGTTACCGAATCGTAAAATATACCGATTCGGTAACTTTACCGATTCGGAAACGTTACCGAATCGGTAGATTTACCAATTCGGAAAATAAGAAATGGTAAAAATGAATTCTGAGATGTAGGTAACCTCTTAAATACCGAATTTACATGAAATTTGGTATTTAGGAGTCGGTATTTACCATGGATTGAAACCAGGTGGTAACCAGGTGCAGGCTATAAAAAAGGCCCCAAAATGCAACATTTTCACCAGAATGGCGGCATTCTATGTCATTGCAAGGTGGCTACGGCTACAGGCAGAAGGAGAGAGGGTCTGGAGGAGGGAGGAGCAGGTGTACAGGCAGAGGATCACTATATTCCAGCTAACTGAGCCAGAGTTCCTACAAAGGTACAGGCTGGCACCCCAAACTATCCTGGACCTAATCAGGGACCTCCACCCACTATTGGACCATCCAACCACTAGGGCACACGCCATCCCACCCCATGTGCAGGTGCTGTGCAGCCTACACCTGCTTGCATCTGGGAGTTACCAGAGTGCAGTTGCTGCGGTAGGTGGGGTGGTCCAGAGCTGTCTGTCCCGTTTCTTTACAAAATTCCTTGATGCCATGCTGCAGAGAATGCATCACTACATCAGCTTCCATGCAACGCATGCAGAACTGCTAAGGACAAAGACAGACTTTTATCAGATGGCACATTTCCCAAACATAATTGGCTGTATTGATGGTACCCACATACCAATTTGCCCACCTGCTTCCACAGAGTACATTTATCGGAACCGGAAGTCCACCCACACCATAAATGTACAGGTGATCTGTGATTCCAAGTACATGATCACTGACATAGTAGCCAAATTCCCCGGGAGTACCCACGACTCCTACATCTTCCAAAACAGTGGGATCTACGCACGCCTGACAGCGGGGGAATTCGGCGAAGGATACTTGCTAGGTAACACACTGTGTGAAACGCCCATGATACGTATTGCAGGTGGATGTGTGTGTGTGTGCATGTGAGTAATGTTTCTTTCTACTTACTATTAGGGGACAGTGCATATGCCCTCCGGTCCTTCATCCTCACTCCCTACCTGAACCCTACTACACCAAGTCAGAGAAGATACAACAGGTCACACAAAACAACCCGAAACATTGTGGAGCGCACCTTTGGCATATGGAAGAGCAGGTTTTGCTGCCTCCATAAGAGTGAAGGGGCCCGCCAGTACACACCAATCACCTGCTGCAAGATGATTGCAGCCTGTGCAATGCTGCACAGCCTTGCGGTCAAGAAGGGCACAGAAGTGGAAATCTCTGATTATGAGGACCATGACGATGAGGAAGCAGTGCCTGAACCACACACATCTGTAGTTGCAACACCAACTGATGGCAGACACAGACGGGAAGAGATCACAGGCAACTACTTTTAAGTAAGTAAAGAAACACAGACAGGTGGAGTAGGCACACAAAGTAGTTTAATTGTGTAATGACGTAGGTTTTTAAAGCACAAATGTGCAACGAAAAATATTCAACTTCAATGATGTCAGTCCTGGTTCACTTCAACATGAACTGTAAAAGTCATTTCCGTCCTCGCTTCCCAGTGCCACTTGTATGTTGCTTACCTTGCTCACTGTCCTGCTGGCCTGTGGCCTCAGCGTGGCGCCTGCTCCTCCTCGTCTCTGGGAAATGGGAGCTTGCAATGCTGCTCCTGCTTGTGCTCTCCTCACTTACAGGCACATCCAGAGCAGCTGTATGTGCAGTTTGGGCATTCAATAGCGCCTCAAGAGCACTGGTCATCCTGCCCATGCCCCTAGTGACCTCATTGGTGTTTTGGGTCATAGCCACCTGCATGTTACTGCTTCTCCTGCATAGCAGGGATGTGGCAGTGGGCAGGCGGTTGATTGCTTTACTTTGGCTATGAGCGCGCTGCCTTTCCTTGCGCCTTGCATCAGATTCAGTGTCTAGTTTGGTGCATAGCAACTGCACCGAGTGGCTGATTCCGTGCATCTCTGCTGCCATGTCTTTGTTCACTTGTACCAGCTCACTGATGCCCTTTCCAATGTCTCCTATATTATTGTTCAGGGACCTCACTTGGCGTTGGCATGCCTGGATGGCTCTTCCCTGCATCCTCTGTATTCTCCAGTATAGAACAAACAATTCCCTTGAACAAAATCACATATATGAACACCATGTAAAGTAAAAAGCAATGACTATTGCAAAATAATCTTGGGTTTGTAAAATTAGCAGAATTTATTGTATACAAACTAAATTAAAAAAGCAGAAAACAAATTGTACTGCTTGACACAGGTTAAAACAATAAAATGACAATCATACATTCAATATTGACCAGCAATATTGCTATGGGTAGACAAAGGCAGTAAGACATACAGTTTGTGCACTTCAGGATGTATGTTCTAGTCTCAATTTATGGCACCGGTGTTATGCATTCTAAAACATGATATGTCAACATCAGTGTCTGAGCCGTGAATCATACTATACAAAAGAGCATCGACGCGTTTCGGTGGCTTGTTGAGATTCTATCCACCTTTATCAAGACAAAGAAGAATTGATTTCTGTCGTAGTCTAGATACATTCGTTTCTAAAAATGGATACACAGTGTGGTTAGTTTCTGGATAGTTAACTGATTTTTGAAATTATCCTATTCACATTTTTACATAAAGTTCCATCATACACATATATTCAATTATGTGCTTCATGAGCCTCCAGTGACACTATATCGTTATCCTGTCAAAGATTTAGGTACATCTAATACATTACAACATTTCTAACCAGAAAGAAACTTCCACACATGGATATACAATATGATTTGTTTCTAGGCAACCAACTGATTTTTAGTATTGTCCTATTCACATATTTACATGGAAATTCTATCGTACACATTTGTTCACTTATGTGCTTTATGAGCCTCCGATGACATTGTATCATTGTATTGTGGGAGATTTAAACAGTTCTAATATATTGTAAAGTTTGTAACTGAAAAACGCTCATCAGCATACAAATGAGGGCAGTTGCATATTGTTTAGCTCTCTGACTCAATTCCTAGTCTATTTGTTACTGGGTGTATATTACCCTTTTGGGCCATGATAAGCAGGAAAGCTTCCTATTTCTTATGCCCTGTTGGAGGGAAAAGAGAGGAAGTACGGGCTTTCACATAGTCCTAACTACGTACATGCATAACGTAAATTCCCTTGGCTCAAGCATTAGTCTCAATTTAACATTGATGCAGAGGAATAGCATAAATGTAGAGGAATAGTGTAAACGTATAGCATTACCTCTTCAATCAAGAGAACCGTTCTATGATGGTTTTGGGGTCGTCTTGTATTGTAACGATATTTAGCAGCTCGAGCGTTTACTTGAGATCAATACTCGTATTTGACATGAGCTCGTCTTCCTAATAAGGGTACGTTAAAAAAAGGAGGAGAAGGAGAATAGGGGGGTCACCTTCTCCTCCTTTTTTTAACGTACCCTTATTAGGAAGACGAGCTCATGTCAAATACGAGTATTGATCTCAAGTAAACGCTCGAGCTGCTAAATACCGTTACAATACAAGACGACCCCAAAACCATCATAGAACGGTTCTCTTGATTGAAGAGGTAATGCTATACGTTTACACTATTCCTCTACATTTATGCTATTCCTCTGCATCAATGTTAAATTGAGACTAATGCTTGAGCCAAGGGAATTTACGTTATGCATGTACGTAGTTAGGCCTATGTGAAAGCCCGTACTTCCTCTCTTTTCCCTCCAACAGGGAATAAGAAATAGGAAGCTTTCCTGCTTATCATGGCCGAAAAGGGTAATATACACCCAGTAACATATAGACTAGGAATTGAGTCAGAGAGCTAAACAATATGCAACTGCCCTCATTTGTATGCTGATGAGCGTTTTTCAGTTACAAACTTTACAATATATTAGAACTGTTTAAATCTCCCACAATACAATGACACAATGTCATCGGAGGCTCATAAAGCACATAAGTGAACAAATGTGTACGATAGAATTTCCATGTAAATATGTGAATAGGACAATACTAAAAATCAGTTGGTTGCCTAGAAACAAATCATATTGTATATCCATGTGTGGAAGTTTCTTTCTGGTTAGAAATGTTGTAATGTATTAGATATGCCTACATCTTTGACATGATAACAATATAGTGTCACTGGAGGCTCATGAAGCACATAATTGAATATATGTGTATGATGGAACTTTATGTAAAAATGTGAATAGGATAATTTCAAAAATCAGTTAACTATCCAGAAACTAACCACACTGTGTAACCATTTTTAGGAACGAATGTATCTAGACTACGACAGAAATCAATTCTTCTTTGTCTTGATAAAGGTGGATAGAATCTCAACAAGCCACCGAAACGCGTCGCCGCTCTTTTGTATAGTATGATTCACGGCTCAGACACTGATGTTGACATATCATGTTTTAGAATGCATAACACCGGTGCCATAAATTGAGACTAGAACATACATCCTGTATTGCACAAACTGTATGTCTTACTGCCTTTCTGTCTACCCATAGCAATATTGCTGGTCAATATTGAATGTATGATTGTTATTTTATTGTTTTAACCTGTGTCAAGCAGTACAATTTGTTTTCTGCTTTTTTAATTTAGTTTGTATACAATAAATTCTGCTAATTTTACAAACCCAAGATTATTTTGCAATAGTCATTGCTTTTTACTTTACATGGTGTTCATATATGTAATTTTGTTCAAGGGAATTGTTTGTTCTATACTGGTTGGTGAACGCTATTTCCCTTGACCTTAGTTAAGGGGTACCTCTCCCTTTTTCCCTCCTATGTATTCTCACCATGCTCCCCTCCAGACCACGGAACACACTTGGACCCCCAACAGATGCGTCTGCTGGCCTTTGTTGGACTTTGCGGCGTCTTGCACCACTATGGCCCACCCCTGCACTGGAGTGCCTTGTACCAGGGCTAACATCTACAGGCAAGTTGTGTGTGTCTTCCCCCTCCATGTCAGCTGCTGCTGACTCCATTTCCAGGAGTGGGGCCACAACATGCCTCCTGCTTATTTGTGATGCAGGTGTTATGTCATGCTGTGATTCTGGCATTTCTGGGGATGACAGCAACAGAGGGGATTGAGATCAGCGAGGGGACGCCTGCAACTCTGGAGCCATTTCAGAGTCTTGTGCATGTGGCTGACTACTTGAGGCACCTGTGTCCTGTTGTACGTTGTGGGTAGTTGGACCTGGCTCCTGACTCTCCTCCCTCTCCTGTGGTGTGCCTTCAGTCTCCTGCGAACGCCTGCGAGACGTTTCACCTGTGGACATATGAGCGTACATTAGCTAAGCGCTACTGTTTAACAGTCACTGCAATTAAATATTTCTCACATTAGCTTTATTCTCTATGCATTAATTTCCCTAACTAGGTGGTTGGTGTGCTGTATGACATGTTCTGACATTTCCACACTACATATACCATAATGCATTGCTCCTGTATAGTGCTAGCAGTACTGGACTGGGGTTCACTGGGCCACAAAGGGTACAGCTAAGGATGATGGTATGGGGGGGGGCATGCTGTGTATTTGTCTTACCTTTTTTGCTCTCAGCTCTGGCTGAGCTGTCTACTTCTCCCAGTCCGCAGATGCTGTCTGGTTCAATGGTTGAGGCCACCATCTCCTCCAGGTCAGTAAGGGGGGTGCTGGGTTCTTGCCTCCGCCAGTTTTTTTTTTTTCAGAACAATATTTTATTATGCTATTGAAGAGTTACATAAGACATACAGCGTCCCAAACCCGGGGAGGCTGCGAGCATGAAGGCAAAAATCACATTGTAAGACAATTCAAACAGCCATTTTTAGACACAAAAACTAACCCTAAGTCCCTCCTCCCAGCACCCCCCTAGTCTCCCACCCTAAGTCCCCCTTACCCCACCCCCTGCACAGCGTCGAATCAGTCAATACGTAGAACATAGCAAGGTACATGAAGCGTGTATCCCTCCTCACATGGGTTCAATGTCCAAATGTCTTTCACCCGGTTCATCACATGTTGGCGGCTCCAGCCCTAACCCCCTGTACTCTGCCCACCTCTTCCAAATCTTGTAATGTTTCCTGGGGCAACCCCTGGCCTCAAATATCGGGCGTTCCAGACCCATAGAATAGTCCAGTCCCCTCTTCCACACACCCAACAGGGGGGCTTTGGGGTCTTTCCAGGCACGGGCCACATCCCTCTTGGCCACCACAAGACCCAGCAACAACAAGTGGCGTTTGTAAACGTTTCCTCCCACCTGTTCCAGGACATGAAGGAGGCCTAACTTTGGCGTACGGGGGAGGTCCCAGCCCAGCACCTCTGATAAGCAGTTCCACACTCCTGTCCAGAACTTCCGCAGACCATCACACGCCCAGACTGTATGTAGGAATGTACCCGTCTCTCTGCCACACCTCAAACAGACAGGAGACGCAATCAAGCCCGCCTTCCATAGCCTTTCCCTGGTGTAGTATGCTCTGTGCAAGTATTTGAACTGAATAAATCGTAGCCGTACTGCAATGGCCGCCCCTCTGGGAGCCTAAAGTGCCTCCCTCCAGTCTTCCTCCTCAAGTGCCCCCAGATCGTGTTCCCACTTGGCCCGCAGAGAGTCTAGGGAGGTCGAGCAGTGTGTAACTAACGTTTGATAAATAAACGAGATTTTTTTGCACTCCAATTCTCCCATGAAAACCTTCGCCTCCAGGGGGCTAAAATCGGGCAGCGAGTCCAGACCTCCTAGGGTAGGGGCAAAAGCATGACTGAACTGCAGGTATTTAAAAAATTGGGTCTGGGGCATGTCATACTCCTCGCGTAGTTCCTGGAATGACTTAAGAGTCGTGCCCTTGACCACATGACCCACGGCCGAGATGCCGATCGCATCCCAGCCACGGAAACCCTGCAGGGACAGCAACTCCGGCAACTGCTCATTCCGCCACAACAGGGTCTCCCTCGTCAATTTATTCCACCATCCCATTCTGCGGAGTGCACCGCGCCATATGTGGAATACGGTTTGTGTGACCTCAGGGAGCTTCCTCCTCTTGACAGCCGAATACAGTATCATGTGTAGCGTGTCGGGGTCCATCAGGAATCGCTCCAGGGCGTAGGTAGGGTCACTCTGCTCCCCATACCACCATTCATTCAGCACCAAGAGGTGGGAAGCCTGATAGTAGGACAGAATATCTGACGTTGCTAGCCCGCCGCAGTATGTGGACAGGAAGCACGTGCGGAGCGCCACTCTCGCCCCTCCCCCAGCCCAGAGGAAAGTACTAAGTGCCGAGTTCACCAGTTTGAACCACCGCGGTGATATAGGGTATGGGTGGTTTTGTAACTGATATATAAGGCGCGGGAGGGCCACCATCTTAAAAATGGCCGAGCGGCCATAGACGTTCAGGGGCATGCGGGACCACGTAGTCATGTCTGATCGGATACGCTCCCATACCGGCACTACAATTGGAGTTCTGGACTTTTTGGTTCCGTCCAGAGGTGTCAGGGACAACACCCGAAGACCCCGGAGTTCAACCTGTCTCGGTGCACAAACAAACAGAAACACGGGCTTCTTGATGGTGGCGTCAAAGACCAAAGGTTTATTACTGCAGGGACACAGAAGTCACAGAAACTGCACATAGGCAGTGTCTAGGAGCCTGTTCAATTTGTACAAAGAGGGTTGTTCCTTATATACCAAATATTCTGCTCGGGGCAAATTCTTTACATGTTACCACAGTTCTAAACATTCGTGTCTTAAACAATAAATATTTGGCGTTTGCACAGGAATCGTCAACAGTATCTGATGTCAAAACATTACGAATGAGGGGTTCCCACTAGTCCATCATAATCCCATGTCAATTCTTCATTCAAGACCCGGACCGCCTCATCGTAAATTTCGTTACCTCCCCCTAATAAAGGCTCAGAAGGAAAGGAGCAGAGCCAGGTGTGGAAGATAGAAAGACAGGATAAGAGATGTTTGTGGGTCGTAAATGGGCACGGTTACCAGCTTCGGCCGCCTAATCATGATCAGGCCAACGAACACAAGAACTAGTATAGCAGGCCTGGCCTCAGGCTGGGGAGGCAGTTCTTGCCGAGTCATGCTGCTACAGCGTTGCTGGCCTAAGGTGCATGTGTCACTCGCAAGGTGAATCGCCGGCTAAAGCCTACGTGTCCTTAAATGAAAAAGAGGTCATTGCGTGTCCATTGACTATGTGAGGGCAAGGAATACAAAATGTCTGCCGTAATCTAAGATGGATGCCATGGGTAGAACAGAAATGTGTTTGTAACTGGAGTGCTCTTGCTCGTAGCATAGCGAAAACATCAGGATATACTAAATGGATCATTTGCGGTTCACTGATACCGAAATTATGTATTTACGACAATGTTTACAAACACGAGTAAAATCGTCACGGAACCTCAGACCCTCCTTTTGCCCTTACATAGGCAATTACTCAGTCTATGTCAGAGTCAGAGTCTAATTCTATGCTCATTAGGTCAGTGACATGTTGTTGTATCATCATCCTGTCTCGTGCCTTTTCTCCTAATGCAGGTGGTTTTCTGAAACAGGTTGCAGCACAGAGACTACACAGAGCGGGACCACATTGGATAATAAGACAGCACGAGAACAGAAATACTAGGATGACACCAATGACCATCAGAACCTTCCATCCCCACGCTGATACCAGAGTCCAAAACCACTCCATGAAGGACCAGTTTCCCTTATCTACGTGTATAGAGTCGGAAATCTTGTGTAGCTTAGAGATTGCTTCATAGACTGTTGGAGCATTATTTGGAATAAAGACACAGCAGCTCGATTGGATCATTCTGCATACCCCACCTCGATCTGCAAGTATTACGTCTAGAACCATACGGTTCTGCAACGTCATGAGACGATCCGCCTGAAGCTCAGCTGTTAAGTTACTAAGGGCACCAGCAGTTTCTGTAATAGTAGATTCAACTACCCGTGTTAGTTGACGTAGATTTCTACTATTGGCCATAGGCCCCCAAAACGGAAGGAAACCTTTGAAAAAGTCTCCAGCTTCTTGACCAGCGGTATCTTCCTTGCTGAAGACACCTCTTGCTACTCTGGTCTTGTGATAATCTGAAGAAGCAGTGTATGTCGGGGGTAACAATCGAGCAATATAACATGAACCTGAAAAGTCAGCAGGCAGCCATGTATATGCTCTGTCCTGACAGATGAAGTAGGTACCCCTAGCAGTCAGGAAGGCAGGGGAGGAGTTAGACGGAAATACGTAAGTCTCAACGCACTCACTCCTCCCTAGTTGAGCTCTCAGATTTCTCCCATTTCCTTGCAAACAGACCTGACCTCGGTGAGGCACGACCCAAACTGAAGTGGAGCTTTTACGCTTGCTTTCTCCCAAACTAAGGCGATACTCTGTAGAGTTCCAACTCAAATACACCCGTAATTCATCTCTAGGGTAAGATGGAGTATTATTGACGTCTTTAATCATGTCAATAATTCCCTGGACTAAAGCTTTGTTGGCTGAGTTGTATTTAGTGGACCGTGGTGGACGCGGAGGATAGGTCTCAAGGGCATATGAAAAAATGGTCTGAAAGGCCTGAAATGATCCATTGTAGCTAAAAGGCAAGACTAGATAGGGAATGCCTTTATCCATAGTGTGAGGTATCAAGCCACACACCCAGCAGTCTGTAGTATTAACTACCAGTTGGTGTTGATGCAAGAGCTGTACAAATGTATTGTTAATAAATTCTGAGCGTCGAGCTTGTTCGTGTTCAGGAAATGAGTGAAAAGAATGCATAGAAGAAACCGTAGAAGTAGTAGGATCAAGGGGAGGTACTGTAGTTACTGGCATAAAAATCAAATGTACACCAAAGACGATTCCACCCACCAACGTTATCAAAACAATTAAAAATGTAACTGCACATTGCATTAGAAAGCATTTGCTGTGAAGTATTCTGTACAGTCTATTTCTACGAACATAAATTACATTTTCTCGTTGCAGCTCAGGAAGCTCCATCTTCTACGACCGTTCGCGACCACTGATGATGTGTACGTAGATGAAAATGCCTCTATCAGCCCTGGGAGTTCCCAGAACTAACAGAAAGATCGACCTTGTGTCTGACCCCCGCAGATTCAACTAGGCACACAGCCACGACCCTACGGCTACCCAGACGGCAAGGCAATTTTAAAACAAAAAGAAACAATACAAAGTATTTAGCAAACTTCCTGGCTGGAGGCAATGTATAGAAAATTCAAATCTGAAAATAGGCAGTTTCCTGCTTTATTTGTCCATATTGCGAGGTCGCAAGTTGTATCTCAGTTTTGCAGGAGCTGTCTGATCTGGAAACAATGTATTTTCAACTGACGTTGCAATGTTCACGTTCGCAGATGGCAAATGTTCAGCGTTCAAAAGAGCAGTTTCAGGAGGAGAGTCAGAATTTGGTGAATCCGTGATCAGTTCTGCATCGCTGAAAGGTATGAACCTGGGGACTTGTTCCGTTTCAGAGGCACCGATTCCTTTCTTTACCCAGTTGTCGTAAGGAAGTGGCAGAGGCACACGTTTGACATGTGTCGTATGGATCCAGTTTTTCCTTCCGGCCACACGAATAGCAGTTCTCGTTGCTAGTAGGACTTGGAAAGGGCCAATGAATCTGGGCTGAAGATTTTTCGTTCTTGCAAAATTTTTGATGACCACCTGATCACCCGGTTTCAGCTGATGGCCTGGACTCTCCGGTGGCTTTGGCAATGCATCGAAAACCTGTTGGTGAATAAGACTCAATTTAGCAGTCAAGTCGAAAAGGTAATCAATTAACATTGGGTATTCCAGCTGCTTGAATTCTTTTGGTCTAGGTACCCCCCAAACATTTGCAGGACGACCAAAAACTATTTCATAAGGACTAAGCCCTACTCTAGAATGTACGGTTGCTCTTGTTGATAGCAAAGCCAACGGCAATGCGTCTGGCCAGGACAAACCCGTGGATGCTTGTATCTTAGCAAGTTTCAGTTTAAGGGTGCCATTGTAACCCTCGACTAAACCCGCGGACTGGGGATGATTCGCACTATGAAACTTCTGTCTAATCCCTAGGCCGGCACACACACTCTGCATAACTTTCCCTACGAACTCACTTCCGTTATCTGACCATACAATCCGTGGCATTCCGTATCTGGGGAAGTATTCTTTAAGAAGAATTTTGGCAGTGGATAAGGCAGTATTGTCCTTTAGCGGGTATGCTTCGATCCATCTGGAGAAAGCACAAACTACCACTAGGACGTATTTCAGGTTATTACAACGATCCATGTGAATGAAGTCTAGCTGGATCACTTCAAAGGGGCAGGAAGGAGGAGCGAAGTGACCTGCAGGTGTGGGGATTCCCTTGCCAGGATTATGCATCAAGCATACCATACAATTTCTCACCACTCTCTCTGCACACTTACTAATCCCATCATTCTTCCAGACCGGAGCCAACATCTTACAAATCCCTTTTGAACTGATGTGCGCTGTTCCATGTGCCATTGTCACTACTGCAAGCACATACGCATCAGGCAACATCCAACACTGTTGTTCCGACAAGTCAATCCAACACCCACTCGAGTCCAATTTACCCGTGCTCTCTCTCCATGCAAGTTTTTCCTCCTCAGTCGCCTCTTTCTGAATTTCCTTCACGCTTTCCACTGTGTCTTCACACATTCCAGGCTCAGAAATCCATCTTGCAGACGTTGCAACATACATTCTACTCATCATATTTCTAGCTGTCTGTTTTGCAGTCTCATCGGCAAAAGCATTCCCACGACCAACATCATCTGTGATTGCTTTATGAGCACTGCATTTCACAATCGCAACTTCAGTCGGCAAGGTTAGAGATTCCAACAAGTCATTAACTAGCTGACCATGTTGAATCTTAGTCCCATGGGACGTAATGAAACCTCTCTCTTTCCACAAACGGCCAAAACTATGGGCCACGCCGAACGCGTACTGACTATCTGTGAACACATTCACTCTCTTTCCCTTAGCTAAAACGCACGCTCTTGTTAGCGCGATCAATTCTGCAGCCTGGGCAGAATTCTGACTCACTCTCGCAGTCTCCACAATCGTACTCAAAGTCGTTACTGCATAAGCAGCAGTCACATCACCATTCTCCAATTTGAAGCAAGACCCATCAACATACAGCGTGCCATCTGGATCTGATAACGGAGTGTTTTTTAGATCAATACGTCCTTTGGTTTCTTCTTCAGTTTTGAAACAACAGTCGTGTGGTTCACTCGACTCTTGGCTAGTCGGCAACAATGTTGCTGGATTCAATACATTGCATCTTTTGATCTGAATATGACTAGCTAACAGTGTCAGTTCATAACCTGATAATCTAGCACTGGTAAGGTGTTGCGTCTTGGTTCGGTTGATGAGTGTATCCACCGCATGAGGAACCATAACCACTAGCATATTGTTCATTACTAAACCAGCAGATTGTCGAATGGAAGCTGCAGCTGCGGCTGTAGCTCTCAAGCAACTAGGCAACGCTCTAGCTACTGGATCTAATGTTGATGAAAAATACGCACAAGGGCGTTGTTTATCACCAAATTTCTGCGTCAAAACACTCAATGCACAACCTTCTCTCTCGTGGACATAGAGCGTGAATGGCTTACTGTAGTCGGGTGTACCCAATACAGGTGCTGAACACAGTGCATTTCGTAATTCAGAAAAACTCTGCTGACATTCTGCAGACCATGGTACCGGACTCGGAACACCTTTCCCAGTCAAGGCTACCAATGGTTTTGCTAAAAGAGAAAAATTTGGGATCCATTGCCTACAATATGAGGTAATACCTAAAAAGGCACGTACTTCTCTCTGCGTGCTAGGAACATTCATCTGTGTAATTGCTTTTATTCTCTCTGGGGTCAACTTCCTTCCCTCCTTTGACAAGAGATGACCTAGGTAGGTCACTTCTTGGCAGCAGTATTGCATTTTTGAAGGTGACACCTTGTGATTCAAATCTGACAAGTGATGCAATAAAGAAATCGTAGCTGTTTTGCAAGTTTCCTTGTCATCAGCAGCCACTAGAAGATCATCGACATATTGTATTAAAGCAGAACCAAGAGGAAGTACGAAGGAATCTAACTGGCTTTTTAATGCTTGACTGTAAATGGATGGGCTTTCACAATAGCCTTGTGGAGCGCGTTTAAACCTGAAGCTTCGTCCTCCTAGAGAGAAACCGAAGATATCTCTGCTTTCTTCGGCTATCGGAATGCTGAAAAAGGCATTTTTCAAGTCGACAACCGAAAACCATGCTGCTGTAGCAGGAATCAACGTTAACAATGCAGTAATGTCTGGAACCACAGGAAACTGTGGGATCACAATTTTATTAACCTCTCTGAGATCAATTACAAACCTATATACTGGAGGTTTTGTAGGGTCAGTTCGTTTCAAAATAGGCAGTACAGGACTATTACAGACATTACCTCTAGTTTCTTCTATAACGTCTTTCTCAATCAGATCATGCACTATCAGTAGGAGCGCACGCTCACCTTCACTAGAGATTCTGTATTGTGGAATTCGTGGAAGTTTGACATTTGCTTTCAAAGTTACTACATAGGGTGGAATTTCCAATAGACCTACATCATTAGGACCAGTCGCCCAAAGAGTATCAGGGAGTGAACGCAGCTCTGGTGGGAGCGCATCCATCGACAAGTACATCGGAGAGATTATTCTTTTACCCAACGTAAGCTGTACTCCTTCTGGAGAACAGTACAATGTCGCGTACAGGCGTTTTAACAAGTCTAAACCAAGCAGATTTTCATTACAACCTGTCGTCAAAATCAGGGGTGCTTTCAATTGACAGGGTCCAACTGAAATAGACAAAGGACCAGAAACAGGGTTATGAACAGGGGCGCCCGAAAAACCTACTGAAACGTTTGTTGAGCCAGACAAAGGTGCGCCAGGGAGTTTCGCATGTATGATAGAACTTTTTGCTGCACCAGTATCCAACAGAAACGGTTCGACTATACCTGATGTTGCTACTGCGACATAAGGCCCACTTTGATCTACTGGAACTGATACTACTCCCTCTCTTTGTCCATGGCTGTCCTAGTACTTACTTTGCTGACCTTCCTCACTAGCTTCATAATAGTCTTCAACATGATATTGTGGAGACCTATTCTGTTGGGCAGATTGTCCATTTCGCTGGTCGAAATAATTAGAAGGGCGATCACTCGTCTGCGGAGGCATAGCCCCTCGTCCTCGACCTCTAGAGTTTTGCATAGAACTACCACGACCTCTCTGAGCTGCCGCAGCATTATTTTGTGCCCGAACTGGACACTCATTTTTGTAATGACCTTCCACTTTGCAATAAGCACATTGATTCCATTGGTATTGTGGTCTTTGAAAATTATATTCCGTTCTTTGATATGACCCTTGTTGCATATTAGTCTGATTCGTGCGAGGCGGATAAGCTTGCTGTAAAAGTACTTTAGTTTTTAAATCTTTCGTCTTTTTATTTGATTTTTCCTTCTCTTCTTTATCCCTATTTTCATAGTACTGGGCAGTCGCAAGTATTTGCGCAGTCGTAGAGACAGCCCACGCACTTTCAGAATTCTTTAATTTACCACTAAGTTCTGGCAACAGATTGTGCACAAATTTATCAACAAATAATCTCTGGCCTCCTTCTGTGCTCATATCCTGACCACTATGATCCACGAAAGTCTCCTCGAATCTTGTGAAAAAGTCTGAGACGCTTTCGTCTTTCTTCTGTTTGCACGCGGACAATTTGTCCCAGTTAACGCGCAATGCTGGCATCAAGGTTTTCATTAAATCGATTATTCTACCAGGCAAATTAGCAATTAGGGGTTCTGGTTTGGAACCACCTATTTGTTGACCATCCGCTGCAATTATAGCTGCCCAGTCACCACCTAGGGCAACTGGATGATTCTCTTTACGAATTTTAGCCCAAATTGGTTGCGGTACTACATTACCAAATAGCAGATCTATGTCAGCAAGATTCAATACACAAGCGTCAACCGTTTGAGCCAACTCTTTGTAGTACCCTGCAGGATTTTTACGCGGATCTGGCAAGGCCTGTTTCACTGCTAATACTTCAGCTCGCTTCCATGGAATATGTATCCATACTCTCTGGAATTGGGCCGGAGCGGCTGCAATACCAAGGTTTACATTAGCTTGCACAGCTTCACGCCAAATTGGTGGAACCTCTCTCATTGGGTATTGACGATTTTGTTTCGTACTGCGTTTCTCTAACTCTCTCGGTGAACGAAGGGATGAGTCGGTCCTATAACTTAGAACCAGTTCCATCGCATCTTTTATATTTTGTCCAACTATCATACCTGCAGCAAACTCTTTCTGAACATTAATTAATTCTTCTAGATTTGATTCAGGGTCATCCTCTTCCAATTCCTCACGTAGAAGGAAACACATTTCATCGAACACATATCGTTGTGTCGGTTCATTCCATTGCATAAATGTATCTAATACATCTTGTACATTATATCTTCCAACTTTTGAAACCCATCTAAGAGCAGTGGAATCTAATATTCCTCGCTCTTCAGTACTGGGAAGCTGACTACGCCTCTGTACAGAGTCAGAGGTAGGAGTCTTAATCAGAGTTTTATAGAAGGGAGATAGAATATTGGAGACAGAATCAGTGATTCTCCGACGAACAGAAAGCGGAGTCATAATATTAGCAGAAGCAGTAAATAGAGTAGCAGTTGGAACAGATAGATTAGGAACAGTAGGAGTAGCAGGAAAAATAGCTTGTGAAGTAGCAGGTGTGAGCGACACAGGCATAGGTAAAGAAGCCGGCAACCCTAGAAGAGGGGTTGTCGAAGGAACATTAATATTGACCACAGGAGGTACAGGAACTTGATTCAGGGGAGCGGGAACAGGGACACCAGGTTGTCCAGCAACCGGTAATTGAACATTCGGTATAGGTGGAGCCGTAGCACCCTGTGCATACGGTGGGGGTGATCGTAACAAGTAAGACAACAGGGGATCCTTTTCAGGGTCCTCTACTATCTTAGCCGTACTCGATGGTAAAGCAGGATAGCACTTGTCTATCGCTAAATTACGCTCTCTATCGGCCACCTCCATCGCTTTCTCAGACTCGTTGAGTTGCAGCTGCCTAGCAGACTGTTCTAAAGTCAACTCTTGCTCTTTCTGTTCTTTCTTCAACTTTTTAATTTCTCTCTGTTTAGATTCTTTTCGCCAATAACGGAAAGAATCAAACATTGCCGGCCGGGCTTTCTTCTTAAACAACCTTCTTTCTAGATTATCGAGAACTTCAGGTTCAAAACTACCATGTAGTGGCCAACTAAGGACACCATCTTTCTCTGTGAAGCGGATCCATACCTCGTTATAAGAGATAGGGCCCACACCAAATTTGCAATATAGATCATAAAGGGGAGTTCCAATCGGAGGAACCAAACACGAGTCTTCCAACTGGGAATCACTGTTGCAACTAAAACAAGACAACATACAATTTTTCCGACTTACCATTTTATAATCCGGAACACAAAACAAACAAGACACAAACAGAAAAGATGCGCACTCGAACCAAGAACTTAGGCCTACCAGAACCGACAAATGTATCGATACCTGAACTGAACAGAATGATTATCGTAACCAGAATAACCAGTGATAATCTTACAGAACTGAACTGAACTGAGAACTAAAAGGATTATTCAAACAGGAGCAACCCTCACAAAATACTTAACTGAGGTACTGAAGACGTCACCAAGGAGAAACCCGTCACGTCTCGCCGTACTAAGGACTGCACCTCGGGTCCAAGACAGGGCGACGGTCAAGGCAACGGACCACTGCAGCCGTCTGATCGGGAACCCTCGCGGAAGAGAACGTCGGGGCCACTTTTGCGATATGCCGGGATCGATGAAGTGGGGCGCCTCCCTCTGAAATCTTCACACGAAGCTCCTCGAACTCTTCAGGCTTTTGGACCGGTACCGAATGACGTCGCCCCACGTTGGGCGCCAATTGGAGTTCTGGACTTTTTGGTTCCGTCCAGAGGTGTCAGGGACAACACCCGAAGACCCCGGAGTTCAACCTGTCTCGGTGCACAAACAAACAGAAACACGGGCTTCTCGATGGTGGCGTCAAAGACCAAAGGTTTATTACTGCAGGGACACAGAAGTCACAGAAACTGCACACGGGCAGTGTCTAGGAGCCTGTTCAATTTGTACAAAGAGGGTTGTTCCTTATATACCAAATATTCTGCTCGGGGCAAATTCTTTACATGTTACCACAGTTCTAAACATTCGTGTCTTAAACAATAAATATTTGGCGTTTGCACAGGAATCGTCAACAGTATCTGATGTCAAAACATTACGAATGAGGGGTTCCCACTAGTCCATCATAATCCCATGTCAATTCTTCATTCAAGACCCGGACCGCCTCATCGTAAATTTCGTTACCTCCCCCTAATAAAGGCCCAGAAGGAAAGGAGCAGAGCCAGGTGTGGAAGATAGAAAGACAGGATAAGAGATGTTTGTGGGTCGTAAATGGGCACGGTTACCAGCTTCGGCCGCCTAATCATGATCAGGCCAACGAACACAAGAACCAGTATAGCAGGACTGGCCTCAGGCTGGGGAGGCAGTTCTTGCCGAGTCATGCTGCTACAGCGTTGCTGGCCTAAGGTGCATGTGTCACTCGCAAGGTGAATCGCCGGCTAAAGCCTACGTGTCCTTAAATGAAAAAGAGGTCATTGCGTGTCCATTGACTATGTGAGGGCAAGGAATACAAAATGTCTGCCGTAATCTAAGATGGATGCCATGGGTAGAACAGAAATGTGTTTGTAACTGGAGTGCTCTTGCTCGTAGCATAGCGAAAACATCAGGATATACTAAATGGATCATTTGCGGTTCACTGATACCGAAATTATGTATTTACGACAATGTTTACAAACACGAGTAAAATCATCACGGAACCTCACATTGCGCGCCCAGGAGACTCCCCGTATGTCCGTCAGAAATATCCCCAAGTATTTAAGTCCGCCTATCGCTTCCTGTAACGCCCCGGCCCAGGGCCCAAGTCTCGGCGCTCCCCCAGCACCCACAGCAGTGATTTGCGCAGGTTCAGGTGAAGGCCCGACACCTCTCCGAAGATACGCATGATGTCAAGGACTCGTGGTCCAGATCTGTTCAGGTCTGTAAGAAAATAGAGGACATCATCAGCATATAGTGCAATTCTGTCGGAGGGTCCCGCAGTCCACTCAATGCCCCGCATCTGTGCGTCTATTCGGACCCACGCCGCCAGTGGCTCCATGGCCAGGGCAAATAGATATGGTGAGAGGGGGCAACCCTGTCTGGTGCCTCTACCTATAGGGAATGAAGCAGACACTGCCCCAGCCACTCTCACCGACGCCGTGAGATCTGTGTACAACAGTTGAATATAGGACAGGAAGCGGGCCCCAGGTTTAACCGGGACAGAAGTGCACGGAGGTAGACCCAGCTCACTGAGTCGAAGGCCCTGTCTATGTCGGCCAGTAAAAGGGCCGCTGGTATCCCAGCTGCTCGGGCCGCCTCTATCACCACCTGCGCACGCCGAATATTGTGGCGTGTCGCCCTGTGGGGCATGAATCCGGCCTGGTCCGGGTGCACGAGTGCCGTGATGTACGGGAGGAGGCGATTGGCTAATGCCTTTGCCAGAATTTTAGCTTCAGTGTTCAGCAGCGATATCGGTCGATAGGACTCAGGTCGGTCCGGAGGCCTTCCCGGTTTGCAGAAGACCACTATTTCGGCGTGCCGCCAGTCTCTCGGAAGTCGGCCACAATCTCTGGCTTCTTCCAATGCCCTACCATAGTAGGAACCCAATTGGAGGTGAAATTTCTTAAAGAATTCACAGGGGAATCCGTTGGGTCCAGGGGCCTTGCCCGTGTTCAGTTCTCCAAAGGCCGTTCCCAGTTCCTCCGCTGATAAGGGGAGGTCAAGTACATCTCGCTCCTCGTCCGAGAGCGAACGTGGCGGGAGATCAGCCAGAAACGTATCCACGTCACTCGGCGAAAGGAGTTCCCGAGGGGCGTACTGGGCCTCATAATACCATGCAAACGTGGCCGCTAGGGCCGACGGGGCTGTCATGGGCTCACCCGTCTCGTCTCGCAGACAAGGCAGAGACTGCGCGTGGAGAGTGCTTTGACAGAGTCTATAGAGCATCGAGCTGGACTTATCGCCCCATTGGTAGATCCGACTCTGAGTCGCCAACCACAACTGTCGAGCCTCGTCTAGCTGCAAGGAGGCATAAGACTGTTGCATCAGTAGGAGGCGTCTCACTTCTTCCTCACTCCCGCCAGCACTGCGTCTATTTTCTTGGTCTCTAACCTGGTCAGCCGCCAGCGCCAAATCTTCCCTACGCTTCCTGCGGTCGGCCACACACCAAGCAATATCCACACCGCGTAGCGTGGGCTTCAGGGCCTCCCAGAGGGTCATGGCATCCATGTCAGGGGGATCATTATCGCTCCAGTAGTGGGCAATTGCCTCTCTCATATGGGACTGATAGGGTTCTTGCTGCAAGTGCCATGCGGAAAGACGCCACCTGAATGGTTGCCTTCTCCTATCTAGGTGGAGGTCTAACACAACGGGGGAGTGATCCGACAGGCCCCGTGGTAAGATCCGTGTGGTATCGACCCTCCCGACCCAGGCCTGGGGAACAAATAGATAATCAATTCTAGAAAAGGACTTGTGCACCGGTGAGACGTAGGTGTATTCGCGGTGTTGAGCATGTTGATGTCGCCATGTATCCACCCATCCCATTCCTCTCACCATGCCATTCAGTTTAGTAGGTGTGTCCGATAACACCTCCCCTCCTAGCCTGTGGCGGTCCAGTCGAACATTCATCACATCATTCCAGTCCCCGCCAATGACTGCCATACCATCCGGGATAGCAGCCCATACTCCAAACAACTTTTCTATAAGGGCACACTGCAGCGGGGGTGGAGCATACACACTCCCAAGGACGATCTGTTCCATTCCTATATTGCCCTGGATGAACACATACCTGCCCTGCGGGTCAGCCCACTGAGTTTCATGGGTGTAGGACAGCCTGCGATGCACTAGTATAGCCACCCCCCGGGAACCTCTCACAAATCCCGCATGAAATACTTGTTGATAGCCATATCTCTGAAGGCTAAGGTTCTTGGAACCCAAGAGGTGGGTCTCCTGTAATAGCAACACATCGGCCTTGTCTCTCTTCCCTTGGCGCAGGACTGCCCCTCTTTTGATTCTATCTAGCATCCCCCGCACGTTCCAGCTCACAACACGCAGCAAAGCCCTCTGCAGGCTCAATTCGGGAGTTTCAGCCGCCATCCAGGGATAAGAGGTCAGGCAGTCCATGCGGTAGAGGCCACACACATTCATCTTGCATTGACAGGATCCAGAAAAACACTGTGCAGGAAAACGCGTCCCCCCTCCCCAAATCCCCTCGGAGCATCCACCCAACTGCCCCGCATGTCCACAACCCCCCACAACATTCCCCCCCTCCCCCATCTGCTACGCTGCCCACAACTCTCCCTCCACCCCCCTACCCCATATCTCAGTAACATTGAAGTACCTGTCGCGGTATAGATAGTCACAAGCCCCCAACGGGAGGCCAATGACCCACTATGCCAATGGATCCCAACCAACTGTCCACCCAATCCCAATTAACCTTTAACCCAACTAGCTACTCTACTGTTCGGGGTGATGTCCGCCCACTCACGGGCATCCCCTAACCTGCGTCTCGTCCTCATACTGTGGGCATGAGTCATAGAGTTTGTCGTCAAGCCACTCGGTCAAGTGGCGCGTTCGGCAGGATCCGGAGATCGTTGTAGCCGTCCAGGGAGACACACAGTGGATCTAGGGCAACACTTATCTTCATGGCCCTGGCGCCGGAGACTCATCCGCAGCGTTGCCCCCTGACGCCCCATCTTTGGGCGGGCGGATCCTCTGCGAGCGTGCCCTCCAGTTACTCCTGCTTCGTGACCTCCTAGGGGTCCTCGGGGGTCCGGTCGCTGAGGAGGAGTCAGAGTCTCTGCTCGGGGGGTATTAACCTTGACCCTCACTGTCTCATCAGTCGATTCAAAGACCTCCTCCGGGGTGTTGAAGAACTGTGTCTTAGACTGGAACACCACTCGTAGGCGGGCAGGATAGAGCAATGCATATTGAATTTTTAGTTCTCTCAAACGTGCCTTTGCCGCAGTAAAGGATTGGCGCTGTTGCTGCACCAATTTAGTATAGTCGGGGAAAATCAGTATTTTGTGGTTGTCGTACATTACCGGTTCCTAATCCCTTGCTTGCTTCAGTATGGTGTCGCGGTCGTGGTAATTGAGGAGTTTGGCAATGACCGGGCGGGGGCGAGCTCCAGTCGGCGGCTTAGGGAGAAGAGCGCGATGAGCCCGCTCAATAATGAAACACCTCGACAGAGAGTCCGGAGGAAGCCACTCCTCCAGCCACTGTGTTAGGAATGCCTCCATATTGCCCTTCTCACAGTCCTCCGGAAAGCCCATGAATCGTAGATTGTTCCTTCGCGCCCGTCCTTCAGCGTCTTCGGCCGGCGTGCCAGTCCCTTCTGTATCCCCTCCATAGCTGCCACTTTCCTCTTTAGGACTACAACATCGTCTTCCACCTCCGTGATTCTGGCTTCAGTTTCCGTTATGCGGGCCACCGCGTTACGTAGATCCTGACGGAGCAGTGTGACATCGGCCCCAACTGCCCCAATTTTTGCGTCTAGTGTGTCTCTTGACTGCGTTATGGCCGCCAAGAGGGCCGCGTTGTCCGGATTCGTCACCGGTCCCGGTTGGCCTCCAGACGCCCCGGCCCCTCCACTCGGTCCTGTAAATTTATCTATGGGGCCTTGTTTCGTAGTGCCTCCGCTATTGCCGCCCCGCGTCATCGTGGCTGAGAGTCTGTGGCACAATGTCCCAACAACTGTATGCGCCTGCCCTCCTCCGGTGCAGGGCCTCCGGATAGTGGTGCAGCTCCAAAGTGTGTAGCACCTCCCCAGGTCACCAAGCTCAGCGGCGAGGTACAGTGCGTATTACTGGCAAGAGGCTCCGATCAAGATGTGTCTCAACGAGGGCCTCCACAACGGGGTCGACTAGGCCCACTCACACACTCCCCCAGGACCCTGGTGCATATGGACACCGGTCCTCGTCCAACACAGCAAAGGTCAGATCCGGGCGCCGGGGGTATATCACACGAGCCCCACGGGCTCACCTTCAAGTGTCCCTTTCAAGAATCAGGCACGTAGTGGCCGGTGACGGAGGTGGGGGGGGTCTCTCAAGCGGAGCGGCGCCTCCAAGAGAGGGGGGGGTGATCCGAGCCCTTCAGGTCCCCCAAGGCTCCGGGCCCCCTGCGGTCCGGGCCGACCGCCGAGCGAGAGCCCCACGTCGTCAATGGAAACCCCCCTGCGATGCCGCCCAGCTCCCAGCAGCCGCTTACCCCCGACACTCCGGAGATCCAACTGTCGGCCAGCTCCAGGATCGCTCCGCAGTCCTCGGTGTCCCTCTGCGCCGCCGGGGGCCGGTCCAGGATCACTAGCCGACTCAGTCGGGCCCCCACTGGACTCGGGGACCCGGTTCCGGCACGCGGCGCAGGCCACACTGCGTCAGGGCCCGCTCCGCTGCAGCGCTCACTCTGTAGGCTCGCAGATCTGCCGTCGGAGGACTCCCTCCACCGCCGAGGACAGAATGTAGGGCCGGGGGATCCGCGCCCCAGGGAGCACCCGCCTCAGACTCGGCCGGGCAACTGTCCGGTCGCGGAAAGCCGGCCAGGTCTCGATGTCGCCCCCAGCGCCGCCACACTTCCGGTCGGACCTCACAGAACTCGAGGTCCCGGCTCCAGCGCGTGATGAAGGCCCCACTGCTCCGGGCCGTGTGCCGCCGGTAAATCAGCCCGGTGCGCGCTCAATTTGCAACCGGAGCTCACTCCCATGTAAGAGCCAAGAAGGGTTTGAGCAGGGAGTCCGCAGGTCAGGGCGATGCAGGAGAAATTGAAGGATTTTGAGACGGCGGGACGGAGCTCACTTAAGCCACGTCCGCCATGCTAGCCGCCTCGGCCACGCCCCCGCCTCCGCCAGTTTTTGATGCCTGCTTGTGGTGTTCAGCCAATTTCTTTTTTGTTTGGCTCCTGAGGTCGTAAAATCGCCTTTACCACCTCCTCAACAAGGACCTGCAGTTCCATGCTGCTGAATTTGAGTTTCCTCCTCATCTCAGGCTGCTCTTTTTCTTTGCTGCTTGCCATTTTGCTGTTTTAAAAGTGCAAAAAACCCTTTCTGCTGCTCAGGGACTTTGCTCAGCTCCAACTACCTTTCCGAGAAGCTTCTAATTAGTTGCAGCTGCCTGTGTAGCCACTTCCTGGTAGGGAGGGGAAGGGTTGTAGCACCTGATTGGCTGCCTACTTGAGTTTCACTTTTGTTTTTTTTCCGATTCGGTATTTACCGAATCGGTATTTATCGATTCTGTATTTACCGATTCTATATTTACTGATTCATTCCTATGGGCCTTTTGGAATACAGAATCGGTAAATACCGATTCGGTAATTTCCGATTTACAGATTCCGATTTTTACCGAATCGGTATTTTTTACCGATTTTTTTTCTACATACCATTTACCGATTCTAAAATACCGATTCGGTAAAATTCGGTATTTTAGAATCGGTAAAATCGGATTACCTACATCTGGCCCTAAGTCTGGTATTTCATTTTCATCAAATACAAAATTTCCATCTTCAAATTAAAAATCTTCTACCACTTCCACAAAAACACTGTCCAAACTCTCATCAAAGAAATCTTCATTTTCAGTATCAATTTCCTCTGGAAAAGGTCCATCTTTGACATCCTCTATTAATTAGCCTGAGATCTCAAAATCCAAAGCAACGTTCTCTTGATGCTCTTCCATTGCACCAATATAATAATGTTGCTGGTCCTTGCAAAAAAATATAAACACTTATAATAAAAAACTAACTTAATCAATTTTATAAGTACATATATTGCCATATTTTTAAACACACTAACTACGCAAATTAATCTGCCACCTTCCTCTTAAATGAAAACAGACTCACACTGTGATCTTACACACATAACACTATCCCTTCCAATTTAGTAAAATGATTACTACAATCAAAGGGAGTCTTGCTGGGAATATTCTTTCAGGCTTTTTTTCTACCATCTGTGCCTCTGCCTGCAGCCCTACACTACCTATCCACTGTGTGTACCATGTCTGTATCTGCTTGCACTATCTGTCCCTCTGCCTACAGCACTCCACCATCTATCCTCTGTGTATACCATGTTTCTGTCTGATTGCACTATCTAAGTCTCTGCTTGAACCATCTCACCCTCTCGCTGCACCATCTTTTCTGTGACTGCACCATCTGTCCCTCTGCCTGCAGCCCTACACCATCTACCCTCTGTGTGTACCATGTCTATATCTGCTTGCACTATCTGTACCTCTGCCTACATCACTCCACCATCTATCCTCAGTATGTACCATATCTGTGTCTGCTTGCACTATCTGAGTCTCTGCTTGAACCATCTCACCCTCTCTCTACACCAACTTTTCTGTGCCTGCACCATCTGTCCCTCTGCCTGCAGCCCTACACCATCACCGCTATGTGTGTACCATGTCTGTGTCTGCTTGCACTATCTGTCCCTCTGCCTACAGCCCACCATCTTCTATACTCAGTGTATACCATGTCTGTGTCTGCTTGCACTATCTGTCCCTATGCCTACATCCCTCCATCTTCTATCCTCAGTGTGTACAATGTCTATGTGTGCTTGCACTATCTGAGTCTCTGCTTGAACCATCTCACCCTCTCTCTGCACCATCTTTTCTGTGACTGCACCATCTGTCTCTCTGCCTGCAGCCCTACACAACCTATTCTCTGTGTGTACCATGTCTGTATCTGCTTGCACAATCTGTCCCTTTGCCTACAGCTCTCCATCTTCTATCCTCAGTGTGTACCATGTCTGTGTCTGCTTACACTATCTGAGTCTCTGCTTTAACCATCTCACCCTCTCTCTGCACCATCTTTTCTGTGACTGCACCATCTGTCCCTCTGCCTGCAGCCCTACATCATCAACGCTCTGTGTGTACCATGTCTGTGTCTACTTGCACTATCTGACCCTCTGCCTACAGCACTCCACCATCTATACTCTGTGTGTACCATGTCTGTGTCTGTTTGCACTATCTGACTCTCTGCTTGAAGCATCTCACCCTCTCTCTGCACCATCTTTTCTGTGACTGCACCATCTGTCCCTCTGCCTGCAGCCTTACACCATCTACCATCTGTGTGTACCATGTCTGTATCTGCTTGCACTATCTGTCCCTATGCCTACAGCCCTCCATCTTCTATCCTCAGTGTGTACCATGTCTGTGTCTGCTTGCACTATCCGAGTCTCTGCTTGAACCATCTCACCCTCACTCTGCTCCAACTTTTCTGTGACTCACCATATGTCCCTCTGCCTGCAGCCCTACACCACCTATCCTCTGTGTGTACCATGTCTGTATCTCCTTGCACTATCTGTCCCTCTGCCTACAGCCCTTCATCTTCTATCCTCAGTGTGTACCATGGCTGTGTCTGCTTGTACTATCTGAGTCTCTGCTTGAACAATCTCACCCTCTCTCTGCACCATCTTTTCTGTGACTGCACCATCTGTCCCTCTGCCTGCAGTCCTACACCATCAACGCTCTGTGTGTACCATCTCTGTGTCTGCTCCCACTATCTGTCCCTGTGCCTGAAACCCTATACCATCTATTCTCTGTGTGTACCATGTTTGTGTCTGCTTCCACTATCCCTCCCTCTGCCTGCAGCCCTATACCATCTTTTCTCTGTGTGTACCATCTCTGTGTCTGCTTCCACCATCTGTCCCTCTGCCTGCAGCCCTATACCATCTATTCTCTGTGTGTACCATGTTTGTGTCTGCTTCAACTATCTCTCCCTCTGCCTGAAGCCCTATACCATCTATTCTCTGTGTGTAACATCTCTGTGTCTGCTTCCACTATCTGTGTCTCTGCCTACACCATATCTCTTGTGTGTACCATATCTGTGTCTGCTTCCACTATCTCTCCCTCTGCCAGCACCATCTATCCTCTATGTGTACCATCTCTGTGTCTGCTTCCACCATCTGTCCCTCTGCCTGCAGCCCTATACCATCTATTCTCTGTGTGTACCATGTTTGTGTCTGCTTCAACTATCTCTCCCTCTGCCTGAAGCCCTATACCATCTATTCTCTGTGTGTAACATCTCTGTGTCTGCTTCCACTATCTGTGTCTCTGCCTGCACCATCTCTGTTCTGTGTGTACCATCTCTGTGTCTGCTCCCACTTTTTGTGTCTCTGCCTCCACTATCTATTCTCTATGTGTACCATCTCTATGTCTGCTTCCACTATCTGTCCCTCTGCCTGAAACCCTATACCATCTATTCTCTGTGTCTACCATGTCTGTGTCTGCTTCCACTATCTCTCCCTCTGCCTGCAGCCCTATACCATCTATTCTCTGTGTGTACCATCTCTGTGTCTGCTTCCACTATCTGTGTCTCTGCCTGCACCATCTATCCTCTGTGTGTAACATATCTGTGTCTGCTTCCACTATCTATGTCTCTGCCGGCTGCCTGCTCCATCTATCCTCTGTGTGTACCATCTCTGTGTCTACTTCCACTATCTGTGTCTCTGCCTGCACCATGTCTCTTCTGTGTGTACCATCTCTATGTCTGCTCCTACTATCTGTGTCTTAACCTGCACCATCTATCCTCTGTGTGTAACATCTCTGTGTCTGCTTCCACTATCTGTCTCTGCCTGCACCATATATCCTCTGTGTGTACCATCTCTGTGTCTGCTTCCACTATTTGTGTCTCTGCCTCCACCATCTAATTTCTGTGTGTACCATCTCTGTGTCCGCTTCCACTATCTATACCTCTGCCTGCAGTCCTATACCATCTATTCTCTGTGTGTACCATCTCTGTGTCTGGTCCCACTATCTGTGTCTCTGCCTGCACCATCTATTCTCTGTGTGAACCATATCTATGTCTGCTTCCACTATCTGTGTCTCTGCCTGCACCATCTCTCTTTTGTGTGTACCATCTCTGTGTCTACTTCCACTATCTATGTCTTTACCTGCACCAGCTATCCTCTGTGTGTACCATCTCTGTGTCTACTTCCACTATCTGTGTCTCTGCCTGCACCATCTCTCTTCTGTGTGTACCATCTCTGTGTCTGCTCCTACTATGTGTCTCTACCTGCACCATCTATCCTCTGTGTGTTCCATCTCTGTGTCTGCTTCCACTATCTGTGTCTCTTCCTGCACCATCTATTCTCTGTGTGTACCATCTCTATGTCTGCTTCCACTATCTGTGCCTCTGCCTGCACCATCTATTCTCTGTATATACTATCTCTGTGTCTGCTTCCACTATCTGTATCTCTGCCTGCACCATCTATCCTCTATGTGTACTATCTCTATATCTGCGTCGACTATCTGTATCTCTGCCTGCACCATCTATTCTCTGTGTGTACCATCTCTATTTCTGCTTCCACTATATCACCCTCGGCCTGCACCATCTATCCTCAGTGTGTACCATCTCTGTGTCTGCTTCCACTATCTGTGTCTCTGCCTGCACCATCTCTCTTCTGTGTGTACCATTTCTGTGTCTGTTTCCACTATCTGTGCCTCTGCCTGCACCATCTCTCTTCTGTGTGTACCATCTTTGTGTCTGCTTCCACTATCTGTGTCTCTGCCTGCACCATCTATCCTCTATGTGTCCCATCTCTGTGTCTGCTTCCACTATCTCTACCTCTGCCTGCAGCCCTATACCATCTATTCTCTGTGTGTACCATCTCTGTGTCTGCTTCCACTATCTGTCCCTCTGCCTACAGTCCTATACCATCTATTCTCTGTGTGTACCATCTCCGCGTCTGCTTCCACTAACTGTGTCTCTGCCTGCACCATCTCTCTTCCGTGTGTACCATCTCTGTGTCTGCTCCTACTATCTGTGTCTCTACCTGCACCATCTATCCTCTATGTATACCATCTCTGTGTCTGCTTCCACTATCTGTGTCTCTGCCTGCACCATCTATCCTCTCTGTGTACCATCTCTGTGTCTGCTTCCACTATCTGTGTCTCTGCCTGCACCATCTCTCTTCTGTGTGTACCATCTCTGTGTCTGCTCCCACTATCTGTGTCTCTGTCTGCACCATCTATCCTCTATGTGTACCATCTCTGTGTCTGCTTCCACTATCTGTCCCTCTGCCTGAAACCCTATACCATCTATTCTCTGTGTGTACCATGTCTGTGTCTGCTTCCACTATCTCTCCCTCTGCCTACAGCCCTATACCATCTATTCTCTGTCTGCACCATCTCTGTGTCTGCTTCCACTATCTGTCCCTCTGCCTACAGTCCTGTATCATCTATTCTCTGTGTATACCATCTCTGTGTCTGCTTCCACTATCTGTGTCTCTGCCTGCACCATCTCTCTTCCGTGTGTACCATCCCTGTGTCTTCTCCTACTATCTGTGTCTCTGCCTGCACCATCTATCCTCAGTGAATACCATCTCTGTGTCTGCTTCCACTATCTGTGTCTCTGCCTGCACCATCTATCTTCTCTGTGTACCATCTCTGTGTCTGCTTCCACTATCCGTGTCTGTGCCTGCACCATCTATTCTCTGTATATACCATCTCTGTGTCTGCTTCCACTATCTGTGTATCTGCCTGCACCATCTCTCTTCGGTGTGTACCATCTCTTTGTCTATGGCATTTCTACAGCACAGCCTCGATCTTCAGTACACAGCATGGAGACTATTTCCAAATTAACAGGCCTGATAGACATACTGCATAGAAGTTTCTAATACTACATACCCTAAACCCTAACAGACTTCATCAGAACATCTATTCTCATTTTTTTAAACACATCAACGATCCAAATTATTACAATACAACAAAAAGACTCACTCGAATAATTTTTAATTATAAATTATACATTTATTCATCAAACATTTCACATTCCAATAAAACGTACAAAATGACTGAGGCCCAGATGTAGGTAGCCCAATACCGGTCGGTAACGGCCGATTTTACCGATTTTCGTCCGTTACCGACTGGTATTGGGTATTTGGGATGTAGGTGACCCAAAAACATCGGAATCGGTAAATTTACCGAATCGGTAAAGTTACCGATTCGGAAACCTTACCGAAACGGTAAATATACAGAATCGGTAAAAATACCGAATCGGTAAAGTTACCGAATCGTAAAATATACCGATTCGGTAACTTTACCGATTCGGAAACGTTACCGAATCGGTAGATTTACCAATTCGGAAAATAAGAAATGGTAAAAATGAATTCTGAGATGTAGGTAACCTCTTAAATACCGAATTTACATGAAATTTGGTATTTAGGAGTCGGTATTTACCATGGATTGAAACCAGGTGGTAACCAGGTGCAGGCTATAAAAAAGGCCCCAAAATGCAACATTTTCACCAGAATGGCGGCATTCTATGTCATTGCAAGGTGGCTACGGCTACAGGCAGAAGGAGAGAGGGTCTGGAGGAGGGAGGAGCAGGTGTACAGGCAGAGGATCACTATATTCCAGCTAACTGAGCCAGAGTTCCTACAAAGGTACAGGCTGGCACCCCAAACTATCCTGGACCTAATCAGGGACCTCCACCCACTATTGGACCATCCAACCACTAGGGCACACGCCATCCCACCCCATGTGCAGGTGCTGTGCAGCCTACACCTGCTTGCATCTGGGAGTTACCAGAGTGCGGTTGCTGCGGTAGGTGGGGTGGTCCAGAGCTGTCTGTCCCGTTTCTTTACAAAATTCCTTGATGCCATGCTGCAGAGAATGCATCACTACATCAGCTTCCCTGCAACGCATGCAGAACTGCTAAGGACAAAGACAGACTTTTATCAGATGGCACATTTCCCAAACATAATTGGCTGTATTGATGGTACCCACATACCAATTTGCCCACCTGCTGCCACAGACTACATTTATCGGAACCGGAAGTCCACCCACACCATAAATGTACAGGTGATCTGTGATTCCAAGTACATGATCACTGACATAGTAGCCAAATTCCCCGGGAGTACCCACGACTCCTACATCTTCCAAAACAGTGGGATCTACACACGCCTGACAGCGGGGGAATTCGGCGAAGGATACTTGCTAGGTAACACACTGTGTGAAACTCCCATGATACGTATTGCAGGTGGATGTGTGTGTGTGTGCATGTGAGTAATGTTTCTTTCTACTTACTTTTAGGGGACAGTGCATATGCCCTCTGGTCCTTCATCCTCACTCCCTACCTGAACCCTACTACACCAAGTCAGAGAAGATACAACAGGTCACACAAAACAACCCGAAACATTGTGGAGCGCACCTTTGGCATATGGAAGAGCAGGTTTTGCTGTCTCCATAAGAGTGAAGGGGCCCGCCAGTACACACCAATCACCTGCTGCAAGATGATTGCAGCCTGTGCAATGCTGCACAGCCTTGCGGTCAAGAAGGGCACAGAAGTGGAAATCTCTGATTATGAGGACCATGACGATGAGGAAGCAATGCCTGAACCACACACATCTGTAGTTGCAACACCAACTGATGGCAGACACAGACGGGAAGAGATCACAGGCAACTACTTTTAAGTAAGTAAAGAAACACAGACAGGTGGAGTAGGCACACAAAGTAGTTTAATTGTGTAATGACGTAGGTTTTTAAAGCACAAATGTGCAACGAAAAATATTCAACTTCAATGATGTCAGTCCTGGTTCACTTCAACATGAACTGTAAAAGTAATTTCCGTCCTCGCTTCCCAGTGCCACTTGTATGTTGCTTACCTTGCTCACTGTCCTGCTGGCCTGTGGCCTCAGCGTGGCGCCTGCTCCTCCTCGTCTCTGGGAAATGGGAGCTTGCAATGCTGCTCCTGCTTGTGCTCTCCTCACTTACAGGCACATCCAGAGCAGCTGTATGTGCAGTTTGGGCATTCAATAGCGCCTCAAGAGCACTGGTCATCCTGCCCATGCCCCTAGTGACCTCATTGGTGTTTTGGGTCATAGCTACCTGCATGTTACTGCTTCTCCTGCATAGCAGGGATGTGGCAGTGGGCAGGCGGTTGATTGCTTTACTTTGGCTATGAGCGCGCTGCCTTTCCTTGCGCCTTGCATCAGATTCAGTGTCTAGTTTGGTGCATAGCAACTGCACCGAGTGGCTGATTCCGTGCATCTCTGCTGCCATGTCTTTGTTCACTTGTACCAGCTCACTGATGCCCTTTCCAATGTCTCCTATATTATTGTTCAGGGACCTCACTTGGCGTTGGCATGCCTGGATGGCTCTTCCCTGCATCCTCTGTATTCTCCAGTATAGAACAAACAATTCCCTTGAACAAAATCACATATATGAACACCATGTAAAGTAAAAAGCAATGACTATTGCAAAATAATCTTGGGTTTGTAAAATTAGCAGAATTTATTGTATACAAACTAAATTAAAAAAGCAGAAAACAAATTGTACTGCTTGACACAGGTTAAAACAATAAAATGACAATCATACATTCAATATTGACCAGCAATATTGCTATGGGTAGACAAAGGCAGTAAGACATACAGTTTGTGCAATACAGGATGTATGTTCTAGTCTCAATTTATTGCACCGGTGTTATGCATTCTAAAACATGATATGTCAACATCAGTGTCTGAGCCGTGAATCATACTATACAAAAGAGCATCGACGCGTTTCGGTGGCTCGTTGAGATTCTATCCACCTTTATCAAGACAAAGAAGAATTGATTTCTGTCGTAGTCTAGATACATTTGTTCCTAAAAATGGATACACAGTGTGGTTAGTTTCTGGATAGTTAACTGATTTTTTAAATTATCCTATTCACATTTTTACATAAAGTTCCATCATACACATATATTCAATTATGTGCTTCATGAGCCTCAAGTGACACTATATCGTTATCCTGTCAAAGATTTAGGTATATCTAATACATTACAACATTTCTAACCAGAAAGAAACTTCCACACATGGATATACAATATGATTTGTTTCTAGGCAACCAACTGATTTTTAGTATTGTCCTATTCACATATTTACATGGAAATTCTATCGTACACATTTGTTCACTTATGTGCTTTATGAGCCTCCGATGACATTGTGTCATTGTATTGTGGGAGATTTAAACAGTTCTAATATATTGTAAAGTTTGTAACTGAAAAACGCTCATCAGCATACAAATGAGGGCAGTTGCATATTGTTTAGCTCTAGGAGAATAGGGGGGTCACCTTCTCCTCCTTTTTTTAACGTACCCTTATTAGGAAGACGAGCTCATGTCAAATACGAGTATTGATCTCAAGTAAACGCTCGAGCTGCTAAATACCGTTACAATACAAGACGACCCCAAAACCATCATAGAACGGTTCTCTTGATTGAAGAGGTAATGCTATACGTTTACACTATTCCTCTACATTTATGCTATTCCTCTGCATCAATGTTAAATTGAGACTAATGCTTGAGCCAAGGGAATTTACGTTATGCATGTACGTAGTTAGGCCTATGTGAAAGCCCGTACTTCCTCTCTTTTCCCTCCAACAGGACATAAGAAATAGGAAGCTTTCCTGCTTATCATGGCCGAAAAGGGTAATATACACCCAGTAACATATAGACTAGGAATTGAGTCAGAGAGCTAAACAATATGCAACTGCCCTCATTTGTATGCTGATGAGCGTTTTTCAGTTACAAACTTTACAATATATTATGGGTTCAAGACTGGCACCGTCGTACGCGAACCTCTTTATGGGGTTATACGAACGGGAACATGCGTGGGGACGAGATGCAGGCCCATGGCTAGACAACATCTTATTCTACGTCAGATATATTGACGACATTTTGTTAATATGGAACGGCAGTCAAACAGCTTTCACAGAATATTTCAATTATCTAAATGAAAATAATTTTAATGTCAAACTAACAACTAATAGCTCTAAAACTGAGATTGTATATCTAGATCTGAAGTTGTATGTGGTTGGAACTAAAATCCAGAGCGACATGCATAAAAAAGCAACGGCCTGCAACAGTGTGTTGCATGCCGATAGTTGCCATTCCAGAACGACCATTTCAGCCATTCCATATGGAGAAATGGTTCGTGCACGCAGGAATTGTAGTCAGGAGGACAACTTCAATAGAACTATAAAAGATATACAGAGCAATTTCAAATTAAGAGGGTACTCAGAAACATGTCTAAACAAAGCTGAAAAGAGAGCTAAAAAACTTGTTAGATCCGATACCCTAGTTTCTAAGCAAAACAGAAAGAAAGATGAATTCAATGAGCAAGTTACATTTATAACAGAATATGGCATGTTCAGTGGCCACATCTATAACATTCTGAGACGACATTGGGGCCTCTTACACTGTAATACAGTGCCAGCCAATGCCATTTCCGTGCGACCAAAAGTAGTTTATCGCAAGGGCAAAACCATTAGAAATATGCTGTGTCCTAGTCATGTTGAAGAACGAAAAACTAATCCACATACATGGATGCCTACCAGCTCGGTGGGTTTCCATACATGTGGAAAATGTAATGTCTGCCAGTTTGGGATTAATAGATGTACCAATTTTCAATACAATCGATCAAAAGATTATCGCATACTCTCGTTCTTGAACTGTAACACCACCTTCTGTATATACGTGTTGCGATGCCATTGTGGGAAAATATACGTGGGAAGCAGTAGTAGACTGCTTAAAATAAGAATACAAGAACACGTTAGGGACATCAAGAAGAAAGATGAACGTTCTCCGGTAGCCCAACATATAGCAGAAATGCATCCCACACAGAGTGAGATCCAGTTTCATGCTATAGATCACGTATGTGCAGGAAACAGAGGAGGAGATAGAATGGTCAGATTAAGACAAATAGAGGCGAAATGGATTTGTCGCTTGAGGGCCGTCTCTGATGGGCTAAATTTCAATAATGAATTTCATCATTTCCTATAAATCTGTTTGAAATAACTTTTCTGTGTAACATTGTCGCTTTGTTTAATATTAGACACTGATACGAATAAGTAGATGTCTTATTGCGTATGTCAATGTATGAAAATGATATGTGACGGTGTCTAAATTGCTGCCATATAATTTGTCGTACGGTGATTTAATTAAGCATTACATCAAAAAATGCACAACATTTTACTGAGTTACTTCTTTCGATAAATCGATTGGTGCATATTATTCCTGGCATTTCAAATATACACCCACTGCTTAGTGCAAACCTATTTCACCAGTTCTCTGAAAAGCCTTCCGGTAGTTTGCATAAGCATAATCATTACACACTTTACTATAACTCTATCCACATTTGCGGTATATAGTAGAGGTATAAGATTTGGTAGCATGCGAGCCGCTACATAACTGCATATTTCTAAGGCAGGATCTAACTTCTAGCGACACGCCTGTGCAGTGGAATGAGGACGTGTGACAGTAGACACTACTGGGCCATAGCCCAATGATGTACGCTAATTATCAAATGTATATGAACCTTGAGCATATAGATAACAACTGACAGTGTACTTTAGGACATCTACAAGGAGGCCATATATATAATTTCCTATTTTTTACTGGCTTCTAACATAACACGGTACCATTTAAAATGCTGTGATATTGGGAAAGCGTCGTTATTATTATAGGAGGATATATGGACATTTATAGTCTAGTACTCGAACAATTTATATATCAAAAACGTCCGTCATTTCATCGCTTATTCTGAAAAGTATCATAGGGACAATCATGATTATAGCGGTTTTTTTTTGTTTTTTTTTCTCGGAACTTCTAGGTTTTTAATGAATTGGTCACCTCTAACAATACAGGGTACTATTTAAAATACCGTGATACTTGCTAAGCGTCGTTACTATTATAGAAGGACACCGACGATAATAGTGCGCCTCTTTCGGAATTCTTATGATCTTATCGATATCCATCAGGCACAACGCTCTACATATTGTGCCCTAGACATTTGCGATGACGCTGGTTTTCTGTACGAGATATAATGTTGACAGTGGATTTTGTTAATACTATGCACATGTTTGCACTACATTTCCCAGTCCTCATTGCCGTTTCTTCCCATGACATCCAAAGGAAGTGACGGATTATAACGTAGATCCTGGGTTTAACAACTATATTTCCCGTCTCTAGTGGCACGTCGGTATTACGCTAGACGAATTTATGTTCAGAAACGTAGTATCAGCTTCAAAGGGACTTCATTTCCCATGACCATGTGAGCGGTACGAACTGCGTGAGCTCCATTGACAGCAATGCGCAGCGTAAACAATTACACGCAGCTGCTGCTAAACAACCAATTATATCATGGTATTATGGGTATTTAAAGACGCTCGCATAAGGTCTCCTTTACTCACTTGGAAAGGACCTTATGCGAAACGCCGGCGGCACGCCATAAGTAAGTACTATAGGATTTTACTTTAGAGAACTCGTCACTCGTTCGTGACGATGTGGCTTCCTCTCTTACCCAACTAATAGATTTTCGGCTCTATCCAATGTTTGTATGGGATAGCTGTTTTACAACTGCAACTTCCTTTTGTTAATATAATTAGCTTTGGTGTGAACGCTTCGCCATACATTATGTGTTATGCCATCACATAGAAGTAGTCATAAAATTAACTAGTTGGATGTCTCCATAGAATAATGTTTAAGATATTTGGAAGAGGGATCTTTCTATACCGCCATTGAGGCTTAGTTCAATAATTCCTGTGTTTCCTCGAAAAAACAAAAAAATTTTAGGCTCCTATATACCAGAGTGGGCAAGAGCAAATTATAGAGAGACTCTATTTGAATAGATATTGTTGCACTGATAAACTTATTTCAGTTGGGGCTACTTTCTTTATAAAAAGTATCGTTTTGGAGCCCATACATGCTATAATAGTGTAATTAAAGGAACCACTTTTCTTTTTTCTGAAATCCAGACTCTATGATATTATTTTTATATCATCATATTCCTAACCTCTCATATAATACAGAGGTTCACCGGGGGTCAGGTAACCACTATGTACATGCAGTATAAGTTACAATCCACCCGTCATACCGGTATATGGAATAACCCCCCAAAATAGATGGTGTAACAATATGTATTCAATATAATGTACCCCTAACAAAGATTTGTATATATTATTTTAGATGCCCGCCATTCACTGAAGAAACCCAGATGGGTTCCACAATACTTTAAAAAAATTATACAAGCAAAAGTGAGAGACGCCATTGGGATATACCATATTACCATTGACAATGTAAGTGGCTCGTGTCGGATATTGTTCAATACCACAACCCAGGTCGTTGTATAGAGTGAATTATAATTTGGGGTGTCTTACTTATTCATAGGTTTTTGCAGTGCGAGTGACAATATTTTGAATATGACTGTACAACACAGAACTACACCTGAAAATTATACTAAATACGAATTGGACCAGGAGACACGTTTCTAAGTGTAAGTGTCACCTAACGTGTGTTTTTTTAATACATACCACACAACATAATATATATCAACCTAATATGTGATTTCCATATCTCATAGGTTCTATCTTCTTTTATTTGGTGTATCTCAGCACAAGTGGTGCGAGCTCTATCAATCACATTTCTACCAAGTTTAGAGGTATGACGTTAAGCAATGTTTTAAAAGGTTCAAAACGTGTGGCGAGTATTGATCCATTCTATATAATTTCGGTGTATTTTTGCATAAGTGATGTGAGCTCTATCCATTACATCTCCACTATTTCTCTGATCGTATGACGATATGCAATGTCTTAAAGGGTTCAAAATGAGTAGCGAGTATTGATTCATTCTATATAATTCTGGGGTATCTCTGCATAAGCAATGTGAGCTCTATTAATTACAGTTCCACCAATTTTTGAGCCTATGAGGTTAAATAATGTTCGAACAGACTCAAAACGTGTGGCGAGCATTGATCCACTGCATATACATTTTGGTGTATCCCTACACAAGCTATGCGAACTTTTTTCAATTATATTTCCACCGACTTTTGTGGTATGACGTCAAGCAATGTTTTAAAAGGTTCAAAATGTATGGCGAGCATAGACCCATTACATATAATGTTGGTATGAAACTGAATAAGGCAGAAACATGGATTTGTGAAATATCTATAATGCATGACAATGTTTTAGCCATATATGATATCTTGAAATATTTGATTAAGCAATGATGTATATTATTCAATTGTTAGGTAGCAATCTGAAGAGGGTAATTTTGAATCTAACTTTCCTCCCTGTGTTAGCTTCTTACCCAATTCCTGTGAAAAACTGAATTCGAAATATGATCATAATGTAATCGTGTTTTTCGCTTTCCAAATGTGTGTAGTATAATAACTCAAATGTGAACTTATTTGATCAATTGATAAAAAAATGTAGCTTAGAACTAAAAAATTAGGCACTAGGAGTATAATATCTAATGATTAATTGTACTAGGCTTAGTACAATTACCGTTTTTTAACCTGTATATATTATATGTAGACATATGTTTGTATTTGTTTGTATTATGTAAAAATGCTCCTATGAGTAATTTTCTGTTTTATGTACAATTGCTTCTAGCCCTGAAGAAGTCACGTTTGTGACGAAACGCGTTGGCAGCTAGCAATTCTCTGAACTTCAATTGTTTTATGAATAAAAAGTTTTTCTACACAACTCTCAAGACTTGGACTTCACCTTTTTTTGGAAAGCGTTCATGATATACATTTGAAAATTACTATTGCATTATTTTGGCAATATTTACAATTTGAGTATAATTTTCCTTGTGCGGGTCATTGTGTGTTTCTATTTGTTTGTGATGCTTTGCATCACTATTTAGAGGGTGTTTATGGGTCATGCCCTCGACCTATACGCACAGGTCTCTGAGTAACTGATAAAAGACTATATATAGTGGAATAGTGTGCAGGTAGAAAACAGCTCTGACCCTAGCTTTGTTGTGTGTTAAACTATCCAGAAACTAACCACACTGTGTAACCATTTTTAGGAACGAATGTATCTAGACTACGACAGAAATCAATTCTTCTTTGTCTTGATAAAGGTGGATAGAATCTCAACAAGCCACCGAAACTCGTCGATGCTCTTTTGTATAGTATGATTCACGGCTCAGACACTGATGTTGACATATCATGTTTTAGAATGCATAACACCGGTGCCATAAATTGAGACTAGAACATACATCCTGTATTGCACAAACTGTATGTCTTACTGCCTTTCTGTCTACCCATAGCAATATTGCTGGTCAATATTGAATGTATGATTGTTATTTTATTGTTTTAACCTGTGTCAAGCAGTACAATTTGTTTTCTGCTTTTTTAATTTAGTTTGTATACAATAAATTCTGCTAATTTTACAAACCCAAGATTATTTTGCAATAGTCATTGCTTTTTACTTTACATGGTGTTCATATATGTAATTTTGTTCAAGGGAATTGTTTGTTCTATACTGGTTGGTGAACGCTATTTCCCTTGACCTTAGTTAAGGGGTAACTCTCCCTTTTTCCCTCCTATGTATTCTCACCATGCTCCCCTCCAGACCACGGAACACACTTGGACCCCCAACAGATGCATCTGCTGGCCTTTGTTGGACTCTGCGGCGTCTTGCACCACTATGGCCCACCCCTGCACTGGAGTGCCTTGTACCAGGGCTAACATCTACAGGCAAGTTGTGTGTGTCTTCCCCCTCCATGTCAGCTGCTGCTGACTCCATTCCCAGGAGTGGGGCCACAACATGCCTCCTGCTTATTTGTGATGCAGGTGTTATGTCATGCTGTGATTCTGGCATTTCTGGGGATGACAGCAACAGAGGGGATTGAGATCAGCGAGGGGACGCCTGCAACTCTGGAGCCATTTCAGAGTCTTGTGCATGTGGCTGACTACTTGAGGCACCTGTGTCCTGTTGTACGTTGTGGGTAGTTGGACCTGGCTCCTGACTCTCCTCCCTCTCCTGTGGTGTGCCTTCAGTCTCCTGCGAACGCCTGCGAGACGTTTCACCTGTGGACATATGAGCGGACATTAGCTAAGCGCTACTGTTTAACAGTCACTGCAATTAAATATTTCTCACATTAGCTTTATTCTCTATGCATTCATTTCCCTAACTAGGTGGTTGGAGTGCTGTATGACATGTTCTGACATTTCCACACTACATATACCATAATGCATTGCTCCTGTATAGTGCTAGCAGTACTGGACTGGGGTTCACTGGGCCACAAAGGGTACAGCTAAGGATGATGGTATGGGGGGGGGGGCATGCTGTGTATTTGTCTTACCTTTTTTGCTCTCAGCTCTGGCTGAGCTGTCTACTTCTCCCAGTCCGCAGATGCTGTCTGGTTCAATGGTTGAGGCCACCATCTCCTCAGGTCAGTAAGGGGGGTGCTGGGTTCTTGCCTCCGCCAGTTTTTTTTTTTTCAGAACAATATTTTATTATGCTGTTGAAGAGTTACATAAGACATACAGCGTCCCGAACCCGGGGAGGCTGCGAGCATGAAGGCAAAAATCACATTGTAAGACAATTCAAACAGCCATTTTTAGACACAAAAACTAACCCTAAGTCCCTCCTCCCAGCACCCCCCTAGTCTCCCACCCGAAGTCCCCCTTACCCCACCCCCTGCACAGCGGCGAATCAGTCAATACGTAGAACATAGTAAGGTACATGACGCGTGTATCCCTCCTCACATGGGTTCAATGTCCAAATGTCTTTCACCCGGTTCATCACATGTTGGCGGCTCCAGCCCTAACCCCCTGTACTCTGCCCACCTCTTCCAAATCTTGTAATGTTTCCTGGGGCAACCCCTGGCCTCAAACATCGGGCGTTCCAGACCCATAGAATAGTCCAGTCCCCTCTTCCACACACCCAACAGGGGGGCTTTGGGGTCTTTCCAGGCACGGGCCACATCCCTCTTGGCCACCACAAGACCCAGCAACAACAAGTGGCGTTTGTAAACGTTTCCTCCCACCTGTTCCAGGACATGAAGGAGGCCTAACTTTGGCGTACGGGGGAGGTCCCAGCCCAGCACCTCTGATAAGCAGTTCCACACTCCTGTCCAGAACTTCCGCAGACCATCACACGCCCAGACTGTATGTAGGAATGTACCCGTCTCTCTGCCACACCTCAAACAGACAGGAGACACAATCAAGCCCGCCTTCCATAGCCTTTCCCTGGTGTAGTATGCTCTGTGCAAGTATTTGAACTGAATAAATCGTAGCCGTACTGCAATGGCCGCCCCTCTGGGAGCCTCAAGTGCCTCCCTCCAGTCTTCCTCCTCAAGTGCCCCCAGATCGTGTTCCCACTTGGCCCGCAGAGAGTCTAGGGAGGTCGAGCAGTGTGTAACTAACGTTTGATAAATAAACGAGATTTTTTTGCACTCCAATTCTCCCATGAAAACCTTCGCCTCCAGGGGGCTAAAATCGGGCAGCGAGTCCAGACCTCCTAGGGTAGGGGCAAAAGCATGACTGAACTGCAGGTATTTAAAAAATTGGGTCTGGGGCATGTCATACTCCTCGCGTAGTTCCTGGAATGACTTAAGAGTCGTGCCCTTGACCACATGACCCACGGCCGAGATGCCGATCGCATCCCAGCCACGGAAACCCTGCAGGGACAGCAACTCCGGCAACTGCTCATTCCACCACAACGGGGTCTCCCTCGTCAATTTATTCCACCATCCCATTCTGCGGAGCGCACCGCGCCATATGTGGAATACGGTTTGTGTGACCTCAGGGAGCTTCCTCCTCTTGACAGCCGAATACAGTATCATGTGTAGCGTGTCGGGGTCCATCAGGAATCGCTCCAGGGCGTAGGTAGGGTCACTCTGCTCCCCATACCACCATTCATTCAGCACCGAGAGGTGGGAAGCCTGATAGTAGGACAGAATATCTGACGTTCCTAGCCCGCCGCAGTATGTGGACAGGAAGCACGTGCGGAGCGCCACTCTCGCCGCTCCCCCAGCCCAGAGGAAAGTACTAAGTGCCGAGTTCACCAGTTTGAACCACCGCGGTGATATAGGGTATGGGTGGTTTTGTAACTGATATATAAGGCGCGGGAGGGCCACCATCTTAAAAATGGCCGAGCGGCCATAGACGTTCAGGGGCATGCGGGACCACGTAGTCATGTCTGATCGGATAGGCTCCCATACCGGCACTACATTGCGCACCCAGGAGACTCCCCGTATGTCCATCAGAAATATCCCCAAGTATTTAAGTCCGCCTATCGCTTCCTGTAACGCCCAGGCCCAGGGCCCTAAGTCTCGGCGCTCCCCCAGCACCCACAGCAGTGATTTGCGCAGGTTCAGGTGAAGGCCCGACACCTCTCCGAAGATACGCATTATGTCAAGGACTCGTGGTCCAGATCTGTTCAGGTCTGTAAGAAAATAGAGGACATCATCAGCATATAGTGCAATTCTGTCGGAGGGTCCCGCAGTCCACTCAATGCCCCGCATCTGTGCGTCTATCCGGACCCACGCCGCCAGTGGCTCCATGGCCAGGGCAAATAGATATGGTGAGAGGGGGCAACCCTGTCTGGTGCCTCTACCTATAGGGAATGAAGCAGACACTGCCCCAGCCACTCTCACCGATGCCGTGAGATCTGTGTACAACAGTTGAATATAGGACAGGAAGCGGGGCCCCAGGTTTAACCGGGACAGAAGTGCACGGAGGTAGACCCAGCTCACTGAGTCGAAGGCCCTGTCTATGTCGGCCAGTAAAAGGGCCGCTGGTATCCCAGCTGCTCGGGCCGCCTCTATCACCACCTGCGCACGCCGAATATTGTGGCGTGTCGCCCTGTGGGGCATGAATCCGGCCTGGTCCGGGTGCACGAGTGCCGTGATGTACGGAAGGAGGCGATTGGCTAATGCCTTTGCCAGAATTTTAGCTTCAGTGTTCAGCAGCGATATCGGTCGATAGGACTCAGGTCGGTCCGGAGGCCTTCCCGGTTTGCAGAAGACCACTATTTCGGCGTGCCGCCAGTCTCTCGGAAGTCGGCCACAATCTCTGGCTTCTTCCAACGCCCTACCATAGTAGGAACCCAATTGGAGGTGAAATTTCTTAAAGAATTCACAGGGGAATCCGTTGGGTCCAGGGGCCTTGCCCGTGTTCAGTTCTCCGAGGGCCGTTCCCAGTTCCTCCGCTGATAAGGGGAGGTCAAGTACATCTCGCTCCTCGTCCGAGAGCGAACGTGGCGGGAGATCAGCCAGAAACGTATCCACGTCACTCGGCGAAAGGAGTTCCCGAGGGGCGTACTGGGCCTCATAATACCGTGCAAACGTGGCCGCTAGGGCCGACGGGGCTGTCATGGGCTCACCCGTCTCGTCTCGCAGACAAGGCAGAGACTGCGCGTGGAGAGTGCTTTGACAGAGTCTATAGAGCATCGAGCTGGACTTATCGCCCCATTGGTAGATCCGACTCTGAGTCGCCAACCACAACTGTCGAGCCTCGTCTAGCTGCAAGGAGGCATAAGACTGTTGCATCAGTAGGAGGCGTCTCACTTCTTCCTCACTCCCGCCAGCACTGCATCTATTTTCTTGGTCTCTAACCTGGTCAGCCGCCAGCGCCAAATCTTCCCTACGCTTCCTGCGGTCGGCCGCACACCAAGCAATATCCACACCGCGTAGCGTGGGCTTCAGGGCCTCCCAAAGGGTCATGGCATCCATGTCAGGGTGATCATTATCGCTCCAGTAGTGGGCAATTGCCTCTCTCATATGGGACTGATAGGGTTCTTGCTGCAAGTGCCATGTGGAAAGACGCCACCTGAATGGTTGCCTTCTCCTATCTAGGTGGAGGTCTAACACAACAGGGGAGTGATCCGACAGGCCCCGTGGTAAGATCCGTGTGGTATCGACCCTCCCGACCCAGGCCTGGGGAACAAATAGATAATCAATTCTAGAAAAGGACTTGTGCACCGGTGAGACGTAGGTGTATTCGCGGTGTTGAGCATGTTGATGTCGCCATGTATCCACCCATCCCATTCCTCTCACCATGCCATCCAGTTTAGTAGGTGTGTCCGATAACACCTCCCCTCCTAGCCTGTGGCGGTCCAGGCGAACATTCATCACATCATTCCAGTCCCCGCCAATGACTGCCACACCATCCGGGATCTCAGCCCATACTCCAAACAACTTTTCTATAAGGGCACACAGCAGCGGGGGTGGAGCATACACACTCCTAAAGACTATCTGTTCCATTCCTATTTTGCCCTGGATGAACACATACCTGCCCTGCGGGTCAGCCCACTGAGTTTCATGGGTGTAGGACAGCCTGCGATGCACTAGTATAGCCACCCCCCGGGAACCTCTCACAAATCCCGCATGAAATACTTGTTGATAGCCATATCTCTGAAGGCTAAGGGTCTTGGAACCCAAGAGGTGGGTCTCCTGTAATAGCAACACATCGGCCTTGTCTCTCATCCCTTGGCGCAGGACTGCCCCTCTTTTGATTCTATCTAGCATCCCCCGCACGTTCCAGCTCACAACACGCAGCAAAGCTCTCTGCAGGCTCAATTCGGGAGTTTCAGCCGCCATCCAGGGATAAGAGGTCAGGCAGTCCATGCGGTAGAGGCCACACACATTCATCTTGCATTGACAGGATCCAGAAAAACACTGTGCAGGAAAACGCGTCCCCCCTCCCCACATCCCCTCGGAGCATCCACCCAACTGCCCCGCATGTCCACAACCCCCCACAACATTCCCCCCCTCCCCCATCTGCTACGCTGCCCACAACTCTCCCTCCACCCCCCTACCCCATACCTCAGTAACATTGAAGTACCTGTCGCGGTATAGATAGTCACAAGCCCCCAACGGGAGGCCAATGACCCACTATGCCAATGGATCCCAACCAACTGTCCACCCAATCCCAATTAACCCTTAACCCAACTAGCTACTCTACTGTTCGGGGTGATGTCCGCCCACTCACGGGCATCCCCTAACCTGCGTCTCGTCCTCATACTGTGGGCGTGAGTCATAGAGTTTGTCGTCAAGCCACTCGGTCAAGTGGCGCGTTCGGCAGGATCCGGAGATCGTTGTAGCCGTCCAGGGAGACACACAGTGGATCTAGGGCAACACTTATCTTCATGGCCCTGGCGCCGGAGACTCATCCGCAGCGTTGCCCCCTGACGCCCCATCTTTGGGCGGGCGGTTCCTCTGCGAGCGTGCCCTCCAGTTACTCCTGCTTCGTGACCTCCTAGGGGTCCTCGGGGGTCCGGTCGCTGAGGAGGAGTCAGAGTCTCTGCTCGGGGGGGGGGGGTATTAACCTTGACCCTCACTGTCTCATCAGTCGATTCAAAGACCTCCTCCGGGGTGTTGAAGAACTGTGTCTTAGACTGGAACACCACTCGTAGGCGGGCAGGATAGAGCAATGCATATTGAATTTTTAGTTCTCTCAAACGTGCCTTTGCCGCAGTAAAGGATTGGCGCTGTTGCTGCACCAATTTAGTATAGTCTGGGAAAATCAGTATTTTGTGGTTGTCGTACATTACCGGTTCCTAATCCCTTGCTTGCTTCAGTATGGTGTCGCGGTCATGGTAATTGAGGAGTTTGGCAATGACCGGGCGGGGGCGAGCTCCAGTCGGCGGCTTAGGGAGAAGAGCGCGATGAGCCCGCTCAATAATGAAACACCTCGACAGAGAGTCCGGAGGAAGCCACTCCTCCAGCCACTGTGTTAGGAATGCCTCCATATTGCCCTTCTCACAGTCCTCCGGAAAGCCCACGAATCGTAGATTGTTCCTTCGCGCCCATCCTTCAGCGTCTTCGGCCCGGCGCGCCAGTCCCTTCTGTATCCCCTCCATAGCTGCCACTTTCCTCTTTAGGACTACAACATCGTCTTCCACCTCCGTGATTCTGGCTTCAGTTTCCGTTATGCGGGCCACCGCGTTACGTAGATCCTGACGGAGCAGTGTGACATCGGCCCCAACTGCCCCAATTTTTGCGTCTAGTGTGTCTCTTGACTGCGTTATGGCCGCCAAGAGGGCCGCGTTGTCCGGATTCGTCACCGGTCCCGGTTGGCCTCCAGACGCCCCGGCCCCTCCACTCGGTCCTGTAAATTTATCTATGGGGCCTTGTTTCGTAGTGCCTCCGCTATTGCCGCCCCGCGTCATCGTGGCTGAGAGTCTGTGGCACAATGTCCCAACAACTGTATGCGCCTGCCCTCCTCCGGTGCAGGGCCTCTGGATAGTGGTGCAGCTCCAAAGTGTGTAGCACCTCCCCGGGTCACCAAGCTCAGCGGCGAGGTACAGTGCGTATTACTGGCAAGAGGCTCCGATCAAGATGTGTCTCAACGAGGGCCTCCACAACGGGGTCGACTAGGCCCACTCACACACTCCCCCAGGACCCTGGTGCATATGGACACCGGTCCTCGTCCAACACAGCAAAGGTCAGATCCGGGCGCCGGGGGTATATCACACGAGCCCCACGGGCTCACCTTCAAGTGTCCCTTTCAAGAATCAGGCACGTAGTGGCCGGTGACGGAGGTGGGGGGGTCTCTCAAGCGGAGCGGCGCCTCCAAGAGAGGGGGGAGGGGGTGATCCGAGCCCTTCAGTCCCCCAAGGCTCCGGGCCCCCTGCGGTCCGGGTCGACCGCCGAGCGGGAGCCCCTCATCGTCAATGGAACCCCCCCTGCGATGCCGCCCAGCTCCCAGCAGCCGCTTACCCCCGACACTCCGGAGATCCAACTGTCGGCCAGCTCCAGGATCGCTCCGCAGTCCTCGGTGTCCCTCTGCGCCGCCGGGGGCCGGTCCAGGATCACTAGCCGACTCAGTCGGGCCCCCACTGGACTCTGGGACCCGGCTCCGGCGCGCGGCGCAGGCCACACTACGTCAGGGCCCGCTCCGCTGCAGCGCTCACTCTGTAGGCTCGCAGATCTGCCGTCGGAGAACTCCCTCCACCGCCGAGGACAGAATGTAGGACCGGGGGATCCGCGCCCCAGGGAGCACCCGCCTCAGACTCGGCCGGGCAACTGTCCGGTCGCGGAATGCCGGCCAGGTCTCGATGTCGCCCCCAGCGCCGCCACACTTCCGGTCGGACCTCACAGAACTCGAGGTCCCGGCTCCAGCGCGTGATGAAGGCCCCACTGCTCCGGGCCGTGTGCCGCCGGTAAATCAGCCCGGTGCGCGCTCAATTTGCAACCGGAGCTCACTCCCATGTAAGAGCCAAGAAGGGTTTGAGCAGGGAGTCCGCAGGTCAGGGCGATGCAGGAGAAATTGAAGGATTTTGAGACGGCGGGACGGAGCTCACTTAAGCCACGTCCGCCATGCTAGCCGCCTCGGCCACGCCCCCGCCTCCGCCAGTTTTTGATGCCTGCTTGTGGTGTTCAGCCAATTTCTTTTTTGTTTGGCTCCTGAGGTCGTAAAATCGCCTTCACCACCTCCTCAACAAGGACCTGCAGTTCCATGCTGCTGAATTTGAGTTTCCTCCTCATCTCAGGCTGCTCTTTTTCTTTGCTGCTTGCCATTTTGCTGTTTTAAAAGTGCAAAAAACCCTTTCTGCTGCTCAGGGACTTTGCTCAACTCCAACTCGATTTCCGAGAAGCTTCTAATTAGTTGCAGCTGCCTGTGTAGCCACTTCCTGGTAGGGAGGGGAAGGGTTGTAGCACCTGATTGGCTGCCTACTTGAGTTTCACTTTTGGTTTTTTTCCGATTCGGTATTTACCGAATCGGTATTTACCGATTCTGTATTTACCGATTCTATATTTACTGATTCATTCCTATGGGCCTTTTGGCCCATAGGAATGAATGGGGAATACCGATTCGGTAAATACAGAATCGGTAAATACCGATTCGGTAATTTCCGATTTACAGATTTCGATTTTTACCGAATCGGTATTTTTTACAGATTTTTTTTCTACATACCATTTACCGATTCTAAAATACCGATTCGGTAAAATTCGGTATTTTAGAATCGGTAAAATCGGATTACCTACATCTGGCCCTAAGTCTGGTATTTCATTTTCATCAAATACAAAATTTCCATCTTCAAATTAAAAATCTTCTACCACTTCCACAAAAACACTGTCCAAACTCTCATCAAAGAAATCTTCATTTTCAGTATCAATTTCCTCTGGAAAAGGTCCATCTTTGACATCCTCTATTAATTCGCCTGAGATCTCAAAATCCAAAGCAACGTTCTCTTGATGCTCTTCCATTGCACCAATATAATAATGTTGCTGGTCCTTGCAAAAAAATATAAACACTTAATTATATCGTTTTCACTAATAGATAATAAAAAACTACCTTAATCAATTTTATAAGTACATATATTGCCATATTTTTAAACACACTAACTACGCAAATTAATCTGCCACCTTCCTCTTAAATGAAAACAGACTCACACTGTGATCTTACACACATAACACTATCCCTTCCAATTTAGTAAAATGATTACTACAATCAAAGGGAGTCTTGCTGGGAATATTCTTTCAGGCTTTTTTTCTACCATCTGTGCCTCTGCCTGCAGCCCTACACCACCTATCCACTGTGTGTACCATGTCTGTATCTGCTTGCACTATCTGTCCCTCTGCCTACAGCACTCCACCATCTATCCTCTGTGTATACCATGTTTCTGTCTGATTGCACTATCTAAGTCTCTGCTTGAACCATCTCACCCTCTCGCTGCACCATCTTTTCTGTGACTGCACCATCTGTCCCTCTGCCTGCAGCCCTACACCATCTACCCTCTGTGTGTACCATGTCTATATCTGCTTGCACTATCTGTACCTCTGCCTACATCACTCCACCATCTATCCTCAGTGTGTACCATATCTGTGTCTGCTTGCACTATCTGAGTCTCTGCTTGAACCATCTCACCCTCTCTCTACACCAACTTTTCTGTGCCTGCACCATCTGTCCCTCTGCCTGCAGCCCTACACCATCACCGCTATGTGTGTACCATGTCTGTGTCTGCTTGCACTATCTGTCCCTCTGCCTGCAGCCCTACATCATCAACGCTCTGTGTGTACCATGTCTGTGTCTACTTGCACTATCTGACCCTCTGCCTACAGCACTCCACCATCTATACTCTGTGTGTACCATGTCTGTGTCTGTTTGCACTATCTGACTCTCTGCTTGAAGCATCTCACCCTCTCTCTGCACCATCTTTTCTGTGACTGCACCATCTGTCCCTCTGCCTGCAGCCTTACACCATCTACCCTCTGTGTGTACCATGTCTGTATCTGCTTGCACTATCTGTCCCTATGCCTACAGCCCTCCATCTTCTATCCTCAGTGTGTACCATGTCTGTGTCTGCTTGCACTATCCGAGTCTCTGCTTGAACCATCTCACCCTCACTCTGCACCAACTTTTCTGTGACTCACCATATGTCCCTCTGCCTGCAGCCCTACACCACCTATCCTCTGTGTGTACCATGTCTGTATCTCCTTGCACTATCTGTCCCTCTGCCTACAGCCCTTCATCTTCTATCCTCAGTGTGTACCATGTCTGTGTCTGCTTGTACTATCTGAGTCTCTGCTTGAACCATCTCACCCTCTCTCTGCACCATCTTTTCTGTGACTGCACCATCTGTCCCTCTGCCTGCAGTCCTACACCATCAACGCTCTGTGTGTACCAACTCTGTGTCTGCTCACACTATCTGTCCCTGTGCCTGAAACCCTATAACATCTATTCTCTGTGTGTACCATGTTTGTGTCTGCTTCCACTATCCCTCCCTCTGCCTGCAGCCCTATACCATATTTTCTCTGTGTGTACCATCTCTGTGTCTGCTTCCACCATCTGTCCCTCTGCCTGCAGCCCTATACCATCTATTCTCTGTGTGTACCATGTTTGTGTCTGCTTCAACTATCTCTCCCTCTGCCTGCAGCCCTATACCATCTATTCTCTGTGTGTAACATCTCTGTGTCTGCTTCCACTATCTGTGTCTCTGCCTACACCATATCTCTTCTGTGTGTACCATATTTGTGTCTGCTTCCACTATCTCTCCCTCTGCCAGCACCATCTATCCTCTATGTGTACCATCTCTGTGTCTGCTTCCACTATCTGTCCCTCTGCCTGAAACCATATACCATCTATTCTCTGTGTGTACCATGTCTGTGTCTGCTTCCACGATCTCTCCCTCTGCCTGCAGCCCTATACCATCTATTCTCTGTGTGTACCATCTCTGTGTCTGCTTCCACTTTCTGTGTCTCTGCCTGCACCATCTATCCTCTGTGTGTACCATCTCTGTGTCTGCTTCCACTATATCTGTCTCTGCCTGCACCATCTATCTTCTGTGTGTACCATCTCTGTGTCTGCTTCCACTATCTGTGTCTCTGCCTGCACCATCTATTCTCTGTGTGTACCATCTGTGTGTCTGCTTCCACTATCTGTGCCTCTGCCTGCACTATCTATTCTATGTATATACCATCTCTGTGTCTGCTTCCACTATCTGTGTCTCTTTAATTTACACAGACACTCAGTGTGATCCAGGACAAAAAGTTTAAAACCAGGAGGAGCTTCGCGCAATTCCAAGATGGACGCGTGAGCTAAGGGCTCTCGAGACCCTTTCCGCCTCCCGCGATTATCCTGCGAATGATCCTGCTTATGACGACGGGTACTTTTTATTGATGCCCTGCTGATGTCCACGTCTTTTTCAAAAATCGATTTGGCCGCCGGATGTTGGACTTACTGCACTCTGGAATTCGAGGCCTACATCGTATGCCAGCCGGGGGCTTGAGTCTCCGAGGTACCCAGGTGGCAATTGAACAACAACGGCTGATGAGCCACGCCCTCTGCCCCTGGTGTACTTTCGGTTTCGTTTTTGGTCGCTGTTGTGAACGCCCAGTCGCCGATCGGCGCTCCAGCTCTGTTCTCGCTGCCAACCTTCAGCCAGCGCTGTGCCCCTATCCTCTCGCCGTTCCGAGCTTGCCGAGACGGAGATCGTTTTGGCTGAATCCTATAGATCCTGTTGGAGCTCATTGCCCGTCATGGTGGGCAGGGCGGTCATCGAGAGGCGCACCGCTAGAGGCCCGTCCCGAGGAGGGACCGCCCAATCTCAGACCATCGATCGATTTACTCGGCCTAGGGGCTCCCCGGGCGGGTCGAGTGGTGCCCTGGAGGAAACTGGTGATGGTACTCCTGAAAGCGAGGAGCCAACTCTAAAGGACATTTTGGGCGCTATTGCGAGTGTCCAATCCACCATGGGCCAGCAATATGAAACCCTGGCGGCCAAGATAGATACGGTGGCGGTTGATGTCACCCTCATCAGAGCGGACCTGGGGAAAACCAACGAGCGTGTCAAATCCCTTGATATCAAGACTGCTAGTTTGACCACGGATGTCTCGGATCTCCAGACCACAGTCCGCAATCTTCGGACTACTTGTGATCTGTTCGCCAATCGGCTGGAAGATTTCGAGGGCCGGGCCAGACACAATAACGTCCGCATCGTGGGTGTCCCGGAGAACTCTGCTGAATTGCCTGTTGATATCCTGGTGGAGGACCTTGTGCTGAAACATTTGGTACCAAAATGCCTAAGTAAATTCTTTGCTGTGGAGGGAGCTCATCGTGTCCCGGGTGGAAAGCCGAAGTTGGGAGCCGCTCCGCGGCCCATAATTGCCAGGCTTTTCAATTTCCGTGACAGAGACGCTATCCTGCAAGCTTCACGAACGAATGGACCCACCAAATTTGAGAACGTATCGATCAGTTTTTACCCGGACTTCACACAGGCAGTCCAGAAACAACGAATGGGCTTCACGGGGCGTGAAGAGGTGCCTCAGAGAACTGGGACTGAAATATGCTATGCTTTTCCCGGCCCGTCTGAGAATTGAGAATGAAGAGCGTGCGTTCTTCTTTGACCGCCCCGAGGTGGTTAGTGACTGGTTGGACACTTTATCGACGCGCCATGAGGGCCCGGAGAACTCGAGAGGCGCTGAAGGAGGTTTGAAGGACCAGGAGCAGTGAGTATACGTCGGCGAGTCTGATACTATGGCAGTGGCTCAGAGACTATGTACTGTTATGGTGTGACTACCCGGGGGTGGGGGGGGTTTAGGGGATCTGCCTCCTCTGGGGACTTTTCTCTCTTTGTGTAGGTTAGTTTAATGGGGCGACAGGCACACTGCAAGTTGGGGTGGCTTTTCGGTCTACCGCAGGGGTACAGGGAGGGGGGTTTGAGTTTGATGGGTTCACTGGGGGTGGTGGGGGGTCTCTTTTCTCTTTGTTTGTTTCTAGGCTGTGCTTTGTTTTACATTTGCTATCATGTGGCTGTTTCGAGGTGGGGAGAGCGGTCCGTTCTCTTCTGGGATGGGGGTAGGGGACTTAGGGTGTTGAGCTGGAATGTTAATGGTCTTGGGGACAGGATAAAACGTGGGATTGTGCTATAATACTTGAAGAGATGCTCCCTGGATGTGGTCTTGCTCCAGGAGACCCACTTGGTGGGCAATACATGTCATGCACTGAACAGGCGAGGTTACCGTCTGGTGGCTCATTCCGGCTTCACCTCTGGATCGAGGGGGGTTGGTATCCTGGTTAGGAACTCCCTCCCCCTGGAGATAGATGACACGGTGTTGGACGATAGAGGCCGTTAGGCAGCTAATATGGGGAGATGGGAAGGGAAGTTGATTTCCATACTGTCTATTTATGTTCCGCCTGTCCTGCAGTCTACTACCTTCACCGACTTGGGTGAGGTAATTCTGGGTTTGCCCGATGGCTTGCTGGTGGTGGGTGGAGACTTTAATTCGGTGGTGAATGGGGAGAGTGATCGTAGCCCCCCCAGGCTCCTCCCTACATTGCAGCTATGGCTAGGGAAATTCTTGGACGCCTGTGGGTTGGCGGACTGTTGGAGACAACTGCACCCTGGCCGGCTTCAGTATACTTTCCACTCGGGAGCCCATGGAAGTCTCTCGAGACTTGATTATATCCTCGTGCCGGTGGTGCAGTTGGTCTCGGTGCGTGAAATCAAGCATTTGGCTAGAGGAATTTCGGATCACTCCCCGCTATGGCTTCACATCAATATACATCTGGGGGCTGGGGGTCGGCTTGCCCCGATCAATCCATGGCATTTTCAGAACCCCAAAATCAGATCTGAGGTGGTCAAGTGTATGAACTTTTACTTTACTGAAAATGAGGGATCGGTGTCCTCCCCGGTCTCCCTATGGGAGGCTTATAAAACTGTGATCCGTGGTCAGACCCTGTCTTTGGTTGCTGGCGAGAGGAGGCGCAAACATGAGGAGGTGGTGAACTTGGAGTCTGAGATTGCCGTATTGGAGGAACGGTTGGAAGCTGGGGTTACGCCCGAGAAATTGGCTCTTAAGCAATCTGATTACAGGGCCTTGGTGACTGACTCGGCTGAGGCAATGAATCGTGTGCAGCAGGGGCGTCTGTATGATGTGGGTGATAAAGCGGGGAAGTTGATTGCTTGGCTGGATAGGCGAGACAGAATAATAATAATAATAATCCACATTTGTAAAGCGCACAATCACCCGTAAGGGTCTCTAGGCGCTGGGGGCCGTCGGGAAGATTAAGCAAGCTTTTGCCCAGAGTCACATGGTGCTGGGCTAACCTGCCGCCGGAGCCGGGGATCGAACCCTGATCCCCAGATTCCAGCGTCAGTCGCCCTGGCCGCGGCGCCACACCTCTCCCTATGAATGAATCGTGTTGTGCCTGTAGTTGAGAAAGTTGATGGGACGCGAGTCGTGGAACCGGTTGAGATAGTTGAGGTGTTTGCCCAGCACTTTCGGGTTGTATACGCGCCGGTTTCAAGCATGCCGGAGGAGGACTCGCACTTGCTGCTTCGTGATCTTGAGTTGCCTAGTCTCTCGGAGTCGGACGGGGTGTTCATGGAGGCTGATTTTTCCATTGATGAGGTTGCGCTCGCTATACGCTCCCTTCGCTCAGGGAAGGCCTCTGGTCCCAACGGTATACCGGTTGAGTTATACAAGCTATGCCCGGATAAAATGGCGCCGTATCTGCTTCGTATGTTTGCGGCATCGCGAGACCTTGGATTTCTTCCCAGGGACCAGAGGCTGGCCTCTATTGTGGTTATGTTATGTTATGTTAATATTTTTTATAAGGCGCACAGCTGCCCCAGCCAAGGGGCGTCCCGGCGCCTGATCAGGTACCACAACATAACAAATCGGTGCTGGGGAGGAAAGGAAAAGATCATTCAGCAGTTGGGAACAGAAAAGTTTTTATGGCGCGCCTAAAGGTAGTAAGGCTGTTCAAGGCTCAAATATGGACGGGGAGAGAATTCCACAATCCTGCCGCTAATACTTTAAAGGAGCGACCTCCCATCCTACTAAGTCTAAACCGTGTATTAACCGCCAGATGGAGAAATTCCGATCTGAGGGACCGCGTAGGGACATGGGGGGAGACAAGCTTAGCGAGGGCTGGAGGAGAAGAGAGCTTCAAGATTTTGAATGTCAGGCAGAGAGCCTTAAATTTAATTCTCTGTCTGACCGGCAGCCAGTGAAGAGAAGTCAAGACTGCAGAGACAGAGCACTGTCTAGGGAGGCCAACGATGGCACGTGCCGCGGCATTCTGCACCCTTTGCAGTCTAGTGGCCTCCGCCTGATTCACTCCGAGCAACAGCGCACTCCCATAGTCTAGCCGAGAAAGAATGGAGGCTTGGACCACCAGTTGCCGAGTAGGGGGGTCGAAGAATTTGAGGACCTGTCTCAGCCCTCGCAGAATACCATAGCAGGTAGCTGCCACCTTCTTCATGTGGCTGGTAAAGGAGAGTGTAGAATCCAGCCAAACCCCCAAGTTCTTGACTTCGGCAGCTGGGATGGGAGTCACCCCCAATTCTGGAGGCCACCACTGATCTCCCCAAAGCTCCGCCTGTTTTCCTAAAATCAGGACCTCGGTTTTTTTGGCATTTAGCTGCAGACAGTTTGCTCGCATCCAATTTGCCACGGCTATAAGTCCCGCACGGAATCTGGGAGCGTTATCCATAAAGATGGCAAACCCCGCGAGCGCTGTTCATCGTATCGCCCGATCTCACTTTTGAATGCTGAACCCAAAATATTGGCAAAACTTTTGGCAAACCGACTGGTCACGGTGATTAGCGAGTTGGTTCACCCTGATCAGTCTGGTTTTATCCCCCAACGCAATACTGCGCTCAATCTTCGTCGTCTTCACGGCGGCATCGCGAGGGCGGGGTCTCTCAGTGAGCCGGCCATCTTGGTTTCTCTCGATGCCTTGATGGCCTTTGATATGGTTGAGTGGCCGTATTTGTGGGCTACTCTTGCCAAATTCGGTTTTGGTCCAAAATTTATCACATGGGTTAAACTCCTGTATGAGCAGCCGTTGGCGCAGGTTGTGGTTAATGGTAGAGCCTCGGAGCCCTTTGTTCTCAGGCGAGGCACAAGGCAGGGATGTCCTTTGTCACCGCTATTATTCGCACTTGCGCTCGAGCCCCTTGCCGCCTGGCTCCGTTGGGAGCCTTCACTAAAGGGTATTCGGTGGTCCCCCGACTTCGAAGATCGTATATCATTATATGCCGATGATATTTTATTGTACCTGACGTCCCCCCGTAAGTCGCTAGGAGTACTCTTTGATGTTTTGAGTTCCTTTGGACGTAACTCCGGGTTGGTTATCAATTGGTCCAAGTCGTGTATCTTCCCGCTGACCGGTGATCCTCTTTCTCTGCCCCGAGTATGCCCGATCCCGGTTTCTAGTGATGGCTTTAAGTATTTAGGGATCTATATTTCACTTGACCCTGTGATACGCTATGAGCGTAACTCGTTGCCTCCACTCGCCCGGCTTCAGTCGGACGTCGCTGCATGGTCTGGTCTACCCTGGTCCCCCCTGGGACGGGCGGCCCTGTTCAAAATGATGTCTCTCCCCTGTTTTTTGTATGCCGTACAAAACAAACTTGTTTTAGTGCCGGCTAGCTACTTTCGTGAAATCGAGTGCCTCCAGAGAAAGCTAGTTTGGGGTGGCCGACCCCGTATTGCGTTGGCTAAGCTTACGCTGCCCTGGTACGATGGGGGCATAGCGTTACCTGATATAAGAAGATATTACTGGGCATCTCAACTGAGCGCTGTGAACCATGCCATGTATGGTCCAGTCCCGAATCCTGCATTCGAGATGGACCAGTGGTTGTTACCCGGGGGAGATTACTACAGGGCTCTCTACTCTCGGGGCGCTAGGAAGAATTTGACGGGACCCACTGAAGTGGCTGTGCGGGTGTGGGGCAGCGCAACCGCGGCTACTGGATGGGTAGATAAGCTGACCAGGGCGACCCCTCTGTTTGCAGCGGAG